>NW_024429266.1:53087942-54520442 GCF_017639785.1 Mesocricetus auratus
GGAGTGGGTCTTTAGCTGTCACTTGTGGAAACACTATAGCCTGGTTTAGGGCAAACTGTAAAATTGGATGCTTTGGAAAATGATTATCAATTTGTCCTGAAAAGGAAGTAACTAAAACTGCCCAATCACTAGATGTGGCTGCCAAGGTCTGAACTTGTGCAGCAGTATAAGGCACAATCAAGGAATCAGGATCCCTGCCAAAATGTGTAACAGCTGCTTTTATTCCGCGAAGCGCGAGCTGTGCAACAGCATCAGGGTACCAGTCAATAATCTTAGCAGGGGAAGCATTTGGATGAATCCAAAGTAATGGTCCATGTTGCCACAGGACTGCAGTTGGCAATTGAGCTGTCTTAAAAACACACAGATTAAAAGGTAGTGACTCCTCAATTCGTTGTAATTGTGCTTCCTGTAAGGCCTCTTCCACCATCTGTAAGGCTCGGTGGGCGGCAGGGGTAAATTTTCTGGGTGAGGAGATATGAGGCTCACCCTCCAGGAGATCGAAGAGGGGTTTTAGATCAGCAGATGGAATTTTTAAAAAGGGCCTCAACCAATTTATATCTCCCAGAAGTTTCTGAAAATCATTTAATGTTTGTAAGTGGTCTTTGCGAATTTCTATTTTCTGAGGAACTATATTTTTGGGAGTAATCTTTGAGCCCAAAAAGAGGCCTGTATCTGCAATTTGAACCTTTTCTGAGGCAATCTCTAATCCCCACTGTTTTAATTCAGCCACCAGCATGGGAAAAGCCTTTTGTAAAACATCTAACTCTTTGTGACAAATAAGAATATCGTCCATATAATGGATAACGATTAAAGATGTAAATTGCTTCCTAATTGGCTCCAAAGCCTCCTGCACATATAGCTGACATATTGTTGGGCTATTGGCCATGCCTTGCGGCAGTACCTTCCACTGAAATCTCTTGTCTGGTTCCATATGATTAAGAGAAGGGATAGTGAAGGCAAACCTTGGTCTATCCCGTGGGTAAAGTGGAATAGAGAAGAAACAATCCTTAATATCTATAATAATAAGCTTCCAATCTTGAGGAAGTGCAGAAAGCAAAGGAAGGCCTCTTTGAACAGGGCCAAAAAGATGCATCTGATTGTTAATGGCCCGCAGGTCGTGGAGTAATCTCCACTTCCCAGATTTCTTCTTAATAACAAAAATTGGTGTATTCCATGGGGAGGTAGAAGGCTCTAGATGCCCCAGCCGTTCCTGTTCTTGCACTAATCTTGTGACAGCCTCTAATTTTTCAGAGGATAGAGGCCATTGAGAGACCCATAACGGCTCCTCTGTTTTCCATGGTATGGGTCGTGAAGCCTCAACGGCCCCTAAATAAAACCCAGTCCTTTTCTACCCCGATTTCCGTGTTGTGTAATGGGTTTTATTCTGCCTTGTTCTTGCCTACCCAAGCCTCTACCATTTGTATACCCCATCTTTGCCATAATGGCTGATGCCTGGGGGGAGTATTCATTAGTTAGGGTCATGCCCATGGCTTGTAACACATCTCGTCCCCATAAATTTACAGGGAGTGGCAACACATAGGGGGTAAAACATCCCTGTTTGCCTTCAGCATCCCGCCAGGTTAAGGCTGAGGCACTGATGGCAGGAGAGGACTGGTATCCAAGACCTTGTAGAGAATGAGATGAAACAACAGTGGGCCAAGACTTCGGCCACCAATGGAGTGAAATAATGCTTTTGTCTGCTCCCGAATCCATTATCCCTTCAAATTCTTTTCCATTAATTAACAATTTTATTGTAGGTCTCTCATTTAGGGGTATAGCCAGATAGGCTGAATCACTTCCAGAAGATCCCATAGCCCTTTTTTGTAAAGTGTAGGTTTCTCCATCCCCGAGGGAGGGCAGCAACACCAGTTGTGCAATTCTATCTCCCTGCTTTATAGAAAATACACCCCGAGGGCTAGAACAGAGAACTTGAATCTCCTCTTTATGATATGGGTCAACAATCCCAGGATATATAATGAGTCCCTGTAAAGTTAAGGAGCCACGGCCCAGAATAAGCCCAATGGTGGCAGGGGGCAAAGGTCCAGGGGAATGGACTGGGACCGGTTGAACATTCATTTGGGGCATGAGTAAGAAGTCGGAGGCGGCACGCAAGTCCATTCCGGAGGTTCCTCGGAAACCTCTACTTCCTCTTGATTGCTTTTCTGAAATTGGTTCCCATATTTCTGAGGGCCCTGGGACCATGGGCCCCGTGACCCGTTTTTTGATTGGGGTACCTTGGATTCTTCAATAGGGGGCAGAAGCCTCCCTTTTACATCCCGGACTGACCTGCATTCGCTAGCCCTATGATAACCTTTACCACAACGATAGCAAAGCTTCGATTCTCTTGTTCTTTCAGGGGCTTGACAATCTTTCTTAAGGTGCCCCATTCTCCCACAATTAAAACAAGCTTTTCGATTAGATAAATCTCTATACCTGTGCGTTTGTAAAATGGCGGCAGCTAGTCCTGCATTGGTTAGGGGTCCCCCAGCTCCCTGCACACTCTGAGCCAATCTTGTAAACCTTTGCTTTTGCGAGGGCGATAGCCGCTCGACATTCCTGGGTTGCTTGTTCATAGACAAGTTGCTCAATCAGGGGCATAGCTTGTTCTGAATCACCAAAGATGCGACTGGCGGCCTCTGTCATTCTGGCCACAAAGTCTGAAAATGGCTCTTGGGGTCCTTGGACAATCTTTGTAAGGTGTCCACTGGACTCTCCCTTTTTGTGAGGGCCTTCCATGCTTTAATAGCGGCGGCCGACACCTGACCATAGACGCCCCAGATGTAGTTGGTTTGATTAAGGGCATGTTGACCCTGACCTGTCAGCATTTCAAATGTCCACTGCCTCTGATTCTCATCTTCAGCCGTGGCATTAACTCTAGCTTGTGCCTGGGCTGCATCATACCAGAGAGCCTTCCATTCCATGTATTGTCCCATGTTGGGAAGCACTGCTTTCACTGTCGTTTGCCAGTCAGTGGGAGTCATGGCAAAATTAGCAAGCCTTTCCACCTGTAATGTGGTAAAGTTAGCATTGACCCCATAATTACGAACGGATTCGGCCAATTCTTTAATTTGATTGTAATCTACGGGGGTATGTACTCTTCCGCCTTCCACATTCTCGAATACTGGAAAAGCCATTTGTATTTTTCTCCGTTCCTCTAAAGGTAAAAAGGAGTCAGTACCAGTATTCAGCCAAAGCTCATATGGCGGAGGCGCTGAGGGCGTGAGCCCGCCGGATTTATAGGCGGTGGCCTCACATTCATTTTTGTTTTCAGTGGCCGGTGTCTATCAGGGTGATATCTTTTTCCTCATACCGTGCCACCTCCTCCTCTAGACCACCTTCTTCGCTAGAATCCAGAGTGTCAGAATCAGAATTATCTAGCTCCAAGGCTTCTAGCTCTACTGCAGGGTATAGACTAGATTCTGGCTTTTTCTTTTTCTTAGATTTGTTAAGGGGTGAATGATAACTCCCTTCTTTCTCTCCCCCTTTCTTAACTTCCTGGGGAGGGCCTTTTTTCTTAGACATGTCTTTTCTTTTGCGAGCTCCCATTCTCTCACTCCGTTCAGTTTCTGACATGCTATCCTGAACTTCCTCTAAGGTTCCCTGACTTTCTATTATAGCAGGGTGACAGGCCTCATCCTCCAAGCAGTTTTTAACTAGCTTCCAAATGGCTTTGGTACCTAAGTGGAGATCTCCTTCTGCATGCTTCCTGTCTAGTTCTTTACCTAGCTTGTTCCATGAGGCCACAGTGAGGGACCCGGAACAAGCATACCATGGTGCCACTCTATCTACCTCCTTCACAAAATTTTGAAGTGTTCGTGGTGCAATTTTAAGATCTCTTTGTTTTAGCACAGTCTGTAAGGCTGTAACCACTGACTGTGACGACCCCATCGCGCTGACAGCTTATCTAAAAAACGCGCTCAACTCCGTTACCAGACTGACAGCACCAGACTGACAGCACCAGACTGACAGCACCAGACTGACAGCGCCAGATGGACAGCGCCAGATGGACAGCGCCAGACGGACAGCGCCAGACGGACAGCGCCGTTCTGTCAGCACCAGCCACGATGAAGGAGAAGGACAAACAGGACTAGCACCAAAGCCTCCACTGACCAGTCCCACGGTGATGACAAACTAAGGCCAAAGTCGAGAAAAGGGTTGTTCAGGATAAAGCATACCTCTCTGAACCTACGTCCCTGCAGTTCTGAATCCGCCCCGTTTTCCGAGGGGTCTCCCGCGGCGCCGGCGATGTTGAAGAGTTCCCGGGTTTCGGCACCAGATGTCCCGCGCTACCGTCTCGCCAGCAAGAACGACGCAGAACACTCGGATCCTTCTGCAGTAAAGCTTTAATGCATCTTGAGAGATAGATGATCAGCTTCTTAGAGGGAGACCCCAAGCTAAGAAACCCAGCCCCTTATATAAGCCTAGGAGCTCCGAGTGAGATGTGTAGAGCCGGGATTGGTGGTTTGCACATCACCCCAGATGACGTCACGGGAGAGGCACAGTTTAAACGGTTAACTCCAACTGACAGCGACAGTTAACTCCAACTGACAGCGACAGTTAACTCCAACTGACAGCGACAGTTAACTCCAACTGACAGCGACAGTTAACTCCAACTGACAGTGGATGTCAGCGCCATCTTCTAACGGCAATAGCGATAGCGAGGGCGGCTCCTCACAAAGTACTACTGCCATCTCCTCTCTGTGGCCCCTGCGGTGACTACACAGTGGAGTTCCGAGCAACAAAGAAGGCCTGTTTGCCTAAGGTCATACAGAAAGATAAGGGCAGAAGTCGAAACACAGGTCATGGATTCCTGTTATGCAAGTTCAAGCTAATATTGTCCTAGCCTGGATTTCCTTTGCCCCTGCCAGGGAAGCACAAGCGAGAGGGTAAATAGGAGTAAGACCTCAGGTAACTCAGTAAGCCCAGCAGCAAGCTCCCTTGTCTGCTGGAAGGTTTTGGAAGAAGCTGGAGTCACTGTCGCCCTGGCAAATGGACCCTGGGGTCCCCGTGTCCTAAAGCTGCAGCCCTTTCCTCAACTCACCTCTGCCTGTCCAGATCACAGCCCCGCAACTGGGTAAACCGCAGGCTGTGCAGCCTCTTTATCTGCCCCTAGACCGTTCTATACAGTCCACGGTGTCGTGGCTTAAAAAAGCAGCACATGAGAGAGCCTGGGTGCAGGGTTTTTTATTGGGGGAAAGTGAAGGGGAAGGAGGGGGAGGGGGAGGGGAGAAGGGAGACCAGCCTCTGGGGACAGGAACGGCAGAAGAGAAGAGAGAGGCAGAGAGAAAGGGAGGGAGAGAGGAGGAGAGGCAGAGGCAGAGAAGGAAGGAGAGAGAGAGAGAGAGAGAGAGAGAGAGAGAGAGAGAGAGAGAGAGAGAGAGAGAGAGAGAGAGAGAGAGAGAGAGAGAGAGGTGGGAGGTGGGCAGGGCCCTTTTAGAAGGGAATGTAGTGAATGCACACAGGTGGTGCTCTTAGTGGCTGCAGCTGAGGGCACATCCTGTCAGAGCCCCAAGGACAGGTCAGTACAGATGCCTGAACACTAACACACAGACTCACCCCGCCAGAGGAAGGACAGTAGACTTCAGAGATTAAGGACTTCTGGGAGCCGCAGGGTGTTGGTCAGGCTGGACCTCTGGGTGCTAGGGGAAGAGGTATTGCCTCTAAGAAGCAAAAACTCTCCGAAGGGAAGGGTGGGGGTGGGGAAAGAATAGGATGGCTTTTCTAGAGACCTTGGCATCTACTATATACCCTTTAATCTTCTGCAAAACCCCACAATCTAGAAAAATCATTGGTCTCCCCAGATAAAATTAAAATACCATAAAACTTCACTTGGACACAATCTTTACTAGGGCCCTAAACTTTGACCCCCCAAATAATGATCAATAGTACAAATCCTAGCACAAGGAGAGGTCACTTAGAGAGATATTAGGGGAGCGTGCAGGGGTCACAGGCTACACCAGCCAAGAAGCCATCAGTTTGAAGCCAGAGGTGGTGATGCTGAAGAGTGTCTTCAGGAGCAGGGAACGACTATAGAGACAGCAAGAGCCCCAGGCTTGGCCGAGAACAGATGCTGCCTAACTGGGGCCCTGCCTTTTCTCTTCACAGATCTACTCTGAAGTTAACTTCATGGACAAAAAAGGAAAGGAAAGCCTTGGGAGCATTCCAGTCCCCATGTGCTCTGTTAAGAAAAGCCCTTCTCTGCCTTGCCAAAAACCCCTGCGATGATGACTTCCCCAGACTGCTCCCCGCATGCCTGCTTAATGCTTTTTGATAAGCACACTAGGGACTTCCAGGAACCAAGTCTCTTTGCATAAATCACTGTGCACTTTAAAGGAGGCCCGTTCCTGCTCTGAGGATTTTGAAAATACCCAAGGAGTAAAGAGTCTATGATGTCACATGTGTGCATTTTGCAACAGTTACAGCCAGGATTAGGTTTGGGGAGCTGCTAGATTACAAAGTGTCTCCCTCAATACTTCAGCTTCAGCGGAAGAAAGCTAGGAGGCCTGCCATGGAGGAGAGGGCTTTCTTACTGCTGAGTCAACTGTGTCCACGCCATTGCACGCGTTCTAAGTCCTTCTGAGGCTCAGTGCAAAGCTCCAAATAAAATAAAAGGCCCTCGGGGCATTGTGTGCGGAGCCAGTGAACTTTCTGATAATTGCACGTCTACTTCAGAGGCAACGAGGGCAAACTGCAAGACCCTCAGCACGTGGAATGGGCCATGAACTTTTGGGAAAGTTTAAAGACTCCTGACTGTCCCTGCAGACTGATCAGGTGACCAACAAGGGCTATGTTTACCTAGGAACTGCCAGAAACATAGCAGCTTCACTTACTAGGGGTGCTTCTTGGAAACATCAACAGGAACTTCAATTGAATGTAACACTTTATATGAATAGTTCAGTAGTGTTTTCCCAGGCCTGAGCAATGGGCATGAAGCCTTTGAAACCTCCCTCAATAAGTTTTCAATGCCACAACAGCAACGTATTGTCAAAAGTCATCTAATCAAAGCGTGAGACTTGGATTTCCTTTTTATAAAGGTCAGATCGTCCTTCCAATGACCTCAAGCAAATGAGTGAAAAAAACCATTCCTCCGGACAGTGGGTCACAGAGTACCCAACCCCACTGCAGGACAGACAGCAGGGGGCTTGCAGAGCACGCTCATGCATGCAAAGGGAACAGTTGACAGGGTGTGCATTTTGCAATAAACAGGACAATGGAAACATTTCTCTTTCCTATCCGAGAGCTGGCTGGGTTTGTACCACCAGTTGGCTATCTACTGGGAACTGGTGGAAACGAATGTATGGAATGGCCTGGCAGTCCACCTGGGCCTTAGATCCCCACACCTAATCCACACCTTGTCTCTAAGCTGAAAACAAAGCTAGAGAAATGGAGGTTACATATTTTCCTGAGCTCCCTAAAGAGTTCAGAAGCCTGTAGAGAAAATAAGCAGCCTGTATTTCCCCAGGGATAAATTCTGTGTTCCCTCCGCCTCACCCCCTTTCTTTTACAAGTGGCCAGCAGAGTTAGGCCCCTTCTTGCCTGATCACTAGCCACTAGGCTTTCCCCTCAGCCCCCTCCTGTCTGCTTCCTTCTCCTTCCCCAGGTGTCTGAGTCGAGCAGTAGATGACAAAGGTCAGAGAACAGCTTCCCTACTTGCCAGGTCCCTGCAGTGGGGGATTCTGGGCCCAGCTGTGGGTAGCAGTCCTACTACACAGGACCGGAGCCTCGTGGACTCTGTTCTGTTTCCTAACTGCTAATCTTTTGCCTAATCTGCTGATCACAGATATCACTTAGGCAACTGCCATTGGCAGCCTACCCACCCGGCCCAAATGCTTGGTAGTGATTTTGGTTATTAGTCATAGAAGTGTAATTGCTTCATGTAACTGAAAAAGCCCAGCTCAGCAAACCCTCACTGCAGACACAGCTGGGCCCAGAAACATAACTGAAGTCCCTGGGCCCTGGGCTTTCCCCCTCTCTTCTTGGTCACGTGGCCATCTTGTGGTTCAGGATGTAGATCTGGGATGGGCCACCAGAGCAGATTCACAGCACTGAGAACAAGGAAGAAAGTGGACAGACCAATAAGAGGGGCAGAAAAGGAGAAGATATCAACTATAGAAATTGAGCTTTAAAAGAAGTTACAGGGGCTGGAGAGATGGCTCAGCGGTTAAGAGCACTGGCTGCTCTTCCAGAGGTCCCGAATTCAATTCCCAGCAACCACATGGTGGCTCACAACCATCTATACTGGGATCTGATGTCCTCTTCTGGCATAAAGGTGTACATGTAGATAGAGCACTCATACACAGAAAATAAATAAATAAACCTTTAAAAAAAGAAGAGTTAGAAAAAGGTAGAAAAGTTGGCTCACAAATTGTCTGCAGCTTCAGTTCAAGGACATCCAATGCTCTCTTCTGGACTCCGATGGCAACACACGCATGTAGTGTATGAACATACATGCAGGTAAAACAAAACAAAAAACTTCCTATTTTTTAACACCAAAAGTGACTGTGCTGGCTAGTGTTATGTCAACTTGACACAAGCTAAAGTCATCAGAGAGGATGGAGTCTCAACTGAGATAATGTCTCCATGAGATCTGGCTGTAATGCATTTTCTTAGTGATTGATGGCGGAGGATCCACTGTGGGTGGTGCCATCCTGGGCTGGTGGTCCTAGGTTCTGTAAGAAAGCAGGTTGAGCAAGCCATGGGGAGCAAGCCAGTGGGCAGCACCCCTCTGCGGCCTCTGTATTAGTTCCTGTCTCCAGGATCCTGCTCTGTTTGAGTTCCTGTTCTGGCCTCCCTCAATAAGGGACTACAGTGTAGACGTGTAAGCCAAACCCTTGCTTTTCGGTCATGGTGTTTCATCGAAGCAATAGAAACCCTAAGTAGGACAGTGACCAACATTTATCTCAATAATGACTCTTGTCTTTATTTTTTGTTTTTGGTCAAGGCTAATGAATTCCTTGCTTTTACTCTTTAACATTTTTGTACTTTTAACTGACATATAATTGCATATAAACATTTAAAAATGAGTAGAACTAGCTGGGAGGTGTTGGCACATGCCTTTGCTCTCAGCACCTGGGACACAGAGGTAGGTGGATCTTTTGAGTTTGAGGTCAGTCTGGTCTACATCTAGTTCTAGGACACACAGAAACCATGCCTCAACCTCCCCTCCCCCCCAAAAAAACAAACAAAAAACCCAACAACAATAAAAATAAATCGTACTTACTTAACATTTAATGCAACTTCACCTAAAATGAGAAGTCAATTTTAAGTTAAAAACAGGAGCAAGTGCAGAGTGTTTAATCCCAACACTCTGGAGGCAGGCAGCTCTCTGTGAGTTCGAGACCAGCCTGATCTACAGAACAAGTTGCAGAACAGCTAGGGCTACACAGAGAAACCCTGTCTTTTAACCAAAACCAAAATCAATCAATCAATCAAACAGAAAACAGAAGCAAGGAATTGAGAAAGCCCTAGGCAAAAGTGGCACCAGCTCCTCAGTGGATCACTCACTGTTCCAATGGCGACACCTGCAGGCAACTGTTGGCAACTGCAGAAGCTCTTGGGAAAGCTCTCAGCATCAGGAGGTGTCACTGAACTCTCCTGGGGCCAGCTGCCACACTCGGCCCAGTAAAGTAGATAACTGCATTAGTCAGGGCTTTCTAGAGGAACAGCTGTTAGAATGAATCTATATATGCAGGGGATTTTGTAGCGTGGCTTTCAGGCTGTAGTCGGGCTAGTCCAACAATGGCTGTCTTCTGACAGAAAGGTCAAGAATCTGATAGTCATCGTCATCCAGTCTCCAAGGCTGGGTGTCTTGGCTGTTCTTCAGTCTACATTGGAATCCCGAAGAAGTAGGCTCTAATGCCTGGGAAGGGAATGCCTCAGCAGCAGAGTAGATGCACTTACCGGCAAGAGCAGGACAAGAAGGAAAAAGGCAAAAGTGTCCTTTCGTCTCCTTTATGCGGGGAGGCAGCCACCAGGTTTAGAGTGGGTCTTCTGACCTCAGACGATTTGATTTAGGGTGGTCTTCCCCTCACAGGTGAGCCCAGCTGCTTGGTTTTTATGTTTGGTTCTAGATGTAGTCAAATTGACAACCGAGATCAGTCACCACAATAAAGCAGGGTTTCACTAGCCCAAGCTGGCCATGGATCATGATGCTCCTGCCTCTTCCCAGTGCTGAAATTGCAGGCATGTGCCGTGACCACGTCTGGGAAAGCGTTTTAGAGATGTGCTTTTTAATTGTGTGTGTGTACCCACGAGTGCAGGTGCCCACAGAGGCTAGAGGGATCCATCTCTGTGGAGCTGGAGTTACAGGTGGTCGGGAGGGGCTGACAGATGACTTCAGGACCTCTGGAAGAGCGATACGTGCTCTTACCTGCCGAGCCATCTCTACAGCCCTTACGAAACGTTTTAAACATGTTCCTTATTGCTAAGGCAGTATTTTGCCCCAACAGACAAGCCTTTTGCAGATCATGAGGGTGGGACAAACAGGGCTGTGACCTGTCCTCTGCAGCTGAGTGGAACCAGGCTGGTGTCTGTGTGAGTGCCCCCTCCCACGAGCTGCCCTACGAAGAGAGCCTTCGCGCCACCTTTGTTCCTGTTCTTCCCACTCAGCACATACGTCTGGACAGAGGATGAATGGAAAATGGCCGCAAACCACATCATGCACACATCCATTTGTCGTGGGCGGCAAGAATCGGGAAACATGCCCGTTCTTCAAAGACTCGTGGCATTTGAACACTTAGCGCTCCTTCCCCGTGGTGCTGTCTGTGGAGGTTAAGGAGCCTTTGGGAGGTGGGGCCTTGCTGGAGGAAGTGCTCCCTGGGGGATGACTCTGACAGTATAGCCTTGTCTGGCTTACAGTTGCTGTCTCTGCCTGGTGGTGAAGATGGGATCCCTCAGCTTCCTGCCCTGGCTGCCTGCTACACCTCCCCCATTACATACTCTCCCTATGAAACTAAGCCCAAATAAACTCTTTATTTGGGGGGCAGGGGGGTGGAGAGATGGCTCAGTGGTTAAGAGCATTGGTTGCTCTTCCAGAGGACCTGGGTTCAATTCTCAGCACCCACGTGGCAGCTCACAACTGTCTGTAGCTCCAGTTCCAGGGGATCAACACCCATGGAAAAACAACAATGCCCATAAAATAATAATAATAAATTCTTTACTTTTTAAGTTGTCGTTGACTGTGGGATTTCATCACAGCCACAGAAAAGTAACAACACACACAGGTTTTCTATTTGATGGGGGCAGAACACATATTACAATGAGTATCCTAACATTGCAGTGGTGCTCTGTAAACTATAAGCAAACCTCAGTTCAGTCCTTTCTTCTATAAGACTGCCTTGGTCATGGTGTCTCTTCTCACACAATTATTTTAAAAATTAACTGAGCTAATGTAGGCTGTCACTTATTAGTGACATGAATGAGCAAGTGATGTTTAATGAGAGGTTGCTGTCATTGTTCTATGCTGTAGTCCATGGAAGGTTTCTTCCAAGATCCCTCATGGAAGCCTGGAACCATGGATAATATCAAACCCTATACATACATATATAGATATTACATATATAATAAATGTATTTTCATAAGTACATGTGCCCATGCTAAAGTAACTTATAAATTAGGCACATTAAGAGATGAATAGCCGTAAATAATAACAAAATGTGACAATGTTAATAGTAACCCTACCAGCCACGACAAATACTAACCTGTCAGAGAGAGGTTGGCTACCTGCAGCTGGGACTGCAGAAGGGGGACTGATATGGAATGAACCTGCGGAGCACTTGAGAGTCACCAGAGCATTCTTCCTCTGCCTACTCAGAAGCTGCCACACAATCTTGTCACTTGGAGGGGGGAAGAAAAGTCAGAAGGCTGGAGAGATGGTTCAGTGGACCAGGATTTGATTCCCAGCACCCACATGGCGGCTCATAACTGTCTGTGACTCCAGCTCTAGGGGATCTGATGCCCTCTTCTGGTTTCCAAAGGCACCAGACACACATGTGGTACCCAGACACACATGCAGCAAATCATCCATACATATTTTTAAAAAGTCACAATGTGTCCCCTTTCCAGTCCCCACTGGACATTCACTGGGGTCTGCCTTTGTGTCTTCTGTACCCGTCCTTCTGCCCAGACACTGCTTCTGTTTGCTCCGGGCCTGGCAGGAACCATGAAGAGGTGATACAATGACTATTGCTTTGTTTAATAAACATCAGGGTCAAGAATGAGTCCCTGAGAACGCAGCTCTGAGCAGCAAAAGCTGATGGCCACAGGCTTCTAGAGGTCGCACTCCTGCATATTTATTGAACTGGCAGGCAGCAGAATGAGCCTGTTTTGCTTTATGTGCAAAACTTTACTCTCAGGCCAATTTTCTGGTGACCCCCAAAGACATATTACAAAATGAAATAGAAGTATCAACAACGGTACTTTATTTCTGGAATACATCTTCCAAGAGCTCCAGATATCTGCCACGTTGACCTTTCCTAGCCTGAACCCAAGCTGCCACCAATGTTAAATTACTTTCTAAATCAGAGGTAAACTTTACATCATAAAATACCATTCATAGCCACATCAATCCAGCCCGAGATCTGCATTGCTCTCTCGACCCAGACTCCTAGGTATCCACAATTCACAAATCGACCAGCTTTACCCTATCAATATGCCTCACCCAACGGGGTATCACGCTAATAGATTCCTGGAGCTGCTGCCCACCACATTGATGTATAAGAGCAATACGTTAGGAAAGCCCCCACTCACCTGGATGATGGATCGTGGCAATGGTCTTCTCAGGAAAGCATGCTGGTGATGTATAGCCCATAAGGGCACCAAATGGGATAGGATAAGTTCAAAGTGGGTTCAGTTTAGCTTGTAGAGACAAAGAAAAGCAACCTAGGTCCCACCAGGACCCACCAGGCCCCATGTTTACGCAAGAAGGCAGCTGTTCACACACAAAGGCCTGCACTCTGAAGCCCCTGCCTGAAGCATGATCTTTTACAACTGCTGTCAATGTTTGGGAGCTTGGATCAAAGCAGGCACAAGGATGCTCTTACTCTGTGGATGTGTGATACATTTTATAATAAAATTACCAAAGGGAATTGCAGGAGGATGTCATTTTGGAAACCACTAACTGCCCCTAGTTTCTCTTCTATGATGAAACACTCTGACAAAAGCCAACTTAAAGGAGACAGCTTATTTGGCTACCTTTAGGCTACAGTCTATCATTGCGGGTAAGTCAAGGCTGCAGGAAGTGGAAGCAGCTATTCATTTGTTCCCAGTCAAGAGCAGACAACAATGAATTAATACACATGTTAGTACTTAGTCACTTTCTCCATCTTACTCAGTTCAGAATCCTTTGCCAGGGACTAGTGCCACCCCAACTAAATGTACTCAAGACAGACCCACACAGACATGCCCACAGGCCAACCTGACCCAGGCAATTCCTTAGTGAGAATCCATTCCCAGGGGACTCTAAATGTGCCATCTTGATAATTAAAACTAACCATCACATTACAATATTGAGCAGATTGGGCAACTACAGTATACACACTCCAAAAGATATGTGAAGATAATGTAAACACTGTGGAATTCACTGTCTTTATATCAGTTATTGTGGAACCCAGGGTAGGTGGATATACTTTTAAACACACCATGATGAGGACTGCCATACTCGTACACTGGCATCTGCTTGTACCAAGTGTGGTATTGCTTATTTGCTTGTTTTTCAAAACAGGGCTTCTCTGCATAGCCGTGGCCCTCCTGGAACTCGCTCTATAGACCAGGCTGGTCTCAAACTCAGAAATCCGCCTGCCTCTGCCTCCCGAGTGCTGGACTAAAGGTGTGCACCACCACACCCACCATGATCTTGTTTATTTAACAAGGCTTTGCAGCTAGCTACGGAAGTGCAGCTAACATTTGCTTATCACCTACTACTGGCCAAGAGCTGTTCTTTCTCTCTCCCACTTAGTGACCACAGACATTGTCCATGAAGCAGTGAGACTTTTCCTTCTGCAGATGAGGAACCAGGGATGAGGCAGCTAGCTCCTTGAGGTTGTGTAGCCTGTACTGCAGCCTGCGATGCAGCTTTCAAATGTGTAAAAAGCATGCAGGACTTCAAAGCACTTTCTCAACAGGGAAGTACGGCTGGTCCATGCTCAACCAACTCAAGAGGGTGGAACAGTGTTCCAGGAGAGGAAAGGAGGTTGTAGTTCAGTGACAGAACACCTGGATTCGGTTCCCCGGCTCCCAAAGTGGCACAGTAACTACAATAATTTTAGCATTTGTTTACTGCCTCCTATTTATTTGATTTGCAAAGAAGGATAGGTATTAGCCAGGTAGAGCTACTATGACATTTGTAAATTGGGAGTAAAGTGAATAAAAATAATTCAATAAAAAGATCTTGGACTAGGAGGTAATTCTGAAGTTCACAAGATTTATTAAAGCACTCTCTTTATAACACTTTTCAGTGCACATGATTCTAACAGCAACATACTTTACACCATTCACTCAAATACAGTATAACAAATTGTTCAGCATAAATATAAATAAGCTTAACAAACATACCCGAAACATTTCTGAGGACAGACATGAGTTTAGAGAATAGACACTAGCAGGGTTTGGAGTGTGCATTATAACCCCGGCACTTAAAGGCAGCAAGATAACAGGGCTAGGCCACACTGGGCTACCCAGCAGGACCATGTCTCAAAGACAGAAAAAACTGAGGGAGAAGGGACAGAGAAAACTAAAGATTAACTGCTGTGCAGCAAGGTGAAATCTCCAGCTAATTACGGCAAGTTGGTGAGTTTGAGGAAGGACAACCTTCCGGACAGGTCCTTCTGTGCACTTCAGTTTGTCAAGTAGTAACACAAGGGCTACTTGCCACAACACTGACCCATCCACAGTGAACCTCAGGAAGAAAACACAGTGGCAAAATAAAAGAAGGCAATGGAAACGAGTCTGCCTTGCTCCATGAAAAAGGAGCGGTGCACACAGGGCGGCCTGGTGATCACACTGTGCCACACCAAAGCTCCACAAGCAGGGGTGTCACTGCCCAGTCGACCACCCCAGCTACTCCACAGTCTCTCCCCCAGAGAAAATGACAGGTGTACTCAGGCCAACTTCACCCAGCCACACTGAATGTAGCACTGACAAGTAGCATCCACAAGCGAAAGGGTCAGGCTACTCCTCCAGAGAATTTCCCTCCAGGAGCTGCTTAAGGTCACCTAGGCAGATACTATGTATCTTCCTAAATTACACATATTCTTTTTTAAAAGATTTATTTACTATGTACACAGTATTCTGCCTGCATGTACACCTACAGGCCACCAGATCTCATTGTATATGGTTGTGAGCCACCATCTGGTTGCTGGGAATTGAACTCAGGACCTCTGGAAGAGCAGCCGTGCTCTTAACCACTGAACTACCTCTCTAGCCCAAATTACACATATTCTTGTAGTCAAAATGCTAAACTATTTCCTTAAGTTAAACCCTAAACTAGGATATTATATTTATTACTTGATTGTAGATGAAGGTTTTTTTTTAAAGCTGTGAAATATAGTAAGGTCGTTAATCTCCATCGAACAACATGTAAACAAATTACCCTTTAGCAAAACAAGCACTATCAAAAAAGGGCCAGTCTCTGATCCCCATGTGATACCACTTTTAAATTTTATGAATATAGCTCCCATTATGGAACACAGATAACACAGTAAATTATGATATTATCTTGTCATATTATTAACGTAATCATATTATCTTAGGTGGTTACAGCTTGAAAATGCACAAGCCACACGTTTATTACTGAAGATGGCAAGCAGTTAACCATCTGACAGCTGCAGTAAGCTGCCTTAGTTAAACTTGTCTTGAGAATTTCATCATAAACCTAACCCTCTATTTATGGGGGAGAGGAGGCACAGGCCCAAAGTAGCCAACTGTTGAGATTTCTATTCATGAGAAAATCCCCATCTACAGACAGACTAAGGAACCAGGCAGAGACAGTATCTCAGTGTTCAAGGTAAGCATTTAAAATTCAAGGCAACGGGAAAAATGGAGACACAGTCACACATGTGGTCCTGAGACCCTAATTGCATTCTGATGTCACCATTCTGACATGGCAAACTCCTTGTTTAAGAGAGGTCTGCTTAGAAAATTCTGAGCATACACCGAGGCATTTTGAAACCAGGACGCCACACTGTTTGTATTACCCACACCCGACAGGAGGCTACACATAGACACGGACTCTAAACATTTACATACATTTCTTTATGTTGTCCTGCGTGAGGAAAAGTGTCACCAAGTGTTCTTTTTGGCCGTGAACAGTCACCCGGTGTGTATGCAACGGTTTCACACCCACTGGATCCTATGGGGAGTGCAGTCCCGTGAGGACACTGCTGGGGCTGTGTCTCTGTGTGGACCACAGGCCTGTGTCGGAACGTCTCTACTGCCGTCAGCTCTGCCCGACTCACACTGCTTTTCCTTGCTATTTTGATGACAAGACTCCTGGGGTTTCAACAGACCAGGTCTCTCTCCACGTTCCAAACACAGGAGGAGTGATTTGGCTAGAGATTCTAGTTCTCCACAACCAGCCTCAGGTCGTTTATTTCCACAGGTGCCAGCAGAAGCAGGAGGCTCAGTGAAGTCACTGTGAAGTTTGTGAGCCAGGCCGCAGAGAGTTTCAGTATAGCTTCTGAGACAATGCAGGTCACTGGGGCACCCTACGCAAGAGGGAAAGGAAAAAGTGGGTTACCCTTTCCAGGTGCCAGCAGGTTATTACCACTGCATAGACTCTAGGGGCCTCTTAAGTAAAAGGAGCCTAGATGACACCCCAAACCACCGAATGTTATTCTGCTGAAATGCCTCTTGGACAGGTTCTCGACTTCCCTGACTCTGCAGGCTGAAGTGCAGACTTGTGTTATGCAGAACTTAACAGCCCAAGCTCCTACACAGGTAACTAATCTCACTGGAGTAGTGTTTAGTGAGCTTCAGTCATTGCTCAGGCTGAGAGAGGGAGGGAGGGAGGGAGGGAGGGAGGGAGGGAGGGAGGGAGGGAAGGAGGGAGGGAGGGAGGGAGGGAGGGAAGGGGGGTCCTTGGATTAAACAGTTTCAGTTCCAGATCCCACTTGGGGCACATACCTCTCAGTGCAGATGTAATAATCTCAATGGTTTTCTCCAAGCAATATGTTAACTTCAAGAATTCTGAGGCAAGAGTTAGCATCGTGGAACCTTGTTGTCTAGAACTTTCTTGTACTTGAGTTCTGAAGCTTTTCTGTATAAACAAAATTTATATTTAAAATATAGATATTATACACTACAAGGCAGCAAACTTAGTCAAAATGATCTTAATTGCCCAGAAATATATCATTAGTTTATGCTATTATGTACAATGAAACTACATCAATATCAAATTACACTAAAAATGTTTAATTTCCCCACCAGTGCATAACTTCATTTCTATAAGCAAGATCAAAATGCAAAATGAACACTGATTACTTTTAAAAATCAATAAGAATTTAATTTTAACTTAATTTAAACCATAGTCATAGCATCCTAACACAGAGGAACAGAATGAAGCAACAGTGTCCTGGTATCCAACACCATAAAAGCTAACATTTAACTTTACAGAATTCAGTTTCACAGTATTGACTTTAAATATTGACTTTACTTAAATACTCTTCGCTGTGGACATTACTTTCCTCTCCAGTACCTGATTATCCCTCCATCCTTTTCTATAAAGTGGATCTGTGACATGACACTGCTTGAGTTCAACTCTATTTGAGCACATTAATTATGAAATGTAGTTTTTAGCTTATAATGACTATACCCAAGCAAAAGCTGGCAGCCCCATGCCAGTAACTACGAACCAGGTGTTGCACTGGGAAGTTCTGTGCCATCATGCTCCTATCACTAACACTAGTGCATTAAGACTGCCAAAAGGAAAGCTAGAAAACACACGTGCTCCGCTAACGTGCACACCACAGCCGTCTCCCACTAGGATGCAAAGGGAATAAAAGGACCTACAACTGAACAAAACGACTGAGAGCCCTTACTAGTTTCCATTCAGCAAAGACGTGTGCGAGAAACCTGACCAGCTCCACAGCATTAGCCTTCATCTGCTTGGCGACCTATGGGAAATGTTACAATATTTAGTTATTCAAATAATCATCAAGAAACATCACTTTTAGACCTGGGTGAGACCAGAGTTCTAGTCTAGAATCCAGAAGAGATGCAAGGTCCATCTCTGAGCTAAGCAGAAGATGGCTTCACATCCATCTCTGAGCTAAGCAGAAAATGGCTTCTGAGTACTTAACTCACACAAATGGAATGTCCTTCAAAATAAATGACACATTGATTTCCACATCAAAACAGCCACACTTGGGCTCAGCAGGTGCAGTCACTTGCTGCACAAGCCTGTGGGCCTGAGGTTGCTCCTGGAACTCCTCATATAAGGGTGGGAAGAGCGAATGAACTGACTTCTCAAAGTTGTCTTCTGATTTCCACATGTGATGTGATTTTCAGGTCCCCACATGCACACATACAGTAATTATAAAATATAATAATAATAATAAATATTATAAACATGCTATTTTATAAATTATATAGTAACATGTAAAATTGATTATAAACATAAAATAAAATATAAATCTGATGCTTGCTATCAAAATGATACCTGCATTTAATTTAAATATATATAGGGATGACTTCCCAAAATTTCCCTCAGAAGTGAGGGTTTGAGCTATCAAGCAAATATGAGATGCTCTGAGAACATTACAAATTTGATCTGATTCTTAGTTACAACCTTATGCTGCATATGGCATTTCCCATCTTGCAGAGTGAGAATCAGATCCCAGATGGTGACCCCTAGCTCTCAGAAGCAGTGTGATTCTTAGACTAAAGAAGTTGCTTTCCGCTGCTCACTGCTGCCCTCTCAGGTGGAATTAAGCTTCTGCAAGGAGATTCTGTGTTGCGTTTAATTGGCTTTCACAAAGCTCTTGTCTAGGTCATCTCAAACTTGGTGTTACAGTAAGAAGAGAAGTAGGCCATGGAGTGAGAGGCAGGGGGATTACTGTAAGGTTCAAGCCAGCCTGGACAACAAAGAAAGTTCCAGGCCAACCAGAGCTACAAGGTAAGACTGTCTCCCAAGGACTGATGAGCAAAGGGGTTAAGACTGGGCTGGTTTAACCCCCAGAAACAGCTGACCGGTCTAGCTAGCTCTTGAATCCCAGACTGATGGCTGGGAATCCAGCATGGGACTGATCAAGACCCCCTGAATGTGGGTGACAGTGAGGAGTCCTAGGCAATCTATTGGGCCTTGGGTAGTAGATCAGTATTCATCCCTGAAATACAAATGGACTTTGGGTGCTCATCCAACAATGAGAGATGCTCTCTCAACCTGGTCTAGGCCCTGGATGAAATGACAGACTATGGACACCCTCATGAAGGGCCTCACCCTCCCTGGGGAAATGAGGGGGTCTTGGGGGGGTTGGCGGGAGGGCATGGGAGGAGGGGAGGGAAAGGGAGAAGGACCTGGGATTGACATGTGAAGCAACCTTGTTTCTAATTTAAATTTAAAAATTAAAAAAAAACTGTCTCCCAAAAGAAGAAAAGAATTTAGGCACACCTAAATTCTTTACTTCATGAACCCAGTTTTTAAATCATAATTCCAGTGCCCTCTATGAATCTATTTTCTGTTTCTTATCATTTTTTTTACTTCTTAGGTATTCTATTTTCTGCTATGGGTCCTTTTTAAAAATAGAATGCAATTCTGATGATTGTTTTGTGTGTGTGTGAACACACACGCGTTCAGTGCCCGCAGCCGGAAGAGTGACGAGCTGGAGTGGCTGGGAGCTGCCTGAAGTGGGTGCAGAGATTCAAACCCCAGTTCTTTGGAAGAGAAGAAAGAATGCTCACCTGCGGAGCCACCGCTCCAGCCCCGGCCACAGGCTCTTACGACTTTTTGTTTTGTTTTTGTTTTTCAAGACAGGGTATCTCTGTGCAACAGTCCTGGCTGTTCTAGAACTCACTCTGTAGACCAGGCTGGCCTCGACCCCACCTGCCTCTGACTACTGAGTGCTGGGATTAAAGGCGTGTGCCAAAACAAAAGAACAAAACCCACAGTCCAGAGAGGCAGACATACTCAAGAATGCAACATGTACAAGCAAGACCAGCAATTTAGTATTTGCCAGCCACTGTTTCTAATATTTCTTTTTTTTTTTTTTAATTTTATGTCACGACTAAGGGTGTTTTGCCTGTACACATATCTGTGCACCTCATGTGTGGCTGATGCCCTCAGAGGGCAGAAGAGGGCGTCCAATCCCAGAAACTGGAGTTACAGGTGCTGCGAGCCACCTTGTGTGTGCGGTCCTCCACAAGAACACTCGGGTGTCTCCCCAGCCTCCACTCCTAGCACTGCTCGGGCCCCGGTGTCAGGCACCTGGAAGGAGGCAGCAGCACTCAGAGGACGTCACTGACATCTCCACTAGGTTTGTGTCTAGGTCTCAGCGTGAAACCATTGATGTGAATGTTCCTGGGAAAATACTTGGTTCAAGATGATTGGATCTGTAAGTGCTGGCTTCTGCTTTTAGGCAGAGGAGTAAAAACCCAGCAGAAAGATAGCGAAGGACACCCAGAGAGGACAGAAGGTGTCATTGTCACCCTCCACATGGCTCAGGGGTTTCAGAGACCTGGGCTCCACCTCTTCTTTAAAAACGAATTCAGCACAAACTAAAACACATAAACATATAACATGTAAAAATAGCATTATACTGTTGTTTGTACATTTAAAGAAGTTTGGACAATATGCATCCTGAAATAAAACCTTTTTTTTTTTTTTTTTTTGGTTTTTCGAGACAGGGTTTCTCTGTATTGTTTTGGAGCCTGTCCTGGAACTTGCTCTGTAGATCAGGCTGGTCTTGAACTCACAGAGATCCGCCTGCCTCTGCCTCCCGAGTGCTGGAATTAAAGGCATGCGCCACTAACGCCCAGCAAATCAAACCAGTTTTAAGATCAAAAGTGTCCCCCATCTTACCTCCTCATGTGCACTCTGCCTTGAGAGGTCTCGCTCCAGTTCCTGTGCTTTTTCCAGCCCAGAATCCAAGAGGCTTTTCACCCCTAAGGCTAGGCCATCCTGGAGGGCAGCTGTGAACTCCTGTTAGGAAAAGGTTTAGTTAGGCACTGAGCTGGTAAGCTCAGGTTTTACACTTTTACACATTAAAGTTTTATTACAGTGTGTGTGTGTGAGAAAGAGAGAGAGAGAGAGACAGACAGACAGACAGACAGACAGACAGACAGACAGACAGAGGCAGCTAGTAAGTTCAGGTTTTACACATTAAAATTTTATTACAGTGTGTATGTGTGTGCATGTAAGAGAGAGAGACAGAGACAGACAGACAGAGAGCGAGCGAGCGCACATGGGGTCACAGGACAACTTGTAGGAGTTGCTTCTCTCCTTCCCATGCGGCTGGCTCTAAGGGATGGACTGAGGACCAGGCTTGATGGCTAGTACCCTTACCACTAGGCCATCTCATGTGCCTGGTTTTACATTCCCTTCAAAATTATAAGTTAATGAAGATATAACTCATTCCCAGTTTATTAAATTCAGCTAAAGTTAGTAGGAGAACAATCTATGGGGGAAATAAAATTAACAAAATTAAAGACCTATAATCATGCAACCATATTTTAATCATATTTTTGTTTGTTTGTTTGAGAAGGGCACTCATGTAACCCGGGTTGGCCCCAATAGCCAAGAAAGACGCTGTCCTGATCCTCCAGTCTGCCTCCTAAGGCTGGACTACAAACGTGTACGACCACATCCTTTACACAGTGCTAGAGCTCAAATTCATGCATGCTATGCAAACTACCAAGGGAGGTACATCCCAGCCTTATTTTATCCAACACTGACCAAAAGGATGTTAAGTCACTGCCAAACTATTTTGAAAGAGGAAATGAACTTATTCTGTGCAGTGATGCTATCAGAAGTCTCTAAGGTGCCTGCAGAAGTCTTTCAGAGCTAACCTTAGACATTACCCGGGCACTGGGAATCTTGCTGCTGCTCTCCAGAAGACAGAGCTTACTTCCTTTCAGAACAGCGAGCTGAGCCACACACTGAACAGCCTGCTGCATAATCTGGACGATTTTGTTTTGAGCCTCTTGTACCATGGATGAAATATCCGAACAGCACCCCTATGAAATAAAAGTCGATCAGTCAGTGTACACATATATGAGATTTTTAAGAGGTGATAAAGAAAAACGGGATAGTGGGTGAAGTTAGAGCACACATGAGGGGCTGTACTTAAGGCCCCAATCCCAGCACTAAAAACAACAACAACAGAGCCGGAGAGATGGCTCGGTAGACTAAGGGCACTGACTGCTCTTCCGGAGGACCGAGGTTTGATTCCCAGCCCCCACATTAGGTAACTCACAGTCTTCTAGAACTGAAGTTCCAGAGGATCTGATGCCCCCTTCTGAGCTCTGAGGATTAGGTACACATGTGGAGCACGTGTGCATGCAGGAAAATTCCCATACGCATCAAAACAAAACTCATAACGTAACGACCCCTGGAATGCTCGTGAGAAACCCAAAGCACACAGTCCTGAAGCTATGCATCTGTAACAGAACAAGAGCCAGCTTCTTCCTCCCTCAAAGACTTGACAGTTAGGAGACGTAAGGCAAGTGTGAAGTTAAACCCAAGACAGGATTGGTAAGGAAATGTCAGGAACAAAATGGTGTGTCTTTGACCTTTCAGCTTTAACTGTCCTGTTAATACCTAAATGACAGCCTTCCCTATGTGCTCAGTGCCCAGGCCTCCGAGGCACAGGAGCCTCCTCTTGAACGTGCTTCTTTCTGGTCCTCCCCCTGTGGCTCTGACAGTGCCTGCCTTGACTACGTGTGGAAGATGCTCATTACACCACTACAAGGTGCCAAACCACACGTTACTAGAAAAGTGTGCCAGCCAGCACTGGCTTCCCATGAGTCTTCCTGAGCACACCTAGTGTTTTCCCAGTCACCCGGGTCTCCACCCTCCATCCCTGTACAGAATGTGTCTCACAAGCCTGTATGCTGAAACTCTCAAGTCAAGTTCAAAGCCTTCTTCTGGGAAAATGAAGAGAAGGAAAGAAATTTCATGGCACAGACTCCACCAGGTATTCTCTCTCTCTCTCTCTCTCTCTCTCTCTCTCTCTCTCTCTCTCTCTCTCTCTCTCTCTCTCTCTCTCATCTGATAATCACAGCAGCCCTGACAGGTAGACATTACTGTTTTTATTTTGAGGTAAGAAAATGGAGAGACTCAAGAAGCTAAGCAATTTGCCTAAACACAAATTAACATAGCATAGATTAAAAAACACAGGATTTCAAATATCAAAAGTGAGCTTCTGGTTTGTGGGTATATTCCACTCCCCTCTAAAGCTGCCCATCTTTGATTTCTACCAGACTGTCCTGAGCTTTATTCCTTCATTAGGGTTGAACAACAACAACAACCTCTCTCTCTCTCTCTCTCTCTCTCTCTCTCTCTCTCTCTCTCTCTCTCTCTCTCTCTCTCTCTCTCTCTCTCTTTCTCCCTCTCTCCCTCCTTCTCTTAAACTACCCCTCTTTCATTTCTACCATAGACCGTCCTGAGCTACATTCCTTCCTTAGGGTTTAACCTAAGTCACACCCTCATTTCTGACGGAGAGCTTTGTTCTCTGACCAACCCCATGCTTCCATGTTCGTGGCTCTATGCTGTCAGATCTCCTTCACCTGAAGTTTGCCCATATCTGTCTGTAGTCCACCTCTGTGTTACATTCTCTTTCCCTGATGTCCATATCAAAAAGTAACCCTTCCTTCGATGTGAATTTAAGATTCATTTAACGACAAATATCCAACTAGTTATCTATCACATTGGGAGACCCTGTGAAAAGACACTCGAGTCCTACACCTACAGAAAGTCTACTGCCACTACTACACATGCTTATCAACAGTATGGCATAGTAAATGGCATAATGAGTAGCTTTCTTTACTCAGGGCTAACAAAAAACAAACAAGAGAGGAACCCAACCAAACTGGGGAGACGAAGGAAGTTCTCCTGGGGAAAAAAACAATGGATAGTAAATATTTCCCTAACACAGTCCACTCAGGAAGTACTTGTCACAATAAAAATTCCACTACAAAAATGTGGGAAGTCAGGGCCTGTAAGAGGCTGGCTTGGTGGGTAAAGGAGGCTGCCATCGAGCACTGTGCCCTGAGTTTGGTCTCCGGAATCCATGCAGCAGCAGGAGAAAACTGATTCCTAAAGTTGCCCCGGACCTCACTCATGTACCATGATGTGCATAACCCCATAACCCCTAAATGTAAAAAAAATTTAATGTGGAAATAACTGCATAAAATATAGTGGATATCACTACATAAAACTTGATCAAATATTCTAGAAAGCTTAAATATCCATCTATTTGAGAAATTCTCATAGAGATCTCTGGTATGGCAACAAAGAGATATTTTTCAACATTAGTTCCCTACTTTTTCTACAAAAATGGACACTTGATTTTTAACTTGTTCCAGAGGTACTTAGAATGAACAATCCACTTCTTGATTAAATATAGGGCTAGATGCAGTCAGGTGAGGTTCTGGCCAAGCATATATGAGTACCTTATGATGCCTCATAAAAACTCCCTCTAAAGGAAGGGCCTTTCCTTGTCCGCACCCACCCCTCAGCCACGCTCACACAACTATCGTGAAGGAGCATGACGAGGTCAAGTCAACACTTCAGGAACAGCGGAGGGGAGAGCAGCAAGGAGCTGGGATCCCACCTTTGTGCAGAAGACCCTCCATGCCTACCTCTGCATTCTTCCAGACAGAAAACAAGCTTTTATCTTGCTTCCTCCTGGTGGTCAAACCCAATGTTACTTGATACAAAGTAAGCAGGAAATAAAAGTACTTTTCTCTCCCCATATCAACAGATTTGTTACTAATTTACCAAGAGCTGAAAGCCAATCCAGAGTCAGAGCAAGACTCTGCCTCTCTCTCTACCCAGTGACTTTAAATGGAAGTTAGCAAAGTATAACCAACCGACAGCATGCATTCAAATCTACTCCTATTACCCAGTAGTTATAGAACTCTGGCTGAGCCAGTCATTTCCCAAGCCTCTACTTCCTCATCTATAAAATGGTCACAGCAGCACCCATTTGAGGGTTGTCATGAGGACAAAATGAACCAGTATCTGCAAACTACTTAGGACACAGAGGACACCAAGTCTTTGCTCAATAAACGAATTGCATCTAGACCTAGGACCCCAAAACAGGAAGCACCCGGAAATCCTCAGAAGATACAGGTGATAGAGAGCCAATAAATACTTTCAGAACAAATGACTTCTTCAAAAATAAGAAATCGTGTACCTGCAAAAACAATTGCAAATAGCCTCCCAGTTTTTTAATATCTTGTCTCAGTTCATCTTCAAGCCTCGCTGAGCTGCTACCAGGTGGAAAATCATCCAGCCAGTGTTTGAACAAAACCACAAGCTGCTCAAAGGCACAAGCAATCTGGACAGTGAATGCCTGTACTGCCCGGTCAGAAGAGAACACTGGGAAAGAAGAAGGAAAGTTATTGCAAGGAATAGTGCGCAGATAGATAAAAGAATTCACGTACAGGCACCATTAACGCATCTAAACATGGCGGAGAGATGTCAGCCAGATGCATCCCCAAACAAGAGTAGAGGGCAGCCGGTAGAAGCAGTAGAATCACTTACAGTTACTTTGACTTTCTTCATCCTGTTCTTTATGGGCTTTGGAAATGGCAAACAGCCCATTATAAAGTTTAAGGAGATTATTTATCAGGCTATCTGCTACTGTCTTTTCTTCGTCATAACTCTGTCCAAGAAAGTCTATTGATGAACCAATCAATTCTTTGCAAATTCCAGGAAGAAATGATTCTGATGAATTTGAGTAAATGGTGCTTGATTTTTCCGTTAAACCTACACCAACAGAAAACAGCCAGGGTAAGCCTAGTTTTCAAGCACAATGCTTTCAAGCAAACACACAAATGCAGGTATACTAAAGAATCATTGGTCAGTAGCTCAAAGTAGACTACTCCTATCTCAATGCATTCTTATTTCTATACACCAAGGTGAAAACAGTTCCAGGTAGGGACCAATTAACCTCTCACTAGCCTGAGTCCACAGGCTTTGTATCTTTTCACCTTTAATGTAAGTAACTAGAGAATCAAAATATCCCACGTGCCTACTTGCTTGTCTTTTTTTTTTTTTAATGTGTCTAGGTGTTTTGCTTGCACACATGTCTGAATACCATGTACATACCTAATATTCATGGAAGGCAGAAGAGATTACCAGATCCCCTGGCACTGATGTTCCAGACAGTTATAAGCTGCCATGTAAGTGCTGGGACTTGAACCCTGGTCTTCTGGTAGGGCAGCCAGTGCTCTTAACTGCTGTGTCATCTCTCCAGCCCTCACTTAACCTTTCTATACTTGATAGCAATGAATTTTTCCTAACACCTAAGGAAACCAACTCTTAAACTAGAAACTGGACCACAATAAACTGGATAAAAAGAAATGCCTCAGAACCTTTCCTGTAGAAGAGCTCTTCCCAGTGTATACAGTCAGGATAGGCCTAAGTTAATTGATTATCCAGGAGATGGGCTTGAAAAAAACAAAACAAAACAAAACACCACTGCCTAAGTACTGACAAAGCAGAAGTAAACAGAAAGGTGTAAGAGCTCCTTCAGGGCTTCAGCAAGTAACCTTATCCTGGAACATACAGCATTTGCGCATCGTGATTCTCAACTAAAAGGCAATGTTCCCTGGTCTAGTCCACAGGGGATGAGAAGAGGAATGCTAAAAAGGAGGCAGAAGATGGGGAATAGCAAATGCCCAGAACAAAGATGAGAGCTCGACTTGGAAAGAAAGGCACAGAAGCCCAACCTGAAGCTACAGCTACAGTGAATGTATGTCACTATGACATGACACTAGAGTGAGTTACCCAAGACAGCTAACTACATATGTTCTCAAAGATTGATGTACTCTAAAATTCAATGTGAATATCTTAGACCTGTAAAAATCTAGTTAAAAATATTATGGGCCTTGTGTTGAGAAGTTTGACACTCCTTACATTCCCAAAGCTAGAAAATGTCAGGTCCTATGTGCAGCAACCCCTCCCTTAGGCTCCTACTGAACGTACAAGGAGCATTTCCTCCCACTCCTTCTGCCCACTGTTTCACTAAATAGCCCCAGGCTAGCCTTGAACTCATCATCTTTCTGTTGCAACCTTCTAAGTGATTGCCAGGATTACATTGTCTACCACCATACCCAGCTCCATGTCTTTGGAAAACTGCAAATAAGCAAGGATCTCATATCTGACTTAAAAACACTTATAAAACACCTCACTTTTGATATTGAATAAATAAGTTGTTACTATGTGTGTGTATGTTTGTGCATATGTATGCTCACACCTAGTGTGTGTGTGTGTGTGTGTGTGTGTGTGTGTGTGTGTGTGCTCACACCAACACAGACATAGCCAGTGGATAACATCAAGTCTAAGGATAACATCTTTTTCCCTCCAAGCTAATTTTGAAAAAAATAGCAAAACCAAGCCCAATTTCTTTGAAGAAGATGAGCTATAGTTCCTTTTATTCTTACTCATATTCTATCAGGACCTTTACCAAATAGACTCATACATTAAATAGTAACTTTCAAACTTAAAAATTTAGATTATTTATTTTATTATTTTATGAGTACAAGTACTTTGCCTACATGTATGTCTGTGTAGTGTGTACATACCTGGCAGATGGTATTAGATCTCCTGGGATTGGAGTATGGTTGTGAGTCACCATGTGGGTTCTGGGAATTGAACCTGAGTTCTTTGTATGAGCAGCAAGTGATCTCAACTGCTGAGTCTGCTCATCAGCCCGATCACTTGGGAATTTTTTATGAGATTCTATATATAACAAGGTGCCCAGTGCAGTGTTTGTCTAGCATGATTGTGGCCCTGAGGTCAACCCCCACCCCTACAAACCAAAACTAATTCTTCCCATGTCTAACACACATGACAGACAAGCAGCACTCTGAGTTATCAACAGTTTTTGAGGGTCTTATTCATTCAAGCATCTACATCCATGCCTCCTTTCCTTTCCCCTTCACACACGTCACAATATATGATACGTACTCTGGTATTTGCTCATAAGGAAACCACATTGTAAACATATTTTTCCATATCTGAATTAGCCACTCCTCTAAAAGGCTTTAAAACAAATCAAAGAACAGAATTTGAGAAACAGAACAGCCATCCAATTCACATCTTCATTTTATAAAGGAAACCCCGTTGCTAAGACATGAAATGATGTTCACAAGCCCACAGAGTGGAGTTTTATTACTACACGGACAATCTGATGAAAGCAGTACCTGACGAGTGTGAAGAATGCAGATTCTGAATGGGATGGACCTGTATGTCATGCAAACAACCAGAAATTCTCCCATTCTTCATCAGACTTCTGCTCCTAAACCAAAGACAACCATAGGATTAGTTGTTACATAGCACAGGAGCATTAAGAATGTTACCAGTTCCGTGGAAACACATAATCCCAGTGCTCAGAAGGCTGACAGAAGACAGAGACTTTGAGGTCAGTATGGCCTACATGAGACCCTGTCAGGGTGGATGGGGGTCAGGGACTATTTTCTTGCTCAGAAATGGAAATGAGTCAGTCCTTGTTGGAAGAACACAAATACATGCCTATGTTAGAATAGTCCCTGACCCCCATCCATCTGAGCATGGTGCTGTCTATGGCAGAGAGAGAGAGAGAGAGAGAGAGAGAGAGAGAGAGAGAGGGAGGGAGGGAGGGAGGGAGGGAGGGAGGGAGGGAGGGAGGGAGGGAGGGAGGGAGGGAGGGAGGGAGGGAGGGAGAGGGAGAGAGGGAGAGAGGGAGAGAGGGAGAGAGGGAGAGAGGGAGAGAGGGAGAGAGGGAGAGAGGGAGAGAGGGAGAGAGGGAGAGAGGGAGGGAGGGAGAGAGGGAGGGAGGGGGAGGGAGGGAGAGAGGGAGGGAGGGGGAGGGAGGGAGAGACAGAGAGAGAGAGAGATATGGGATATGGTTGGGGGATGTCTAGGGGAGATATTTAAAGAGGGAAATGACCTCGGTAAAGAAAGCATCTAAGCAGACCTTGTGCAAAGCATGCCTGTGAGAGCAGTGCCCTCAGGAGAAGAGCCCCTCCACTGCACCTGCGCAGCAGTGCCCTCAGCCTACAAATCACAGGCTCTCCCTTTACCTTGAGAACGAAACTCCTTGAGCAGTGAACTACATCTAAATACAGGAGACTCTCTGGTATCTTCCTAATCACACATCTACTACTGTTGACTCGCCAAAAGAAAATACTGTTTGTTGAAAAGATTGTTAAAACAAGTATTCTGTCCACGAAAGCTTAAATGTTCCAAATATGCCCCCCCCTGTGAATTCTTACAACACTAATGAAACCACAGAAATATGACTGAAGATAAGGGGTACTATCAATTTCTAAGTATTTGTTTTTCTAGAGGTAAAAAGAAAAACTAAGTTAAGCTAGGAAAAGTATTATTCTTGCGGCATTGTCACATTAAACAATGTTTAAACTAAGAGAATGCTTGTCACATTCCTTCCAAAGAGTTTTCATTCAACCTGATAGAAAATTTACTTTTAACTGTCAACCATCGTGTGATTTACAGGTGGCCGGACCGGGCTGTTTTATTTAGGAGCAGCTGCAGTACAGCAGCGCCGGCGGTGACTCCACAGCAATCTGTCAGCATTCCCATTACCTGCAGGCATTCTCAGAGTTTGGAGTCTGTCATAAACATTCTTACAAGGCTGAAACTTCATGCACAAGGTCTCAGACTAAGAGCAACTCATTTTAAAAAATATGATACCATTAAATTACAGTTCTCAAAAGTATTTGCCAAATGAAAACACCTAATTTCAAAATCTTGAAGAAAAATAGGAACAGAAATTTTGGTCTCAGGGGTCACATTTTAAAACTTGTTTGTTTCTTAATTTTTAACCCCAACTTCTGCAGATATAAGAATCACCAACATTCAGTAGGCTAAACACTAGTGTTCTCCGACTAATGACTATATTGTGGTCCACAATGCTCTTTTTATAAAGCTTATACTTGTTTATAATGAACTCTTTTCTTACAGTTAAGAAGCTAGTAATCCTAAAACCCAAAGGGTTCCATAATTCTCCGGTTTGTTGGTCTGGTTGAAATTTGAAGTAGGTCATTATTACTCTAGGTTGACCTACTTATCTTGAGCCCTCTACATTCATTTCCATCAAGGACCATCCTTAGGTCACTGTAGTGATACAGCCCAGCAGTACTTTTCATCCTTAAGTCAAATCACCTGTAGACCTCACTATCTGTTCACCAGTACTGGGTCAGAAATTCTATCTTCTCTATGCCAGAAGAGGGCACCAGATCTCATTACAGATGGTTGTGAGTCACCATGTCGTTGCTGGAATTGAACTCAGGACCTCTTGAAGAGTAGCCAGAGCTCTTAACCTCTGAGTCATCTCTCCAGCTCCAGAAATTCTATCTTCTCTGTATTGTAACATCAAAAAGAGTCTTCTCTCAGTACTCAAGATTGAATGGAGGAGCTTATGATGCTATATGAACGCTTTACCTCAGATACGCCACAGACCTAAGATTTAATTACACAGGTATGCTAAAGCTCAGCAACAATCTAAGCAACCATTACTGAATAGCAGGGTAAGAGGTTTACACACTTCATTTCCGACCCTTGTTACACTCTGCAACATCATTCCCAAGCTGCAATCATAGAGGTCGCTGAGGCAGCCAGGGTGGCAGTCGCTGAGGCAGCCAGGGTGGCAGTCGCTGAGGCAGCCAGGGTGGCAGTCGCTGAGGCAGCCAGGGTGGCAGTCGCTGAGGCAGCCAGGGTGGCAGTCGCTGAGGCAGCCAGGGTGCACTACAGGAACCAGCGCCTGGAGATGCTGCCCAGCACTCTAGTATTAGGGCTGTGACCTTTTCACTACAGTGCTGCCGAGGGACGCAGACACATTCTCTCTCTCTGCATTAAAGGAGCTCAAGGTCTGTATGGAGAATCTGTGATGCATTTCATTCAGGACAATTCTGGTGATAGCTCAATTTCTTCATTTATAAAATGGATGGTAATAACAACACTTGACCTCAAAGATCTGTGGTGAGTACTGAGGCCAGTATTCAGTAAATGTTCTGCTTATTTTTTTTGAGACAGGGTTTCTTAAAATAGCCCTGGTTATCCTGAAACTTGCTATGTAGACCAGATTGGCCTTGAACTCACAAAGATCCACCTGCCTCAGCCTCAGGAGTGCCACCACCATGATGAGCTTGTTTGTTTAAGACAGGATCTTGCTGGGTGGTAGTAACACACGCCTTTAGCGCCAGCAATTGGGAAGCAGAAGCAGGGGAATCTTTGAGTTTGACGCCAGCCTGGTCTACACAGAGAAACCCTGTCTCGATTACCAGTCCCCCCACCAAAAGAAAGACAGGATCTTACTATGTTGCCCAGAGTAGGCGCGCTCCTCTTGGCTCAATTTCCCCCATGCTGAGCTCCCAGGCACACCCTCCATCACCATGCTGATAAGTATTCTTGGTGATGACAATGCTCTGTGGCTGGGGCAATGCTACTGATGGTCACACCCTGAAAACTCCCTCACCCAACTCCGGACTAAACACAGACTTAACATCTGGTGGAAACCTCAGCCATCATAACCAATAGGAAAGTTACCATCCATCTCAAATACTGCTCTCCCCAGCTTAAAACCTGGAGTAACCCTGAGCTTTTCATTGCCTGAGCCACACCGCCAGTCACCAAGTCCTAGTGCTTCTGCATTCAAATATGTGTACAATGTTCTCTCTGTTTACAGTGCCTCTCCTCTCTCTAATGCCTGGTTCGTGAGGACAGGGAGGATTTTACTTACCTGGAATTCTTCAGAACATGGTAGCCATCATAGAAATATTTGTTTTTAATAAATAACAACAACAACAAATACAGTTTTAAAGGTTGAATGTTCCAGGCCAAGGCCTTTCCCTATCATTTGCTTCTACACTAAGAGCATTCGAGGTCTAAGCAGAGCCAGATTTTTCATGAAGAACATCTACGCACTATGGACGTTTTTATGTTTTGTTTTGATAGACACCACTAGTCATGTATAGATGTTCTTTTTTTTTTTTTTTTTTTTTTTTTTTTTTGGTTTTTCGAGGCAGGGTTTCTCTGTATTGTTTTGGAGGCTTTCCTGGAACTCACTTTGTAGACCAGGATGGCCTCGAACTCACAGAGATCCGCCTGCCTCTGCCTCCCGAGTGCTGGGATTAAAGGCGTGCGCCACCAACGCCCGGCTTGTATAGATGTTCTATATCATACTGATTTAGTCTTTTGTGGTGCTCAGACTAACTTGGTTGTATTTAAATGTGTAACTTACAATAAAATATCAGAATATGTCAAATTCTTGAGATGTTAAAGTAATGCTATTCCTTTTTCTTTTCTAAGTGATTTATTTTCATTTTGTGTGCATTGGTGTTTTTCTTGCATGCATGTCTGTGTGAGGATGTTGGATCTCCTGAAGCTGGAGTTACAGGCAGTGGTAAGCTGCCATGTGGGTGAGAGGAGTTGAACCTGCATCCTCTGGAAGAGCAGCCAGGGTTCTTAACTGCTGAGCCATCTCTACAGCACTACAATGCTATTCCTTTTTTAGACAGGAAATTAGATTTATGCCATTCTAGGTTACTCTTAAAACTAGTATGAGCTTTGCTCATATAATGAACTAATAAACAATGTAATGCTATATGCACTGTAATTCGATCACTAACATTAATGCAACTTATATTTCTGGGTCCCCATTACAGATATATGACAGGAGTCTCTTAATTTTATATATGCATGTATATATTAATCTGTAACTTAAATACTTGTACATGTACATACACAGAACAAGAAAAGCAATAATAAAAAAAAACTTTACCTCCTTCTAGAAAGGGAAGAAACTGTCGTGTTTGTAATGTCAGGCTCCCACTCGTCTTCAGGATCACAAAAGACATCCTCAGCCCTGTTACCACCATCACTCTAAGAAAAGTAAAATATAGCCTTTCCATTAATTGTGGTGTTTATAATTCAGCAAAAAGGCGTAAATAATTTTATTACTATAACATAAAACTAGCAAATTACGGGTTATTTTTTAGTCTGAAAATATATTACTGATCAAATTTAAAAACTAATAACAAATTATAATACAAATATATACAGATGCCATTATGAAATCCATTATTTTGTATGTTAACCTAAAAACCATTATTTTGAAAGCTAACCTAAAAAAACTACCATAACAACAAAAAACCCAAATCACATGATGCTGGGAATTAAAATAAGTATTATAAAAACAATCAAAATTATTAAATACTTCAAAAATAGTAACCTGGACTGGGGAGATGGCTCAGGCAGTAAAATTGCTAGCTTGTATGCACAGGACCCGAATTTGATTCCTAGAACCCGTGTAAAAAACACAGGGTGTGATGGTACACATTTGTAATCCCACTGCTGAAAAGCTAGACTGATGGATCTCTAGGGTCCACTGCTGGCCAGCCTAGTCTACATAGTGAGCTCTAGGATGAGAGAGATCACATCGGAAAGGGGAAAGTGGATTGTGCCTGAGGCTGTCCTCTGGCTTGCTTGCTCTCTCTCCCTCTCCCTCTCCCTCTCCCTCTCCCTCTCCCTCTCCCTCTCTCTCTCTCTCTCTGACATGTGTGCCCATGCACACACGCGCGCGCGCACACACACACACACACACACACACACACACACACATACACACACAGAGAGAGAGAGAGAGAGAGAGAGAGAGAGAGAGAAATAAACTTAAATTTAGGGAGCTGGAGAGACGCATAAGAGGTTTAGAGAGACTCTGCTTTTTCAGGAGACCTAGGTTCTACTCCCAGCACCCAGGATGGTGTTGTTAATTCCAGCTCCAGGCCACATATATGTGCACATATAACATAAAGGCACATAGATATATAAATAAAAATAAAATGAATCAAACAACAACAAATTTTTAAAAAACCACTTGCATTTGGAAGAGACAATTAACAGTAGAACCCCAAGGGAGAGATAAAATAATCTGGCAGTGTTAAGGTGTAATCTCAGTGATAAATAATTGCTTGCTTAATTCATGTGAAGTCATGTATCTTATCCCCTAGACACACACACTCACATACACACAAATTACTTCTTGGTTGAATACTAATAATAATCTATACATTAGATATTTACGCAATCTCAATTAAAATTCTACCTACATACATATTACAGCACTTGATTCAGAGAGTGCAACATGTGTAAAAACTAAGTAAAGAACTTCGAAGATAGGATGGAGAGGTGGCTCAGCAGTTCAGAGCACTGACTGCTCTTCCAGAGGTCCTGAGTTCAATTCCCAGCAACCACATTGTGGCTCACAACCATCATTAAGGAGATCTGGTGCCCTCTGCTGGCATGCAGACACAAATGCAGGCAGAACACTGTATACATAATAAATAAATAAATAAATCTTAAAAAAACAAAAAACCAAGCAAGCCTAAATTGCTGTTATCAGAGTATTAGACATATTTAAAAAAAAAAACCACAACGTCTAAGAACTTGGAAGAATATGTGAAAGCAGGAAGTCAGCTCGACAATGAGCTACACACAAGGGTTTAGTGTGTGCATCAGGACAAGAGTGAGCAAATGCCTTCAGTGCTGTTTTAAATACATTCATTACTGTGAACTCAGAAATTATTAGTAACTAGAAACGCAAATAGAAAGTAACCCCCACAGGCCCACCACGCAGAGAGGAACAATCACTGCTCTGGATAACACCTTTCAGGGTTCGCTGGGGCCGGGACGGTGGCTCAGGGGTTAAGAGCACATGCTCCTCTTGCAGAGGACCTGGGTTTGGATTCCTGCACAACCATCTACAGTTCCAGTTCCAGGAGATCTGATGCCCACTTCCAAATCTGGAGGGCACCAGGCATGCATGCGGTACATACAAACACATACAGGCAAAACACATACTTAATTTAAAAAAAAATAGACTTTGCTTTCCTGGAATAAACACTCCTTGCTCATGGTAGAAATTTTTTTTCTCATTTTTTGGTTTTGCTTGCTTGTTTTTTAAAAAGGTCATTTATATGGTGGCTCACAACCATCTGTAATGAGATCTGGTGTCTTTTTCTGGCATGCAGGCATACATGCAGGCAGAATACTGTATATATAATAGATAAATAAATTAAAAAAAAGAAAAAGACTCAAATTTAATATATAGGAAGGGCTCTTAGGCAACACACCATAAGAGATACTCCAACATTCATGCACATTGCTAGAATATTTACAATACTACAATAACCAGGAAATGGAAACCAGCCTAGATGTCCATCAAAAAATGAATGTATAAAGAAAATGCAGTATATATACACAATGGAATTTTATGTAACTGCCAAGAATACTGAAATCATAACATCTGCAGAAAAATGAATGGAACTGGAAATCATTATGTTAAGCAAAATAAACTAGATTCAGAAACACAATGGTATTTAGTTGTTTTCTCTTATATGTGGCACTTAGATTTAAAATTATATAAGTGTGTGTGTGTACATACATTTGTATAATAGGGGATCATGAGAAGGAAGGAGGAAGAGATCTGGCCAAGGGGAGTAAAAGAGAAGGTGATGGAACACATGTGACACAAAAGCAAAAGAGATTTAGAGGGAAAGGGGACCGGCCACAGAGAGTCCTGCTAGACAGAAAGGGCAGAGAGATGGACGAGAACAAAGCATAGTAACACACACGCGCACACGCACACACACGCACGCACACACACACACACACGCACATGCACACACACACACACACACTACACATAGATAATAAACGGGGACAATGAAGTGGCTTAGCGGTTAGGGCATTTGCTGCAAAGTCTACTGACATGAGTTTAAGCCCCGGGACCCAATGGTGGAAAGGGAAAATCAGTTGCCCTCTGACATTTACACCCACCTACTGCCTGCCTGTCTGCATCTCTCTTACACACACAAATAAATATAATAAAAGTAAATAAATCTAAAAAAGGCATAAAATTTTATTGGTGATATAATTTTTAACTGATCTTATTATCTTAATTTAAAGACCATTTTTGTTTTTAGTTTTTAAGATGGAGTCTCATACATGAAGAGTTAGCCTTGTACAACTAGAATTACACTCTATAGTGCTTAGCTAATGCTCAGTGTTAATGAAAATATTATATGCTAAAGCCTACAGGGTGTTGTAATAGCTTTAATTTGTGAATTACTTAATCAAAAGTGAAGATAATTAACTCAATCTAGAAGATAATAAGACAAAGGAAAGCAGGTAAAGGAATACTTGTGAGGAAAAAGGGTGGTAACTAATGAATTAGATCTTTGGAGACTTGAAAAGACGTGTGATTTTTAAGAAAGATGGCATTTATTGTAATCTTAGCTCTCAGGAATCAAGGAGTTCAGGGTTATACTTGACCACATAGAAAGTACCTTCGTGTATGTGCAATTACACACACACACACACACACACACACACGTGTGCACACAATACCACAAAAAGATCATATAATCAGGATGTGATTAGAATAAAAACAAAACACCAATTAACAAAATACATAGAGCACTTAACAAAAACTTCCGTCAGACCTGATGGCACATGCCTTCAAGCCCAGCCCTCCAGAGTCAGAAGAAGGTAAGTCTGTGAGGCCGAGGTGGACAGGTCTACACAGCTAATCCCAGGCCAGCCACAGAGGCCAAAGGAGGCCCTGTCTGGGAAAACTAAAAGAGGACAAAGGATACTTTACCATAAAGAAAGAAAGTTAAACCTCAACTTCACCAGTTACTAAAACAAAGCCAAGCAAATGTCTAGCTTTAGTTTGTGGCAATACTTGTAGCAAGCAATGATGTACAGCATCAAAGTACAGCAAGCACAGAACACAAACAGAATATCATACTTTATTACCATTTTGGAAAATATAAGGCAAGAAAACACATGTTAAAAATAACAAAAAGATGTTTTTGATTGTGATCAATGAAAGCAACAATTGGAAACATCCAGAGGACAACAATGGAAAAATATACACAGGCATACTTTGTCAGGCACAGGGAGATGATTTCAGACCACGTGACTTGCAGAAGCGCAAATGAGAAGCTTGTAAAGCACACAGCAGTTTTAAAGACAGATTCAGCACTGAATCGCTGTCACACTTAAACTGTGTTGAAGCAAACCAGGAAAACTCCACTGTCATGCACAAGGAAAGCAGACTCACACCGCTGTGCATGCTGGGGACTTCAGTAACCTGTGGGGTTTCCCCTTCTTGAAGGAAATTGTGCCACTTCTGTATTCTGTTTTATTTGGGGAGGAGCGGAGAGTCTGACAGGGTTGTGCACAGTCCGGCCTCAAACTCACTGTGTTATTGAGGTGAGCCTCGGACTCCCTATCTTTCTGCCTCTGTATCTCAAGTGCTGGGATCACAGGCTTGCATGACCGTATCCAGCTGCTTATAAGAAGCTTATAGAGGAGCTGAAGAGATATCAGCAGTTACCAACACTGGCTGCTTTAGTGAAAGATTTAATCTCACTATAATGTAAGCACTAATACATTTTAAGTCAAAGATGGCAGTAAGTTATTCATGTGATACAATGGAAACTTACTAACAAAAATCTTAAATATCTTTCTTTATATTGCATTCTTTGGGTTATTCAAAGTTGGGCAAGCAAAAGGGATTGTGCTATTAACAACATTGAATTTACTGACATTGAGTTCAGTATTTTCTTTCAAGTTCCAATCTTTTTTAGTTTCATAAATATGATCACAGAACTCCTAGGATTTGTAAAAGTTACGCACCTGGTGAAGGGGATGTGAGTGGCTATTTATACTACCCAGGGATGAGCCAAGGCTCACCACCAGTGTCTTATGTTTCTGGAGTCTTAAGGTAGAGCACAGAAATTCTGTAAGGGAAAGATCCCTGAAAATAATTTCAAAAGGCACTTAGAAAACAGTTCCCAACATGCTCTACACAAATTAAGAAAATATTTAAAGGACTGTTATGAAGTGCACTGCTACAATTTTAAAATAAATTTATTATCTTTCTAAAAAAAAACAAACCACTGGTTGCTCTTCCAGAGGTCATGGATTCCATTTCCAGGACTCACATGGTAGCTCACAACCCTTTGTAACTCCAATCCCAGGAGATCTGACACCCTTTTCTGGCCTCTGGGGGTTCTGGGCACACATGTTATGCACACAGACATTCATGCAGGCAAAACACACACACATGTAAATAAATAAGTAAATAAACATTTTAAAAACATTTTACAGAGATTTTACTGGGCAGTGGTGGCACACACCTTTAATCCCAGCACTTGGAAGGCAGAGGCAGGCGGATCCCTGTGAGTTGAGACCAGCCTGGTCTACAGAGCTAGTTCTAGGACAGGTCCCAAGGCTACACAGAGAAACCTTGTCTCGAAAAACCAAAAACAAACAAAAAGTTTACAGAGATTTTAGTATCACAAACCTCATAAAGCTCTTTCATTGCTGCAAGTTTAGATTCAAACTTTTCCAGACTCCAGAAAGTGGAGATTCCAAGCTGCAGGTTACGAACTCGAACAGAAGTATCAGAACGACCTCTGTCTGATGTATCGTGTCTGGAAAAAAAAGTCAAAGGGAATTCTTAACCTAAAACACAGAAACACGCATGGGGCAGAGACATGGCTTAGAGGCAAGAGAGCACACATGGCTCTTCCAGAGAGCTCGATTGGTCTCAAGCGCACACACTGACTGGTTCACAAGCACCTTTAACACCAGCTCCGGGGGTCCTGACACCCTCTTCTGGTCTCCAATAGCTACTGTGTGCACATGGTACACATAAACTCATATAGGTACACACACATATACATTATAAATAAATAAATCTTAAAAAAAAACTGGACTGTAAGACTGGGTGGCGTGCCTTAGTGATATAGCACATGCATAGCAAACATGAGGCCATGGATTAATCTCTAGTCCAACAAAATAAAATTAAAATGGTGTGTAGATAAACAAACTCCCAACCTAAAAGAAAAATCAGTAAATTCTTTAAAATGAATTACTAAGCCTCTGTGTCGGGGAGTATGATATCTGCTCTTCCCTGGAAAGACTACTATACAGACTTCAGAGAAACTTAATGAAAACTATCAAGTACAAACAAGTTAATGAGTATAAAAACTACTCACCTGCCAAAAACATAGTATTTTTTAAATTTGTCACTGATGGCATTAGCTTCCTGGATCATCATGGAGAGTTTCATGGAGCTCCAATTTGGCTGAACTAAGACAAAGTATACAGATTAGAACCAAAATGCATGTCTGATCACTAGTATATATCACTAGTTAGAATAGTTTCATAAAAATACTGACATTAGGGACTGGAGATATGGCTCAGTGGTTAATACCACTGGCATCTCTTCCAGAGGACCCGGGTTCAATTCCCACATGACTGTTCACAACCAACCATCTGTAACTCTGGTTCAAGGGGATCTGATGCCCTCTTCTGACCTCTGTGAGCAACATACATGAACATGATGCAGAGATATGCATGTAATCAAAACACCCATACATATAAAAGGTAAAATAATATTAAAAATGACATTAAATGAATGGTTTTAACCTTGTATCAACAGGCCTTTTGTTTGTTTGTTTGCTTGCTTGCTTTTTGTTTTTATTTTTGACACAAGGTTTCTTTGGGCAATAGCTCTAAGAGTCCTGGAACTCACTCTACAGACCAGGCTGGCCTCAAACTCAGAGATCCCCCTGCCTCTACCTCCTGAGTGCTGGGAATAAAGGTGTGTGCCTGTCTTCTCGTAATTTTTTTTTCTTTTTTGGTTTTTACAAGACAGGGTTTCTCTGTATTGTTTTGGAGGCTATCGGTCCAGCCTTTCTCATAAATTCTTAAAAGTCAAGGTAGTCTTCACATAAAGTGAGTTGTCTTGTATGTGGAGGGTTGGTTAAAGCAGAGAAAGGATACTGAGAGAGAGGGACATCCTATTGCCCTTCCTCTTACGTTTAATGAGGTTTTTCTTCCTTTTTAATACTAAATTTCTTATGTTTCATTTATTGGGAGGCATAAAATGTCATGATGTACATGCACCAGTCAGAGGATAATTTGTGGGAATCGGTTCTCTCTGTTCACCATGCAGGTGCTGGGACCCTGAGTCCTACCTCAGGTCATCAAACTTGGCGGCAAGAGCTCTCACACACCCAATGAGCTTATTTTTTCTAATGTTTCCTCCTTTCTTTACTATCTCATTTTTCTAAATCATTAAGTAAGGTCTACCATAGGTTAATTTATAAAGAACTACACCCCTTTTAAAATTTCCAGACAAATACAAAAATTAAAAAGGTTATCTGGAGGCATGGCACCATAGAGAAACACCTGTTTATCATGGGACCTTGCTTTAATCACACACACACACACACACACACACACATTAAATAAATAAATAATAGACATATCTACTCGCTGGGCGGTGGTAGTGCACGCCTTTAATCCCAGCACTTGGGAGGCAGAGGCAGGAGGTGAGTTCAAGACCGGGCTGGACCGACAGCCTCCAAAACAATACAGAGAAACCCTGTCTCGTAAAACCAAAACCAAACAAACAAACAAAAAAAAGAGCAATCTAGCTTACAGCTCCATTTTCATACTGTAAAGCTAAGATTTCTCCCTATAGGGCTGGGGATTTAACTCATAGCTTCTCTTGCACGCCAAGCACATCCCTGCCATTGACTTACAACCCTTGCCTCTAAACCTGCCGTGTTATTACACACATTTTCTCTACAGTATGTCAAACATAAAGCTATGTTTTCTCCCACAGGTGATCTTCACCATCAGTCTTCAGTGGTGATGAAAGCTTTCGCATGAAGACTGGGAACAAGGTAAAGAGGCCCGCTCTCCTCACTTCTGTTCAACCAAGTATTGTGAGGTCTAGCCAGAGAAACTGCCAGGGAAGAAATGGAACCCAAACTGAAAAGGAAGAAACTGCCTATGTAGAGATGAGGATGGGTACCTGAAGACTTCATCAAAACAGGCACGAGCTAGAAAAGAGCAATTGTATTTCTATACACCACAATGATGGTATGAGAACAATCCACTCACAACAGCACCAGAGCTGGTGTGTAGCTCAGTATCGAAGCATTTGCCTAGAATGCACAGAGCCCTCAGTTCTATGACCAGCACTCATACACACGTAACAGCACCAAAAGCAATGTGATACTTAAGAATACATTTCACCAAAGAAATCAAAGATCTGTATACTGAAAACTATGCAACTTTGATCAAAGAAACCAGCTGTAAATAAGTAAAAACAGTATTCATACATTAGAAGAATAAACATTGTTAAAAGAACTACACTTCCTAAAACAGTGATTCAGTGAGCTCCTTATCAAAATGGCATCTTTCACAGAAATAGAAAAACACCTCATTTGGGGCTACAACTTCACTAATTAATTTGGGCGTGGGAAAACACAAATGTTCAGTCTATGGGGCCAATACAACAAGTCTAAAAACAGTATTTAAAAACCATTCATACAATTATATTTACATACAAAAATTAGCATCTAAAAGCCTCATCTATCTATCTATCTATCTATCTATCTATCTATCTATCTATCTATCTATGTATCTATCTGGTACTAGAGATTAAACCCAGGGCTTTCCACATACTGGAAAAATACTGGACCACCAAATTACTTCTTCAGTCAAGCATTTTAAATATGTAAAGGCAGCTAACATTTTAGTAAATATAAGAAGATATAGAACTTTAGAAAAGCATATGTTAACATCAGCATATACTCACTTGTAAAAGTTTTATCCCTATTTCCCCGATTCTCCTGAAGAATTTGTACTTCTTTGGCAATTTTTTGCTTTTCAATTTCTAAAGCTTCTAGGATTCTTGCATGACGGATGCTATGGTCCTCTAAAGCCTGATAATATCCATTCATATAGACCAGCAGATGAGGGTATGCAAGAGAGAATTTATAAAATCAGAGAAGTTGGATATGTTCATATGCATCACCATACTAGCCATTTTGCTGTTTATATACACCTTATAACATGTTATTTATTTTACACATATCCTAGAAAACATTTTTAAAAAGCAGTTAATCAGGACAGCAAAGGGATACTTGCCACCAACACTGATGCCCTGAATTCCATCTCTGGGACTCACGTGCTGGAAAGAGATAATCAATCCCAGAAGTTGTCCCCTGACCCCAACATGTGCACCATGCCATATACACAGAAACAAAGCAAGTGTTTGAAAAAGATGGATGGATTGGGCTGGGGAGGCGGCTCAGCAGGCAAAGCATTTGCAGCACGGTATGAGGAGTACATTTGTATCCCCAGTAGCCACATAAAAATTTGGGATCCAGGGTTATAGCAGATGTAACTCTGGCACTGAGGGGAGGAGACAGCTGATGGCTGGAGCTCACTGGCTACCCAGTGCTGCCAAAAACAGCAGTAGGTTCAGTGAATGACCTCATTTCAATAAGCAAGGTAGAGAAGGGACAGAGGAGGACATCTGATGTCAACCTCTGGCCTCCACATATGCCCATATGAGCAGGTACACTATGAGTGCACATGAACACATACACATGCATACCACCCCCAAAGACACTGATCACTTTAACATTATAATGAAATTTCATCTTATTGCACTCATTTCACTAAGAATACATGGCTAACATATTTTACTAAACACAAAAGTGTAATGTGTACTCATCCTGCCAGCCTGGTCCCAGAGCTGCATCCCAAATGAACACGTAGGATGCTATATTAATTATGAAGCTGCTGGCCATTTGCTATGGTTTCTTATTGGCTAGCTCTGACTTAATTATTAACCCATAACTGCTAATCTGAGTATTTCCACGTGCTCTTCTCTTACCGGAGAAAGGGTCTGAATCTTTTCTCTCACATTCTACATGGTGACTGACTGTGCCTCTGTTTCTCAGAATCCTCCACCTCTCCTAGTCCCACCTATCTTGCTTCCCTATTGGCTAACAGTGCTTTATTTATCAACCAATAAGACAACATATACACAAAAGGACTTTCCCCATCACAAAAGCTTTTTAAAAACTGATTTATAAACTTTCTTAATGATTTTCCTAATAAAATCATTAGGATTCTAAGAATTTATATATTATTATCATGTTTTATGAGTGTGGGGGTGGGGAGGGTACAGAGGACAATTGTATAGTCAGTTCTCTCCTTCTACCTTAGTGGGTTCCAGGGATCAAACTCAGGTCACCAGGCTTATGTGGCAAGCTTACCTGCTGAACCATTCTACTGGACCATCATAAAGAATTTTTGAAGACAAGGATTAATATTTTTCTTCCCATTGCTAATAAGTAAGAATCTCTGGAGTAAAAGGGGTTGGATTGGGGAACTGACAATAACTAAGATTTGCTGACTAAAGTTAAAAGATACAAACTAGATAGTGTTTCCCAGGATTTTCAGGGCTGTTTCGCTCCTGATGTCTCCAGCCTAGTTAATTGGCAGTGTGCTCTCAGCACACTATACTGTCAGGACCTGAGTGACTGGGAACATTTTCTCCCCCCCTCTAACCCTCAGCTCTGCTCTTCTTCGTCCTACAAACTTGGAAAAAAGTGAAAGTAAGTCTACTACTTGAAACAAACGTTAAGATCCAGAAACAGGGAAGTGATGGGCACTGTGGTATACACCTTTAAGCCCAGCACTTGGGAGGCAGAGGCAGACAAATCTCCACAAGTCTGAGACTAGCCTGGTCTACATGTGAATTCCAGGTTATCTCTCCAGTTCTACAATTTGCATTTCTAACAGGTTCCTAGAAGAAACTGATGTTTCTCATCCAGAGAACTCACTTCAAGAACCACCAGTGTGGGGCTGGAGAGACAGCTCAGCAGTTAAGGGCATGGACTGCTCTTCCGGAGGACTTGGGCATGGTTCCCTGCACCCACATGGTGGCTTGCAACCCTCTATAACTACAGTTCTAGCACCTGACACGCACACATGCACATGAGTGCACAGGCAAAGCGTTCATACATATAGAATAAATAAATCTTACAAAAAGACACAAAACCCACCAGCATAAAGAGAAGAAACGCCAAAAATGTTATCAATGTGGTTAAAGACGCTAACACACTAACGCCCTAGTTTTATCTTTGTTTTGTGAACTTGGCAGTTTCACACTGGCCCTAGAAGACTGTCTTTATCCATATCAAGATAGAAATGGGTATCAAATGCTCCACCGTGAGTGGTTTCTTCTAGGAAACCACTGCTCTATCAGGATGTGATCCAATACAAAGGCTTTCCTTTTCTTCCTACTGTATTTTGGGCCCATTTTTTTAGCATGACAGGCAGTTGTAGACACATGAAAAGAAAATCAGAATGGAACTTAAAAAAGGAGGGCTGTAGCCTTCCAGAGTGTTTGGGGATGGTGGGTGAGCAGAGTCAGGGCAGAGGCTCGCAGGCAGCAGGGGCCATTCCCATCTAGAGACCTCATGGCTCTTTCATCAAAGGCGGCTCCCCCTCAGGACAGCCAAGACAGTCAGTCACCTGCTTTGTAGCCAGAGTCTCCATCTCCAGCCGCCTTTTGTTCACATACACTTCCTGTTCAAGATGCTGCTTCGCCTTTTCCAACTCCTCAATTTTGTCATTAGCTTTTTGCTTATTTATTTCCTCCATTTTCTTCCTTTGCGACTCTTCTCTCTTAAAACAACATTAATAAGAATTAACTTGGGCAAAAATGCAGAGCAATTTTTCAGAAACAGTGGTCTTAGGGTATAAAAGCTCTCCTTGTAACCAATGAACAAGAATTCACCTACAGCAAAGTAGTCCTGGAGCACTCTCCTTCAGTCAGGTTAAGTAATCTAACCAAGCACGTCACTCGTCCAGCTGTAGGGGGTATATCCTCTACAATGGGCTTCTGGGGCTGAAAGGTTGCCACAACCCCCGTGTTGCTGGGCAGGGGTCTATTTTCCGCTCCCAGCAGCCATGATCTACCTTGCTGTTTGGAAATGTGTAGTTCTACCTTGTTACTTGGAAACATGTAGCTCTAACCCTAGTATCAGACACTCCTCTGACTACATTTTAAGAACTTTCTTTTTTTGAGAGTGTCTCCTTTCATTTATCCCAGGCTAGCCTTGAACTTGCTGTGTAACTGAAGATGTCCTTGAGCTCCTGATCCTCCTGCCTCCGCAGCACCATTCCACGTTTACGGATCAAACCCAGGGCTGCATGCAAGAAAAGTACGCTACCATTTAGCTTCATCTCTGAGGTAAACAATTTTAGTCCCACACCACTCTAGGAAACTATCAGAGAAAAGGCGGGCTCTGCTTGTTACCAGTTCTGCTTCCAGGGCTTGGATTTTACTCTCATACGCAGCTTTTTGGGAAGAAAGCTCTTGCTGAGCCATTTCTTTTGCAATTTGAATTCCTTGCATCATTTCTTCCTTTGCCTTCAACTGGGCATCTTTTATTTCTGCTTCAAGCCTACAAAGTAGCAAGATATTTTAAAACAGTGAATATTTTATATACCTAGGCAGTCTTCAGTTATATTAAGATAACATTTAAATCTGAAATTTTAATTTTTGGTATTCTATCTATAGTATTTTCAGATTTTTCACTGGTTTTGAATTGCATCCACACAAAAAATAGAACAGGATGAAAATATGATTATTCCCAGCTTAATTATTTCTGCAGATGCCTGATATTTAAATTAATATATCTTCTAGTGAGTAAAGAAAATATATCATATAAAATATTATAGTAAACATTATAGTTAACACAGTGAACCAAAATAAGGTATTTTATGTTCAGCTAATAATGCTCCAATTCTACTTTAAGACACAATAGACTCTTTTTGAGACAGCATCCCATGCTGGCCTTCAACGTGCTCTGTACCTGAGTACTGACTTACAAAGTGTCCTTTTCACTTTAGTCTCTGCAGCATCTCAGGGTCTCTGAACTAGGCTGCATCCTTGTGAGCGTTTAACTCTGAGGCATACTTTCCTGGCACACATAGGCTTCACACCTGTGATGACACTTACTGTGACCTCTGTGCCCTAAGTAACTCATTTTTGGCAAACTCAAAGTCTTTTGGACCATCGGTTGTGAGATTATGTCTACTCGATGGTCTTATCCCTTTTTGGACTTCAACCGGATGATTAAATCTAAAATAATGATCTCCACCGAGAATCACCCGATCACCCTGAAACAAAGAAAAAAAAGTATGATTTAAGGTGAGTCTAAATGAAAAAATTACAAGCTTTTCTTAAAAAAAGAAAAAAATTAAAATTTGAGGAGAAAATAATAAAATATTGACAATGGTTTCTTGTATGAGATACAGTTTTAGTGTTTTATTTTTTTCCATTATTCCTTTAACTTCACAATCCAGGATGACACATTATTATTGATGACAGACATTAAAATTATAGCAACTGTCACATTTGTTAATTATTTTCCATATGCCAAATACTGTTAAGTAATTTGCATTTGCATGTATGTTTGCGTATATCTAGAAAACATCTCTTTTACATCTCACAACAACACATGAGCCACATACTATTCCAGTGTTGGGAATGAGGGAACAAAACACATGGACTTTTCCAGTAACAGCTGACACTGAATGAGCACCTACTCTTTGCAAGCAATGGTGTAAAGCTATACATAAATTACTTTTAGTTTAATTCTCCACTACCCCTGAGAAGCAGACCATTATTCTGGGTTGCCTGCAGCAGTTTAAACCAGTTCTTCTGAGACAGCTGTTAATAGCACTCTAAAGGTGTCCTAACTAGGCAGTGTTGGTCTTCACAGGACACACAATGATGCTGTCAGTGGTAAACCCTGGTTCACACCACTGTAACTTCTCTTTGTACAAAGAAGAAAGAAGGCTACTAACGAATTAACCAACAGAACTTTTGACATGGAAAAGTTCTCAATTCAGATTAGTGGCTCGGGGGAGAAAACGGAACACAGATGAATGCCATGACGGGGGGAGAAAACATGAACACCAATGGCTAACAGCTTTCCCCACTGCAGCTCTGTTAACTTACATGATGTAATACTGTGGGCTCCGAAATGTGCACCCCATTTACATATGTCTTTGCTTCTCCAGCTGGGACGATACTCACTGTTCCTCCAAAGTTTCTGATAGTGCTATTAAAATAAAAACTGCATTGTTATAATTACAGGAAATTTTAAAAAGAAAAGATAGGAGGGAATAAATCTGCTTAGATTATTTCTTTGGTAGTAAGTTCACATCAACAATAATTTTAAATTATTTTAATTTTTCCTCCAGATACACTTAAAAGTTTGGTGGAAACAAAAATAAAACACCAGCATCCCTATATCTGACAGTGTAGGAGGAGGTGTCATTGTATCTTGATTGACTTCGGGGGGGGGGGGCACTTCTGGGAGGGGCACTAAGACCTTCCCTTCAAATGAAAAAAGTCCACAGAAAAAAGTTCAAGGGGGAAAATTTGATAATGGGTTACTTCTAGAGAGCGTTTTTAGGTGCTCTTATTTTTTCTAAGTTTCTGGTTTTGTAACTGATTGCATCACTTGTCCCATAAGGGGCTTCACTAATGGAAGAGTGAGGTATTACACAGGAGGAAAAGCAAGGAGACAAAAGCTCCTTCTTAGTCATCTGACTGAACATCCTTGACGGGAGATGCGAAGAATCAGTTACAAATGTCACACACATGTTCAGGGAGACATTCTTATTCAGAAAACAGGAAATTTCTCAGGCTGACTAGACAGAAACAGAAAACCACAGCAGAAGTCAAGTCCTCACCCTTAGCATTGGTTAGGCCCCGAGACTTGAAATTAGAGAATAATAGTTGAATTCAAACACCCCTCATAAGAGATCTGAGCAAAACAGCTCACTGCTGGGCAGTGTGCCTCTCCCATCAGGAGACTGTTTAAGCCAGGTAGTTTTAGCAATCCCACTTAATCTGCTCTCCTCCCTCTCCTACTTCATCTACTCCCATCAGAGGTCCACGGCCAGCATCCTGAGTCCCGAACAAACCAGTCTCAACCAATCTCCTTCATAAGCCACCATTCTCATTTGTGAGCCCATTTCACAGAGGCAACTCAATTCACTGAGTCCTTCTTCAGGGAGGGGCCTCCTCCTGATCAACATCATCCTCACACCTCAGCCTACGTGCCAGCCCTCTAGGAGGCTTTCTCTGGAGTCTCTGCGAACCCCTCCCACTGAGCATGTGCACGCAGTGCTCATCTGGCACTTGACATTGGGATTAATGAGCACTGACGTCTTCACTCACTGAACCTCCATGAGCCAGTCAGCAGTGAAGACAGATGTGAAGGCAGCTGTCTCTCATGAACATCATGGTCTAGTGACTAAGACAAACGCTGACGAGTCTACTAAATGGGTTCAAGGCAAGCAACAGATTTCCTAGCCCTGCACTGGGCTCTTCATTTGTTGGTTTAGCTCTGTATCTGTGCCACTGACGAAAAAGATGCTGTATTTATTTGTTATACAAAATAGTTACCAGAGTAGGCCTGAAAAACTTATGTGCCCTACCAAATTAAAAGACTCATTAAGAAATTCAAGTAATCAGAGCCATACAGTGTTACAACAGAGTCTCATATTTTTTATAAATAGTCACAAGAGAAACAATAAAATACTAGTATAAGGTCCAAGGAGAACTGATTACTTACATGGAAATTCGTTTTGATCTTTAGTTCACACAGAACTTCAAAAATCTAAAGAAATTTTTATGTCTGATGTCACTTGTGTGTGTGTGTGTGTGTGTGTGTGTGTGTGTGTGTGTGTGTGTGTGTGTGTTACTTGGGATTGAACCCAGGATCTTGTCCAAGAACGCTAACATTGAGTTATTCCTTCGGCCCTCTTTTTAACGTTTTCTTTTGAGATAGGATTTCACTAAGTGCTCAGGTTGGCCTTTAACTCCTTCTGAATCCCAGACTGGCCTTGAACTTGCAATTCTGCCTCAGTCTTCAGAGAAAGTATAGGTTTGTGCCACTGGGTCTAGATGAAACATTCTTTCTTAAACAAATACAAAATTAACAATCATATAAAGGAAAAAATTAATGCCAGGCACTAAAACAAAGAAATTTAATAAATATACTATAAGACAATAAAGAAGACTCAAACACCAGAAAAAAAAGATGCAACACATAAAACTCACAAAATACTAGAACCTAGAATATGTAAAGAACTCCTAAAAATCATTAAGAAAAAATGGGAGATGACCTACATAGGCAGGCAAGTAAAAGAGGCACAACACCATTAACCAAGGAAATGCAAAATGAATTGATGAGATGCTACTACATGTTCACTAAATTTACACAAACTAAAAATATGACACTACTAAGTGCTGATGATGTGGAGTAACAGGTATTTTCAGTGATAATGATAATAAAAATGGATAATCATTTTGGAAAACAATCAGAAAGTACTTGGTAAGATTGAATAGGCATATTTCCCAGAGCCTAATATCTCTATACATTCTTTCTAAACTTTGAAATTCTATAGCGTAATTAAAATGCCATCCTATTTATACAGCTCACATGTTCCCATAGCTCAGAACTCCCCAGTTCCTAACATTTTCCCTGCAGATCCAGCAACCTGCCCTGGACAAACTACCATTGCACCAGGAGGCACACACAAGCACAGCTGGGAGAGCACCAAGGGCAAGCCCCTTTCCTGGGGACCTAGGAAGTATTCAGCGTGTCAAGGCACTGAAGGAATCACTATTGGTATTAATGATGAGGTCTTTAACTCCTTATCCTAGCATTCCGGATGTTCATCTTCCTGTAATAAGCAGAGAGCTAGAGGAAAGGGCAGTCTGACTTTAGTTAGCAGCTGCTGGACTCTCCTTTGCTTCCCTGGCTGCCTTGAGCATAAGGACTGTCAGTCTAAGCCAGCCAGACTACATCCTTACACTAGCACCAGCCATTTTGGACACTCTACAGACACTTTGATAAAACTACACGATGATTACCGCTGACTGCTTAGGCTCATATATTAGAATGTTTGGTTCCCAGTTGGGGTTCTGTTTAGGAGGGATTAGGGGGAGATATGATTTTGGTTAGAAGAAATTAGGAGGAGTTATGTCACTGGGAGTGAGTGGGCTTTGAGGTTCCAAAAGCCCTCACAAGGCTCAGTCTGGCTCCCTCTCACTCTGCCTGCAGCCTGTGAATCAGGATGTAGGCTCTTAGCTACTGCTCTAGTGCCATGCCTGCCTGCCAGTCTGACACCATGGCCCCTGCCACAATGGTCATGGACTAACCCTCTGAAACTGTTGCCTTCGTCATGGTGTTTCATCATAGTAACTGAGACACTCCTGAAGACACAGCCTCAGTCAGAACTGGTTCCAGCAATTTGCATAAAACTTTTATAATGAAAAACCTTGGTGAACTCTAGCAACCATTTCTAAGCCAGGTAGGGAGCATTTCTTCTGGTGACCGAGCAGAGCTGATTGGTGCTACAGAAACAGCTGTGACTGATGCATACACAAATGCTCATTTCAAAGTCTATTGTGATTGGTGTAAACACTCCTCTTTACAGGAAAAGGGGGGAGGGGACAGAGATAGAGGACAGAGTGCTAAGGCTGAAGGGTAAAAGACTGCAAAGAGTCAGAGATGCTGCAGACCTTGGTTGCTGGAAGAGTTTGAGAGAGCTATAGAGTCAGAAGGTTCAGACACCTCAGGCATGGGAGCCATTAAGAGTGGCCATTGTCAAGGGCTTAAGGAATCCCAATACTTAGGCCTCCCCCCTGCCCAGAAGCTGCAATGCCAGCTGTGGCCAAGGGCCAGGACACACGAGACCTGTAACACTTGTAGAGCTCGGGGTCCCACCATCTGAATCCTAATGGGAGCCATAAGACTATGGGGTGCCACCTGCTGCCCCACCACCTCCCACAGCCTGCTGTTGTACTGACTGCTGCCAAGGCCTGCACTAGAAAAGCTTTTCTTTGCCTATGATTTCTCTCCCAGCAGTGCAAAAGGACCCAACCATTTGTCTGGTCATACTTAGGGGAATGTTGTAATAGCAAAAAAGGAAAAACTATTCAAACGTCTACCAACAAGATATACTGCAATGGTCCAAGATAAACTCAGATAATGGAATATTTCACACCAATGAAAATAAGAATCTTGAAATGGATAAAACTTAAAAACAAAGTCAAAAATGTTTACAAATACTATTATCCCAACAATATATATGAGATCATTCCATTCATATGAACAAATTCACATAAAACAAAACAAAAAAAATTAATGTATCAACCCAACCAAAAAGTCTTCTATATAAGATGAATAGTTTACATACATGCCTCCCATTATAATTCTAAGAAAAGACATTACCCTTTAATCAGCAGATCAAGTATAACACAGTGCATGATACTGAACCTTACACTGAGAGCAACTCATCTGTTGTTGTGAAACACATTCATGAAGTTTTTCCTCTTAAAAAGAGGGTTGAGCTGAGTGTGGAGGCACACGCCTTTAATCCCAGCACTCAAGAGGTAGATGCAGGGCAATCTCTGAGCTCAAGGCCAGTCTGGTCTACAGAGTGAGTCTCTGGACATCAGGTCAAATGGAGAAACCCTGTCTCAAAAAGCCAAAAAAAAAAAAAAAAAAAAAAAAAGGCAAGAGACAGAGAGAGAGAGAGACAGAGAGAGGGAGAAGGCTGCTGACAACAAGCAGTGCCTTGCAGAAGACTGACATACCAGTGATCATCCGCAATCAGCACTCCAGACAACTGGATGTCGTGGCGTGAGTTTGACTTATACTTCCCAACTGTAGTTATTCCTTCTTTCACCATGTACAGCAGCATCTCTGACAGCTGTGGATCTTCATTGAGATTAACAAGGTTTGGCAAATGGTTGTCCATTTGAAACGTAACTCCCGCTTTCTGGGAGAAGTGAAAAGAAGGGCCTATATTAAACATTAGGGTTACTTTATATAGAGTTTTAGTGCATAGCAGGTTCACCAAGGTTAAAATTCAGTGGTAGAGCACATGCCTGTGAAGTATCCTGGTTTTAATCCCAAGCATGCACACGCACAGACCTGTACACATGAGCGTGGGTGCGAGTGCGTGCGCGCACACACACAGAGCTCACTGTTGGAAGCCCTCCTTTGTGGTTTCTCTGTGACTGTCACCATCGCACTCCTAACTCAAGAGACCTGCAGCTCTTTCATTCTTCACTCTCAGTCACTGTCACATCCACCCATCACTACCTGCTGTTTCTATCGGCTGTAGAGAGGACCAGTCCTGCTCGATTTCATCAGCACCACCTTAAACCGACACACTAGAGTCCCCACAGTAGCCTCTGGAGCACCCTGTCAGCTGTCCTTTGTCCGACCAGGTAACCCTCAACTCCCTGTCAAACACCTCCAGGAGCTTTTAGCTTCCTAAAGAGTAAGGATTAAAATTGCTTAGCCTGGAAATAAGATAACCAATGTATCTTCTTCCTGTATTTATGTATGACCTCATCTAAAGCACTTGGCCTCCTCTCCTCTCGCATGGCCTTCCCTTCTACAATGTTTTGTTCTCACCTCACAAAATCTTACCCAACCTCAAATCTCACCTCTTTTTTTCTTGTGTAATTCAGACTGGCCTGTAACTATGTACTCCAAGATGGTTTTAAACTCAGGATCCTCCTGCCCAGTCTCAAAATGATGGAATTAGATTCATGGACCACCACACCAGGCAAATCCTATCTCTTCTGTTATGATGTCCTGGACATTCCCAAAGAACATGTCCTCCTCTCTCTCAGTGTGTGTGTGTGTGTGTGTGTGTGTGTGTGTGGGTGGCGGGGGTGTGTGTGTATAGAATAGGAGTCAATGTTGGGTGTCTTTCTCATTCACTCTCCACCTTATTTTTTGAGACAAATTCTCTCACTGACCCAGACAATTCTCATTTTCAGAGTGCTACGTACGGCTCTATTCTTCATTCTTATTGTACACTCGACTGTCTTCTGCCACCTCAACATTTCAGTGGCCTTACAATTTTACAATGCAACACCCACATTTCTAAAATGTGGGACTCATTCTTGACTTCCGCTTCTATTACTACCAATCAATTATCCCAGGTTGGTGAAACGGTTGCTGCAAATCTAACGACCCAGGTTCACAATCTCCAGAACCCATGTAAAGGTGAAAGGAGAGAATCAACTCCACAAAACTGTCCTCTGACCTCCAAATGAGTGCTACGGCATGCATGCCCTATGATATATACATATGTGTATACATATGCACACATATTTAAAATTGAATATATATACACATATTTAAAATTGAAAATAATGATGATTATTTTACCCACACTTCTGTCTCCTGAACTCACCTCCTCCACTACCACCAATGCCCTTACTCCAAGCCCTCCCTAGCTCATGCCTTAACCACACTAAATGCTTTACCACCTAATTAAATGCCTTAACAGCTCCCATATGCCTCTCCTTCCGAACACTGGCCTTTCTTTGTTCTAATCCGCCTGTCATGTTGTTACTAGAAGAACCCACGGAACAGGAAAGTTCAATTGGGTATAGTGGCACAGGACTGCAATCCCTGCACTTGGAGGCCCTAGGCAATCACAACCTAGATTCAAATGCTCCTGATTCTTCTGTTTTGGGTGGTAAAGCTCAGCACACACCAGCACTGGGAACAGCAGGGGCAGCTGGTGATCCCTTAGAGTCTTCATGGTGGAGAGGATAAGGAAGGCAACCATCAAAGACAAGAGCCCCGTGCCTCAGACAGGGCAAACCCCAGTATGGAATAGGAGAAGAGCTGCGGCTGGAGGGACTGGTTCCTGATACAGCTGATCAAGCTGCCAAACACCACTCCAACGCCAGGCCCTGAACCAGCCACACCAACCGTGGAGGCCCCAGCACCTATGAAGTGGAGTGCTGTGTCAGCATCCTGGGAGTCAGTACTGGTCTGCCCACCTGGATAGAACAGGAGAGCCTCTGCAGGAAGGTTGCTTATGTGGGGCAGACACAAGCCTGACTCCTGGAACAGGAGAAGATCAGAATTGGAGGAACCAACAGGGCCTTTGTGGTCAGCATCTTTAAACCTCCCAGCTTTAGCCCTTGGCCTCTAACAATTCTTTAGGTTAATTATCTCTACGTATTTCTCTGTACAGAGTCATTGTACAATAAAGATGAAAAATGAAATTTACAGGTGTACTTTTTCTATTTCAAATTACTTTAGGAAATTTAAATGATACCTGTAACTCCTTTGTCTCTTGAAGTTTTCTCTTTTCAGCTTGTTCGAACTTTTCTTTCCATACTCTTTCCAAAAGAGAAAATATTGAAGTTAAAATACCCATTTATATAAGACCGAAATCAAGAGACCATCTGTGAAGTCTGCAGAATACCACCATAAAATAGGACAACTGGATGGGCAGTGGTGGCGCACGCCTTTAACCCCAGCACTCGGGAGCCAGAGGCAGGTGGATCTCTGTGAGTTCGAGGTCAGCCTGGTCTACAGAGCGAGTTCCAGGACAGTTAGGGCTACATAGCGAGTTCTAAGACAGTTAGGACTACACAGTGAAACCCTGTCTCAGAAAAAAAAGGACAACTGAAAGCAAGCTGTTCTCGTCTAAGGGAGGAGGTGAGAAAGACTGAGTGCACTCTCACAGCAGCCCCGGAATCTGCAGCAATGCAGTCCATGCTCACGGTTCTGGGGCTGGAATCTGCAGCAATGCAGTCCATGCTCACGGTTCTGGGGCATTGCATTCACCTTTGCATTTCTGCCATGTCTCTCTCCTGCTGATGCAGCTTCATCCGTAAGGACGTGATCTCCTGTCGACAGAGTCTATACCGTTCAGGGTCAATGTTCCGGTTGTTTCTCTGAGCAGCTTTTAACTTTTCAATTTCTGCTTTCAATTCTAGAGATTCATAAAAAGATAGAGGATGAACGGCTAAATCTAGAGAAAGATGTTTCCACTTGCTGCTCCCTTGTACCCATACTCTTTTCTAGCCTTTTCCTGACTTCCTTCTCACTACTTCCTCTCTCTCTCGCTGTATACCCACCTTCCTTCATCACTGTCAGTTTATAACTAGGATGTATTAGCAAATAGGCATGGGAAGAAGAGTTTTCCTAATGTCATATATATTAAGATTGGAATTAGTAAATTAATAAATCTAAGGAGATGGCTCATTTGGTAAAATGCTTGCTGTACATTCTTGAGAATAGGAGTAGCATCCATGTAAATGCTGGCTGGGTGTAGCAGCCTGGCCTGTCTGTAATTCCACTACTTGCAAGGCAGAGACAGGGGACTCCCCAAAGCAAGCTGGCTGGCTGGCTTAGACACATTGGGGAGCTTGGGGTCAACTGGGAGATATGATCTCAATGAAAAAGATGGAGAGCAATCTAGGGAGACTCCCAGCATTAGCCTGGCACTTCCACAACACAACATGCAAACACATGTGCATCCACACACAAACACATAAACAGTATGCACAAACATATACATGCAAAACATGAATAATAATACTTGAGACAATACTCACCTCTAATTAACTTTGCATTCATGTCTTCGTTGACTTTGGCGATATTGACTATCAAACGGGCTTGCGTGGCGTATCTAAGTGTGTTTAGTGTTTCCTCTATGTTGCTGGCAGCAGGACTGATGGTAGCAATCATAGCTGTTTTTGAATTTCCACCCAGGCTTTCTTTTAATAGCCTTTAGGAAGAAGGGAAAACAGTTAGACTTTCCTTCTGTAACCACCTAGTAGCAGTAATTGTCTAGAAAACCCAAACCAAGGACTAAGAGCATGCAACACAATACCGACTCTTCACTCAGACACCATTAAAGCATTATAATTAAGCAATTAAAAGTTGGGCATGGTGTGAGCCACTTGGAAGGATTGCAGTGGGTTCAAGGCCATCCTGGGCTACATTCTAGAACAAAGTGAGACAATGTCTAATAAAATTAAAACCTAAACCAAATAAACAAACAACAATATACCAATTATAAAGATACACTACTGTTGTAGATGTGATTCTTGCCCAATTGTATACCAATGCTCCTTCCCTTGAGTTAAGGTCATATACCAATAAATCCATTAGTAAACTAAAAATATGTATTTAACAAAGTAAGTGAAAGACTTGCATAATAAAACTTTAAGACATTAAAGAAATAAATCGAAGAAGACAGAAGATGGAAAGATCTCTAATGTACATGAATTTGTAGGATTAATATTGTGAAAATGGCCATCCTGCCAAGAACAATCTATAGAATCAATGTAATGTCCATCAAAATTTCAACACTTCACAGAAATTAAGAAAAAGCAATCTTCTACTTTATATGGAGACACACACACACAAACCCAAAAACAACAACAAAAGCCCCAAAACAAAAACAACAACAAAAAAACAGAATAGCCTCAACAATCCTGAATCATTAAAGAATTTCTGGAGGTGTCACCTTCCCAGATGTCAAGTTGTATTACAGAGAGACATGGTACTAGCATAAAAATAAACACACTCATCAACAAAGTAAAATTAAAGATCCATCCATAATTCTATACATCTACAGATACCTGATTTTTGACAAAGAATACAAATATTCACACTGGAGAAAAGACAGCATCTTCAACAAATGATGCTGGTCAAATGAACGTCTGTATGTAGAAGAATACATATAGATCTATATTTATCTTTCTCCTCTATGCCAGAATTACATGAAATCAGTCCATCACACACCTCCCACCCACCACCCCTAGGGGGGGGGCAGTGCTGAGGTCTGAACCCAAGATTTCATGGAAGACTTTGTGCATACCAGGCCAGCACTCTACCGCCCCAGCCCACTATATCTTATATAATTATTTACTTTTCAAGGACTAAAGAAATGGGTTAGTGGGTACTTGCTGTGTAAGTGCAATAACCTGAGCTCAGGTCCCCAGAACCCACAGAAAAGTCAGGCATGGTTGCATATGGTGGCATACATCTTTAATCCCAGCACTTGGGAGGCAGAGGCAGAAGGATCCCTGAGTTTGAGGTCAACCTGGTCAACAGAGCAAGTTCTAGAACAGCCAGGACTGTTATACAGACAAACCCTATCTCTAAAAACCAAAAAAGTTGGGGGGGGGAAAAAAAGAGGATGGGCATGGTGGCACACACTTCAGTGGTTTGAGCCATTCAAGTTGGCTCTCACTCTCAGTCTCTCTCCCCCTCCCTCCATCCTTCTTCCTCATGGTTGTGGAACAGATGTAAGCTCTCAGCTACGGTTCCAGCTCCATGCCTGCTTCCCTGCTGCCTTTCTCCCCACCAAGACAGTCACGGACTCACTCTCTGAAACTATAGGCAAGTCCACAATTAAATGCGTTTTTCATAAATTGCCTTGGTCATATTGTTATAGCAATAGAAGAGTAACTAAGACACACACCTATACCCCCAGTGCTGGGGAAGCAGGTAGACTCCAGAGGCTAGCCAGCCATTTAAACCAAAACATTGAGTTCCAGATTCAGTGAGAGATCTTGTCTCAAAAACATCAAGTGGAGAGAGGCTAGAGGAAGACTCCGAATTTGACCTCTGGCTTCCACATGCACACACAGGCAAGCACACGTGCACACACATGTACAAACATGCATACACCATAGACATACACTAAAACTGAAAACAAACCAATCACTTATGCGTTGAAAGATACTTGCCACGTAAGAACGGATTCACGGTATGGAATGAAAACCCTCTTTCCATTTGCTTGATCAGAGAGTGCAGATATGACCTTCCCCAGAGTCAGCAAAGACTTGTTAATGCTCACACCTTCCTGTGTGTAAGGTTAAAAATGGTTATTTTTCTTAACATCTCAGCAACAAATTTATTCCATACAATATACTTTTCTCATACAATTACTGATACTTTCTTCCATAACTATCAACATTTTGTTTTCTTTTGTTTTGTTTTTTGAGATAGGGTTTGTGTAGCTTTGGAGGCTGTCCTGAAACTCGCTGTGTAGATCAGGCTGGCCTCAAACTTACAGAGATCTGCCTGCCTCTGCCTCCCAAGCACTGGGATTAAAGGCACGCACCACCATCACCCAGCTAACTACCAACATTTTTAAAAATAATTTATTTATTTTTATTTTGTGTGCACTGATGTTTTGCCTGCATATATGTCTGTGTGAGGATGCCAGATCTGCTGGAACTGGAGTTACAGACAGCTGTGAGCTGCCCATGTGGGTGCTGGGAATTGAACTCGGGTCCTCTGGAAGAGCAGTCAGTGCTCTTAACCACTGAGCCATCTCTCCAGCCCCAACTACCAACATTTTTATAACTCAAAATTTGTTAATTTTCTTTGAAAAGTAATCACAATGAAGTATGCAATCCACAACAATCTATAAAATAAAGATACTTTGCTTTTTGTTGTTAAGTATATTCAAGATGCGCTCTCCTAAAAATAATGCCCTCGAAACAAATTTCACCATCATGACAAGAGTGAGGGAAATGCTGGGGCCGCCTGTGGTCGCAGCTACTGTGGGGCCTGAGGCAGGAGGGTCACGTGCACAAAGGAGTTCACCGGCAGCCCCAGCAACACAGACCCACCTTACAGCCGAGAGGCTGCGAGAAGGGTGACGAACCCCGTTCTTACCTTCAGTCGCTCCCCGCTCGTGTGGGCTGTAGCGCAGCGCTCACTGCCAGCCAAATCGATTAGGTTTATGCGGCTTGTGATTCTGTGGTCATGCTCTTCCCCTTCCACGAATTCTGTCTACAACATCACCACAGGAAAATAATATAAGAGCTTTTTAATGACTGGCCATCAACGTAAGCCTTTTGTTTGTTTGTTTGTTTGTTTTTTGTTTTTTGAGACAGGGTTTCTCTCTAGCTTTGGAGCCTGTCTTAAACTCACTCTGTAGACCCAGGATACCCTCGACCTCACAGAGATCCCGAGTGCTGGGATTAAAGGCCTGCACCACCACTGCTCGACTAACATAAGCCCTTAAAAAGCAAAGTTATTCAAGTTACATATTATTTATTTTTAAAACCATCTCTGGACTTAGTGGTTAAGAGCACTGGCTGCTCTTCCAGAGAACCTGAGTTCAATTTCCAGCAACCACATGATGGCTCACAACCATTTATAACAGCATCTGATGCCCTCTTCTGGCATGCAGGCATACTTTTAGAGCACTCATACACAAAATATAAATATATTAAATAAAAAAAACCCATCTCTTACTATGTAATATTGCATACATATCCATGACGTCTACTACAAAGAACACATTGAGCAGTGTTTAGACTGTCACAAATACATAAAAGAATTTACTTTAAAGAGAGCAAAGTCTTAACTACTTAGTTATCTTAAGCAAACAACTAGGAAGAGAAAAATGTTGCTTAGCCAGGTGGTGGAGGCGCATACCTTTAATCCCAGCACTCAGGAGGCAGATGGATCTCTGAGAGTTCTAGGCTAGACTGGTCTACAGAGCAAGTTCCAGGACAACCTGGACTACCCAGAGAAACCCTGTCTTGGAAAAAAAAGAAAAACAAAAATGTCACTTACCTCATTTGTTGTTTATCTCAGCAGTATAATAGCAACATTTTTAAATCAATATAAATGTCTAACAGCAGAGAAAAATCAAACCATTATCATAGCTAGTAGAATATTATAAACCTTTATAAAAATTACCTCTACAAAGAATTTCTATGGCATGTGATTATTAAAAGTTTTGTGAAATTTGATTGTGACTATAACCAGCTGGAAGATTGAGAGATTAAATAGCAAAACAGAGACTTGAGGAGTTGAACCTATGGGTTTTTTTTAAAATCTATTATTCTTTTTTCTGTGTTAGTGCATGCATGTGTATGTGTGTGTATGTGTACACATACATGTGTGTGAATGTTCACGCATGTATGGATACATGCACATGGAGCTGGAGATTAACCTCAGCTGTTTCTCTTCAGAACTCCGTCCTTCCTTGCCCTGAAGCCTATCACGCAGCTCAGGCTGGCTGGGCAACGAGCTGGGGTCTGCCTGTCTGTGCCTCTCCAGGGCTGGACTGTGAGTTCGTGCTTTGTGCCCAGTGTTGTAACATGGATCTGGAGCACGAACCCAGATTCTCATGATTGTATCGCAAGCCCTTTACTCACTGACTTATCTCCCTAGCTTTAAAATCTTTTACTTTCTAGTATTTTCCCAAGTATTCTAAAATTACTATACATTGTCATACATTGCTAAACTTTTATCAGTGATAAAAATTATTAGTCATCTATTATTGATATCATAAATTACTGATCATATGGTTTTGATTAGATACTATATTTTGATATATATGATAAATATATATTCTGGTGAATACTATATTACTATATATAACAAGGCATTAAAAGTTATTGTGAAATTTCCAAAAATCTATTTACATTTATAATGCTATTTTAGATTTGCCTAAGTAAATAAGAAAAACACAAAACAAATGCATTCACTGTCTTATCTGTGAAAATTACCACCACCAGCAAAACACTTTGCTCTGACTATACACTTAGAGGACTCAGGATCTTAACCAGGAATGACCTGAAAGCCTCCTCTTGAGGACTGACTTCCATAGTCTTGAAAGGTGCTAAGCACGCTGCCAAGGGAGGGAAACAGAACAGTCCTACCCAGCTAAGAACAGTCCTACCCAGCTAAGAACAGTCCTACCCAGCTAAGAACAGTCCTACCCAGCTACGACACCTGTGAACCACAACCATGACCACAACCAGCATGCCAGGTAGTGGCACTCATACTTTGGTGGTTACCAACACCTGTCCAACAAGGCCCACTCAGCAGGAGGGGAATCACACCTGAGACCCAGCCAATTAGCCAGGGATCATGGGGCCATGGCCCTGAGAGGAGAGTCTACTGCTGCCACGTCACTACACCAGCATGGCTCTTCCCTGTACTCTGTCACTCTTCATTGAAGACGCTTCACTTTGCTGAGAGAGACCCTCACAGAAAACCACAGCTCACCACAGTTGCCCAGCCCCAACAGGCACACGTACAACACTGCTGCACTTAAGGCTGGGGTCATTGTGGAAGAGGGGGCGGAAAGACTGTAAGTCAGAGGACCAGGAGACCTGTTGAGAGAGTCTATCTCCTAAAAGTGACAAGAACTCTTCACCATGATATCTCAATAACACGGTTGCCTGAACAAGACCTGAGCAGGGACAAAAACCAGAGAAATGCTAATATGGAAAGGAAAAACCTCATGAGACTCCAGCCCTAAACAAAGAAACTAGGGGCAACTAAGGAATGATGAGAAGGGGAGAATGAGTCTTCTTTAGGGACGACGCCTATAACCTATAAGTGGTTATCCAATACCAAGTGGTCGACCCTGAAACCATATTCTTACAAACTGAGAGGGGTGTGTGTGTGTGTGTGTGTGTGTGTGTGTGTGTGTGTGTGTGTGTGTGTGTGTGTGTGTGTAATAACAAAGAGAAAGAGGTCATGAACTTGAGAACAAGCAAGGTGGGAAATAACATGGGAGACTAGAGGAAGGAAAGGGGTAAATAATGTACTACATTTTAATTAAAAATACCTTGGTCTGGGTCATCACCAGGGTGAAAACTGAGTGGGAGCGAGAGCTTTTGTCATTCATGCCGGTAGCTGCGGTTGCTCTTTGCTTATTTCCCAGCTCCAGCCAACTCTGAGAAGAAAGAGGCAGGCCCGGCCAGCCTACTGTGATTTAGTCGGAAAAATTAAGTAACAAAAAAAGAAAATACAATTGATTCTTACATACATTTGTAACTTCCATGCATGCTTAATTTATAAAAAGAAATTACTGCTTATCTTTTAACAATTTGCAAGGCCATTGCCTCTTTTGTTTTGTTTTGTTTTGTTTTGTTTGTTGTTGTTGTTGTTCTGCTTGCTTCTTTTACAGAAATCTGTACCAGGAAATAATACCCTTAAGATGCTGTTTCTTCTACAGCAAGTTCCAGGACAGGCTCCAAGGCTACAGAGAAGCCCTTTCTCAAAAACCAAAAAAAAAAAAAAGAGAAGAAAAAGAAGCAGCTTTTCTAATATTCTAAAATGATACAATATTCAGTATTTTAATTGAGAAAATCAACTAGTTTGGTTAAAGCTTAACATGCAGATTTAAGTTCACAAGATTTTCTTTTTACTCATGACAATTTAGGAGAAATAGTTTCATAAGTGTTTATCACTGTGCTCTATCTAGTTAAAATAAGATAAAATATAACCAATCTTACCTGAATATCAGAGTAAGAACTGACAACATTCCTATTTTTTAAGAAGTGAAAAGAAAAAAAATTTACTGATGATTTTACTTTTTCTTATATATTAATAACCTTTCAATAATTACTAACAATCATAACGAACTAATTCACAAACATTATTATACTAGATTACTCTAAGTCATTTTTTAAAAGACAAAAATATGATAATGTCTTAAATTTCACCAGGAATTATGATTTTTCCTACTAAAGCCTCTTGGAATCTTAGCACTATAATACTCCACGGCATATGTACTTGCAAAATATACAGGTATGGGCGTGGGTACACACGTGTCCAACAGAATCTAGTTACTGAACAGAGCTGAGTTTATACTGAACCACTTTTCTTTTCCCTAATGAAAAGAATTAGCAGCCGGGCGTTGGTGGCGCACGCCTTTTAATCCCAGCACTCGGGAGGTAGAGGCAGGCGGATCTCTGTGAGTTCGAGGCCAGCCTGGTGTACAGAGTGAGTTCCAGGACAGCCTCCAAAGCCACAGAGAAACCCTGTCTCGAAAAACAAAACAAAAAACAAAAAACAAAACCAAAAAAAAAAAAAAAAAAAAGAAAAGAAAAGAAAAGAATTAGCAAGCTGAAAGAGAGGGAATGACTTATGGCAGGTGTTAAACTCTTCACTCAGCCTTAAAGTAATTGGAATAAAAACTAAATGCAAAGATGCTAAGTAGACAGTGAGAAAGATGAGAATAAGAGCAAAACTATATATAATACTCGGGTTATATCAACACCTAGAATCAGGCACGTTACAGATATTTTGAAAGATATTGACAGTATGAGAGGAGAAAAACATTGGATAACAGATTCAGAGCTGGGATGCCAAATGCAGTGTGGTAAGGGCCCTGGACAAGCATGCTCGCTCCCCCCCCCCTCTAGTCTTCTGCTCTCTCGCCTCCTTGAGCCGACTGGGCAGATACTTACATTGACAGAGCTTCAACGTATGGTCCCGAAACAGGATGCTCCCTCACTCTCAGCTGGAGAAAGAAACATTCCATCTTTAACAATGGGACAAATATTTAGTAGGAAATATAATTCCAAATCTTTTTTTTATATATTCAAGTTTTAGATTTATCTTTACTCTATCCAGAAAGAAATACAAAGGTTCTCGGGAAATCTGTAAGACACTAAGAAATATCAACATCATATCTATAGTCTCATAACATAGTCTGTACATGTTCTATTTTTTATTAAGTTAAATCCTGCAGTAGCTGTTATATATACTTTCAAGTCTCTTTAAAAAAAAATTCATTGTTGGGCTGGAGAGATGACTCAGCCATTAAAGGCTAGGCTCACAACCAAAAAAAAATTCATTGTAAACTTCACATATTAACATTTTTCATCTATGCTGGGCGGTGGTGGCACACGCCTTTAATCCCAGCACTTGGGAGGCAGAGGCAGGCGGATCTCTGTGAGTTCAAGGCTAGGCTGGACTGACAGCCTCCAAAACAATACAGAGAAACCCTGTCTTGTAAAAAAAAAAAAAACAAAAAAATTTTTTTTCATCTATACTTTAAACTTTATCCAGAAATTTAAAAATGCATAGAAATCATTGAAGAAAATGTCATTTTAGGTTTCTTAGTGTTATCAATGGTGAACTTCATAACATTAGGGAAAGAGCGATTTTAGATTTTCATTTCTTGTGCTGACAGGTCCTTTGTAAAATTAAAACTTCAATTCTAACTGCAGTTTTGTTTGTTTTTAACTGAGATCTATTTCACAGATGATCTACAAAGCATCAAATGAGCCAGGCAGTGGTGGCACATGTCTTTAGTTCAAGAACTCAGGAGGCAGAGGCAGGCAGATCTCTAAGTCCAAGGTCAGCCTGGTCTAGAAAACAAATTCCAAGACAGACTCCAAAGCTACACAGGAGAAACTCTGTCTCAAAAAAAAGCAAAACAAAACAAAAATCAAATCAATAGAGACTAGGCACTAATTCAGTAAAGTGTTAGCCTCATCAGTGAGAAGACCAAATTAAATCCCTAGGACCCAAATGAAAACGTCTGACACAATGGCACACACAACTGTAACCCCAGCACGGGGAAGTGGAGGCAGGAAGCTCACTGGGCCTCACTGGGCAGCTGATCTGGCCTAACTGGTGAGTTCTGGGTCAATGAGCAGCTGTCTCAAAGTAGGCAGACAATATCGTGAGGATAATATTTGAGGCTGTTCTCTGGCCTTCACATGCAGGCAGACACACATTCATGTGTACACACACACATTTGCATTTTAAAAAGTCAAATAATCCATTTAAATGACTATTCTAGAACACTGGTTCTAACCTTACTAATGCTGTGACTTTTAATACAGTTCCTTATGTTATAGTGACCCCCAAACATAAAATTATTTTTGCTGATACTTTTAAGTGTAATTTTGCTACTGTTATAAATGGTAATATAAATATCTGATATGCAAGATATCTGATATGTAACCCCTGTGAAAGAATTATTTGACCCCAAAAGGGGTCGTGACCCACATGTTCACTGTTCTAGATTACAATTTTTAAAACTTTTAGTTTTTTTGGCTTCAAACTATTAGAAATTTCATATTTGACTCACATGGTCTTACTAAATCCTTGATATTATATAATATAAAATATGATATTATGTATAATAATATCTTATTCTTAACTTTTAGATAACATTTGATTAAATTTTATTATTTATTTACTTGGGTTTTTTTGAGATAGGGTTTCTCTGTGTAGCCCTGGTTGTCCTGGAACTCACTCTGTAGTCCAGGCTGGCCTTGAACTCACAGATCTGCCATGCTGCACCATGCGTGGCTACTTGATTAAAATTTAAAGATGAGTTGAATCTCAACTAACTTAATTTCCATTTGTGCTAATGTTCAGATACTTCTAGATACCAATGTAGTTAAACTGGAGATGCCAAGCATTTGTTATCACATGAAAGTATTTTTTGTAAAAATAAAAGCCATGTTCTCCAGAGAACTCACAAATATATGCACTGATACAGACAGAAACAGAAAGAAATGATGAGTAAGTTAGGTCAGGCGAGATGGCTCAGCAGGTAATGTGCTCAACCCCTGAGATCCGCATGGCAGGAGAGAATGGATTCCAGCAAGTTGTCCAGACTTCCTCATGCATGCAGTGGCATGCACATGTACCGCTCTCCCCCATAAAAAAGCAAATAAGCAGTAAAAATGATTTAACTCTTACTGGTTGTTTTCTCTGCCCGTTTTCACCTTTACAAACCAGAAGGTCATGAATCTTCTCATTATAAACTTCAAAGAAGCTCATTTCAAGATGGTAGCTGACCTAGACAGAGACAAAGCATCCAATTTACTTTAAAATCCCTTGCATTTTTATAAATCATAGGCCTAATACGGATACAGATCCAGAATACATGGACTTTTACCACCAACATAACATAAAAAATATAATTAAAAATCAGGCAAAGAACTTGAACAAACATTGCTCTAAAAACCATACACGAATGGCGAACGAGCACACGAAAAGATGACCAGCATCATTGTCAGCGGGGAAATGCCAAACAAAACCACAGTGAGCCAGCACTTCAAACCCATAAGGACAATAAATGGGGCTGAGTAATGGCTCAGCAGTGGAGAGCATCTGCTGCTCTTGCACAGAACCTGGATTCTGTTCCCAGTGACAACACAGCATCTTACATGGCCTCTAAGGGTACCAGTACATGTAGGCAAATGCTCATACACATAAAAATTTTTTTTAAGATTTATTTATTATATATACAGTGTTCCGCCTGCATGTATGCTTGTACAACAGAAGAGGGCACCAGATCTCATTACAGATGGTTGTGAGCCACCATGTGGGTGCTGGGAATTGAACTCAGAACCTTTGGAAGAACAACCAGTGCTCTCAACCTCTGAGCCATCTCTCCAACCCCCCACCCAAATGTTTTAACTAAAGGAAAACAATAAGTATTGATGAGGATGTAGAGAGACTGGAATCCTCTTCCATTGTTAGCAGGAATATATATATAAAGGCAAAGCCACTATGGAAAAAAATTCCTCAAAGGTTAAGCACAAATTTAGCTCATGGCTCTCATCTCTACTCTTATACATCCAAAAGATTACAGAGTATTCAAACAAAACTTTGTGTACCAATGTTTATAGCAACACTACCACAGATATAAACAGTTCTTTGCATCATTACTCGGCCATCAGAAGGGATGAAATACTGGTCGATCCTTGCTGTAACATGGATATATCTCCAACAAATGCTGCTAAGTGAAAGAAACCAGCCAGGCAGAGTACACATTTTATGATTCCATTTATATGACATTTCAAAGCAGGCAAATTCAGAGAAACATAAGCAGATTAGTAATGCCAGAGTTTGGAAAAAGTAATAAAGGGACATGACAATTTAGTATGTTTAAAGTCTTCGGGAGCAATGGAAGTCTTCTGGACTACATAGAGACTGCGTTAAGAATTTACCACTGGGGGCTGTGCGGTGTGGCGCACGCCTTTAATCCCAGCACCCAGGAGGCAGAGGAAGGCGGATCTCTGTGAGTTCAAGGCCAGCCTGGTCTTCAAAGAGAATTCAAGGGCAGTCTCCAAACCTACAGAGAAACCTGTCTCAAAAAAGCAAAAAAACAAAAAACAGAAAAAAAAAAAAAAAAAGAATTTACCACTTCGACCTGTGAGGTAGATCACCAGGAAAGGACACTTGCTGACAAGTCTGATGACCCAAGTTTGATCTCTGGAACCTACATGGAGGAAGAGAGAACAGACTCCCACAAGCTAGCTGTCTTCTGACCTCCAGGAGCACATTGTGTAAATTGAAAGGGGTAAACTAAACTCAAAGGCTTCACATCTAATAATTTATAAAGAGACCAGACCCTCACTCAGTCCCTGCTGTAGCAGCCATGACAGGCTACAGAAAAGACACAGAGGCCTCTGACACAAGGAAACTCCAGATCCTCTGGCCTCCCAGAGCCTAGGGCCAAAACTGAACGCAAAGAAACTCCAGAACCCCCTAGCTTCCTAGATACTTGGTTTCTGGGAACTGTTTGGTCACAAAAGAAACTCCAGGGGATACCAAAATCTCCCCTGTAGTCTCCAGGATATAGTTCTGAAAACTATTGGTATCTATATACCACCTGCAAGTAACAAGACAATGCCATAGAAACCACAGAATGTTCCCTCTCAGCACTGACCAATAAAAATAATTGGTACACAGGTATTTCATGCCAAAATATGACTTTGAGAAATTCTCCTGATTGTTCCCAAATGTCAACCAATCAGAAACCAACCCATATCTACTAATGTAATCCTGTAACTTTTGTCTTTAAAACCTAGCAGTAGACAGGGAACTTCACTCCCAGCTAGATAGAATGGGTTCCTGTCATGGGTGGATGAGCAATTAAAACCTTGTTTTTGCAGTTTAGTGGGTCTGCCTTCCTGGTAGTCTCCTGGGACTTTGCAACTTGGGCACAACATAAATAAATATAATTTCTTAAAAATGCACCACTAACTTGTGCACAAAAATGGTTAATGTTCTATGAATTTTATCTCCCTAAAACAAGCTTTGCATTTCTTCCAGTTAATGTCTAGATAAAGTCTAATTCAAGCCTAAAAGCATTTAATCACCTACCTACCATGTGTGTGCCTTTAGTTTGTTGCTAAGGCTGTAAAGAAATGAAGTACAAGGCCTTCCCCATGAGGGTCCCACTGCAGAGAAATCAGGATACTCTCCATTAGGAAATTAATACACAAAGTAATGGGAGAAAAGAAAATCTTTGCCAGGCATACTTCTGACAGAAGATTCATGCATAGAATACATATGGAAGTTAAGCTCTCAAGAGAAAGAACACAAATGCTCTTTAAGTGTTCAATACCCTTAGCCCTCAAAGAAATGAAAACAACTAGCCCGAGATTCCATCTTGCTCCAGCTAGAATGGTCATTATTCAAAAAACAAAACAACAAATGCTGGGGAGCATGTGGAGAAACAGGCTCTGGTACAGTGGTGAGGGATTACAGCCACTATGGAAATCACTGTGGAGCTTTCTCAAAAGCTAAAAAAACGCACTCAGGTGCGCAATGGTGGCACACGCCTTTAATTCCAGCACTCAGGAGGCAGAGGCAGGCGGATCTCTGTGAAGTTCAAGGTCAGCCTGGTCTACAGAGTGAGTTCCAGGATAGCCAGGGCTACACAGAGAAACCCTGTTTCAAAAAAAAAAAAAAAACCAAAACAAAAAGCTGGGTGTGGTGTGCACGCCTTCAACCACAACACTCAGGAGGCCAGGCAAGTGGACCTCTATGACTTTCAGGTAACCTGATATACAGAGAAAACTACAGGATAGCAAAAGGCTACATACTGAGAACCTGTCTCAAAATAGAACCTAAAAAGGAAACCACAACGTGACCCAGCTGAAGACACCCTGTACTCTACAGATAGTTGTACTTACGTGTTCGCTGTGGCTCTACTTACAATACACTAGAACAAGCCTATATGCCCATCAATGCATGAGTGAATAATGAAAATATGGTGCATATACACAATGGAATTTAACTCAGCTATAAACATGAAATATGAAATTTGCAGGAAAATGGATGATCTGGAAAATATTATAATGAATGAGGTGACCCATTAAAAGAGGGAGGACAGTAGAATACTGGACATGAAAAATGGGAGTTGAGAAAAGTTATGAACATGAACAGGTTTAAGCAGGGAGGGATAGGAAAAAGGAGGAGGAGAGGGAGGGGTAATTAAACCAAGGAGATATGAAAAGGCCATATGGAAATTCACTGTTTTATGAGCTTATTAAAATTATAATTGAAAAAAGTGAATGGAGGTATATTCCATGGATGAATAATGTTCCTTCCAGAAGCCATGGGTTATTAAACAAAAGTCTTGTTGCCAGGTGTGAGATACCTCCCTACAAGTTATTGGATGGGGAAGCATTAAAGGCTCCCAAACCATACAGGCTCTTGCCATTGCTTAGATACCAACCCAAACTATACGGTACAATCTTATTGCAGAGACTACCACACAGCTACACAGAGAAATCAAGCTCAACTGAGTTGGAAGCTCCCATACTAGCAAGCACTCACAGTGCCAGAGGCGTTATGTAGGCTGCTGGTGAAGAAAACTCAGGTCTTTCACTCAGTGTGAATCCGTTGAGCTACAATAATGACCTGCCAGACAAGCTGTACCCCCAGTACAATAAAGGCACGAATGGTTTGGGGGTAATCAGCCGCCTTATGATTGGATCTGAGGCCTGCTCCACAGCAGGGAACACATGCCTGGCTCTATAAACTGAGTCAGACCTGCGTCTGGGGAGGTCATAGGTATGAGGGTGAACTAACTACTCTTGCTTTCCTAAATAGTCATGGTGTCAAACTACCTTTAGCTTTGTTCTCCTCAAGTCCCAAGTCCCTAGCCAGTCTTTTATATCTAGTCTTATTTCTCTTCAATCCATTTCCATGTTGCAGACAGGAATATATATGAATATATATGGGGATCAATCAAAACTAAATATAAATGAAATGTCATAAAGAAATGTTCCTTTTTTGTTTTGCTTTGTTTTTTGTTTTTCAAGACAGGGTTTCTCTATGCAGCTTTGGACCCTGTCCTGGAACTTGCTCTGTAGACCAGGCTGGCCTCAAACTCACAGAGGTCTGCCCGCCTCTGTCTCCTGAGTGCTGGGATCAAAGGCGTGTGCCATCACCACCTGGCTCAGAAATCTGCTACTTTTCAATATTGATTAAAATATAAAACTGGCAGAAGTGGTAGTATACACCTTTAATCCCAGCACTAGAGAGGCAGAGGCCGGAGGAGCTCTAGGGGTTCAAAGCCAGGGTGGTCTACATAGCTAAGATTTCAGAGTGAGACCTTATCTCAAAAACTTAACTAAGAGCTGGCTCAGCAATTAAAGTGTTTGCTACACAAGCAGGAGAATCAGAGTCTGGATCCCCAAACCCATTTAAATGCTGAGTGGGCATATGATCCATCTATAATTCCAGCCTTAGAAAGTAGAGACAGGGGCTTCCCTGAAACAAGCCAGCTAGCAAAAATAGCTCCAACAGTCAGGTGGTGCTGACACACTCCTTTAATCCCAGCACTTAGGAGGCAGAGGCAGGCGGATCTCTATGAGTTCGAGACCAACCTGATCTACAAGAGCTAGTTCCAGGACAGCCTCCAAAGCCATAGAGGAACCCAGTTTCAACCCCTCTCGCCCCCCCCCCCCCCCCAAAGAATAGCTGTAACAGCAAGCTTTGGGTTTGATTTAGAGACCCTGAATCAGACTAAAGAGATGGCCCAGCGACTAAGAGCACTAGCTGCTCTTCCAGAGGACCCGGGTTCAATTCCCAGTACCCACATGGCAGCTCACAGCTGTCTGACTCCAGTTGCAGGGGATCAGACACCTGCATACAGACATACATGCCGGTAAAACACCAATGCACATAAAATAAACAAATAATTCAAAGAGAGAGAGGGGGGAAGGAGGGGGGGGGGGGAGAGAGAGAGAGATTGGGCCTTCACACACAGACACACGTATACAAGATGCACACCTTACACATGTGCGCAAACACATATGCATATCCATACTCAAGCATGCACCCTGCCCCCACACAAACACATGAATAGGAATATGCCATTTCCCTGTTTAAAATCTGTCAGTGGCCTGGAGACCCCGCCCCTCTAGTTTCATCTCTTGCCCCCCTCCACCTCAAATTCCACTCAACCCAAGTAAACAACAATTTACAAATTCTCCGGCCCCTACTGGCTCATCTCATCTTTGTGCCAGCTGTTCCTCTGCTTGGATTGTCCTTCCTGCTTTTCTTTCCCAAGCCAATAACTCGCATATATCCTTCACAGCTATTCTTCCTCCTAAGAAAACTTGTCTCCAGTTCACTCACTCCCCTGTCTGCTGTGCTATGAATGTGTTCCCCAAACATTCATCTTTGTGGGATAACCAAATCACCCAAATTCTCCTGTGCATGCTATTCGGAGGGAAGACCTTTAGGACGCAATTAGGGATGGGCAAGGTCCTCAGGGTAAGACCTGTGGTAGGACGGATGGCTTTAAGAGGCAAGTCTACACACCCTCTGTCATGTTATGCTGTAAGAAGGTCCAACCCATGACAGCGTCTTGACATTGGGCTTCCAGATTCCAGTACTGTGAGAACTTTATTTTTACAAATGTACCTTTTCTATTGTGTTATAACACAAAAGGAACTGATACAATGTAACAACACAGCATTTGCTTGCATAGATTTAGCATGTAATTGATTATACTTGGCTGTTCACTGGCCCATCTCTTCTGTTTCTCTCTCCTGACTATAGAGACTCCATGGCCCCAAGTCTACCATAACAGTTTCCCTTATGCAAGGATAGAAACTATAAACTCCCAGGCTGCACTCCAGGGCAACTGGCATGGGATCTCCAGGAGAGATTCAGCAAGACACATACTCCTGCTCCCATCAGATCCCTGATGGTGCTCGTGATCAACGGACTTTGACAAAAAGCTAGACACTAGCCTGGCAAGCAGTGACAGGCGCTCGGCAGATATTCCTGAGGGAACATGAATACGTGAAACAAGAAGCCAGCAGACTATGGTTGTAGAGTGGCTAGAAAGGCCTGGCTACTAAAGCTGTCTGGGTTCCCACTCTGGCTTCACTACCCTTTGTTTCAAGCTGTCAAGTGTTGCCTACTGTATCCAGCTAAGTCTGTGCACCTACTTCACTACAGAGATACGTCTAAGCGCTCCTAACCACCGACCACCCGGTAAGACGATACACAGCACCAAGGAGAGAAGCAAGGAAAGGAGCCAGGCATGGTGTGCACATCTGGAGCCCCGGAGCTCAGGCATGGTGTGCACATCTGGAGCCCCGGAACTCAGGAGGAAGGGGCAGAAGAACTGAGAATCCAAGGGCAGCATGAGCTACAACACAAGGCACGGAAGCAAATGGTGGAGGAGAGAGAGCAGAGGTTAACCCTCTACCACTGCCCACCAAGAAGACTTTCTGCATTTGCCGCCTCCTTCCCATTCCCTTCCCACACTACACCAAAGAAGGGTGATCTGGAGATGAGAACACCATCTTTTAGGTCTCAGCAGTCACGTGATTTGAATTTGAGCATACCTCTGAGGTTTGTTTTTTGGCTACTTGAGCAAAAAGATCTTCACAAAATCTCGGAATTATTCCTGGTTCTTCATTAAGTCCCATCATCCTAGAAATACATTATGAACAAGAAGAAAGCAGCATTGATTATTTTTGGAAATCTTACAAAATTTCTTTTAGGAGAATGGTCTGGGAAGGGAAGAGAGAACATGCAATTCCATCACTAATACCTAAGAATCTAGGCTCTGGGGCCAAATCTGCCCCATTTAAATCTTACTTCTCTTCAAGTCAGGGTCTCATGTACCCCAGCTGGCCTCAAACTCACTATGTATGTAGCCTTGAATTTCTTTTGTTGGGGGAGGAGGCTAGAATTGAACCTAGAATCTCATGCATTCTAGGCAAAGGTTCAACCTAAGATACAGTCCCAGGCGTGTCTTGAACTTCTGACTCTCCTGCCTCCACCCCCACATACTGAGATTACAGGTGTGAGCTGCCAGACCCAGTTTATATACTGCTGAATTAGCCCTATGACCTCACATAAGATACTTAGCCCCATTAAACCCAATTCAGCCTTTAAAATGGGAATGTCAGCCGGGCGTTGGTGGCGCACGCCTTTAATCCCAGCACTCGGGAGGCAGAGGCAGGCGGATCTCTGTGAGTTCGAGGCCATCCTGGTCTACAAAGCGAGTTCCAGGAGAGCCTCCAAAACAATACAGAGAAACCCTGTCTCGAAAAACCAAAAAAATAAAAAAAAAAAAAAAAAATAAAATAAAATGGGAATGTCAGGAGTGGAAAGGGTTACTGTAAGAGAGTACAAGCAAAGACTGTCACTGATGTCAATTTAAGTTCAGGACAGGAAATAGTCCCATAACTACCATTCACAGCGTGCTTTACTTTTAATACTGTTTAAGAATTTGAGTTCACAGAGTAATTGTACACATTTTATGGAATACAGTAGTATATCTTAATACCTAAATACAATGTAGAATGGGCAGGGCAGAATAATTGGTAGACATATAACTTCAGTATTTATCATTTTATTATGCTTGAAAATTTTCAAAATTTCTGAGCTGTTTTGAAATACACAATTTATTGTCACCAAACACAATTACCAAAGTTACCCTACTACATTATGTCTTATGTCTGCACCTATATTCCTGGGTGTCCTGTCCTTCCTTCTGAGCATTCTTATTCTAACCCTCCTGCTTAAAGTCTATATTAAAATATCTTTAATAAACCAGGTACTGTGTATGGCCAAAATTTCTAGTTAGGTTTTTATCTAATAACTTCCCAGTTGTTCATAACGGTTAATACAAGAAGGATTGATGCAAGAAGGTTTGAAGACTTTTGATCTGTCAAACATAAGAGACTATGATGCCTTTTACTATCAGTTCTCATAGTGACACACACACACACACATACACATACATATACACACACACACATACACATACACACATACACATACATATATATACACACACACATATACACACACACACACATACACATACATATACACACACACACACACACACACACACTATCCTCTTTGAATTTCAGTTTATGAAAGAAATATAAGTCAGGGCTGGAGAGATGGCTCAGTGGTTAAGAGCACTGGCTGCTCTTCCAGAGGACCCGGGTTTAATTCCCAGCACTCATATGGTGGCTTACAACCATCTTGTAACTCCAGTTCCAGGGACTCCAAAGACACCCCCTTCTGGCCTCCTCAGGCACCCAGTATACATGTGTTACACAGACATACATGCAGGCAAAATACCCATACACATAAAAAATTAAGTTAAAATAAATTATATAAGCTATAGCAAAACAGAGACAATTATATTTATAAGTTAAATTACCCATGTAAAGTAAAGCCTAGAGATTCAAGTATCTGCCTAAGTATACATATTTAGTCTAGAATATTGGATGAGACCTGAGCCCAAATCTTAGAGTGTCAAAACTATAATCTTCGGCAGGCCAGATGACCAGCAGTTAAAAAGGCACTTGGCAGGCAAGCCTGGTGACCTGATGTCAATTCCCAGAGCCTATGCAAAAGCAGAAGAATCAGCTGCACAAAACTGTCCTCTGACCTCCACAAATATGCTACAGCATATGCACCCAGAACAAACATTATATGCACATATACAATAAATAAAAAAAAACAAACCCTGTTCTTTCTACAGCCATGATGCCTACAGAAGAAAACGAAAACCTTTCTAGACAGTTGCATGATCAATATCACTTACGTGTATGACTTTCCGGAACCAGTCTGGCCATAAGCAAAGAGACAGGTATTGTAGCCTTCGAAAGCTCTTTGTAGGAGTGGTGCTGCCAGCGTCTCATACACAGTCGTCTGGTTAGCATAGCCGGGATGACAGTCATCAAAAGACCAAAAGGAAACATCGTAGATAAAACTATAAATTTGTTTCATATCGGGATGCTCCACGGTTATTTCTTCCCCATTCCTGAAGACAACCTGGGATGCTTTCTCCATCTTCTCTCTTTGGAAAGAAGCACACAGAGCAAAGTACCTGCCATTATTAGGAATACCATCTCCACAGAACACAACAAGGGCCCCTGGCAGCGTAAGCTCATCATTCCCTCAGGGCAAGACAATTCTCTAGCTTTCTGTAGAAAATCAGGAAACCAAGGTCAGTGAGTCTCGAAAAACATGTGCTCTGTCTCAAGTGCAGCTACGCAAGGGGAAACGGAATTTCAGAAAAACAGTTTTTAAAGTTTTCTTTTTTTGTTTTAAAGATTTATTTATTACGAATACAATACCTTGCCTCCATGTACACATCAGAAGAGGGCACCAGATCTCGTTACAGATGGTTGTGAGCCACCATGTGGTTGCTGGGAATTGAACTCATGACCTCTGGAAGAGCAGTCAGTGCTCTTAACCTCTGAGCTATCTCTCCAGCCCCCAGTTTTTAAAGTTTTCTATGGAAAATTTTAAAAAGTTCCCATCCTATGTATGTTTCAATTCAAATCATGAAATGTCTTTTCATACAAAAAGGCATGGCGGCCGGGCGGTGGTGGCGCACGCCTTTAATCCCAGCACCCGGGAGGCAGAGGCAGGCGGATCTCTGTGAGTTCGAGGCCGGGCTGGACCGACAGCCTCCAAAACAATCAGAGAAACCCTGTCTCGTAAAAAAAGGCATGGCGATAGAAAGCTATGTAAAGCTGGCATAAAATATGAATACGATTTTAATGAACCTGGAGTAACACAAATTTAACCCTGAAGTGTCTTCGGGCTCCTAGTTGTCACTGTTAATACAAAGGTCCTTCCTTGCATGAGAGCCTCTCATCAAAATCTCCAGTCTGACTCACAAAATCTTCACCTACTCAGTAGAAAAGCACTAGCACTGGCCCAAATGTCAGCCTCTTCTCCCTTCCCACTCCTTCCCCCAAGAATCTGCTTTAAAATCTCATTTAATCCTGCAAACCATCTGTCTCACCGATCTGAGGAGCCCACCCCACCCCACCCCCAGCTTTCAGAGCTCTCGTGAGTCTGCAGCCAGACACTTGGGCCATTACTTCTCAGGTCTTTCAGTTGTAGTCATGTTCACTGTGGGGCTTGTCCCCTTAGCTCTCTTTCTGCTCCTGGCGTGGCTCTGAAGCTCTCGTGAGCTTCCTGGCTTTCTCAGATCAGCTCAGCCCACTTTTGCTAAAAAGACCTTTATGGAACTTACTACCTTACCTCTAACCCACTGCGTCTTCAGTTCAAACTCCAAGTCCCTGCACTGAAACAGCCGTTACCACGTACACTCCTGCGGCACTTAGGCACACGGCACACTACCGATCCTGTGACAAGTTTACTGTCTTCCCCTTAAAGCATTTAAAAGTAATTCTATTCCACGTTCACATCTTATATCTATTTTTTTTTTCAAGACAGGATTTTTCTCTATAGCCCTGGCTGTCCTGGAACTCACTCTGTATACCAGGCTTGTCTTGAATTTAGGGAACTGCCTGTGAGTGCTGGGATTAAAGTCACGGCCACCAGACCAAGCTGATTTTTTTTTTTTTTTTGTTTTTTTGAGACAGGGTTTCTCTGTGGTTTTGGAGGCTGTCCTGGAACTCACTTTATAGACCAGGCTGGCCTCGAACTCACAGAGATCGGCCTGCCTCTGCCTCCCGAGTGCTGGGATTAAAGGCGTGCGCCACCAACGCCCGGCTGATTTTTTTTTTAATCTTATTGCTAATCTGTGACTATTCCAACCACAATCACCCTTAGAGAAATATTCCATGCCATCACAATCAAGTATGGCAAGCCTCTATGTTTACCATCACTACACATGAAATGCAGGTGATGCTGCTGATATCACCATTCTGAAACATTTCGGCGGAAGACCTCTCTGGGGAAACTATGAGCTGGTGTGGCTCTTTTTAAAGAAAAGGTAGACATTACCAACCACTACAAATCATGAATTCAAAAGGAGACTGCATTAGAGAATTCTAAGACTCACTCAGAAACAACCTTTTAGGATGGAATCTCACTCTGTAGCCTTGGCTAGCCTGGAACTTTTATGTAAGCCAGGCTGGCCTTGAATTCAAAGATCCACCTGACTCCACGTTCCAAATGCTGGGATTAAAGGTGTGCACAATTATGCCTGGCTCAGTTTCTAAAAGCAATATATCTAGGAGCACGGATACAAAATACAGATTTTAATTTTTGTAGTCTATCATAAAAAGAATCAATGTGCCGGGCGTTGGTGGCGCACGCCTTTAATCCCAGCACTTGGGAGGCAGAGGCAGGCCGATCTCTGTGAGTTCGAGGCCAGCCTGGTCTACAAGAGCGAGTTCCAGGACAGCCTCCAAAGCCACAGAGAAACCCTGTCTCGAAAAGAAACAACAACAACAAAAAAAAAAAACAAAAAAAATCAATGTACTACAATTAAGACTAAACACTGGTGGGCTGGACATGTGGCTCAGTGGCAGAGCACCTACCTAGTGTACACCGGCCTTGGATTAACTCCCAGCACCACGGGAAAATGCCAACAAGGTTAAAGACACATGACTACTGCACCAGCTTTCTAAAAGTAGAGGATTAAAGACGCACCATGACAGCATGGCCTGAGAGCTGAAAGCCTGAACATACCGTTTGCTGAAAGGCCTTACTCGCACAGCCACGGTCACTTGACAGTTTTCTCCCCGTAAGGGGTCTGCTTCCGTGAAGGTATTCTGAACTGCAGATTTTTCTTCTGGAGGGAGTGTACTTTCTTGTGAGCTTTCCCTTTTATTTGCAAGAAGAGAACTTTTTGGCCTTTGTTTAACCTGAGGGCTTGCTATCCTGTTCTTCAGGGTTGATACAGCTGGGCTCTTAGGTGGAGGCAGGTCAAGCCTCGGTGCCAATCTGTGTTCCGGCACACATTGCACTGGGGTCCTTGTTTCTAAGTTCCCAAATGTATTGAGAGCTTTTGTGATGTCCTTCCCGGTATTTCCATGGCGTGACCCTCTCACTCCCGACACCCTGACATCCAGCTTGTCCTCAGTCGGTTTCACTGCTAGGTGACCAGATCTCACAACACCAGTTTGACACTGGGAACCCCCGGGCACTGTAGCGTTTGAGTTCTTAACTGGCCCCCTTTCGTTTGCTGTACCAAGGGCAGGGAACATGTCTTTGTGTTTTTCACCAGCCATCACTCCAGTGTCCTTCGAATCTCCCGTGGAAACTACAGGTGGCGCGACCCCAGGGTTGCCATCTACACGCTTTGCTGTCATCCCAGCTCCCTGTGAGGCACGGCTGTTTTCTTTGTCACCTCCCACAGCAGATGTTGTTCCCGGCTTTTCCACACAATCTGTTTTAGCAGGACGACGTTGTAACCTAAGACTTGTGTCTGCTGTTTTTCTGGTAGTGTCCCCCGGCTCACTACCAAGTAAGGATGATTCTTTGTTCCAAGTAGCCCTTCTCTGAAGAGTCAGTCTGCTGGGGTCAGGGACATCGGGCATCTCCCCTGCTGTTTTTTTACAGGCAGAGATAACATAAGTGCTATTTACATCTCTTGCTTTACTTCCGGCACTCAATACTGGATCGCGATTTTCACTCTCTGACATGTTTGACTTCGAGTGCACTTTACGCCGGCTGCTGTGGGTGAGGCCACCTGGTGATGAGGTCTGCTGACGGCCTTCGAGGCCATCGCTGTTGTGTCTGTTAAGCCAAGTGTGGGCCGACATCTTGGCAGCGGATTATCTAAAAAAGGTTATGAAGAGTCTAAGCACTTTAGGCGCTTGTTTGATTGCTGGCCATTTTGTATGTTTCAGTCTCCAAAAATAGTTGACCAGCTACAAAGAAGAAAAAACAGAAAACAGTTACTACAGACCTCCCAGACAGAGAGGTTCTCCCACTACAGAAGTGGGTTCTCAGAGGTATGCATTAGACTGAGTCACACCTCCGTCCCCCATTTCACCTCTGCACAGCTCGGGACTGTCTCTGCCCTGGAAGGACTGTCATTCATTACTCAACGAATATTTACGGTGGGTACCCGCCAGGCACCCACAGACACCTGCAGAGGGTCTTCAAAGACAAGACCAGCCTCAGCCTGCCTTACTTCCGGCAGCTAGAAGGAGCTCACAGGTGACTTATCTCAAGGCAAGAGAGTCAAGTGGTTTAAGAAACACAGAATGTGTATGTGAGCATGCTGTAAGTATCCCCAGCTTGGAATCACAGTATCGAATAATCAGAGTCTGCAGCCAAGGTTTCTGAATGCCTGTTAAGTGTATGTTAAATACAGGAATGCTACAAAGCAGATCAGCATGATGTCACAAGGCAGGCTTCCCAAATAAGTACCACCGGCATTATATACTGTAAATTGCATGTATAGCCAACTGTGATGGCTTAGGCCTGTAACTGCAGCCTCAGGGAGGATGAGGTAGGAGAATAGAATTTTCAAGGCTAGCCTGACCATGTCTATGCAAGCAAGACCCAGCCATCCATGCCCACTCCCCCCTCAAATTAGACACTCATTATACCACACACTGGACAGGCATGTATGTAAATATAGGCCAACAATATCTAACAGGCATTACTTAATAAAGAACAGTGGGAAAGCACACGCCTGTCTGTTAGCCAGATCTTTATCATACCCCTTAAGTGGATGTAAACAAGTCTTTAATGTTGGATTCCTGAGTCGGCCTTACAAAATGACGCTGATTCAAAGTATTTCAGACATTACTACAAATCAAGGAACAAATGACCAGAAACTCACTGTAAAAAGTTTTTTAAGGTTTGACATAATTAAGAGTCATCGTTACAACAAAAAAGGGGTCCAATTATAAGAATCTACCGCTAAACTTTCAACGGAAAATACAGAATCCGCCTATTATGAAGTGAAATTAAGGACAATAGATCCCTGGGTCTTAGAAATCCCACTCCAACTAAAAGTCATTTGCTCTTTGCACAAATCAACATGGTTTTTGTTTGCAGAGTGTCGCCATCAGCTTTCCAAGAGGATTGGAAAGAAGACAAGAAAAGTCAGACACGACCGCAGGCCGCGGCTCCCGGCGCCTGAGGCCGCCACGCCAGGCGGTGACAGTGTACCTGGACCCCACCGAGTCCGCAGCTGCACGTTCCGCGGCGCTACCCTCGGTTTCCGGATGGACAGAGGAGCGCCCCGCGCCCCTCGCCTGGGACTCTGGGACAGAAGGAGACCGAGCCGCGCCCACCCGCGCACCCCCGCCTGCTGGACGAGCAACCGCAGCGTTTAGGGCCCACCGGCCGGCCGGGAGATCAACTTCAGCGCTCTCAGCCCCGAGCCCCCTTCCTCTCCCTAAGCCATCAGGACTCACCATTCCCGGAGCAGGCTCCCGCGGCTGCAGCAATTTGAATGCGCGCCTCGCCTTCTGATTGGTTGCTGGACGCGCGTCAAGCGCCGCGCCTTCGCTTCTCCCCACCCCTCGGAAGCCTAGCTTCTTCCGCGAGACTGTCCCGCCCTCGTCTCCTAGGCGACGACGGGCACCTCCTTTGGGCTTAACCCGACCGCAGTGTTGCTAAGAGGTTGGAGTTGGGAGATACCTCATGAAAGGATGGGTTTATAGAAGCCACAGTCCTACCTCGAAGATTTATTGTGAATGGCCGTGTGCGTTAATTACAATAACACTTCAGGTATTTCATACGCAGGTCGTTGAGTGATGACATGGACTAAGTGTCTTAGATGAATTAAAAATATTTAATCCTGAGCCAGGCGTTGGTGGCGCACGCCTTTAATCCCAGCACTCGGGAGGCAGAGGCAGATGGATCTCTGTGAGTTCGAGGCCAGCCTGGTCTACAGAGTGAGTTCCAGGACAGCCTCCAAAGCCACAGAGAAACCCTGTCTCGAAAAAAAAAATTTAATCCTGAAAATCTTATGAAGTATTAACTTTATCCCGGTCTGTAGATAAGGAACCGAAGCTTGGTGTTTACAAACTTGTGAATGATCTGACCACTGGCTGAAAGTCTAAAACTATTGCAGTAAAGATTACAATAAGTTTTTTAAACCTGAAAAAAAAGGTAATCCCTAAAATAACCAGCTCAATAGACCGATTCTAGCCTAATATGCATTTCAAATTAACAGTATGGAGATAATTGAAGTTATTCAATAAGACAGAAAAGGAAGTCAGAAGTAGCTTCAACTGTATGAAAAACTACACGCTAAAGTAGTCACTTTTTCTAATACTTTTATATGGGTGTTCAGCCTATATGTATGTCCTGGTGTCCACAGAGACCAGAAGAGGGCTTTGGATCCCCTGGAACTGGAGTTATAGACGATTGTGAGCTTCCATGTGGGTGCTGGAAAGTGAACCCAAGTCCTGTAGAATAGCAAGCAACAAGTGCTATTAACCACTGAATCATTTCTCCAGCCCTCATTCTTAAATTCCTAAAAAACTTAAAATTTACCTATGGGGAAACTCGCCAAACAAAATATAGTGTTTATCAGATCAATTGAGAAAGTGTTCATTTAGTTAGTAGTAAGATGTGACAAGGAAAATGATTAATAAACTCAATACATGAGGATTTTAAAAATCAAGTATAACTCAAAACATAAAAGTAAGTATAAGATAACTAGGGAAATATGATATATAAGTAAAAATCTCTTCAACTTAGATGATAATAACTTCATAATAGACTATAACCTGGGTAAAAATGCTTCATTACAAAAATAATTCATATAAAACAAAATGTAAGCATTCCAGACACTAAAAAAATAAGTATGTGTAAAAAACTCTTCTTCAGTTTTGTACAAAATTTGTACAAAAATTCAAAGTCTAAATTTCTTTTTTTTTTTTCTTTTTTTTTTTTTTTTTTGGTTTTTCGAGACAGGGTTTCTCTGTGGCTTTGGAGGCTGTCCTGGAACTCACTCTGTAGACCAGGCTGGCCTCGAACTCACAGAGATCCGCCCCCCTCTGCCTCCCGAGTGCTGGGATTAAAGGCGTGCGCCACCAACGCCCGGCCAAAGTCTAAATTTCTAGTCATATTCATTGGCATGTTTCTTGAGGTCAGAGGCCATGTCTGTTCAGTGTAACTCTAGAGTTCAGTATAGGGCCTGATATATAATAAGTGCTCAGTAAACATTTGTCAAATAACAAACCCTTCTAAACTCATAAAAACATAAAGATATCCATACATCCAGACCTAGTAATGGTATGAAAGAAATTTATTCCAAACAAAAATTTACAAGAATAGTTCTTATTTGTATTAGATACAAACTTGAGAAAGTCTAAATGCCCAATCACAGTAGAATGCTTTGAACACTTGAAAAATGAGGAAGAAAATAATAAATTGAATTATAGTTATTGTGTTCATTTAAACTAAATAGTAACTGAGGTGGGTGTGGTGGCTCCCACTTATAATCCCAGGATTTAGGAGATGGAGGCAGAAGAATTTCTTCAACTTTAAGGCCAGCTTGGGTTACACAGTGAATTTCAGGGCAATCTGGGCTAGTATAAGACATTGTCTCATAAAAGAAAAAAATACTAAAAATTTACACAGTAATTAAAAATTAAATAGGGACAGGCAGTAATTAGACCAAGTCATGATGCGTGTGCTCCACCAGACTACAAGCTTGAAATGAAGAAGTGTGCCTGGTGGCCCTGGTGACTGACAGGAAATCCTTGTAAGACTGTCACAGAACACTAGTCACACTCTTTCTCTTCGAAATCCAGGATTTAATCCCACTGGATGATACTGCACAGAATCTAGGCCAACTGGAGTCGCCTCTGGTATAGACAAGGCAGATCTGGATCTCTTGGTCATTTCACTGAGAGCACTTTTCTGTGCAAAGCCTGTCCAAAGTGGACGAACAGGGCTGGTCACTCAGCCTCTGAGCGACTCCCGCTCTTCATCTGAAAATTGCAGACGAGAAAGCTGCCCATCCTGAAGAGTCTGAATGAGGATTAACTTAGCTCATGTATGCTTAGCATAGCGCCTGGTACAGGATTGACACAAATGTTAGCTCTTCGACTGTATGGCCTTAATGTAACTCTCTTTAGTGCTGAGCAGCCATATTCCAGGCCAGTGGTGCATTTGGGAGCTTTCTAACAATAATGACACATTTAATGAAAGATGAGGATTATGGTTTAAGCCCTAGAAATAAATAATGAGAAAACGTAAGTGCTTTTATAATGGCCTCTCTGCGGTCTGTTAAAAGACAACAGGAAAATACTGTTGGGGCAGGGCTCCTCCTCTGTCTTGCTCATGTGTAACCAATTGTTAGAAGCACAGCCACATGCACTTTTCTTTGGAGAGGGACAAGAAGGAGCCAAGCAAATGAAAATTTGGCCAATACCAGCTGCGTAGGGTAAGCCACAACTCATTTCAAGCCTCAGTTCCCGGAGCAGGGGTCAGCCTCCGTCCTGACTTGGGGATACGGCGCCTTCTCCAGCATTTGAAAGCCCCTGGCAGGTTGGAGGGACCACTTGGTTGTTAGCATGGGAGCAGCTGTTTACACAGCTCTGTGTTTTCAAGTTTGACTCATCCAAGAAATAGTTGCTGTGGGAGATTAGAGACTGTCATTGTAATACTTCTTTCATCCACGGTGGTGGCAGGGGTGGCACTGGCTGCTGCTGATTCGTAGACAGACATGAAATACGCTTTTAAACTATGCTTCTGTGAATATAAACATAATCAGTTACATGTTTTGGCTGCATACAGTTAAATTCTCAGATACTTATGAGAATTAGAGTATACATGGAAGCGGATAATGTACATAAACATTAACACACTGCATGCAGCATAAGAACCCCATCAACGACAACTAAACCAACCATCACATTGCCAGGCACCAAGATACCGCTACTAATATGTTTTCCTTAGCTTCCCATCCCCGCTGCAAAGCAGTCTTCATTTAAGTCCTTATCTAGTCCTCCCCTCAGAGAAACTGGTACCCTGCTGCTTAGGGCCATTCTGCACCTACACAGTGTCTTCTCCATTGCCCCAGTGACCTCCCACGTCAGTTTCCCCATCCTTCCACCATCTCTGACATCTTCCTCATCTGAAGAATGTAAGATGCTTGCCAGCTGCTCCAGGCTTTCCTTAGGGAGGGGTGCCCAGGTCTAGAGGTTTGGGGACACTTTGGATGCACGTGGGGGAGAGGCTTGGCCAGGTCCAATCCAGACAAGAGAACGTGAGCCAAGTTCTAAAGAGAACACTGCGAAGCGAAGCCCGTTGTTAAGACCAAGGGGCAAGCGGAGGACACTGGGCCCCAAGCAGTTAGGATCCCAGTAAACAAAAGCACAGAGCTAACATAGAACTGAGGTGCAAACAGGTACAAATCTGGGACGTTTTGCAGGAACACCAAGATGCTGCCCACAGCTGTCATCCTGGATGCTGACCCTGAGGTGTGCATTTGGGTCAATGACATGGTAGGGGTAAGCCTTTTCTATGTTTGTCCCATCAGTTCAGGGCCAGCTAACTTCTGCCCAGTCTACTCTGCCATGAGTGAGCCTGTCATGAGAGGAAAAGAGGCTGTGGTTCCCTCCCCCACCCCCACCCTCTGCCCCCATTCCCCCCAGGATGGGGGGACGACTTCTAGGTTGTCAGGGTTCTGCTCTACAAAACTGAAGGTGCCCCTTCACCAATGTCTCCAGTTGCTGTACTGCCAACTCTGTCAAAGCTGCCCTGGGTCACACCAGTGCGTCCCTTTAATGTTTCCTGAAGTATGCCCATCACATCCCGGCCTCCCACACCTCCACCCAGGGCTCATGGCACTGCTCTCCTCAAATGAAGTGGGGGACTCAGGGACCAAAGAGGAAGAGAGCTTCGAAGTTGTTTCCTTCATTTTCTAGAAGAATTAAGTAGAAACTGCGTAGCTGTCCACTTGGATACAGGGATACAATGGCTGGAGAAAGGCCACACCCTAGGGATGAGAGGGTAGTGAAGGGACCTGGATCTTCCATGATAGCAAAACCTGCATGCGATCCTGAACAACCTATCCCCTCACCTTTTAAAAACATAAAGCAAGTGTCCGATTTGAAAAGCCTTTTATGTATGTCTCCTTTGGGTGCACACATGTATGTGTGGGCTTCCCAATCTAACTAATGCAGATTCCATTCTTTACAAAATCAATGTAACTTTACAGGCTCATGATTCCCCCCGCCGTCACTCCCGGCAACCTCACTTGGCTTGCATTTCGTTTTCAGCCATTTGTAAGTGGCCCATTGTTCTGAATGCTTCATCTGCACGTGCTTCTTGTGCCCAGGTGACTGTCAGGAAGCAGATATACTCACACTAATCTGCCTTCCCCGCCAAGACTCCCACTCAGACAAATTCAGAAACAGGTTTTAGAAATTCTGCTGCATGAACCAGGCTGACAACAGATGAACTCTTTCCTTGAGAAAAACCCATTCAAAGGCAGGCATGGTTGAGCACTCCTGTAACGCAAGAACTCCAGCAATAGATTCAGGAGGTTGCTGTAAAGTTCAAGGCCAGCCTCATCTAGTTCTACCCTGTCTCAGCAAGTAGACAAAACAAATAATCTACAAGGTCATCCCCAAAATAAAGGTAAGTAATTTTAAACACCCCCACTAGATGGCGCCACACTGAAAGAAACCACACAGAGCTTAGTTAGCAGTGAAGCCGCGCACAAGCCTACATTAATTTTCCTTTATTAACAGTCTTTTCACACACACACACACACACACACACACACAACTGTTATAATTGAGTTCATTTTACAGTTTTATTTTCAGTGCTGGCGACCAAACCCAAGTTGTTGCACATGTTACTCACAAGCTCTATCGTAAAGCAATAGTTTTTTGAAACAGGGTCTTACTATGCAGCTGAAGCTGGCCTTGAACTCACTATTCTGCCTCAGCCTTCTGAGTGCTGGGATTATGGACTAGAGTACCAAGCCCAGACACAAGTGCTGACTGGTTTCACTCCTTTGTAGGTATTTACACTTACTTACCTTTTGAGTCTATTACAAAAGGCACCCTAGGATTTTGGAAGTAAACAGTCTAACAGTTCAAGGTCAAAGGGAAGGTATTGATGTGGTAAGAGCACCACAACTTCTGGAAGGGTCTTATATGAGTCTCTTTACTACAGTGTCCTCACCTGTGAAACAAATGCCTGGATCGAGTCCATTCCTGGTGCAGGACACATCCATTATCAGATGTCACCCTGTATCCCTGTGCTGTAGGTATATACGATCACTATTCTACAGGCGCAAGAGGCTGGGTTTCCACACAAATAACTCACCATGTACCTTATGCCTATTAATCAGGACACCCAGGCTCACTGTATACTCCTCATCCCTTCCTGGAACAGATAGATGTTTTCATAGACTTTCTGGCAAAAGAGTCAAATCTATACAGGTGAAGATGTGTTAAAAAAAAACTATTAGATTTTTTCTTACTTTCTAACGGTGTGTCAACTTTCAAATTGTTTGCTTTGTTTTATTTTCTGAGACAGGATCTTACCCTGTAGCCCAAGCTGGTCAGAACTTGTGGCAATTCTCCTGCCTCAGCTTTCCAAATGCAAGAATTACAAGCATGCACCACCACACCCACTTTAATGAGATCTTTGTGATTTCTTAATGAGGCAATCTAAGTCATTTAGCAGGACTGCCCATCATTTTAAAAGAAGCAATTATGTTAGGCAGTAATCCCCTTTGATGCAGAAATGAAAGGACTTGGGGATTAGTAAATGTTACAGAATGCTCTTTTGCTCTTTTACTACAGGACAACACACCACACACACACACACACACACACACACACACACACACACACACACACACACTCACATACACACACACACACACACACACTCACATACACACACACACACACACACACACACACACACACACACACACACACAGTGCGTCCCCCTGATGTTTCCTGAAGTATGCCCCTCACATCCCGGCCTCCCACACCTCCACCCAGGGCTCATGGCACTGCTCTCCTCAAATGAAGTGGGGGACTCAGGGACCAAAGAGGAAGAGAGCTTTGAAGTTGTTTCATTCATTTTCTAGAAGAATTAAGTAGAAACTGCGTAGCTGTCCACTTGGATACAGGGATACAATGGCTGGAGAAAGGCCACACCCTAGGGATGAGAGGGTAGTGAAGGGACCTGGATCTTCCATGACAGCAAAACCTGCATGCGATCCTGAACAACCTATCCCCTCACCTTTAAAAACATAAAGCAAGTGTCCGATTTGATTTTTATATAGTCTTCTTTGGGTGCACACAAGTATGTGTGTTCTTCCCATTCTAACTAATGCAAATTCCATTCTTTACAAAATCAATGTAACTTGACAGGCCCGTGATTCCCCCTCCCCTAACTCCTCCACAACATAGAGATACAGATAGATACAGATACAGATACAGATAGAAGGAGAGGAAGACTTAAGGGGCCAGCCACCCAGCCACCCAGCCACCCAGCCACCCAGCCACCCAGCCACCCAGCCACCCAGCCACCCAGCCACCCAGCCACCCAGCCACTGAGTAAGAAGGAAAGTAAAGAAATACAGAAGTAAGAAAAATAAAAGCCCAGAGGGAAAAGGTAGATAGATTAATTTAAGAAAACCTGGCTAGCAACAAGCCCAAGCTAAGGCCGGGCACTCATAATTAAGAATAAACCTCCGTGTGTGATTTCCTTGAGATCTAGTTGGCAGGCCCTTCAAGAAGATCAAAAAGCCAGTTGTTTCTAATTTAAATTAAAAATTAAAATAAGACCAAAAAGCCAAAAAAGGAAAAAGTAAAAAAAAAACCATTTCAAACAATATAATGCCCCCATATATACTTATATATTTGAAATTTTATTCTTTTCTCATAAATTGCATCCTAACCACAGTTTCCCCTCTCTCCACTACTTCCAGCTCTCCAACCCCATCCCTGGCCAGATCCACTACTCCTCCAGCTCCCTTCAGAAAAGAGCAGGTCTCCCAGGGATACCAACCGAACATGGCATGACAAGTTACAGAAAGACTAGGCACATCCCTTCACATCAAGGCTGGGTGAGGCAACTCAGTAGGAGGAAGAGAGTCTCAAAAGCAGGCAAAAGAGCCAGAGCCGGTCCCTGCCCCACTGTTAGGAGTCCCATAAGACGACTAAGCTTCACAAGCATGCATGTAGAGGACCTAGCGCAGACCCACACAGGCTCCATGATTGGTGCTTCAGTCTCTGTGAGCATCCGTGAGCCCTGGTTAGTTGCTTCTGTGAGCCGTGTTCTCCTGTTCTCATGGCATCCTGGACCCCTCTGACTCCTACAATCCTCCCAGCCCCCTTCCCGGGTTCCCCTGGCTCCCCCTAATGTTTGGCTGTGGGTCTCTGCATCTGCTCCCATCAGTTGCTGTGTGTAGCCTCTCTGATGGTGATTTCAATAGGCTCTGATCTGTGAGTAAAACAGAATATCAGTAGAAGTCATTTTGTTGACTTTTTTTTTGGCTAGTCATGTGTGATTCTACCCCAGGTCTCTGAGCCATCCAGTGTCAGGCATAGACCCCCTCTTGTGGCGTGGGCCTCCGGTTGGAGCAGTCATACATGTGTTGACCACTCCCACAGGTTCTGCACCGCTATTTTGTTGTTGTTTGTTTGATTATTGATTATCTGTCTTCTGAGGCAGGATTTTCTGTGTAACCCTGGCTGCTGTCATAGAACTTGCTCTGTCGACCAGGCTGGCCTTAAACTCAGAGATCTGTCTGCCTCTGCCTCCAGAGTGTTGGGATTAAAGACTTACTTCACCACCACCTGGCCAATCAGTAAGATTTTTTTTGTTTTATTTTGTTTTTTGTTTTTTGAGACAGGGTTTCTCTGTGGCTTTGGAGGCTGTCCTGGAACTAGCTCTTGTAGACCAGGCTGGTCTCAAACTCACAGAGATCCTCCTGCCTCTGTCTCCCAAGTGCTGGGATTAAAGGCGTGTGCCACCAATGCCGGGTCAATCAGTAAGATTTAAAAAGTGTGCTCAGCCCTAAAGCTTAGCCAGCGACATCGTTTTTTCACTTAATGGAAATTCCGAGTCTTCCATGAGTTCCTGTAGAAAGAACAATTTTTAAAAATTTGTTCTTTGTGCATGTATGTGTGCATAATGGTGGGGGCATGTGTGTGTGCATGATGGTGAGGGCATGTGTGTGTTATGTATGTGTACATGATGGTGTGTGTGTGTGTTATATGTGTACATGATGGTGGGGTATATGTGTTATATATGTGTGCATGATGGTGGGGGCATGTGTGTATGCATGATGATGGAGGCATGTATGTGTGTGTGTGTGTGTGGGTGTTATGTATGTGTACATGATGGTGGGGGCGTGTGTGTGTGTGTGTTATGTATGTGTACATGATGATGGGGGCGTGTGTGTTATGCATGTGTACATGATGGTGGGGACGTGTGCCTCGATGCCTGTGTGGAGATCAATGGACAACTGTGTGAACTCGGTTTTCTCCTTGCACCTAGATCACAGTCTGAGCCACCTTGCGTGAGCCGCAAGTGTCTTTACTCACTGAGCTCTCTCCAGCCCCAGAGCAAGTGTGTCTGAGGACCAGCTGAGAACTTTTTTCTTTTCTCTGTGCTCTTTAGACATGTCCAGGATCATGCCTGACATCCTGTTGAAGATGTTGCTGACTCCTCCAATTAGAAGTGCCGCCATTTGTTCTGGTAGCAAAAGAAACACCTGGAGTCACTTTCCTGGTCAACAGATGTAAAAGGAAGTCTCAGATGATTTCAATAAGGGCATGAAAAGTGTGTGAACCATTCAGCTGTCCCTTAAATAGTCGACAATGTAATTTCTTTGTAAAATTCAGTCCTTGTTTGGACTGGTTGCAATGACACACATTACATTGTGTTTATAATCATGGTTTGAATTGTATGTTCATATGTCTATTTTCTCACTTAAGAAATAGCCCAAAAGGGGCTCTGTCCAGTAATTTCTCCTCCCGCTGGTAGTTACAAAAGGACAGCTGCCAAGTAAGAAGCCACCTGCATCGCAAGAACTGGGCATCATGTCAGCTTTTGCAGAGGGCAAACTGGGTGCTTCTTCAACCTTCCAGTTTTGAAAATAACTCCACAGCCATCCATAAGCCTCTACCCATTTACAGAAGGGTTTTTTTAAAAAAATCCGGACCATAGTCAGTTCTCTGACTCTCCCAGACAAGAAAGAAGTCCCCATGGAACAGTCTGAGGCACAACAGAGAGCTCAGTGTTCTCTCTGCACCCCCACTCCCTCAGTTTCCTCCAGCGCACAAAGATGAATAGGGGACGACGCTTCTGTCCTGGGTGTGAACAGCCATGGTGTAGGTTTAGATGAGCTGTGTGGGTTTCTCTCAATTCACACATTACAGACAAGGAATCAGTCTGTTCACTGTGTCCTCCAGTTCTCCCAGCTGTGTTCCTTGGGAGTTATTAATTAAGTGTCACGAGCATTCACTGAGCTCAAACTGTCACTCTGAGAAACAGTTGGCCCAAGGAGTCTGGTCAATTCCTGAGAAAGGAAGAAGAAATGAGCACACTGCATAGTAGGTGTTGTTTTCTCACAGCTTCCACGAGAGGAGAGCACACTATTTCCCTGGGAATGGATTCCATTCTTTGAAAGTCCACAAAAGCATTGAGCTACAAGCTCACGGCATCTGTGGTAAGAAAAAAAGAAGAGCGGTCCACTCTAAAGCATAATCTAACCCAATAGATCAGAAATATCATCTCAATGCATGATCAGCAAGCATTCCTCCTCCTCCTCTGCTGCTCTTGTTGGGTGTGAAATAAAAGTCAAACCTTAGGACATGGGTTCACAATGTATGTAGGCAACCACAAGATAATCGAAGTCCAACAGCAGGTCAAGCAGCAGAATTCCAGCTCCCAGTGTCCCTCTGACTCACGCATTTTGGCTTTCCTTCTCCTCTGTCCAGGCTTTTGCTGGTCTTGGCTGTTGGAGGTCTGCCTATGATTTAAAGCTACTTCAGACATGAAGCTAGAACCTGCCACTCTACAGTACCCAGATCTCCGTTCCCCAGGCTCAAGTAAATGCTAAGTTCAGAATTACTCCATGCCCAAACCAGGCATGATGACACATGTCTGTAAGCCCAGAGTTGTGGCATGGAGGCAAGAGAATCAAAGTTCAAGGTTGAAGCCAGTTTGGAATGTCGAGACTCTCCTTTTCCTTTTATTCTCAGGGTAACTCCCCTGTGCTCCACCTGTAATTAATCCAAAAGCCCTGTACCAAACCATACACCAGAGGCAAGTGACACATTTGTAAGATGAAGACAAAAGCATAAAAAGAATTATAGGCCCTCTATCCAGTATTCATGAGCCTCAAGCCAAAGAATGATTCTTTGTAGTGAAATCAGGAAGATGGCAGAAAATGCCTGCCTGAAATACTGTGGCTACCATGGGGACACAGTTCCAGTCTCAGCTGGATAGGCAGAGGCAGGAGGATGTGAAGTTTGAAGGCAACCTGAGCTACACAGGGAGTTAGAAATACGTCTGGGCAACAGAGTGAGACCTTGTCTCAAAAAACAGACACATAAACAAATGATCACGTCATGTTTCTGTGCCTCATAGCAATTCCTCCTTTTCTCTCCTTAGCTGGATGTTATTTCCGGGTAGCAAGCCTGGGTGGGAGAGCACGAAGGTGCTAATGAGATGTGACCATTTACAGGGAAGCCATCCCTCCCTGGTGCCACACAGAAGGCTCCTGTCAGCAGCTGGACTCCAAAGGTATCATCATGTAGCCCTAGGGCTCCTTCCTCATTATTTGCTGCAATTCTATCTGTTAAAGCTCCATTTGAATGTCCGATGAATCCTACCTTAATGCTTGACCATACTCTTTGTGAGACTGGATTTCACTAGCCTCCTCTCTGCCCATTTTCCTAAACTGCTCAAATCTTTAGTGATCTGGCCCGTTCCTGGAATGTAGCGACTGATACTCTTTCATCAAGGCTCCCTCTGTAAGCATAGCTTCCTCCCAGAGCACACAATGGACCGATTCTCTGTGTGAAAGGTGCTAATATGGGATGGTAGAGTTGCACAGAGAGGACATAGGGCTTCTCAGAGAGGTCTGGCCCGTCCCGGCACTTCCTGGCTCTTACTACTCCTTGGAGTTGTGAGGAGGAAGGCAGTCTTCACACTCAGTTTTCTCCCGAGTGCAGATGTACATAGGCATTGGCCCTGGCTGGAGTTTCTGTATCTTTTTCTAGGAAGGAGGAAGGTTTTTCACTGAAGAATGAAATGGGCCGTGATGCAGGGATCCTCCCTCTTCCAGGACCCTCCTTTCGGCCTCGTGCAGCCCTCCCTCCTTCTCTCCCCTCATCAAACAGAACTCTCTTGGCTTTCATCACAGCTGATTTGGACCTGGTGAGCTTTTGTCCTTGGTGTCACAAACCCATGCCCAGTCTCAGCCACCCGTGTCTGTGTTCGACCCCCATGGTAGAGACTGCTCAATGACAGACTGGCAAACTGGAATTCCAAACAAAGCCAGCCTCTGGGGACACCGAGCAGACAATTGCGTGGAATCATTGGAGATATACAGAGAGGGGTGGGAGGAACCCCCAGGGCAGGGAGACCAGATGAGGTACCGAGTCTCTGTGATGAGTAACTTGATTGGCAGGGATAGAAGTGAGGCAGATGCCATAGCATGTATGTTGAGGCTGAGGAAGAAGGAGACAATTAGCTGCCTGACCAAGGATTCAGAGAGCTCAGCATTTAAGAGCCAGCTGACAGTTCAGAGCTTGCAAGGCCATGCTGCTCTTCCAGAGGACTGCAGTTGGGTTCCCAGCACCCAGGCACCTCACAACCTCAGGGAATCTTGCCTGCCCTTCTGGCCCCGGTGAGCGGTGTCTTAGCTCTTTCACAGCTGATGTTACGAGGGAAGCTCGTAATTGGCAGGAGGATAGAGGGTTGAAGGCCAACCTGGTCTACAAAGCTGCTGATGAAAATGGAAAGGGAAACCCTAAAGGGCATTGCCTGGGTTTGGATTCCTGCCTGCTGCAGCATTTGGCTGGAAGGTCGGAAGAGCTTGAGTAAGTTTTGTGCCTCAGTTTCCCCACGCACAAAATGCAGATAATAATAGTGCCCAGCCCACTGAGTTCTTAGGAGGATTAAATGAAGCAGCACATTTCCCTGAGAAACAGTATTTAGCAAAGCACACATCCTATTTCTTGATTCCTAATAGGCTATGTGAACAATCTATCCAAACAGCTCATTGCTCCCGATGAATTGGCTCTTCAGTCATTCTCATTGAGCTGCAGTAAAGTTTACTCCAAAGCAGCTGGAATGACGGGCATGGATAGAGAAGGGCGGGGCCTGGGTTTGAATGATAGGACAATGGTAATGACAGAAGCCTAGTGGGCAGCACTCTAAGAGAGAAGGACACAGAATGAGGAAGGGGACAAGGCTCCCCAGCTCTGCACTGGCTCACGTGTCCAGAGTTCGGAGGAGAAATGCCACTCAGAAATGAGGGGGAAGCCAGACCACCCACTCATGCCCCACCCCACAGGGCCAGGCAGTAGGAGCTCAACCACTGCAGTTCTAAATGGCCACAAGAGAGTGAGAGAGATCCCCAGTGGCCCCTGAGGGACAGAAGAAAGAGCCACTGTGGACAGCATTTCTGGTAGTTTGGGTGACCTGCCTTCTCACCCTGCCAAAAAGAGAACACGGGCAGATGAGCAACCCGCAAGCCACAGCTCATTGCTGATTTCCCAAAGAACTTCTGAGAACAAGCTGTCACAGGCTGTCTACACACATCCAGACGGGGCTTTCCCAGGGAAGTGCTGCCCCAGACCTCTGTGGATGAAGAAGAAAATTCTTGAGTTAAGTATGTCCAGTTTGTCTTGGTTACAGGATCTACTCTACCCTCTTGATCCTAGTAACTTTAAAATGGTCCTTCTAGGCAAGTTTGTCTGTTTCACTAGCACCTATAAAGACAGATCTGTCTCCTCGAACGAAAGTTCATCGAGTGTGTTCTTGCAGCTAGTGCTCAGTATTAATTTTAAATATGTAAAATCAAATGTTCCCTCTCCAGTCCGTATAGCTTTCCTCACATGCACACACAAAAAAACCATTCTAGGGCTGTTGAGATGGTTCATCCGGTAAAGACCTGTGCCACGTGAGCCTGGCAACCTGAGCTCCATCCCCAGAACTCACATACAGGTGGGAAGAAGAGATCTGACTCCACAGACTTGTACTTTAACCTATACACATAGACACACAAGCTACAGCATGCACTCCCACACACACACTAATAATAATAATAATAGAAATGATACTTTTTTAAAAAATAAGAAACTTTATTATTCCAACAACAAAGCTGTTGGAATACTTAGTATTTAAATGATTTTACAGTAATATATGATGTAGCAGTGGGAAAAAAAAAACTTGGATTTTTTTGTTTACTTGTTTTTTTGAGACAGCCTCACTATGTAACCTTGGCTGTCCTGGACCTTGGTCTGTAGGCCAGACTGGCCTCAAACTCAGAGATCCACCTGTCTCTGTCTCCCAAGTGCTGAAACCAAAGGTGTGCCCCACAACTCCTAGCTGAAAGTTTCTTTTCTTTTCTTTCTTTTTTTTTTTTTTTTTTGGTTTTTCGAGACAGGGTTTCTCTGTGGCTTTGGAGGCTGTCCTGGAACTCGCTTGGTAGTCCAGGCTGGTCTCGAACTTACAGAGATCCGCCTGCCTCTGCCTCCCAAGTGCTGGGATTAAAGGCGTGGGCCACCAACGCCCGGCAAGTTTCTTTTCTTTAACAGCATTTTACAAACTATGTGTTTGTGTGCTCAGGTGTATGTGGGTACCTGCAGAGGTTAGAGCTCCTGAAGCCGGAGTTACAGGAGGTTGTGAACCCTGTGACAAGAATGCTAGAAACCCAGCTCCAGCCTTTCTCTTAGCCACACACCCGCCTTCCCACCCCACCCCAACCGCCGGACTTCAGTTTCAATTCATGCTTTTGATCTTGGGGAAGACAGTGCACTCCATTCTGGTTCTACTTCCTCAGCTGTAAACAGGATCATGGAGTTGTAAGGAACACATAGTAGGTGCTAGTAAACATGATTTCTTTTTTTGGGGGGGTCAAGACAGGGTTTCTCTGTGTAGCCTTGACTGTCCTGGAACTTGCTCTTGTAGACCAGGCCAGCCTTGAACTCACAGAGATCCACCTACCTCTGCCTCCCAAGTGCTGGGATTAAAGGCGTGTGCCACCACACCTGGCCCCCATAGTTTTAACCACTGTGAATTCTATAGTAGCTGGGTTTCTGCTGCCCAACATTTTGTGACAAACCACTCTGAAATGTCAGTGACTTAGTGCGTATCCACTCAGTAGCAGGACTGAGGGTTGCCTATGATGACTCCGTCTGCTGCCAATGAGGTCCAAACCTGGTAATGTGACTCCTTAGGGATGAGGTTGAAGAGACCTGGCTCCCGGGACAAGGACACTGGATGATGAATGGCAGAAGAACAAGAGGGCATGCAAACCCATCCTGCCTTGTTTTGACCTCTGCTCCTGTCATGTGTGCTCTCATTTGATTGGTCAATACAAGCCAGTAAACCAGACCCAAGCCAGTGGGTCAGGAAAGCCAATTCCTACCAAATTGGAGAGGAAAATGGTATTTGCTGAATAGAACACAACCCCAAATTTTTTATTTTCACTCATTTCTGAACTATCTGCCAACAAATAAGAGGCATTTAAAAATTTTACATCAAGTCAACTCAGAACCCAAGGAAGTATTTTATAATCTTTCATTACAGATATGAAGGGGGTATTTTTCTGTTTTATCTCAGGACAGTTATTCAACATTATGGATTCTGGATTTGTAACTCCTTTGAATGTTACAGAACTCAATTTCTTATCCATACCCCTCTTTGTAAGGTAGGGCCCACTGCTTTGCCTCAAGAGGTCCTACCGCTTCAGCTGCCTGAGTAACTAGGACACAGGAGTGCCAGCCTTGCTTTTACTGACCATAAATTCATGATTTTCAAAAAGAAATTCAAGCCAGGCATGGTGTCTCACACCTGTAATGCCTGCACTCAAGACACTGAGGCAGGAGGATCACTGCAAAGTCAAGGCCTCCTTGGATTACATACTGAGTTTCTGGCCTTCTTTGGCTACAAAGTAAGATCTTGTCTCAAAATATAAAAAAATAAAATAAAAAAGACATACAAAGTTATTTATAGTGTTCATTATGCTGCTTAATATGTCTTTTTTTCTTTTCTTTTTGAGACAGGATTTCTTTGTGTAGCCCTGGCTGTCCTGGAACTCACTCTGTAGACCAGGCTGACCTTGAACTCACAGAGATCTGTCTGCCTCTACCTCCCCAGTGTTGTTAATATTAGGGAATAAAGAGCCAGTGTGATGGACAGAGCACAAGCCATGGAGAGCACTTTAACCATAGTTTATTACAGCGAGACCAAAAGTGGGGAGACAGACATAAGGGAGAGTAAGTGAGAGAGACAGAGAGAGATGAGAGTAAGGGAAGATGAGAGAAAATGAGAGAGAGAGGGGGAGAGGGAGGGGGAGGAAGGAAGGGGGAGGGAGAGAGAGGGGGGAGGAGGAGAGGGGGAGGGAGGGAGAGGGAGGGGAGAGGAAGGGAGGCGAGGGGGAGAGAGAGAGAGAGAGAGAGAGAGAGAGAGAGAGAGAGAGAGAGAGAGAGAGAGAGAGAGAGAAGATGAAAGAGCGTAAGCAGGCAGAGGTCAGTCCTGTAAAGGGGTCCTTTGCACCTGTGTGTAGACTGGTTCTCATGGAACTCTGAGCCAGAGCGCTGCCTGAGTGCATTCTGCCAGGTAACAGAGCAGGCCAGAGTAATGCCTGAACCTTTCACCCAGTGTGGGTACTAGTGGCGTGCAGCACCACAGGCGGCTTCATCTGTCTTTCTAGGGCATACATTGTTTGTGTGTCTTTATTCTAAAGCCATGTTCTTTGTAATCCTTCTGAAGTATTCACTGGCAGCCAAGGCAGGAATAAAGCAGGCACGGTGAATCACAAGTCCACGTGTCTGGGCTCTGATCCTAGCCTTCCCACAAGCCCTGGACCCTCCCTCCTAGCTTTCTTTGTGGGAGGTAAAGGGAAGGAAGAAACCCCCCCAACCTACAGGTCTTGCCTTTAAAAAGTAAATGGAGAAGAAAGAAGAATGTCATAGGAAACGGGGATCCTGTCCTATAGAAGTCCGAGCTGAGCACAGAGAACTATGCCCACGGGAGACATTAAAGCCCACGGAATCCTGGAACTGTCTTTGACCTTGGGCATCTGGGGGGCCCTCTGAAGTCTGGGTCATAATGATTAACTGCTCGAAGGGTTGTGTGTTGTTTTGTTTTGGAACCTGTCCTGGAACCCACTCTTGTAGACCAGGATGGTCTCGAACTCACAGAGATCCACCTGCCTCTGCCTCCCGAGTGCTGTGATTAAAGGTGTGTGCCACCAACGCCCGTCGGAAGGGCTGTGTGAAAATTACTTAGGACGCCTGTGATAGGCAGCGGAAGTAGCAATGGGCGTTTCACTGCTTCTGCTGAAGTGCACAAGTCTGGTTTGTTGTTTTTGGTCCTTAAAAAAAAAATCACTGAAGGTGCTGGAGAGATGGCTCAGCAGTTACGAGCACTCGCTGCTCTTGCAGAGGACCTGGGTTCAATTCCAAGCACTCACATGGTGGCTCACGACTGCCCGTAAGCCCAGTTCCAGGGATCTAGTGTTCTCTTCTGGATTTCATGGCACTGTACCATGTGCACATATATACCTACATTCATAATGCAGTCAAAACCCTCATACATAGAAGATAAAAATAAAGTTTCATTAACTTGCTAAATAAACTTTAACGTCTATATAGGTCCTTTTCACTTATTGGAGAAATGGTGCTTGTTATCTACTTAGAAAGGAATCCCAAATCTATTATCTTAGAAGGAATTTAATTATCAGCTTTGTAGCAGCCTTTAAATTGTGCAGCTAATAACCCGTCTATTTTAGAAAAGGCAATTACCTCAGCCTCTTCGGGCCACTGCCACCCCATTTGGATTACATTCTTGTTCTCCCCTCCCTGCTAGTATGAACACCAGTCAATCAAAAGGAACCCAGTCACCCTTACACTCACAACTTTCTTGATCACCTCTTCACTATTCTCACTGGCCACAACACTTTTAAATTATCATGCCACTGTTTTCATTTTACTAAAAGCTTAGAGAGAAACTAATATTTGCTATTATTAAGAATTGTATTAAACCCATAGTTCTGTTTTCATAGTTTCCATTTTACACTTGATCTGAGATGAAATTGTGATGAAACAGTATTTCCCCACCACAGTGTGAAATGTTACTTTATCACTGTTGTAATAGAGTAAGGCATTGCCTTTTTATTTGTTTGTGAGAATTCTGTTTCCTCTCATACAGTCAAAACAAGATCAAACCATGGTGCTCAGGAAGTCACGATGAACTGCTGCCTGGCTTCCCTTATGGTCAAACGCCTGCCTTTGCCATGCGCATCCACACCTGCTCGGCAAGCCACGCTGTGATACAGACGTAAATGGTGAAGGTATCAGAACTATAGCCAAAGGGCTCAGAAAAGGCTATGAGGTGGCAAAAGGTCAAGTCACAGCTACCCCAAACTTGAGGGCTCCCCTGCCCAGACCTCAAAGACTGTGACAGTGTATGCTCCACAGCACTCATCCCTCTATTAGATTTCTTAAGCACAGCGGTCTCCCTCAGTTAAAGTCAAAATGCATTGCTTAGAAACAGTCATATTTAAAGTGCTATGCTTCCTCCCATCTGTTTACAGGGAGTCGCAAGCTCTGACTTCAGGGAGGTCTGACTTCAGAGAGATCTAACAAGCCAAGCCTGGCCACTAGACTCCAAAAGCAAATGGCAAAAGAAATAGTGAAGTAAAGGGGAAGCTAATTATGGCCGTATGAGGAGGTTAAGGAGATCAACATGCCTAGCTCTGTCTCTAGGAGGTAGTACCATGACTTTCTGTTGAAGGGGGGGTGGGTTGGAGCAGGGAGCAAAAGGCAATAGAGTTGGAAAAGTGTGGTGTTTGAGCACTTCCTCAGGCTGGTTCTGGAGGCTCCAGGGAACATTTATCACTTACACAGGCGGGTTTGTTCCTTCATGAGCTAACCATCCTGCCTAGGGGCCAGCCTTATCCTGGGTTAATCTGCCTGCAAGGCTCCACTATTCCTGGAACCCAAGATGCCTGCAGGAATGCTGCCATTTGGTAGCCTAGAATAGGATGTTGTAAAAGCCAGTACCATAATTATGTTGTTCCTCCAAGTCTTGAAAGTAGTAGTTCTTCTTATCTTGATGTCTTCATCCCTGAAGGTGAGGATTACCAGCTTCAGATGAACACTCCTTAAATGATTGGCATGATTGGTGTGCCTACGTGCAGGCTGAGGAACAATCTGACCCAGTTTTAAGGTAGGACAGGAGGCAGAAAATGAAGGCAGAGAAACCAAGCTCTATATTGCTTTAAATTATCCACTGGGCATCTATAGACCAAAGTGAGACAGCTTTTACTCTACAAGGGTTTAAAGAAAATTGAGTAACCATTTATCAATTAGTCAGTAAGAAATAAGTACAGTGTTTTAAGACGACACCGAGAGCCTCCCAGCTCCCTCCTCCCTTGTGCTTGCCTTTGTTTTTGTTTTTCGAGACAAGGTTTCTCTGTATTGTTTTGGAGGTTGTCCTGGACTCGATCTGTAGACCACAGAACTTGAACTCACAGATATCCACCTGCCTCTGCCTCCCGAGTGCTGGGGTTAAAGGCGTGTGCCACCAACGCCCAGCTGATGCTTCCCTTTCTTACTATCCTCCTGAGAAGACTTTCTTTGGGGGAGGAGAAGGAATGTTAAGACAGGGTGTGGCTATGTAACCTTGACAGGCCTACAAGTGATATGGTGACCATGCTTGAACTTGAACACGCTACATCCCTCCTGCCTCAGTCTACTGAGTGCTGGCATCACAGGGCAGAGCCTAGCCAAGCATACTGTATGTAAGACATTATGTCAACTTAGGAATTTTCTTCATACATTATATTTGTGGATTAGTGAAGGTGATAAATGACTCCAATTATGTAGAATGTCTTATAAATTGTAACACTTATACATCTCCTAGCTTCCTTTCCCCAGAGTGCTATAATTAAACACATGGTAAGTGCTCCCTGCTGCGTAACTCACCCATCATGGTGGTAGTGTCAGTTGTAACATGCTTCTCCAGTTTCAGAACTCGCCCTGCTACCAGTTCCTGACTCCCATCCAGCACTTAGGAGCACCTATAATCCCCAGATACTCAAAATGGGAGAAGGGTGTGCAGCATTTCCTCTGTAACTAAACTGGCCTTGTTCCGTGAGCAGACTTCACTTCCCATAGCTGTGAGAAAGCTCATCAATGACACATCAGTTCTCATTGCCAGCAGTTAATCGTTCCTATTATGTTCTCGGAAGTTCTGATGGACTGCCCGATCCCTGGACGATGGTGCTGGGAACTGCTGGAGCCTGCAGTCAGTCGTGGCAGATGGTTGGAGCTGGCGAGCAGTGGGCAGAAAGCTAGAGGACGAACTCGTATGAAGGAGGGATTCGGACAGCAGCCAGAGGAGCTCAGACTCGATGCTGTCAACAGGGAGAGGCCAAAACTCTCTGAGCAAGGAGACACCAGAAGGAGTTAGCATAACCCTCTGAACACAGTGTCCGCTCTGGTTGGAAAGCCACTGGAGAAGCAGAAGAGTCAATTCAAACACTACTTGAATCATTTGGTTGGGAGGCAGTGGGGTCCAGGGCTTCAGTGGCAATATGAAAGTATGGCCATTTTGAAAGCAAAGCAGACTTGGTGACTGCGCTGATATGGAGATTAGAGGAAAGTTGAATCACTGATGACATCATGGTTTGAGCATGTCTGAGGGAGTGGCAGCACCACCAGCAATGTGGAAGTAAGAAAGAGAACCAGACTTCACGGAAGGAAGATGCTAAATGCAGCTTCAGACGTGCTAAATGGAAGATTTACTCAGGTCACAAGAAAAGGATGCAGTTGGAAACAGTGTATTCAAAGCGAGCATCCCTCCTCTGAAAAATCCAAATTCTGAAACACTTTGAAACTTTAAGTTGACATTATGCCACAATGGAAAATTCTATACTTGACTTCACATGATGAGGCTCAGTCAAAACACAAGCATTCTGGAAATGTATAAAATCATCTTCAAGGTATGCATGAAACATAAATTGTTTTTCAATTTGCGTTCTGCCCTCAAGATAGCATTATCTATGTACAAATATTCAAAACAGAAACAGTCTGAACCCCTTCAGGTAAGGGACACCTAAGCAGTATAAAAGTTCCATACATGTCAATACACCCCAAATCTCACGGCCTCCTCTATCTATACCCACCACCTAGCACTAGTGGGGAGCCATTCTTGGCCAATCTGTCCCATCTATATTTTATACTCCAAGGACTCTGAAGTAAGATTGAGATGGAAATTGGAAGGGAAGTATGAACCACAGAAAATGGAGATTCGAAAAGTCCTCTGAGAGCCATAATGCAAACCTCATTTTACAGAGTTGGAAAACTAAAGATTAGAATAGTAATTAATTTATGCTACTTGAAAAAAATTGGTCAAGTTCTACAATTGTAAGCTAATTACAAGCAGTTTTACCAAATTTCTTTTCTAAGATGCAAAGAGAAAAATAAAGATAGGTGAAAATGTCATAAACTCAAAATTCATTTTAAAGCTTGCTTTTGTCTCAGGTTTTATTTGTGATATGGTCCAATAATACTGCATATTATAAAATAACTCCTGGCACCAACAACTGAAAAAGAGAAGTGTGTTTACTTAATTATCATTGGCTGGTTTTCACGCTGTGAACCTTGGGCCTGTATGACCAGGAGACAACAAAAGAGAGCTATCTGAGTGGAGTCAGTTTACTTCAAGCTGCCAAGAAAGTCACCTTGGATGACTTGTCACCTCTGGCACCATACCTATGCTAATGGAGGAAATTTTGTGTTGTCTGTGGAAAATAGAGAGAGGGTATAAAATGTGCTAACAGGAATCCAGAGCAGAATACAACCCGGCAGTGTTCACACACCACAGAGACAGTGAAGCCTCCTCAGAACCTAAGTTAGTAAGTTTAGCTTAATTTATTAATTCTGTTGGTAGTGTGGGTTATAGGTGAAATATGTGGCAATGTTTTCTGTAAGATATTATGAAGCCACACATTAGAAACACCCTTTGACTTTCTGAAAAAATTCTGAATTACAGCAGGTGGATCTCTGTGAGTTTGAGATCAGTCTCATCTATAAGAGCTAGTTCCAGGATAGCCTCCAAAGCCACTGAGAAACCCTGTCTCAAACAAACATACAAACAAACAAACAAAACAAAAAAAATCCCCAAAACAAAGCAACTAAGATGTTTACAATGGAAAACCTGTTTGCTTCAATTTTTCAATAAACAGCCAAGAACCAATTCAGCACCTTTGTCATATAATTATAGAAAAGAAAATGGCTACATTAGTTATTTCAGCTAATTCATATTTTGAACTGCACAATAATTTTTACAAAACTATTAAAATGTTTATAACATAGTGCCTTTTGCCATTTCTTAGCAAGATCTGTCCCTATACACTCTTCCTTCTTGTTTTGCTTGGCATGTTCTTTCTTGCAAGGAATAATGATAGTAGATGGTAACGCTAAAAATATCTGCCCTACCCTTCCCTGCTACTGATAGGTTCTGGAAGAAGGGGGGTCATGGTCTTTAGCTGCTTCCCACTGCTGAGCTCACCAAGATCCAATGGGTAGTTTCAAACTCACAGATGGCCTGGTTAAACTCAGTGGGCCACAAAACAAAACTAAACGGGAAGGAGACTTGTAGGTAGGAGGGGGTGACAGTGAAAGAAACCAGTAAGCAGTGTGTGTGTGTGTGTGTGTGTGTGTGTGTGTGTGTGTGTGTGTGTGAAACTGTCACAGAACAAATTTAACTAGAAATATATCCTTAATTGGAAGAACACACTCTGGCCAGTTCTATTTGTAAAGTTTAATGTTCTGGCCTATATAAGGAAGAACCATAGCACTGCCATACCTCAAGACAATGGAGTAGAAGATGTGGGGAAATGGGAAGCAGGAGCCAAGCATTGAGATTTGGAGCAGGAAGAGCCTGAAGGCCTCACTGTGGGAAGGAAGTGAAGAGGGGGAGGGTACAGTGGGCTCCCTCTCTACAGGACTCAAGTAGTTTACTTGGTTCTCACCAGAGATGTGAGCTCTTTTCCTCCTTCTCTGCACCGCTCACCTAACTCCTGCAAGCCTAACACAATAAAGTGTTAAGCTTACAGCACTATCGGCAGAATGGTCCTAAGGAGGTCAACAGACAGTTGAAAGGTCATCTGAGTGCAGCTGTGGGACAGAAGCCATCTGAATTTAAATTACCAGTGAGGTCACAGCACTGCTTTGCAGTTATTTTTTGTTTGTTCAAATATTTTTTCATCATTTGCTGTCGCTTTGGTTGGTTTTTGAGAAAGGATCTTACTTTGTAGGTCAAGCTGGCCTCAAACTTCTAAGTAAGTACTGGGATTACAAATGTGAGTGACCCACTACATTTGACTCTCCCAGAAGGGTTGGTTCAGAAAGCCATCTTCCTTTTTTTGGACACCGCATTTTCACTTATAAACAACTTTGAATCTAGATTAAAACAAACCAGACACAACACAACTGTCTTGCAGTCTCAAAATGATCAGCACTTAGTCCACGTTCTGTGACAGGGCCCTGAGTTCTGCCTTGCAGAGAGTCTTTGCTATAGCACTTGGGACTCTTTAAGAGCTGGCTGCTGGCTTCCCTTGTTCCCTTGAATTGTGTGCACACACATACTTATACAGACACAGAATCCAAGGGATGCATGTTGGACCAGGCACTCTTTTTTTTTTTTTTTTTTTTTTTTTGGTTTTTCGAGACAGGGTTTCTCTGTATTGTTTTGGAGGCTGTCCTGGAACTCGCTCTGTAGACAGGCTGGCCTCGAACTCACAGAGATCCTCCTGACTCTGCCTCTGCCTCCCTAGTGCTGGGATTAAAGGCGCGTGACACCAACACCTGGCTCAGGCACTCTTTAGTACAGCTCCAGGAAGTTGCTTTAACTCAAAAGCTTACATGTCAATTTGTAACACGAAAAATAAAAGACCCTGAGACAGATACGGAGGTTCAACCTAAAGATCAGGGAAGCAAAGCAGCCAGCCACTAGCTTTTACTACTACCTCAGGCTGAATGGGCTGATCCACACACGAGTTCTTCACCAAGCCGCACACTGCAGCCTCTCCTCAGCACGACTGGAGAATCCTGAGACTTCAGTGTCTTCCTATCCTCCTTGATATTGAGTCTTCCTATCTTCAGTATGGCTGGGGAATCAATGTTTCATCTTCAGTGTGGCTGGAGAATGAATGTCCCCTACTGAATACTGAAGACCCTGCTTCTATCTTTTATACCCCTCTAGTGCTGGGATTAAAGACATGTTACTTTTAGACTGATTCAATCTCGTGTATCCTTGGGTGGCCTTGAACTCAGAAAGATCCATCTATCTCTTAATCCTGAGTCCTAGGATTATGTGTACCACTACCTATTATCTTCTGGCTCCTGGGATTAAAGGTGTGTGCCTGGCTTCTATGACTTGTGGCTGACTTTGCTTCTTGAATTCTTAGGCAAGGTTTAATAAATCATAAATAATATATCACTATATCAACATCTGTATGACTATTCCTTAATTTCACCAACAAATGCTACTGGTTTTTAATGAAATGAAAGTCAGCGTGTAGCTTCCTTTCTGTTTGAATGACAATGGCCCCCAGAGGCTCATATATTTGACTGTTTGGTCTCCAGTTGGTAGAATTGTTCAGGGAGGAAATTTCTAAAGCTGCTAACCAAGCCAAAGGGAAAACAACTGGGAACAAAGCTAGACATTTTGTACTTTTCTCAAAGCACTTCTGAGCACTTCTCACAGTTGTAATCATTCACTTTCTTGCTAACGACCCAACAACTCAAGCATCGATGTGCTTCTGGTGCTCTGCGGCAGGGCAGGAGCCCTTGCTGGGGAGAGTCCTGGCCCTGACAGCAATAGTTCTGGGGCTACCTATTTAAACAGCAGAAAATGCTGGCCAGAGGAGACAAACTGCATTTTTTTTTGGCAATTTATCTTCTGATTTTGTTTTTAATGTATAAAGTTATGAATTGAAGTAAATACAATATTGCTGTACAAATTTATTAAATTTAAAAAGATCTTAAAGATTCTTCTGTTCCTTGCACATTTTTATTTACTTAATCATACAGTAGTTATTAAAAATTTTACTGATAATATACAATAAAATCTACTGGGAGTGGCATACCAGGTTATTTTTGCGAATTGCTTCTTTCGTGTTTCCTGATGATGTCCATGAGGTTAGCCCCTGTGACCAGATTGTCCTGGGCTTCTTTGTCTCTCTGCTGCTCCTTTCTCCTCTGCTCATGAAGGTAAGGGGAATTCAGCAGTTGTGGGGGGAGAATGGATCCTGTGGGCTTCACTCTTTTGGCAACATCCCAGAAGAGCCTTTTAGAGTTGTTATTTATGAAAGTAATTGCAGTTCCATTTTGACCGAGTCTCCCCACTCTGCCAACCTGAAACAAAATGCAAAAAGACATTTTTAAGTCTCATTCATTTCAAGAGAAATGAAGACTATCATTAAAGCTATTTATACAGCTTACATTCGTTCAGATAGGTTACTTTGCTTTTTCTTTTGTCAGCATGTGCATGCATTTGTGCATGAATGAGTGTGTGTGTGTGAATGTGTGTGTATGCTGGGTACTGAACCCAGGGTCTCAGGTGTGCCAAGCATTGAACACTACCCCTGCACTACAATCCTGATAGTGTTCTCTGGACTGTGTGTCTTTTTTTTTTTTTTTTTTTTTTTTTGGTTTTACGAGACAGGGTTTCTCTGTATTATTTTGGAGGCTGTCGGTCCAGCCTAGCCTCGAACTCACAGAGATCCGCCTGCCTCTGCCTCCCAAGTGCTGGGATTAAAGGCGTGCACCACCACCGCCCGGCTGGACTGTGTGTCTTATTTATGAAATCAATTTAGAGGCCGATGTGGTGATCTCTTATTTACATAACAAATAAAACTTGCCTGAAGATCAGAGAGTGGAGCTATCTACTAGCTAACCATAGAGGTCTGGAGGTCTGTAGAGACATACAGGAAGGGGTATGGCTGGGCAGAGAGGAAGTGATAAGACAGGAGGAGACAGGAGCTCAGTCTCCTTTTGGTCGGGAAGTTGAGTAGGTAAGATGGCTGTGGTTTTGCTCTCTCATCTCTCTGATCTCTCAGCATTTCCCCCTACATTTGACTCTGGGCTTTTATTATTAAGACCTATTAGAACTCAGGTTACAGGCTGATGCCAACATATGTATTTTCTTGCTATCTTAATTTTAATGAAATAGCACAAACGGACTATTTTTTCTAACTTCTGTGCTTGAAATGTTAGACTTAAGATATTTCATTTTTCCAGAGTTCTCAGTTTGACAGAACTGGACACAAATTTGTGATTCAAACATTGAAATCGGTAACTAGCACAAGATCTACTTGTTTCTAAATACAAGAAAAAAAAAACCACTCTGAGAAAGTTCATCAGTAGAAACGTAAAATCTGAAGTCTATACTTAGAAATATTTAATGAGCCAGGTGTGGTAGCACACGCCTTTAATCCCAGCACTCAGGTGGCAGAGGCAGGTGGATCTCTATGAATTTGAGGCCAGCCTGGTCTACATAGGAGTTCCAAGACAGCCAGGGTTAGAAAGACCCTACCATAAAAAATAAGAAAACAAAGAAGATATTGAGATGAACTGATGGTTCCTATATAAGATAGTTTTAAAGTTGTAAAAAAGTTCAAAGGGCTGAAGGCCTCTAGGGAAGGAGAGGCAAAGTGAGGAAGCGAAAACTGTGGTCTGGGGTCAGCTTCTAGCTTTATCTGACTTGCTTCACTATATTGTGGATTGTTCAAATAAAATACAAAAGAGGAGAAACTTTCACAAATCATGTATTTGATGAAATACTTAAGGCTAAATAATAAAGATGACCTAATTTAAAAACTGGACAAAAGATGTGAACCTTACCAAAGCAGATATACAAATAGCCAGGAAATATTGAAAGGCTGTTCCTGCAGCTCCATTCATCATTGAGGAAATGCAAACCATAACAAAACACCATTTCATGGTTACTAAGGGTGTATAATCAAGAAGACAGGTTAAAGTGTTGAATGAGTGCTTGCCTGGCAAGGAGGAGGCCCTGGGTTAGATCCCCAGCAGGATATAAACAAGGTGCAGTAACGTGTGTCGGTAATTTCAGCAAAAGGATCAGAAGTTCAAGGTTGCCCTCAGCTACACTGAGATTTAAGGTTATCAAACCTTGACTTCAAAATCATCAGTCAATCAGTCAAAGAATAACAAGCATTGGCAGATGTAGAGAAGCTGGAACTCACATATTGTTGGAGAATATGTAAAAGCTACTCTGGAAAACAATCTGGCAGATCCTAAAAATGTTAAACCCAAAGTCATCATATAATTGGACAATTCTGATCCTAGGTACTAGCCAACAGGAATAAAAATGTGTGAACAGAAGAACCTGTATATGAGCATTGATAGCAGGGCCACTGATATTAATAGTAGTCAAAAAATAAAAAGTACAATTTGTGAATGAGTCCACAAAGGTGGCATACCCTAAATGGAATATTTTTGGCAATAAAAAACAAATTTTAAATATACATGCTATAAAATGGGTAAATGTTGAAAACATGTTAGTAAGAAAAAAAGTTAGTAAGAAAAAAATCATGCAATGATTCCTTTTTCACAAAATGACCACAAGAGTCAAATCTACAGAGGCAGAAAGCAGAGTTCAAGTGGTTGCTCAGGGATGAGGGGTGTCTGTGTTTGCTCTGGAATGGGGAATGACTGGGGCATCTGGAATCCCCATTTGAAATGGGGGCGATATGGAACATCTTTTTCAGGGTAGAAAACATTTTCTAGAACTGACTATAGTCATGTTTGTACAACCGTATGAATATATTTAACATTTGATTGTTTAGATTCACTTTAAATGAGTGGGTTGTATAGCATCTGAACTGTATCTACTGATGACTCACAGTGAGATACAGAATGTAGCAGGGAGTGGGGGTGCACACCTGTAATCCCAGCTACTTGGGAGGCTGAGGCAAGAAAACCAAATGTTTGAGGTTATAGCCTGATCAACTTGGAAAGACACAATCTCAAAATTTAAAAAAAGGGGGGTGGGGGTCTGGAGATGTGGCTTAGTGGTTGAGTGTTTGCCCAGCATGCACATAGCCCTGGGCTTAATACCCAGAAAAAAACAAAAACAACCTCCAATATTTTCTAAAGGCTAAGTAGCTGATGCTACCTAGTATCAAATTACTTCTCCCAGAAACTTTCTACCATTAAAATTAAAAGCCAGCCACACGGGAATTTCTATTATACTGATCTTTGCCTTGGCAGTTCTACTCTTTTTTTTTTTTTTTTAATAGGGTCTTGCTACACTGCTCAGTATCCACAAACTTCTGGGTTCAAACAATCCTGTTGATTCAGCCTCTCCTGTAGCTGCAACTACCGGTTTGACTACCATGCCCATGGCCAGAGGAACTTGCTCTGTAGTAACACTCATAAAAAAAAAAAAATGAGTACATGAGTGTTACTGCATCATTCTTTCATAGTAAAACACTGAAAACATAACAATCAATAAAGGGTTTGTTAACTCATAGTCCATTCACACAGTATATCATCTTGTAGCAGTTAAAACAGGACAAGCCACCAGGTAAGTCAGTGAAAACATTTAAACAGCCTGGCCATAGAATATGTTCTCCCTACCTATTAACATCTAAATGCCTATTATGTATGCTGATGAGAAAAGACATCTGAGATATATATATATATATATATATATATATATATTTTTTTTTTTTTTTTTGGTTTTTCGAGACAGGGTTTCTCTGTGGCTTTGGAGGCTGTCCTGGAACTCGCTCTGTAGACCAGGCTGGCCTCGAACTCACAGAGATCCACCTGCCTCTGCCTCCCGAGTGCTGGGGTTAAAGGCGTGTGCCACCAACACCTGGCTGAGATATATTTAATAAAGCAAGGCACAGAACAATAGATATGATGTGGTCCCATTTACACATGTGTGATAAATATGTGTACCTACGTACATGTGTGCTTACAATATTTTAACTATTATCTACCAGAACTCAAAGACAGAAAGGAATGATAAAGAAGGCTTATTGCCAGGTGTGGTGGTGCACACTTTTATTACCAGCACTCAGGAGGCAGAGACAGGAGGATCTCTGTGAGGTATGCGACAGACAGAGGGTCTCTGTCTCAAAACAAAAAAAAAAGCTTACTTCTCATCTTATGCCTTTTGTTACATGTACTACTTGTTCCTGTGAATATGTACATCAAGAACTGAAATAATCTAAGACACAGAGAGAATTATAAAAGCAGCTAGCTCTAGCGTCATTCGAACAGAGTTAAGAAGCCTTATACATTCACCAAGCCCAGAGGCCATCACTGTATTGTGTGGGGACTACTGAAAGCCAGGGGTCAGCCTTAGGATGTCACAAAAGGTTAGATGACTAAATTCAGCATATTCTAAGAGGCAAAGAACTGTCTCAATACTGTAACATTTTAGAAAAGCTTCTATCTAAAATTATGAAATACTTGAAAGGAAACATTTTATTTGTTCTAACACTATCTCCTGGAGGATATTCGATTCCGGATAAGCCTAAGTAAAACTCAAAGCTGCAATACAGGGCGGACACTGAAAACTAAGTCAGTGTGGCACTGGGAGGTGAGTCTAAGAGCATTGGAGGAAGGCTGTGCTTGAGGGTTTGTAAGTGATGCTGCAGAAGGAAGACAGAGCAGGCAGCCAGATAACAGCACTAAGTGAAGGCTCTGTTTCTGCCAGAAAGAGGAGCCATTGTTAGTTTTGGCAGCGAAGGAAACAAATGAAACTTTAACAGGTGAAAGACTAGGACAAGTAAGGATATGAAGAGGAGACAAGATTCCTAGAACAACAAGCATTTTAAAGGATCACCTTTACTCTGGACAGCACAGTAACTTAATGCAGTCTTTTAAACAGGTTTCTTTTCTAAATATAAAGGCCACCAATGGACTTACTGAAGCAATAATTTAGTGCCTAAAATGGTTTTTAAAGATTTCTGTGTATGTGTTTTGCCTCTTATGTCTGGGCACCATGAGCAGGTCTAGTGCAGCAGAACCAGAGGAGAGTGCCTGGACCCTGGAACTGGAGATAGATGCTTTTGAGCTGCTCTGTGGGTGCTGGGAATTAAACCAGGTCCCTGCAAGAGCAACAAGTACTCTTATCTACTGAATTATCTCTTCTACTCCCTAACATTAAAAGAATGGTGTGTGAATGAATGCTTTGCCTACATGTATGCATGTACACTATGTGCATGCCTGGGTGTCAGCTCCCTTGGGACTATAGTCATAGATGGCTGTGAGCCACCATGCAGGTTCTGGGAGCTGAACCAGGATCTTCCAGAAGAGTGGATAATGTTATTAATTGCTGAGCTAACTCTCCAGCCCTAAGTATGTATGTATGTGTATGTATATATGTATGTGTATATATATATATATGACTAAAAATATGTAAGGTTTTATGTCCTGCTTTTTAAAAAATGTTTCCTCACCCTTATAGTACCTTATCCAATCAACTCATCAACAAACTGGCAGGACAGGAAGCCCCTTACCTGATGAACATACTCATCCATGCTTGAAGGCATATCAAAATTCACAACCAGCTTGACGTTGACCAAGTCCAGGCCTCGGCCCAGGACCCCCGTGCTCACCACGACCTCATAGTCTCCTTCCAGTAATCCCTTTCCAATAAAGCAAAGAAGTTCATTATTCAGGCCAGGAGTGGTAAGGCATACCTACAATTCCAGCACTCGAGAGACAGAGGCTAGCAGATTTCTATGAGTCCAAAGTCAGCTTGGTCTAGAGAGAGTTCTAGGCCAGCTAGAGGTACATAATGAAACCCTGTCTAAAAAACAATAAACAGTAAAAAAAAAAATTAGTCATTATCTAGAACTTATTTTATATGGCTTTGTGTAATTCTGACTTTTTTTTTAATGTTCACCTCAGTATTCTGTTGCGATAACTTTTCAATAAATAGAAGTCTTATGCTTGAAAAATGGTTGCACCTTAAGTTCTCCCTAACCTCTGTGGAATTTATTTTATTAATTTACTCAAGCGAATCTCTTCCTAAGGTGAGCGTCTGCTTGCCCCAGACCAAACTGACCTGATTTCTGAAACGATGACTTGTGAATTAGCTATCCATTTAGCACACACCCTCTAGAGAGCAGGCTTAATGCTCTCTACACAGAGGCCTAAGCAAGAGGAATAGCGAACTTCACAGTCACTGTTTGCCTTGTGTCCCTGTCACTGAAAAAGGTCTGTCTTATAACCAGCTGGTAATAGGTTGTCGCCTGAAAACGCAGTAAAACAGATTTGGAAGACAGAGAATGCACTGCGCTAAGATCCAACCTTCAGTATGTCTCTCCTTTCCACTTGAGATTTCTCTGAGTGGATGGATGTGCTGTTTAGACCTGTGACTTTCTGAACTGCTTCACTCAACAGATCTGCTCCCAGTTTGCAGTCCACAAACACTAGTACTGGAGGCTTAAAGAGCTTCTTGTCCTGAGGACACAAACAAGAAATTAAATTATTCATAGAGCATAATTTATGTGGAAAGCATCTCTGAAATCATTAGCATGAGCTAATTATTGAATGGTTTACAAATATCACTAAAAGGAAATTATAATTATTTTATAATATAAAATAAAAGCATACTCTTTTTTTAAGATTTATTTATTTATTACGAACACAACACCCTGCCTCCATGTATGTCTACACATCAGAAGAGGGCACCAGATCTCATTACAGATGGTTGTGAGCCACCATGTGGTTGCTGAAAATTGAGCTCATGACCTCTGAAAGAGCAGTCAGTGCTATTAACCTCTGAGCCATCTCTCCAGCCCAAAAGCATACTCTTCTAAAACTAATGTTCTCATTTAAGGATGCACAAACTGTTTGTCCACTTTTCATCATGAATATTACAAATATTTTAAAAATTTAAGGCCCATTACATAATTCTAAACCCCGCTTACTAGTCAATGCAAGCTATCTGTAACTTAATGCCACATTCATAAGCATTTACTTTCCTATATCAGCCACTCTAACACTATTCATAAGCATCTACTTTCCTATATCAGCCACTCTAACACTATTCATAAGCATCTACTTTCCTATATCAGCCACTCTAACACTATTCATAAGCATCTACTTTCCTATATCAGCCACTCTAACACGTTTGTTGAAATTAGTTCAAAGACTCTCAAGGACAGAATAGATAATAAGCACTTTGAAAAAATACATATAATTTTTGAAAGTTAAAATATTGAAGGTGTGTGTGTGTGTGTGTGTGTGTGTGTGTGTGTGTGTGTGTGTGTGTTTGAGACAGGATCATTTTCTGTAGTTCACTTTTTTGGGAGCTCAAAATTATATCCCTAGCTAGTTCCAAATATAAAGTTATTCTTCTGCCTCAGTCTTCCAGATACTGGATTATAAGCATGAATCAATTATGCCCAACTCATGAGGGATACTCTTCATATCTAAATACCTTTGCATAATTAGGAAAAGATTCTGAGTCAGAAGGGATGGCACAAACACTACAAACTCAGTCCTCCATGAGCTGAAGGAGGATTATGAGTTCCAAGTCAGCTTGGCCTACAAAGTGAGACCTCAAAAACAAAATAAAATGTGTCCCCCCCAAAAAACCCCAGCTAGGCATCTACATATTTTCAGAAATAAAACTTTGAGTTGGGCATAGTAGCAAATGCCTTTAATCTCAATACTAAAGAGACAGAGCAGGAGGAGTGTGTCATGAGCCTGGGCTATATGGTGTCAGGAGAGCCAGGGATACACAGCAAAAGCCTGTTTCAAATAAATTTCAGAAGCAAAATTCAATTTGATCCTTACAGAATCCAGATGTAGGTAAAGTGGTTTACTATTAAATATCTTCACCAAAATTCCTCTAAAGCTACGCTTAAATACCAGTCTTTCTGGAGCTGAGGAAAAAGAAACCCAGGTCACAAACAAGGCTAACTGCTTGAATACTCACATTTAGGATTTCGAATAACTTCTTCTTTTTGCCTGGGTCTTCCACCCACAGGATGATCTGCCGCACGCTGGGGCAGGGCAGGTTCTTGTCCCCAGTGATAATCCTCACAGGGTTGTGCAGGAGCTGGTCTGCCAACTGTTCTATGCTGCCTGGAATCGTGGCAGAAACCAAAATGGTCTGACAGTCACCAGGGATGTTTTCCAAAACATCAAGCACTTGCTGTTGAAAGCCCATCTTCAACATGGTGTCAGCCTAAAATGAAGGCATTCTAAAGTCAGGCTTACTCAATACTGCAGCTCAGAATCACCCAGGATAATAATTAAGAACAGAAAAAAATTAAAAATACTGAAAATGCATTAAAGTGCCAAATGACCAATAGGGAAATGTTTATGCAAAATTATAAACTATATGACTTAATGATGCAGATTATTATTACTGATAGCTACAAAAGGCTTATCCATAAGGCATGACAACATGTAACACTGCCATTATGAAAAACAACCAGAAAGCTCTTTAGTGGGTAATAAATTATTGCTTGGAGAAAAGATGCGAACACTGTATAACACAATACTATTTATATTACAAAACAATGTAAGTGTATATAGTTGAGAAATTAATTAAGCTGGGTTTACACTGAAATCCTAGCGCTCATGAGGCTAAGGCAAGAGGACGGAGTTCAAAGCCAGACTGAACTAGAGTGAAATCCTGAAAAACTAGATTGCTACCACAGAGAAGCCTAGAGAGCTGTTGTGTGTAAGGGGAAGGGAGTGCTCACTGCACTCAGTTTTTCAATGCTGAGAATTTAACCCAGGTCTTTGTGCATGTTAGTGTTCCACTATGGAACCACATCTGTTGGCCGTGGATTTTGGAGACGTAGTCTTGGTATGTAGGCTGGTCCTGAACTCATGATCGCCCTGTCTTAGCTTCCCAAGTGCTGGGTTTATAGGCATTAGTCACCATGCCAGTAAGGGCTCACTTCTTGGTTTTCAAAGTTTTATTTCCTTCTAGCCATGGATATATCCTATATAATAAAATTATTTTAAATTAAAAAACTAATGTTGGGATAGCTATGGTTTAAATGTTGACTATGGCCTTAATGTTGGTATTTTTCCCAAATTCATACTAAAACCTTACCACTGATATACCCTAGTTGTCTTCTGTCACAATCTTCCCTCCAGAAGTATCTCCATCCAAATCTCAGTATATACATCACCTTCCCAGAGAGCCTGTGGTTACCAATCTAAGGAAACCCATGGACTGTCCCTGCCATAAAGCTATGGATAGATACACTTGCCACAGCTCCATGGGGCAGAGCTCATCCGCATCCCTTTCCTCTACATCCATTAAACCAACAGTATCCAGCATGTTAAAAACCACAAAAAAAAATACCTTTCTAACTATAGAGACATTCTCAATTCTAAGCACTACATAGACCTAATTTTGTAACAGCCCAATATCAGCGTCCCAAACCTCTTAAAACCCAGGAATTACCTGGGGTGAGTTTTTCAAGATCTTGGGCTGCTGAATCAGACTGTCCCAGGGAGAAAGCCAGTCTAGACTGCATTCACTGGGCACACCAGGCAGTTCTATGTTTTTGTTTGCTTGTTTGTTGTTTGCTTTTATTTGGATAGGGTTTCCAGGTAGCACAGGCTGGCTTTGGATTCACTTATTTCATGTGTCTGAGTATTTTGTCGGATGCATGCCTGTGCTCTATGTGCATGCCTGGTACTTGCAGAGGTCGGAAAAGGGTGTCAGGTCCTCTGGAACTGGGATTACGGATAGTTGTGAGCCACCAGGTGGATGCTGGGAACTGAACCAAGGTCCTCTGTAAGCTCAGCAAGTGGTCTTAACTACTAAGCCATCCCTCCGGTGCCCTCAGACTGGCTTTGAACCCACCCACCAGCATCTGCCTACAAAGTGATGGGGCCACAGGCCCCCTACAAGCACTATCTGACCCCAGGTGGTTTTTGTCACTAGGCAGAGTTGGGCAGAGCCAAGCTTGTTTACTACAATGCTGTGTAAGCAAAACAGCACAGCTTGTGTACAGTCTGACAGAGCCAAGGGAAGCCTCAACCCTCATCCTGAGGGACAGGGGACAGTTTCAGAGTCCCTCATTCTGAAGCAGTGAGGAAGTAGCGGGATGGGGGCAGGGGAGAATTGTAGACCAAAAGGAAAGGCTGACAAGAGACACAGATGGTGACGCTGAGCAGAGGTTTCAAACTTCAAGGAATAACTGAGTCCTGGCCCTCCCTCCTTGAGAGCTATCACTTGCTCTCAGCTCCTGTCTCAGGTTTCTCTGCTGACTCGGCTGCCAACTCCAAAGCCAGGCCCTCAGTGCTCTCTGCTCACTCGCCTCCAGCCTTCTGGTCTTGGAGAACCCAGACAGCACAGACTCCAATTCACGCTTTCTGCATGGAGAAAAACGTTCCCCCTCATCTACTGTTGAGAGGAAGGCCAAACTCAGACAGTGTTAGCAGGACCCAGCATTTACACACTTACCCTTTTCTAAAATTAAAAGCTCAGCTGTAATTAACGGAGTCCCTACTCCAGCTGCCTTCTCCTTCCCCACATGCAGTCATCAGAGGCTCACAAATGGGGACTTTACAGTGACTCTCGGATTTAACCCTTCCGTCTCAGCGCCTTCACCCTGCCCTCGACCCCTTCACTCTTGGCTGGTTTGCTGGCTGCTTGGTCTGATCCTTCTTCTTTAACATCTCTTGCACTGAGCAGGGGAATGGCCTCCCTAAACCACCACTTTTACCAAGCTACACCCAACTCGTAATTTGGAAAGCCTCATTGTCTCCCACATCAAATCCAGAAGCTTCTGCCTCCCTTCCAGGGTCCTCTATAATTTGACTCCACCCTAGCTGCCCAACACTACTTCCTATTATTTCTCAGGAAGGATTTCCCAGGCTGTATGGTCTCCTTCCTTCCCCTCCACAAGTCACTTGGGCATTCTGACTCTGCTTATCTGATCTGTCCTCTGGTTTTTAAAATTGTTCCCATCTTCTGAGGAGCAGTTCAAATTCCATTACTATTTTTTTAAATAGTGCCAAAGCACTTACTCTCTTAATTCTACTCCTGACCTTAACTGATCTCAAAAATTAGCATATCATTTACATAACACAGTATTTTATTTTATAGCAGCTTCCCACACTAGCTGACAAACTACGGATCTCAAGACAAATTCCAACCTTTACCTGTTTTGTGGAAACCCATCACATCCAATCGTTTTCTTCTTCTTCTAATACATTTTTTAAAATGGTATAACAGATAGAATCCACCACCTTGCAAACACAAAGCAAGTTTATGTTTGTTGCATGTATGAACGTGTACCTGCTTGGGCCTGGTGCCGACAGAAACCAGAAGGTGTCAGATCACACATAACAGAGTTCTAGATAGCTGAGAGCCACTGAGTGGGTGCTGGGAATCAAATCCAGGTCCTCTAGAAGAGCAGGAGGCCCTCTTAATCACTGAGCCTATCTCCCTCCCTGAGTATCTCTATATAGCTCAGGCTGGTCTTGAACCTGAGATCCTCCTGCCTCTGCATCTCTGGGTTAGTGCTGTGTTAACAGGCATGTGTCCCCATGCGCTGGCCACCCTTCCACACCCCCCCTACCCCGCGCGCGTGTGTGTGTGTGTGTGTGTGTGTGTGTGTGTGTGTATGTGTATTCATCTAGGTGTACCTGTATACAGACACTCATGCCGATGTGAAGGCCAGAGGTCAACCTTGGGTGTCATTCTCCAGGTGCCATTCATCTAGATTTTTTGACACAGGGTTTCCCAGTGGTCTGAAGCTTGCCAAGCAGGGTAGGATGGCTGGCCTCTGCACCAGGCTTCTGCCTGTCTCCACTTGCCCGTTCTCGGATTACATGAGTGTGCCACCACACTCAGCTCTTATTCATGTGGGTTCTAGAGTGTCTACTCAGGTCCTCACTGACTGAGCTATTTCCTTAGCCTCACATATGGGTTTTTACTTATTTCTGTTTTATTGTTTTGGTTTTCTTGAAGCACAGTCTAGCTATGTAGTCTAGATTGGCCTTGAATTTATGATCCTCCTGTCTTTGGTACTACAATAAGTGGGTTATAGGTGTGTGCCACCATATCAAGCTGGTTATTTTCATATTGCTATGGTGTACAGGCATTATTTTATTTCTGTGTATGAGTGTTTTGCCTGCATGCATGTCTGTGTACCATGTGAATGTCTGGCACCCACAGAGGCCAGAACAGATCATCAGATCCCTAAGAACTGGAGTTACAGACTGTTGTGGGCAGCGATGAGGGTGCTGGGAACTGAACTTGGGTCCTTTAGGAGGGTAGCCAGTGCTCTTCATCACTGAGCCATCTCTCCATCTATTGTTGTAAACAAAGTACTTGCCAATTGTTGACCTACATTGTTTATCTAAGTACTTTTTAAAAGCAAAAATATTCTTTACTTATTCTCTGTGTGTGCATGCATATGTGTGTCTGTAGCTTATGGAACAACTTGCTGGAGTCTGTTCTATCCTTCTGTCATGTAGGTTCTGGAGACTGAACTCAGATTGCCTGGCTTGGCAGCATGCACCTTCACCTGCTGAGCCATCCATCTTGCCAGCTCCATTTGAGTATTTCTGTATGTCAATAGACAGGATAATGCTTTGGCCTTTATTTCAAGTGTATGTCTTTTTGCTCAAAATTTCATTATAATGTGGGTTTGAATCATAACGAAAATGTTTATGCAATTCTATCCACATGTCCAGAGTTGGTTAATCTGGACCTGCACAGATAACTTCCATACTACCTTCTGCTGAAACAATCCACAAGGCTGATTGCTAGCTCCTTTCCCTTCTGAGTTACACAGAAACCACACCCCTTAAATGCTGGGGCCCATGGGCAGCAGCTTCACATAACAGACACTCTGAACATGACTGCTAAGCAGATACTTCGTTCGTACTATGATTTGCCATGATTTCCTATAAGCCCTAGGAATCCTTAATTACTGCAAAACTTAAGATGAAGATGAGTGCAACCTAACCCACCCAAAGGCCATCCAGGAAAACACTGACTTAGCAGACCTTTCAAAGGATTCACTATATTATTCTTCATTTCTTTTAGAAATCTTAGTCTGAGACATTTTACAGCATTGCTCATTTTCACTACTACTCTATAAGATTAAATAACTTGCCCAAGTTCTCATAGGAAGTGATTACAAAGAAAGTTCAAACTCTGGTCTTGAGAGTCTTGGCTATATCATCTTTACATATCTGTTTACCGGGACAAGGGCACACCAGGGTGTGGTCACTGGACACAGTCTGGCACTGTACTTTTATCACTGCCGCACACCACCAAAGTGCTGTCACTGCTGGTGGAGAACATGGAAAAATGTGCCTTGGAAGCAGGGATGCCAGATGCCCAGTTCTCATGCTTGACTGCACGATGTTATATGGTCTAATCAATGTGATAATAATAGTAATAGTAATTGATAGCAATGTAGGTACGGCAGGATGGCTCAGTGGGTAAAGGCACTTGCAGCACAAGCCTGCTGAACTAACTGAGTCCAATCCCTAGAACCATGATGAAAAGGAGGCACCGACTTCCAAAAGCTGTCCTCTGACTTCCACACAGGCGTGACGGCATGCACACTTCTGTGCACATATCCATGTACATGTGCACACACACACAATAATAACCATCATCACAGTAATAATAATAAATAAAAATCAAGTACAAACAATATAGTGCTGACAAGATGGTTCCGCGGGAAAGGTGCGTGCTGTCAATACTGACAACCTGAGTTTGACCCTGGAACCACATGTGGAAGAGAGAACTGACTCCCACAACTCACTTCACAGCAAGTGCATGAGTACATACACACGTTATTTATATATATGTATATATATATACACACACTAATATACATATATAATAAAATAATGCACTTACTTCATTTTACATTTCAGAAAGTATAAAGTGCCTGATACGTTAATAAAAACAAAAATTTCTCAACACTGTATCAACACCCATATAGAAAAAGAACCATTTTCAAACACCATCAGATAACCATTATCAGCTACTTCTACAGTTCCTGTAAATAATTATTGTCCCTGATTTTTTTTAAACAGCAGGAAGCATAAAATGTTTTTAAAAAATCTATCATTGTGAAACTGGAGAGGTAGCTCAACGGTTGAGTAGTTACTTAGCATGCAGAAGGTCCCAGGGCCAGTTCCCAGGACTGCAAAATAAAACAAAAGCCCAAAACCTTATCACCGAGATTATAGTACCCACTGAATTTGAGTGTTCTGCACTAGAAAAGATAGCTTTGGTTTAAATAAGTGAATCATGCCTCAGTTTAGCTGCAGTGTACATAGAAGTCAGTGTAAGACCCAGTAGAATATATTTTTACAAGTACCTACATTTTTTTCATTCAGAGAATGCTCTGAATATATAATGACCTTACACTTTTAAGTAAATTATTTAAAATCAAGTGATTGTTTTTAACATGTATATGCAATGTATGTATGCCTGCAGGTACATGTACAAGCATGTCCATATATGCATGTGAAGGCTTAGAGGTCAATAGTGACTATCTTTCTCAATCACTTTCCACATCATTTTACACCCCCCCCCTACAAATGCACCCCCCACACACACTTACTTTTCTAGGTATGAATATGTGCGTGACTGAGATCTGAACTCAGGTCATCAGGCAGCAATAAACAGTAAGAAAACCATGCCTAAACAAGGTTGTTCTCTGACCTCTACACCTGCACCCTATCACAGGCCATGAGACACAAATGGCAAATACTCCTACCCACTGGGCCATCTTCGCAGACCCTCACCTTAGCTTTTGGGACAGAGTCTCTATCGGAACCCAGAGCTCACTGACTGGCTGGCCAGTGCTCCAGGATCCTCCTGTCTCTGACCTCCTTGCACTGCTGTTTTGGACACGCACCTCCATGCCCAGACTTTATGTGAGTGCTGAGGACCGGAACCCAGGTCCTTATTACACTTATGCAACGTGGACTTTAATCACTGAGTCATCGAGCCAACCTAACAAGTAATTTTTAAACAGTACTACTTACTTCATCTACTACCACAATTTTTATGCCACTGAGTGATACAGAACTCTGTTTTATTATATCCAGAAGTCGTCCAGGGGTTGCTATGATGACCTGAATAAAAGAGCAAAGGCAAATTTAAAATTAGATAACATTCACTCAATATTTTTTGCTTTCTTTGGAGATAGGGTCTCACTGCGTACCCCAGGCTTGCCTTGAACTTGCAATCCCCTTGCCTCCACCTTCTGAGTACTGGGATTACAGGTGTATGCTATCACAGCTGGCTTTTCATTCTGGGTTTTTTTTGTTTTGTTTTGTTTTTTTGCTTTCAAGACAGGGTTTCTCTGTGTTGCTTTGGAGGCTGTCCTGGAACTCGCTCTGTAGACCAGGCTGGCCTCGAACTCACAGAGATCCGCCTGCCTCTGCCTCCGGAGTGCTGGGATTAAAGGTGTGTGCCACCAACGCCCAGCTCTTTCATTCTGTTTTTACTACTTTATATATACCAGGTTCTGTGTAAAGAACCACAATGTATATAAGTCATAGTTTCTGCTCTCAGAAAATATGCCATCTATAGGAAGAAATAAGTAAAAAATGTTATTGTGATACATATAATGTACAAAAAATGGAGAAGTCTGTTCAGTACATAAAACATAAAGATGCGGGCTGGAGAGATGGCTCAGAGGTTAAGAGCACTGGTTGTTCTTCCAAAGGTCCTGAGTTCAATTCCCAGCAATCACATGGTGGCTCACAACCCTCTGTAGTGAGATCTGTCGCCCCCTTCTGGACTGCAGGCATATGTGCAGACAGAATACTACATAATAAATAAATCTTAAAAAAAAACTGAGTGAAGTAGTAACAAGATTTTTAAGGGAGAGGGACCTGGAACTGACTTGTGAAGCAACCTTGTTTCTTATCTAAATTTAAACTGAAAAATAAATTAAAAAAAAACATAAAGATGCATCTAAAGGATCAAAGGGATGAAGGTGAGTACTTCAACACACAACAACAAAAGAACACCCATGTAGCCCCTAGAGTGGGTGTCTACAAAGGGCTCCTCGAAGAAAGGCATGATTCCAGCATGGCCAGAGGGGAAAAATTAGGCAAATAGACCACCTTAGTAGATAGGAAGTACTCAGAGATAATGAAGATATGACGTAAAGCCACAGAATCTAGCTCAAGATACTCCTACTGTTCAAATCAAGGTCAAACCAAATCATAATTTGAGACTACACCTTTAAATAAAACAGAAAACCCTGATGCCATACTGATGAATACAAGACATTTGTGTATCTCAAAGTACTTCTTCCAAAATATTTACTAAATACAAAAGGGAAAAATAAACCTTACAGTTAAAAGACAAGTTCACATTCTGCAAAGTAGAGGTATAGCTGAGTGGTAGAGTCTTCCCCTAGTGAAGTGCGTTGGTGGCACACACCTTTAATCCCAGTACTCGGGAGGTAGAGGCAAGTGGATCTCTGTGAGTTCGAGGCCAGCCTGGTCTACAGAGTGAGTTCAAGGAAGCCTTCAATACAATACAGAGAAATCCCATCTCAAAAACAAACAAAAAAGAAAACGGCCCCCAAAGGGAGTGGCACTATTAGGAGGTGTGGCCTTGTTGAAGTAGCTGTGGTCTTACTGGAGGAAGTGTGTCACTGTGGAGGTGGGTTTTGGGGTCTCATATATGCTCAAGACTGCCCAGTGTCTCAGTTCACTTCCTGTTGCCTGCAAGATGTAGGACTCTCAGCTACTTCTCCAGCACCACTCTGCCTGCACGTCACCATGTACCACCATGATGATAATGGACTGAACCTCTGAAAATGTAAGACACCCCATTAAACAGAAACCCTAACTAAGACACCTAGCATACATGAGACCTGGAGTTCCACCCCAGTATCTCAAGGAAGAAAAAAAAAGCTACCAAAACGAATGCAACGAAAAGAACAAAGTGTACTTCTCTTTACAGTGGTTTGTGAGCTGGCCATGGTAGAACATACCTGTAATCACAGCACTTCAGATGCAAGAGGACTGATCCCAAGAGACAGAGGAAGGATGGGCGGGAGGGCGGGCTGGCTCAGCAGGCAAGAGCACTTGCTATCCAAGCACAAGGACCTGAGTTCAAGGCCTCAGCACCCACAGAAGTTGGATACGTCTGCATGTGTGTCTGTCCTCCCAGCACTATGGAACTCCAGCTTCAGTAAGAGAACCCGTCTCAAGGGAGTGACTCAGTGTGACATAGTACGACAACCCGTGTCCCCTCTGGCCTCTCCAAGTGCACTGGAGTACATACCTGCACACACATGAGCACATACATTGCACATACACACACATACACACACACCATATACATACAGAAATTTAAAAAGAACACCCTGGAAGGATGGTTCAGTGGTTAGGAGCAGCGCTGTTCCCAGCACCCACCTGGTGGCTCACAACCATTTGTAACTCTAGCTCCTCTACACCAGCCACATACATGGTGTGTATACATACATACAGCCAAAACACTCGTATACATAAAAAATCTAAGAGTGCAATAAGAAATCAACAAGAAGAACAAGTGACCTGTAAATCTTAGAAGTGTCAAAATCATGGGGGAAAAACAATTGTAAGGACAGCAAACTGAAGAGGACAGAGATGCTGTCTTAGTTTCTTCGTTCTGGGTCACAATTCAAGTGTGGCAGGGACATTCACGATCAGAAAGCAGAGAGCAGTAACTTCATGCTGTTGCTCTGCTTGAGTTTTCCACTTTGTACAGTCCAGGGTCCCCTGCCAGGGAATGAATGGTCAGCCCACATTAGTCACTGCAATCGAGATAAGCCCCCAGGGCATGCCCAAAGGCTCATCTCTGAGGTGACCTCACACACACCATCCAAATACAACATATGATCCTGGTGTGCCTTATTTTTTTAACGATTGTTTTTTGAGACAGGCTTTTTTTCTGTAACCCAGACTGGCCTTGAACTCTCAATTTTCTTGCCTCCAAAACCACAGTGCTAGAATTAGAAGTTGCCACTATATACAGCTTAAACTGGATTTTTGTGCTAGGGGACTAGGTATAGAGTAGGTGTGTGTGTGTGTGTGTGTGTGTGTGTGTGTGTGTGTGTGTGTGTGTGTGTAGGTGGAAGAATTATAAAAATGTGAATGGGCTCCAAAGTGCAGATGACATGCTGATTTCTGATCTATTCTAATATGTCAGTGTTAGATCCTGAATCTGTAAATGCATTATGGACATGCAGAGTAATGTCCAAGTCATAGAAATCACATTCTGAAATATATGAGAATGACAGAGAATCAAGCCAGAAACTTACACCCAAGAAACCAGGAAGAAAGAGGTTTCTTATATTATACTGGTTTCTTTTGTTCATATTGAAGATTTTTTAAAAAATTGTATGAAAATATTGTATCTAGTCATCTAAGTGGCTAAATATTGCAAGCTGGAGTTTACCCCCAGTGTATTAAGTATTTGTTTTCTAGGAATGAAATGTAGCCAGAATGATGGAGCAAGCTCAGCACTCAAAAGGCTGGGGTGGATGAACGTAAGCTGGAGGCTGGCTAGCATATAAGAACTTGTCTTGAAAAACCAAGAGAAGAATGAACTTCAGCGCTATCTATTTGAAGGTGGGTAGAACTGGACCTACATGTCTATATGCATCATAATGTTTCAATGCTGTGCAGTAAAAATAGGCCAAATGCTTATATTAGATTCTAGCAAGTTCTACTAACTCAATGCAGCTCTAAGATATTTTAATTGTTTACCTTATAAACATGTACTGCTGAACTTACCATTTTTCTCTGTTTTAGATAGTGGAGGTCTACAATGAAAATCAGTGACGCAATTCCACACTAATGACCAATCAGCAATGTCTTACAAGTGTATTTGACATGTTTTAAATTTCCTAGACATATGTGATAAGATGTATGATAAGCAAGATAGGTATTAATACAGTTTTTTTAATACTGTAGTATTTTCATACCTGTTGGTAATTACTTGTCCCTTATCCACACAGTGCTCTCTGACATCTCAGTTTCTCCCTTGGGACTTCAGAACTTCACTGCCATCCCAGAAACTAAAAAGGCAATGTCCAGATAGTAGGGGACCCCAAGGACCAACGACTGCCCCTAGGCTACAGTCAACTGTTACTGGTCAGCCTCTGTGCCAACCTTCCCTTACACTGAATTGACAAGTATGTACAACAATTCTAACTCACGAAAACCAAAGATCACCAAAGTAAAGTCAGCATATATGACACTGTCAGCAAGTTCCAAAGCTACTAGATCACATTACTTTCACAAATCAGAAAACATAACCTACACACAGTAGCACAGTGAAAAGGGGTAGTATAAATTAAGGTTCCAGCTTGGGCAATTATTATTTATTAGCTATGACTATTTAGATAAATCCCACCTTCTGAGATCTGCCTCCTCAACCATGGAAGACGGATACACAAACCTACCTCAGAGCAAACATGGTTACACGAGATGAAGTACATGGAACACCCAACAGAGCTTAGTACACAAGCACTCAGTAACTTGTGCTCCATTCTCCTCCTACATAAACTTTTTGTTTCACTTGTTTTTTTGTTTTTGAGACAAAGTCTCACTTTGTCGCTGTGTGCTGACCTAGAACTCACTATGTAGCCCAGGCTGACTACAGACTCTCAGAAATACTCTTGCTTCAACCTCCAGGGCAGGCATTACAGACATGAATCATTGCACCTGGCTATAAAATTAACTTTAGGAAAAAAACAAGGGCTGGAGAGATGGCTCAGCCGTTAAAGGCTAGGCTCACAACCAAAAATATAGGAAAAAAACAAGACTTAGTTGGCAAAAACCTAAAAGCTACCTAACATCACATCCTCAAGGAGAATCATGTCACTTGCTCGCGCTCTCTCGCTCTCGCTCTCTCTCTCTCTCTCTCTCTCTCTCTCTCTCTCTCTCTCTCTCTCTCTCTCTCACACACACACACACACACACACACACACGTACCTCTATTGCTTACAATATTTTCAAAGGCCTTCCCCCAAACAGGTGCTTACCTTCACATGCTGTCGTAGGCGATGGAGCTGTGGGGGTAAGGGTAAGCCCCCCACAAGAAGCACTGTCTTCATGCGTGGCAGACCACTCATCAACTCCTTGGCTTGCCTCTCTATCTGGATGGCTAATTCTCTTGTTGGCGTAAGAATGAGTGCCGATGGAGTTTGATCCTGCGAAGAGGAGAGAAGCAGCTTAGACACCCCAACAATGATGAGCTCCTGCTGCCATGAACTGTACCCTTCACAGTGACACACACTGTCAGCCCCAGGTATGAGTTCTTTGCTCACCCCAAGCACAGTTTTCCTCCAAAAATTACCAGAAATTGAACCCATTTCTTACACAACTTAGACAACTAAGGATCCAAAGTGGATAAGGCAAGAAAGCTCTCCTCTTTCGAGGAGGAATCCCACGGTCATCACGAAGACCCACCAAAGCTTAGCACTGTATCTGGATTCTCCACTCATACACAGTTATATATATAGTTATATATTTTTTTTGGGCAAAGAACTTGTTTATATATGGATGCATGAAAGGCATCCACATCCCATCTTCTCCCTTCGCTCTATTAATCACCCATATACTTTGGACATCTAGTACTTTCCCCTCGCGGTATCTTCTACTGCTTTCTTTACCTTCCTCTCCACCTACCCTTCTTGCCACATGCGTAGCCCACAAGCCAACCCGGACAGGCTGAGCATCCTCAACCCACAAGTCTGAAACCAAAATGCACTTTAAATACTAAGACTTTTGAGCACTAACACTGAGTTCAAAAGTTTCAGATCCTGGGGACAGTAGGGATATCCCAGTGGTTAGAGCACTTGCCCAGCACTCCCAAGGCAGCTTACTACCTCCTGCAACTCCAGTTATGGGAGCGCCAACATCCTCTTCTGGCCTCCAGGGACACAAGACACATATGTGGTACACTGACATACATAGGAATGTACTCGTAACTCAAATAAAATTATAATTAAAAAAACCGTTTCAGATTCTGGAGCATTTTATGTCTTGGATTTCTGAATTAGGGATGCTCAACCAGTAAAGTCTATGCAAATATTCAAAACTGGAAAAACTCCCAAATCTTAAATACCTCTGGTTCCAAACCATTTCAGATGACACTTGGCATGTACTAGGAAAACGGATATGCAGAGCTTGTGAAACTGCGTGAAAAAGCTTTATGCACTGCAAACTAACAAAGAAGCAAGCAGTTCTTGTTCTGTTTTGCTCGAGACACGGTCTTACTACATAGTCTAGGCTGTCCAGGACCCAGTTTTCCTGCCTCAGTGCTGGGCTACAGGCTTGCGCCACTAGGCCCAGCAGGACTACTTAAAGATGAACCATGGGTCACAACTAAGAGTGCACTTTGAGCTGGGCGATGATGAAACCTCGCCAGGAGGTAGAGACAATTAGATCTCTGTGAATTTGAGGCCAGCCTTGTCTACAGGGTGAGTTCTAGGACAGCCAGGACTGCAAAGAGAAACCCTGTCTTGAAAAAACCAATACATATATATCTATATATCTATATCTATCTATAACTATATATACTTTGATATGATGTAACTCTATAACTTTAATATACAATGTCAGTTTCTCCAAAACCCAAGAGGCTTAGCGGGCATAAACTACAGCTCAGCCATCTGGTAAACAGGGTTTTCCCTCCAGATCAAAACTTTGTTCTTTTATAGAAAACCTGCTAAAAATAAAAATGTTTGGTAAGGAAATTAACTCTTAGACCTTCCAGGAAGAAGTCTTTGGTTCAACACAATAAAAAGAATATTCTTTGAAACGATGCCTCACATACAAAACAGAAGCAAAATCACCAGGGGAGTCAGTGACTTCGTACACAAACGCTGAGCGGAGGCTTGCAATGAATTAGCTATGAAGAAATGGTGCATCTGTCTCTGAGGAGAATACATGGCAGGTCTATAAATTACCTCCAGCAAAGCTCGGATGATGACAGGAAGGAGAAAGGCAGCAGTTTTCCCCGAGCCGGTGTCTGCACTGGCCAGAATGTCTCTCCCCAGAAGCCCCACAGGGATCATCTGCATCTGGATGGGAGTTGGAACGTCGTAGCCCGATTTCTTCAAGTTCTGGTTTAAGGTCTCAGGGAAGCCACAGTGCTCAAAGTCAATAATGGGCCTGGCAACTTCTTGTCCTTGAACCGAGATTCCTAGCTGCTGTTTAAGGGTTTCAATCTGGTCCTCCCTCAGGGTCACAATAAAGGGGTGCTCTTTGTAGACATAAGAGGCGTCCAGGGGGGACTCTGGCTCGGAAGCAGCTCTCTGCGGACTGCTAGCCTTTAAAGACTCTTCCTCTTCCTTAGCTCGCAGCAGATGTTTGGCTTTGCACTCCAAGCTACACACATCTTCATCCGTCTTATCACAGATATACTCTCCGTAGCGACCACACACAACACAGACAGGCTCCCCAGGCTCTGCCCAACGCTGGGTTTTGGAGAATGACTTCACAGGCTCTTCGGAGGGAACACTACTGTCCTTCACACCCTGCTCAGGTCCTACCAAGCAAACCTCGGCCAACTGGCTAGAAGGACTGGGTAAGGCACTGCCAGGCCTGATGGCCGCGACAGCTTCTTTTGTGACTGAGGCGTGAACTGGGATATTTTTGTCTCTGTCCAGCGGAAGGTCTTCGGCTTCTGGCTTACTTTTCTTACCTACACAGCTTTTGAGGTCATCATTAGAATTCCTCTTGATTTTCAATGATCTTGGAACAAACATTCTTCAATATTCTGTTGAGGAAATTGCACCAAGAGATATATTTTACCCTCAATTAAGCTCACATTAGTACCATATTACAGTGTGTCAGCCAGCTTTACTCAAAGCAATAGTGAAGACATCATATCCCTACTTATGCCAAACTTTTCTTCCACTTACCAGTTTCCTTCTCCTACACACACACACACACACACACACACACTTCCTCATAACCCTGCTGTGCATACCACCTACTTCTGTTTACTGATCATTTGTGCTTTCAAGGGTCAGACATTATAGAAATTCTATAGCCAATCAACTGCATTTTCACAAAAAACTGGGCACTTCACAATTAGAATGCTAAAAAACCAAAACTACAGACCAAACAGGAAAACAATGCTATTATGTTTATATAAGTAACAGAGGGCCCATTCTGTGTACTGCTGCTTTTTCTTATCTTCACAACCAGGGAAAGTAAGTTACTGCAACCTTAAACTCACACATGTATCATTATCATTATATTACATATACACCAGCATAATAAATACATGCATATCTACATATATATATATATATATATGATTGGAGATGTATTTCACTGGTAGAGTTCTTTGCTAGCAGGTGAGGGTCTGAGTTCCACATTCCAAAGAAAAACACTGATAAACACACACACACACACACACACACACACACACGATGAATATCAGCTACCTAAGTGTTTATTTATTCAAAAAACAATTTCTAAGTGTTAGAAACCAAATATTCTTGCCCTGGAGAACATTAGAAACGTTTCCACATATTAGTGAGTGGGGAAAGAATGTTTAACCTCATTTGGGGTCTAAGAAACAGACTGATAATTTTCTTTAAAAAAAAACTTAAGAAATCGCTAGATCCTATTTTCTATTAAAAAACAAAAACCATGGCACCCAAACCTCCTAGAGGATCTGGCAGGGCCATCAGGAAGGGGTGGGACCGCCGAGGGCAGCAGAGAGCCGGCAACCCACTCCTCCCGCCCTCGGCAACGCCCGCACCCCGCGCGTTCCCGCCCTTCCCATCCGCCCGCGGGCCCGCGCTCCGGGCGCGCGCACGTTCGAGGACCCCGGCCAGCGGCGGGATTCAGCCTGCTGCCGCCTCGCGCCAGGGTTACAGAGCACAGGGGCGGGAGCCGGAGGCCCGAGCTGCCAGGGCGGCGCACGCTCACCCGCGCAGGCCCGGCTGCGTCCGCTCTCGCTCGGGCCGCTCCTTTCCAGGCGCTGGGCCGAACTTCCGGCCGGCTGGCCCGGGCAGCTACGCGTACCCGGCCGGGGTCTGAGGGCCCCGCGCTGGCGCGCGACAGGGGGCGGGGCTCCAGGTGGCCACGCCCTCGCTGTGACGCGCGGCGGGCGGGCGGGCGCGCAGGGAGAGGAGGGAGGAGGAAGGGAGAGGGAGGAGGAGACAGGAGGAGGAGGGAGGAGGAATCCTTTTGGAAGAGTGAACGTCAGGAGTAGGCTGGTGAGAAAGCAGAATTGCCAGGAAGGGCGGGGGCCGCCACGCGTAGAAAGTGGGAAGTTTGAGTGGGCCAGAAAACCCTCTTCTCCCTTCAGCTGCTGAAAATAACTCCAGAATCCGAGGACACATGATATGGCGTAGTTGATATGCCAGATATTCACCGCCACAGCACCCCGCCCCGCCCTGTGCAAAACTAAACCAAAAAAGAAAAAAAAGAAAACCCTCCAAGTCTGTTCCTAGTTCCAACGGGTGGCTTTTGCTTTGCCAACTTTCTGGAGCAGCCTGACAAGTCCCAGGACGCTTGCACTTCTGTTAGGGTGGGGAGGAAATAGGAGAGGGAAAGCAGGGAAATTGAGGTAATGTTTTGGGTGTCAAGTCGTTTGTTTATTTTTTAAAATATTTTTGATCTAATATTTGATGCATACAAAAAATAAATGTAGCAGTTACATTAAGTGTGAACATACCAGCATAATGAAAATCCTACTTTACCTTGTCATTAGTAAATTAATACATGCTAAAGCATTTGTTTCTGTGCCTCTGGGAGTCTGTTTCTTGCTTTGGCCTGATTTGTGTGTGTGTGTGTTCAGCTTGCCATTTTTGCTAGATACATTTTGGCTGACAATGTTTCGTTTCCCTTTTGAGTTTTGAAAAAATAATATATACCACATATATAGCCTTCGAGTATTTGCTTTATTAACATTTTTTCTCTGATTCGCTAAAGTTACTAAATGTACTATTAACAATTCACTTTACTAACCAGACAAATGGGATATCATTCCAGTCAGGTATGTATTCAGTTCCATAGCAGATGTGAATATGAAATCACTTTACATCCTCTGTCTATAGGAATCGAATTAAGTGTATTTTTCTGAATTTGAGGGTTACAAGCTTGCAATAACTATTGCCCGAATTTGGTGACATGTATTTTGCCTTTTACCATTATTAATAAACACTCACTTTTGAACTTAATGTTTATTCATAACTTTATTATTTTTTTCTTACTTTGCTTTTTTAAGACAGGCTCTCATATCTTATGTTAGACTCCAGTGAAGCAGAGTATGCCACTGAACTCCAGATCTTCCTGCCTCCACCTTCCAAGGGCTGGCTTACTTGCATGTGCCACAGTTGCCAGCTGGTATCTTTGTCCTTAAAAGCTTCCTCCTCCTCCTCCCATCATGTAAACACATGCCCTGCAAAGCTAGGCTTTGCCCTGGAACTCATAAACAAGGCACCCAGGAACACTGCTGCTTACCTCCGACAGAGCACCCATTTGCCCCTTGGAGGTGCGTTGTGGGGTTAGGGCATATAGAGGTGTTCGGCTTTAAATTTTTATTTTCAGCTTTTAAAATTGTATTTGCTCCTTGTAGATGGAGGTCAGAGAACAACTTTAGGAAGCCGGTTCTCTCCATCTTGGTGAGGCGGTGTCTCTTGTTCATGCCACCCCGGGCGTTCCAGGCTAGTTGGCTAGCGGGCTACTAGCAGCATTCCTGTGTCTGTCTCCGATCTCGCTGTGGGAATCCAGGGTTACAGATGTATGCCACTACACCCAGCTTCTTAAATGTGCTCTGCACTTCAAGCCCAGGTAGTGGATTTATGGCACAAGTGATTTTTACCCTCTGAGCTATCTCCCCAGCTGGGAAGTGTTCAGTTTCACAAAGCAGTTATGGAATATTTCCAAAGTGGTTGCACCAGTCTCTATGACTCTCACATTCTACATTCTTTCCTATTTCTGCTACTCTCAGACTTCTTACCTTTTTGATAGTCTACCAAAATTGAGTAAATATCACATGAGTTTAATATGTATTCTCTATTGGTAAGGTTGAACATTTATACATATACTGTTTTTTCATTCATAGCTCTTCAGCATTTAAAACTTACACATATAGGATTTATAACAATCTTTTGTCAACTGCATACATTACAAATATGTTTGCCCTGCTTGTACTGTGTGTTTTTTTATGTTTTATACTGGCATCCCACTTTGTGTTAAAACTGGTTTATATGAACATTTAACTATATAAAAATACATCCATGTGTGTCTATAGATTAGTGTAAGATCACCCATCACAAAAAGCAACAGTAGTTTTCATGAGCAACAAATGATTTTGTTTTCATTTGTCCATTTTGTTATGTGCAGTTTGAAATATGCATGCTAAAGGACTTTTACAAATGCTTTTTAAAATTTAAATTTATCTCAGGCTATTGCTGAAGAGATTAGTTGCTCTCCACATACTGATGGAAAGGCTCTATTGCTGAAGACAATACTTACATATCTCATTGCACACAGAGAAGTCAAACTGGTGCCTAACTAGAGCTTTCACTCCTACTGACTAGTGTTCATGGTACTGGAAGGGTCTCTGCACACTACCAGAGTAGAAAAGTAATGATAAACCCAGCTACAAAACTGCAATTTTATGATTGCCTGCCTGCATGATATGCTTGTGCAATAGTGATACAAGCATTGTGGGAGTAACCAACCACTCTGATTGGATTTAAGACCCACGCCATGAGATGGAACTCAGAGCTGACACTGCTCAGGTGACCAAGAGCCTGAGACTAGATAGATCATGGGTCTAGGGGAACACCAAATACTATTGTTCTGCTAAAGGAACATAGCAACAAAATGACTCATAATGACATTCTGCTATATCTACAGATCAGGACTCAGCTATCATCAGAAAAGCTTCCTCTTGCAGTAGAGGGGGAGTTAATACAGAGACCCACAACTGGACAATGTGAAGAGAGCGAGAGGTTTTGGAACACTCAGTCCTAGATGATGGGATGCCTTCATTAAACCCCTCCTCTTGGGGTTCAGGGAGCTAGGGGGGGAGAGGAGGCAGAAAAATTTTAAGAGCCAGAAATGACACCAAGAAAACGGCATCTTCCAGACACAAGAGGACTCCTCTCTCTCTCTATCTCTCTCTATCTCTCTCTCTGTCTCTCTCTCTGTCTCTCTGTCTCTGTCTCTGTCTCTCTCTCTCACACACACACACACACACACACACTTACGAACTCATAGAGACTGTGGCAGCATGCTCAGGGCCTGCAAAAATTCAATCCAAGTGGGGTCCCAGCACTGAGAGGAACACATAGGTATTAGGTCCCAATCCTAACTAAGAAGTTATCTCCAACTGACATCTACTTGCAAAGAAAAAGTAATTTTCTCCTATAGAGTCTCACAGAGTGTATAAACCATACTTACGGATATGTCTCATGCCCAGTAGTGGATGGCCACCATGATTACAATCATTGTATGAAAAATATTTTCAATAAAAATAAAATAAAAGATTTATTTTATGTTTTGTTTATAGGTGTTTTGCTTACATATATGTCTGTGTACCACACGTGTGCCATGCGCGCAGAGGTCAGAAGAGGGTTTTGGATCCCTGTAGAACCGGAGTTACAGATGATTGTGAGCTTCCGTGTGGGAATGGAGCCTGGGGTCTCTGGTAGAGCAGCCAGGGTTCTTAATCACGGAGCCATTTGTCTAGCCCCTATGTTTTCAATTTTTAAAGCTGACTTTGAAAAGAATCAGACTTACGAAAAGCTTCGGCTAATATGGCATTTATGGGTACCCTGTATATGTCCTTCACATGGTCACAATTTGTATGCTTGGAACTTTATACAAGAACTTTTTTGATGAACAATTAGAGAATGAATTATATTATGTACATATGAAGGCAAAATCATTCTTTCATGTATTCACAGGATAATGTTCAAATATAGATAGTTTAACATTGAAATAATACTGTATCTATTGTTCAGTCTTTATTTAAAATTTCCAGTTGAAGCTCAAGGCAGGATGATCTCATTCCTAGCTCAGACTGGCCTGAAACTCTGAGCACTGGCATTCCAGTTCTGAGCCTCCACATTGGCTCTCTTCTTACTTTCTTTATAGTGCCTTTTGATGAGTAAAAGTCATCAAGTTTAATGCACTTAAGTTTGCCAATCTCTTCTGTAGCTAGCAACTTTGATGTCCAAAAAGCCTGAGTACTCTAACGCTAGGAAGGCTTTTCTCTTAGTAATTTTGGAAAACTTTTAGTTTTCTTTTTCATATTTAATTGTGGATCCACGTTGGAATTAGTTTCTGTTTGCCATGAAATAAGAATCTACTTCTTGGTTTGACAAATGGCCAACGAGTTGTCTGAATAGTATTAATTGACTAGTATCCTTTCTCAAATGATTGTCATTGTTATATCCGGGTTGTATCAATGCTTCAAAATGCACAGGTATGTTCCAGCACTCATTATTCTCCTTTAAATCATCTCTCTTGATGCCAGTACCATCGTGCCTTATTATTATAGCATTATTATAGGCTTTGCCAGCCGGTGGAACATGCTCCACCACTGTAGCATTCTCTAAGAGTCTTAATTATCCTTAATTGTTCTTCAGTAAAGATTTTAGAACTAGCTTCTCTTTTCCCAATGTCTTCATATGGTGATGTTTGGAAACACATCATCTTTATAGAATGATGAGTGTAGAAGAATGAGTAGCTGAACATGATGGCTCACTCCTATAATCTTGGCACTCATGAGGGCAAAGTGGGGGATCAAGAATTCGAGGCCAGTCTGTGGAAGAGGAGGAGGAGAAAGAGGAAGAACTTGATAGGACAAATCTCTTGTATCTTTCTGAGTAGTCATCTTCAGATTGGTTCATCAGTTTGCCTCAAGTCCATCAATAGTTAAATATAGGTCAGTCATGCTCTGTCAAATTGATAGATTCATTCTGGCCTTTTAGTTTCATAAACCTGAAGTCCATTTTGTTTTAGGTTATATTTGCAAAGGAATCTAAACCTTCATATATTTTGAGATTTTTAGATTCAAACGCATTAATTCACCAAAGTCCATTCACCATCTCCTGCCATGCTCCATACCCAAGCAGGAGAAATGACTTTTTCACTCTGCCGCATGCCCGACTGCATGCATGACTTATAAATGACTTCATAAAGCAGAAGCTCTCCTCCCAGGGCAGTCAAGTTCTTCATTGAAGAGCTCTCTTTACCCAGGCATCATCAAGAAATTTTACATGCATTGTCATGCTTCATTTTCAGTATAATGCTATAAAGTAGAATTTTTATCCCCATAGTACCAATGAAGAAACAGGTTAAGATATTCATACAGCTTTCCTATAGTCATTCAGGTAGTGGTGTCACAAGATTTTAATTCCAGGTTTGTGTTCTCAATTCTTTAGACCACAATGGTGTGCAGGTTAGATTTTGTTCCCTTAGCACAAACTAGAATCACTAGGGAAAAGGGAGCCTCAACTGAGGGACTGCCTACATCAGATTGGCTTGTAGGCTCTCTGGGGAGGCTTTGTCTTGATTAATGATTGATGTAAGAGGGCCCAGCCCACTGTGGGTGGTCCAAGAAAGGTAACTAAGCCAGTGCAACATCCCTCCATGGACTGTGCTTCTGTCTCCTCTCTCCAGGTCCCTGCTTCAGTTCTCTCCTGACTTCCCTCAATGAAGGACTGTGCATGGAAGTATAAACCGAACACTGTCCTCCCCCAGGTTAGTTTAGTCATGATTTTATCACAGCAACAGGGGGCAAACTAGGACAACCACCTGCAAGTTCTCTCTGTTGGTTCCACAAGCACAGTGTCAATCAAGGGACATGGTTCTAACCACCATTTTTTGTGTTCCTAGCAATCCCAAACCCTTTGAAACCTTGGAAACACGCAGACCCAACCTCAGAAACACTCATGCTGACGTGTTCCCCAGCTCCACCCAACTTCTCTTGGGTTTCCCACTGAAGCTTTTAGCCTGCGCCCCGGGTACTCATATTCTTAGTGTTATCTCAGAGGCAGGGGTGGGGTGATTTATTCATAATTCGATGTTTGGTAAGCTGCAACTCATTTCTGCATGTGAACTAGGCAAAGCAGGATTAATATTTAATATGCAATCCTCTTTTCAGGACCACTCCAATCTTAGATTCCATCTCTACTCCTTTAAATTATCTTTAATAGGATTCTCTGGTTGGAATTTCCTCACAGATCTCATCAGAGAAGCCTGATTCAGCTAAGCTTGTATTTTTGTTTTTTGTTTTTTTGTCCACAAGAGATTTTTACTGAAATGGCTTATGGCGGTCATTTAGTTGTCAGGTTGTGGAGCACATTACTTGTAACAAACCACACAGAAATCATAGATAGCATTACTAATGCTGTCTTATTGTGCAGTATGCTTTATGGCAAGGAGGGACAGGAAACTACTGAGGAATGACTCAATCAGACAAGAGTTATGAAGTGCATGCATCCTGTGCACCCACCCTTAGAGTTTGCCTGAAGCTGAATCTCAGAACAGGAAATGCTACACTAATCTGAGTTGACCTGTGTGTTACTCTCATGTGCTGCTGAGACATGCACAGAAATAACAATGCCTAGCATTCTTTCATGTCAGGGACCTTCAGTCTCATATCTATTAGCTTATAGCTACTCCTTACTCTTTCACTATGCAAGTCTGGAAAGCCTATATAAAGTTACAACAAGACAGGCAGGAAAGCGTGATTGATAACATTGGACTTGTCTGAATTTTTCCCACTTGTATCATCACAATGAATCAGACCAGGAGTTGGCAGTCTCTATGGGTTATAGTCTTTAAGATCTTTTCATGATGCATAGATTTCAGATTCTATAAGTTGAATTATATACTCATTCAGTAGATTCATGACATTTACCATGAACCAGACCTAGGAACATAATAATGAAAAAGCAAGTCATAATAGTCTCTACCCTCATCAACCTTGGAGCAGAGGAGAGGGGTTACGACTACACAGCAAGGGGGATGCTAGGATGCACAGAATGTCGTGGAATATGTAGTATGGTACATATGATGGACATGGGAGATGATGGAAAGTGTTCAGAGAAAATGACATCTAAAGACTGGATGTAGATCAAACAATTAAAATAGAAAAGAAGGACGATGACGAAGACAACAAGGAGGATAGGGCTGCTGTCGCCACCACAACAAAGAGGAGAAGTCCGAAGTGGCAGTATGGCACAACTAAGGAACTGATGGAAGTGAGTTTCAGTCTGTTTAGTTCGGGTTATGTTTCACTAACAAATGACTGGAAATGCCAGTGACATATAACAGTGAACATCTATTTCCCATTCGCACCACAGATGAAGAAAAGAGTGTGGGGATTGTTAAATTATTGAGGAATAAATCTGAGGTTGGGAATCTAGGCAGGAAGCCAAGGCAGAAGATGGATTGAACTAAAGCAGTGGGAGTCAGAACCCAGAGAAGTGGACAGAATGAGAGCTACATAGAGAACAGAATCTCTGTCTATACTCATGTTTATGAAAACCACGAAGCATAACATGGTGATAAAAACTCTCTTTTTGTTGTTTTTGGGAAAGAATCTCTATGTATAACTGGCTGTCCTGGAACTCATTATATAAACCAAGCTGGCCTCGAACTCAGAGCCCTACTAGGCTCTGCCTATTGAGTGCTAGAATTGAAAGTGTGCACCACTATACCCGGCTTGATAAAAACTCTTACACTGATGAGCTTAATACTTACAATAGCATAACTGACACTTAAATATAAAACCACAATTGTCCTCATACTTATCTCAGTGGACTCACTGGTTAATATTATTCTTTGCTGACTCGACTTTACTCTCACAGGTCTGAGGAGTTAATTCCCCAGCATCCTCCAGGTCACAGGTCTATTCATGTACCTCTTGACAATGAAACGTCTGACATGACAAATCAGGAAATGCCCAGTTAAGTTTAGGTCTATTTTACAGCTCCACATCTAGCCAACATCATAAATTTTGCAAAATGTCATTTGATGGTTAAGAAAAATGGATTGGTAATGAGCTATAAAACCTACTTTTGTGAAAGAGAGGCCACGTACAGAATTTACTAGATTTTACACAGCAAGGTCATTGAACCCAAAAGCCATGGCCACCACGGCCATCTGCACACTTAGAACCCTACTAATAAAATGCATTGATTTCCCATAGATAAAGACTCTGCATTGGATTTTTCCTTTCAATATTAAGCACGTGGCTTGAGCACTAAATCCTTTAAAAATTAAAGGAAATATTATATTTAAAAACAAGAGGATCTTAGATTTCTATGGCGGCTCTAAATTCCTCAGCAATGAGTAGAGAACTAATTTGTATTCTCTGTAAAGTGTTCAGGATGCTCAACCCACGGCCCTGCACATCCTAGGCAAGTACTCTATCCCAGGGCCATATGGCCAGCACTCAAATATTCTTTTATATGGGAACAACTTTTTCATCTAGCCTTCCTTGTCCAATGAGCATCGTGGTTGTTTGTCCAGCATGAGGGGTGCTAACCAATGACTTTCTCTATTTTCTCTACTGTCTTCTGGCTGACTTTTCAACTGCTATTCCATACCGGGGGCTGAGGTAACCATGTCAGTGATAGTCTGATCTGCTTGATGGAAATAAAACAAAACAACAACAATAGCAAAACAAAAACAAAAACCCAGCACTACACAGAAGGCTACTCATGGCAAGAGATGAAGGGAAGAGTGTGTTTTATACCCATGAGTCTGAGGAGCTGTTTACCAGAGTAGCATGAAGGTAACTGAAGGTTTTTATTTTCTTCAATTTCATGAACTCAAGAATTTTAAAAGCACATCTACTTATTATTCTTTCTGAAGTGTTAGTTACCCTGAAACCTCCAGGATCTCTTCAACATAGAGTCCCAAAAGTCTTTAATAATTTCCTTGTTTCACCCTAAACACACACACACACACACACACACACACACACACACACACGCACACACACACATGCACCCATGCACGCACACACAAATGCACACACACACACACACACACACACACACACACACAAACGCACGCACATGCATGCAGGTGCCTGTGCATGCTCATGGGCACATATGCACAGACTAGCTGACCTGCAAGCTACTTTTCCTGTTTCTGCCTCTCACTCTAGGAACACTGGGATTACAGCTTTTTATGTGAATTCCCAGGATCAAATGCACATTGTCAGGCCTGTGTGGTAAGCCAAGTGCTTTTATTCCCAGAAGTCAGCTCTCTCATCCATCTTGCTCAGACAGGGAATCGGCCATTTCTACCTGAAAATTTTCTGAAGATAGGGTTTACATGGCATGATAAATGTTAATTGTTATTAAGTTTGTTATCAATTCTAATCCTTTTTAGTGGACAGAGCTAAGATTCCCCCCCTTCCTTTCCTCTCCTATCTAAAAACTCTGAGTTCATTCAACTCAAATATAGAAATGCAAGGTTTTTATTTTAATTTTTATGTCATTTATGTTACATTGATAGTGCTAGTTTCTAAGACCATCAATATACTTCTTTTCTCTAAATAGAAAAAACAGAACAACAATGCCACAATTATGAATACCTATGCTACCGAAAACAGGTTAAATGCAGCTGTTTCTGTTTCTCTAATTCCAGCTATATCTTAGTAGGATGTTTAGTCAAATTAGTACATTTTAAAACCAGGCAATGTATAAACTCCTTTGTGTAAGATTGAGTCATAAGTTAATACACATATATGAGCTCATTTGTTTCCCATAGTTTTTGATACTTTAGGATTACTCTTTTCCATCTTGCTTTAACAAGATTTGAAATGAAATCTGAAAACAATGTATATTCTGAAAAGCCTACTTTTTATTCTTATTCCTTTTACTTGCTTTCCCTTTCCATAGATTACCAACAACCTTTTTAATACAATTAAATCTTTTTGTCTGATTTGAGTTTTATATGAGAATATTTACATATATACATAAGTATGCATACACCCATCTTACATATAAACAGGAGCATCCTCCTCACATTTCCCTCCACCCTTTTTCATTTAGCAGCATGTTCTGGCTATCACAGCAGGCTATAGAATTGTTTTTCTGTTCCTCTCCTGCATCCCACTGGATGTCTGCACCACAGCTCCAGTCTTTTTTCCAGAAATAGCTACTGCAGAAGTGCAGTGTGAAGACCTCCAGGAAGCTTTTACAGCATGAGCACATTCTACTAAATCCATTGTCCAACGTTCACATCATTCTGTGTAACACTAAGAAACATGATCATCCGGCAGACAATTGGGTTGACACTGGCTGTAAGACAAATCCCAAACCCAGATACCGAAAACGTTTTTTCTGAAGTTAACATTTTAAAATTTAAGGCATTAGAATCTCTTCTAAAACCTGTAAGAACCCAAGAGAAAGATACAACCATGAAAGATGGCGCTTTTTCTTATTTTGGACCTTCCTCCAGCTCCTGGCACATACTTGGCACTTAACAAACATTTGTTAAATAAAGTCTGAAGTTTGAAGTTTAGCAAGCTTGCCTCAGATTAGACAGTCACTACTGGCAGAGCCTGGATTTGAAGCAGGAAGCCGTGACTCATCACTGCTGCCCTCCTCACCACACATGCAGAAGCATCCGCTTTAAACACCCTCAACAAGCCCATTGCTGTCCTCAGGACAACTTAGGTAAAGCCTCACACAGGTCTCTTCCCCAACCCCCTCACTCCACAGAGAAGCTAGCCTCATGACCCCTGCCATACACCACCATACAAACACCATTTCAGCTTAGCCCCACACAGATCTTCCTATGTTGTGACAACCCCTGCCCCTGCATCTGCCCTGACCCAACACACCAATGAAAGACAGGCCCTTCCTTCTTCTATAGCTGATTCCTCCACAAGGATTTGGAATTCAGTCCCTCCTACTTTTCCAGAACCCTTGCATTAGTATTGACCAGCTTCTGCTCTATATTCTCAAACTGCTCCTCTTTATCAGATAGGATTAAGCTTGGCCTCATATAAGAAGAACCCTAACGCAGTGTGGTCTTTTCTCTCTTGTACAATTATTTAAATTTTAACTGTCATTGTATTAAAAATAAAAGGTACAAACAACCCTCCTTAGACCTTGCCTCAGCTGCCTTGTCCCTAGGCACTTTTAAAAGTTCAGAAGTGTTTTTTTTTTAACAAGGCTTTGAAAAGATTCTTCACTTACACAATTGAATAGTATTGGAACTATTCAAGGCAATGGGGACTGGTAGGGCTGGAGAGTTGGCTCAGCAGGTAAGAGCACTTGCTGCTCTTCCAGAGTATCCGAGTTTGGATCCCAGCACACAAGGTGGATGGCCCACAACTACCTGTAACTCCAGCTTTGGGGTAGAGGTTGGGCAGGAATCAACATCCTTTCTGGACTCTGCAGGCCTTTTCGTAAAGATGACATCCACTCACATAGACACTTAGATAAGTACATTTTAAAACTCTTAAAAAGGACTACAAATGAGATTGAGAGGGTATATGCTGAGAAAAGAGGGAACAGGGTGGGGGGCTCTGTACTCTAGCATTAGAGACAGACAAGAAGAATTGACAAAGAAAGGTCTTGGAGAGATCCAGAATAACAGGAACTTACCTAAACATAACAAAACTATATGCAGCAAACCAACAGCCAACATCAAACTAAATGGACAGAAACTCAACACAATTCCTCTAAAATCAGGAACATGACAAGACTGTCCACTCTCTCTATACCTCTTCTATATTATTCTTTGAAGTTCTAGCTAGAGCAATACGACAACAAAAGGAGATCAAGGGGATACAAATAGAAAGGAAGAGGTCAAACTTTCACTATTTGCAGATGATATGATAGTTTACATAAGTGACCCAAAAAACTCTACCAGGGAACTCCTACAGCTGATAAATACCTTCAGCAGAGTGGCAGGATACAAGATCAACTCAAGAAAATCAGTAGCCCTACTATATACAGACGACAAAAGGGCTGAGAAAGAAATCAGAGAAACATCACCCTTTACAATTGCCACAAGCAACATAAAATACCTTGGTGTAATGCTAACCAAACAAGTGAAAGACCTGCATTGCAAGAACTTTGAGTCTTTAAAGAAATAAATTAAAGAAGACATCAGAAAATGGAAAGATCTCCCATGCTCTTGGATAGGTAGGATCAACATAGTAAAAATGGCAATCTTGCCGAAAACAATATACAGATTTAATGCAATCCCCATTAAAATACCAGCACAATTCTTCACAGACCTTGAACTAACAATTCACAACTTTATATGGAAAAACAAAATACCCAGGATAGCCAAAACAACCCTGTTCAACAAGGCAATGTCCGGAGGCATCACCATCCCTGACTTCAAGCTCTATTACAGAGCTATAGTCCTGAAAACAGGTTGGTATTGGCACAAAAATAGACAGGTAGAACAATGGAATTGAATTGAACACCCCGATATTAACCCATACATGTATAAACACCTGATCTTTGACAAAGAAGCTAAAATTATGGAAAAAAGAAAGCATCTTCAACGAATGGTGCTGGCATACCTGGAGGCTGACATGTAGAAGACTGCAGATAGATTCATGTCTATCATCATACACAAAACTTAAGTCCAAATGGATTAAAGACCTCAACATAAATCCAGCCATGCTGAACCTGTTAGAAGAGAAAGTGGAAGGTACTATTGAACGAATTGGTACAGGAGACCACTTCCTGAACATAACTCCAGCAGCACAAACTCTGAGATCGACAATTAATAAATGGGACCTCTTGAAACCGAGAAGCTTCTGTAAGGCAAAGGACACAGTCAGCAAGACAAAAAGGCAACCCACAGAATGGAAAAAGATATTCACTAACCCCACATCTGCAGAGGACTGATCTTCAAAATTTACAAAGAACTCAAGAAGCAAACCTCCAAAACACCAAAGGATCCCATTAAAAAGTGGGCTACAGAACTAAATAGATAATTCTCAACAGAGGAGTCTAAAATGGCTGAGAGACACTTAAGAAAGTGCTCAACATCCCTAGCCATCTGGGAAATGCAAATCAAAACAACTCTGTCAGAATAGCTAAAATCAAAAACACCAATGACAGTTTATGCTGGAGAGGATGTGGAGAAAGGGGAACACTCCTCCACTGCTGGTGGGAGTGCAAACTCATACAGCCACTTTGGAAATCAGTATGGAGATTCCTCAGGAAAATAGGACTCAGTCTACCACAAGACCCAGAAATCCCACTCTTAGGCATATACCCAAAAGATGCACATTCATACAACAAGGACGTCTGTTCCACTATGTTCATAGCAGCATTATTTGTAATAGCCAGAACTTGGAAGCAATCTAGATGCCCCTCAACTGAAGAGTGAATAGAGAAAATGTGGTACATTTACACAATGGAGTACTATTCAGCAAAAAACAAAAACAAAACACACACACACACACACACACACACACAAAACAATGAATCCTGAAATTTGCAGGCAAATGGGCGACATTAGAAGAAACCATCCTGAGTGGGGTAACCCAGTCACAAAAAGACAAACATGGTATGTACTCACTCATATATGGATTTTAGTCATGGATCAGGGCAGTCCCAGCCTACAATCCCACTGCCAGAGAGTCTGGGAAACAGAACCTTCATCCAGTGACTGATGGAAGCAGAGGCAGACACCCACAGCTAAACACTGAACTGAACTCCTGGAATCCAGTAACAGAGAGGTAGGACTGATGAGCAAAGGGGTCAAGACTGGTCTGGTTTAACCCACAGAAACAGCTGACCTGAACAAGGGGGAGCTCTTGGACCCCAGACTGATGGCTGGGAGGCCAGCATGGAACTGATCCCGACCCCCTGAATGTGGGTGTCAGCAAGGAGGCCTAGGCAATCTATGGGGCCTTGGGTAGTATTTATCCCTGGCGTACAAATGAACTTTGGGTGCCCATCCCACAATGAGAGGTGCTCTCTCAACCTGGACTCTTGGGGGAGGACCTAGGCCCTGCCCTGAATGAAATGACAGACTCTGGACACTCCCATGGAGGGTCTCACCCTCACTGGGGATTGGAGTGGGGATTGGAGTGGGGATTGGGTGGGGGACTGAGGAGGGGGGCGGGGAAGGAGAGGAGGGAGAGGGAGCTGGGATTGACATGTGAAGCAACCTTGTTTCCAATTTAAAGAGAGAGAGAGAGAGAGAGAGAGAGAGAGAGAGAGAGAGAGAGAGAGAGAGAGAGAGAGAGAGAGAGAGAGAGAGAGAATTGACAAAGGGTTTGAGAACAGGTTTCATGGAACATGAAAAACCCAGAGATTGTTTTTCTCAACGAACCAAGAGAAGAAAACACTGGTAGGAAGACCATCCCAGACAACAGCAGAGTGAAAAACAAGCAGGCAGAAATCTGAAACGTGAAAGCTGCCAGACTGGGACCTTAAGAGTCTCAGGGGAAACAGACCAAGGAGAAAACAGGAGGTCAAAGGGGAAGTTAGCAATTAGGGACAACTCAGGAAGCGTTGTTAGGGAGGGGGCAGAGATGCTGACTGGGGCTGCAGAGACATAGGCAAGCAAGGTGGCTTTCTTCTCTTTTAAGGTAAGAGCTTTTAAGGCATTGTTTACCAGCAGAAGTAAGTCACAATCATGATCAAGACGCACAGTCCTAAAGATGCACACATATCATGGTGTCTGCATCAGTATCTCAGACACGGGCAGCAGCACTGGCCTTCAAAATGACAAGGATTTGATCTATAGAGCTGAGTAGCTCCTAATATGGGTGCACAAAAAGGGATCGTAACATGAAAAATAAAAGACCCAGAGACTGATACTGGAGTTCAAGCTTGAAGCTGGATATCAGAGAAGTTTGGGTGACCTTTGCTTTTGTTTTTCGTTTTATGGTCCAAAAACAGTAGGCAAGGGTGGAACTATAAACTGGGATTGGGTGGTATAACCAAAAAGTTTGAAAATACAGATGTGAATTAATTTTCTTTTAAGCACAGAAACAAGAGCACTCGAAGACATCTGCTAAGATTGTCAAGTGTGCTAGGCTCTCACTTGAGATTTGTTGGGTAAGAGTTGGCAACTGTGGCGATCTTAGGGCAGAGTGGTCAGACCAGCCAGGGCTGGAGCCTCTCCTGCCTGGGAGTAAGTGCAGCCCGAAGCTCAGAAAGAGAACAACTAGAATCCAGTGTTTGCAAAGGAGTAGTAACAAACATTTCCCTGGACTTCCAGCTGAGTAAATAGGGCGATGAGGACATGGATCGTAGATTTTAATTAGGAACAAGGTGTAGTCTGTGGACATTCTTTATTTTCGTTCTAAAAGAATGTTTTAATAATTTAGTTTATTTTAAATTTGTGTGTGTGCATGTGTGCGTGTGTGTGTGTGTGTGTGTGTGTGTGCGTGTGCATATATGCACATGTGAGTCCCTGTGCCTAAGGAGACTAGAGTGGTCAGACACAGGCTGTTGCGAGCTCTTTACGTGTATTCTGGGAACCTAACTCAAGTCCTCTGTATCAGTAGTACACACTCTCAGTGGCTAAGTCCCCTCTCCTATCCTTAATTAATCATTTTATTTTAAATTTCTCTCTCTCTCTCTCTCTCTCTCTCTCTCTCTCTCTCTCTCTCTCTCTCTCTCTCTCTCTCTGTGTGTGTGTGTGTGTGTGTGTGTGTGTGGTGGGGAGTGTCTGTATGTGTATATGCTGTGTGTGTGGTGGGGTGTCTGTATGTGAGTATGCTGTGTGTGTGAGGTACCCTTGGTGGCTAGAAGAGGGCACTGGATCCCCTGGAACTGGAGTTACAGGCAGTTAGCTGTGAACGTCTCAGAGTGGGGACTTGGAACTGAACTCCACCTGTGGAAGAACAGCGTGTGTTCCTAACTGCTGAGCCATCGCTCCAGCCCCCAACAGACGTTCTTCATAAAGTCAGGAAGTAAAGGAACGGGAGTTGAAGGGGTACCTGAGGGTGGGGGCCGCGGTCAGAGTGGGATTAGGCAGTCAGGTTAGACTTCAGGGATGTGCAGTGGTAGCAAGACAAAGCCAAGAATTTGAGCACAGCCTTGGCAGTGTGAAGTGTTAGATCGCCATGGGAGGTGGTAGTGTGAAGTGTTAGATCTCCATGGGAGGTGGTAGTGTGAAGTGTTAGATCGCCATTGGAGCTGAGGCTCTGGGAGGTCCAGATGTCAGGTGGAATATCTTCAAGACTATGGAAGGAAGAAAGGGGGAGGAAGAACGTGAGGAAGGGTGAGGTAAGAAAAGGAAAGCCTGTGTCAGCGGGCCTGAGGACCATGTGCAGCATTCCTTAGGGCAAGCATGAGTCTTAGACTCCTCAATTGCTGAGGGCAGAGTACTTTCAAAAGGGAGGAGATGGCTACAAAGCACAAAAGAAGGGAGACCCAAGAGGTTTCCACCAGGCCAGTCCTTGGCACGGCAGTTTCATCATGAACTCTGAGCGTGTTGTGCTCTTAAGCCAGGAGCTCTCAAAGTCTGAGCATTTTCCCCCTGGAGAAATCAAGTGTCCACAAGCAGCAGAAGAGTAGTTCTTAGCCTCTAACAGTCTCCATGTGCGTGGAAAACCCTTTTCCTGCCAAGAGTACCCGCAGAGCACATCAGAGGCTTAGCTAAGGGTTATGACCACCCCCAAGTCAAAAGCCACTTAAAAAAGTGAGACGGTGGGACCCAACAAGATGGCTCAATGGGTAAAGTGACAAAGGACCTAAGTTCCACATGTGGAACCCACACGGTTGGCACGCACACACACACCTGTACTTCTACCCCCACAAATAAATTATTTAAAAGATTATATTCTCGATAAAGAAGACATAAGAGCCAACTAATAATCACTTAATTCCACAATGCTAATAATAACAATGATGATAAAATAGTAATAATAATGGCCTACCTTCATTGGGTACTTCCTAATCATTACAATTCGTGACATCCTGAGGAACCTGCGACTATTCAGTTTAAGTAAGACCATGAGAAAGTGGATGTTTTTGAACTTTGCTAGTGGAGTCTGTATTAACTGCTTAAAAGTATAAGATATAGGTTGTGAATACAGTGCTCAATAGGAGGACGCTTTGCCTAGCATGTGAGAAAGGGTTTTGGCTTGATTCTGAGCATCATTAAAATATGTTGTGTGAAGGACGGAGGACAATTTGTGGGAGTCAGCTCTTTCCTTCTACCAAGTGGGTTCCAAGGATTAAACTCAGGTCAGCAGGCGTGGTGTAGTGCCTTTACATGATGAGCCATCTTGCCAGCCTTGGAGATGATTATTGCCACAAATAGAGGTATTGAAGGACTTCTATTACATTATTTGAAAGTAATGTTATTCTGAAACAGCTTAAATATTCCACAATAGGGGATTAAAGTGATCTTTATAGATCCACATAGAGGAATACAATGTAAGCCAGGGCAATTGGTCATCATGTTAAGTGAAAATAAGTCATATCAGGAAGACAAGTATTGCATGCTTTCTCTCTTATTGTACCCTAGATTTAAGAAAGAAAAATGGCAAGGAAGTAGAAAGGGGTCTATTTGAGAAGAGATAAGACACCAGTAGAAGGTGGAACAAGAGAGGGTAACGGGAGGTGAATGTATATACATATATATGTGCGTGTGTATATATGAAACTGTCATAGCAAAACTACTCATTTTATTGATGAATTTTGTTCTTTGACAATTTCACACACACAAGTATGTAATGCATTCTGACTATTCTTCCACTCCCTCTTACAAAAAAAATTATGTATTTGACTTTTTTAAACAAGTCTCATGCAGCCCAGGCTGGTCTTGAACCCCTGATCTTCCTTATTCTACCTTATAATTGTTGGGATGCACCACTGTGCCTGACTTGAAACTCATTATTTTAAATTTTTTATTTCATTTTATGTGTTTGAGTGCTTGCCTGCATGCACATACATGTACCACATGCATCCTTGGTGCCTGCAGAGGTCAGAAGAGGACATGAGATCCCTTAGAACTGGAGTTACAGATGGTTGTGAGCCACTATGTGGGAGCTGTGAACTGAGCTCAGGTACTTTGCAAAAGAAGAAAGTGCTCTTAATCACTGAGCCATTTCTCCAGCCCCCAAGCAATTGTTTTTTGAGACAGGGTCTCATATCCTTGGTTAGTCTCAAACTTTCTATATAATTAAGGGGGACCTTGAGCAACTCCTGCTTCTTCTGGCTCTACCCACTTCATGATGGTTTTATAGGACTGTACCACCAAACCAAGTTTGATGTGATGCTAACGACACACCCAGGGCTTTGTGCATATGAGGCAAGATTGTGCCAACTGAGATACATCCTCATCCTTTCAGGCAATTGCTAACAGTAGTTACATAAGAATAGATGGAGATGGGAAGGATAGAACGCGAAGTTTAAAAATAAATGCATATTTATAGTCTACTGGTTTTCTATAAAGGTGCCAAAACAGTTCAGTGGAATAAATAATGATCTTGTAAAAAACACAAAGTACTGGGGTAACTGGGTACTCATCCAACAAAGAATGACACAATCCCTAATGTACAAATCAATTCAAAATGGATCGAAAACTGTAAGGTAAGAGCTTAAGATTAGAGCACTCCAAGAAAAGATGAGATTAACCTTCACTGTCTTGGCTTAGGCAAAACCTTCTCAAAGACAACATCGAAAGCATGGAGCAACAGTAAAAATAGATGCAATGGGCTGCAGCAAATTAGAGACACTTGTGCTGTGAATTTCACCACTGAGAAAGTGAGTGATGACTCAGAGTGAGAGAGGTAATTTGCAATTCATATTTATGTATTTGCACCCATAATATAAAAACCTAAGAACAAAAAAGAAAATATGACCTAAATTTTAAAAGGGCATTTATCCAAAGGACACTTACAAATGACTAACAAACACAGGAAAAAGTGCTCAACATGCCTTGCCACTAGTAAAATGCATATCAAAACCAAAATGAGATGCTACTTCATTCGCTCTGGGATACACTCTCCCCTACACTTCCTTTCCATAGGTAATAACAAGTGTTGGCGAGTTACAGCAAACTAGAATTATCATACATTGCTGCTTGTGATGTAAATGATACAGCCATTTTGCAAAAATAATCTAGCAGTTTCTCAAACTAGCAAACAATGTTACCATGAGACCCAGGAAAGGTAGTCCTGGATTCCAGAAGGCAGCTGGGTATGGTAGGACATACCTATTATGCCAGCATCTGGGAAGTGGAGGCTGGAAGGCCAGGAGTTCAAGCCTAAACTATGTAGTAAGTTTGAGGCCAGCCTGGCACGAGATTGTTTAAAAGTCAAACAAAATAACTTCTACGTAAAATTCATAAAAGCACTTTTTCATGACTCAGGAAGCAGCAGCAAGCCAACATTCACAGTGATGAAAAACCAAAATGTGGTAGCTGAATACACGGAAGTACTAAAAAAAAATGCCTGTAGCAGAGAAACCTGCTCTTAAAGATGACATACTGTGTTCATACTTACATGACATGCTCAGAATAGGAAAACTGATAAAGACAGAAGGCTTGTTAGTGTTTGCTAGGGATAGGTAAGAAGGGAATGTGTGTTAGGGGAAACGAGGAGTACAGATGTACATGCAGGCAAAACACTCATACACATAAATTATTTTTTTTTAAAAGAGCATATTGCATTCTCCTTCCCTTTCTCCACATTGCTTCTCTCTACTGTAAAATCAAGGGCGCTTATTTTTTTTCTTAAAATAATGAGCCCGTGGGTGTTCTGTTTCTTCTTTGCTGTGGTGATTCACTCGGGCTGAGTCTTTTCCATTTCTGACTTTTCATTGTTTGCTGCATCACAAAGCCTCCTGCACTTTGCAAGTTTTTACTTGGATGGTAACACATGTAATGTCTTTCTCAAACGCACTTCACTACTTCAATCCAATTTAGCGGTTGCATTCTAGTTCCTTTCGCTACCTTGGCACGTTAATCATTTGGGTATAGTCCCCTAAGAGTTATTTTTACAATGAAACAATCAGTTCAGGTTGCAAAGAAAGAAATCTTCAATGTCATTTTGAGAGCATGTATGCTATAGAGTTACAATGATTGAATTAGAATAGTTTATATACATGAGTTGGCTCAGTGGTTAAGAACACCCGCTGGTCTTCCAGAGGTCACAGGTTTGATTGCCAGCACTCACGTGGTGGCTCACAACTGTCTGGAACTCCAGATCCTATGCCCTCTTCTGGCGTCTGTGGGCACCAGGCAAACATACATATGGCACACAGACATAATGCAAGCAAAATACCCATCTACATAAAAATTTTTAAAGACAAACCCGATATATGTATATATATATATAGTCATAAAAATTATATAGAAGTGTACCAGATTAGCGATTTTCTCTTTATTACAGGATACATAAGTCTGTCTGTGGAGGTTTGAATGGAATGATGCTCACAAGCTCATCTGTTTGCATTCTTGGTCACAGTTGGTAGACTGAGAAGGATTAGGAGGTGTGGTCCCTTGTTGGAAGAAATGTGCCAGTGGTGGTGTGCTCTGAGGTTTTAAAAATCCAAATCATTATTTGATTGTATGTTCTCCCCTCCCCCATGCTCCTGTTTTAATATTAAGCTCTCAGCTGCTGCCCCAATGCCATGCCATCCTGTTGCCATCCTCCCTGCCATAATGGTCATGGGCTTTAACCCCCTGAAACCATAAGCCCCAAGTAAACTCTTGCTTCTATAAGTTTCTGTGGTCACCGTGTCTCTTCACAGCACTAGGAAAGCAACCAAGACAGTGTCAATCGATTACTTCATTACAGGTGGATTCAATCACTATCGGATGACGACTGCATCCAAGGCAGTGGTTCTCAACCTTACCAGTGCTATGACCCTTTGATACATACAGTTCCTCATGTTGTGGTGACCCCCAACCATAAAATTATTTTCGTTACTACTTCATAACTGTAATTTTGTTGCTGTTATGAATCGTAAATATCTGCAATGTAGGATATCTGATTTGTGACCCCCTGTGAAAGGGTCACTCGGCCCTCCCAAAAGGGTCATGACCCACAGGTTGAGAACCACTGATCTAAGTGAATGACTCTTCATTTACACACGCTCAGAAAGCAGTAGGACTTAAATGGAGGCACAGGTAATCCATGCACATAATACTAAACATCAAAATATCTTAGACGCATACGAAAATTAAAACTGCAGAAGACACAGCCCACTAAAACCTGAGATAATCCACGGGGAAACACTCCAAAGAAAAGGAAAGCTTTAGAGATACTCTGTCATCATCACATAAAGCAGGAAGGCCTGATCTTAAAGACCACGAGCACAGCTCCCTCCAGGTAGTCTGTGAGCAGGGTTTTAGCTTGTTCTGAAGTCAGCGTCATGACAAACAGCGGGAGTTCTGCAGAAGTGCGTGGGAAACAAAAGGAGGAGAGTGGCCTTCAGCTTCACACCGATTCCATCAAATGCTGATTCCTTTTGAAACGTGGCCTGGGCTGAAAACGGAAAGTTTAGAGGAAAAAAAATGCAACTGCTTAGGTCCAGTTTTAAGTTTTGCAACTTCACCTGAGTTCCAAGGTGAAGAAGGGAGGCTTTATATTGTGAGGCAGGCAGACCTGCATCTGGACTGAGAACTGCTGTCCGAAGTGTCAGAAGCCACATGATTCATCCCCCTTATCCACCAGGGCTGTGTTTCAAGACCCACAATGGAGTCCCCACACTGCAGAGTACTGAACTTCTGTATACCAGGTTTCCCTCTATACATACATACCTGCAGCAAAGCTTGATTTATAAAGTGAGCTCAGTAAGAGATACCAACAAGCAATTAAAATAGCACAGAATATTATAAAGATTATATAAACTCTCCCCATCATAATTTGTCCAATTAAACTCACTGAGTCACCAGGGCAGGAAAAAGACAGGAAAATGAAGGACAGCTAGGCGGGAAGAAGAAAGAACTAGAAGGACTAGGAAGGAGAGGAACAGGAGGCTACAGAGGGTGAAATATGTCTTGTATATGTATGAAAATGTCAGAATGAAACCTGTCATTGTGTACAAGCAATATGTGTCAATAAATGCACATATCAAGATAAGTAAGTAAATTAATTTTATTAAAAATGAAAATAAAGCAAGATGTACCTTAAACATAGAGATAATCTGAATTTGATGGCACTTGTCTATAATCCTAGTATGGGAGGCAGAAGCAGAAATATCAGGTGTTCAAGGTCATCCTCAGCTGCAAAAGGAATCTAAGGCAAGACCCTGTTTCAATAAATGAAAACAAAAATATCCTTAAAAATAGTTTAAATTACATGTGTGTGCGTGTGTGTCTGTGTGTGTGTGTGCATGTGAGTGCTGACAGAGATCAAGGCTTCAGCACCTCCTGGAGCTGAGCAACAGGCAGGAATGAGCCGCCTCACGTGGGTTCCAGGAACTAAACTCAGGTCCTCCGCAAGAACAATACTTGCCTTTGACCTCCAAGTCACCTCTCTAGGCCCCAGACAAAAATAACTCAATTCTTCCCTGCACCATAGTTATATCTTTAGACTGTACCTGACTTCAGGGAACACCAATCATGAAATCAAACTGGGCTGAAAATGGCCCATGTTCACTTCCAAAGCCAAGGATGTAACTGTGTTCCCTTCATTCTCTTGGAGACTATTTTTAAGTAAAAGGCTGTATATGTGTGTGGGCTACCTTGCAGGGGTGCTCTTATGTTAAAATCCAAGATACTCCAAGATACACAATGCCCCCACCCCCTCCCCGTGTTAAATGTTTCGGGTACTTTGGGAGACCAGGGATTCTCTATGACTTTATATAGCCCTTCGCTAAGACTGCCTGCCCTTCCCCTCAAGCACCTCACCTATGCTGATGCAAAGCCTTTGGAAGGGGATTTCGATTTTGATTTACTTCTTTGCTTCTGGGTCACCGGCACCTTGGCAGTAAGCAGCACATGACACTATTTGAATTCGGTCCAGAATCTAACCATCTAGCTTTCTGCCACAAAGGCATAGAAATCTATTTTTGAGCCAAGGCAATTTGGATCTTGAGGTAAAGAATATCATTCTCCGCCACCATTTGTGGATTCTCTTCCAACAGGAACATAACCACAGAGAGTTTCTGGCCGTCGTTACTCTCTCCCAATCTTGCTCCTACACCGGAATTAAGTACTTTTATGAACTGGGTCAGACACAAGCTGGCAATGCAGGGCTGGTGAGCCTGTTTCTCTATAAGGTTCTAGATAGGTGTTCCAATTCCATTATTCCTAAAGTAGTATCTCAAGGGGGGAAGCATCAAGATGGCTTTGGATTTTGATTAGATCTACAAATCTTGAGTATGTCTCATTTTCTGAGTCAAAATTTACTGATTATGTTTTATATGACTTTACCTCGTTTGCTTTCTTTAATAGGAGGAAGTCAAATTTTCTGTCTATATTTCTTTAAATTTATGCTTTTTATGTTGATGTTAAAAAACATTCAGTGTAACAGTCCTGGCTGTCCTGGAACTTGCTTGGTAGACCTGGCTGGCCTCGAACTCCCTGAGATCTGCCTGCCTCTCCCTCCCAAGTGCTGGGATCAAAGGCGTGCGCCACCACCGACAGCTGCTTGATCTTATATGTAGGTAGATTCCACAATTATTGGAGTAGAGGAGGAGGAAGAGCAGGGAAGGAGGAAAAAGGAATGTCCATGGTTAACTCAGGAAATTGACTTAACAAGTGAAAAACAAGATACAAGTGTCTCTCTCCTGTACAAACTGTTTTCGCTAAGAAGTACCCCAGGCGTGAAGGATTTAGAATGCCACAGTGCTGCTTGCTCTGATGACCTGATGGGTGTGAGCAGGGATCATCAGCGCCTGCTAAAAGCATCAGGTGAAAAGCTGAGTGAGACCTTGGCAGGTTCCCACGCAGCACAGCAGGGCCTGACTCTGCCCACCGATCCACCACACAACACACAAACAGCCAGCCAGGTAGCTTAAGCTTCTGGATGTAGACAAAACAAGGAGCTTGGTTTTGGTTTCTTTGACTTTCTCTATGTGTTCTAACATGACCGAGAGTTTAGAGGACCAATGTAGCAAGCTTTCTTTTAGGTCACCAAGCAGCTTCCAAGTCATGACATGGAGATGTCTTATTAGTTATGAATGCTTGACCATAGCTTGTTTCTAGCTAGTTTTTTTCTTTAACTCAACCTGTTTCTCTTCATCTATGTTTTGCCTCGGGTTTTTTTCCTTCCTTCCTTCCTTTCTGTATGTCCTACTTTCCTGCTTATTGTGTCTGGTTAGTTGGTGGCTGCCTGGCTTCTGGCCCCAGGCATCTCCCTCTGTCTCTCTCTGATTCTCTTCTTGTTCTCCCCTTTCTCTAGATTCCTCCTATTTATTCTCTCTGCCAACAGCCCTGCCTATTCCTCTTCTGCCTAGTTATTGGCTGTTCAGCTTTTCTATTAGATCAATGAGGCGCCTGAGGCAGGCAAGGTAAAACATAATTAAACAAATGCAGCATAAACAAATGTAACGCATCTTTGTATACTAAATATTCCACAACATATCAACTATGTTGTGTAGTTTAAACATTTTATTTAGTGTGTGTGTGTGTGTGTTTGTGTGTGTGTGTGTGCCTACATGCCATAGTAAACATGTGAATGTCAGAGAACAACTTGCAGAAATCAGTTTTCTTTCTCCACCTTATTTTGAGGCAGAGTCTCTCTTAGTGTTTTTGCTGTGCTGTATACTTTTGGCTAGCTGGCCTGCAAGCTCCTGGGTGATTCTCCTAATTCCATCTCCTATCTCACAAGTATGAGTGCTGGGATTACAGACGCACACATCACGTCCATTCAGGAAAACAATTATTAGGGTTTATGACCTTTCTAGTTGTGGACTTTTGACCACATTTACAGTGCCTAATGTGGATTCCCTCCTGTGTAGCAGGCCTCAATTCCAACCAGAAAGTGACTGTTTAACCCCATAGCAGATGCCACCACTGCACCAGTGTGCGAGTAAGCAGTAGTGTAAGGCTTTTGACCGCTCTCCCCAAGCTGCCTGCATAGCATCTGGCAACATGGTGAGGGCTACTGAGCTTCCAGCTTAGTTCCAGCTAGGGTTCCTTTTGCCCTTATAATGAAAACTAAAGTCACTTACATATATGAAGCACAAAGATTGATTTTTGTGCTGCACTTTCTGAAGCTGAAGCACTGATGAGATTACAGGCTTCCAAAACTCGTTTAAGTAGTCTTTCTCGGGCCAGTGAAATGGCTCATCAGGTAAAGGCACTTGTTGCCTGACTACTTGAGTTCTTAGAACACATGTAAAATCGGGTGGAGAGAACAGGCTCTTCAAGGTTGTCCTCTGACTCCACACGTGCACACTGTGGCACATATGTGCCCACACATGTTTATACACACACCCCCTATGAATATCTCTCATACACTAGTAATAATAATACATTAAATTCGCAAAGCATTCCTTATCCTATAGATTACTAAGTAACTAGTATTAACTTATTAGATTCAAGAGTTACAATTTTAGTGACTGTCTTAGTTTCCTCTCTGTGGCTGTGATGAATACTCTGACCAAAAGCATCTTAAGAGGTTTCCAAATCCAGGTCACAATCACTCTTTGACATCTGGGTCACAATAAATCTTTGAGGGTCATCAGGGCAGAAACCTTGAGGCAGGAACCACGGAGGAACATTGTTTGTACCTTGCTCACTGGCTCATCCTTAGCCAGCTTTCACATGCAACTTAAGCCTACCTACCCTAGGAACGGTGCCATCCACAGCGCACTGGGCCTTCCCACATCACTTGTCATTCAAGACAGTACCCAACTGATGCGTCTTTGGGCCAATCTGATGGAGACAATTGCTCCATTGAGGTTCCCTCTTCCCAGGTGAGGTTCCCTCTTCCCAGGGGACTCTAGGTGGTACCACGTACACACACACACACACACACACACACACACACACACACACACACCCTAACCAGGACAGTAACATCAAAAATTCATCTGGGAGGAGCTGGAGCGATGGTACAGTGCTTAAGAACACTTGGGGGTCTCCAGGCCCAGCACTCAGGTGGTAGAGGCAGGCAGATATCTGTGAGTTCAAGGCCAGCCTGGTCTACAGAGCAAGTGCTAGGACAGGCTCCAAAGTTACATAGAGAAACCCTGTCTCCAAAAAACCAACTTGGGGCTCTTGCAGAGGGCCTGGGTTCATTTCCCAGCATCTATATACAATAGCTTACAATCATCTGTAACTCTGGTTCCTGGAAGACCCAATGCCCTTTTCTGGTCTCTGGGGGCTTCAGGTTAGCACACAGTATACAGAAACACATTCAGGCAAACACTGAATACACAAAAAGTAAAAATAAATGAACCTTAACATTCTTTTAATAAAGGCTTCAACTTGGAAGAAGCAGGTTTAAATGAATCTCATCAGGCACCAGGCTGTCTCTTTCTACTGGCTTCTTTTCTGAGCACAGATTTCTCATCCTGAGCACTTTTTCTTACCACTTAGAGGAAGTAAATAATTCAGAGTAACATAATCTCCAGTACAGCACTGGATGAATGGAACGTCCTCCATTTCCCTCTAGAAATAGCGTCAAGAGAAGACATAGAGGGTCATTTCGTTTGTTTTGAGACAACATCTTGCTCTGTAGTTCAGACTGGCCAGAGATTCACCATGTAGCCCAGGCTAGCCTTGCACTCACAGCACGCTTCATGCCCCGGCTTCTCAAGTTCTGGGCTCAGAGGTGTGAGCTACCATACCCAGGTGACAATGGCTTTTTAAAAAATGTCATAATTTTTCCTATAATGTCAAATAATAAAAAATTATCTGCACTTGGTGTTTTGTATTTGGAAAAGTTCCATTTTTATTAAATCAATGACACAGTGGCTCTGGTGTCCCCACAGCTTGTCATTGTGTAAGATGCAGAGTCCTTCTGTCACCTGTTTTCTCAGGGATGATGGCACCAGAATATCATAGAAACAAGGACTTTCTTTTTGAAGACTGGAAGAAAAAAATTCCATTTCCTTGTAGGAGTGCACTGTAGTGCAAACAAGGCTCACAAGAAATTTATCAAACATGTCTCCTTCAGCCTTTGCTAAGGAACGCCTCTGTGTTCAGGGCAAACGAAAGTGGCAGGTGACCGTCATCCGCGTGAGAGCGCTTCACGGGCCTGAAAATCCTTCCCTGCCTCTGAATGCTCAGTCTGCAGCCAGACCTTACTTGGTTGCTGTTTTCCACATTAGTTGATTTTCTTTCTTTTTCACTAAAAAATACACATCTTGCTATGTATCCCAGGCTGTCCTCAAATGCTCCATTCTGCCGCTGTAGCCTCTCAAGGACTGGAGTGATATCACAGCACAGCACCGGATAGATTTCTAAGTCTAAGTGAATTTATGCCTCCTTTTGATTTTCATCACATAAAAGTTAGTTATCATTTCCAATTAAGCTCATTCCTCCTCTTCCCCCTCCCCTGTCCGTCTTGCCTACCACAGTGCTTTCTTTCCTATGTGACTGGTAAAGTCTTATGTCTCTAAAGCGTGCTGTCTGGTTTCCACTGAGTGGCATATGTCTTGTTTTCTGATGCCATTCTTTCGCAGTCACCAGTGACTGCTATGTTTCCATCAGCTTACACACAAATGCTATTGCTTATTTTTTATTAAAACACAAAATAACTAGCCAGGCAGTGGTGATGGCACTTTAATCCCAGCATTCAGGAGGCAGAGACAGGCAGATCTCTGTGACTTTCAGGACAGAGACAAACCCTCTGTATAAAAACAAAACAGAAACCCACAATGCAATTAAAAGTGTATATGATGTTGTCTTAGTTAGAATTTTTAATTGGTGCGATGACCAAAAAGCATGCAGGGGAGGAAAGGGTTTATCACTGTTCCTCATCTAAGGAAGTCAGGACAGGAACTCAAATAGGCAGGAACCTGGAGACAGGAGCTGATGCTACCATAGAGGGGAGCTGCTTACTGGCTTGTTCTCTATGTCTTGCTCAGCCTACTGTCTTATAGAATTCAGGACCACAAGCTCAGGGAAGGCACCACCCACAAGGGCTGGGCCCTCTTCCATCAATCACTAAGAAAATGCCCTACTGGGTTGTGTACAGCCCGATCTTATGGAGACATTTCTCAAAGAGCCTACCTCCTCTGAAGACTAGCTTGTGTCAAGTTGACACAGAACTAACCAGTACAGTTGTTACAGAAATAAGCCGATTTTCAAGTCCAGCACTTAGTTTGTATACAAGTGTTAATTATATTCATTGTTCATACATTATGTAATGATTTTGTGTGGTGTGCTAAAGGCTACTTGGTGTTCTTAAATGCAAATGTTCATTTCTCATTTCTATTTGATTGTCTTGAAAATAAGGCAGTTTGGGTGGGTGAGCTGGCTTGTCAAGCCTGATGACCTGAGTTTGATCCACACAGCCTACATGGTAGAAGGAGAGACCTGCTTTCTGCAAATTGTCCTCTGACCTCCACATGTGTGCTGTGACACGTGCACACACATACGCATAAAATATGTATTCACTTTTAAGATAAAAAATTTAGATTCTTCTTTATATACATATTTGAACTCTTTTAAGTCAATGGTTATCAACTACAGGAGGGTTTACCCTCTGCTGATCAAAGGACATTTGGCAATATCTACAGTGTTTATTTGTTTACTCATTTACTCATCTTGAGACAGGGTCTCACTATGTGGCCCAGGATGGCTGGTCTTCAACTCAATAGTCCTCCTGCCTCAGCCTTCTAAGAGCTGGGATTGTGGGCATGAACTACCATGGTTGGTTTGTAGTCATTTTGGTTTATTACAGTTAGAGAGGAAACATTATATAGTTTTTCTTTCCAGACCATAATAAGCATTCGAATTTTCTTTGAACCACCTTCAAATTTAAATTATCCCACTTAGACTTGAAGCTATGAATTATACATGGTTTGACCATTCCTGAGTCTGAAGGACAGACCACTTCGTATTCCTCCAGGCTATGATATATATTAAGAAATAATAAAAAGTGGCAGTGGCTGAATGAGGGTTATAGACACAAACTCAATGCGCATTTAGATGAACACATCGGCATACTACACAGGTACACACAGACTGTCTGGGGCTGAGAGCAAAACATGGGAGCTGAGGTCCTGGGCTGGGGAAGGAAGAGCTGTCTGAGTTGGAGGACGATTGCATATGGGAGGGGAGTTCCCAAGGCGCTGAGAATTCTCCAACTCCCAGCATGGGCCACCAAAGAAAAGGGGCCGAGAAAGGCTTCCTAGCCCCACGTGTGGCACTATGGCCTAGGGACACAGTGTATTTAAGATGACTTTGGCAATTTCTTATATTTCTTTCCAAATGCTTGTGTACTGTTAACCCCCATTCATCAATAATGTGTAGAGGTGACAACTCTTAAATTCACAGGCTTGTGAGCAGAGGGACAGCAGCAGCAGCAGCTCCAATTCCAGGAATCACTGTGGGTGGGGTGGAAGTCTGAAGAAAAACTGGACTGGGCAGAGTCAGGAATGGGAACAACCTAGAAAAATCCCTGAGATGTATGAAAAGGAATTGGGGGTCCGGAATCGACTGATTCCCTGGTTGGAAAAAGTGCTTCAGGGTCTCAGAGCAGACAGGCAGTTCTGCTGTACCCAGATCCTCACTCATGAGAGAATTTAATGCATGGTCTCCTGATTTTGATTAGCATTTTGCTTCTAACTACTGCTCTTAAATTCAAATTATAGCTTTTTGGAGGACACAAAGAGAAAAAAGAAAAAGGAGAAGAAACATGCTGACGTTGCATGAGATCAAATAACCAGTCCTTCCTAAAACCATAGACCCTGCCATGGGTTGCCTTTCAGTGCCAGGTCTGACATTTTCCATGCTTGGTGTCTGCATGTAAACAATCACATTGGAGAGTTTGAGCAAAGTCTTCTGGTTGTTTTGAGCTCTGTGAGGAATACGCAAAATGTTCCGTGAGATTCTGGTTCCCAGTGTGTTTTATATTTACATGGCTCACCAAGTCTTATCTGCACATTGCCCACCTAGAATGAGAAAGGATCTGAATGGATATGATGAATAATTAATTTCATAATTAATTTCAACTTCATGCAAGGGGAAGATGGAAGCGTCCCACATTCCATCCATCCAACTTCACTCCAACTCCATCTGCTGGGCCAGTCAGTAGACCTGAAGGGAAAGAATCACAGACCTGAAAGAATTGTTCATCCTATGGGCAGGACAGGAGCTGAGAGCAAGGGTGTGAGAGTCCCGATGTAAAGACATAAAAAAATGGTGGCTGCTGGTAATTTGGCTCCCTATGGTACTGTGATAGTTGATGTGTTCACGGTCCCTCTGAAGCCCTTGTGAGTGTGAATATGCCCCCAACCCCTAGCTGCAGTGAGAAGCAAACTGAGGCCTGAGAGCTCCTCACTCCTTTTCCCTCTTCCCCTCTCCCCTCTTCAGCTCTGAATGCCACTATAAAGACTAGACTCCACCATCCTTCCCGCATGTCAAGACCGCTGACATATACTGTTCCCAAAGCACCGGTCAGAATGAGAGTGACAGTCAAACAGTCCAAGTCCTTTAGAAAAGCGATGCTGGGAGAGACAGGCAACATGTTTATAGCAAGAAAGAAACACCAGTATGGATGCTAAGGAGCCCTGCAACAGCACAAGAGACTCCAGAGAGAAACAACAGTGTGATCTCAGACTAATCTAGTGGAAGAAATAAGCCAACAACAAAAACACAGTGAAAAAGGAACCGTGACTCAGAGGGAAGGGAAAAGGAAATTTGGAGGATAGACCCTGGATGGTAGATTCTGAAAGGGAAAAAAAGGATCAGATAGAAGAGAGATGATGGAAGAAATGTTTCTGTATTGAAAAAGTGCTTATATCTACAATTCAGGTGAAATTAATGAGAAATAATGAACCAAGCAAAATTCTTGACCTTCAAGATAAACAGAAAATCTCACATTCAAAAAATAAGTAAAAAAGACTGAACTACAAAGAAATAGAGTTGGACAGGCGTGTGACTGACCTTCAGCACCGTGAGCTGAAAGAAAGTGGAGTCAGGTGCGGTGGTAGCCCCGGCTCCTGGAAAGCTGAGGCAGGAGAATTATGACTTGAAATCTCTTTGGCTACATATGAGACGCTGTCTCAGAAACAAAGAAAAGACAAAGAATGAAAGGGAAGGAGAAAATTACAAATTTCTGAGAAGGATTAAAATCCTAGAATTCTAATCTACGCAAGTTATTATTTAAAAGTTACTGTTCACTGTTGCTATTTACCTGCCAACTACAAGGGAAGACATCTGTGAACATTGACAGACTAGAGCATGTCTCAGGCATTCCACCTGTAAGTGAAAGCTCAAACAACAAATTAATCTGAATATGATATATACACACAAAGTTATCATTAACTGCACAGCAAATCACATTTGAGTGACGTAAGGCAACGGTAAGCCCTTGCCACCTGCCATCTCATGGTTTTACTGAGTCCAAAGTGACTTAGCTATGAAATCCTGGTTTGAAGTTTCTCACAAAGACTGACTCATTATGAGGCACTGTGGTCCCCTGAGGATGTCAAGGTGGTCACTGACTGACTGAGGCATTGTCTGTCTCTTGGTAGAAGGCTCAGACCCTTCATTGTGTTGTTCTTCTAGGTCTATTGAATGTCTTCCTGATATGATGACCAGTGCCAGCTACAGCCTGAGAAGAATCAGCCAACATACCACAGCACTCTGCTGATTTGAAGCTGGGTACTAAACACAACTCACACTGGGAAGGCAAGGGTTAGATTCTACCACTGAAAGACACGTGTTGAAATATTTGTAAATTTATTTTAAGGTCATCATATAGATTAGGTAAAACTATTAGAAATGCAGGAAAAACCTAATACCATTTAAATTATGGGAATACAGTTCAGTGACATAATGGTATGCATAGCATAAGTAAGGCCCTAAGTTCTGGGTTCAATTGTCAGCACAAAAACAACAACCAAAAAGCATGCAAGCATACGCAGAAGAAACACAACAATATATTGTACTTACTACACATACACAAAGCATTTTAGTCCCCCAAAGACATACATCCTTAGATCCATGAAGTAAATGATAAAAAACAAAAAGCAAAGCAAAAACGTTCAGCGATGGATTTGCCACCATTTTGTGTCTTCCATTGACTCTGGATGTTAGGGATTCTGAGTACTTTACAGATAACAGTTTGTTGACTCACCACCCAAACTCATGGATTAGGAAGACACAACTACTTGGTAATTAAAAAAACACCCAGGCTGGAGACATAGTTCAGTGGTTAAGAACATTTGCTGGTCTTGCAGAGAACAAAGGTTTGGTTCTTAGCACCTCATGTTGGTTCACAGCCATCCACTGACTCCACTTCCAGGGGATTTGATGCTGTCTTCCTACCTGGGCACAAAGCATGCACGTGGCACATATGCAACATGAACATGCATGTAACACACATACATAAATACACATGCATGTAACACACATGCATGCGGCACACATGCATAGATGCACATGAATGTAACACATACATACATGCACATGCATTTAACACACAAACATACATGCGGCACACGTACATACATGCAGGCATCACTTGGGATGAAAGGATAAATTATTACTCCTTATGCAAACAAGGTAAGGTGTCTCCTTTTACTGGAGTATAGTCAATGTCATAGGTAAGAAGAACTGAAAATTGTAGGTTGGAAAAAAGGAAACATAACCGTTTCTATTTATCAATGATAAAACATTCCGTATAAAAATCTTAGGAAGTCCACCATAACAACAAAAACAAATCACCCTAAACAAACTTCCTAGAACTAATAAGTGACTATAATAGGATCACAGGATACAAAGTTAACACCTAAAATTTGATTGCACATATGTATACTAATAGTGAACAAACGAGCAGACAGAAGTCACAGTTCAGCACTGTTCACAATCACTCTAAAAATGGACATAAAGCAAAAGATACCCAGCGACAATCCACAACCAGAGAGAAGCTAGAACCCTCTTCCAGAAACAGATGGAAGCAGATGCAGAAATCCACAACTAACCAATAGGCCAAGCTCCTGGAGTACAATCGAAGCAAGGCATGAGTGACAATATGAACAAAGGAGTCAAGACCATGATGGGGAAACCCACAGAATCAGCTGACCCGAGCTAGTGAGAGATCACTGACTCAGGTCTGACAAATGGGGAACCGGCATAAGACTGAACTAGTCTCCCCTATTATAGATGACAATGGTGTGGCGTGGTGGAGAGATGCCTTGGTCCTGCCTTAACGAAGTGATGGGGATAGACTTAGTATACTTACCCTCTCTGAGGAGCAGATGGGAGGTTGGGGGAGGGGATGGGGGGAGTGGGAAGAGAGGAGGGAGAGGGAACTGGGATTGGAATGTAAAAAATAAATAAAAAAAAACAACGAAGTGAGGTACAAACTTAACAGAACTTATACATTGTCTGTGCACTGATGATTATTCAAGAGGGCCTAAATACATGGGGAACCAAACAGTGCTCAATGGCTGGAAGACCAAACAAAAGAAGAATGTGATTTCTCCCAAATTAATCTGCAGATTTAGTTTAATTCCTATCAGAATGGTAAATATTTTTGAGGCATGGGTTTATTTTATTTGTTTGTTTTGTTTTTTCCTTGTTTGTTTTGTTTTGAAACAGGATCTCATTGTGTAGCCCTGGCTGTCTTGAAACTCACTTTGTAGATTAACCTAGCCTCAAACTCACAAAGATCAGCCTCTCATTTCCCCCAGATGCTGGGATTGAAGATGTGCACCGCCACGCCCAGTTGTACTTGTTGCTATTACAGAGGACTGGGGTTCAGTTCCCAGAACCCACACATTGGCTCACCACTATCCAGAACTCTAGCTCCAGGGGATCTGATCTTTTTTTATTTCTGTGAGCACCAGGCATACCTGTGTTGCACAGATGCACATGTACTCTTTCAAATAAGATGAATAAACCTTAAAACAAAACAAAAAGAGCCCTCCCAAAACATTAGAGTACAAGATATGGAGTCAAATCTGAAGACATCAACTAAGGTAGAAAACCTAGACGATAGTTTTTCTTTTTAAAGTTATATCTGACAACATAAATATTTAAAACCTTTGAACAGCAAATTGTACTAAGTGTAAGTGAGCTCAGCAAACAAACGATGGAGCAGGAAACATTCTCAGTGATTACAGCAGGAAAGCCTAATGTCTACACTTGAAAACCTCCAACTTAAGCCAATACACACACTGGGATGGACAGACAGACAGACAGTGGAGCAAGCAGACATTATTAATACTTGCAGCAAGGAAAGGCTAGCACTCTACATAAATAAAGAACACCAACAATGGAAAAAGAGCCCATGTGCATAACAAAACGGTCAAACAATGAATCACACAGATATTCACAATGCTTATGACAGGAAAAGGTCTTCTGTCTACAGTACATACAGAGGAGCTCATGCACGTCCTGAACTGTTCAGAGGCTTCACCATTTAAAGAAGAAGAGTAAATGCCAAAAAACACAGGCAAATATGGTCAAACTTGCTGGTACTGGGAAAATATACATTAAAATAATAAACTGCACTGTTTTGTCCATTGGACTGCAATAACTTAAAAGGAACAAGAGTGGCACTTTCTGTTTGGAAATAGGAGGAAAAAAAACCATTAAATATTTTTTGGTTTCTTTGGATAGGAATCTATTGTTACCTATTTAAATTACTATACATGTCATCAACAGGATAATCCTTCCAGAAATATGTTACCTAGAAAGAAAACTTAGTTCAAGGATGTATGTATAATGCTATTTGGTACACTTTAGGCCCCAAAGAGACTCTTGTCTCAAAAAACAAGGTGGATGGCTCCTGAGGAACACGTGTCCTCTGGCCTCCACATGAACACACACATCTGTGTATGTGTACCCACAAACACATATGCACCAACATAAACACACACACAGACACAAGATTAAGTAAAATATAATATGGTTTTACAAATTAGCAATAATTTCTCCCTCTCACTTTTTTTTCCCTAGAGATGGGGTTTCTCTGTGTAACAGCCCTAGCTGTCCTGGAACTTGTTCTATAGGCCAGGCTGGCCTCGAAGTCACAGAGATCTGCCTGCTCGTGTGCACACATACACATATGTATGTATGCATGAAAGAGACAAAGACACAGAGAAAACATAAAAAGTTACTAGAATCAGGTGTGTTGGCTCATGTCTGAAATCCCAACATTTGGGAGGCTGAGGTAAGAATTGTAATGAGTTCAAAGCCAGCCAGGGCTGCAGAATAAGACCCTATCTTAATAACAAAACAGACATAGAAAAATTTTAAATTATTATAGATCCACATTTACTATTTTCAAAGATGCTTATGATGACCTATTAAATGAAAAACAAGTCGGGCTGTGTGGATTTGAATAGGACACTTGTAAGGATGTTGGAGCTGGCATGTGGTACACACTATCACCCCCGCGCCCTAGCACTCGAAGCCTGAGGCAGGAGCATCACCAGTTTCATGCTGGGCAACAAAGAGATCCTGTCAAGAAAAGGAGAGGGAAAGATAGGGAGGGGGGAGAAGGGAAATACTAGAAAGTGTTAGAAAGAGAAGGAAGACTGAGACATGGTACAGAATCATCCAAGGTCTAAACCTATATGAAGTATGATTTATGTCTATAATGACCAACATCTCTGAAGCATCTGAGTGTGCATTTGAGCATTTGTCAACAAAGCATGGGAACTGCCATGGAGAAAGACTGTGCCACAAAATGAAGAGGCATCATTGGCTTCTTGTTAATGGAAGTCTTGGCAACTGCCACAACGTCTTTGAAAGTGGAGCATTTCAGAGAAACTCAGCCCAAGCTTTTCCACAGAGTACCACACAGATGTACACCCTGGCCTGCATGGGAAGCACGAGGCACACACCAAATGCAAAGATAGTTTATAGGCACTATGGGCTTAAAATGGACTTTAAGGGCCTTAAGTTAGAAAAGAACAAAGTATCCAAATTTGGGCACACAAGCATATATTTAAACTTATCTTGGAAAAACACTAACTGGCAACTGCTAGGAAAGAAAGCATGCCAGTGATCCCTGATGCAGAGTTCAGAAAAAGACTGACTCAGTGTGGCTGGAAAGATGCTGCTCATGACAGAGGCAAAACACAGCCTTTCAGGCCTAAGGAGCCAGACTCAACTCAGGTTAGGCAGCCAGAGAACCAGGCAGCAAGCCAAAGCAGCATTCAAGTTGCCCAGCAAAGGCCCCTGGGAAAGCACCAGGGCCCCAGGCCCACCGCAGAGAGTTGCCAGCTCCTTTCACTGTCTCCCTTCCCTTCTTGAGATGCCTGCTGCCTAGTCGCAGGATGTAGAACGGGAGTATGTTTTCTCAGAACTTGAGCTTAAGCCTCAAAGCTGTGGACAGCAGGCAACAATTGCCCCACTCTCAAAAGAAAGCCGTAGAAACACAGCCGTGTCCGCACAGAGAGTGGTCTTCAGTGACCAGTGCTATCACCCATTTCCAGCTTCCGGAAGGACAGATTCCGTAACAAGATTCTTGGTAGTAGAGGGCTGTTGTGAGCAGGAAGCCTTATGTTTTCTATCACACCAAATCAAAGCTGGCCTCTTTTGGAAGGGGACCAAGTGACCTGATTTAGACATTGGCTCTGACTACAAGAGGGGAGGGCTGTTATCTTATTTTCCAGCTGGAAGCTGGATGCCCTGATACCACAATGAGCCACATGAACATTTGGGGAGGAAAATGTTCAGGAAATTGGATCCTATGGGATGAAAGTAGAGACCAGGGCCTCCCTCCCTCCTGGAAAACTCAGAGCAGAGATGGATGCTAGCTAGCCATGGAGGAAGGCAAGGAGGAAAGACTCCAGAGGAGGCAGCTAACCTTTCCATTCAATCTCAGTGTACCGGGTGAACTCCACAGACAGGATGGTGAGCAACTAGAAGGGACTGCCTTGAAATACTGCACCCAAAGAATGGTCTGCATGGGCGAGGAGAGTCCCACGGATGTGGCTGGCGCATGAGGATGGGGTGGGAAAGCTCAGGGGCTGTATTATGTTGAAATGGAAGGTGTTGAGCACCTCCCCTTACACATGGTGGGAAGCAGACACATTTAAATGCCTGCCAGGCCCTGGCTACAAAAGAAAACTGCAGCTACAACCTTTGCCTCCGTCCCTCTCCACGGCTGTCCCCAACTCTAAGGAAGTAAAAGCAGTGGCAGGGGTGGCGGTGGGGGATGGGGCTAGGACAGAATAGACCTCTCACCCAGTGTTGGTTCCAAACCCACAGGTCTGGCCTGAGAGAGAAGCTTAAGTCGGAGGAAGGGATGGAATGTTAATTTAGATCTAGAAGAAAACCCTAAAATTGTTCTGAAAACTACAGATCTTGCTCAAACGTAATTCAAGGAACATGGAAGAGAAGCCTTACTTAGAGTACCCTTGATAAGAAATGGTAAATAGAACTGTTTCCTAACTGCCTCCAGTCAGTGTCAGCCCACTCAATGGTGGAGTCATAGCTACAGGGTCCTTTGCCCTAGCCAGCACAAGCTGTCTTTGACCACCTGGCCCTTACATACTCTTCAAGCTTGTTTACTATTCTTCCTTCCATTCCAAGCACACATGGCATGTGACTCCCTGTGTTGATGACATTTCCTCCTTTTGGAAAGCACTGCCGGCTGCCCTCCTGGGCCCTGTTCTGTCCAAACCCTACCTCCTTCACAAAGCCTGCCTACCTGGCCCAGAATCGTCAAAATCACTGCTTTCTCTGAGTTTCATATTGCTGACTCATCACTGCCCTTCAACCACACAATCCAACCAACACTCATTTGAAAAATGTACTCACTGCATGTGTCTAGCCTTGGTATGTTGCATGGTATTCACCTTCATACCCATGGGCTCCGTAAGGGCAACACGGTTATTAGTTTTTCACCACTATCCCCATCCTAGTCCCAGTGGTGGATTCTGGGTAAATGTTTGTTATGGATGTTTATGTTGCTGATGAGTCTGGCTTTGTCCTCTTTTCTGGATCAACGTCTCACTTCCTGGGGCCCCTATCAATGCTGATTGCCCATAGGCTGTCTTCTGGATGAACCGGGAATGAGCCATGAGCCCACTGTTATGCCAATGTTCTGTGGACCACGCTTCTAAAAGAATTTTGTGCCACTTTCTCTATTTTTAAAAAACGGGAACAACAGTATGTTTTCCTCTGCATAGCCACTAATTATATCAGTAGAGGCAAACAAGATGACGTTAATTGTATTTCTCTGTAAATCTGATTATGTATCATTAGCACTTTGCAGGATCATTTCTGGGGAGATACAGAAATAACTCATCTAAAAGAATACCAGCTTCTCAAAGGGTTTTTTCCTTTATCTTCTTTTCAATTTAGAAATGAAGATTTCAGTCCTGTAGGAATAGAATAGCTGGGTCGTGAATGAATTGTGACTCATTTCAAGGATTTGAGCAATGTAAGGAAAACCTTACCTCGCCGCTTATTTTCTAAAGGCTAAAAAAACGATGACAACCTATTTTCCATTTCCTGATTCTCAGTTAGTTCCAAGGAGAATTCCACTGGGCCCTACTTCAGCCTCAGGTAGTTGAAGTAACAAGACCAACGTCTGCTCTCGATTCTGCTCTCAAGGAAAGCCAAGTGTCTTATTTCATCTGGAGATGAGTATGTGTGGAAAAAGTGAGGTGTGGTGAGATCATCTGGTGGATTTTACTTACCACGCTAATTCCCTAAATAACCCAGCAAAACAAGTCCAGAAGTTCAATTACCTAAATCACCTGCCCGCATCTAAGTTTGCTTACTCTGCAGATAAATCAACCGTGCCCTCTCTTCCCCTCAATTGTTTAAAAGTAGAGCAAGGTAGCCAGAGTCTAACTGTTCCTCCATAGGGGAAGAAGGAGGAAGTATCGTAGTAAGAGAACAAGGGCTGGGGATGTAGCTCAGTGGCCCATGCTTGCCTGGCTGTTTCAGAGAGAGGGCAGAAAGACACGGGAGTGGGAGTGACAGAGACTGCAAAAATAGATAGTGCTTGCCCAGGGTGTGCAAAGACCTAGATTTGGTCCCCAGAACTGCAAGAACAATGACAATGACAACAAGAAGCAACAACAACAACCACAACAACAAATAAGACAGAAAGATCAAGGGCAGAAGAGACTGGTTAAGCATTTGAACTCTGGGCCTATTGTGATGGCTCCGGGTCCAATCCCTGGAACCCACAGAAAAGTGAAAAGAGGGACGCCACTGCACAGAATTGTGCTCTGTCCTCCATATGTGCACCATGGCACAAATGACCATTTACACACATCACAAACTCATATACAGTAATAATAAATTATACAATAATAGTACTTTGTATTGCATTTTGTTTTTGTTTTTCCAGACAGAGTTTTCCTATGTAGCTCTGGCTGCCCTAGAACTCACTTTTTAGACCAGCTTACCTTGAACTCAGAGATTCCCCCTGCCTCTGACTCCAAAGGGCTGGGATTAAAGGAGTGTACAACACTGCCAGGTCCAGATTGCCTGAATTAAAGGCATGTGCCACCATGCTTGGTGAATTTATTTATTTTTATTTGTATTATTTTTAATTTTGTGTGTGTGTGTACGTTTGTGTACATGATAGTCTGCAGAAACCAAAAGGTGCTGGACCTCCTGGTACTGGAGTTACAGGTGCTTATGAGCTGCCCTATGGAAGTGCTGAAAATCAAACTGGGGTCCTCCGCAAGAGCAGTGTATGCTCCTAACCACTGAGCCATCTCTCCAGCTTCTAAGTAAGTAAACATTTAAAAAAGATTTTGCAGTTTTCTGTAGCAAAACCAATGTTATTAGTACAAATGATGAAGGAAAACCGAATGTGCTGTTCTCCCCATGTATTTGAACACTGTATTGGGTATTGATTCTTCTTGGTTTTAACTACAACAATTATCTCATTCACTGGGGACAGATACACCGAAGTGTTCAAAGGACACGATTGCTCTTCGTGTGTTTTGGCGTTAACACATCAGGACAAGGGGCCCTGGATTTTCTAGCACAGCGCCACTTCTGTTCTCTTCAGTTGTGGTAGCCTGTTAAGTCTCTGGTTAAGTATCATTTAATATTTGCACCTTCACAAATTCTTTCGCTTCAGAAGTTAGTTCTTTAATGAGAAGAAAGGTTTCTCCTAGCAAGCATTCTGATTTGGGATTTTTGAGAATATGATCAAAATATTCAGTGAAAAGAAAAATGAGTGTGTTTCATCTCTTTTGAGCCTTACTGTCTTGTGCTGGGTCTCCCAAAGCCCCTGACACACTGTGCGGTATAGCAGAGTGTACAAGATACAGCCGGGAGAGGCAGCAAGCTCTGACCAACTGTGTGATTCCAGACAGACAACAATACCCACCAAGTTGGTCCCTGGTGATGTGGCCAGATGAGGACAACTTACAGGGTCTATGATAGAGGTTGATGGAAATCTAAATGGGAAGGCAAATTTTCAGATGGATTAAATATATTTCTAAGTATTTTCATTTATATTTGCTTACCTGCTTTTGTAAAACAACTCCTGCTCATTTTTTGTTATCCTATTTTCTGACACCTAAAGTGTGTTTTTCTTCCACATATTGCATCCCAAAGTTATCCCAAACTGAAAGAGCCCACATCAATAACAGAGTGGACCCACGGCAGGTAGAAACAAGACACACGGAAACTTGAAGCTGGGCGCCCTGTTAGTGCTCTCTTTGTTGCTGTGACAGAACACTCAAGAAAACAACTTGAGGAGGGAAGAGTTGATGTTTTCTGTCGTACTTGCCTAGCTCTCTGCTGTGGGCCTTTGGCCAGGCAGAACACAATGGTAGAGGGCTGGCGGGCACAAAGGTGTTTACATCATGGCAGCCAGGACACAGAGGAATGTGGAGGAGAGAATCTGGAAGACGATACAGGCCCTAAGAATTCATTTCCAGTAACCCAGTCAGGCCCCATGTTCCAGCTTCTACCATCTGCTAAAGAGTACATCCAATTATAACTTCGTCAGTGGGCTAACCCACTGATTAGGCCAGAGCCCTCCTGATCCTATTGCCTCTCCATGATTGATATGTCAGTTGGAGACCAGGCCCTTCACACATGAGCCTTGGGGGATACTTCATACCCAAAACAGAACAGACAAGACTTCCATGTAGAAAAGAGGCCATTACGAAAGCAGTTCTGGACCTGCACTGTGGGATGAACTGGTCAGGGATTCCTGCCAGTTATGGGATGCCAGAGCTAGGGTGAAGTAGACGTGTCTCATTTAAAGCCTGCTGCTATAGAATTAGCAGTGCCCAGACGGCGGCACTGAGCAAGCCCTTTTGTTTGAAGACGTGGATGACTCAGTTTCAGGTGCAGCCAACACTAGAAGTGAGTCCTCTTGATTCTACCACGACAAAGATCTGTTGGCTTGCAGAGCTAGCAAGCTTCTTCCTCTGAGGATGAAGAATCTCTAGTCAAGTGTTGTTTTGTAATGGATTCTCATATATATGTGCAGTGATACCCAAGAGGTTGTTTGTTTTTTTAAATTGGCTCAATTTGTCTTTTTGCTTACTAGAAACTATGCATTGGTAAGGAGTCATTACCCAAAAGCACATCCACAGAAGTCTTTTTAGACACCCTGCTTCTGCATTTCTTAGATTTATTTATTTTTATTGTATGTGTATTGGTGTTTTTGCAGGAGTGTCAGGTTCCCTGGAGCTGAATTTACAGACAGTTGTGAGCTGCCATGTGGGTGCTGGGAATTGAACCCGGGTCTTCTGGAAGATCTGCCAGTGCTCTTAACCACTGAGCCATCTCTCCAGCTCCTGCTTCTGTATTTTTTGTGACTGTTTTTAACTGAGCGGCTGGTTCATATTTACTAGAGTTTCCAAGAACAGGGTTCATTGTCTTCAAGCATCAGGAACAGGCTTGTGAGCATCTCAGAATAAACAAGCCCACTGAAGTTGTTATGGAATCAGGAAAGCCTAGCATCCAGTTTTGGAATGGGTCAGCTATAGAACATCTAGCTACCGGAAGCTGGGGAGCAGAACCCAGAGGAAAGCGTCACCAAGACCCTCTAGTCCTGTGGTTCTCACCCTTCCTAATGCTGTGACCCTTTAATACAGTTCCACATGTTGTGGTGATCCCCAACCATAGAATTATTAAGTTGTTCTTCATAACTGTAACTTTACTACTGTTGTTCATCATAATGTGAATATCTGATATGTGATCCCAATTGGGTCGTGACCCACAGGTTGGGAACTGCTAGTCTAGTGTCTTTGCAATGCTGGGATGGCATGAACTCTGACTGTTATTCAGTCTCACATGTGATCAAGTGTGCAGGAGTCTGGGCTCTCTGAAGGACAGACACTCATGACCCTAGTCAGTCTCTGTCAGAGGACTTAAAGAACATTGACTGAATGCCAGTGCTGGGGTTGGAATGTTTAGCCCTGTGCATAGAAAAGCAAAGGGGATTGGTGGAGGCCTACAAGGTAGCTCAGCAGACAAAGGCACTTTCTGTCTAAAGAAGCAAGCCTGAAAACCTGAGTTCAACTGGGCGTTGGAGGCGCACGACTTTAATCTCAGCACTCAGGAGGCAGAGGCAGGCGGATGTCTGTGAGTTCAAGGCCAGCCTGGTCTACAGAGCGAGTTCCAGGACAGCCTCCAAAACAATACAGAGAAACCCTGTCTTGAAAAACAAAAAAAACAAAAAAAAAAAAGAAAGAAAGAAAAAGAAAAGAAAAAAGAAAACCTGAGTTCAGTCCCAGAACCCATATAAAGAAGAAAGGGGAAAACCAACTCTATGACCTTCACACACATGTACAGCCCACATGCCTCCTGCTTTCCTGTATCACATACATGTGTGCTAATAATAAATTAATCAAATAAATTTAAAATTAAAACTTTTTTAAAAGTAGAAAAGAAGTTGGTCTGTAGAGAACAGGACAGAGACGTAAAGCTCACGTCAAGACTACCCAGAACCTTTTCCTTCTTCCTCCCTCCCTCCCTCCCTCCTTCCCTCCCTGCCTCCTTCTGTCTCTCCTTCCTACCTTCTGTTTTGAAGGTCTCATGTAGCCCAGGTTGGCTTCTGACTTACTATGTTGCTAAGGATGGCCTTGAACTCTGGTCCTACAGGCATGAGCCATTATGTCCGGTTTTATTGGGTACTAAAGATGCATCGCAGGGCTTTGTGTATGCGGGCAAGCACTCCACCAATGGAGTTGTATCCCCAGTACATACCCCCGTCCCCCCAGAGTCTCACTAAGTAGTTCAGGCTGGCCCAGAACTTGCTGTGAAGTCCACAATGGCCTAAATTTGAAATCTCCCTGCTTAGCCTCAGGAGTGAAGAGAGAGATCACAGGCAAACCCTGGAATTACAAGTGCGTGCCATATTTCCTGATTTAAGAGTCTAATTCGAGTTCCTGTTTCTGGTCTTTTATGCTGCTTCATTCTTGGATGTTCCTTATGATAAGTCTAATTACAATACTTAGAATAAGCACATTTTCAAGGTAGTTTGAGTAGGTTTTTATTATTTAAAAATTTAAACAGAGGGGTGGTGAGATGGCTCAGTGGGTAAAGACGTTTGCCACGGGGCCCGATGCCCTGACTTCCAGGCCACATGATGGAAATAGAGAAACAGCTCCTACAGGTTGTCCTCTGACTTCCATTATTGTTCTGTGACACGTACAGTCGCCATCTGCCCCACATTCAAAAATAATATAACAGAAAATTTTAAATCAAAATAGACCTACTGAAGAGTTCACGTCATTGTGTCCGTGTAGCTAGCAACTGATTTCACCCAAAAATCACTGTAAAAATTTTCTGCAGTGTCGTTAGTATAGATGGACTTTGAGCTCCAGCAAATGTGGTTTTGGTAGGGGGATGGAGAAGTGGCTCCTCAGTTAAGAGCACTGGTTGCTCTTCCAGAAGGCCTGGGTTTGATTCCCAGCACCCACAAAGTGCCTTACGATGGTAAGTAACTCCAGTTCTAGGAGATCCAACATCCTCTTCTGACCTCTGTGGGCACTGGCATTCAAGCAGGCAGAATACCCATACATATAAAGTATAAATGAAGGTTAAAGAATTGAAGAGAGAGAGATAGAGAGACAGACACAGAGATTTTGGTAGGCATACCTAAGTAAGTATTGACTGTCAAAAAGAATAATTACAATTTTCTATATCTTAATTAAACATATAAAATATTTTCCATAAAATATTCATACTTTTGTCTCTCAAAAATATCTTCCTTTGAATATTCAATAGGAACAGTCATTGCAAATTTCCTTTAAAAGACTGGAATTTAGGGGAAACACTTGTAGTTGGTAATGAGTTACAGAATGCATTTTTTTTTGGGTTATTTTTCGAGACAGGGTTTCTCTGTGGCTTTGGAGGATGTCCTGGACCTAGCTCTTGTAGACCAGCAGGCTGGTCTCGAACTTACAAAGTTCCACCTGCCTCTGCCTCCCGAGTGCTGTTATTAAAGGCGTGCACCACCAGAATGCATTTTTAAGGTACATTTTCATTATCTCTCTTACTACATTGTGGATATGCAAAACGAGAAACTTCTTGTAGTTAGCATGGTAAATAATTACTGATGTGTTAATGTGCCTTGCCAGGTTGAGGAGTACACACAACTCAGACCAAAGCACTTGTCTAGCATGCATAGGGCCGGGGTTCTGTTCCCAGAATAACAAACAAAAACCAAAAGCATGCCAAAATTATTAGGAAAAATATCTTCTATTGTTTCTGATAAATGCTCTAATTACAAAATAATCTCATATCACTTACTTAATTTTTTAGTGTTTATGTTGGAGGCTTTTCTTTTTTCCTCTCAGCCCTTTGTAGGAGAAATCTGCATCAAATGAGTCTGAGCTAACATTTTAGAGAAATCATCAGGCCATTTGACCAGCTTTCACCAGTTTCTGTCAGTCAACGCTGTCAGCCCACATGGCTGGTACAACCCCTGAAACTGCTGTTCAGGATGCTACCCACTTCATGAACAGTTCTTTGCTCAAATAAACTCTGTTCAATTAACTAAACCTTTTTTTTTTTTTTTGAGAGACGAGAAGGAAATAATGGAGAACAAAGCTCTGTTGCCAGGTGTCTGACTTTAAAATGCTGACTCCAAAACCTATCAGCTATGGAATTCTTAGCGAGATTATTTATACTTTTCATTACCTTCACCGTGGAAATAATAACAGTACCCACCTCAGTACAGGGGGCAGATTAATACACACAAAACACTTAAAATAGCCTTGGCTGGTATTAAGAAGCTGTGTTTGCAGTTATCGATCTATTAAATGTCTGGCTCATTTCTGAACTCCTAGTTTGGCCTTAGTTCTCTCTACAGGCTCTGCTTGTTCCCAGTTCCCTGGTCTTTTGCATCAGCATTGCTCTCATTGGCATCTTACTTTCCACCCTCTCCCTGGTCAACTTTATCTTAGCCTCCAGATTGAATGGTAATTTACATTTACAATGACTCCTCACATTCATTCACCATCCTGGTCTTTCCACAGAAGCCCAAGAATCACAGTTTTAGCTGATTAGTGAATGTCTACATCTAGAAGTGTCCCAGACGCAAGCTCAATACTTAGAAAAGCAAATTAATTCCCCTCTTGCCTCTATCTTTCCACATGTCCAAGGCCAGTAGGGAACCACAGAAACAAGAGCAGGGTGTTCTCCACTGCTAACTGAATAGAGGAGGGTATTGTAATGTTAACCAAGGTGGACAGGTGTTATTCACACTTATAGGTAGAAATAATAATCCTTTGTAAACTGTCTTTAAGGCTTTGGAACCAGACAGTAAGTTTTTTTTAATTAAAAAATTTTATTTTTAAGTTTAAATTCAAATTAGAAACAAGGTTTCTTCACATGTCAATCTCATGTCCCTCTCCCTTTCCCTCCCCTCCTCCCAACCCCTCCCACCACCCACCCCAGATAGTAAGTTTTGACACATTTAGAGAAAAGGAAGTGTGTGTGTGTGTGTGTGTGTGTGTGTGTGTGTGTGTGTATACACCAGTCCAGAGAGTAGGGAACTAAACTCTTCTCTCTTCCCAATAATGGGAGCTAAAACTCACTATGCCTCTGTACACAGCAAAATCCAGAGACGGACTTGGACGGGAGTAGAGGAGGGCAGGACTGTGCAGGTTATTGAACACAGGAAATGACTTCTTGTTTTTTGTTGTTGTTTTTAGAAGTGGACCTTCTGGGAAACGGTAGAAAGAAAGGTCAGGATACAAGGGATATGAGGAGGTGTTGTGTGATGCTATTCCTGTGCTGATACGAGCAAACAGCTACTCACCCCAGAATCAATGATGGACCAAGGTAAGGGTACCACTAAAGTCCACGTGGGGAACCAAAACTGCTTTGTTTTATTGAAGTTCCTTCAGGAATGCAGGTGAGGGATTACTTACGGGACTCAGTGACAGCTGCATCACCCAAGCCCACCCATCATGGGTGACAGCTCATAAAAACCGAAAACTTAAAGAGTGTATTGCACAGCCTGAAGGCAGCTCAAGGGTTGGAGAGTGTCCTTTCCAGGTACTTCAATTGGTCTGAGTGTCCTTCCAGGCGACTCAACTGGTCTCTGTCCTCCTGGTCTCTCCTTCTCCTAGAGGTGGTTTTAGTCTGAGCTTCTTCTGGGCAAATCAACTTGTTCCCGAAGTTCTTACAGTTTATAAATGCTCTGGGAAGGAGGGGATTAGTGAATCCAGTCAGTTTCAGGGACTTCGTGAAGCTATTTTGAGTTATTTATGTCTTATAGTAAAGGGGCTTCCTTACAGGGTGGAATGTTTTACCTCCTCTTAGAAGATTACATTGAGCTGGGAGTTGGTGGCGCATGCCTTTAATTCCAGCACTCGGGAAGCAGAGGCAAGCAGATCTCTGTGAGTTCCAGACCAGCCTGGTCTACAAGAGAAGATTGCATTGTTTTACCTTCTTGTAAACATCCCATCTTAAACTATGCCCCCACCTCCTATAAACACCCTATGTTTTAAGTATCCTCCCTCCAAATGGAAGATTTTAATCTAGGAGGAAACTATGATATAACAAAGGGAAGGTGACAAGAGAAAGAATTTATGGAGAACAGATCAGCCCTCAGGAAAAGATGGAATATACCCATGCTGTCTATATGATGATAGAGGAAACCTGTCTGGGGGGATGGGAGGGTGGGGTCACATCCATTTTTTTTTTTTTTAGTTCCTGACCCTATGGTCTACATTTATCACTGGTGGCTCTGTATAGAGACCTTGAAAACATTCTTCAGACTCCCATTTTAATTCAGTCTTAATTTAAAGGTCAGTTTTCCAGATGCACTCTGGATAGGGGAGGGAATCATCGCGCTTCCCCGAGTCACCAGCAGCAGTGTATGTTTGCCACCAAGCCACTAAGCTGGGATACCTACCCGAAAGAGCTCGTCCACAACTTTTGGAGAACCACCATCCCTACCACTTGGTAAAATTTGAACAGGCAAGAGTTTCCACAGTTACTTTCTGAGTCCTACAAACTTGTAGAAACTTCAAGTTGAGAAAAAGCCAAGTCTGACATCCCCTTTCCTCAGTAGTCTTTGAAAACATTTCTTTCTTGGATTGTTGGTGAGGCAACGATATCTCTTGTAGAAAAACAATAATGTGACCCCCTCAGATTTCACATCTATTTGGAACCAAACCAAACTAGAACAAAAACCTGCCTCCTAGATGGGGTTATTGGTGCTGGTTAAAAGCATCACCTAGCTCTCTGAAGGATACTCTTCTTGCACCACCTCCATCCAGCGGTCCATGAGGTCTTAGCACTCTCCCCTAGAAACGTGCTCCTTCTTCCTCCACAACAGTAAAAGCCAGCGTCAGTTCCCCCCATTTCCCCGGTTCACTATATTGGCCAAAAGTGGACCTTCTCGCTCCCAGAAGTGGTACCTCAGTACCCCCTTTTCCTCTATGACCTTTGTTTCTGAGGGTCTTGTGAAAAGACATGTCTGTGGTATCCCTTTGCTTTAATAAACCAGTGCCTCCCATCACTCTCACGAAGCTGCTCTTCAGTTTATATCAGGACCCCAAGAGAGGAGCACATAAGATGATTATAGTCAGTCACATGAATGGATTACTCCATTTTATAGGCATATTAATGTGTGTCATTAAATCCATGCTTCAAAACTGTGACTTCATGGATATTATCACCACAATGAAGCTAAAACAGGCAGCATGGTGGTAAGCTGCTTATATTGACATAGGGAAAAGGAATGTTTTCACTGTTTCTTACACAGAAACAGTTTGTCCTCACTCCTGAGAGACAGTCACGAATGACAGCTTATGAGAACTACAAAATGGCATTGTTCAAATTGTCTGTAACATTAAGAGGCAATAATTCCTGAGAATTACCATTGCCTGGTAATGAAAGTCATTAATCCTCAGATTTGGATACAACTAGGAATTCCAAGAATGTCTGAAAAGAAAATTAAGGCACATGGTGGTAACACTTTAACTCTTCATAGTCAAAGAAAGATATTCAGTGCCGAGGGGAACTAACCCATTAGTAGAGCCATTAGCAGAGTGCTCTTCGCTTGGGGAGGAGGTAGGGCACTCACAGACAGTCCTGAAGAGGTAGGGGTGTGTGTGTGTGTGTGTGTGTTCTGAAAAGGGAGGTCAGGTTCTAAAAGCAGGGCTCCTAAGGGGCTGGATCAAAGGCAGAAAGAGATTATACACAAAGGTAACCACACTTAAAAAAAATCAAAGATTAGAAGCCAAGGGTGGTATATTTCTGTAATCTCAACACTTGGGAGGTGGAGGCAGCAAGGAAAAGTGTTAGAGTTCAACTCCACTACTAAACTGCAAGTCCAAGGCTAATCGGAGGGCTGTGAGGCCACAAACAGGCACTATGTACTCACACCTGTACATACATGTGCACTATGTACTCACACCTGTACATACATATGCACTATGTACTCACACCTGTACATACATATGCACTATGTACTCACACCTGTACATACATGTGCACTATGTACTCACACCTGTACATACATATGCACTATGTACTCACACCTGTACATACATGTGCACTATGTACTCACACCTGTACATACATATGCACTATGTACTCACACCTGTACATACATGTGCACTATGTACTCACATCTGTACATACATGTGCACAAAAGCATGCTAATGAGTACATACACCACACAAACCCCCCCCACACACACACACAATGAAAATTTATAAGATACTAAGAAGTAATACTGGAGATGAGAAAATGGGCATGAACACAAATAAAAGGAGAATTAGTTATGGGATGGAGAGGCAGGTCAGCAATTAAGAGCAAAAAGTTCAGTTCTCAACACCAGCTTTGGGTGGCTCACAAGTGCCTGTCACACCAACCCCAGGGAGTTGAGACATCCTTGGCCTCTGTGAGCACCTGCACTTGTGTGTAGATATCTGCCCCCACAATTAAAAGTAAAGTAAATCTTTAAAAAATTATGAGAGAATGAAAGAACAGATTTATTCATCTAAATAAAATATGAATAATGAAACGGAATTTTTTTCTTAGAAAAATACAGCCAACATAAACTGAATCAAGAGGAGTAGACAGCCTGATTAAACTTTCAGCCTTTAATATTTATTTTAAATTTTAAAATTCTTCCTATAAAAGCACTATCAGGCCAGAATGGTTTCTCAGGATACTTCGGCCAAACTTCCTTCAGCAAGAAGATAATCCTATTTCATATAATTTGTTCCAGGTAATAGAAGAAGACAGAATGTCTTCCAACATAATTTGTTAAACTAGTACAATATTTATTTCATAATCAGACAAAGAAGCATATAAAGGAAGTTTAGGCTTACTCTCAGGCAAAAACACACAAGCAAACATGTTAATGCATTAATGTGTCACACCCAATCTGATAATTCAGTTAAAACAAAACAAAACAACTCATAAGAGAAAGAAATCCTTTAATCTGGGAAGGTCATCTTCCCAAACTCTATGCAAACAAAACAACCAATCATGAATTGTTAGAATTGCTTTCTGTCAAGAGTAATCCTCAGAAACCCTTTATCCCAGCTTATGGTCAATCAGGATTGGACCAGAACTTCAAGCCACAGATGAAGTGGAAAAGGGAAGGTGGACTGGAGGGAAGGAAGGAAAATCTAGAAGGATGGAAATGAAACTAACACTTCACAGATGACCAATTCTTACAGAAAATCTATGAATCAATAAATTACTCAAAAACTGAGCTGTATTTCTTTTTTTGCCTAGAGAATTCTAAAATTTGCATGAAAAGATGCTTTTGATGAAAATGAAAAAGGATGAGGAGCTGGTCTATACCTATAGGCCCAGCATTTGGGGAGCTGAGGCATTGGAGGCTAGCCTGGGTTATATACACAGACCATAAAAAAAAAAAAGCAAAGAAATTTTCTCTACCACACAGGAAAACTTACTAGAAAGCCTTGATTACCCCAGGCATTAGTGGCACACTCCTTTAATCCCAACACATGAGAGGCAGAGGCAGGCGGATCTCTGTGAGTTCGAGGCCAGCCTGATCTACAGAGCGAGTGCCAGGATAGGCCCCAAAGCTACAGAGGAACCCTGTCTCTAAAACAACAACAAAAAGCCTTGATGGCTACAACTAGCAATGAGACAGGATAGAAAATCAAATCAGCAGTACAACATAAATGATTGTAATACAGGACCATTCCTATATTAAAGCTACACCTGACACTCAATTCGGTAGGAAAGGAAGAATGTCCGTGGCTCCCGAGCTCCAGGATACCTTTCCATCAGAGCTGTGTAACACTTAGTATTCTGTGACTCCCGAGTGCCAGAATACTGTCCCACATGATCCGTCAAATTGACGACAGCCCCCATCTTCCATATTATTTGATACAAGGTCTTTTTTCACTTTTGCACAGCTCAAGTCTCCTGACTCTGCATTTCAGAAGGGCACATGGTGCCACCCAGCTTTTGTGTGGATTTGGGATTTGTGTTCAGCGAGCTCTTTACCTCCTGAGTCATCCCACCAGTCCTCTTAAAGTTCTTGAAGAAGCAGGGCTTGCGTGGCAGGGTTCTCTTCTCAGAAGTCAGTTAGTAGACAGTCAGCACCTAAAATGGAGAGTTGGAAATGAAAGATTGAAAACTATTCTAATCTTGTTTTCACACTCAGTTTGATGCTGGGCCTGGTGTGCCTAAGCCCACAGTTTTTCACTGAGCTGCACACACAGCCAGCCATGCATACTAATCTACTACTGAGGTGTTTTGATTGGTTTTTAACCATTCTATTACCATCCCATGATTTCCTTTGCGCCCCTTTTGAAAGAGTGAATTCTAGCAAATTCTAACAGTAATGGTTTTCAATGTTTACTTTTTCTTCTTCAGAGATGGTATATGCCTGAAGGCAGAATACCAAGCTAAAGAAAACAAGACCCAAATTGGTTATACGCTACAGGGAGCCTGAAGTTTCTTAGTTCTACTAAACTATAAACATAAATGTTTCCTAAAGAAGCAGGCTGGCTAGACCGACCATGTTTGATTCCTAAGCAGTCCAGGAAGATACCAAGTACCTTTTTATGCTTCTTTCAATGGCTCTGAGTCCTCCTGACAAAGTTCACTAACAGTCTCACAGAAGTTTTGTTGGTGACAGTGTGGCGTGTGAAGTGGCCGGGTAGACCCATGAATGCCGCTTTGTTCGGGCAGAGTCCTGCTACAGCGAGGGCACAGACCAGCCCAACACTTGCCATTTAAACCTCCCTCTGCGGGCTTCATGGCTTGGCTGGAATGCCTAATTCATCATGCAGCTTAGTGGCAAGGATTACCTTTTACACTCTGAAAACAGTCACACCAAGTGAAACAAATCAGACCTTCAGTTTGAGTTTCTCCTTTCTCTTTGTGCTCTCACATTTTTGGGGGGGAAGGGATAAAATTAACAAAATGTTTTTAATGAGACATTTGATTGAAAATCATACCCTGGGTCAGGCTACATTACATAACATAGTTTTGCTTCTATTTGGAATCTAGTAAGAACTGACATTTTATTGGGAAAAGTGAGGTAACTTGTTTTCAGACTTTTTTTTCCAAAGAAAAAGTACCTGGGATTCTATTAACACAACTTTAAAAAACATCTTGTGGTTTAAAAAAAAAGCTTCTATAAATACATTTTTTTAAAGTGCAGACTCATGTTTTTTAATTCTATAAAACCATAGCTAACTATCGAAGTGCTAAAGGTCTTGGGATGAGGGCCTCGGAGGTCACTTGACTCACCCTTCCATGGGCAGAACTGTCCCTGGCATTGTTTTCCTGAGCATTTTCTCCAGGCCCACGGAATGTCTAAAGAACACAATTCAATGCTTTGAATTATAATTGTATTTTTACAGCATTTTATCAGCTAGAACAATGCAGAGTATAAATGATTTTTCTAAATTGAATGCTGCTTTTAACTTTCAATAAGAGATTTTAAAATGAAGATGTGTGTGTGTGTGTGTGTGTGTTACATGCATGTGAGTGTGAGAACGTATGTACTCATGCACACAGATGTGAAGGCTAGAAGACATGAGGTGCCTTCTATTGCTTCATATCTTATTACCATGAGACTGGGTGTCTCTCACTGACCTGGAAGCTTGTTGTTTTACCTAGGGTGACTGGCCAGAGAGATGCCAGGATCCTCCTGCTGGCTCCTCTATATACTGGAGATATAAGCACACACAGCCGTTCATAGCTTTTTATGTGCATACTGGGAATTTATAATCAGGTCATCATGCTTGTACAACAAGTGCTCTTACTGTCTTAGGGTTTCGATTGCTGTAAAGAGACACCTTTACCATGGCAAGTCTTATAAAGGAAAACATTTAATTGGGTGGTTTACAGTTCAGAGGTTTAGTCCATCATTGTCATGCTGGAAGCAAAGCAGCATGCAGGTAAACATGGTGCTGGAGCTGAGAGTCCCTACATTTTCATCCAAAGGCAACAGGAAGTGAACTATCTCACTGGGTATGGCTTGAGCATATATGACACCTCAAAGCCTACCTCCATGGTGACACACTTCCTCCAACAAGGTTGCATCTTTTTATACTGTTACTCCCTTTGGGGGAATTTTCTTTCAAACCACAACACTCATCTCCTCAGCTTCAATGCTCTTTTTTTTTTTTAAATGCCTGGGTGTTTTGTATGTGTGATCTCTCCAGGTACTGGGGACAGAATCCAGGGTCTTGAGCTTGAACAAGGTCACCATTGCTGAGTTAAATCCTTAACTCCTTGGCTCTCCTTTTAAAAAAAGATGTTGGCCTGTTTAATTCATATTAGGTGTTTGCACAGTATGCCACTTAAAGACTAAGCATTGGGTGAAACTTTTTTTTTTCAAGACTTTTTCAAGGTTTTTTTTTTTTTTTTTTTTTTTTGGTTTCTCTGTGGCTTTGGAAGCTGTCCTGGAACTGGCTTTTGTAGACCAGGCTGGTCTCGAACTCACAGAGATCCGCCTCCTTCTGCCTCCCGAGTTCTGGGATTAAAGGCATGTGCCACCTCTGCCCGGCCCGGAGAAGCTTTTATTTTTAGTTTTGGGGATTAAACCTACAACGTCACACATGTTAGACAAACTTCTGCAACTGAGCTGCACCTTCAGCACACAATTAGATTTTATGTTTTAGAAGAGATAACTGTATGGAGAGTCAATGAGGTTCTACTGTAACACATTCTACTTGGAGAGTTTATGGCTTTATCACATATAATTATGCCATAAAATGATATGCAACCCATTAGAAATAACTTGAAGTGTCAAGGGCAAAATGGTTCATTGACTGACATGAATTTCCTCAAGATAGAATATATACTGTAGCTGGTGACTCCTAGTGAATGATTGCTGAGATATCTACCAAAAAAAAAAAAGTTAAAAAATGACTAAAATCCATTATATGCGGACCACAGGAATAAATGTTAAGTCAAAGATTTTACATATACTACCAATAGATAGTTTTCTCTTATAAATATCCAACTTACAGGTAGAATGGACAATTCTATAAGAAACTTTGCAATGCTAATGCAAATTTTTTTGAAAAACAATACAAATAGCCTCCATTTGTGTGTGTGTTTTTTAGCTGTTTGTCTCATCTCTGTCAGAAAGCTTTCTTCTTGGAAAAAGACAATGAGGTCTTGAAGAGCTGTTCTTTTTGTTTGGTTCATTAATAAAAACAACTTTTATAACTGGACTGCTCATAATTGTTTTATTGTTCAGTTGATTTTAAATGCTTCCTAAACTTTTGCTATGCAATTGAAATTTCCAGAACAGTTCATTTGGAATCCTTATGATGTCCATCCACAATGGGCACAAAAATGAGTGACCAGGCTGCTGTACTTTGGGCTGTCCCAAGGCTGTGCTTTAAAGGCTTAGTTTCGAGATGGTGCTATTGGGAATGTGGACCTTTCAGAAGGGACCTTGTGGAGGTCACTGGGAGATGCTCTTGTGGATGATGGAAGCCCCACCTCTTTTCTCTTTTGCTTCCTTTCTTACAGTGGTTTTGTTCCACCAAGTGCTCTTCTATGTGTGCTAAGAGCCTCAGGCCCCAAAATCAATGGGGTGAACGAATCATGGAGAAAAACATCTAGAACTATGGGACAAGCTTTTCCCTTTAAAAAGTGGATTTAACACAGGATTGGGGGAGGACGTGGAGAATGTCTGTCATATTATAGAATTGAGCTTGGAAGGCGTAGGTGGGAATGCTAAGCTAATATTCTACTACTGAGTTACACCCCTGAGTCCTACCTACGCAGCTCTATATTGCTGCCTGATTAAGCAAAGAAAACAAAAGGAGTGTGCAAAGTGTGGTGTAGGGAACGAGAGTGAGACAGACACAGAGAGAAACAGGATAAGGCCAGGCAGGGGTAGGAATGAGAGCAGAAGAGGTGGCGAGAAGGCAGAGTCAATAAAAAGGGGACACTTGCACTGTCATTAATGCGAGGGCTCAAACTAGTGCTTGGGTAGCATCTCCACAAAGTCTTTTCTGACCGCATCTTCTGGCTTAATGCTGCAGCCTCTTTGTTAGGCAACTATTGCCGCATAACAAATTAACCCTAGCGATTGCACACAGTTTTTGTGCGTCAGGAGTCCAGGAGCAGATTAGCTAAAACCACAGGAGCTGGGTCTCGCGAGAGGTTGCAGGCTAAGCTGCTGCCCTCTGAAGACCAGACAGAGACAAACAGATCGGCAGCCAATGGCTCGTCACATGACTATTGGTGAGCGGTCTCAGTTGTTCTCCTAGTGGGTAATAGACTTCTGAGTACCCTTTCGACATGACAGCAGGATTCCCCTAAGAGACACTGGTTCAAGAGAGATCAAGGAAGCTGAAATGCCTGTGGCAGATCTGTCTCTGGTGGCTAGGTCATGAACACTGTCCCTTAGGCATCTTTCCTATTCTTTGGGACAAAATCCTTTGGTTTCAGCCCACATTCAAGGAAAGAAGACACAGCCTCCACCTTTTAAACTATTTGTGGTCTTATTTCAACCTGTTCCATCACTTATTCACCCTGGGCTGTCCAAGATGTTCTGTTCTCTTGTGTGATAAAGTAGAAAACTGAATTGATACCACCAACTTTTAATCTAGCAATCTTTTATGCAATTCATAATAAAAATTGCTAGCAGAAATAATTTGTATAAAAGCAAAAAAGCAAGCACGGTTTAAGCAACACACAGAAAATAGATGAAAGAACCATTTTGCTCTAGAGAACCACACTTTAAAAAAAACTCGAGAGCTGTAAAAATGTAACTCAGGAAAACTAAACTTGCTTTTGAAAATGGCCACAAAGAAAAACGTATAAAAGCAGAAGCTCTCGTGAGAATTTGAAGTGAACAAAACTACTGTATAATAGAAATCAAAAGCCAAAGAAGGCTCAGTGGTTAAGAGTGCTTACTGGTCTTGAAGAGTTCTGGACTCCATTTCCAAGCACCCACAGCAATCAGCTCACAACTTCCTGTAACTCCAGCCCAAGAACATCTGACAACACTGGCTTCCATGGCCCCAGACACAGGCATAATTAAAAATAACAAACTCTTAAAAAATTCTCTCTTGTAAATTCACCTGGAAAGGAATTAATACCAACATGTATAGTTTCAGCAATTCAGCAAAAGAAACAGCAAACAGGGGGAAAGGGTTTAATTGTAGAATAGAGAAAAATGATCAATTAGTTTAAAAATACATTGAAAACAACATCTCCATAATCAACTTTGTTAGAACAATTCTGATTAAAATCTTGTGTAGGTTACCTGGAGCAAAACTGCTTGAGATTTGTATCAGTATATGTCTTCATGTATTACGTGTAGATTCATAACCTTCAGGATAGAAGGGGTCTGGAGGAAAGGCTGGTTAAGTTTGCAAAGAACAGATTGACAAGCAGGTTAGGGATGTAGCTCAATGGTAAAATGCTTGCCTAGCATGCAGGGAGCTGCAAGTTCCATCCCCAGCAGCATAAACAGAAAGGAGAAATTGTTTTTAATGAATGGATTTGATTGTAGAAAGATAAGTACAACCCAAAATGATGTAACCAATGTATTTAAAGGGGGAATGAAGCTGGGTGTGGTTCTTCATATGAGTAATCCCAGAATTTAGGAGGCTAAGGCAGAGAAGGGTTGCGCATAGGATGAGGTCAGCTTGGGATATTATGAATTCCAGGATAGCCTGGGCTACAGAAAAAGATCTTGTCTCAGGAGAAAAAAAGGGGGGGAGGGCTGGAGAGGTGGTTCAGTAGTTAAAAGTGCTTACTGCTCTTGCAGAGAAGCCAGATTTGGTTTCTAGCAGCTTGCAACTGCCTGTAACTCCAATAACAGAGGATTGGATGCCCTCTTCTGGGCTCGGAGGGCTCCTGCATCCACATCACATGGTGCATATAAACTTAAGTAGGCTCACACATACGGACTCACAAAAAAAAGTCTTTAAAACCCAAGGCAGAAAAAACAAAAAGAGGGGAAAAAAAGGAAGGAAGGAGACAAATGGAAAAATTTTGGGAAAGTAACTACATTTGATTGACAGAGTTGATCTTTATATATGATATATAAATAAATGTACAATAAAATTAATAATTATGTATAATTAACTTGACAATTATAATTTGTCTTCCACAAATCAATATGAAAAGACAAACACTAATTGAAAAATTAATGACCATTCTAATTGAAAAATAAGAAACTGATTTCATATGAGGTAAAAGCAAATAAAATTATGAAGAAATCTTTAATGTAAGTAGCTAGAAACTAAAAAATACAAACTAAAAAATATAGATTCATACACATTATTCACATTATTGTTATGCTTGAAACTGATACAAACAATTTTCTTTCTTTCTTTTTTTTGGTTTTTCAAGACAGGGTTTCTCTGACTGTCCTGATACTTGTTCTGTAAACCAGGTTGGCCTCAAACTCAGAGATTCAACTGCCACTGTCTCCCAAGTGCTGATATTAAAGACATGTACCACCATGTCCCACTGTTTTTATAAAGCTAAAGAAAGGAATGACAGTAATTTCCATTCACAAATTTTTCCACATCTGAGAATAATAAGTAAAGTAGGCACAGATGTAACAGATAAATGTGTAAGGGCATTCCTCACAGCACACTACTCATAAAAATGAAATTAGAAAAATACCAAATATATAGGTTTTTTTTTTTTTTTGGCTTTTCGAGACAAGGTTTCTCTGTATTGTTTTGGAGGCTGTCCTGGAACTCGCTTTGTAGACCAGGCTGGCCTCGAACTCACAGAGATCCACCTGCCTCTGCCTCCCGAGTGCTGGGATTAAAGACATGTGTTACCAACACCCAGCAAGAAATACCAAATATATTTTAACTAAGACTTGGTTGTAGTAAAAAAAAAAAAAGATACATTCACACAATAAAATTCTATTATTTGTATTAAATTGATGTTTTAGTTAGGTATTTACTCTTATCAAATGATATTATCCTGTTTTTCTTTTCTTTTCTATTCATTTTTTTTTTTTTGGTTTTGTTTTTTTAAGGCAGTTTCTCTGTGAAGCCCTGGCTGTCCTGGAATTCACTCTGTAGACCAGTCTGGCCTGGAACTCACAGAGACCCACCTGCTTCTGCCTCCTGAATGCTGGGATTAAAGGAGAGCACCACCATTGTCTGGCTACTATTATCCCTTTTTATCTGAAATTGAGTATATAATATGATAGCATCTTGGTGTAAACGGAATGGAAGGATATAAAAAAAAATCTCTGGGTGGTGAAACCATAGGCGTTTGTTCCATTCACTTTGCTGTATTTTCTGTATTAAATAATTCAGTATGAATTGTTTTCATCATAAGAAAAAAGTTAAATTGTAAGGATAAAAATTCTCCACTGTAACTGGAAGGCTGTGTTCTAGATTTTTTTCTTTCAGAAGTTCTCTAAGTTGTTTACATGGTTTTTCCTCTTCCTAATACACACACACACACACACACACACACACACACACACACACGTCAATATTCAAATACTCAAATACAGTTCTTGTGTCTCCACATCTTCCCTCCTGCTTTGATTCCTCCCTTACCCCTACAGACTTAACCAAAACAGTTACATGGCTCATACAGAGTAAACAGTGAATCTCATTTTAAGTCAAATAAAAAGCTATGCACTACACCGGAATAAGACATTCGGAGGTAAGCCCCCATATGTGACATCGAGGTGCTCCCACGCAAAGCTTGCTGCAGGAGAGAGGTGACTTTACTTTGTGCACACATCCAAGCAATTCTTAGATTTTTCAATTTTATTTACAAATGAAGAAAATGTTCTCAGTTTTATTTACAAGTGGTATTTACTACTCTGAATATGTTCATTTAATTTAATCTTTAACAAATGTTTCACAGTACCAGAAGAAATCTACTTAAGCCGATTTCAAATGGATTAACAAAAGCACTCTTGGATTTTCTTCTATCTTGAAGGAACCTCTTCAACTTGGAAACGGGAAAGGCTACCTCTGCACGTCTTTAGCACACTAGGCCTTTTGTTGCTTTCCCTATCTTGCCAATTCCAGCTTGTATTTTGAACAACCTAAAAGCAAAGTATTTCTCAAAGTTATCTAATTTCTCTGAGTCATCTAAATTCCACAAAAGATATCCTTTCAGATGCCAGACAATTTTGTCTTTTCAAATTCTCAACATTGTGCTATAGTTTTCCTCTTCTAATCTTTCCCAAGGAGTTTAAATGAACACAAGAACACTTAACAGGAAGTTACATTTCTCTGATCTAGAAAATTAGGAGGAAGAGAACAAATGACAAACGGAAGTTAGTAGAAGGAAGGCTGATGTTTTGTTTCTGTTAATTCAAAATCCTCCTGGTATCCTAGCTTAAATAGCAAACATCACAAAGGAGTGCGGCACAGTTTTCCAGCTGGAAGGAACAAAATGAACATTTCCACTGATGATTAAATAGATTAAAATCTACTTTAAAGGAGATCCACAAACATTTCAGTGTAGCTCTTCACTTTTTTTGTTTTGTTTCTTTTTTTTTTTTTTTTTTTGGTTTTTACGAGACAGGGTCTCTCTGTATTGTCTTGGAGCACTTTTGTTTTTTTTAAAAATATTTTGTTTGTATATTTAGACACCATAAAAGAAGAAAATCCTAGCCTATATGCTAAGACTTGGTTCAGTATCAGCATGCTAGAAATCATAACAATAATAATTTCCATAGCAAACATGAAACATACATAATTGATTTTTGCTGTGCCATTCTGAAGGCAGTAGGGGTTACTTTTGTTTATAACTAATAAGAAGTAAGCCCCTTGGTTCGTTTACCAGAGCAGCAGCCCCCAGATTTTGAGATTTCATAAAGCAGTCAGTGTTTTGAATGAATGAATGAACTGGAGAGGAGGGACCCTTGTCAATCTTTTCATTTTATGAAACAAGGACATATTACAGTTTAACCATTATCTACAACTGCTATTATTTCATAAGAAATGGATATTTTAATGAGAGTCACTCATTTTTAAAACTTTTTAATTTTTTTTGAGACAGGATTTCTCTGTATAGCTTTGGAGCCTGTCTTGGAACTAGCTCTTGTAGAACAGGCTGGTCTCAAACTCACAAGATCTGCCTGCCTCTGCCTCCCTAGTGCTGGGATTAAAGGCGTGTGCCACCACTGCCCAGCAGCTAGCTATGTTTTTTTTTTTGTATAGAAATGTAAACAAACATCGTGGGGGGGGTGGTTCTTATGGATTTTGTGATCTTTATAAGCTCCCTGAGCCTTATAAGTTTCATTTATAGATTTATTGATTGGTAGTTTGTTAAGACTTAGGAAACTCCTTCCCCTCTTAAGAAGGGAATGCTTAAATCAAGAAGAGAGAGCTACAGGACACTTATATGATCTCACGATCCTAGAATGTGTGTTAACATATATTTTGTTGTTGTTGACCTTTTATTTCATCAATACCTTCATTTATCAAACAAATAGCTCTTATGACTTATTATGTGTTAGGCATTGCTGGAGATCATCAAGTAGAATAAGGTCACCCCTGTCTTTGGGAAGAGGGGTGTGTGTGTGTGTGTGTGTGTGTGTGTGTGTGTGTGTGTGTGTGTGTGCTCATGTGTGCGCACACTCATGCACGTGGAGTGCACACCGTAAGAGAACACTGGTAATGAAAGCTGAGGCTTGGAGAGAGAACGCTTCATGGAAGAGGAGGCACTGAAGTTGGATGTTGAAAGAGGAAAGGATTTCAGTAGCTCATGTGGTAACCAAGGCCGTCATTGAAACTGGTCAAACCAATGGAATGGTTAAATATATCCAAAGTCCTGACTGAGAATAGTTTGACTTTATATGTACAGGTGAGTATTGAAGAAACATGAAGGCAGACACAAGCTATTTTGTACAGGGACCTTAAAGTCAAGGCACATGTTTGGATCTTTGATAAGCACCAGGGTAGGACAATTCTGGAACTAGAAATCAGGAGGCAGAAGTTTGGGCGTAAGTGTTGCTGCTCTCAGAAAGAAGACCTTGAGGAATTCCTTATTCTGTCCGACCCTTCATCAGCTATCTAAGATGAGACTTACAGCCACACTATCCGCTAGTTTATGAACTCACTGAAGCTTGCTGACTCTAGGTATTTTTGACTCTTCACACTTCAGGTTTAGGAAGATTAGTGGACTAGCCTGGGCATTCAAAGGAGAGAAAGCCAGTGTGGATTTTTCAGGGATGCAAAAGAATAGGTAGAAGCGAGAGACTGTTCTTTCAAGAATCTCTCTGTCTCTCTCTCTCTGTGAGTATACACTCGTGTGTGTGTGTGTGTGTGTGTGTGCGCGCACGTGCGCGCACACGCGCACATCTGAATGTGTGCACAGATGTGCATGGAGATCAGAAGAGAACATCAGATCCTGTATGAGTGTTGAGGACTGCACTCCTGTCCTCCGCAAGAACAGGAGTTCGTAACCACTGAGCCATCTTTCCAGCTCTGAAATGAGAGGCATTTGAAGTGCTTAGATGCAGTGATCTGAGAGAGGGGGAGGCAGATAACATAGTTTAAATAAACAAGATATCGTTAGCAGAAGTTAGAGGCCAAATGAAGGGCCTATTTTAGTTTTTAAATTTAATTGAATTTGAAGTCCTAGGGCTATTGTTGGATTAAACATGTGCAGCATCTTTAAGTTAAGACAGGGATCAGGAGCTGAGATGCACATCAGAGAATTGTCTGTGTAGGAAGACTGGACCATAGAGGTCATTTTGAAATCCTGTGTGGTGGCATATACCTATAACCCCAACAATGGGAGATGGCACAGGACTGAGAGTTCAAGGACAGCCGGGGCTACACTGGAGACCCTGTTTCAAAATTCCACTGCTCTAAAGGAGGTCACTGTGATGCCAAGGGAGTGAGAAAAAAAAAAAAGGCAAACAAGAATCCAGCCTTGAGCAGCTCCTCGACTGGGCAGGAGGCAAACGAAGAAGATCAGAAGGGAATTGGAAAGTGAGAGAACCAGGTGCTGACTGCAGGCCCCAGAAGCTGCCGGGAGACTGCTTCAGAACAAAGGGGCCCTCATAAATGCTGCATGCCAAAGGAGTCAAAGGAGCAGGAACGCAAGAGTCACAACAAGGTATCCTGTGATGGCGTTGTGAGAACAGTCTCTGTAGTGTGACAAGAGCAGGAGATACATTTCCAAGATGGAGGGAAGTGTCAGCTCAAAGAAACTATTAGTCATTTTGGATAAAGAGGCATATGATTAAAAATGAAGCAAAAGCAGCAGCAACAAAAATGGTCCCCTCTTCTCCTTTAATACTTTCTGTATCTGTGCACTATCCAGGCTGCTCCCCATATTGTTTGTTCAGCGGTGCTGGAGGTCAAACGTGAGCCTCTTGCAGGAAAGGAGTGTGTACTACCACTTACATCTTCGGCTAACTAAAAAACATGTGTATGCATACATAGACGGAATGTGCTGTCATCTCTCAGTATGCTGGACTGGACTCCTATTATTTCATTTCTTATTCAATCATTTCTCTACCAGTGGGCAATTTGGCTTGTACATATTAAGTTGATTAAAAAAAAAAAAGAAAAATCTTCCCGGCTAACTAGATGCCAAGCCGTTTTAGAATTCCTCAGCTGATGTGTTGACTAAACACCACAGGACCTCTGTATTTAACCAACAGTAGTTGCATCCATCCCCCCTCTCTCCAGAGTTCTTCGCTTTTGCATTTGATCTCTAGCTTTGTTGGAAGGTCCTATTTCCTGCTCTATAACTTCCCTGAAATTTTCTGCACAGTAAAGCCTGGTGGAAGTACAAATGTAAGGCTTTAAAGGCGGAGTGCCACGCACATGATGGATTTAACCTTCATTTGTAAAGATACCTAGATGCCATCTCCGTGGTAACTGTTGACACAAGAGGAGCCTTAGATGCTGCTGGGCCCACCTACTTCTATAGCAGTAGAGATCTGAGAGCAGAGTGGCTCTGACAGTCACACAGCATCAGTAAAGAAAGGTGTTGACCTGGGGTCTTTCCTTGTAGCCCAGTAATCTTTCACTTACCTCCTAATACTCTTACCTGCCTTCAATGGTGTTTAAAAGTGATGGTAACTTCATTTGTTACTGGTGACTCGGGAAAGGTAGTTTGCAAAAGGACTAGAGGAACAGTTTGTTACAGGATCTGAGAAAATCGCAGTGTTGGCCCTGGGAACCCGGGACCAGGTTTCTCCTTTCTGTGCAGACACTGACTGACGCATGGAGTGGTTCTGGGAAGTCACGCGGCCTCTGTGTGTTTCTGACATTCCAGCACAATCATAGCACGTTAGAACTGTTGTCAAGAGTCCTGAGGTAATTCTTGTAAAAGCCTGTTAGTTCTTCAAATGGCAACCATAGCTGTATCTAGAAATGATACGTGGCCAGATGCCCATCTCACATCCAACTAAACCCACTGTTGCTGTCAATTAGCCAGAATTCCCTCACATCCCTGAAGATGGAGGTTTCTGTCGTGCCTGGTCCCACAGCCACTTTGCCCCTCCCCCCAAAATACACAAAATCCTTACTCCTTCCTCTTGTAGCCCTGCCTATACTTCCTGCCTGGCTACAGGCCAATCAGTGTTTTATTCATCAACCAATAAGAGAAACATATACAGAAGGACACCTCCATCACCTCTCTCTCTCTCTCTCTCTCTCTCTCTCTCTCTCTCTCTCTGTGTGTGTGTGTGATGCCTGTCTGTGTCTGTGTCTGTGTCTGTGTCTGTGTCTTTGTGTATGCTCCCACTGGAACCCAGGGCCCTGTGAATATTGAGTGATCTACTGTTGAGCTGTATTTCCAGTTCCTATTCTTAACCTAGATGATTCAGTTTTCTTATAGTTTAGCGCCTAAGTTTCAGCAACCTAATGTCTTCTAATTACTTAAGCCTTCTGCTCAGTAGTTTTATCCACCTAATGAGGATAATAGGGCTGTAATGAGATTAAATAAGTTAATATATGCAGAACACAGCCTGGTGCACAGAAGGTGCCCAGTGAGTGTTAGCTATCACTGTAACCCTGAATGGATCAGCTAACACACACACACACACACACACACACACACACACACACACACACACACAATTTAAAATAATTAACATTTTCCCTCTCCTTCATTCCTGACCCCTCCCTCTCCCCCTTTCTTTTGGCCCAGGCTGGTCTCAAGCTCACTATGTATCCCAGGACAGCCTTAAATTCCTAATCTTCCTATCTCCACTTCCCAAGAATGGGATTTCTGGTGTGCACCCCAAGATACAAAGCTGGAGGTCAAATCCAGGGTTTTTTATATACTAGGCAAGCACTTGGTCACTTGAGCTACACTACAACGAAGTTTTCTGTGGGGGGAAATAAAAGGTTTTTAACTTCTGGTGACACAGACCTGGCAGTGAAGACAAACCGGGCTTTTAGGTCACAGAGGCACCCTGTTTCCATGTTTTCCCATTAAGAATTTGGTGTTGCTTCTTCTTGCTCTTTCTCTATTTTGTTTTTGTTTTTTTTGTCTTTTTCCTTTCTTTGTTTTTGAGATGGGTGTCTCATGTAGTTCAGGTTGGCTTTGAACTTACATAGCCTAAGATGGTGTTGAAGCTCTGATCCCCTTGTCTTAATCTCTTATATGCAGGGCTGGAGTTACAGGCTCAGGTCACCATGCCCAGCTTAGCAAGCTGCTTCTTCAGCTGTCTGGTTCAACACTCAATCCTGAGCACTTGGGACTCCACTGACTGCTGATGAGTGAACGAGCAAACGTAAGTCTATTGAAAGACACAAGTAGAGGATGACTATCCAGAGGTCTGCTGTTTGGTGGTCAGGGTTCCAGGAAACAGGAGGGGAACAAGATAAAGGAGGGAGTGCTGCATGTATGGGAATAAAAGCCCCTGATGGACTGAGACCCCCCCAGACCCAGAAATCAAAAGCAGAAGGAAGCTGTGCAGCTGGGCCAGCAAGCCCGAAGAATCGCCAAGGTTTGTTTTTGCTTCAAACAAACTCAGTTGTCTTCAGAAGGCAAGGAGGAAAGCATTTCTTTTCGGAGGTGATAGTCCACAGAGATTTCCAGCCTTATAAAGGACCATTTTGAAGGTGTCACAAAGAGCACCCTATTAGAATGTCTGCCGCCCTGAAAATGAATCCTCCTTCTTTGTACTCAGGGTGTTTCCCTGTTAATGGCAGCCTCCCACTGTGACCCCGAGCTGTTTCACAGCCTCCTGAAAGTAAAAGCTGCTCATTGTTTCCGTGCCTCCCTCCCTGTCTCATTCCTAAACATACTCCTTCGCAATTGGGGTCATAGTAATACTATCCTTACTAGAGCATCACTGTTGAATCAAGAGGCAAATCAGAGCAACTGCCTTTGTCTTCTCTTCCTCATGTCGCTTATTTAGGTTGAAATAGTTTTCAATGAGATTCAAAACTCATTTGTTAAGAACCCTGTCTAAGCACAGGGCTGTGCTAGATCATGGGCAGCACAAAGGTGACTACGGCTGGTTGCTCGCTGGTTTCGAGAATCTTCTATTTGCTTGTAGATTCATAAAACAACAGACATAGTATTTCAGTAACATTTTCTTTTCTTTTAGTTTTTCGAGACAGGGTTTCTCTATGGCTTTGGAGGCTGTCCTGGAACTCACTCTGTAGACCAGGCTGGCCTCGAACTTACAGAGATCTGCCTGTCTCTGCCTCCCAAGTTCTGGGATTAAAGGTGTGCGGTCACCATCTCCAGGCTTTCTAACTTTTTCTAGGCTGTAGATTTCTCTTAACTTGATATGTATGCTCTAGAATCCAGTTGAAATTGGATTTAAGGACACTAGCTGTAACAGAGGTCTCTAAGACACCTTCCAAGTCCCCCTTACCCACATATCTTTGCTGTGCTTTCTTATCTCTTACAGCACGAACCATTTTTACACTATGTGCTGTTTATCTGTATATGTGCCAGCCACTATACAGAGAGGGAGCAGGAGCCCAGAAAAGTACCCAGGAGTGGAGACAGAAGGCCTGGGTTTGAATTTGAAGCTAGATTCCGATACAAATGGACCCAGAAATCTTCGTTATGCCACTTGATCTCTATGATCCTCAGTTCTATATCTAGGACAAGAAGATAATTAGTTCCCATTTCATCAAAAAGATATGGAAACTAGTTACCATTTGAATGTGCTTTGACCACTAGTATTTATATGTTAATGAGTTAATTTTACAAAGGGCCTCACCTATGAGAAAAACCCTATTAATATTTATTGAATTACTGAAAAATATGCCAATTCCCTAATGGCATATTGTTACTGGTGGCATTTTTCCCCCTGCTCTGAATTGTTAGCGGGGCTTATCTGTAATGCCTTATTGGGTTCAGGGAGGAGTGTTTCAAGGGATTAAGCAGAATCAAAAGGGAGGGGTTTGCAATGGAGATAGTAGGGTCCAAAGTTTCTGCCCTCATGTTTCATATGTCTTCCCTCTTAATGGCTGATAATAATAGGGAGGCCCTAGTTGTACAAAGTAAGATAATTCTGGGTTCAAATTGTGAGTGTGCTTTAACTATATCTGCAATTTAAGGTGCTTTTCTGAGTCTTAGTTCTGTCACCTGTAAAATGAAAACAATGCAGGATTATGTAATCAAAATTAGGATACAATGTGTTAAAATAAGATATGAGGAATTAGCAAGCTAACTGAACTCAGTATTAACTACAATAACATTCACTAACAGAGCAGCTACTATGAGGGTGAGCATCATACAGGTGCCAGAGATAGACAATGTCATCTGTCTAAATGACAGTTGGAGATTGGCATACAATGTGACGAGAGTTGTGACATAAAGGGTATACATTGCTCTGGAAACAGTTGAGGAGGTGCCTATATGACAGCTCTGCTTGGGAAGTTGGCAGTTACTATCAGAGAAGGCTTTCTGGAGGGAATAACTATTGTGGAGGGGCTTAAAGTCACAAGGACAGAGAAACCACAGTGACAGGACCAGAAGTGCACAGGTCTGAGAAACATGGTGGAACCGAGAGGGTTCTGACAAAACGAATTCATAGAAATCTACAACAAACCATAATTGTGGGTGTTTTTTATGAAACGATTTCTACTTATTTTATGAGGAAACAGAAGACACCGAAACACTGTCCCCTCACTTAGAAAACTTCGTAGTATCAAGTTAAAATGTCTTTATATGAAATTAATACGGGTTTGGAGACTTTAAACCCGACCTTCAACTCCGGTTAAACCCCGTGGGTGCATCAGCTCACTGCATCCCTCCATAATTTCGTGGTCAACCAGCTGTAACACCTATCTCTCAGGGCTACTGCAAGGGCTAAATGGGTGTGCAAAGCAAGTTCGCAGCAATACGTGTGTGACATAAGCAGCATTTGGAATTAAACATCAGTTCTCTCGACTGAACCACGTGTAACTGGAGGGAAAAGCCTCTCTCCTCCCTTTCTTTCCTGCCCTCCTCCAGCAGTGTCAGCGGCAGCAGCCCAAAGCTGGGGACGTCCAGGACGCCCACTCAAGCGGGCACTCTGTTGATTAATGGAAAGGGGCGCGGAGCCCGGCGCGGGTGACACCGAGGTTGGGCATGCTCAGTGCGCGCGGCGGCGCTAGGCAGCGGCGGGGGCGGGGCCGGGAGAGCCCGGCGCATGCTCAGTCTCCCCTTCTGCTCTTTCCATCCAGTGCCGCAGCCGGAAAACCGCAGCGGCGGCGGCGGCGGCGGCGGCGGCGGCGGCTGAAGGGGAGCGACGCGCCCGGCTACGGGAGGGGTAGCGGAAAATACGAGGACAAGCCCGATAAGGCAGGAGCCGCGGGCCCGTGATTTGCGGCCTCTTCCAGGCCGCTGCCTCGGCCGTGAGCTTCGCTGAGGAGGCGGGCGGCGGCGCCGGGAGCGCCGGGGAAGCGCCGGGCCGCGGGCGGCTCGCGCGCTGCAGCGATTCTGACGTTTTCCGCGGCGGGTCCCGCGGCCCGAGGGGCGGCGGTGAGTGAGGCGGGGCGTGCGCGCTCCGCCATGGCCGGGACACTATCCGCGACGTGATCGTCCAGGCTGCCCCCGCCCGAGCATTCCGGGCCCTCGCAGCCGCCACCCTCCTCCGAGCCCGTGTGACTAAACGGAGACAAAGGGGAGGCGGCGGGGCAGACCGGGGCCGGAGCGAGCGCGGCCCGGCGCCGCCTCACGTCTATGCCCGGGGCCGCGGCGGCTCTCGCGGGCGGCGGCGGGCTCGCGACGAGCACAGCTGAGCTTTTCCGCGCCCGGCGCCCGGGAGGGCCGCGTCCGCCGCGGACGATCTGAAGTCCCCTCTCCTCCACACCATGTGAAGGCTGTCGTCCCGCCATCCCGACCAGCCGCCGTGAAAGATGGGGGATGCTGCAGACCCGCGGGAGATGAGAAGGACGTTCATTGTTCCAGCCATCAAGCCCTTTGACCACTATGACTTCTCCAGGGCCAAAATCGCCTGCAATCTGGCCTGGCTGGTGGCCAAAGCCTTTGGGACAGGTAAGTGGTGTCATCCCTTCCTCTTCCTCCGATGGTGTCCACATCCCGGTTTTTGTTCCTGATTCCAACGCCCTCCCCCCATGTATGTCTTCCGGTACAGGTTCAGGGAGATGATGGGAGACTAGTACTAGGAGAAAGAAAGAAGGCAGGTTTGGTCTTCAATGAAGTGCCCTTGACTGGTCGCGGGAGGGCTGACCAGATTCCTTTTATTGGATAGCGTGAATGTGTGCGTCTAAATTGAACGAGCAAATTGTCGTGTTTTCCCAAAATGGCTTTAATGAGGTGTTTTCCTCATTATGCTGCGTACATTTCCCTCTCAGTCATAATTGTGATTACCCTGACAAGAAATCTGAGTTTCTTTATTACTGGGAGAAGGCGGATGGTCCGTGGTACTCTATTGATTTTGACATTTGTAATGGTGGCTGCTATTCAGGCTCTATAGGATGAAAGGTGGTCTCCGTTGAAGTGCAGTATTAATTTTTGTTGTCTTTCTTTATCCCTCTATCAGCCTTCCACACACATTTCAGATCCTCATTAAGCCACCCATTAAAACCAGTTTTCGTTTCACTTAGTGTCATCGAGGCGTATTCCTTTTTCCAGATGTATCTTGGCATCATAAAATCGGATAAACAAAACCTTGCTTTGAGGTTTTCTTTTTGAAGTAGAAGTGTTTTTTTGGGGGGGGGTGGCATGTGCTGTTGACACAGAAATCCTGTAGTACAGTGGCAATTAAACACTCCTTCCATAACCCAGTCTTTGCAGAATAACAGGAAAGGGGCCTCCTGCTGTAATTCCTTAGCTCTTGCTTTAGGAGCTCATCTTGTGGAATGCTTTAAAAAAAAATTAGAGCAGTCCCTCAGTGCTTGCAAACTGTTCTGGATGTTTTGTGGACGATGACTGATTTCCAGTTTCAGGACTGTGAAAATATGTGGCTTAATGGTTTAATTGTGCTTTATTGTTTAACCTTACACATAGATGAGTGTTTTCACGACTTGTGCATCTGGGTTAAGGAGCAGTTGAATTCCCTCGTTTAGAAAAGAATTTGAGTTAGTTTGAAGGAATTTTTATGTTTATGTCTTAATAGGAAGCACAGATAATACTTCTAAAAAACTTGATATAAGGAATGGGAAGCAGTATATGAAATATCTATTTGGAGAACAAATGAGGCTCTTTGCATACTTAGAAAACAGGGAAACTGACAGTGTTTCCTGTGTGGAAGGAAGCTAGAACACAGAGAAGACCAGGGCCATTCTTGCCATCTGAAACTGAGAGGGTGCTTATAGCACAGAAAACGAGCGTTCTGCTGTTTGCTCTCCCAGAGGCTTCAGAGCAGAAATGCCCTACTTTGGATGTGTGTCAGGCTGGTCACTGGATTCTGGAGTACTAGACCACACTTGGGAAGAAAGGAAGTGGAGGAACATATGATCAGTAGGTTCTGACTTCTGCCAGGCGCTCTGCAGCGCTTTGCATTGTTTTACTTACAATTCACAACTCTGATGCCAGTGTGCTCCACGTTTAAGCAGGAGGAAGTCAGGGCAGCCGTTGGCATGGACAAAAAGACCTAAGGCCTTAAGAGAGCAGCTTACAAGTTGACACATTCTTCAGAGAGAGAGAGAGAGAGAGAGAGAGAGAGAGAGTGAGTGTGTGAGTGTGTGAGTGTGTGAGTGAGTGTGTGTGTGTTCTGAGACATCTCTTTGGTCTCACTGTGTATGTTCCGGGGGCCTGGTCTCAAGACTGGCCCTCAGGTTCATAGTAACCCTCTGCCTTAGCACTAGGCATCAGTGCTAGGGTTAGAGATGTGTGCCACTCTGTTCCACCTTTGCTTTCTCTGTTGGCAGTCTTTATTTTTCTTTTTATTTCATGTGTATTGGTGTTTTTCCTTTATGTATGTATGCATGTCTATGTGAGGATGTTGGATCCCATGGAACAGGACTTACAGACAGTTGTGAGCTGCCATTGCTCTTAACTGGGTACTGGGAATTGAACCCCAGTCCTCTGGAAGAGCAGCCAGTGCTCTTAACCACTGTGCCATCTCTCCAGCTCCTATTGACAGTCTTAAAAAAATAAACTTATACAGAGTAAATAGAAAAAAGGTAAGATTTTTTATTTTGATATATTTTTATTTGCCATAAACACACAAAAAGGTTAATAGACAAATATTTTGAAGCTAATAATTGTATTCACTTACTCAAAATGTTAACCCAACTTCTTAGGCTAACGTGTAGGGTTTTTGTTATTGTTGTTGCTGTTAGAAATGTTCAAAGTTTTAGAAATAATTTGTTATATTACATTTATATGCCTGTGTGCATGTGCACACACTTACCCATTAGAGGACAACCTGCTTGCTGGAGTTGGTTCTCTTTACCAGGTAGGCTCCAGGGCTAGAATTCAGATTGTCAGACTTGGCAGCAAGGGCTTCTATCCACTGAGCAATCTTACTGGTTCCTTCCTAACTTTTGATATACAATATCATTAGTTTTAGAATTGTATGTTGGAACAGCAATTCAAAATGGTTAACACAGAATTAATTGTGGGCAAGGAATAAATTAATTGAATCGTAAAACCAGTAAGACTAGCATTGTGATACCTAGAAAGCAGATATGAGATATTTACATGAATAATATTCTTGTCCTGAAAAATATTCCACTTCACACATAGTATCTCATTTTAATTCTCATGATGGCCTTAAAAGGTGGAAACTATTACTCATCCCAGTTTTAATGAGAATGGGTTTAGGAGCTTATCCAAAGGCATCAAACCAATGGAAGAAACTAGGATCAAAACCATGGAAGTCTGACTTGGTGTATGCTTTTAATAGTAAAGGACTATTTTACATGGGCCAAAGGAATGGAGAAGAAGCAAGTGACAGATGTTGAGAAAATTTGATCCTTATTATTTCTAAAGGACTAAATTTGGGATATATGAGTGATTTTGAAGAGTATAAATGGAGGATAGGACCACCCAAGGAGAAAGTGAAACTTGGAGACTTTTGTGACCGGGAAGTAAAATTGTGACACCAGTTAATGGAGAAGCGGGTTGGATGGGAAGGCAGATGTTTTTGATATTCTTGAACTAGATATATAAGTCCATATTTGTTGTCTGAGAAATCCAGTAAAGTAAGTAGTTACCAATAAAGGTCAGACTGCAGTGTGGTTCTGGAGCTGAGTCTGGAGTTAACAACTTGGTATTCTGTGGATGGTAACTGCAGCTGAAGTTGCAAGTAGATGTGATTGTAGAAGACAAGAAAAAAGTTAAAGGCACATTTAGAAGAGTGGGGACTTAAAGAAACGGAGCAGAAGCAGAGCAGTCAGAGGTAAGAATTGTATTGTAAAAGCGTACAGAGCAGTAGATGGTTCAGCTTGAGCTTGATCCCCAGGAACTACACGGCAGATGGAGATAACTGACTGGCAAGATGTTCTCTGATCACCACACATGCACCATGACACAGGCCTCCTCCCCTCCCCCCAGTAATTAGATAAATTAATAAATGTTTACATTTTTGTTTAGAAGAAAGTATAGCCCTGACGCCCTGGAGGGAAGGTGTTTGACAGTTTTTTTTTTTTTTTTTTTTTTTTTTTTTGGTTTTTTGAGACAGGGTTTCTCGAGACAGCATTTCTCTGCATTGTTTTGGAGGTCGTCCTGGATCTCGCTCTGTAGACCAGGCTGGCCTCAAACTCACAGAGATCCGCCTGCCTCTGCCTCCCGAGTGCTGGGATTAAAGGCATGTGCCACCACCGCCCGGCTACAAACAGTGATTTTAAGCACAGAGGAAAGTCTAACTTAACTGCTGTATATTTCAGGATAAGAACCGTACAGTGGAACAGTGACATTCACAGAGAGACTGGTAGGGATGGGGAGTGGTGCTGGAGGCTAGTCTGGAGAGATCACTTTCAGCTCAGCAGTCTGAAGTAAGAGCTGTTGTAGTAAAGGAGGCTGTTTTAAACAAGACCCTGAAAGTAGACTTTGAAGATGGAGAAAATGGTTTGTATGCAGGCCATGGAGGAAGGACATCCAGGTGTTGTTAGTGAAACATAGATTTGGCGAGATTTGTGTAGTGAAGTTAAGGGAAAACCAGCTTGAAAGATAAATTAATATTTGCGATTGCATTTTGTTGTTGTTGTTATTAGTAGGTAAGTTATCTTAAATTAAAATTAAAACTGTTATTATTTTATTATACCATGTACTTTGAGTTAATTACTATTCAAAGCATTTTACATGAATTTTTCTTTTCTGAGAACAACCGTATTGAGCAGATATGTTATTTCTTCCCTTAAGTCTCTAAATCAGGTTTTCCCAACTGTAGAACTATTGGTCAGGTAATTGTTCATTCTGGAGACTGTCTAGTATATTGTAGAACTTTCTTAGCATCCTTAGTTCTTGTCCAAATGCTGATAGTATTCTCTATGCCTGATGGAAATTTGCATCATATTGCCAGGTTAAAAGGGAATTTTTATATTAAAGTAGGAAAAATATCCAGATTGAAATCAAGAAGTTAGGAAATATAGTTTTCCTTTTTTAAATAAATGAAAAAACAGGCATGGAGGGACTAATTAAATTATCCTTGACCATCTAGCTAAATCTAGTGAAAATTTTCCTGGAACCTTGACCTACTTAGTTTATGTTCTGGGCATAAACTAAGTAGTGTACTCCATAAGAGCTTCTGAAAAAGCTCTTATGGAGTACACTTTAAAAAGGTTGAATTGTATACTTCATGTTACATAAGTGTTACCACCAAAAACAAAAAAACAAAAAACAAAAACCCCGAAATCTTAGAAATAGCATAGGAAATAGATTTGAGTAGGACTAAAAGTTACAGTGGGGATCCATTGGCTGTTAAAGCTGGCAAACGTAGACAAATGTGACTAGGTTGGAAGTGGATTAGGAGATAGTTTTGTTTGTAATTAATGGAAAACCCAACTCAAATTGACTAACAATATAAAGGATTTATAACTCCAAGAGCCCTAAAGTAGAATGGATTTGGATTTGAGTTTCGGGTGCTCGTATTTTTCCTTTTAGCTGTACCCTTCATCACAGTGGGCTTTATTCTCGGTTGTCATGGTACTAAATAGCTAAAGGTGTTCCAGGTGTCAGCCAGCAACCACAGTTCAGAGCTCTTTCCTGATTATTACATGAAATTTCTGCAGTCTTTACTTGCCCTTTTCTTACACAAAACCATTTGATGACATCTCATCCATGTATAGTTACAGTAAATTTTTGTGGCCTCATTACCTACACAATCATAAACTTGTGGCCAGTAGTGATCTATCTGTAAACACTTCCTCCCCCACCAATTATTTAGAGCAAATCTGAAACTGCTCTATCTATCCAAAGATAAATTGTAAGCTTGTCACTGTCATTACCACAGATCCCACCCTAAGACATAAGTATTAGCGTTTATGATTGTGCCATACAGGCCTTTTCTTTTTGTAGTTGTTTACTTGTGCTTGTCAGGATCTGCAAAAGGGCCATTTGTTCTAAGGTTTTGTCTTTGTTTTTCAAATATATAGACTCTCCTGTCTTCATTTTGTCTGTCTTGCACTTTGCTTGTTGGAGAAAGCAGACTATTTGTTTAATAAAATGTCTTGGGTTTCAGCAGTAGCACTCCTGGAAACAAACCCAAAGGACTCTATATTCACCACAGAGACACTTGTACATTCATGTTTATTATTTTATTCATGATAGGATAATGGAAACCCTCTGCTCATCAATGGATGGATAATGAAAATTGGTACATATACACAGTGGAATGTTATTCAGCTATAAAGAAAAATGAGTCATGAAACTGGTAAAGAAAAAATGGATGGATCTGGAAAATATAATGTTAAGTGTGGTTATCTAGACTCAGAAAAACAAAAGTTCATGTTCTCCTAAATGTCCTGCCCATAATGTATACATGTATATATGGAAATAGCTATAAGTACGTGAGAAGTCTAAAAATCTGGAAAGGACCAGGAGGAGGTCACAGGTGGTGAGGAAAGGTAGAGGGGTAGGCAAAAGATCACTGGGACCTGAAGGATAGAAAGACTCTGTGGGGAGGCTACAAGCAGGGAACAGGGAAGCATGAGGGTGGAGAACCAGAGAAACACACTTCGTTCAAAAATGTCATAATGGTGTATAACACATGACATGCTGATAAGAAATCTTGGGTTTTGTTGTTTTGAGACAGGGTCTTATGCAGCCCAGTCTGGCCTTGCACTTTCGTAGCAAAGATGATCTTTAGTTCTTGATCCTCCTGCCTCTACTTCCCAGATAGTAGTTTTGTAGGAATGTGTCACTACATGAAGCTTAATGAAGTTTTTTATTCTTTAGATTTCCAGAGTTGCTTAACAGATTTCTTTTTTCTTTTGTTTCTAAATTGGGAATTTGATTTAAGGAATAGATTCATATATTTTTAAAATTGTATGTTGTGTATGTGGATTTTGTTTTAACCAGGTGACACTTCATATCTAGCTGTCATTCTGTCATGATGTCTTCTTTTGTTCATGGGAATGCTCCTTTAAAAGACATTTATTAGCTGGCAGTGGTGGTGGCACCCCTTTAATTCCAGCACTCAGGAGGCAGAGGCAGGCAGATTCCTGTGAGTTTGAGGCCAGCCTGGTCTACAGAGCTAGTTCCAGGATAGTTCGGGTTACACAGAGTAACCCTGTCTTGAAAAACAAAACAAAACCAAAAAGAAACTTCTTGCCATTGGGTGTGGTGGTGCATGCTTTTAATCCCAGCATTTGGAAGGCAGAGGCAGGCAGAACTCAGAGTTTGAGGCCAACCTGGTCTACAAAGTGAGTTCCAGGACAGCCAAGGCTATTACATGGAGAAACCCTGAGTGTTGTGTGGGAAATTACCCTAATACAGGAATAACCTCTAAGCATGAGGCAGCTTACCTCAGAGGACTTGAAATGCTCACCCTCATGACTTGTTAAATCACTCCACAGGAAGAAGCAGAGGGAAAAGATAAAGTAGTGATCGAATTTAGGATAAGGTAGAAGCAGGAAGAGTATTTCAAAATCTGTAGTAGACAATGTTTTTATGTCCATCCTTTCTGCTAGTTTTTCTTGCTCTTGGTATGGTCATCAGGACAAGAGTTGAAATTCCAGCAAAGAGCCTCTTGGGGAAACCCAGTCACTAACACATACTGTTTTTTTATCAGAGACACCAGAGGAATGACCATGTCTGCCACGGTTGAAGCTTACCAGTAAACTTGGTGAATAGTCATTGATTTTGTGTTCCTTGGGTAGCAAATTTATAGGCCAAAATAGGCATCATTGCTGGGTGGCTGGATTAAGGACTCATGAATATTAGTTTTTTTATAGACCCTTTGTCTCTATGTTTACTGTATCATAAATACTTAGTGCCGTACATGTGTATATATTTGTAGTATGAATAATCAGTATCTAGGTGCTTCGTGACCATTAGGGTATCTTTATTTTTCCATTCCCTCTGTTTGTTATACATAAACTATTAACACTTGAATACATTCTATTAAGTCTCTGTTTGCTAAACTTTTCCTTACTTTAGGTATCTCAGCACATAGTTATGCTTTATAAACTACAGACTCACTCATCTTTTATAATAGAATTGAATAGTCTTAAAAGTAAAGGCACATTGAGATATAGGGGCAGCAGGATAAGTGGTAATCCTTTCCTTTTATTACATGGAAATTGGACCAAGCTGTCAGTCACTGGCCCCTGGGAATCTAAAAGGATATAAAGAATAGGAAGAGAGAACACTGTAACATGGGTGACCACAATGTGCCGGGGCTCTGTAGTAGAGGAGAACGAGAACGTGGTTTTTAGAAGCTGAGTGTGGCTGGCAAACAGGAGCACTTTACTTTTCTAGTCCAAAGGAAAGATTTTAATCCTCAGAGAAGGAAAAATAATTGAAAACCCTTGGGATGGATGGGCTCTGTGCCATGATTGAATTTGCTTATGCAAAATAAGCAGAGTTTTACTAGAGAGCGTGACTTAATTTTTAATTTTATTTTAATTAAAATTGTGTGTATATGTGTGCATATGCATGCATAGGTGCTTTCACAGTGGTCAGCATTTGTTTTCCTTTACACTTTTTTTTTTTTTTAAAGACAGGCTCTCTCAGAACCTGGAGCTCACCACTTTGACTATGTTGGCATGACATCAAAACCCCCAAGATTCACCTGTCTCCTTCCATCAGACTGGGGTTATTGATGTGTGCTGTTATGCCCAGCTTTTTACATAGGTGCTGGGCATCTGAACTCAGGTTCCTTTGCTTGCAGAGCAAGCATTTTACCTGCTGAGCTACTGTCTCAGCCCCAAGTAGGGTATGCTTGGGAGTGAGAACAAAAATGAATATGGGAAGATAAAATTAGCAATAGATGTAGTAATTGAGATGAAAAGTGCTGATTACATGGACCAAAGAGACATGAATTGATATGATAAGGGAAAGATTTGGACTTGGTTCTGAATTTTTTTGAAGGCTAGGAAGGAGGGAAATAGTGATGATGACTCCTAGGTTTCTGGCTTGTGTAGCTAGATGAACACTAGCTCACTGGTGTGTGAAACTCTGGAAGATGTTCAAATGTGGCAGGAAAGATTGGTAATTGGCATTTTGATGTCTTATACATTCCCCTTTACCTGGATTTATCAGCTGTTAACATACAGTCCAATTTATCATTCTATTCTCCCTTCCATTCCTTCTATACAAATACATGTATACATGTGTGTGTGTACTTATGTAAATACAAATATAAATATATGTGATATTTTATTTGACTATATACTGGAGACATTATACCCTCCCCATGCCTCAGATATTTCACTGTATTTCTTTAAATTTAATTCTTTTTTAAAAAATCAGAAATTAGCTATGATATATTTTCTAATCCACAACCCGTGTTCAATTTTGTTTCAGTGCTAATTATTGCTATTTTATTTCTCATTGCAAAATCAAATCCAGGATCATGCATCGTATTATAAATCTTTAATAATTCTGTAGTTTGTCATGACGGCAACATTTTGAAAGCTCAAGCACTGAGTTACATGCTGAGTTGTGTGTCAAGCTTTTTCCTTGCCCTCTATGTTAGTCCTTGTCAAACTGTCTTTATGCTGGGTGCCTGGTAAAAGCAGCTGGTCTTTTCTACAAGAGTTGCCTGACTCACTTCCTTCTCTGTGGTCCTCTTCAGTGCTCTGGAATGCTGAGCCTTCCTTAGCAGATGTCTCCTTCCACCTTGGGTCTGAGTGACTAGAATGGTGATGAGATCCTGGCGTGGGTTCTGGCTGTGGCCCAGAATAGGAATGCCTAGACTGGAGAAACAGGCACAGACTCTAGAGACGATGTCCCAAATCCCCGGTCATGTCTGCCTCCTGCCTTCCACCTTCTTTGACCTTCTTCCTTTCTCACTTTCCTTCTTCTCTTATGATGACCGTCACCACAGTCACCACCTGGTTTTCTACCAGGAGGTGTGCCCTGTTGCCTCTTTGCCTGCACCATCTCTGCATTCCACAGAGCCCTTGGCACCTAAAGACAAACCAAATAGCTCAAAGGAAAGATGTTGAAACAAGAAAGTTTCCTTACCCACTGAATTCCTCCCAAGGTGGGGTAGAGACATCATAACTCCTCTTTCCCACTATCCCCAGTGTGTGAACCTCCTCCTCCCTCTCCTCCTTCTCCTCCTCCTCCTCCTCCTCTTCCTCCTCTTCCTCCTCCTCCTCTTCCTCCTCCTTCTTCCTCTTCTTCTCCCTCTTCTTCTTTTTTTATAAAATGAAAATGGGTCAGCTATTTACAGAATGTCTCAGAAATTAGATTTATTTAATGTTGTAGTGATTGAAGTTAATACAAATCTGGCAAAACTACCACAATGCTACGCATTCTTAGAAAATAAGATCACATGACACATGGTGTTTGTTTCACTCTCAGGGATGTTTAACCTGCAGAAGTTTACTCCACTATACAATGGATTCTTTCCTTTTAAAAAAAGATTTATATTTGCTGGGTGTTGGTGGCACATGCCTTAAACCCCAGCACTTGGGAGGCAGAGGCAGGTGGATCTCTGTGAGTTCGAGGCCAGCCTGGTCTACAGAGCGAGTTCCAGGACAGCCTCCAAAACAATACAGAGAAGCCCTGTCTCGAAAAACCAAAAAAAAATATTTTTATTTTATATGTATGAATGTTTTTTCTTCATGTATGTTCTGTGCACTATGTGTGTGCCTGGTACCAGAAGAGGTCAGAAGAGGGTGTTAGATCCCCGGAAGTGGAATTACAGATGGTTGTGAGCTATTATGTGAATGCTGGGAATTCATCCTGGGTCTTCTGCAGAAACAGCACATTCTTTTTACCACAGAGTCATCTCTCCAGCCCCACATTTTTTTCCATTTTTAGTTAACAATTTATGGGGATTTGACTCTGTAAACTTGTACCTACTATTTTACCATCAAGTAATAATTTTGCCTGAATCTGTTACAACTTGATTACTGCTATTATTCCTCCTCATTTATTATTTGGTACTCTACTACAAGGAAGAGCTTTCTTTTGTTTTTCTTTTTGTTTGTTTTTGTTTTTCCAGACAGGGTTTCTCTGTGTAACAGCTCTGGCTGTCCTAGAACTTGCTCTGTAGACCAGTCTGGCCTTGAACTCACAGAGACCTGCCTGCCTCTGCCAGTAAAGTGCTGGCATTAAAGGCAGGTGCCACCTGTAAGACCTTCTGACCTGCCTCCTGCCTTAGAAGTGCTGGAGTTACAGTTCAAAAGGAAGACCTTTTTCTTTCTTATGTATTTACTTACTTACTGGTTAATCTTTTATTTAATGAATTATAATCCTTTATTGTTTTGCATTTAGTATAACTCAAATTGCCCTAGATTTGGCCAATAGAACTCTCTTCCATCTGGACCCGTATGTCCCCTTGACATAGTTGCACCCTTCTTACAGTGCTCCTTCTTCTCCCACAGCCACACTCACGCATACTTATGCACATGTGTGTGAGAGCAAAGATGTTCTCAGCTGTCTTGTACTGTATCTGTACCAAGTTTTCTTTTGTTGTTGTCGTTTTTTGGTTTTTGGGTTTTTTTTGAGGCAGGGTTTCTCTGTATTGTTTTGGAGGCTGTCCTGGAACTCGCTCTGTAGACCAGGCTGGCCTCGAACTCACAGAGATCCACCTGCCTCTGCCTCCCGAGTGCTGGGGTTAAAGGCGTGCGCCACCAACGCCTGGCCGTACCAAGTTTTAATGGGAAGGATGTTAGAAACTAAGATACAGATTATAGGTTTATTGCTTGTAGAATGTTAATATATCAGAAAGCTAACACAGAGAACACATAGCTACAGTTTTTATCTTTAATTTTTCTCTGTATTTACGCCAACATTTACCATTTCATACCACACCAAAGTTCCTTCTAGTCTTCATCATGTTGTATGTAACCCTTCATCACTGAGATACCTGACTCCTCCTGTGAGTTTAGGCTTCTTTGTGGCATTCAAGTGAATTAAGTAGGTTGATGTTTCCATAGTGATCTGGAACATAAAAGAACTGGTCTCAGTGGTAGGAGTGCAGTGGTAACTTAAGCTTGAGAATGCCATACAGCACGTGCACAGCACTCCACACATTGCCTGTTCCTGAAGCTCAGAAAAGGACTTTTTAATTGATGCCATCTGGGTTTAGGGGCTGTGCTCTATTTTAGTAATTTTTCAGGAGCCTGCTCTGTGTCAGAGTTCTGTGCACTAGTGACACAGGACAGAGGCATGAGAGTAAGAAGCTGCAGAAAGAAACATGCAGACGTTAGAGGAGAATTAAAATAGCTAAAACTCAACCTTTTGGGAGTTGGTTCTTAACATCTACCTTGTTGGTGCAGGATACTCTTGTTTCTGCTTTGCTGGGCTAGCTGGCTTGTGACCTTCTGACCTGCCTCTGCCTCCTCTCCTGCCTTAGAAGTGCTGGAGTTATAGTTCAAACAGGCTGGCAGGAGGGGCAGCCCCCTTTTAACATTCTGATGGACAAACACATCTTTAATTGTAGTTTTCTTAGATTACTGGTACTATGAGTTTCTTTTACTATTAGTGATTCCTTTTTTATGTTTTTTCAGTTAGCTGAAAATTTAGAGTTTGGCTTACCTTTAGTTGGAGGTTTTTAAAATTTGTATATTCAGTGTTAGTAATTATTTCAGAAACTTTTTTAAGATTTGAAAAATAAGGCATTCCCTCCTACCTGCTGCCCCTTGGTTCCCCCCCCCCCTTATTTTAAGATCTCTGCTCCACTTGTAGGAAGATGGATGACACAGGCAGCTAAGCCTCTTCTAGCCTGTTGCCTGGACAGTACTGTCACTAATGCTTCTGCCTGTACATCAAGCATTTCCAATGCGTGTGAATTCAAAACACAAATCTAGTCAGGTTGATAGTAACACTATTGAGGTAGGTGCTGTAAAAGACCTGGCACACAAGAACAACTTGTCTCCAGTCCTTTGGAATTCTACAGTGGTATTTCACTCAAACCATTCCGTTTTTGCTTTTTGTTCTGGAGTTTAGAAAAGAATGAAATATTTTACCTGTTTTTGCCTGATTCTTTTCTAATATGCTGTTTCAGCCCATTTTTCAAAAAACATACAATCCCAAATAATTTTGAAAACTAACATATAAACCATTATAATCTGTTTTGAACGTCTTTAAGAATGTCCTTGGTGACTTGTTTTAGGTGTTTGTATTGGGTGTGGTGGCTCACAGTTGGCATCCCAGCTCTCAGGACACTGAGACAGAAGGGCTGCAAGGTATGCATATGGAGTTTTTCTTTCTTTAAGAAAAAATAACCTCTATTAAATTTGTCCCCAGACAATTCCTACAAGTATACAGTCCACTCTGATTATTGTCACCTCCCACAATCTTTGAAACCCAACCCCTCCTTCCTATGAGTCCCCTTGCTTCCATTCATTGCTTTGTGACTTGAGTTTAATCAGGGCCATCCGTGTGGTCAGGGTTTAGAGATATTTATTGGAAACTGGTGGACTAGCTCAGTGGCATCCACAACTAGAGACAATGTCTGTTCTTCTCCCAGAATCCATGAGTAGCCAAGAGTTTGGCAGGGAAGGCCCGGGCCCTGTGAGATACATGATGTATTGATAACAGACCCAGTCTGTGTGGACTCAACGCAGGCAGTTCCAGCTGACGGGAGAACATGATTGTATTGGCTGTGCCGTGCCCAGATGATAGCTTTCACGCCAGCTCTTACACCTTTTCACCCCTTCTTCTGTAGTGTTTCCCAAACCTTAAGCGGTGGTTCTTAACCTTCGGTTGAAACCCTTTCACAGGGATTGCCTGAGACTGTCGGAAAATAGATATTTACATTACACTTCATTACAGTAGCAAAATCACAGTTATGAAGTATCAAGGAAAATAATTTTGTGATTGGGGTCACCGTAACATGAGGAACTGTATTAAGGGTTGTGACATTAGAGGGTATGAAAGTCTTTAAGGCCGAACCAACTGAACCATCATCACCTTGAGCAGCCACACGTCTCTGTACTCATTGCTGTTCATTGTAAAGAGAAGCTTTACATCCTGGCAGCCTGTGCATGTAAACAGATATTTGTGAAAACAACCTGGTGTCATGACAACTTTTTCTTTCTTTAGGGAGTTGAAAAATACTTTCTTTTTTTGGAAGAGGGGGTGGCTCAAGACTCCTGGCTTTCCTGGAACTCACTCTGTAGATCTTGCTGGTTTTGAAAACAGAGATCCTCCTGCCTCTGTGGACCAGGTGGCCTCAAACTCAAGAGATCCGCCTGCCTCTGCCTCCCAAGTGTTGGGATTAAAAGTGTGTGCCACCACTGCCCAGATAGTAATTATTTTAATAAAATCTCCACTGACATTGTGTGATAAATTATCTTAGTGTAGTTTTCTTTAATGGGACTTCTGCTAATAGCCTCTGTTTAGGTACTATGATACTGAAATGCAGTACCCGCACTGAAGTCTGAAGTGATGTTGAACCCTATGTTAAATTAAGTTTGGCTCACTTTTGGGTAGGTAAAGCAGTTCAGAAGGAAAGAAAGTGTTTTCATTATTAAATATGGATGATATTTTTAAATGTCTCCAAAATCCCAAATTTATAGATTGGCTCCGACCTCTTTCTGAGTCCTATATTTCCTGCTGTTCACTGGGTATTTCTGTTTGGATACTTACGCTGTTATTTCACACTCAGTATGTCTGCAACTGAACTTACCTTCTTTCTTCCAGAATTGGTGCAGCCCCTGCTTTTCGTTTTTTTATAATACTGGTACCCTTTCTGTATTAGTTACTTCTCTGTTGCAATGATAAATCATGATCAAAAGCAACCTGTGGAAGAATTCCTTTTGGATTCTGTTTCCAAATGGGTAAGAATTTGTCATGGCAAGGAGGCAAGGCAACAAGTGGCGGGCATGGCAGCAGGGACAGGAAGCTGAGAACTCAGAGCTTGAATCCCAGGTACAAAGCAGAGAGAGCAAACTGCAAGTAGGAGAGGCTTTATTTATTTCTCAGAGCCCTTCCCAGTGACATACTTCCTCTAGCGAGGCTGTACCTCCTACGCCTCCACAAAGGATGCCACTGACTGGGACCATGCATTCAGATACCTTAGTCTATGGAAGACATTCTCAATCAAACCACTACATTTTACTTATAACTTAGGTTTAGTCATCTTTAACTTTTATCGTGACCTCTGCTATTTGCCTGGGTACCTTCTGATTGCCTTTAGCAATCTCATGTTTTTTAACTGGCTTCAAATTTTCTTCCCTTCCCCTTCCTCTTCTTGCATGTACATTGGTGTTTTGCCATGGGTGTCAGGTCCTCTAGAACTGGAGTTAGACAATTGTGAACTGCCATATGGGTGCCAGGAATTGGACCAGGGTCCTCTGGAAGAGCAGTCAATGTTCTTAACCACTGAGCCATCTCTCCAGCCCTGTGGTTTTGTGTTTTTTTTTTTCCTTCCCCTCTATGGAATTCTGGCTGTCCTGGAACTAGCTTTGTAGATCAGGCTGGCCTCAAACTTAACAGAGATCACCTCCCTCTGCCTCTCGTGTGCTGGGACTAAAGGTGTATACAAATTTTATTATCTTACCCAAATAAAATAGTATTTCATCTGTTTATGATTTGTATAGTCATCAATATTGCATCAAAGATTTTAAACAGAAGATCTTATCCCCTCAATAACTTTAGCAACCTAAGAAAAAGGGGCAAAGACTGGGGCAGGGGTTGGGGTGAGGAGCACTTAAGGAAGAGGGACCAGATAAGTTAGGTAGTCTCAGTTCTAACACTTGCTAGCTGGTTTCTCCTGTTAGGTGTTGCAGACAGCAGTGTTCAGATAGCAGGGGCATTTCCTGACTGACTGCATGAGTAGCTAGTCACTGACAGGCCCAGGAGCCTACTTGAGACACTGCAAGTGGCCATACTTTTCTCCCAGTTTGCTTCACAGAACCATATGTTCTCTAAAGGGAATTTGTAGCTTTCCTTTTAGATCATATGCCCAGATCCTCCCCATCCCCTCAAAAAAAAAAGTCATCTTGCTAATTAAAGGGATATTAATATTTTAAGAAATAATCTCAAGTTCTGTGATATGATTTTTTTTTAGTGATGTGATTATTAAATGGCATTTGTGGTTTTTTGATAGAAATCTTATAAAAAGATTTTTTTCCCTTCATCTTTATAGAAAATGTGCCCGAGGAACTTCAGGAACCATTTTACACGGATCAGTATGACCAGGAGCACATCAAACCACCTGTTGTTAATCTGCTTCTGTCCGCTGAGCTGTACTGTCGTGCCGGGAGCCTCATCCTCAAGAGCGATGCCGCAAAGCCGCTCCTGGGCCATGATGCTGTGATTCAGGCATTAGCTCAGAAGGGCCTTTATGTCACTGACCAGGAAAAATTGGTAACTGAGCGAGATCTCCACAAGAAACCCATACAGATGGTAAGTCTTTGTATATGTAAGATTATTTCAAGTTGGAAATGTGTATGTCTGTGAATTGTACTTTAAAACAGAAGGAAATACCTTTGAAGACTTTTATGGCTTCTGTACCTAGAGTTCAAAAGCCATCTTGTTCTTGTAAAATTTGTTTCTAAGTGAAGGAAGATTTTGACAAACTATTTTGGAATATTTGGAGGCTTCTAATGTCTTGAAGGAACAGTTATGAAATAACAACTATTTTGAAATAATTTTTAAGTAAAAGTTTCTTGTTTTAGAAATTAGCTATAAAGATATGGAAAATGAATCCTTGACTATTTTTGTAAGACAAAAGGGATTTGTAAATTTTCCTATAGGGGATGGGCTATAGCTCATTGATAAGATTGGCACTTGAAAGACCTTACCTGGGTTTGATTCCCAGAGCCACATAAAGATAATATGTAAGGGGATGGCAAAAATAACTCAACACATATTAGTGTTTAAGTGCTTTGTGCAAGCTTGACAACTAGAATTTGGGTCCCAGAAGCTGTGTTAAAGGCCAAGCATAGTCCTCTGCAGGCCTATGACTATCACTTGGGGTAAAGACAAAGGATGGATGAGGCTTGCTAGGTTGCTAGCCTAACCAAAACAATGGGAGCTCCAGGTTCAGTGATAGACCCTGCCTTAAAGGTGGAGGGTGATAGAGATGGACAGTTGACACTCTACTTTGGCTTGCATGTGTATGGACCTATGTACATATACATATGCACACACAAAAATAATATTTAAAAAGGTAATGGAAAATGGGAAAAAACACAAATGTAAAAGTATTCATTTATACGCTTCAGTCATGGTAAATACTTATGCATTAGATATTTTAGCTTACTTAATAACCATTAACTCATTCTTGTAGAAAATATATGTAGAAGTCTAAGTGGAATAAGTATTTAGGAACTCCTAAATAGTCTATAGACATAAACCCAGATATTTTTAAGCTCACTCTGTGCTTTGGGTAAATTTCACAAAATACAGTTACCATCATGAATGTTAAGAATGTTACTTAAAAAAAAAAAAGAATGTTACTAAAAAAAAAGCAGGTCTTTTGAGATGGCTCAGTGGGTAAGAGTGCTTGTCATACTTACCTTGAGTATGTAAGGACCTGAGTTCAAATCCCCAACACTAACGTAAAACAAGTCAGGTTACTATACCCTCAACACTGTGGGGGTATAGTACAGATAAAGATCACTGGGGTTTACTGGCCACCAGCCTTACTTGAGGTTCAGTGGGAGACTTTGAAAGAATCAGGAGAAGAATGATAGAGCAGAATACCCAACATAGCCTTTGGCCTCTGTTTGTGCACACAGGTGGACACACCCACACATACACAAAGAATGCTAAAGAGTAAAAAGTGGTTTTGCATGTTTAAATTATTTTTCATGAGAATAGTAGCCTTGGGATAAAGTTCTATTACATAAAAGGGTATATTATAAGACTCAAGAAGAGTGAACAAAATCACCAAGTCTAATACTAAGTGGAAGTGATGTTATACTTTACTTTCTGTTATCTTTCTTTAAAAAAAAACAACTCACTTTAGTATTTGTAAGGAATGAGAGTAATTTAGTTAAAAATTTATAATAAAATATTAAGGATAACCTAGAATGTTGATATTTTTCACATATGGTATTTTCAATTCTCACTGGCTCCAGATTCACATATGGTTACTCTCTCTGAGTTGTGTACATGTGTGCATATCATGTGTAAACCATTCACTAGCTCTAGGGACAATTAAATTCTATTTCTGGATATGCCACATTCAGCTCTTCAGGGTTTACTCTCTTAGTTGGATTCAAATGGCAGCTACATCCACTTCTAAGTAATTGAAGTTTCAAGGCCAAGTAGGTAGTTAGTTATGCAGCACACTGTTGATTCTGAAAGTGTTTGTTTAGGAGCTGGTCTTTCAGACACAGCCAAGTATGTGGTAGGTAACCTAGATGCTCCTTAATGTAGGTTATCAATCTTCAATCTTAATAAGGAAACAAACTTAACATACTTTCTACAGTCTTCCTAGTGTAGTTTGTGTGTGTGAAGATATAACATGTCAGGTACTTGGAGGACTAGGTTAGAAATAAAGAGTTTGGTAGACATCTAATTACATTACTTAGGTTTCTTTCACCCTGTAGAACTTACTGACAATTTTGAATGTTTAATATTTAAAGACTAAATAACAGATTGTATCCCTCTTTTTCCAGCTCTGACTTCTAATTGTTGGCTGTTAAAACTTCAGACTAGACTACATCAACTTAACCCTTTGTAGTGACACATTTACTGAGCTGTATTGTAACTGTATACTTTCAGTTTTTGTCAGAATTCAAAGTTTTTCAGTTGTTGTAACTTTATTATTGTTACTCTTGTAATATTATATTACTCTTCTACAAACTTATATGAGAACATTTTACTAGTAAAAATTTGTTAAGGAACTTTTAAAATGTAAAATAAGAGTTATTTAAATTACCAGTTGCTTCTTTGTCTTGCTTTTTAGGAGATCAGGAAAAATGTTTTCACTCCCAGTGAATGTATTGATACCACTTTAGTTCTGAATAAGCTTAGTAGTTTTAGTAAACTATTCCTGTATGTATGCCTCACAGCTTTAGAGTCAGGGTGGATATAATAGCAGAAGTATCGTGGCTTTTTATGACATAATATTCTTCCTGATTCTTTTTAAAAAATGTACTTTATTTTATGTATGTGAGTATTTTGCCCACACGTATGTGTGTGTTCCATATTCATACCTGGTGCCTACATAGCCAGAAGAGGGCATTGGGTCCTCTGGAATAGGAGTAACAGATGCCTTTAGCCTCCATGCAGGTCCTGGGAACCCTGGTTCTTTGCAACAGTAGCAAGTGCTCTTAATAAATGAGCTAGCTCTTCAGCCCTTAATTCTTTTTATCAAAGGCTAAGATAGTACAATATTTAATATTTAAAGAACTAATTTAAATTATATGTTTCCCCCTTTTTTGACTCCTCCTTCTAATGGTTGATTGTTAGACCCTCACACTAGGCTACTCCAACTTCCCCTGCAATTAATTGTATATTTTGTGAGAGTGGGATCCACTGGCCTCTGCCTCAGAGTACTGGATTAAAGGTATGCTCCATCATACCTGACTAGTTTTTGGAATCATATTTACCTAGACTAGAGACTGAGAAATCAAACTCTTGGTTGTGAATTAATTTTCCAGCCATATTTGTGCATGTGTGTAGGAAAGAAATTGACATACATAAAACTAAATAAATGTGCATATGTATATAATGAAACGAGATTGATTTTAAGATATGGTTTATTGTTTCCTTATTATGTAAATCAAAGTACTTAATTTTTTTCACTGTTTTCATTTTATTATGTTTTGAAGATTGGGTCTCATGTTTCCTGGGCTGGCCTCCAGCATACTGTGTGGTTGCCTTGAACTTTTGATCCTCCTGCATATAGCTCCCAAGTGTTGGAATAACAGATGTAGATGTGTATAACCACATCTAGGTTATCAGTGGGTATCAAATCTAGGTCTTCCTGCATGTTAGGCAGGCATTGTCCCAACTGAGCTACATTCCCAGCCCCCAGATTTTATATTGAAATTTTTTATTCTAATAAATACAGAAAAGATGTAGCTTATTCTGTTTACTTAATTGTAATTAAAGTGGGACCATTTGTCATTGGAAAGTTAGGCATCAAATGTTCTCTTCTAAATTGCCAATATTGTTATAATGGAAGCTTTGTTTATTTACTTGTTAATATTTAGTTAGAATGTTTTTAGTAAGAGGGTGGGCAGAGTCTTGCTACATAGACCAAATTGATCTTAAACTCATAACAATCCTCTTGTCTCAACCTTTTGAAATTTGAAATTACAGCTGTATACCACTGCCTGGCTATGAAATATGTATGTATACACATATATATGTATATTCCATGATATATAATTCATGTAATGTATATAACTAAAGCTAAATAGTTGTGGCCCCTGTGCTGTTGTACTACACTGCTTTACTGTACCACCAAGGCAGGATCAGTGAAGCTGTAGCTAGAACACAGAAGACACTGCAAACATTTTTTTAAAGAAGTGTTATCTTTCATCCTGTTTTATGCTCTGCACTCACGGACCACTGAGAGAACATCTTCACTTGCATAATGAGCTTAAGAATTTAGTGAGGAAAACGCTGGGGCAAGCCTCTCAGTCGGAATGCAGGAAAATTGTGCTCTGAACTGTCACCTTGAGCAGTAGACACTAACCTCGAGGTAAATTGGATGGCCTCTGCTTGGTCCTAGGAAAAGCAGCATAGGACAGGTTGATGAACAGGGTGGGGTGAGCATGGTTGCTGAATTGACCGAATTGTTTGACCCAAGTTTGTCGTACTGTGAAGTATGTTGTGTATTACATATTAAAATGTAATTACATACAAGTATAAATGTGACTCAGGGTCAGAAGAGATGGAAGCTGAAACTAAGAACTTTAACTTTTTTTCGGAGTGACAAGGTTGTAGACTAAATGGTCATAGTGTATTCTCCACATTCCATCTGTTTCTCTTGTTACTGTGTATGGTTTCCACCTTTGCCTGTATCAATGCTTTGTGAAGTACTTTGTCAAGTTAGAATATTATGGTCCTGTTCTTAGGTCTTTCTAATTTTCCTTCTGCTTCTCTGTTCTCAGACAACCTGGTAGCTCTTTTTGTTAGTTTGCCATGTACTGTGCAGTATGCTTATACTTCACACACCCAAGCTCATGTAACAAACTCTTAACTACTGTGTTCTCCTGATGAAGATGCAGGCTTTGCGCATGTAATGGCAAAGTTCACAAGCAAAGACAGGACTGTGGTGAAGGCAGGATTCTGACCATCTCTGACCTAGACATAAATTCTGTGTTCTTAATAACCAAGTAGTATTATTTTATTCTTTGTTGAGGTAATAACAGGAAGTGGGGAGACAGAAGGAATAGACGGGGAATGCTACTGGAACACTGTGTCCTTTGCCTTTATTATTGTTTTGCCTTACTCTTCTTTCCTTTTCTGCTTCTCCTGTTCTCCCATTTGGCAGCTATTCTTACAGATTTCCATTAGCCACCAACTTACTCATACAAAGTTGAAGGGAAAGAAAAACTTCTCTATTTTAAAAATTGCACTTTAGAGAAGGATTATGTAAATGAGTATTACAGTAGTAGGTGAAGTGAGGAGACCTTAGTTTCTTGTCAAGGTTTTATAAAAATGCCTTTCAAATGTGTGAGCAGATAGATATGTAGCTAGTCCTTCTCTGTCCTTCCCGCCAGCTCCCAAATCCCAGCACGAAGACTTATTATTAATTATGAAAGCTTGAATGATAGCTTAGGCTTGTTTTTAGCTAGCTCTTATAACTGAAAATTACCCATTTCTGTTAACCTGTGTGCTACCCTGAGGCTCGTTTCCTCATCCATATACGGTCCATCCTGCTTTGCTGCTTCCTCTCTAGTCTCCTGAGTCTCCGCCCTTCTTCTTCCCATCGTCCTCTGCCTGCAAATCCTGCCTGTTTATTGACAGTTCAAGCTTTTCATTAGACAGATCACAGTGACATATCTTTACACAGCATAATCAAATACTGCAACACTGAATTTTTATTTGTAAACTGTTTTGTTTTTGTCTTTATTTTTCTGTGCATGGGTGTGTTTGTGTGCATTTTTATGCACCATGTGGTTGCAGTAGCCCATGGAAGAAAAGTGAAATTCCCTGAAACCAGAATTTCAAATGGTTAGGAGTGACCACGTGACTGCTGGGAACCAAACTCAGGTCCTCTATAAGAGCACAGTCAGTGAGTGCTCTTAGCCACTGAGTCATCTCTCCAGCCCTCGTGGCTGTTTTTAATCAGAGTCCTTTTCCCTTTAGGTAGTGCTGGATCTCACTCATTGTGTACCTAATTTGAATCCTTTTATTTCTAGGTAGCGTATTGTATATACCTCTTTTTATGTCACTGGGGCTGGAGAGATACTCAAACTGATAAGGTGCTTGCTATATAGAGACACTAAACCCAGTTCTACCCTTTGGCCAAGTTGTGTTTTGTTTTTTAGTGTGTGTATTGTGTGTGGGCTGTCTGTCTGTCTGTCTGTCTGTCTGTCTGTGTCTGTCTGTCTATCTGTCTGCTTGCCTGCCTGTCTGTCTATGACAGAGGGAGGTGGGGGGATGTGAGAATGAATACTTGTGGAGGTCAAAGGATAACTGTGGAATTGCTTTTCTCCTACCTTTATGTAGGTTCTGGGAGTTGAACTAGGTAGTCAAGTTTGTGTGGCAAGCACTTTACCTACTCAACCATGTTGTCAGCCCTTAAACTAAGTTTTGAAAGATGTGAAGGAATTCACTAGATAGGGAAATGATAGGTGTGATGTTGATAATGTATGTGGGAATAACTAAGGCAGTGCTTAGTTATAGCTTAAGCATAAGGTACATATTGGGAGATGACTGGAAGTGATGCCTCAGAATAGATGGAAATGACTTAGGCTGTGACAAATGTGGTGTTCTCCTAGAAGGAAGGGAGACTTAGAGTCTGGAGGTTAAACCCCACAGAGAGGGTTATAACCAATCAGATTTGTGTTTCAGAGAGTCTCTTTAGCAGCACTGTGTTACTCGGGAGATTAAAATTGCTCGGCCTGAACTACAGAAGGGACTGAATTACAAATAGGGCTAGGGAAAAAATTCAGCCAATATACCACATCTAGTTAAGCAATTGGTAGCTAGTAATTACAAAAGCCCCTTAGTTTAACCCTTTCTGGACCCCTTCAGGGTTGAGCTAGTCTTCATTATCAGCTTGTGTTCTCCCTCCCGTCTGCCTGTGTGTCTATGACCCCTTTGGCCTCATGTGGAGGCCAGAAGTCAAAATGAAGTTGTCCTTTCTATTTGAAGATGGGGTCATTGAACCTAGGCTAGCTGGCCAGCATGTGCTCAGGACTTGGCCTGTCTCTGCTCCCTTGGGGTTGGGATTGATTACAGCTCCTTGTTACCGTGCCCAACTTTTTACTTTTGAAAGTCATTATTTTGTTATTTTATGTGTATCGGTGTTTTTTCCTGCATATGTATGTATGTACCACATACAGGTGTGTTGCCCAGAGAGGGCATTGCATTCTCTTTTTTTAACTTAAAAAAAATTGTTAGAAAAGGTAGGATGCCTAGTAGATTTCAGCTTATTCCTGTAGAATGAAGCCAAAGTGAAGTTTCTCAAGAAAAAAATGATATTCTACCGTTGTTCCACCCAGCCAAGGTTAGCCCCAAATTGCTTTTACATAGAATCACTTCTGTGAAGATGGGGTCTGTGGGTCCTGGTTATCACAATATTCTGCCAAGGAGGTGCAGAATCAATGAACATTTGATATTACCGAGTTTTTAGGAATTAAATGCATTTGCAAGATCATATCTTTAAAAAAAATGAAAAGGGTGCGGTGTTGCTGTGCTTTTCTAGACTTGGACTCAGCTCAGAGGTTCCTCTGCTTTGCTGAGTTCTAGGGTTAAAGCACCTGCCTTCGGGTTTCTATTGCTGTGAAAAGATACCATCCATGACCAGGGCAACTCTTTTGTCAAAAGACAATTAGAGGATAGTCACGATGGTATCACAGTATCATTACCAGTGATACAACTAATTATGATAAAACTAATGCTGGCAGTCACATTTTCATACACAGCCAGCTGAAAGAAACTAGCTGACAAACTTTCTCTCAGGGTTTTTTGAGGGTTCACTGAAGCTTTTGCTGGTGGTTCTTTTTATATAATATATTTCAGAGTACTTTGGTAACTTGTTTTAGATTTTGAGGTTTGAGGCACAATTTTTGGCTTAGAAGCGAGTATTCTTGGAAAACTTTCAGATTTGGAAAACTATAAAACAAACATTTAGACATACAACATACGTGACTGCTTAAACTACATTAGGCATGTCATCTTGTACAGGGAGAGAACATGGCCATCATTTTACATTGTGGGCACAGGGAGCAGCAATTAGCTGAGCAGTGCTGGACAAGCCTGAGCCGCTGTGTGTAAGCTGTCATAAAAATAGACTTGCCCAGCTCACTGTGGGTAGGACATCTGAAAACACACGTTCCACTTAAGCCCTGATTTGTAGAATGTAATCTACTTTCATGGGCTTTTAATAACACCCCTATTTCATAGTCTTGATTACCTTTTCCTGTTTACGTGTTCGATTGGCTTATTGGAAACTCCATTAATTGCTTAAAGCATTAATTAGTAACATTTTAAGTCTAAAGAGTGTCTTTAGATTTTATTTATTATGTAATAAGTTTGTGTCATAAGTACAAACTTACAACCAAACAGTGATTGTAAACCTATAAAAATTTCCTAGAAAAAATTTTAGATTACTTTGAGGTATATATTTTATTTGACACTTTGTGATAAGAAATCAAGTGTTCACAGTTGAAAAATTGTTCTAAATTGACACTAGTACCTATACATATTTATGGGGCAAGCATGCCATTTTAATATATAAACTCATTGCTCAGGATAATTGCATACCTGTTGTTCCAGACATTCATTATTCCTTTATATTAGGAAAATTAACGCCCCCTTTACCCGCTTTCTTTTTTCCTTTTTCCTTTTTTTCTTTCGTGGGGTGTTTATAGTGTATGTGTGTTCATACCTGTAGATATGTGGACACATGTGTGGGTGGGTGTGTACAAGAGGATGGCATATGCTTGTGGAGGCCTGTAGTGATAGTTGGGAATTGTCACTCTCCAACTGTCTTCAGTAAAGCAGACCTCTCAGCTAAACCCAGGGCTCTCTGATGTGGCTGGTCTTGCTAAAATGTTTGCTCTGGATCCCTTGTCCCAACTTTCCAAGGCTGGAATTATAGACATGACTCTACACTCACTTGTCATTTTTCTGGGTTTTTGTGATCCAAACTCCATTAAGAATCTAACCATTCCCTCATCCCTCTACTAGATGTTTTGAATTATTTAGGTAATTGTCAACCAGTTATTCCACTATGCTATAAACACGGGGCATTTCTCTTCTCTTCCACGTGAACCTCTATACCAAATAGATCTCTTCTCTCCATTTCCCCTCCCCACATTGTTCTTAGGCTCTGGTAGCCATTCTTATGTGCTACACTTTTTTATTTTTTGGAGAGACAAGGTTGCTAGCCCAGGCCAGTAGTAACCTATATCATTTTATCCCAAGTCTTGCCGTCTGTAATGCAAACTGCTCAACTTTGTATGTCAAAAATTACTATTCCATTTTCTTTACATTTCTATATACACTTTATAATCAGCTTTTCACACGAGCGTGCACTAGTCCCCCACCTTTATACTAAAGAAAAGCCAACAAAGAGTAATGCTATTTGTAGGATTTTTGGATATGTCCTTTCTTTTGTAGTTTGCTAAGTCATAAATAGGTATTGTTTCTTTCAAGTATTTTTTCTTTTGTTAAGATAATCATATGGTCTTCCTCATTTATCTTGGAAATATATGAATTAAGAGTTTTCAAAACATTAAGAATCTGGTCCTGATAGATTAGCCCTGCGTGTGCGTGCGCGCAGCCCCCCCCCCACGAATGATTCCATTCCATTCATTCACTGATTCATTGATGCATTCATTCGATATGAACGTGTGTGTGTGTGAGAGAGCGGTTTCAGTGTCCCTTTGTGGGTCTTCAGTGACAGTTGTTTAGCATACATGTAATATGAGATCTCTCAACTTTATCCCTTCCTTCCTCCCTCCTTCATTTCCTTTCACTTGTTTTCTTTATTGGGGCTTGACAGAAATGACTGGATTATGATTCTGACAGCTTTCACCTTTCCTTCCTCTGGGGAAGAGTTTCTCTGAAAGCATCACGGACCAATCATCCTACAGCTAAGTTTCGACTTTGTCTTGGTGCTGAGAAAGTCTAATATGGGTGAGTGAATACCAGTGAAGCCCCATTTAATTATGTTAGGAAGCAGGAGGGTTTAAAAGTTGTAGTTTTCAGACTAGGTTTGCCTGGAGCTCACTGTTAAGTTCAGTGATTTTCCTTTTCCATAGATATTTGCTATCATCCCCAAGGACTGGGCCAACATCGTTTTGTTAGGAGTTTTACTTCTGCAGATCTTTGACAGGGAACAGGGATAAACTTTTAAAAGAAACTAATGTTTAAAAAAGAAAAAAGACTAGTAAGAACATAGCAAAGCAACTTGCATAATGGCTTTGGGTTATGAATCTGGGTGTTAAGGGCAATTAGGTGAGCCCTGCTCCTTCTGTTTAACCTGTATTATTTTTATGCATTCTGGTTTCAGTTCCCAAGAGAAATTTATTCAGATGTAGTATGTAGTATTAATTGGGACACATTTAACCAATATGTATGTAGTCTAGAACAATCTCATCTTCTAGTACCCATGCCTGTGTGATATTTGGAATGTTTAAAATAGAGAGTGAGGATCATGTATGTAGTTTGAACAAATGGTTACATTAAAGATGTTGCTAAAGCAGGGCATTGGTGGCTCACGCCTTTAATCCCAGCACTCGGGAGGCAGAGGCAGGCGGATCTCTGTGAGTTCGAGACCAGCCTGGTCTACCGAGAGAATTCCGGGACAGCCTCCAAAACAATACAGAGAAACCCAGGTCTCAGAAGAAAGAAAGGAAGAAAGAAAGAAAGAAGAAAGAAAGAGAAAGATGTTGCTAAAGTTACCTGGTGAACTAAAGGAGACTCCTTGAGTTCTAGATAGCTGCTCACAGTAGCCATTGATTGTGAAGCAAGTATTCATGAATATCTTGTATAGTCCTCCCCATGAGTTTGACATTTGGCTGGAAAAACTGGGTGACAAAAGGAGGAACTCTGATAAAGCCTAGTAATTGACAAGAACATTTAGTTATTTTCATAGCATACCAGTCTTAATTGATAGCCTAACACCAGGACCATCACACTTTTGAAATTGTCATGTAATTTTTCACACATCCACATCAGTGAAAAGTCTATAGTATGACCCGAGAGCCTGTTATCACATGTGTTTCTATAGATAAGATGAGATTTTCACTTGTAAACCACCCAAGGTAGTTCTAGGTCAGAGAGTCCTGACTCACACCCAGAAGTGTGTGGACAGCACATTGGAGTTAACGTTATTAAATTAAAAACAGGACATTATAAGAGGACACAAAGGATTGGGGAGGTGAAGCTGGATCAGGGAGGAGTTGGGGGGTAAATGTGATCAAAATACATTGTATGAAATTCTGAAAGAATTAATAAAAATGTTTATTTTTAAAAAGGCATCTCAAAACTTTAACCATGAGGAAGTTAGCTAAGATTGTTAAACAGTTTTAAAGCACTTTATCAAAGTAGCTTTATAGACCTTTGTGAAAAAAAAAGTTGTGAATGGGCCCCTAGAGGCCCATGTTTAAGAGGTTGATCCCCAAGGTGACACTGTTGAGAGGGGTTTCCAGGTCACTGGAGCATGTCCTTCAAAGGAATAGTATAACTCCAGTGAACTCCTCCTCTCTTTGATCTACCTGCCATGAGGGTGAGCAATTTTGTTCTGTCACAACTCCAGCCATGACTTGCTGCCAGTGCCACAGGCCAGTAGGTAAACTAAAGCCTTCAAAACCATGAACCCAAGTAAACCTTCGTTCTTAGAAGTTTATTGTCTTGTGTTTGTTACAGTAATGGTAAATCAGCACAGTAGTCATTCATTTCATCAGAGTGGTAATTAGAAGACTTTGAAGGTGGTACAAGCCTGTGATCCTAGAATTCAGGAGGCAGAGGCAGGAGAATCCTAAGTTCCAGGCCACCCTGGGGTACAAACAAGACCTGTGTCACAAAACAAAATAAAAAAGACTTGAAGAGCAAGGAAAATTTTTCTTAAGGTTTTTAAGATTGACAGACAAAACCTAGCAAAGATAACACAGATCACAAGAACTTAACTCAGCAAACCATGTTTTTTTCCCTAGGTTCGTTGCCAAAGGTAAAGACAAACCTTTTGCAGGATAGCTTCTCTGTGAGAAACCATGTAGCCCAGGCAGACAGCCTGGGTTTCCCACTTGATAGAAAGGCACGCGAGTTTAATTAAACACTGGAGTGTATATCAAGACAACCAGTGCTTTGAATGCAGGAGCACATGACTGTCAAATAGAGTGCAATTCAAATCTAACAAATCTAGGAAAATGTTGACAGGACACATTAGGTAAGAAACTAAAATAATGGAATCAGAAAGTACCTTACAGTTCAAAGGGTGGGTCAAAACACAGAGAAGCAGGATATAGAATTAAAAATAAAACCTTGTGAGATTTTAGCTAATAGTACAACAGTTTTGGGGGGTTTTGTTGTTGTTGTTGTTGTTTACTGTCTTTTATTCTTTGTATCTTTCATATCCTGATCCCGCCCAAATCATCCCTCCCTCCCCAGAATAAAACATAATAAAATTTATTATGCCTGTGTATGAGTGTGTGAGTGCATGTGCACGTGTGAGTGTACACTTACCAGCACACACACTCCTTTGTCCATTGGTAGGCCTCCAAGCCAGCTGTGTACCATGACTGTTGTGAGTAGGACCACAGTAATCATAGATAAGAAAGTATTTCCATAGGAAATTGACTTTGATTCTTTTTGGTATGCCCAAAAGTGGCGTGGGATTTGGTTTTCATTTGTTGAGGATGCTTCTGTGGTGGTCTGAATGAGAATGGCCCCATAGGCTCATGTCTAAATGCTTTGTCCCCAGTTACTGGAACTTTGGGGGAAGAATTTGGAGGTGTGGCCTTGGTGGAGGTGTATCACTGGAGGTGGGCTTTGGGGTTTCAAAAGCCCACTCCAGGCTTAGTCTCACTGTCTTCTTCCTGCCTGTGGATCAGGATGTAAGCTCTCAGCTACTGCTCCAGTATCATGCCTGCCTGTCTGCTACCACATTCCCCTCCATAATGGTCGTAGACTCACCGTCTGAAACCGTAAGCAAGCCCCCAGTTAAATGCTTTCTGTTATAAGTTGTCTTGGTCCTGGTGTCTCGCAGCAATAGAACAGTAACTAAGACACCCCCATACTAAATTTTTATAGTGGCTGGACTAGTTTACATTCCTACCAACATGGTGTAAAGAGTACTCTGCCTTCCACATACCCCTCTGCAGTCTTGTTGATATTTGTTGGGTTTTGATGTACCTTTGATTTGCATTTTCCTAATGGCTAAAGATGTTGAACACATTTTCATATGTTTATGTGCTCTTCATACGTACTAATTTTAAGAGTTCAGTTCATTAGCCTGTTTGTTGAGTGGGTTATTTGCTCTTTCAGTATTTAATTTTTTGAGATACTTGCTGGATTCTGGCTGCAGATTGTCACGTGAGTATCTTACAAAGACCTCCCATTCCATGTGCTCTCTTCACTCCGGTAATTGTTTCTGTTGCTGTACAGAAGCTTTTTAATTAGATGCATCCCTGTCTATGACTTCCTGCTTTTATTTCCTGAGCTTTTGGAGTAATATTCTGAAATCCATTGCTTATGTCTGGATCTTGAAGTATTTCAGTGTTTCAGGTCAACACTGGGATTTTTGTATTTTCAATTGATCTAGTTTCAGTCTTCTACATGTGGGCATCTAAGTTTGCCAGCAACACTTGTTTAAAAAACTGTCTTCTTTGCCTTCCGGCATTCTTATCAAGAATCAGGTGGCTGTACGTGTGTGAGCTTGCTTCTGGGCTTTCAGTGGTACTCTGCCAGTAGATGGCTGCTGTTGTGTTATTACCACGGCTCTGTAGTGTCAGCTGAGAGGTCTACATCTGGATTGGCAGGCAACAGGAATAGAGAGTGACACCGAGCTTGGCTTGAGCATCTGAAAACTCAAAGGCCACACCTCCTAATAGTCCCACACCCTGTTGGCCTATGGAGGCCATTTTCATTCAGACCACCACAATGTTCTTGATGTGCGTTGTGTTACTTGTTTTTCAGTCCTGGAGATTGAATCCAGGGCCTCACTCTCACTAAGCAAGTACCCTACCACTGACCTCCAACCCCTTGGCTTTTTGAGACAGGGTTCCCTGTAGCTCAGTCTAGCTTTGCACCTGCATTGCTCTTGCCATCTGTGTATGGAGATTTACAGGTGTGTGGCACTTTGCTCAGCATGTCACTTTTGGTGTATAAACTGTCATGTTGCTGCCACTGCCTGATTTTGCAGTGTAAGTCATTGGTGCACAACAGCATAAGGGATTTGCTTGAGATCGTGTAGTTAATCTAAGACTTAAGACCAGAAAGTTGATGATATTTAGAAATGATGCTTTAAACTATTTCCTTTTAAACAATATACCACATTAAGTTGGCTACTGATACGCTGTTTCTTTACTTGTCTGTCCAGAAGGGCCACATTAAACATTTCACTTACCAGTTGAGGTTAATTATATTCCAGGTAGCAAAACTGTATGATAATTTGAAGTATTAATTAATAATTTGAAATTAACTCTTTAGCATACATTCTGATTATGTCCATGTTGTATGTGTCATTTCAATAGAACGACTCAAGTACTTCTGTTTATAATCTAAGTCTTACTTCCTCCTCTGTCCCTATGAAAGACTTCTGTGTGGAGCTGAGGCCAGTGTTCGTGTCTCACTTAGTTTTCTCTTAGTTATGCATCTGACTCTGTTGCAAGAATTATAAATGCTATACAGCCATTGAATTTCTCCCATTGTGAGGCTAATCCACTTCTTGCAACACTTAGAAGCTCTCATTTCTGCTTTTCATATCTGTGTGTTGTGTATGTGTATGGTGCAAGTGGGTGTGTGGGTGTGTGCCATGAGTGCAGGTCTGAAAACCAGAGCAGGACACACTCTCCCTCATTCCCTCCAGCCTCCCAGTGGTGGGGTTCTGGGTGTGTACTCATGTCTAGCTTCTATTGTGGGTGCTGTGGATTCAAATTGAGGCCCCTCTTCTTGCACAGCAAGAGCTCTTACCTACTGAGCTGTCTCCCAGCCCCAGAGCTCATTTCTTTAGCCTTTATTTCTCACACATAATGTGCACCGTACCTTGTTTTTGCCTAGACTCTCCTATTGGGGATAACAAAAATGCACTCCTGGTAATACAGAGCCACCTGTTGGTCTTTGGATGATATTTCAGAATTCACCAGAGTCCCAAAGTCCTTGGAACCCAACATTCGTTCCTTTTTATTAAAATGTGTGTGTGGCTCTCGGTTTTTTTGTTTGTTTTTGTTTTTGTTTTTCATGACCAGTAATTTTTGCTCTTGCTCCTAAATACCATGTTTCGCTCTGCCACCTAGTGGCCTCAATAGGCATTGTTGCTTCTACTGTAGTACAGGGGGTCAGTGTGTAGGTTGGCATTAAGTCTGCAAGAATGGCATATGATTGTTTTCTGCCTACTTTTCCTGGGTGCTGTGTAACCATGAATCAGTTACATAGTTTTTCTTCTGTTAATTAGGCAGAATAGTGCTTACCTCAAAGGAGCTTTCTACAGATTCTGAAAACACTAGGTACTGAAAACTTTACATAGTGAGAGTATTGGGAGCAGTTAATAGTAAGAAGCTGAATAGCACCTGGCATCAAACTGCACTAACTGTTATCAGTCTGATGTTAATGTGTTTAGATAGGAAATTACATTCATTTACTTAAGACCATAAAAGCTCCACCTTTGGCCTTGAGTTTTTTTTTTAATGTTTATCTTTTCTAGGTCTGTTATGTATATACTCTGTGTTATATATGATTCTTACCTTACCTCTGTCTGCTAAAGTGAAAGCCTGAAAAAGACTGAAACACAGGAGTTCTTAGAAGTGAGTGCCACATAGGAGTGGCTGCATGAACATAGTGATAGAGTCTTCTTAGTTTCTTCTGCTGGGGATTGAGCTGCTTTAAAGCTATTATAGTAATGATTCTTACTGTTTACTATCGCAACTCTTGAAATAACCTATAGGTTTAATGTGTCTTTGCATGCTGTATATAACAAAGCATTTTCTAAGTTTAACTTTTATTCATTGCTTTTTATTTCCTGTTTCATGCATATGACATGTTAATATAAAGAGAACATTGTTGCATGTTTTTTACTAGTTTTATTACATACATTTCACATACTGTAATGTAGCCAAATTCTAAATTACTCATATAAAACCTTTATATTTCTCTTTTGATGTAAAATACTAAAATGATTTTGTGTGTGTGTGTGTGTGTGTGTGTGTGTGTGTGTGTGTGTGCGCGCGCACGCACCAGTGGAGGGTATTGGATTCTTTGGTGCTGGAGTTATAGATAGTTGTGAGCCACCTGACATGGGTGCTGGACTTGAATTCTGGTCTTCTGCAATAGCAACAAGAGATCTTAATGGCTGAGCCAGCTCTCCAGGCCCAGTCATTTTAATGTCTATAACCCTTTCCTGTTATATCTGTAGGACAAATAGCCAAAGTGAGATCTTAGGATATATGAATTGTCTAGTGGCTCCTGAATTTCCCACATTGTTGTCCCTATGGGTTGTGGTTTTAGTGCTCAACTAAGAAATTTCACCCATGATACCTTGTCTGGGGACAAGAAAAATGGCAGCTCCTATGTTTTCTGGAGCAGGGTTTCTTAAACTTTTTTCGCTGGTGATCCTTTTCACCTGAGATTTTTTTTTTTTTTTTTTTTGGTTTTTATGAGACAGGGTTTCTCTGTATTGTTTCGGAGGCTGTCGGTCCAGCCTGGCCTTGAACTCACAGAGATCCGCCTGCCTCTGCCTCCCGAGTGCTGGGATTAAAGGCGTGCGCCACCAACGCCCGGCGAGAATTTTTTTTAATGAGCCTGGGTTTACCAAATAGGTATGTAAGTCAAATATTTACCAGTAACAAATCACAATTTATTTTAAAGCTATTCTTACATGTAAATATTTACCATTTACTAAAGGGAAGGTGAATTTGCATTAAGAAGATGGATGTGTTTATTTCTCCATACAGAATCTAATCTTGACTGAATATTTGACACTGCAGGACTAGAGCATCTTCAGTTTTTCAGAATTGATTAATATTTGGGCAGAAGTGTGTTTATTTCATGCATGTGTACATGCATATGTGTGTACATGTTGTATGTGGTCCAGAGGTCAACATTCTTGATACAGGGTCTCACTGAACCTGGATCTTGCTGATTAAGTAGAGACTGTCAGGCTCTGTAGCAAGTGCCTTTCTTAAAGAGACAGTCTCATTGTTGCACAGAATGGTCTTAAATTCCTGGACTCAAGCAGTCCTCCTGTTTTAGCTTCAAATAGCTGGGATTATAGACATGTGCCACTGTGAGCTGCTAAAATGTAAATAAAATAGTTGGCACATTCTCTGACATAAAAATTAGAGTCATCATAGGTTTTGTTACTACCAGCATGAAACTTTCTGTTTTACACAAAGCATTGATTTCCTCTTAATATCATGAAATGTTCTAATAGAGTCAGCTCACTTTCTCAACCTCTAGCACAAAGCCTGCTCTTAGGTTTATAGTAGCCAATAGCTAGCTCATTCCTTTCTGTCTCCCTCCTCCCATGGATATAGTGTGAAAGAAGGTAACATTCTTGGCCTCAAGAAGCCGAGTTTTGTACGTAGGTGGTTGTATAGAAGTAAGAAGTCAGTAGTTTTTAATCTCTGATTGTTCTTTTTAGAAGTAAGTCAGTAGTTTCTATCCCTGATTGTTCTTTTTAGAAGTAAGAGAAGTCAGTAGTTTCCATCCCTGATTGTTCTTTTTAGAAGTAAGAAAAGTCAGTAGTTTTTATCCTTGATTGTTCTTTTTAAAATTTTTTAATTCATTTTATATACCAGCCACAGTTCCCCCTCTCTCCCCTCCGCTCCCCATTAACTCCTCAGTAAAAGTAAGGCCTCCTGTGGGGAGTCAACTAAGCATGGCATATCAATTTGAGGCAGGACCAAGCCCCTCCCCACTGCATCAAGGCTGAGTGAGATATCCCACCATAGGGAATGCCAAATTCATGCACCAGGGATAAATCCTGACCCTACTGCCAGGGGCCCCACAAACAGACCAAGCCACATACAGAGGGCCTACTTCTGTCCCTGCAGGCTCCCCAGATATCAGTCCAGAGTCCCTGAGCGCCCACTAGCTCGGGTCCGCTGTGTCTGGGTTTCCCCATCAGGTGCAGTGCTTGGCTGTGGATCTCCTGATTGCTCTTTAGCATTGTCATTGAAGCTGTTAAACACACCTGTGCCCATTTCCTGCTCGATGGACAATGTCAGAACATAATACAGGCATACCTATAGTCTGTACGAATCTGCTGTTTAGGAGGCATCTGATCGGGAAGGGCAAAGGGAAAACTTTACCATGAGAGTCCCATTCAAACCAGTATCAGTCAGTATGAAAAGAACTCAGGAACTCAAGGCACAGGAGCTTGAAAAGGAATGGCAGACTTAAAGAGTGGCAGGCTGTTTTTAAAGATGTATAGGGTGAAGAAGGGAGAGTAGTAAGGCTAGAGGGAGGGTTCAAGTCAGATAATAAGAAAGTTTATCTCAGTAAGGCGTTTTTGTGTGGCATTGTTCTGAGGATATGCGAATGTCTACTCACTCCAAATAGGGAACCAACAACAGACCAAAGTAAGGATACCAAAGCCCGACTAGTAAACTCATGTGTTTTATTGGGGTTACTTATAGGAGCAGAAATGACTATGTGATGGCTGCATTACCAAAGTGTACCCCAACATGGGTGACTTCACAAAGGGGAAACCTGGAACACACTGCACAGCCTACAGGCAGCTCAGCAGGTTGGAGGGTGTCCTTCCAGGCAGCTCAGCAGGTTGGAGGGTGCCCTTCCAAGCAGCTCAACTGGTCTAAAAGTGTCTGCAACAATCCTTACAGCTTAGTATACTCTGGGGAATAGAGCAACCTAATAAATCTGGCTAGTTTCAGGGACTTCCTGAAGCTTTTTAGTTGTTTACTGCCCCAAGCTTCATCTCTCCTTAGAACATCCTGTTGCTTTACCCCCCTTTTAACATCTGTGTCTTAAGGAGCTTCCCTCTGAAATGGAAGGCTTTAGTTAGTCTCCAAGGAAATGACAGGAGTGCAGATTTTATTATGTTAAAAAAAGTTTTTTGTAGAAATGATAAGATGTAATCTCTGATTTGAAAAATCATCTAGTTCCTAGTTTGTAACATCTTCAAAATTCAAATGGATTTAATATAATGGAGAAAATAAAGAAGACAGTATTTCTGAACTCAAGAGCCATACAGGAAAGCACCAACACTAGCAGATTTTACCAAGAAAAGCTAGGAAAAAGTTATTTGCTGTCTAGAAAACAGAGGACTAACAATGTACCCAGTATATGATGAGCTCTTTACAAGTCAGTGAGAACTGTTCCAAAGAAGGAAACAGGCAAAAGATATTAATGGGCAGTTTCTGAAGAAGAAATGGAAATAGTTGCTAACCACATAAAAGCGTACCTAGCAATGGTCAGATAATTGCAGAATGAAACAAGTGTGAGATTTTTAACCTCTCATATAAATGAAAAAAGTAAATAAAATTGTAGAAATTGGCTTGCTGATAACATTCTTGGAGGAATGTAAAATTGGCGTAATTTTCCTGGTTATCAAAGCTTAAACTGTAGTTACTTTTGGAACCAGTCGCCCCACAGGAAGTAATTATCCCCTAAAGGACAATGCTAGAGCACTATTTGTAATGCCAAAGACAGTAAGAATACATACCTACTGAAGTCACCGCTGGGAAGCAGAAGCAGAAGAGCGGCCCAGTAGTGTACTTTTGTGATATTTAACTACCATATAACAGATTCCTATATTACCAGAAACAAAAGAAAACTCTGAGGAAATACTGTAAGTCCTGTGCCATAAGAATTGGATGAAGAATTTGGAGGCAAGAAAATCAGTTAAAGATTTTGTTGTTTATTATGAAGTGATGCTTTGTAATCTAAATTGAAGGTGTACCAGTATTAATGAAGAGGACAAAGGGTGTTTTTAAAGTTGGAACTATAAAATTGTACTGTGGGTTTGAAAAATGAGGTTCTGGAATTTGTAAACTGCATTGCAAATGGTACATGGGTGATTCTAACGTTGAGAAGAGGGGAGGCTTGAGTAGGTAAAAGCTTCTCCATGTAAGTCCTCAGTGGTGTTGGAACAGTAAACTTAGTGTGGAATCAGCTCATCTTAGCATGCTCTGTGCTTTCTTGACACATGCCTGCTCTGGCTTCACTACTGTTTTTAAGAAAATGCTAATGTTTTACAATAAAGAATTTTTCTGAGTGTGATTTTGAACCTGTCTGTGCTTTTCTATTTTCAGAGTGCACATTTGGCCATGGTTGATACTCTAATGATGGCTTACACTGTAGAGATGGTCAGCATAGAGAAAGTAATTGCGTGTGCTCAACAGTACTCAGCGTTTTTCCAAGCTGCAGACCTGCCCTATGATGTTGAGGATGCTGTCATGTACTGGATAAATAAGGTAGGCTTATGGTCAATTGGAAATGGGTCTGCTAGCAGAAAAACTAAAATCCTCAATTACTCATTGCTCCTGTATGACCTTTTGTTTTAAATCAAAGTGTAAGTTAAAGTTGTGCAATTTGCTTAAGACATTTTGTCTTAAAAAGTGTAAAACTGAGCACCGAGGCTCAGATCTGTGGTCTGGGTACCTGTGAGGCTGGAGGCTGAAGCTGGAGGATCTGAGTTTACCACCAGACTGGGCTGTGGTGAGACCTAGTCTTAAAACAAAAGTGTTGAAAGGTTGAAACCAATTTTTATATATTTGACGGTGTCTATAATTGTACTTATACTTAGTAATGATTACTTAAGGTTAATCCAGCTCGTACCAGATTATTAAAAACTGAGAGCACTCAGAATAAGGAACCACACAGAGAGCAGTGTGATACTTTTGGGTGATATAATTTATACACATTTTTGATTGTGAGCATCTTAGGTTTGTTTAACCAAATTGTACAAAAATGAATCATGGATTCATTGTCTTGGAGATTTTTTTGTGCTTTGAACATGGTTAAATTCTTAATTTATTCTCCTTGTCATTTCAGTAGTGAATTCTTCTTGAACTACATTCAGACATTCAGTGCTAAGACAAGGTTTCTCTGTATAGGCCTGACTGACTGAAGCTTGTAGCAGGCCTCTTTGTCTCTGGGATCACAGGCTTGTGTACCATATCCAGATGTGCTGAGTTTCACTTACAGTTGTCATTGCAGAGAAATTATGCCAGATTTGTGGGATAGGCAGTGAACAGATGTGGAAGTTACGTCTTGAGTTGTTCTTCCTTAAATGCTTGCATGAAACTTGTCAGACGCTAAATGGGGCTGGAGAGGTGGCTCAGTGAGTAAAGCGCTGGCTGCATGAGCATCAAGTCCAGAGTTCAGCTCTTCTGAAGCTACAGAAAGCCGGCAGCCGCCTCTAACTTCAGCGCTTGGAAAGCAGAGGTGGGGATGCTGTGAGATCATGAGGACCATGACCGCATCGTGGCACAGCTCTCCTCCCATCCTCCAGCTCTCGTTTCTACCCCATTTTCCATGGTGTTCCCTGAGCCTTTGGGAGAAGGGGACTACAGGGATGTCCCATTTAGGGATGAGCACTTTACAGTCACTTAACTCTTTGACCAGTTATGAGTCTCTGCTTCAACAACCCACTGCAAAAAGAAGCATCTCTGGCCAAGGCTGAAAGTAATGCAGCTCTGTGGGAATGAACACAGTATTTAGAAGGCAGTTTGACACGGGATGGTCTTACCACTGCTAGACTGTGTGCTATAACATGATTGGCCAGGCAAGTATGCCCAGTATTACAACAGTGGCATGACAGTCATGGAGCTAACAAAACCACTCTGAGATTGGGTTTGAGGCCTGCTCACCTGAGAAAATTCATGCCTTATACTGTAAACTTAGTCAGAAGCCCATGACTGGGGTGGCTTAAGGGAAACTTCTGTTTTTTTAGTAAATGTTCATGTAGAAGGAGAGAATTAAGTCCAGCAAGGTGTCTTCTGATCACCACATGGAGGCCATGGCATGTACATGGCTAACGATAGTGAATTAAAAATGTTTATTGCCTTTTAAATATTTTTTTCTTTTGAGAACTCTTGCTCAGTTCATAGGCATTGCTCTCCAACCTCTGTATGACTACATGTGAGTGGAGGTTGGATTTCCTTAGAAATTTTTCCTGTGCTTATAGAGATAACCATGTAATTCTGTCCTTGAGTCCATTTATGTAATTTATAACACTTATTAACTTACCTGTATTGAAACATCCATATAACTCTGGACTAAAACCAACTTGATCATGGTTATGACCCCCTTGTTGTGTTCTTGAGCCTGGTTTGCAGATACTTTGTTGGGAATTTTTGCAACTATATTCATCAAGGAGTTTGGTCTTCAATTTTTATTATTGTGTCTTTTATCTGTTTTGAGTTTCAGTAATGTTAGCTTTGTAAAAAGAGTTTATCCATATAATAGTTTTGAGAAGCATTGGGGTTCTTCTTTGAGGGTCTGGCAAATATCACCAGTGAATCCATCTTGGCCTGGACTTTATAATTTGTTTTTGGTAGGTCATATGCACCTAGAAATTCATACATTTATTTTAGATTTCCAGTTTAATAAAACATTTTTGTAGATTTTCTGAATTCCATTAGCATCTGTTACAATGGCTCCCATTTCATCTTTAATTTTATTAATTTGTGTTTTCTCTTTCTGTTGGTTAGTTTGACTGAGATCATCTCTTTCCAAAGAACCAACTCTGTGTTTCATTGATTCTTTGTTCTTTTTTGTTTGTTGTTTTCATTTCATTAATTTCTGCTCGATCCTACTGGTTAGAATTTGGCTTATTTTTCCTCTACCAGAGAATTAAGGTACATTATTAAATCATTTATTTGCAATCTCTCCGACTTCCTAATGTAGGCACTTGGAGCCATAGACATGATCTTCCCCATCCTCTGGGGTTGCTTTCATTGTTTTCTTAAGATTTTGGTATGTTTTGATTGCATTTCCATTTGATTTGAGGCATATTTTTTTTCCCCTTCTTGATTTCTTCAAGGTCTCTTTCCTCAATCAGTTATGTTTGGCTTAATCTTTCTGAGCTCTAGGGTCTGTGAGATTTGTAGCCTCAGTCCATTGTGATAAGGTAGACTACAAGAAATTATTTCAGTTTTCATATATTTGTTGGCTTGTTCTGTATCCTGATCTATGATTCATTTTAAAAGAAAATTCCATGTACTGCTAGAAAAAAAATATACTTTGCAGTATACATTCTGAATATACCTCTTTTTTTCTTTAACTTTTTACTGACTATGCCTCTTAAGTCCTCATAAGTCCATTTAATCTATGATATCATTCAGAAGTTTTTCTGTTGATTCTTTTTGCCAAGATGGCCTATCCATTGGTGAAAGTAGGTGCTGAAGTCACCCCACTATTGTGTTGGGGTTAATTTGTGACTTTATATCCATCTAGTAATACTTGTTTTGTGTAACTGGGTTTACCTATGTTTTTGGAACATACATGTTTAGAATGTAACATCCTCTTGATGGATTGTCCCTCTAACCAATATGAAGTGACCGATGGCCTGTGGACATGTCTAGGGGGCACACACACACCCCTTACCTACCATCCCTGCCAGTACCCACCATCCTACCTCCTTACTCCTGCCAGTGGTACACCAACAAGTAGGCTATATCTTCCCACATAAAATAATGTAAGACATGTCCACAGGCCAACCCATTGTCACTCATTGAGACTTGCAGGTGATTGATTACAGGCTGTGTCAAGTTGTTTACCATATAAACACGAATAGAGTCCATTGTGAGCCCGTTGTGTTCATTTTCTTCCTGAGTTCTTTCCTTCTCCCACTTGCCTGTGCTTATCTTTAGCAGGGTTTCTACATACATACATATGCATGCATAATGTGGATTGAACACGGGGTCTCACACATGCTGCCTCATGCTCTTATTGTTGAGCTGTGCATGTACTCCAGCCTTGCATTTTGTTTTGTCAGAATTGATAATCAGTATCTTGGATGGGCTTTGTGTGTTGAATGCCTAGTAGTACAATACTTGTTACAAATATAGGAAGCTCTATATTTGTAACTATAACTAGAACTTTCCAGTTTCTGGCATACAGTAGGTACTCAATACGTACTGTGTTGATTTACAGAACTGATGTTAGAGTTTCAAATAAAGTTCCATGTAAGATACTGTTTCCTAGTTGTAAAAATGACATTTTATTTGTGTGTTACTTTTACTTGATATTGGGGATTTAACCATGTCATTGTTTGCCGTAGTTTAATGCAAATACACACTGTTTTTTAATTTGTTTTTTAAGGTAAATGAACACTTGAAAGACATACTGGAACAAGAACAAAAATCTAAAGAGCATCACACAGCTGAAGCGCCAGGAGGTCAAAAGGTACACACTGCAGTGTGAAGTGTGGCTACGATGGTATAGTCATGTATTCTAGAGATGCGAGAACTATTCTAGGAAATGCAAAGTAACTAGTCACTAGTAATTGATTTGTATTGAGATTAGAAACTTACTGAATTCGAATTTTAAAGGATGAAAAATGATACTCTGTGGGACACCTTTAGATAGCAGAGTAATACTCTTAGATTCCAGCCACTTCAGCTACATCTGATTGCTTTATGCTTCTGCCCACTGGAATGATCCTTTCCCTTCAGGAAGACTATTCCTTTCTTACAGTTATCTACTAATGTCTCAGAATCTAACCTTACAATCTTTTTACTTTAATAATAATGGAATTATTTTTAAGTACAATATGTGATTCTGAATCTCTGAAATAAAATTTGTTGCTAAAATATCCTTAGTATCTTAAGATGTGATTCTGTATGGGGAGAAAAGGAGAGGAGGCCGCACTGGTCTTGGCTGTTAGGAATTTATGTAGCTTTAACTATGCGTTGATTATCATAGAACACGTGAGAATTGTGAATGCAAAGCCCCACATCAGAAGCCACACTGTAACTTGCTAAGTTGGATGATTCTGTAGACTTTTCCTTCACCTCCTGCTTTATCTTTTCTCCCTCTGCTGCTTCCTCTGAAGTCTCCTTCCAAATGGTTTTGGAAACTGGTTCCAGTAAGTTTCCCTCACTGCTTTCTGATTTTCCCTTCAGAATTGTAATGGTATTGGTGGTATTGCTTGTAGCTTTCAGGCATCATTATTTCATACTATTCTGTTTGTCATTGAGTAGAGAGATTGCGTTTTAATATGCTTTCATCATATAAAATGGAGATAGTGGGTCCATCCAGTTTCAAGACAGTTTAAAGGATAAACACCTTTGCATATCACAAAGTTCATAGACCATTATTACCAATGCCAATGGGTAAAACAACCCTCGGGTATGAAGTCTTGCTAGTATTAAGAGTTTTCATAAAAGTGAATTTGAATTAATCACGTGTATAAGTTGTCTGCATGTTCGAATTATTTTTGGCAGAATTGTTATTACCCTAATTGATGATAACACTTCACTATTTGAAAAATCAAAAACTTGCCTGTGTCCTCACCAGCATTGTACCTAAACTATGGCACTCTGATTTCACCTGATGACTGATATTTCAGGATTAAGTATGGACAGTTAAACCAGCTCATGGATTGTAGATAACTTATCTGGGAATTGTACAAACCTCACTTTAAGTTTGTGTGCTCATTGGATTTTTATAGGATATATATAGTCTTAAGGAAAATGCTTTGGCCTGTCACCATAGACACTCATTGTTAGCATGAGTGCACATACACGCATATGCACACACACACTCCTTATCCATAAATGCTTATTGATAGAGGAGATACAATAAAAGAAACCAGTTTTGATGGTGATGCTAAGTTGGTTCAGTTCAGCTCTCCCTCTAATTGGAGAAAAGAAGGAGAGTGTGGAGCCGTGCTCACTGCCTAGAAAGTGAGCTTACCACTGATCGATTTTCTTTCTTCTCCTCCTCCCTCTCTCTTCTAAATTATCTCCTAGCAACAAGGTCTTTAGGAATGATATAAAAGTCAATGATCAAAGAATCTAGATTAGGCTGTGCACAATGTCTCACAACTGTAAGACCAGCGTTCAGAAGCTCAGGCCAGAAGCTTGAGGTTTCGGGACCAGTTTAGACTGCATTGATATACTCTAATCTCCTCAAAAGAGAAAAGGAAAGGGAAAGTAGGTGTGTACATGTAAGTAATTATTTCCTGAATATAGGTAATATATGAGTTAGGGATATAATGTCTGTCTTTGCACTCCTCCAGAATTTTTTTTTAAAGAGGAAAACATATTCCATTATTCTTGCCAATTGTTATTCGGGGAGAGAGAAGCGAAATACTTTTTCTTCATTGGTGCATATGTTTCTGAAGGATATCATTTAAAAGACTCTAATTGTATCTTCATGTGTCAAGTGTTGTTCAGAATTTGAAATTTTCTTTTAGTCACATAAACATTTTTTCACAATTGTATTTTAATTTATAAATTGCAAAGGTGACAGTTTAGATAGAATTGGAAGAAAAAATTTAAATTGTCCTTTTATAAAAATGGCACCAGTAGCTGGAGAGATAGCTCAATGGTTAAGATCACTTGCTACTTTTGCAGAAGAACTATGTTCAGTTCCCTGAACCTACATGGCAGCTCACAACCCTCTGTAATTCAAGATCCAGGGGATCTGACCCTCTTCTGGCTTCCACAGATTTGCCAGGCACACATATGGTGTACATATTTACATTCCGGCAAAACACCCATAAGCATAAAATAAATATTTTAAAAAATGACTACTAAATATCAGTAGCCTATGTAATCATACATCTTGCCAATAAAAGGATCCATGCACCATCAGTAAATCATATGCATTATTTTTCTTGCCTGTAGGGGAACTACTAGCTAATAACAGCTAGCCTGTACTGATTGCTTCCTTGTGCCCAGGAGTGAACATAGCATTGTGTGTCCATCGTCTTTTTAAATCTCCCACTAGGACTATGAAGTAGGTTTTACTCTCCCCATTTTACAGATAAGGAAAATGAGAAATGAGAGTTTAGGTAACTTGTTCAAAGTCACAGCTAAAAAGTGGCAGAACCAGGATGTAAGTGCAGGTAATTTGGCTTAAGGGTTTTTCTCTTAACTTTTTACAGTGTTTCTCTCTCTCTCTCTCTCTCTCTCTTTTTTTTTCTGGTTTTTCAAGTTTCTCTGTGACTTTGGAGGCTGGAGGCTGCCCTGGAACTAGTCCTTGTAGGCCAGGCTGGTCTCAAACTCACAGAGATCTGCCTGCCTCTGCCTCCCGAATGTTGGGATTAAAGGTGTGTGCTACCACTGCATGACTAGTGTTTCTCATTTTAGAGGTCTATCTTAACATTTTTATTTTTATTTTATTGTTATGGTTTTTAGAAACAGGGTTTCTCAGTGTAGCTCCAGCTGTCCTGGAACTCAATTTGTAAACCAGGCTGGCCTCGAACTCATAAAGATCTGCCTGCTTCTGCCTCCCAAGTGCTGGGATTAAAGGTGTTTGCTACCACATAGTTTAGGTTTTATTGGTTGGTTTTGGTTTTTGAGACAGGGTTTCTCTGTGAGACAGTCCTGGCTGTCTTGGAACTGCTGGGATTAAAGGCACACACCCTGCACCTGTCTTGACATTTTTTTATCCAACCACATCAAACTGTTTTTCAAAGCTAAGATTTCTTTTTCTGAGGGGAGCAGGACCCTGATACTTGGCTCTGTTCCTGGTTCTGAAGTCTGGTGCCATGTTCCCTGACATTCAGATGGTAGATGGAGCAGAATACTCTGGTGCTGTTTCTTGGCTCCAGATTTTCTTTGTGGAAAGTACTATCCAGCTGCTCCTTCCCAATTTTGATAGCTCTTGTAATTATTTCTGCTCAAATGGTTCTTTTGCTCTTCAGAAGCTGTAAGTCTGTGTAGGAACTTTCAGTCTTGATTAAGTGTAATATTAAAGTAAATAAAATTTTAAGCAGTAAAAGAACAGAATTTGCTTGATTCAGTGTTCAGATCTGTTTTGTGATTGTGTAACTATTGTAGACTAAGTGTCATTTGAAATTAGTATTGTTGTAAATTTAACCTTAGTAGTGTTACTGCCAGAACAAGGTGAGTAGTTGGTATTTCTTGTTTCTCCTGATTTATATTTTCTTAACATTATAAAGAACTAGAAACCACAGTTCTGGGGGGTTTTTTTTTGTTTGTTTTCTTTACATTGTTTAGTATTTACTTAGAACTCTCTTTATATTGTAGGCTCGTTACAGGAAAGAACAAACATTGCTTAAGCAACTGCCTTGCATTCCATTGGTAGAAAATTTGTTGAAGGATGGTACAGACGGCTGTGCATTAGCTGCCCTTATTCATTTTTACTGCCCTAGTGTTGTCCGATTAGAGGGTAAGTATTCTGAACTGTGAATAGAAGGCAAAAAAAATATTAAATCAACAATATTTAATAGCTAATGAAGGATTTTTTAAAAAAAGAACATTGAAGTATAATTCTGAGGAAGTTGAGAACTTTTCATCTAATTCTATTATTTATAAATACATTTGCTAAGCAGATTTTACATAATTGTGTATTTGTATTGTCAATAGTTATGAAGTGTTCATAGTTAACCCAAAGTCATCCCCTTTTCTGTTTGAAGATATTTGTTTGAAAGAAACCATGTCCTTGGCTGACAGCCTGTATAATCTACAGCTGATTCAGGAATTTTGCCAAGAATACTTAAACCATTGCTGCCATTTCAGCTTGGAAGATATGCTTTATGCTGCTTCATCCATAAAGGTAAATTAAGTCATTCTCCTTTTGCCTTTTGATAAGGTTTAAAAGCCATGGCAACAAGCTGGGGGTGCATCTCAGTGGTGCAGTAGGGCCCCATCATGCACAAGGGCCCAGGTTCAGTCTCCTCAAGTACTAGCAATAGAAAGGTGGGGGCAGGAAGATGAGGAGTTCAAGGCCAGCTTGAGCTTTGTAGTGGGTCTGAGGCCAGTGGAGATACAGCAGAGAGCCTATCTCTAAAAATAATGAATATAAATAAAAGCTTACACATTAACTATCAGTAAAGAACTGGGGGGGGCTGTTTTATCCTTCTCTTTAAGCATCCATTGCTAGCTACAAGTCTTTTACATTGTAACGGCAGTGTAAACACAAAGTTATGTATAAAATTTATCTGTTGTCTTGGTGTGACCAGAGTAGTTTAGGAACCATTAAACGGTTTTTGATCATAGCTAGATGGAACAAAAAGTGAGGATCTCCTTTTAAAAAGCATGAGTTGGATTCATGCCTGAAGATATAATGAGACACCTATCAAATAAACATGGAGCTTTCTTTTCATGAAGAATTTTTAAAGAACCAAATGAAACACTTTGTGTGTATGTGCGCGCATGTGTATGTGGGGGGGGGTTAAGATAAGGGCTGCCACACCTAACTTTTATGTAGATTCTGGGGATCCAGTCTTCACTGAGCCATCTTTAGCCTCTTTGGTAGATCTTTAAATCAGATGTCAAATCTCTTTTTGCTAAGAATTACTTTGGCTCTTAGGGTTCCGAGACTTCCGCATGACTTTCAGGATTGTTTTTCTACTTCTGTAGAGTGCCATTGCAACTTTAATGAGGTTTACATTGAATCTGTAGGTCACTTCAGTAATTTGGCCATTGTAACAATTTTGTTACTCCATGTGCTGCTTCAAGTTCAAAGCTTTAGGAATAAGTGATCTAATATGTTTAGCTTAACTTAGAAGTTTGGCTCAGAGGTAACAATTTTCTGTTGAGCCCAGTGCTAATCCTACTTGGAAGTGCTAGAGAACTCTCCTGACTATGCTAGTGCCTTACACTTAGAGTTCTTATTCTCTAGTATCTCCTGTTTTTCCTTTGTCCATTTCAGGATCTCCAAAGGGCAGAAGATAGAGCCAATGATAAAAGCATTTCCAAATGAGGCACTAATCCCTGTGACTCAAATGGTACCCTCTCCCTACTCTGACACATCAAAAGAGAAACCTTGATTAATCAGTTCTGAAGGTTTACTACACCATTATTTCATTTGTATCTTACTAATGAATTTTCTAGCATTTTCTATAAAATATAAGTGCTACTTCTATAATATGAGATGAAAAATTGTCATACACCTAAGATGTATATTTGTTTTAAAATTGTTACAGATTTTGGTAGTGTTCCTTCCTGTCCATTTTGGAGAACAGAATATAGACTTTCAATAAACCAAAAATCCTGATATTTAGATCATTTTGAGCATGATCCAAATATGAAAACATTTCCTTAAGTTTATTTAAAATAATTGTCAACACAATGTCTTTGTTTATGCTCTACATTCTTTGCTTAATTATCACAATTACAAGTTTGAATTTAGTGTGCTATTATTAGCTTGGCCCATGTTTCCTGTACCTCATTTTCACTTTAACCTTTAATAGTGATGTTTAGGAATATATGGGAAATAAGCACCACCTTTTCTTCTTGTAGAAATATAAACTGCGAGGTGGCTGCTTTTGAGGACTGTTGGGCATTGCCCGGGCAGTTCCTGTACTGGATCCTAAACACCGCCCAAAAGGCATTGAGAGGTCAGGCTGTGTCCTAGTCAAAGCCTAGCTTCCTTGCAGTGTATTTGATAGACTATTTTTTAAAAGGGATAGTCCCAGTTGAAATGCACATAAAGGATTGCTTATGATGTTGAAAAGTTAGAAATGTTCTATTTTAGTAGAGGCATAAATTTAAATGTTTTGTAATATAATTGACCCCATTTAAAGGAAGGAAGTTGAGAGTTTTGTTTTTGCTGAAACAGAAAGCTCCATAAGACATTGTTAAGTAGGGGTGTGTGTGTGTGTGTACATACATATGTATGTACGTGTGCCTGCGTGTGTGCATATTTTAAATTTTTCTCCTTTTTTTTCCTCCCCCTTCAGGGCTAGGGATCAAACTTAGGACCACTGACACATTATTTCCTAAACAATTCAGTGTAATAACTATTTGCACATTATATTAACTACTAGTAAGTAATATAGAGGTGATTTTAACTATCCCATGGGGGCTGGAGAGATTGCTCTTCATTTTATTAAATGGCAGTAACAGTTGCTCAAACAGAGACCTTGGAGACATCCTTGACACTCTTGCTTTCTGGCCCTCTGAGATGGGAGGTGACTATGTGAGCATTACCAGCTTAAATATGACAAAAATCCAGGTGATAAAATCTAAGGAACTATGTTTATGTATGTATCTAAAGAAGTATGTTTGGTGCCTTGAGCGTTGTTCAAAATTAGCAGATAAGCAGAAGGCAGGACATCAGAAAACACCCCATATTTTCAGAGATAATAGCCACAATGAGGAAAACAGGTTTTTAATAGTGCTATTTTTAGAAATATATTAATACCTAAAATTGAAATCATCCTTCATATGTATTTTAACATATAAACCTTATTCTAGTACAGTGGGGCACATATAAATTCCACTGCTCAGGTTCAAGACTCTGTCTCAATAAAACAAAAAATAAAAACCCAAACCATATATATGTATGTATATAAGTAGTTGCATATATGTGTAATCCTATGGAAGTATGCTTTTGAGAATTCCTTTAAGCTATTTAAAGAATCATTTGTGTTTTCAAGTATAAATAAGAAAAGATGTTATCCTTAATATTTTCAAAATTAGAAGGGTGCATTAAATGATAAAGACAATGTTTTTATACATTTCAAGATTATTTTAGTCAGAATCTATAGGATTTGATATCACTCAGCATGTGGATTACTACTGAATTTAGCATTATCAAATGTGGATGCAATATTTAAATTACATATTTAATTTTCAAAAAAATTGTAATGGTAAATACTCTTTATGCTATTTGTTTGTATTTACACTGGAAGAAAAGAACATTTGTTATCTCAGAGTTCTACATAGTGAGATAGTGATGCCTGGGAGATTTGCTCTAGCCTATAAAACAAAGTATCAGGGATCTGAATGTGTGTTTACAGGTGCTAAACTTTTTGCTCCAGGTTTAATAAAGCATTTTGAATATTTTTAACAGTGAATGAGTAGAATAAAGCATACATGTTTATCACTGTGGCTGGTTTTACCTAGGGCTTCTTTTAATTTTCTTAACTCTCTTATATAGAGTAATTATTTGGTGTTCATGGCAGAACTCTTCTGGTGGTTTGAAGTTGTGAAGCCGTCGTTTGTACAGCCACGTGTTGTTCGTCCACAAGGAGGTAATCAATCTTTGTAATTTTTATCTATTTCATCTGGTTTTCTTTTAGATAGAAGCTTGTTATTGTTTTAGATTCCAGCTATTATCCTTGATAAGAGTCTAAATGTTTTAATAGTTACAGCACCAAATGATCTGTAAGAAACCGAAAACATTCCCTGTATGGTATGGAACTTTTAGTGTTAACTCGGTACTGTATACTTCTTTATATCTTTTGTTCCTATGCATAGTTTTTATTTCCTATTAGATTCTTCATTTTTAACATTGTGTTACCCAAACTCCACTCACATTAGGACTTGACCTAATTGATTTTTGTTGACCATGAAACACTTTGTGGATATGTTTTTTAAATTAGTAGCCTTTGTTATTGTGGTATAATTATGATAAAATTAGTAAGAAATAAGAGGGGTTTGTGAAGATGGATTTTCTGGCAAAGGCTGGGGACCCGGCTTAGTGGTGGATACTTGCCTAGCTTTCATACAGCCCTGGGTTCAAACTTCATCACTGTCAGAAAGCAAAAAAACAAAAAAGAATTCCTCCTGGATTTTTTTTCTAGTGCAAATGCCATGTTTAGCACAGTAAACTGGCTTTCATTTTCAAGTCAAACACATATTCCTACAAGGGAAAATGATTCTAAGTTTAGCATTTCTTCTAAGTTTAGAACTTTATTCCAGCAAAAACCATGGGGCCACTTCTTCCTGCCACAGTGACTCCTGCACCCAGTACAAAATGTGACTGCTCCATTTCCCGGATACTTAGCAGCTTTTCTTGGCTCAATTTCCTTTTTCCCAGAGAAAAAAAGATTAGAACAGGGTATAGTTACTAAAGAAAGGCACATCGTTCTGGTGGGTATAATCTTACTTTATAATGTGTGCTGATCTTGGGAGAGTCTGTGCAATATGAAGTCATTTGTGTTTGATCTGTCCTGGTGTCTCAAAACCACTTAAAGCAGATTCTGAACACTGAACAGTAGATAATAAACAGTACCTTGAAGGAAGTTGAAATCCTTAAGGCCATTCATGAGGGTCTCTTACCTTTAACAATTGTCATAACCAGTATTTATACATTATTTTGCAAATAGTGTGACTTTTTACTTACACTTTTTGTGATTTCATCTGTGTAGCCCAGCACTCAACAATAACAAGGCTTTTGCATTAAACATCAGTCAAAACCAAGTTGTTTTCCCCTAGAATTACTAGTGTGGAAGCTAGATAATAGTGTGTTTTTTCCCAGTGAAATTCTGTCTTTAATTAACTAATTACTAGCTGTTTCATAAAAGCCAAAACTGAAACTGATCTGATGTGTGTAAAATTTTATAAAAACTTTCACAAGATTAAGTTACTCAGGTTTATCCTTGTTTCGAATACCTGAATTTACTTTATGGTACCTCCTCCCATTAGCCTTAAGTGAAGTTTTAGAAGTCAGATTATATCAAGAAATTCTTTTGACCGATGGAAATGATTTAAGGGTACATTTCTGTTAGAAGGAGTTATTTAAAGAGAACCTGGGCAGTTCTGGGGTCCTAGACTTGATTCCTAGCACAGAGTAGGGGGTGTAAAGGAGAGAGGGAACCATGATTACTCTATAAATATGAAGAAAATAGAAAGTAAATTTTAAATGGTTGCTATGGCTCAGAATGTCTGAAATAGTGTTAGACATAAATTGAACATAGAGTTTAGAAGTTTTATCGTTTATTCCAGCTGAACCTGTGAAAGATGTGCCATCAGTCCCTGTCTTGAATGCTGCCAAAAGAAACATCATGGATAGTTCATCTAGTTCTGACTTCACCTCAAGGTAGAGTCTACAATGCCTTCACCATTTCCGTGTTAACTACTAATGAAATCAGATCATATTTTGACATTAAAAAGGGTTTTTGGGGCTGGAGAGATGGCTCAGCCATTAAAGGCTAGGATTACAACCAAAAAGGGTTTTTTAATTTTGTAGTTGGATTTATAAATTAAGTTCCAATTGCTTTTTCTTACTGAAGCCTATTTTAATTTAGTTATTGAAATTTATATTGAAATGAGTATTTCATAAATTGTGAGAAAATATTCTAAGTTCTGAATAAAAAACCTAAAATTAAACCTTCACTGCATTATTCCTACAATGGAGAATTATTTAATAGTGTAACTGTAAAGAAATCTGATAAGTGATTCTTAGGCCTCAGGGAACTTTTAAAATTATATACAAATTTTTCCTTTTTAACTACATTTATTTATGAATAAGCCCATGTGATCAGATGACAATTTGTAAGGTCAGCTCACTCCTGTGACTCCTGGGGAGCAAACTCAGTCATCAGCCTTGACAATAAGTACCTTTACCTGCTGAGCTATCTTGCTAGCCCTGGATTTTTTATTTTCCTGTTATTAAAAAAAACCTTTGAAACGGGTCTTCCCCACTTATACTAGTTATTTTTTTGTTGCTATGTTAAAGCACCATGACCAACAGCAATTTAAGAAAGAGTTTATATTGGCTATGGTTCTCAAAGGGGAGTCTAGAATGGGGGAGGCATGGCAGCAGGTAGCCAGAGCAAGAAACAAAGCTCTCATCTTCAACTGCAAACACAAAGCAGAAAGTAAACTACAAGTGGAGAACGGCTTGACGCTCTCCAAGACACACTTCCTACAGCAAGGCTGCCCTCCTAAAAATTCCATGACCTTCCCGACAGCACCTGGGGCCCAAGTTCCAGATGTCAGAGGGAGCCTTTTTCTTTCCCATTCAAGTCACCTCATTGCACCACTGCTTTGTTTTAGTTATCTAGTTCTTGAGAAGTAGCAATTAAATAAATGTAATGTTGAGTCTTTCTTGAATGCTGTAGTCTTTAACATAGGAGCTGAACTGAAAGTAAAGAGTGTCCTAATTAATATCAGGATATCCTGACTACTAACCCACGTATCTGATAAAGTCATTTGTTAGTTTAAAAATTTTTATTCCTTTATTTATTTGGTTTTTCAAGACAGGATTTCCCTGTGTAACCCTGGCTCTGTAGACCAGGCTGGTCTTGAACTCGGGGATCCTCTGCCTCTGCCTCTTGAGTGCTGGGATTAAAGGCGCCCGCCACTTCCAGCAGTTAAGAAAATTTTTTAAGCAGAATCTATAAGTTGCCTGCCTGCCTGCCTGCCTGCCTGCCTTCTCCCTTCCTTCCTCCTTTCTGGTTTTTTGTTTTGTTTTGCTTTGTTTTGGCAGGGTCTTACTGTATAGCTCTGGCTGGCCTGGGACTCTCTGTAGACCACTAATTCACAGTAGTGCACTGCCTCTGCCTTCTGTGTGCTTAGGTGAAAAGTGTGCACCACTACACCCAGCCTTACCTTGTCACCTGTATCTATTGCAGCTTGAAATTTATATTAACTTCAGACTCCATAACCAGTCTATTCTTTCGTTTAAAGTTACTGTGCTTTGTGGGTTTTTCGAAAGTCAAGGAGATCTATTAAAAATACATTTTTAAAAGGGATGGGCAAAACCTTCAAAGTACTCTTTGTATTAATTCTTGGCCTAATTACATAAAAATAAAAACGTATTCTGAAGCTGTCACTTATTCATGTAAAAAGTTTTTGTCAAGTGTGTGTTCATGAACTGTCAGAGTTTGACTGAACTTAGAGTGCCCCCTTTCCTCTGTATTTCCTACCTTTGTGAGCTTCCTGGTGTCTGTAATGCATTTCTTCAAAACTAAAGAAGAGGTTTCCTCTCCTTAGCCTCCAGCTTACTGCTGTGAACCTTTTTGCTACTCATTAAGTTTCTATTTTGTACCTATCTCACAATTTAGTGCAAAAGGGCTAAGTTATAAAGTACTACTACTGATCTAGTACTGGGGACATCACTCAGTTATAGAATGCTTGCTTGGTGTATATAAGGCCCTGTGTTCAACCTCTGGCACCTAAGAAAAGGAAGAAAGGAATGTGTATGTGTGTAGCTTCATCTAGGAACTGCTGTGTATTTTTCCCTAAGGGTGTCTTTCTAAATGCAATTTCCCCAATGCTTTCCTGATTGACTACATTTCTTTCCTTGAAAGTTAGAAGATGCTCACATTCTGGGTCACCATTCCCATGCTATTCTATAAGTCTTCGCATGATCCTTCATAGCACTTTTTAATGACTTATTTTTACTTTATGTGCATTGGCATTTTGCCTACATGTGTGTCTGTGTGAAGGTTTTGGATCCTCTGGAATGGAAGTTACAGACAGTTGTGAGCTGCCATGTAGGTGCTGGGAATTGAACCCTGGTCCTCTGGAAGAGCAACCAGTGTTCTTAACCACTGAGCCATCTCTCCATCTACCCTTCCTAGAACCTTTGAGGAGGGGTTGAATCATTTTTCCTCTCAACGGGAATAATGTGGGCTTGTCTGCAGGTGTTACTGCACCTAAAATAAAAATCTTAGGAGTAAAATGAAGGCAGTAACAGAAAAGGCAGACCCACCAGGTGCCCACCTCCTTGTCTTCCTAGCTGATTCAGGAGTGTACAACACCAAACCCTCTGTGAGAGTTTCAAAATGAGACAGTTAACCAGCTTTTTATCATGGTAGCCATTATTTGGGGAAGAAGAAAAGAAGGAACACATTTTAATAACCAGTTTCCTTGTATTCAGGATTACCTACTCTGGTGTATACATGCTATGGAATACACTTAGAAAGAGGGAATCACAGACATGCTTGGAACTGTCTGTTTATTGACAGTCCTAGCAAATGACTACAAATAAACTGAGAGGACAAGCTGTGCATACTAGGGAGAAAGATTCAGAGACCCCAGATTGCATTTGGTTTGAACAGACAATCCTTCAGTATTGCTGCACTCTAGAGAGAGCTCATTGATTAGGCACAGCATTGATCCTGACTCTGAGTCTGCTGGCTTGTTCAGAGTCTCAGTTTATATGAGTTCCAAGATGGTGTGATGGAGTGAGCGGGGCTGCTGCTCCATCCCTGACCGGCACCTGGGGATGGGAATGGGATGTGTACCTTCACTCGATGCCTGCAGAACATGGCAGATGAAAACTCCAAAGCAGGACCAAGTGTATCTTGGTTGGACCAATTATCACTGTCACTAAAGAAGACAGCCTGTCAGTTCCCTCGTGTTTAGTGAACAGGGAAGAGTTGGGTGAGAGGTAACAGGAAAGCCTCGTGTCTTTATGAGGCTATGCTGAGAGGCGTGGCAGGGTCTTCTGTGGGATTTTATTGTACAGAAGGTTTTAGACATTTCCCGAAAATACTGTAAATTAATGGGTTTCATTTAACTTGTTTTTTTATTATTTTTTATGAAAGTGCATGTATATATAGAGAGAGAATTTATCATATATGTTATGCAGTGCATTGAGAAGGAGCTATATTTACAGTCTCATCATATCATATATGTTATGCAGTGCATTGAGAAGGAGCTATATTTACAGTCTCATCATATTATATATGTTATGCAGTGCATTGAGAAGGAGCTATATTTACAGTCTCATCATATTATATATGTCATGCAGTGCATTGAGAAGGAGCTATATTTACAGTCTCATCATATTATATATGTTATGCAGTGCATTGAGAAGGAGCTATATTTACAGTCTCATCATATCATATATGTTATGCAGTGCATTGAGAAGGAGCTATATTTACAGTCTCATCATTTGCCTTTTAGGTATGCACGTCCCCAAGCTCATTCTTCAGCCTCAGGTAATGTATTAAAAAGGCCTCTGAGGAAAATGCAATTTTAAGTAGGCTAACTGGAAAATAAGTGAGAATAAATATAAGCATCTAATCTTTTTCTGAAAGATGTGTCTGTTATGTACATGATGAGTGGTCTGTAGCTCCATACCTGCTTCCCCCACCCCTTTTGTGGTATTAGGGACCTCGGGTATCATATGCTAGGCAAGTGCAATACCAGTGAGCTGTCTCCTAGTCCCTGTGCTTGCTTTTCTTTTGTTTTGGAGACAAGATCTCATATAGCCCAGACTGGCCTCAGGCTCCTCATGTGGCTAAAGATGACCATGAACTTCTGATGTTCCTGCCTTGATCTGTGAGTTCTAGGGATATAGGTGTGCATCACTATGTCCAGTTAATAGGGGTGTGCCACTGTGTCCTGTTTTTATTTTCTTGAGGTCTCTTTATAGTACCCAAACTAGTCTTTTACTGACCCTCCTGCCTCAATCTCCCAAGTGCTAGTATTACTGCTGTGAGCCACTCCCAAGTGTATGTATGTATGTGTTTCTTGGTTTGTACCAAAATAAAATTGTTTACATGTATATACTTACTTGTCAGGGAGGTGGTTTACTGGGGTTTAAACCCAGAGCCTCTCATGCTAGTTAGTTGTTAGCTATAAGCTACAACCCCCCCCCCCAGCTGTGTTGTTGCTGCTGAGGTTCCGCTCTCTAAGTGCCTTGAAAAAATATGTCATGTGTGATTTCAATGCTTTTTCCTTTCTTGCATTTGAAGGAGGAATTAGAAGGTCTTCATCTATGTCTTATGTTGATGGCTTCATAGGAACATGGCCTAAAGAGAAAAGGTAAGCAAAGTTGTTAGTACAGTCATGCTGTTAAAAATGTGTTTTACCTCACTCTGCATTTTGTTGTTGTCATTAGCCAAGTTGTCAAATCAAAATTTTAATTAGGACTTAACTTTGAAAGGGTAGGGGTATGATAGAGGTCAAAGAGGCTAAGTTGAAATGTAATAAAATAGTCTAGTCTTACCTTGAGGTCAGTGAGATTGTGAAAAACGAAAGAAGGGCATAGACTGTCAAATAATTGTACGATGGTATTTTAAAATCACTTATTCCCTGCAGTTTCTTAAACATTTTGTCTTTACATCTTTTCTAGAACATCAGTGCATGGCGTTTCATTTGACATTTCCTTTGATAAAGAAGACAGCTCGCAGAGGTCCACTCCAAGCCGAGGAATCATCCGCTCTGTTAGTAATGAAGGGCTTGCTCTCAACAACAGCCGTACATCCAAAAACATCAGGAAAAACTTGTCCTTCAAGCCTGTGAACGGAGAAGAAGAAGAAGGCATTGAAGAAGAACTACATGCAGACCCTCGTACTGACCTCAAATCTTACATGCCCCTTAACACAAATGAACTAAATTCTAACGAGAATGCTCACTACAGGCTTCCTAACGGGGCTTTACAAAATAGAGTGCTTCTGGATGAGTTTGGCAATCAGATTGAGACACCAAGCATTGAAGAAGCATTACAAATAATTCATGACACTGAAAAAACTCCTCATACACCTCGGCCAGATCAAATCGCTAATGGCTTCTTCCTTCATAGTCAGGATCTGACCATCCTAAACTCAAATACCAAGCTAAATCAATCTAGTCCTGAGAATATAACTGATACAAAAGGTGCCTTGAGTCCCATAACAGACACCACAGAAGTTGACACAGGGATTCATGTTCCTTCAGAGGACATTCCAGAAACAATGGACGAAGACTCTTCCTTGAGAGATTACACTGTTAGCTTAGACTCTGACATGGATGATGCGTCTAAATTTCTTCAGGACTATGATATAAGAGGCAGCAACGCCAGAGAAGCCCTGAGCCCTTGCCCAAGTACCGTTAGTACCAAGTCTCAGCCAGGGAGCAGTGCTTCCTCTAGCTCCGGAGTGAAGATGACCAGCTTTGCTGAGCAGAAGTTCAGGAAGCTCAATCATACTGACGGGAAAAGCAGTGGGAGCAGTTCTCAAAAAACTACACCAGAGGGCTCCGAACTTAATATCCCCCATGTAGTTTCCTGGGCACAGATTCCAGAAGAAACAGGCATTGCCCAGGGACGGGACACCACCCAGCTGTTGGCCTCTGAAGTGGTGCAGCTTAGAATGAGACTAGAAGAAAAAAGACGTGCTATAGAAGCCCAGAAAAAGAAGATGGAAGCTGCCTTCACTAGACAGAGGCAGAAAATGGGAAGGACAGCGTTCCTGACTGTGGTGAAAAAGAAAGGGGATGGGATCTCCCCCCTTCGAGAGGAAGCAGCGGGAGCAGAAGATGAGAAAGTGTATACTGACAGGGCAAAAGAGAAGGAATCACAGAGAATGGATGGACAAAGGAGCAAATCTCTAGCAGACATAAAGGAGAGCATGGAGAATCCTCAGGGAAAATGGCTGAAGTCTCCAACCACGCCTGTGGATCCCGAAAAGCAGTGGAACCTGGCAAGTCCTTCAGAAGAGAATTTAAATGAGGGAGAAATTTTAGAATATACAAAGTCCATCGAAAAGCTAAATTCATCCCTGCATTTTCTACAGCAAGAAATGCAACGCCTGTCCCTTCAGCAGGAGATGCTAATGCAGATGAGAGAGCAGCAGTCTTGGGTGATTTCACCTCCACAACCCTCTCCACAGAAGCAGATTCGTGATTTTAAGCCTAGACAGGCAGGCCTGTCATCAGCTGCCGCTCCCTTCTCGTCTGACTCCCCACGCCCCACTCATCCGTCCCCACAGTCTTCCAACAGGAAGAGCGCGTCTTTTTCTGTTAAAAATCAAAGGACTCCAAGGCCAAATGAATTAAAAATAACTCCTTTGAACCGAACCTTGACGCCTCCTCGGTCTGTGGATAGTCTTCCTCGGTTAAGGAGGTTTTCACCCAGTCAGGTCCCCATTCAGACACGGTCATTTGTATGTTTTGGTGATGATGGAGAGCCCCAATTAAAAGAGCCCAAACCAAAAGAGATTAAAAAGGAGCCGTCCGAGTGCAAAGGGACATCGGAACCTTGTGACCATAATCCTGGGGAAAAGGAGATTAAACCTGTTGAATCAACAGTTTCTGAAGTCTTGTCACAGCCCATCACAGAGACGGTGTGTGTGACACCAAATGAGGACCAGTTGAGTCAGCCCACCGATCCACCTCCTAAACCTGTTTTCCCACCCAGCGCTCCTAAAAATGTCAATCTGATTGAAGTTTCTCTGTCAGATTTGAAGCCCCCTGAAAAGGCTGATGTATCTGTTGAAAACTGTGGTGGAGAGAGTGATAAAGAACAATGTGATGATGACCAGAAAGTATGCTGTGGATTCTTTTTTAAGGTAACACTGACCAATCCAGATAGTTTGGAGCATTCTCTTAGGATGGGTGCCTGCATGTTTTCTAAGTTGATACATTGACTTCTTCAGGAACAAGCTCATTAGTACAAGTCAGCCATTGCTCCCAGAACGTGTCTAGGCAAACCCTGCCTTGTCCTATAGAAGTACCAAGGCACACTGTGGTTCCTGCAACCACACTCCAGTGTGGATTCAAGCTGCAGTCCTCTCCCACAGTCATGGCATGCATGCATTTAAATCATGTTATATGGTTCCCTACTGCCCTTCTCACATTTATCAAAGCCCTTTTAAGAATTCAGCTATTCCCAGTTGGTAAAAGTACTCATATTGCATCGTACTCATATTGCATTGTATATAAATATATTTTAAGGTTTTAGCAGTTTTTAATCATAATATATTTTTGAATTTTACAAACTTACCAGATATGGATCATGCAAAGTCAAACATTTGTAAAAGCGTGTAGTAGTTTGATACTATCATTTAGTACAGGTCTCTTTTTCAGGGGACCAAAGCCAAGGCCTTACATGCTGGGCAGAGCTCTGTCACCAGCTACTGTCCGCCCCTGGAAAGACTCCTTTAAAGACAGTTTGAAGAAACCCGATCAGTTACCTAATTATACTTTGTATCCTAGACCATAGTTTGTTTTCTATAACTGGAGATGTGTATTTCGGATTTGTTGTTAAGGCAGTAAAACAGGTGATTTATAATCTTGTATCTGTACAGATTAGGAATATAAACCTTAATCTTATTATTGATGTTAGATAACAGTAGTTAAATAGTACTTCAGCCAAATAGATGACAGAGCATAGACAGTATGATTTCTTGATAATAAAGATCTTAGAATTTATAAATAAAACCTTAATAATGTTAAAGCTTTTTTTCTTCTCAATTATCCATTTTCTTCATCTTTATAGTTTTCTAAATTAGCCCATGGAAGATTATGTTTTCCACAGTTAGAAACATGTGCTGTTCATACTTCTTTCTTTCATGGACTGTTACCTCTGACCCTGTAGAACTGCACAGGGCAGATGTCATTAGAAAATGTACCTGGCAGCACAGCTTAAGAATTTAAGATTTAGATGAAGTGTGCAATAGTAATGGGGAGAAACATCAAAGTGAGGCTATTGGTAGTTTTAATGTTGTGATTATTTTAAATTTCATCTCAGGATGCTTGTCCCTTAGGCCTCTCTTAGCATTTAGAAATTTGGGTGTAAGTCATGTTTTGTCTCTTAATCATGTAAAACTACCGCTTTTTTTTTTAATAGACTGCTACTGTAGATATTAGCACAGCAAAGTTTTATGTGCAGGTTTAAAGTCTTGATACCTTTGCTTCTTGCCCAGGAAGGAAAATGGGGCGAAGGGATCCTCAACATAAGCTAGGCATCCATCCGTACCTTCATTTCATTTCCATCCTGTTCATTTCACGTCTTCACTGACCCAGAGGTCATCTCTTGGACATGGGTATAATTTCTTACCTTTCCCCATACCATCCTGCTACTGTCTCCAAAAGCCAGGCTCCACTGGAGACTCCTTATTTATATCTAAAGGTAGTACTGGAGAGTGATCCTCAGGCATTCTGGGAAAGTGTTTATAAATCTCAGCATAACTCAGGGACTTGGACAGAATAACCCATACCTACTTGTCTAGACTTTTCCTCATAGTTTCTAGGCCAGAGGTTTTCAACTTGTGGGCCATGACTCCCACAGGGGACGAATATCAGGTATCCTGCATGTCAGATATTTTTATTATGATTCATAACAGTAGCAAAATTACAATTAAGAAGTAGCAATGATAACTTTATGGGAATGTACTAAACATTCGCAGCATTAGGAAGGTGAGAATCACTGCTCTAGAATGACTGTTCTTTCCTCTAAGACTTCATGCTTCCTTGATTAGTTAATGTGTCCACCTGTGTCTCTGTGGCATCCTGCATATACTGACAATGCACTTATAATCCAGAGTTTTCAGTTGCCTTGTGTTTCTTTTCTTTTTCATTTAGACTGTGATTACCCAGTGGACTGGTTCTTTTTTACCCAGAGCATCGTGTAGTGTGTATAGTTTGGTAGAAATACGTGTTTGAGCTGATGGATTTAGTGGTATCCATCTGGCTTTTTCTATTCATCATGAGATCTGTCTCTGGGCTCCCTTGTGAAGCAAGAGGCAAAAGTGCCTCTTCCCCATGTGATTTAATACCTGTCATGTCCAGCACTGCGTTGCAAATGTATTAGCCACTAAAGAATTAAGTACTCTCAAGGAATCATTAGGACCACGAGCCAGTTGGTACCACAGCTTGCTACTTGCTTCTTGCTTGAATGGTGAAGCACCACCTCCTAGAAGCCTTCGGAGAACTGAGAGTGCCCTGGCGGGTCAGGTCAGTAAGTCAAGGAGGTTACAGACCGTGACCAGTTCTCAGAGTGGCAGCCCCTCAGGAAAGGAATTATACCCATCTCTTCTTTCAAGTGAACCCACCGGTCAAACTATCAGCACCTCAGCTGAAAAACAATCTAAACTAGAAACAAGCCCGTGCAACACTTAGGTGACATGATGTTTGGTGGCTAGTTGTGGAATGCTTTTTATCCAATTTTCATAATAATTTAAATGTGATTTTTAAAATGGGGGGCAAACTCTCCTACTTTAGGCAGTTAGAATCAAAGCCAGTTATTTGGGGGCCAGTGAGGTGATTCAGTGGGGAAGGACCCTTGCTGTCTTTGCTGTCAAGCCTTACAATCTGATTAGATCCCCGGAACCCAAATTGTGGAGGAAGAGAACCAACTTGTCCTCTGCAAATTGTCCTCTGACTTCCATGTGTGTACCATGGCATGAATATGGGGTACACAAACGCACATACATGTAAGTTTTTGAAACAGTTGTTTTCAGGCCATGGCATGGTTCATCAGGTTAAGGAAAAGGCTCTTAACACCAAACCTGCTGACCTGAGTTCAGTCCCTGGGACCCACACAAGGGAGGAGAGAACAGACTCCTACAAGTTACCCACCAATCCACCCACCTCCACACAAACTAAAAACACAAAACCTTGCTTTTGTTCATTTTTTTTCTTTTAATGGTCATTAAGGAATTTATATTTTCTGAATCATGTACACATTTGATAAAGTTGTAATTAGTTCAGGTTTTTAGATATGAGTAACTACAAGATGTGGCTATGCTAGAAAATGAAAATATTGGAACCTAAAATGTTTACTCTTTTCAACAAAATTTGTTCTTAGGATGATCAAAAGGCAGAAAATGATATGGCAATGAAACGAGCAGCCTTGTTGGAGAAACGGTTAAGAAGGGAGAAAGAAACTCAGCTTCGCAAGCAGCAGCTGGAAGCAGAAATGGAGCATAAGAAAGAGGAGACAAGGTACGGGTGGTCCTGCGCCTCGGTGTCCACACAGGGGCTTAGATCTGCAAGTGTGCCCATGGGGCTACTCACATCTCCATGTTACTAATGGGACTCTTCAGATATGCTGGGGGCAGTGTAAGGCAGCTGGATCATTGCTGACTTAGGGTGTTTTTGTTTTTTGTTTTTTGAGACAGGGTTTCTCTGTATTGTTTTGGAGGCTGTCCTGGAATTGTCTCTGTAGACCAGGCTGGCCTCGAACTCACAGAGATCCACCTGCCACTGGAGTGCTGGGATTGAAGGCGTGTGCCACCAACGCCCGGCCAGGGTGGTTTTTAGAAGTTCAGATATTCATTTTGCTTGTCAGAGTAAATATCTCCAGGAGCATTAACTTTGAAAATCAATGTTAATGTTTAAAAAAAAAACACTAAAGTAAATTCACTGAGAAATACACACATATGTACCACAGCAAAGAAAGATGACCAAAATTTTAAATTTTGTTTTCTCCTGAGGTTCTGAAATACAATAATTTTCTTTTTCTCCCATCAAATATATAGCTCTCTCTGATGTCATTTGTATTTGGTATGCAAAATAATAGATTTAGCCATTTGGTTTCTTAGGCGTAAAACCGAGGAAGAACGTCAGAAGAAAGAAGATGAACGAGCACGAAGGGAATTTATTAGGCAGGAATACATGAGGAGAAAACAACTGAAGCTAATGGAGGACATGGATACAGTAATCAAGCCTCGTCCTCAGGTGGCAAAACAGAAAAAACAGCGGCCAAAATCTATTCACAGAGATCATATTGAATCCCCCAAAACACCAGTCAAAGGCCCTCCAGGTAATACCAGTTACTTATGAGGTCTGTTTGTAAACACCAGCTTGGTTTGTTGTACTAACTTTGACAATGCTTTGGTAATACTCAATTGGATACACAGTTTGAGGTGATGCATGGTCTTATTTGGAAAATCAAAATGTGCAAAGGAAACTTTATGTAATCTAGGTGCATTATATGTGCATGCATATATTTAGTAAACCAAGTGGGAATGCTAAAAATGTAGTTTAAATACTAACTTATTAGAGAATTCTGTCTGCAGATGTAACATCCTTGAATTATTTCTATCTCCTCCTTTTTCACTCTTAAGACAAGGTCTTGGGCTAGAGAGATGGCTCAATGGTTAAGAGCACTGTGTATTCTTCCAAAGGTCCTGAATTCAATTCCCAGCAACCACATGGTGGCTCACAACCATCTGTAATGAGATCTGGTGCCCTCTTCTGGCCTTCAGGCAACATGTAGGCAAAACACTGTACACATAATCAATCAATCAATCAATCTTAAAAAAAAAAAAAAAAGGAAGAAGAAGCCAGGTGTTGGTGGCACACTCCTTTAATCCCAGCACTGTGAGTTTGAGGCCAGCCTGGTCTACAGAGCGAATTCCAAGACAGCCTCCAAAACAATACAGATAAACCCTATCTTGAAAAAAAGCAAAAAAAAAAAAAAAAAAAAAAAAGACAAGGTCTTACATAGCTCAAGCTAACCTCAGACTCACTGTGTAGTCAAGGATAACTTTGAACTTCTGATCCTCCCACCTCTTCCTCATGTCCTGGGATTACAGGCATGTACTAGCACCCCTCTGACTCAGTGCTGGGAGTTAAATCCAGGACTTGGTGCTTCATAGCAAGCACTCCACCAACTACACTATATCCCCTAATGTATTAACTATTGTTTAAAAACTTAAGAATTTAGGATAAATATTATGTGCGTAAAATGTATAAGAAACATACCTATGTTTTTTGTTACCGTTGTTCTGGAGGTAAGGGTGTAGGACATTGCACATGAGATGCAAGAACTCTCTCCCATTGACTATATCCCTAACCATTGTTACTGGGCAGTAAAGAAGATTTCAAAATCCCCCCCCCTTTTTTTTTTTTTTTTTTTTTTTGGTTTTTACAAGACAGGGTTTCTCTGTATTGTTTCGGAGGCTATCAGTCCAGCCCGGCCTCGAACTCACAGAGATCCGCCTGCCTCTGCCTCCTGAGTGCTGGAATTAAAGGCGTGCACCACCATCGCCCGGCTAAAATTTTCCCCCTTTAAGATAGAAATAGTCAAAAATCCAAAATTATAATTTCTTGAAATTGAGAAAATATACCTTTTAAATTTCACGTGCATAGTCTTTAAGCCATATTATTTAAAGTAGTGCCATGAAAAATTTCAGACAAGTCTTAGAGCTGAGGATAAAGGTAGAAGAGGCCTTACCTAACTTGAGGCTCTAGATTCTGTCCTTAGCACTTCAAAACTAAACAAGAACCCTGTAGTTACTCTGGTCCTAGACTGAATTCTGAGGGAGATAACCGAGAAGTGATAGTTGCTAGGCAGTGAAGCTTTGCTTGTATGCTTGCTTTTTAGCACAAGCAGGCCTCCATCTAGCAGTTTTGCGTCCATATTCCAAGTTCTGAGGCTATAGGAATGGCCTGGTCTGACGAAACGCTGATATTGGCTGATGTGGCTGAAGAGAGGGCTGGGACTGGTGAGGTAGCTCAAGTGCTTGAGAGCTCTAGTGCTCTTGCAGAGAATTAGGGTTCAGTTCCCAGCACCCACATGATGGCCCTAGCATCAGTGAGCATGAGGCATGCATGCAAGACACACATATACATGCAGGCAAAAATTAAATATACATGTAAAATAAAAATAAATCTCAAACCAAAACACACTGGGAGAAATTTTAAGTTAATTTTGTGCATAGGAATTAGATATTAGAAAATATATGTTTCTTTCTTGAAAAAACTTGGTCATGATATCAGGTCTTGTGTTACCACATTACTTTTAGAACAGCAAGTTTTATTGTAGCCTAACTCTTGATTCTTAGTTTAAATCGTGAATATCTGCATGCACCATATATGTGTTAGATTCAGGGCAAAAGAAGAAAAGAAATTAGAAAAGCCCAATTATCACTGCTGGTGTTATCTAATGAACAAACTCTCTTCTTCTATTGCATTGACAATTTTGTTTTGTTCAGGATCACGAGTTTACCATGTTTTTTCAGTCTCTAGCCTCTCTTTGGCGTCACTGAACACAGGTGACAACGAGAGCGTTCACTCAGGCAAGAGGACACCAAGGTAAGCCCAGAGCTTCTGAATGTTCTTTACAGAAAAGAGTGTGCTACTTGCAATTATGTAACAATTTAGATAAAAATTAGAATTACTTTATATTTTATAATGAATTAAACACCACAAATTTTTAGTTTTGCTGTGGTGGCACACACCTTTAATCCCAGCACTCAGGAGGCAGAGGCAGGTGGATCTCTGTGAGTTTGAAGCCAGCCTGGTCTACAGAGTGGGTTTTATTAGGACAGCAAGGGTCACACAAGAACTCCTGTCTTGGAGAGGGGGTGTGAGACTTTCTGTTAAAATGATATGAAATGGGGCCACTAAGGTGGTCAGTGGGTAAAGGGACTTGCTACCACATCTGACGTCCTGAGTTCAAACTCCTGAGACCCACGTTGAGAACTGACTCCAGCAAGTTGTCCTCTTATGTTCTATAGGTGTGTGTGCACACACACACATACACATAATATAGTGATTATAGTAATGGTCTGTTTACTTTTTAGTCTCTTTGAGAATTTGAATTATTAACATTAATACTTTTGTAAGCTGTAAATACTAACAGTATTTATATGCAAATAGTAATCATATGCAAAGATATTGCTCATATGACTAATTAAATAATAGAAACAGAAAAATAAAATCTGTTTTCCCATTGAAGACAGTGACATTATACTAATCCCAAAAGTAGCTTGCTTACTTGAAGTTCACATTTTGGAGCCTTTGTATCTAATACATGAGATGAGGTCTCTTGTACTCTTTCTCTAGCATACAGACTAGACAGAATCAGTGTCGCCTTCAAATACAAGACTCGCATCAGCAGAGTGCTTCTCTGGCTCTCAGAACTTACCATCCTAGTGTGCAGGTTGTCAGTATTCTGTAATGTGCCGCAGAGAAGATAGGTTCTAGCACTGCCTTGTTGTTAAAGATCTAGGTTGTTTTGCTTGATGCTATCACATGCGTCCTCAGAAACGCAAGTGTTCTTTCTCTGGGACATAAAACATAAGTTATCCATGTTTAGGTCAGAGTCTGTAGAAGGCTTCTTATCTCCAAGTCGCTGTGGCAGTAGAAATGGTGAGAAAGACTGGGAAAACGCATCAACGACTTCTTCAGTGGCTTCTGGAACAGAGTACACAGGTCAGTGTGAACATTGCGGGGGAGTGTTTTAATTTAATGCACTAATGAGAACAGGCGTAGGGCGCAGTAAAGAAGGCGTTACTGGTTCATCTTGGGGCACAGTGAGGCAAGTGGCCACTCTGAGGGGCTAGCCTCTCAGTGGTACGGCCCCACTGACGGAGGTAGAGTTCATCCCTGGCAAATAAGGTAGTTTCCTAAGCAAAACTAAAGATGTCACTTTGATGCCATCTGCCTTAATGTCACTTAGCATTTCTTTGTGGTAACTTGAGTTCAAAGAAAGCTTAGAGACGTTTTATCAGCGACATAATGTTCCTTATAAATGTGTGAAGGAGCTTCTATCCCTAAGGACTCCCCAACTCTGCCTAACACTGGGGCTTCAAATATAACCAGGCTGGGTAACTTAATGAGACTGTCTCAAAATAAACAAAGGTTGGGGATATATTGACTGGTGAAGTGTTTTCCTAACTTGCATGAGGGTCTCAGTTCACTCCCTAACATCATCGAAACAGTAGTGATAATAGTAGTGTTAAGGGAACCTAGAGGTCAGAAGAATGCATTAGATCTGGGAGGGTGTCTGTCCTCACCAGCCCTCTTCCCCCCAGGTCGTTTTCCAGCCTCTGTGTGGGTGGGCATGATTGGATAAAATCAAACCAGAGACTAGAAAGTGAGGACCCACTGAAAGACAGGAAGCAACAGAGACTGAGGAAAAGGTGGCAGCATGGTGTGTGTGGAAGAGCAGGAGGAGGAGGTCCTCGTGTGCCTGCAGTTTTGCAGGGTTGGAAGCATTGCCCTAAGTAGGCAAGAACTGGCTAGAGACTGTATTTACTTTCTGGATCCCCCTTCTCCTCTTTATTCTGTAGCTTTGGTACAACCTCCTATGGTCAATCTGACAGCCTCTTTTTTATGTATATGAGTGTTTTACCTGTATATGTCTGTCTGCTCCCCTCTTGCAAACCTGGGGTCTGCATCAGGAGGACATGAGGTCCTCTGGGACTGGAGTTAGAGATGGAATCAAACTCAGACACTGGATAAGCAAGCAGCCAGTGCTCTTGACCACTGAGCCATCTCTCAGTTTTGTGCATTTGTGAAATGGGGTTTCTTTCATTTGCCTGTCTCCACCTCTGGGGGTTGAACTCACATCCTTGTGCTTATAAGAGAAGTATTTACTGACTGAGCTAAGATTGCCCAAGATTGCCCTCTTGCAAGCTAAAACTAAATATGGTGGCTTATACCAGAAACCCCAGCACTTGTGAGACTGAGGGAAGAGGATGGCCTTGAGTTTGAGGCCAGCCTGGACTGCATACTTACTTCCAGACCAGTCTGGGCTTACACTGTCTCAAATAAACAAAACAAAACTAAATATAACTCTTGGACCCTTTATATTTCAAGCTTAGTCGTCAGCAATCTAGCCAGCGTGGGAAGACTGAAGAGACTATAACAGTTATAAGCAGTATCTTATTCCCAACACTGCCTTCATGGGACAGCGTCACAAAGCCACAAGAACATCCCCCAAATGTGTCCTTGTGTGAATAAAGCCATGTTGTGGCTGCAGTGTAGCCCCTAAAAAGACCATAAGAGCTGGACATGGTGGCGCACGCCTTTAATCCCAGCACTCGGGAGGCAGAGGCAGACGCATCTCTGTGAGTTTGAGGCCAGCCTGGTCTACAGAGCGCGTTCCAGGACAGCCAAGGCTGCATAGTGAGATCCAGTCTCAAGAAAAAGAAAAAGGATCCACAGGAAACTTCAAGTCCAGAATTTGGTTTTCTCCTGCAGTGTCGTCAGTGTAGGAGCAGTCCCGTCATGGAAAACTGGTAATGTTTCTGTCTTGGAAATGTCATGTCTATTACTGTTGTAAATCTTTCCACTACAGGACCAAAGCTCTACAAGGAACCAAGTGCCAAATCCAATAAGCACATAATCCAGAACGCACTAGCTCATTGCTGTTTGGCTGGGAAAGTGAATGAAGGCCAGAAGAAAAAAATACTAGAGGTAAGCACATCCTCTTGAAGATGAAGTTCATGACTTGAGGTCTCGGGGCCAGTGCGGGGAGGATCCTCCGGACAGTTCTGGAAGACCTAAAGGTTTAGTTAAACTGAGTAGAGACTTGGAAAGTCTTGCTAGAACACAGTGGTAAATGCCACCTGAGCATGTGTGAATGATCCCTAGGACTGCCAGAAATGTTAACATGAAATTTGATTTTAAAATGTCATAAATTTTAACCAAGAAATATGAACAGTTGCATAAACATTCAATAAAATGGTATGGCTTTATTGTTATCTTGTTTTTGTTTTCTATTCTAAAGGAAATGGAGAAGTCAGATGCCAACAACTTCCTAATCTTGTTCCGGGATTCAGGCTGCCAGTTCAGGTCATTGTATACTTACTGCCCAGAAACTGAAGAAATCAATAAACTGACTGGGATAGGCCCTAAATCTATCACTAAAAAGATGATTGAGGGACTTTACAAGTACAATTCTGACAGGAAACAGTTTAGCCACATACCTGCTAAAACTTTATCTGCTAGTGTGGATGCAATTACCATTCATAGCCACTTATGGCAAACCAAAAGACCAGTTACACCCAAAAAACTCTTACCTACTAAAGCGTAGGAGGTGGGAAATGCTTGCTTCAGAACCTTTGTGGTAAATTTGTACTTCATCTTTCCTGCCTATAGAAAACCTTTCTAATTGCCAACAAGATTTTTATCAATTAAAACTGGACCTTAACTCTGTTGTTGTGAACAACTGGAATGAACACAGTGTTTGGAGTGCAGAAGATTCTCCTAGGTGATAAGGCCAAGTGATGAAGGGAATGTTTGATTCACAGACAGAGGTTTGTATGTGACCAGGCTCACCTGCCTGGTGTTAGAGACCTTGAAGCACTGAACCCTCGTGGACACAGTGGGACATAGGCTTGAAACGTGGCTAGATGGCAAATTATGTGTATTGTTTTGTTTTTAACCCTGTACTATGTGTGCACATCTTCAGATGTTTTGTTGTTGTTGTTATCTTTCTCTCTCCTGGGTGTTTATTCTAAGCTGCCTTTGTGTTTTGTTTCATGTGGAGATCATGAAAGTAGAAAGTTCACATTGAGAAGTAACTTGCACCTTTCTTATGATGTTAAGAGAAACGCTAGTGTTATGTTTTACAATAGCCCTCATGTTTTAATGGTGTTACAGCATTTGCAAGAATCACCCTAAGTATTTACCTTCTCTATTTATTATTCACACAAGTATTAACATTTCTGTTTAATAGGGAGGTGTAGAGAGCTGCTCCTGGGTTCCCTGCAGACCACACAAGCTTTACCCAGAGTATCTTGTAATAAGCTGCTGATGAAATCAGTGCCGTTTCTACCACTTCTGGCCAACTCAGAAAAATTTAGACTGTACTTTTAACAACAACAAAAACACTTTCTATTTCTTTTAAAGTACGTCACTTTATAAGCTGGCTGAAGTGAGTAACACTTGAGTGTCGCCTTTCAGTATGAAAATGTAAGGCTTCCTGGGCAGTTCTCAGGGGGCCTTTCTATTTATAACCGACATAGAAATTATACTTAGAGTTTTTAAACGTGTACAAAGGGCTACATTTTGATTTGAAAGTAGCTTTGTTTTGTTTTAGTTATACTGGGTTTTCCTTCTTTTTTAACCCCTCTCCAGTGGGACAGCTTAGATTAGGACACACGTGAACGCTCCTCTATACTATCTTTGTTCTTTAGCAAGTGTACCAGAGGGTTAGTTGGAGAAAACTTCATTCTCAGGAAAAGACTTGAATGATTGATTATGTGACCCTGTTATGTTTCAGTGTTGTGACAACTGTGCACACTGGGGGCGGGGGGAGAGACATATTGTTTATAAATGAGAGAGTAGTTTGATTTCTTCCATGGGATACAGAGATGAAACTATGTACATTTCTCTAATTGGGTTGTTTAGAAAGAGAACTCATGTCTCATGTGATGTATTTACTTATTTAAAAGAAGAGTGGAATGGACGTCCCTGAGCTGTACTTTACTATTATTATAAGGCCTTTAGGTATCAGTGCGTCTGGGTTTTCAACATTTTCTCAAATGCTGTCAATATTTTACTGTAATTTATGTTCTTATATTTATGTATATTTGTTAAAACTGTAAAAAAATTTTCATGGATTTTTTTCCAAAACCTGTGCAAAATGTATGTGTAGCTCAAAACTATTTGTGATCTACTGCTTGCATGTAAGAGACCAGGATATGTAACTCTTATATTTTAAATGTATACATATTATGTATATATGAATATTAAAAATGGGGAATTTCACATTTTACCTTTCAGACACCAATTTTTATCACAATTAGGAGGAAATGGTTAAACAAATATATCCGTAGGGTAAGACTAGTTTAAAAATTATGAACAAACCTAATCAAAACAAAGTGAATAATAGACAAAGGAATTTAATAAGCATTTTATATTACCAAACATGGTCTATTTCCCTATCAAAGCAGTCTTCTTGCTGTCATCTGAGTATTGAATAAAGAAAATTAGCTGCAAGACAATGGAAGAACTAATGAACACTAACCACAGCTGTCTCTATTCTTAAACTATATCTAGCGACTGAACTGAACGTCTAGTGTCTAAAGGTAGGCTGTGAATATTGCCACAAAGCTCATTGCTCTCAGTATATTTTACTTTATTAATGCAAGAGGAATACAGATATATTTCTTTAGTCTGCAGATTTTTTATTATGGTGCAGCTTTTTAAATTATGTTTTAAAATTATACAAATGAAAATATGCCATTCCATAAAGTTTGGAGATTTCCATCAATCTTACTGAAACACAAGTGTTGTCATCGTTGGAGGTCAACTCACCATGATAAGTATTCAGTTTAAATTGCCAAATCCTTGTCATGGTAAGCAGTGGCCTGTCAACTTCTGCTACTCAACACAACTTCTGAAGTTTTTAATTCCTCTCAGTTTCTCAGTATCGGTTTTGTCAGACTGTTGCAGTTTTTATTTGGCTGTTTAAAGCCAAAATCATCTTTCTGGCTGTGACTTCATGGACGCTGTTGGGCAATGTGCAGTGTGTGGTGTGCTTACTGTCCACTCCTGAGCACCGCAGATGATGCGTGCTGTCAGACTCGCTAGTTCCTGGTACAGTGTAGTTCCCCTCTCATTTGAATAAAAGCATGGCACCAAATGACTCTGATTCTTCAATAAAATGTGTGTTTTGTCTTGTCTTGTGTTTGGTAAAATTATTTGGACTCAGGAGAATACATCATGGAGTTTTCCTGTCTCTTAGCCTATGTTTAAATTTAGTGATTTGAATATTTACTTATAAGAAGTATTTTTTAATATTAAACGCTGTTTGAATACCTCTCTGGGTGATGTTAGAAAGTTTTTAAGTTTCTATGCTTTGCCCACATAGTATGTGTGACTTGCGTACGTTTATGTCCCTCATACATTACTTTACAGCATCTCTAGTGAGCATGCATGTGCGGCATGAATACTCTTGAGTCTTTAGGATGGCTAGGGAGCCTGATACAGTAGCCAGTTCTTGACCTTTCTCTATGTATTGCTTTGATTGTGCTCATTTTATTTATTCTGATGGGGACATGGAAAAAAAAGCTGATAACCAAAAAATCTTCATGGATAATCATGTACCTGAAGAGTGCTCAGGCATTGGTATGAGCTCCACCTTTTTGTAAGACACTCAGAATACAATTACACTTCCACAATATTCTCCGATATTTCAATTTTCCAGAATAAAACAAAAACTGTGGTGCTTCCCCCTCACCTGGCTAATAAGTGGGTGAACTTTGCTGGGGTAGAGGGAACTACTTCAAGGTGAACAGGAACCCACATCTTCATTTCTAACCTCTATGCAGGTATTGAAGAGTAAAATCTAATGAATCAAACAGCTGCCATCCTATCACTTAGGAACAAGGAATTGGGGGAAAAAACCTGAAATGAGTGAAACTCCATCATCCCATAGAAACGATGCTACCTTTTGTAGGTTTTGTATCATTTCATGAGTTGCTTCTCAAATAGGAAAATCCAACTTTAAGTGATCTACTGTTTGTATCTTTGGGCATGTCAGTCTCCTCAAAGCACCTCAGTGTCCCATTGTCCAGTGCTTAGACACCAAAACTTAGTGTCGCTGTGCTATATAAGCTGCTTCATCCACAGGTGCCTTATATTTGTTACAAAAATAAAGGAGGGGATGGAGAGAGGACTCAGTGGTTAAGACTGGCTGCTGCTCTCCTTGAGGTCCTGAGTTCAATCCCAGCACCCTTGTGGCAGCTCCCCACTGCCTGTATGTGATCCCAGTTACAGGGAATCTGGTGTTCCCTGGCCTCTGGACACCAGAAGCACCTGTCAATCGACCAAGGAGCTAATGAACTGAAGAGAAAATAACCAACGCTCACTAAGTGTGTCTAGTCTAACATCCTTACCTAGGCAACTGCAAAGCAGCACTAAGATTTCATCTCATGCTAATCAGAATGGCCGTTGTTGAAGAGCAAATGACAGCAAATGCTAGGCTAATACCTTCCTTTCCTAAACAGAAGAACCTTAATCTTAGGCAGCCACCAAAACATACTTCCTCCTCCTCATTGCCACTGACTGGTGGCCAGGGGCTTAAAGTTCATGCTTAGCGCCTAACCCTAACCTAATCTAAACCTAACCTAACCTATGCCTAACCCTAACCTAACATTAGCCCTAACCCTAACCCTAACGCTCCACACTGTCTGCTTCTCTGAGCACGAGTTTCATCCTGTCATCCCCATTGCTCAAAACCATGACAGTCTTTGTAAACCAGTTCCCACAGTAGGGCTCCAAAGCCTCACAGGGTTACCCAGCTCACCTTCAGTTCCTACAGTAGGACTCCAAAGCCTCACAGGCTCACCCAGCTCACCTTCAGTTCCTACAGTAGGACTCCAAAGCCTCACAGGCTCACCCAGCTCACCTTCAGTTTCTACAGTAGGACTCCAAAGCCTCACAGGCTCACCCAGCTCACCTTCAGTTCCTACAGTAGGACTCCAAAGCCTCACAGGCTCACCCAGCTCACCTTCAGTTTCCACAATAAGACTCCAAAGCCTCACAGGCTTACCCAGCTCACCTTTCAGCATGACCGAACCACAGAGAAATATTTTAGGCACACAAAAACAGAAAACTAAGACATTCCAAGCTGTCACAAAACTGGTAGGGATGGGGGTCAAACCGTGGGGCCTTTCTGTGTTCATTGTATTGTTGAACACTATTGAACTACATGGAGAGCTGAGGGAATCGCTTGGGTGCTGGGAACCACTGAGAATTTCCATTTGTCCACAGACACCTTCAGAAATCCTTGTTTGTTTTGACCTTGATACGAGGCAAGATGTCACAGTCTGCCTTGTATCACAGTTGCTGGTACAGGATGGCTTTCATAATACACGTTCCCTGTTTGAGAGGAAGCCCCAGTCTGTGTATCTGTGAAGTTCCCCGATAACATCCTTGCCTACAAGCAGGAAGGCGCCTTTTATAAAGTCAGCCCAAATTGAAAGTGGCTAGAATTGGTTTCTGTGAATGGCAGAACCACTCCACTGGAGAGGGGACAGTGCCCTCCCACCAATGCTAATGAGGCTTTGCTACAAGGAGCTAGAATCTGCACTAACCTGGGAAGGCACTGGAAAGTGATGGCAGGTGGGTAGTGAGTAGCCCAGAAGCTTCCGATGGCAAAATAAGTACCATCAAAAGAAAATGTTATTTCCTTTCCAAACAAATTATGGGGGCATTTTTACATCGAGGGCCTCCCCTGTGGCTTGTCTTTAAATTTTCTGGTGATTTTTCTTTAAACCAAAAAAAAAAGAAAAGAAAAGAAAAGAAAAAAGCCCTTACATTGCAGAAAGACAGTATCACTTTCCTTGAAAGCTACCTTCCTCCCAAGTCTCCCCTTCTGCCCTGCTGTCCTCCCCCATGTCCTCCAAAGGCCACCAAAGATATTTGGGGTAGATGTAGCTCTGGGGCAACCACCCAGTTGCAGGCCACAAGGCTTTCACTGTGACTCATCCCCTAGGCTAGAGCCCAGTGCTCATGTCTGACTCAGATAGTGTCTGTTCCCACCTACCCCACATTTAGTACCTGAAAGTTTCTAAATAATGTTTAGTAAGAGGGTGGGGCTCTCGCCTGCGTATGCCAGCCATCTCGGGTGGTAACACATCAGGGCAGGACCAGAGTGGCCATCGTGTATACCCTGTGCCCCTTAACACACACTCACGCCTATGAAGGACCTGCCCAACGGCAGTGAATAGAGGATTCCTCACCCCACTTCAAGATGCATCACTGGTATAGAAACACAAGATAGGGCTTTAAAATCTTGGCTTTACTCACCCTTGAGATTCAATTCTAACTAGCTATGTTTCAATCCTTCTAGCAGTTTCTCTTTATCATCCTATGTTTGGCCCTGGGGATTCATCAGAATTCATACGCAATGGTAGTCAAGTCTTGAAGATTCCTGGATGAGGTGTCTCTGTAGACATATTTAACCAGCTGCTGTGTGCAGAGAGAACACTGTCCTAGAAGGGAGAAATAGCGCTTGCAGCAGGACAGCTGGAGACAAGCTGGTAATGACGCCACCAAGCACTATAGCAGACCCCGTGGCCAACAACCACCTATAACTCCAGTTCCAGGGACTCTTAACACCTGGCCTCCGTGGGTACCAGGCACACACAGTGTGATGCTCAGCCATAAAGACACTCACGCATACCCATAATAAGTCTAATAATAATGGCCATAGAACTCAATGTTCACACATCACGTATGAACTTTTATTGTTGCCGTGACAAAATATCTGACAGAGCAACTTAAAGGACATGGGATTTGTTTAGGCTAGATGTTTGAGAGAGTACACCCCACCATAGCCCAAAAGAGTGTGATGGAATTCACAGAGGTAAGAGTAGGAGTAGCCTAAATACCTCAAGATCCTCCCCTACAGCCCTACATCCACCAGCTAAATCCTATGTCCAGAAGGTTCCACATGTTTCCAAGACAATGCCCACTAGCTGGAGACCTAAGTATAAATGAGTCTGAGAATCATTCCATATTCAAGCTGTAACACATAATCAAAGAGAAAGTAAGCCGAAAATGGTAACAGCAACAAATCTGACTGAAACTGTAAGATGAAAAACCTTTTTAAAATAGCTGAGAAAAAGTTTGAAAAAATATCTGAATCAAATGATCATGGCTTATCCTAATAATAAATAATTTACAGAAATTAATAGTAAATATATGATGATAATACATCAGGACATGATTATCTGAATATCACAAACTATAGCAATTAAAAGCACCAAGACGATGTCTGAATTTAAGTGCTTAAAAAAATTAAGTGGCGCATGCCTTTAATCCCAGCACTCAGGAGGTAGAGGCAGGCGGATCTCGGTGAGTTTGAGGCCAGCCTGATCTACAAGAGCTAGTTCCAGGACAGCCTCCAAAACCACAGAGAACCCTGCCTTAAAACCACCCCCCTACAAAAAAAGAAAAAAATTAAGTGCCGGACAGTGTTGGCACAAGCTTTTAATCTCAGCACTTGAGAGGTAGAGGCAAGTGGATCTCTGAGTTCAAGGCTAGTCTAGTCTATGGAGTCATTTCCAAGACAGAGATACACAAAAAAGCCTGGTCTTGAAAAGCAAAAAGTAAAAAAATAAGCAACATTTAACAATGTGGACTTTTGTGGCACAGAGAACAGCAGACAATATACCAGGTACATTCAGCATATATGGGTGAAACAGTCATGTAAAAAATCTACATATAGGGCTGGAGAGATGGCTCAGAGGTTAGGAGCACTGACTGCTCTTCCAGAGGTCTTGAGTTCAATTCCCAGCAACCACATGGTGGCTGACAACCATCTACAATTCAATCTGGTGTATATGTAATAAATAAATAAATCTTTTTAAAAAAATCTACATATAGGCAGAATATATAAAATACAGCATTATTAAAAATCTAAGAATAGTGGGAGTATGTGGACACTTTATTTTTGGACACATACTTTCCCTGAATGAAAAAAATTCACCAAACTACAAGTATGATTGTGTTGAAGAGCCAAATCTGGGGTGACTTTCATGAAACTTTCTAATGAAAACGGCAAGTATAATTTCCAAAAAAATGTCCTTGAAGATTATGATAATTTTTACAGAAAAAATGAATAGTGGGGAAAGTTGAAACTTTAAATACATAGCCTGTGTGGAGGGTTAGAGAACTCCTGAAAGCAACGGAGATTAAATGTACACGTTATTCACCCTTCATCCCAAAGACAATACAGTATCCTGGACAGGGCAGGATGGGCCACGCAATAGTCAGCCCACTGGCCCCTATAAGAGATGGTGTCAGAGAAGGAAGGCCCCAGGGGTTGGATGGAAAAAGGGCCACTTCTGTTTAGCCTCTCACACCAGTCAGAGAATGGGCAGCACCCTGGGCTGGGGAAGATGAATGCTTTAATTGGCTAACTTGTTTGTATTCCCATGGTGAGTCCCCCTGGGGGCATAGAGATGGTAGCCGGCCACACCTCACAAAGCAGCCTGGGTGCCACAAGTGTCCAGGGCATTGTCCTTCTTTCATGCTGGCCTTTGCTAGACAAGCTGGAAAAAGTTACTGTGCCTGGGCCCCGGCAGAAAAAATCCACCGTATGTGCTCAACCAGACTTCCCTTGGGTATGAGACCACAGCCAGGAAGCACTAATCTGTGTTTTTCTAGTAAACAACCTACTTCTACTTCCCCTCTGCCCCTTGCTCCCCTCCCCTTTGGCAGCTGCCTCCAGTCCGCCTTCTCCCTGGTGGTGGCTTCACTGTTCATCTCCAGCCTTCATGATCACTCATGCGCTCAGAGCCCTGGACTGAGATGTGCCAAGTGGTAAAAGTTCTTCAGGACTGGGCCTGGCCTCTGTCTAGGCTCTGTCCCCCTGGTCTTCCAAGCAAGGAGACTGTGTGTTGCCCCCGGGCCAACCAGGAGGTAGACACAGCTCACTAGCAACGTGTGGGTGGAGGGCCTTTTAGAGAAAGCCCAGGCCCACAATGAGATCAGCCAGGTTCACTCCCTGGCCTGACTACCTTTTCCCAGCTTGTAACTGGGATGATAAATACTCTTTTAAAAGCTGTTAGGATTCTTTAGTGCATGCGTGTATGTGTGTGGGCATGTGTGTTTATGGCACACGTGTGATCAAACGACAATTTGCAGAAGTAGGTTCTTCCCTTCTACTATGTGGGTTAGGGGATTGAACTCGGCTCCTCAGGCTTGGTGGCAAGCGCCTTTACCTGCTGAGTCCTCTCCTCAGCCTAAGAAAAACATTCTTGGCAGGAACAGACTAGATATGTACCCCACGTTCTGCACGTTTGATCTAATGGATAGATTTTGCAGGATAGAGGCAGGCCCTTTCCCCTTACACAAAGGCAATCTGGCTACACCCTCCCTCTCTAGCTAAATGTGAAGACGTCTAGCCTCCATCCCACTTTCCTACCCTCTGCTGGGTAGCTCCACTTATCGACGGAGACCCAACCCAGGGCTATCCCAGTTAGGCCAGAACAGTACTGTTTACAACCTTGCTTCTTTTACTCTCAGTTGGCTTGGATCATAAATTACCTCATTATCCTACTTCCAGTCAATGCCAGGCGGGCACATACACACAACTGCCCTTCTGGTCCTTTAACCACAGAGACGTCTTCCACACTCTTCCTCAGAAGAGAAAGCCCAGGCCTGCCTCGAATCCTTGCTGTGTGGAGACCTGTGCCGATCCTGATACATCCTCTCCCTTTTGTCCCTACTGCCAATGACTGTGTCAGGAGCTGAGGTGTGGCTCAGTGGTAGAGCACTTGCCTGATGAGGGGGAGACCTTACCACCTGCAAAATAAAATAGTAGTCGTCTATTTCAGTCACAAATACTGTGGAGTCCTGCCAGGGCTGTTCCAAATCAGACGTACAACCAAAGCTCCTCAGGGTCAGGCACGGTGACGCTGCCAGCTATGTCCAAAGCCCTTCAGCGTCAGGCACAGTGATATTGCGGGTTTCATCTGCTGTCTACTCTTTCACCCTCCTACGTTCCTCCCCCAGGCTCCCACAGCCTGCCAGTGTCTTCCTACATGTCTCCGTGTACTTGCTTTTATATCATCCTCTCTGCTCTGCCATTCTTCTTGGCCTTTATCCTCTTCCTAGACCTGGCCTGAAGCACTGACTTCAGCAGCCCTTTCCTGTCAGCAGTACAGCCTTGCTTCTAAGCGCTAGGTGGACTTTGTTTTAAACATGGACCACACCATGGCACACACGGCCTGTCTCTCCCCACCTCAGCGTTGGGTCTGAGGTCAAGAATGCTTTTCTTGAAACACAGAGAACAATGCCTGCCACATGGAGAGGTCACTACTAACGGAAAGGGAACAAACAAAACTGGCCATCCCCCACCCGGAATTCCAGGGTTGCTCAATGTGTCAGTCACTCATTCTTGGTGGCAACAGAAGTGACTCTGGGAAGGCATGGTTAACATTAGCTCCAACACAGCCTGTCAGGGGATGGATATGTGTTATGAATTTGGGTGTAGCTCCCTGAGGAGAAAGCGTGTCTTCCCTCACCCCACCCTCTTGCTATCCCACGCAAGCGGACATCTTGCACACCCTTATCCACGAACCCTCTCCTTCCCCTCTGTCCACAAGGGGTCTCTGAGTTCCTATCTCATGATTTAGAATAGCAAAACTGTTGTTTTGTTAGGAGCCATTTGGGGTCATTTTTTGTAAGAGGTTAGGACCTGTTTGACTTACCAGCAGAGCACTCCAACTACGACTTCCCTCTCTAGCTTTAACCCTTCCACACGGCTCTGAACTAGAGCAGAAATGCCGTTCCAGGTGACACATCTAGATCTTCATTCCAGGAGGCTAATTGGTCTTGGGGGAGGGGGTCAATTCTTCATCAGGAACCGTGGGAGGCTCCCTCAACCTCTAGGCCTCCCCTGTATGCTACATGGCAGAGCAAATTAGAGACCAGATGAGGCATTGTTTTTCCTTAGAAGCCCTTTGGGCCTGGTCTGACTCCTCCCCTCTAAACACTAGGAAACAAGAGCAACTCCTGGTGAGATCTGAGAACTGGTTAGGGTTCTACGGCACCCACTGCCCCTGGCCCAGATAACAGGCCAAGCACCTATTATCAATGAGCCACCAACGCTGAGTGGCCACAGGACTCCCACCCCTAAGGACATCTCCTCACAGTAACCAGTTGTGAAGCCCCCTTTGGACCAGGCCCAACTTGGAAGCCTCCATTTCCACCACAGAGGTCTGCCCCTCCCGCCCCACACTCTTCTCTCCCTCCACCTTCCTGCTCACCCCTTCGCCTCAGCCTGGGGTGACAGGAAGGGAGGTGCTGGGCACCGGCCTTGAAAAGCAAACCCCCTTCTGCTCAGAGAGAACTGCACTGCTCCAGGGTGCACGCTGGTCCAGTGACCCTGGCCATGCAGTTCACCGAGGCCTGGAGCCACAGCTGGGGCACCACGTCCTGGGACTATTACTATTCGGGCTCTGGCTCCCTGGATCAAATGGAGCTTTGCCCGGCTTGGGACCTGCCCTATGGCCACGCCATCATCCCTGCGCTCTACCTGGCGGCTTTCACCGTGGGTCTGCCAGGCAACGCCTTCGTGGTGTGGCTGCTGAGCGGGCAGCGCGGGCCCCGGCGACTGGTGGACACCTTCGTGCTGCACCTTGCGACCGCCGACCTGGGCTTCGTGCTCACACTGCCACTGTGGGCCGCGGCGGAGGCCCGGGGCGGCCTCTGGCCCTTCGGCGACAGCCTGTGCAAACTCAGCAGCTTCGCGCTGGCGGCCACACGCTGCGCGGGTGCGCTGCTGCTGGCCGGCCTGAGTGTGGATCGCTACCTGGCGGTGGGCCGGCCGCTGAGCGCGCGGCCACTGCGGAGCCCGCGCTGTGTGCGAGCCGCGTGCTGCGGCGCCTGGGCTGCGGCGTTCCTGGCCGCTCTGCCCGCCTTGCTCTACCGCGGGCTGCAGCCGAGCCCCGATGGCGTGGGCAGCCAGTGCGCCGAAGAGTCTTCCGACGCGCTCCAGGGCCTCGGCCTGATGCTGCTGCTGCTGACCTTCGCGCTGCCTCTGGCTGTCACCCTGGTCTGCTACTGCCGCGTGTCACGCCGCCTGCCGCGCGTGGGGAGAGCCCGGAGCAATTCGCTGCGCATCATCTTCGCCGTGGAAAGCGTCTTCGTTGGCTCCTGGCTGCCCTTCGGCGTCCTGCGCGCAGTCTTCCACCTGGCGCGCCTGCGGGCGCTGCCGCTGCCCTGCGCGCTGCTGCTGGCGCTGCGCTGGGGTCTGGCTATCGCCACCTGCCTGGCTTTTGTCAACAGCTGCGCGAACCCGGTCATCTACCTCCTGCTGGACCGTTCGTTCCGTACCCGGGCCCGGTTCGGGGTGTGCACGCGCGCCGGGCGCCAGGTACGCAGGATCAGCTCAGCATCCTCGCTCTCCAGAGATGGCAGCTCGGTGTTCTGGGGCCGGTCCCCAAAGATGAACTCTGCCTCCGCCTGGTAGCTTTCCCGGGGCGGTGCAGATGGAGCGGCCGGGCCGCGGACTGTCCATCAGCTTTCTCAGAGCTGTCTGCTGTTTGAGCAGGCCGATTGGCGTGGGAAGGGTGGGGGTGTTCCCTTAATTTTCCCCAGGGCGAGAAAGGCTGTAGACACCCACCTGGAGAAGTGCGGGTTCCTCCGTAGATGTGAGGGAAGTGGGTTTTCCTCTCTGCTTCATTTGGTGTAGCTCAACCCAAACATCCAACCCAGACTCTCAAGGACCCTTCTTGTCCCTGACTATTCTTGCCCCTGCAAAAGCCTTAGCCCTCTGAGAAATTTCTTCTCTAGCACTGCCGCCTCAAAAACGTTCGGTAGAACGAGAGGAGGGACTGCTCCCTTCGCTCTGGTCATCTCCATAGCTGTATTGCCTGAATCCTTTCTCATCCCCAAGTTGGATTTTCATTTTCAAAAGCTCACCAAAGACATGGGTACCAATTCCAGTGTGAGCTACCCAATTTTGTCCTTCCCGCCTGTTCCCTCAGAGTGCCTACCCTTCTGTGGTAATCCTTTTCCCCTCTGGAGAGGCTGTTCGGGCCCTCCTTCTGATTGCTGGAATCTGAAATTCTCAGCGGGTGTTCAGATTCCCCGATCGCTGAGCCAGGGACCCCAGGTTCTTCTGTGAGTTCTCATCTCAATAATAATAATAATAACAATAAACCATTTGTTAGCCACAGTTGGCAACTGTGTCTTGACTTGAGCAGCAAGAGTGAAATGGGTGTCAGAAAGTGTGTCACACAGTCAGACAAAGCTCAGCTCAGAAGCTGAGGTACCTCAGGGCGATGGTTTGTGTGATGGGGGGGGAGGACCAGCTGCACCTGAGTCAGGGTACTCTCAGGAGGGCAGAGAACTGCTTATGCTTTTACAGGCATCTCACATCTTGAAGGTTGCGAGATGAAAGGGAAAAAAACTGAGGAAGATGTACACCATCTGCCTGCCAGGTGTCATTTCAAAGAAGAGATGTGTAATTTTGATTTTTAAATGTGGTCCAGGCTTTCCCCCATTCTCTGGGAGCCCTTCCAATACAAATGTTTAGAATTAACCATTTCAGACTCTGGTTTATCCTTTGAGGCTTCTGGAAGGCTTAGAAAGGAAATGTTTTTATTTGAGAAACGTCTTGATCGGCGAGGCGAAGGGATTCCGTGATCAGGCTGTTCCTGAGAACTGCATCCTGCCAGACTGTGGATCTTGAAGTAGCCACAGAGACTGATGCGTCCGTGCTAGGTTAGATCTGGAGACGGGCATCTCTCAGGCTGTTTAGCCTCCTCTCTCTTCACCTAGCGCCACTGCGTTCCCTCTAGCATTTGAGACTATTGGTTTGGAGTATGTTTAGCCACACAGCCCACCTTGACCCCACCTTGCAACTGCTCTTGTGAAAAAGAACATCACTGCATGTCCCCCTTGGAACAACAAGGCTTGCAGCCTATGGTCACCTGGGCCAGCAGCAGGGTGTTCTTCGGGTACTTCCAACTGTGAGGGCTCATTTATACCATAGTCCTTCCTGTCCTCACTATTGTCTTCTCCTGTGAAGGCTCTAGGGCTTCCAGGACAGGGGTGCTGACCCTAGTGTGTGTCTAGACCGAAGCTTACAGAGTAGGCATTGCTCTAGGCTGCTGGGACAGAGCTCCCCCAAGTTCCTTTCTACTTTCTCAGTCGAGCTCCCTGAAGACAGACAGGCAGACAGGCAGAAGGCTCCTCAAGTCCATGGGAAGTTTTCATCTCCCCTCCTGCAGTGCTTACTGAAAACTGGCGTCTACCGCAGCATAGAACTATGCATGGGCTCTCATGGGCCCCTCATTCCATGGAGGATGAGCTCCCACTTCCTGGTGAGGGAGACCAGGCATAGATGCAGGAACTAATAATAGGTTGTGGATGGAGAACGAACTAGATTCTTTTAGAAAGCAGTTGGCAGGGCTGAAGAGATGGCTCAGAGGTTAAGAGCACTGGTTGCTCTTCCAGAGAACCCAGATTCAATTCCCAGCACCCACATGGCAGCTCATAGCTGTCTGTAACTCCAGTTCCAGTGGATCTGACACCCTCACAAAGACATGCAGGTCAAAAAAAGAGAGCAGTTGATCCATCTTCATCAAGAACTCTACCTCCAATCCCAGCACGAGGGAGGTAATGGCAGGTGAATCTCTGTGAGTTCCAGGTCAGCCTGGTCTACAGAGTGAGTTCCAGACAGCCAGGGCTGTTACACAGAGAAACCCCATCTTGAAAAACAGAAATTAAAAAAATAAAAAGTGCATATTCCAACCCCTCAAATGTCCACACTAGTCCCTCATTATGCAGTAATCCTAAGCAATGAAAGTTGGATGACTGAATAAGAGGAGTTTTTAAAGATTTAAACCAAGAAGAAAAAAAAAAAACTCTAAAGTGCTATGCTTTTATGACTTATAGACCAAAACACAAAATTTAAGGTAGCATTCAATGAGAAATCAGAAAATGTTCGTAGTAAGTTTCCAAGAGAAAGAAGGTGAAGTTTCAGCAGTTAAATAACCTCACACTTTGATTTTTAAGGATGCAAAACTGTCAGCACTGGCCTCCTTGAAGGAAAACGTTACATGTCTCTTAGTTAGGGTGTTATTGCTGTGATAAAACACTGTGACCAAAAACAGCTTGGGGAGGAAAGGGCTCATCTCAGTTTTCAGTTCCACATCACACGGCATCGCTGAGGGAACTTGGGTCAGGAACTCAACAGGGCAGAAACCTGGAGGCGGGAGCTGATGCAGAGGCCGTGGAGAGGGGCTCCTTACTGGCTTGCTCCACATGTTTTACTCCGTTCACTTTCTTATACCATCTAGGACCACCTTCCCAGGGGTGTCACCACTCACAATGGGCTGAACCCTGAAACATCAACCACTGGTTAAGAAAATACCCCCACAGACTTGCCTACAGGCCACTCTAGTGGGGGCATTTTCTCCATTAAGATTCTTTTTTTCCCCCAAATGACCATAGCTTATGTCAAGTTGATATAAAATTAGCCAGCTGAGCCTCCATTGGATCAACGCTACCTTTACTTTCTTATCCCTCATGGTTTAGGCATCATAGGTAAGATCTTTTCTCCTGCTGTTCACCAATAGAATACCAGGTATCTCATTTATTGACTTATTGGTCTCTCTCATCATAACATGCACTCCATGATTCCAGATAATTTTGTTGCTTGATTTCACGCTGTGTACCCAGTACCTAGAGCAGGTGTTCCTTCACTACTGCTAAATGAACAACTACAAGGACTATGTCATCATGCGAGACAATGAGAAAATTGAAAGAGATGCTATGCATGATAATAGTTATGCTTTATTAAAGGGCACAGAGAAGGGATAGAGAAAATGCAATAAATGTGAGAATTAGGAGAATTATCAAGCCTTCCCCCTCCATTTTGTTTGTAAAAATGTTCATAAGCGTTTAAGGGCATATACTGATAGTTCCAATACAAAGAGGCTAAATTTAGATCAGGATCTTATGCCCCATGGTCACATCCAGTTGCCTGTCCCTGGGCCCCTCCGTGAGGCTTCTGAGCTGAAGACTAGGGCTGATCATATCTGCTCGGCTGCATCATAGACCAAAGGAAATGATGTTCTTGAAAGCACTCTGTAAGTGCTGCTGTTTCAGACAGATGTGCCCCAAGAGCACGTCCCCAGGATGAACATGTTTCAGGCCCCGCTCTCCCTCCCCAGGTCTGTGAGGCTACCTTAGCACTGAAAAGGTCGGCATCTTGGCTGAGGCTGTAACTCAGCAAATAAGGCCCTTACCTAGCAGGTAAAAAGCTAGGTTCCATGGTGAGGTGGGGGCAGCGGCAGGGAAAGGAGGGGAGGGGAGAGAAGAAGAGAGAGAAACTCCACATCCAGGCAAAGGCTGGCATGTGTCTCTGTATCGTTCTTAATCTGCTTCTTGTGACTAATTCTGACCTTTCTCCTCACCTCCCTCGACCCCATGGGTCTGTTCTCAGGGCCCAGTGTGGGAACTGGGCCCAGACTGATGAGTGATCTGGGGAGTTCAGAAGGCTGGCAGAGCCAGGGCGCACGTTGGTTGGTTGATGTCTGAAATGACTCAGCTTCCCTCCCCACGGCGGGCAGAGGGACCTGGACACTGTGAAGGCATCTCACTTGTGGGATTTTCTCAGGTCTCCCTGGGCTGAGAGGCCTGCAGGAGACTACTTGCAGTCCTCACCTGACCTCCAGACTCAGCAACTGGAACAAAGGAGGGCCAGACCAGGAAACGCTGATAACTTCCAGGGAAGGAGAAATCCAAGGTGTGAATTATGCTTCCTCTCCATTACCTCCAAAATCAAAAAGAATTTACGAGTTTGTAATTATTCCGCCTGAGACTTATGTCTACAACACGTCACTGGATTTTAGCGGTCTCAGCCAGTTTTGTCCATTCTAAGGAGACCAAGAGCCAGAGACGGGAGTCACCTGTTTAAGGTAACAACCCCTTCATCTGTGCGGGGGAGGGGGGAATACTTGCACGAACGCTTTGCCTTCCCATCGTTGAGCAGAATGCACTGAGCCTGGGAAAGTAAAGGACCAGGGGCAAGACCACAGACCAGCAAACGGCTCAGCGGCTCAGCCGTAACCTGCCTGTTGGTCCTGTCCCTGTGACTCCTCCCTTGTGACACACAGAGGCACCTTCTCCATTTTGAACCTAGCTCAAATGGACAACTCCCTGACCTCTTCTTTCTTGAAAATGTTAAGATTTTCTGCTGGGCTTGGTGCCTTTAATCCCAGCACTCAGGAGGCAGAGACAGACATATCTCTAAGTTCCAGGCCAGCCTGGTCTACATAGTGAGTTCCAGGCCAGGGCTACACAATGAGACCTTTTCTTAGAGAGAGAGGAAGAGTGTGTGTGTTAAGATTTCCCTGCACTAATTATAAAAGTAATAAAGATTCTTTGAATGTTGGTTTGTGAGATTTTATTTTATTTCGTTTTGTTCTGAAACAGGATGTCATAGTATGTTGCCCAGGCTGATCTCAAACCCCTAAAGGCTCAAATGAGCCTTTATTAGTCTGCTAAGTGATTGGAATAGTAGGCACGAACCACCGAACATATACTTTTCTATGGAACTGTAGTAAGACAGTAGAAAATGTGTTATAGGAAAGAATGCTGAGGAGGGAATACTAAGAAGGGATTCGAAAGGTAGTAGGGGAAGGAGGAGAGCTATCCAGGGATGTATGAAGAAGTTTTATGAAACCCCACTAGTTGGTAAGCTAATTAAAAATAAGATAAACGGGGGAGGGGCTGGAGAGATGGCTCAGAGGTTAAGAGCAATGATTACTCTCCCAGAGGACTTGGATTCAATCCCCAGCACTCACATGGCAGTTCACAAATGTCTCTAGCAAGATCTGGCACCCTCACACAGATATATATATATATATATATATATATATATATATATATATAGGCAAAACACCAATGCAAATGAAATAAAAGTAAACAGATTATTTTAAAAAGCGAAATATAATAAACGAAGGGGAAACGAAGGAAACACCGAGTGTGGGTGAGAATACAACTCCCCAGGAGGCAGGGGTTATCAGATGAAAATCCCAGTGCTAGGCATGGGCTACCTTCCTACAATTTACTGCTCAGGGCGTCCCCAGAGGCAGCCCAACAATGCAGGGTATTGCTGTTGCTCTTGGTTGCCAATGATGACTAGATGGTATGACCCTGTTGCTAAAGACAACACACAGTTTGGTTGCAGGACATAAAGAAATTGATCGTGAACTGGCCAGGAGTCTCTGAGGGTGGCTAGCTTTCACAGTGCGGGAAGGACTATGCAGGTTGATGGAGAAGAAAAGACAACAAAGGCCTTGTTCAGTACTGGCTCCTGTGTAGTACAATACCATCCTCCAGGCAAGATGTGCCCACTGGAGCAACAGTGGCCAGACAGCTTATAGGGGTCGCCAAATGCTCCCTTGATTAGATTTGAGGCCTGCTCTAAAGGATTTAGAGAATTTATTTCAGTCAGGGTTCTATAGAGTAACAGAATTTATATAATTAATCTCTCCCCACCCCTGTGTGTGTGTGTGAATACAGGTGTATGCATATGCATGCTTGCACACAAGAGCCTGAGTGTGTGTGTGTGTATGTGTGTGTGTGTGTGTGTGTGTGTGTTAACATAGGTGTATGAGCCCAAGAGAGATAGTAAGAACCCATTTGGGGAGAGGGAGCCCATATTCAACCCTGGATAAATTCCTAGATGTGAAATTATTAATTTTTAATTATAATTCTTAAAGACTGCTTTTACAGAGTTCAATCTTGAACTCAGAGTTCTCAGCCTCCTGCATGCTTGTATTTTAGGAGTGACTCCCATACCTGACCCTTAAGTAAATTTACTCATTAGAGATTCTGAACAGCCTGAGGTTTGTGTGTGGGGGTGGGGGTTGTGGTTTGTCGCAGGAGATGTGATAGACAGAGGTGATTCATATAGCTTTCCCGACTGTCCTCCATGATGGGCAGACTCCCCATCTCCCTTCTACATGCCTGTCCCAAACAAAACCAGGATTCGCAGGGAACGCCTGACTGAGGACCGCCTATTCCAGATCCCAGGATCATGAAGGCTCAGCACTGTGTGGCTAGCTTGCCAGATCAAAATCCGCACTCCTCCCTTCCTCCCCTCCCCCCTCTCTCCTTCTCTTCCTCTCCTCCCTCCCTCCCTCTTTCTTCTTCCCTCTTTCCCCCTCCTTCCTGGCTCTCTTTCCTTTAAACTAAGCTTTGTTCTTTACATAACTCAGTGCCCCCAATCTCTCAAGTCTCCACCCCTGAAATTATTACTACAAATAAAGCTGTGATAGCAAAAGTGTGATAACTCAAGAACTTTTTCTCTAATTGCGAGAACTTTCCCGTCTGTACATCTTTCCAAACCTTCTCAAGCGTGGTCTCATGAGTGCCATTGTCCTCATGTGGTGTTTGGCTTTTTCCTCTTAGATTTCTTTTGTTATTTTATGTGTATGGTGTTTTGCCTGCATGTATGTGTGTATACTATCTGTGCACAGCATGTGTGTCCTTGCTGCATGAGGAGGCCAGAAGAAGGTATCAGATTCCCCCAGCACCTGTGGGAATCTGCGAGCAACCATGTGGGTGTTGAGAATTGGACCCAGGTCCTTTGCAAGAGCAAAGCGTGCTCTTAACCTCTGAGCGACCCTTCCAGCCCTGGTTCAGCCTTTTCTTTCTCACAGCACTCCATGCGTTCTTCCTACATCTCAATGTAGATTTCAGAACGGTGATAGGCCATAGTATGATTAGCTATCCCTCCTTTTCTGGATGTTGAAACTGCTGGGGGGATTTTGCTCTTATCACCATGCTGACATGAGCATCTTTCCCCTACAGTTGGGGACTTGCTTGGAACATTTGGGTCAAAAGTGAACAGACACCTGCTGCCTGCGCCTGGCCTGGGCTCTCCCCCTTTGTGGCTCTATCGTCTAGAAGCCAGAACTCAACAGCAGCGCCGTGGACTGATGAAAACACATCATGGAAGCACGTTAACAAGCAGCAGAGCGCACTAATGAAAGCAAAGGTGACAGTCACAGCTTCTGCCGCCGCCACCTGGGCTCAAGCCCGTGCTCTGCATCTCACGGTCTTTGTGACTTTAGCTAAGTTAGCCAATCTCTTCCATGTCACAGTCCTCATCTGTAAATCTGGGATAATGCTTCTATCTTACAGGGTAGATGAAGGGTTAAATGTGTTGGTATGTGGAGTGTTCAGGATTATCCCAAACATAGTAAGCATTGTATGTGCTGCAATTACCAGTAGTGAATAAACCACAGGATATTTGCTAAGTAGCATTGAATGCAGCTGTGGTTTAGGATATCGCCTCTCAAATGCACTGAATGAACAGAACTGTTATTTGTAATTCCTTGTTTCAGTAAGGCAGGCCACGGGACTCCTGCGGTGACATAGACTCCCAGTTCTACAAAACAACAGTTAATAATTTGAGTCTCCATCCTATTCACAAAAAGACAGCAAATGTGGAGTTAGTGGTATAAAAGAGGGAAATAAGAGTCAGCTGTCCTTAAGCTGAGGGTAAAAAATTTTTTTGCCCATTGAAACTAAAGCTTATGTGATGAATTCTGTGCTGTGACTTTTGTGTTTCTGTGTTTCTAGAGAGTGACTGGTGTGTCCCAGGGATAGAAGCCTGTGAGTAGACCATGAACACTTCCGGGGCCTAGAGAGGCCACTTAGAAGTTAAGAGCACTCATGCTCTTGCAGAGGACCTGGATTAAATTCCCAGCATCCACATGGCAGCTCATAACCATCTGTAACTGTAGCGCCAGGGAACCTAACACCCATTTCTGGCCTCCACAGGTATGAGGCACATAAACACTCATGCATATAAAATAAAATTTTTATTTAAAAAATACGTTTCAGAGCTCAGAATGAACCCCGAGATGAGATGAACTTCCCCATAACAACACCTTTATTGAAGAGCCACACCCCTGCAGCGTCTGCTGCCTTCTGTCCCAATACTGCTACAGGTCAGAGGTCAGGAGACTTCTTGGACCCCAAACCTCAAAGATTGCAAACCCATCCATGCCTCTTCTCCAGACACATTGCTTTTTTAGTCTTAATAAAAAACAAAGCATCAACAAGGAAATATAGAGACCTAGGGACATGCTAACAATTACTAAGTCTAGGGATGTGGTTCATCTGGCTCAGTGCTTGTTTAATACCCACATAGGCCTGGGTTTGAGCCCCAGTACCATAAAGACCAGGCATGATGGCTTATGCTTGTAACCCAAGTACTTCTGAGGTAGAGGCAGAAGGATCAGAAGTTCAAAGACACCCTCATCTACATAGCAAGTCTGAGGCCAACCTGAGCTACATAAGACCCTGTCTCTCTCAAAAAATATATTTTTTAATCTGAACAGTGGTGGCACATGCCTATAATCCCAGCACTTTGGAGACAGGTGGATGTCTGTGAGTTTGAGGCCAGCCTGGTCTACAAAGCAAGTTCCAGGATAGCCAGGGTTGTTATACAAAGAAACCCTGTGTTGAAAAAAAAAACATTTTTTCCTAAGTCTACATGATAGGTAAAGGGGAATTCATTAGCTAGACTGACCCTCCCCTCTGTGACCATCTCTCCACCAGCAACTTCCCACTAGAACTCTTCAGTCCATGTGGTTATGAGCAAATAGACACAGTGCTTTGACCTAAGTGACCTCACAGAGGACTGGGGACGGCCAGGGGTTGGGGTCAGAGCTGGGAGAGCGAGGGAGGGAGGAGAAGGAAGTCACACTTGGTCCATTTCCACTGAGTACACAGCTATCATCCGACCTCAGTGAAAACCCTCCTTCCTCTTTTCTCATCGTGCTTAATACATCCTAAGAGCAGCCAAAGAGGTGAGGTGTTAATTTGTCTCTGGCGGACCCAGCCGCAGCTCCGGCTCAGCCTCAACACCGGGGGAATCTAGCTCTTTGAAGCAGCTAGTCACTAAGCCACAGGAAGTGGAGGATGGCCACTGGCAAACAGGTCTGGACCTTCAAAAATATAGCCACACAGAAATCTAAGCATTGCTTTCCTGAGGGTTAGAAGCGAGGAAGAAGAAAATGGGGTGTTTCGTCAGGCTGAAAATGTAAGAAAATATCTCTTTAAAAATCGCTACTTCTCACTGGATGTTTCCTATGGGCAAAGGATAATACCAAACAGTGTTTTATCTGCACGGGGTCACTGTCGCAGCCATGGGGGTGGGGGTGGGAACAGGGGTGGGGGTGTCCCAACACACCTACTTTACAGAGGAAGAAACTGAGGCACTCTGACAGAATTTCTTGTAGCCTACTGCAGCTAGGCAGGTGCTCTACCACTGAGCTGCACTCCCAGCCCCGAGCACACACTTTTAATGTGTCTCCTAAATTACCTACCTGAGCCACTTGACATCATAAAATGTTAAAAGACGGTAGCCCTGAGTGGTTAAGACACTACCGTAGGGAGCATCTGCCATTTCAGATCTTTTTTAGTTTAATTGTTCTTCCTGATATTAAATGAGAAAAACTATTAGGAAGGCTATTGTCTGGGCTGAGCTCCCACACTGGGCCCACATATCAGACCAATCGAGTCACTCACTAAAGCTCAGTAGCATGGAACCAAATCCTCAAACTGGATGCGTTTGCTGGGCGAGGTAAGCGAGTGCTGTAGAGCTGCCCCGTAGAGACTCTCACCAGACTGACCTGACAGCGGCCCGCTGCTTTCTCAGCCCCTGTCTGCTTTCTTCGCCCTTCTCTGAGATCCCACTCTCAGCCAACCAGGGTCTTATCTACATGTTTAGAAGGAACATCTTCCCTATTCACAATGCATCATAAAAATCCTCAGGACCTACACTGAATGTGTTATGCTCAGTTTCTTGCAAGCAATAAAGCCAGCCTGTGGTGAGCATAAGGACCGTCACACACAACACACCTGCTAAGGGCCAGTCGTCAGGCTGCAGTCCCTGGCAGGACCTAAGGCCCTAGGCTTGCCCCCTGGCTTGGAGAAGAATTCTGTCTTACCCCACTACCAGGGAGGAAACAGACAAGACCAGACAGATCAGTCTCTAGACCCCATTGTAGCTGACTTCAAGCAAAGCTTTCCCGAGGAACCAGGACGATTTTTCAGAGCAGATCATCCTTGAGGTGTGGGTATCCTGTGTTGGATGCAGCCCCAGCAGCCCAAGATTAACATCTATCTCTCCTCCACTGTATTTAATTTTATCTTAAAAAACAAAAACAACAGCAAACACCAAAAAGCAAAAAACAACCCATAAGTCACTCCTACCTTAAAATTTCAGATCTTCTTTAGGCTTCCAGAAATGGTAGGATAAGAGCTGAAGGGCTTGGTGGTCCTCAAGAGGCTGGAAGTTAGTGAGAGCTTGGGCTCATAGTGATAGAGGGGTCAGAAGTGATCCAAGCATGGCCATAGGGAGAGGAAGAGACCCAGGCTGGGTAGCCCCTCAGCCCTCCCCCTATCACACAGAACACCACAGATCCAGACCAATTGTGACCAGGTCTAGCGGCAATTGCCACCCTGTAATGGTCTCACCTAGACGAATGAGCTTAAGTAGGGACAGAAGGAAGCATGTCAGCTTCTACCCGGAGCACCGAGGACACCCTAAGGCAATCCTGTGCAATTCCGGGAGCTACCCACCCTCCCGGAGTCCAGCCTGGACATCAAGAGTTCTAGCCATAGTTGCAGTAGCCTCCAGGCAGTAAGTGTTGGCACCTGCCCCAGCTTGCAGGATGCGGTCAGGAGAGGAAGCAGGCCTTGGCCCAGTCATTCTGGGGTTTCCAGAGAGCTACTTGCCAAGACATTGATAAGACAGTGTCTGGGTGGCTAACCATGACCTTCTTTTCCCACACCTGGTTCTTAGAGTCCAGGGGGAGACCGTGTGGGGTGATTTCTCCCCTCTGCGAGGCCTGAGGTCAGAAGGACAGGGCAGAGCAGCTTCTAAAAGGCAGGACAGGAAGGACCTGGGGCCCCTCCCTCTGAAGGAGGCTGCTGGGGTACAGACATGTCCAGCTTCCAGGCAGCTTTCAGAGGGCTGTGAGATCTCGCTCTCCCTGAACAAGAAGTCAGTTTCTGATCTTCTAGAATGTCCATCTGCTAGAAGAGGGCCTTTGCCTCTCAGCCAATTCGGAAAGAGGAGAAAATGAACGGAACTTAGCTGACTCTCCTGATTTACAGCTTCCATCAACCTCCAGTTGCTCAGGGCTTGGGTTTGTGCAGCCAGAATCCCTGCTTCTCCAGCCTGCCTTTTGCAACTTGTATGCATAGCCAAGGCTCCAACCTAGGCTCCCCAGGCCTCTGCTGTGATGGGACAGTGGCATCGTCTAAGGGACGTACATTTATCCAACTGCTTGAGGTTTTTTGGTTGGTTTTTAAGACAGGATTTCTCTTTGTCCAGGAACTCGATCTGTAGACCAGTCTGACCTGGAACTCAGAGATCCACCTGCTTCTGTCTCCAAACTGCTGGGATTAAAAGCATGTGCCACCACCACCCAGTAACTGATTGAGTTTTTAGCAAAATGATTGAATATGTCCAGCCTATTTTTTAACAAAAAAATTTGTATTTCCAGATTTTATTTTTAAAACAGATGCATTTTCTTGCGATAACATTTGTGGTGACTGCCCTTTAACACAACCTTCATTTTCTTTTTTTTTCTTGTTTCTTTTTTCTTTCAAGACAGAGTTTCTCTGTATCTTTGGAGGCTGTCCTAGAACTTGCTCAGTAGACTAGGCTGGTCGCAAATTCACAGAGATCCACCTGTCTCTGCATCCCGAGTGCTGGGATTAAAGGTGCGAACCACCGACAAGTTACCATTTGTTTTTATTTCGTGTACATTCATGTTTTACCTGCATGCATGTCTGTGTGAAGGTGTCAGATCCCCTGAAACTGGAGTACAGAAAGGTCTGAGCTGGCATGTGGATGCTGGGAATTGAACCTGGGTCATCTGGAAAAGTAGCCAGCGCCCTTAACAGCTGAGCCATCTCTCCAGCCTCTTTTGGGCTCATCTCATCTCCCTTCCCTAATTCAAACCAAAGCTAAGAATGAGTTTGAGGACCAGAATTCTTACACCTGACATAGTTTATTACTTAACCATTCAGTTCCTTTGGCATCTAAAGTTGTTCAACTAGTGCAAAGCTGTGGCCAAAGAGGCTCCGTCTTCACATTCTAAATCCACCGAGTTGAATGCTTCTGGGCTTTGGTTTCCTCATCTGCCAAATGCAAATAACAGCAGCACGACGAGTGCCACCCTACAAACTCAGGCTTGCAAGACAGACCACTGTAGGGGTAATCTCAGCTGTCAAGCCGATGAGGTTAAGGATCACCATGGAAACAAACCTCTTGCCCTCACAGACATCTATATTGGGTTAACGGAGGTGAGAAGCCTCACCAGAAGTGTGAATGGCACCTGGACTGCAGTGTGGAAAAGGCTGAGTATCAGCTAGTGCCTGCTTCATCATTGTGGGTGCAATGTGAACAGCTGACTTGGTCCTACCACCATGCCTTCCCTGCTACAATAGACAGTGTTGCCTTAGACTGTGAACCCAAATATACCCTTCTTTCCATAAATTACATCTGCCAGGTATTTTGTCCCGGTATTGAGAAGAACAACTAACATAACCATCTTAGACCATTTTTGGCTGCTCTACCCAAATGTCTGAGACTGAGTAATTATTTAAAGAAACAAAAACAAAAACAGTTCTTTGGGGTGTGGTGACGCACAATTTGGGAGGCAGAGGCAGACAGATCTCTGTAAATTGGAAGCCAGACTGTAAACTCTATGCCAGCCAAGGCTATATGGTGAGATCATGTATAAAACAAACAAAAATTCAACAGATAAAAAACAACTTAAAAACCAGAGTTATTTCTAGAGGTCGGGAAGTCCAAGAGCATAGTGCTGCTATCTGGGAAGGGCTCTCTGCTTTTGCTACTGAGTAATAAGGGCATCAGACTGTGAGACAGAGCAGGCAGGCTATCTAGGGCTCTTCAGCCTTCAAAGCCAGCCATTACCACACCTAAGGCCCTCTCTGCCTTAATGTGTTAATACTGATCTAATCGGGATTACTACCCAAGACTCCAGCTCCAAAGCTATCAACTTACAAACTGGGATATTAACTTTGCAATACATGAACTTTGGGGGAACATAATTCAAACTACAGCACATATAATTGCTTTGATTTTGACATAGGCAGGGGAAAAATCCATATTCTTAATCAGAATCCAAAGGCTTAGGGAAGGCTGATACGTCAGGGACCCTCATCTTCATGCTCTAGGACAATGAGGTCTCTTGCAGACTGAAGGATCCTGCTTCCTAGACAAATGGGATATCAGAATTTATAGAAGCAGGAGATCTGGGGATAAAACTTCCTGCTGTCATCCCCACTTTGGTTGTCACTTCCCAAGGATACGCTGTGATATGCCCAGGACACACAGCATTTTCCTTCCATTCTCAGTCTTACCTCATCACTTTCATGACCCCCAAAGACTTTCATCTGTGCTGGCATTTTCTAAATGAGCGCAGAGTTGGAACCTTCAGGAAAACCCTCCTTCTCATCCAGAGACAAGGTATCACTGAGCATATGGTCATAGAACTGTGTTTCATAAACCACCCTATTCTGTGAGTAGTAATATAGTAGTTCCCCGCTACTTAAGGAAGGGTTTGTTAGCTCACAGTTGGGGGTACAGGCCATAAGGGAGAGGAAGACATACTGGCAGGATTGTGAAGCAATTGGCCACAGTGCATCCACTGTAAAGAAACACTGAGATACGGGTGCTTAGCTTTCTCATTTTAAATTCAGCCCAAGACCCCAGCTCACGGAACACTGCCACCCACATGTAGGGTATGTCTTGCTAATCTAGAAACTCCCTTACAGAAACCCCCAAAGGTTTTTCTCATGACTGATTCTAGATCCTGTCAAGTTGACAATATTAACTATCACAAATCTGTCAACTTGACACACACATATCATTTTAAAGCCATAACATTTTACTCCTTGTCCCCATAGGCTCAGGGTCATGTTATAACGAAAAGTGTATTTAGTCTCACTTCAAAAGTCCCCATAATTTTTAGCAGTTCCAACACAGTTTAAAAGTCCAAGCCTTTTCTGAGATCCAAGGCACTCCCTTGAGTTCCGTTAAAATAAGAAATAAAGTATATACTTTCAGTATACAATTGTATGGAATAAATATTTAACTAGGAGGAATGGAAGCATAGGAAGGAATGATGGGACTAAAGAGCAAACCTTAGCATGGAAAATACCAAGACCTATAGCAACATCTGGGCTCCTGATAGAATCTTGGCTAGCCCTGCCTCTCCATTTCTTCTGCCTATAAAACACAGTCTCTCTCTTGGGCTGGCTCTACTTTTAGCAGATGTCTTATGGTGTTGGCATCTCCAACATCCTAGGGACTCCACTATAGGCAATTTAAGCTTTGTTTTTACATGCAACGGCATCTCAAGACCTCCTTGCAGGCACTCAGACCCTTTTACACAATTCTTGGCATATCTGGTTTTTAGGAACCTTGGTACAAGCCTCCATGAACTTCTCTCGTTCTTGCGTTGTCCATGCCTGTTAATTCAGTATTTTATAAAGCTTCCGAGTTCTGCTGCCAGCTTGAGAATCAGCCTGGCTCCCTCTTTAAAAAACAAAAACAAAAAATCATTGACCTTTGTGTGTGACACTTTCCTAGGCAAATTGTTTCGAGTAAGAAATCCCTTTGGTGGCATTCTTTGGTCAGGCTCTCTGTTTTTGGTGCATTTCCACAAGTTACAGCCTTCAGTGGGTGGGGTCTTGCTTCTTGAGCACCTTTTTATTGTCCCAACATGGTGCAGGATGTTATTTTGTTTATTTTTTTTTTGAAACAGAGTCTCATTTTACAGCTCTAGCTGGCCGTGGGACTCCCAGTGAGCTGCCTACCTCTGTTTTGGGAGTGCTGAGATTGAAGGTATGCAGTGCCATACTTGGTAGATTTGTTTTTAATGGTGCAGAACTCTTTAGCAGTTACTGCTCCCTTCTCACACTCCTTGTTGGTAACTGTAAACTTGTACACGTTTCCTTGCAAAGTTTACATTTTGCTTCCTTCTACTCTTCCTCACTGTAGATCTGAACAAAAGCAGGGAGCGGCCTGAATAGAAGCAGGACACAGCCTGAATACACAGTCTTGTCTTGAGAATTCTCCCGTCAGACAAATTAGTTTGTTACTTCTCAATTCAGCTTCATCCAAGTTCTCAAGGCATGGGCAGAATGAAGCTAGATTCTTTGCTGGAATATAACCCCATGGCCTGGAGCCTTGGGGCTGATAGAATCCTTGCTCCTTTATGAAACCTCAAGAGTTCTTTCAGCATTCTGGCCTTCTAAACTCTCACCAGAATGGCCGGTTCCATCTATTGGCAACATCTCATTCTTATTCTGGAGTTCACAGCTGCAGCCTCTTCCATATTCCTCTCAAAAACCAGTTCCAAAAGCCTACAAGTCACATGGTCAGGCTGATCACCGCCATGGCCCCCACTTCTTGGTCCCAACTTTCTGTACTTGTTATTTTTCTAGCTCCTGTGACAAGATCCCCGACGAAAGAAAGGAAGAAGGAAGCACTTACTTTGGCTCAGCGTTGGAGGGTAATAGTCCCTTCTCATGGGGAAGCAAGAAGGAAGCATTTACTTTGGCTCAGCGTTGGAGGGTAATAGTCCCTTCTCACGGGAAGATGGGGCAGCAGGAATGTGAGGTGGTTGTCACAGTGCATCCACACTCAGGAAGCGGAAAGCAAGGAATGCTGGTGCTCCTCTGGCTCTCTTTTTTATTTGAACCCTACGTTTAGGGTACAGCTTTCTACCCAATTAAGCCAGGCTAGAACTCCCTGGCAGCCATTCCCAGAAGTTTGTCTCTGGCAATCAATATTAACAATCACAAATGATAATGGTTCCTCCAAAGGTATCCTCTGTCCAGCTCTAAAAGTTCCCAACATTTCTTCTTTCAGGTCTTTCCCCATTTTATACAATTTTCTCAGGCCATCTTGTTAAGGGTTCCCAAACCCTTTTCTCCAACTTTTCTTGGACTTTGAAGCTCCAGCCAGACCACTTAAAAGACAGGACAGCATCATTAGTATTCTAGTACAAGCACTGAGCTCTCAAGACAGGAACCTGGGAATTCTTAGTTCTCCTTCCTCCTCATTGCCCACTGAGGTCAATTACCAACTCAGGCTGGCTCCACCTACTGCAAAGCTCTTGACTCGCCCCTTGCAGAGGAGCAGTGTGACAAACTTTTCCTGGGAAGATGAAACGCACACCTACTAATCCCAGATAGGAAACCTATGACAGACCAAAATAAGGATATCACTAACATCCAACTTGGTGAACCAATGGGTTTCGTTGGGGTTACTTGCAGGAGTATGGGCAAGAGGTTACTTACAGAAGCAGAAATGTCTCGGAGACAACTGCATCACCAAAACCCATCCCAGCATGGGTGGCAGCTCACAAAGCAGGGAACCTGGTACACACTGGACAGCCTGCAGGCAGTTTAACAGGTTGGAGAGTGTCCTTTCCAGGTGCCTCAGTTGGTCTAACCCTCTTCCAGTCAGCCTGGCTGGTTTCAGCTGCTCCCAGGCTAACCCTCTGGTCTCAGTCTCCTTTGCGGCCTTGCTTGTCTGAGAATGTTCTTTACAGCCTAACTTCCTTCAGTCTGGGAGGGACTCTCGGCTTTCGTTGCTTTCTCTGGCAAGGAGGGCCTATCGAATCTTCAGGTTCAGGGACTTCCTGAAGCTATTTTGGCTTATTTACCTTCCTGCTTCTCCAAAGAACTGAATGTTTCAGAGAAACATCACCGCCTTCCCAGATTTCCTTATTGCCAGGGTCTCTCCTCCAGAGGCTTACCCAAAGAAAGTTACCTGATTATGGTGTTGACTTGTTCACACTATCTCCTGGATCCGTGCCCTTGGGAAAATGAAGATTAATTTTTATCTTGGCTAGTCTGCAGATCACAGGAGAAGTGGTCAAGCATTATTCTGGGTGTTGCGATGAGGGCTTTTTTTTTCCTTTGATGAGATTAATGTTGAGATCAATGGACTGTGAGTAGAGCAGATTTCCCCCGTGTTGTGCAGGACTCATTCAGTGGGTTCGTGTGGGCTTCCATAAGCCATGCCCTGTGGGTTCTGCACTTGTCAGAGTTCAGTCTCGTGACGGCCCCACTCCCCACCTCACCCCTTCCTAGTTCGATTTCTCAGTGTAGTTTCGCTTCAATTTCTTCAGTCAACTTAGCTCATATATTCATTAGGAAAAAAAGCATCTACTCGATAAGAAAAAAGCTCGGGCTCTAAAGGAACAGAGATCTGATTACCGATAGTTGACGAGGACTTTCTAGACTAACCACACAACTGCTCTGCCCCGGGATGGGTCCCTGCTGTGGCAGCCTCATCCCTCTTCCCCATCCCTATCCTAAACTCCCTACAGCTCCTAGACCTGCTGTGCTCCTTTGCCCAATATATCTTGTACATTCTCCCTGAACAGCACACTCCTCTGGCCAGGCTTTGGGGACCCTCGGCCTGGGTTGGCCTCCACTACTCTCGTTCTTCAAAATTATACTTGCTTGATCTAGACTGAACAGCCGTCTAGCGATGGAGTCTGAACTTAAACAACCACCATGCTTGCTGCTGGCAAAGGACTGCACAAATGTAAATAAAACTTGCGAAAAGAGGAAGGCGCAAGTCTGAGTGAATGAAAGGATGATTTGGCGGGCTCGCAGCTAGCAGCAGGAGGCGCTGCCCAGGAGTGTGTGCCTTGCCTCTCCGGAGCCGGCGCGTTCGGCCCGCCACCCCTGAAGAGACTCGGCTGGGGCCGCAAGAAGGGAGGCGACCCCGGTTCGATGCGGGCCTCAAAAAGGAATCGGCGAGGAGGGGGAGGGGCATGCTGTCCCTTTGCATTCTTCCACGCTGGGGTCTCTGGAATGAAAACTGCCCCTAGCCGGGCCAGAGCGAGGGGATGAAAGGCGGCCCTAAGACCTCTAGTCAAGTCTCGTCCCGCCCGGATTTCGGAAACCGGCCCTGGCCAGGGGTGTCCCGCCACGCGGCCGTCCCAATGCGGGGAGGTAAGGGGCAGCGTCACCCCTCTCGCTGTTGCTCCCGCAGGACGCACACCCGGGCTGGCACTGTCCCATCCCATCGTGACGCCCCGCCCCGTGTCTTGGGATCAGAACCTCAGGTCGCTTCTAGCATCTTCCCCTCTTTCCGCTGGGCCTTTGGTATGCCCCAGGGGACAGATGTCTTGGGATCTTTAACATTTGGGATGCTGCAAATGCCGAAGTTAAATGAAATACCTCCGGGGAGGGGAGGCCCGGGGGATCCTTGGGGAGAGGGAAGGTGGGCGGGACCAACAGGTCCTGAAGCTGCGCGGAGGGCGCGGGGGGCGCGGGGGCAGGCGCGGGGCGCCAGAGCTCCGTGGGACAGGTAAGGCGGAAACTTAGTAAACGGGACGCGGGAGAACTGCGGGAGATCGAGCCCCTGAACCCCGGTCTTCATCCTCAGTAGAGGGGGGTCTTGCAGGGAACCGGGGGTAATTTTACGAAGAGATCGAGAATTCCCGAATTCCTACCCCAAAGCCGTTTCCAACGGCTCAACCTTTCTCCTTCGACCCTCTCCTTAGGCCGGTGGATCTCCTGGCCAGGTTCCGGGAAGTCAGAAAGCAGGCAAACAAAAGGAGACCAAGTCCCAGGCCGGACTGGAAGGGGAGGGCGCGGTGGGGGAGGGGTTGGGGGGCAGGACAAAGGGGCTTTTTGCCGAGAGCCTAGAGGTTTGATTTCGGGGTGCATCCCGGGCCAGCCCGAGTTCCTCTCCCTGGCTTAGTTGGGGTGAACACCTTTCCCAGTGTCCAGAGAGAAGAATGAAAAAAGGAAACAGTAACAGGGGATGGTCTTCCATCCCTCTTGCCCAGAGAGTCCCCGACAATTTCCCTTCCTTTCCCGGCTGTGAGCTCCCACGGCTGGCCATTGATTTGTTAATTCATTAAGTAAAGTTGTGGGAATGCTGATGCCTGTACTTTGCTGGGCACTGTTGGGGATGTGAGATAGTAAGGATGAAAGAGTAGTTTTAAAAACTTTGACTTCTAGCGTATCACAGAAATCTAAAGAAGGAACTTCGGGGCAGCGGGGTCGAGGGGGTGGCGGGAGTGGCGTACGGTTGGTTACAGGTCTGTGGAAGAATTTGGACTCGAAAGGTTTTGAGCAGGAGGTTCCGGGAAGAGTTGTCTTCCACCAAAATAGGATTCTAGTGCTGGGCAAAGAAACCTCGCTTCCTCGCCTGTCGGTGGTCTTTCTTGTTGCCAGTGCTCGGACTCGGGATTCCAAGTGTCAGCTTCCTGGTTCCAAGAGTCGGGCGCTGAGTTCCAAGTTCCAAGTTACCTCTGGAGTGCCCACCTATCCCTTGGTGTTGCCCCTTCCCAACCCGCTGGTTTGTCAGCCGCATTCCAAACCTGAGATTGTTGGGCTGACAAATGCTGAGTGTGGATTTGGAGTATTTACAAATTAAGGATCCATGCAAGCAGGTTGGTCTTGTAGGTCCATTACTGAGCAAGGGCCTGCTACCCATTCTCAATAGAAGTCTGTACTACAGCAAGGGGTTTCTGCAAAAAGAGAAAAAGAAAAAGTTCCGTTGCACAGCTGTCCTGCAAGAAGGCTGAGAGCGGTAAGGGAAGATCTTCCTCCCCAATAGTGGAGACCGAAGTGAGGAAGCTTCAGGTTGGTTGCCGGGCTTGCCTCTTTGCAGGTTGCATAGTTCTGGGAGGTGGGGGACTATGTTCTGCTTGAGGGGGTTAGAGTTTGTGTATCACCGTCCTGGCTTCTTCTGCTCAAGTCCATTCTCGAAAAGCTGGTTTCGAGCAGCAAGAATCATTAGTGAAGGCCTGGAGGCTTTTCCTGGAAGACAGTTTAGGGAATTTATGTCCTGGTGTGTACAGGCCTTAACCCGATTTTGATTTCTGTACTTGAATACAGATGGTGTTACCCGAGGTCATGGTTCTTAATTGGGTCCAAATCTTACACCTCAGGCTGTAGGGGCAGCGTCAGTACCTGTGACTTTCCCACTGAAGTTACATGTAAATAGTTTCATTCATCGGTTGCTTGAAATGACCTGTTTGCTGGGTTCTGTGTAATGTTAATAATGAAGCATACAAGTTGTGATGTTTTTGTGGTTTTAGAACTGTACTTCAGCATTCGACTACATAATTGGTCTTTTTATTTTATACATTAAAAAAATGAGCTGAATTGATTCTAGAAACTTTACCACTGTCCCCAGTTGGAGCTGGGGGGATGGGCCAAGACAGCTCAAGCCCAGAGTCAACCCCTCGCAGACACTGGAAACCTGTTGGGGGATGGGAAGGGACTGCAGTATTGTGGAGGATGGGGGGGATGGGAAGGGTTGTGGGTTCTTTGGAAGGTTCAGAGAGCATGCTCCCCACAGTGGGGAGGGTCTGTCCCCTGTGAGGGCCCCTCAGCTTCTGCTTAGGGAGAGGAGGAGGTGGTCAGTCTGTAGGACTCCTGGGCGAGCATTGTTTGGAAAGAGGGTGTGTACAGGAATGTGGAGGTACGGGAGGGGGATTTGTGTATAGAAGCAATGGGGTTGTGGTGAAGGGTGGTGGCAGACTGTCACAGTTCTGCTCATGAGATGCTTAAGCAGCCAGCTTCTCTGGCGTTCAGATGCCAGGGCATGGACAGTGAGGACAGGGCACCTTAGGGGTTGAGAGAAGGAAGCAACTTAGTACTGGGACCTGGGTCCCAGAGGCGGGAGGTGATGGGACCAAGGCTTGGGAGATGCAGGCCAGTCTGCAGTGTATCTCAAACCTCTGGGAAGAGGCAACCGTCAGCCTCAGCTCTTGTATTCTAAGCAAGTTTTCGTTTGCTTGCCGGTCAGAGGAAGTCGAGGTTTTGCAGGGAACCAATTCCAGTTTAGCGACGGTTCCTTGCATTTGGAGAGCAGGCTAAGGATTGGAGGCCGCTGTAGCTCTCCGGAGGAATAAGCGATGACTAGACTGTTCAGGTCAGTGACCACAGAGCATTGCTGTGGATGGATGTCCGTTACAGATGAGATGGGATGCTCTTGATGTTGCTGGGATAAAAAGGAAACAGCTTGGTTCTCCAACTCTAGCATCCTAGAGTCTCTGCAATAGCAATCCTGGCCTGTTTTTGTTGTCCATTGGTTTTGTTTCTTTCTTAGGTGCTGGGTTTTAAACCCGGGACCTCCGACTTGGACTCTACCAGTGACTTACATACACTCACAGCTGCCTCCCCCTCCTCTTCCTTCTTTTTAAATGTAGTACCTTGCTCTGTTGCCCAGGCTGGGTCCTCAGTCTACGGGTTCATGTGAACCCCCTGCCTCAGATCACAAGTAGTTGGGACTGCAAGTTGCTACAGGTGCCTGCCACAACCCCCCAACTCCTAATCTTGGAAAACTGAGGCTGTGGTCGTCACCTGTGTACAGGGAGAGCAGTGACCCAGTGTGTCTGTAGATTTGCTGATGATGCTTCCTATGGACAGTGAATTTTTTACTCTTTTTCTGGGGGGGGGGCTTTAACATTCCTTAATTTCTAGAAAGAGAAAGTGGGGTAGAAGGGAGGCCAGAAGAATCATGCAGGACAGAAGGGCACCGAAGTATTTCGTATCTCAGCACACTGTATTAGGGTTCCTTGTAGCTATGGAAACCTGATCTGCTGCCTTCTGGTTCTCTTTCATGGGGAGCCCCTTCTCCCTGCTCCCCTTGGCCCGGAAGTGCAGAGGCCTAGGAGCTGCCTGCCGGCGACTGCCAGCAGCAGGATTAGTTCAGGGAAGGACTTGCTCACCTGCTCCTCCCCTCTGACTCAAGTCCTAACAAGTAACCTGGTTCCCCTGGCCCGGCAGCCTGGGAGGGACAGCAGGCAGGCGGGACCTGATGAGAGGGAGAGCCAGGGGGCGGCCATCAGCCTGTGGAGAACTTGCTGGAAGCAAGAGCATTAGGTGGCCTGCTTGTGTCCTGGGAGACCCTGAGGTGGCATGAGAGGCACCCCAAATCCCTGAACTGGGAGCAGGAGTCTTCCCTGATCTGGACTGAGCTCTGGAGCAGGTGAGAGTGGGGTGTGTGTGTGTGGGGGGGTAAGTCTGTGTGTTTGAGCTGTATGCAGACCAGGAAATGGAAGGAGCCCTGGCGGCCGGACATGGCTATCATTCCCCTACACCTAAGGTCATATCTGGGCTCAGGGGTAATAGGGGACTGCTAGTGGCTTTGGAAACGGGGACCCTGTCTCTGTGAGCAGGCCTAAATTTCCAACAGAGATGAACTGGGACAGAGAGGACCTGGCTTTGGGGACACATTTGTGACGCGGAGGATCCTCAGTAGCCTCCCTGAGAGAAAGTATGCTGGACTTTCCCTCCCACCTTCTAAGACTGTCTTTCTGCCTCTGGCTTTGTCTAGGGTGGTTTTGAGCAGGTGGGCCGCTGCTGTGTTGGCTGGGAGGGTCAGTGGGGCAGAGAGACTCCTGAGTTGGGGGTGGGGATGTTACCTGAACTGCCTTTATCTAAAGCAAGACCTTCCATGCCTAGATCCCAGCTCTCCTGGGTTGGTCTGGGCTGCCCCTGTGGGAAGATTCTGGGGAAGGTTCCTCACACAGGAGAGTCTGTGTCTGCAAGGGCATCATTCTCAGGCTGGTATTGTCCAGAAGGTCCTAATTCAGACATAGGGGCTGGGAAGGGCCTCAGGCCTGTCTGATTTTCATTGTCCTTGTGAGGAAAAGTGGGTCTGAGGAGACCAGAGAACCCCCTCAGCTGTCTCAGGAAGCAGCACAACTGAGCGCTGACTCCAGGGCTCTGGACCTATGCACTTTGCCCTCCTTGGAGCAACAGAGCTGACCCTGCATCCTATGGGGTGCACCATAAATTCCAGAGCCTTGAGGAGAGAGAAGCTGGAGAAGACACGCTAAGGAATCCCTTAGTCTATCCATGACCACCCCTCTTGTCTGTAACAGCCTGAGTCCACCTGAGAGGCAGGGCTTGAGTTGTTTCAACCTTTCAAAGCACCTTCTTAGTGGTTAATAATTAATTAGCAAGTGTGACTAATTGATGGCTTCCCCTCCCACTCATCCCCTCCCTCTGTCCAAAAGCAAAAAGCTCCAGGTGCCGGCTGCCAGCCCTGCTTCCTAGATGGAGCTGAGCTTGCTCTCTTCTGGGGAGGGTGGGAGGATGCCCCAAAGAAGGCCCAGCTGCCAGCTTCTGTGGGCTAGAAAGAGTAAGGATCTGGGCAGTGTGAACTAGCAGTCACCCTAGCTTCCTGGAAGTCCCAGGCGGGTACCTGGCCAGTCCTTCCCATGTGTCTATGAAGGTACCACGTCAGGTTTTATTCCTTTTATTCTTGCCTCCATTCTCCAGACTTGCTTGGAAGATTGAAATTCTGGGGTGCAAAGTTCATGTCGATTTCCGGGCCTTGCTTTAGCTATTGCTGTCCATGGTGCATCGATAAGCTGTGCTGTTGACGCAGCTCTCCCTACACCCCTTTCTTTCAGGTTCAGTCAGCAGGCCTGGGGGGAGCTTAGCCGACAGTAGCAATCCCCCCCACCCTCTGCCTTGCTTAGCAGTCAGCCCTTCCAAGGAACACCATTCTGCTCTGCAGGGATGCAGCCCCCCCTCTCCTCCCCTTCCTACCACACCCCTGCAGCCCTTGTGCTCTGTGGAGGCAGCAGGATAAGTTCCAGACAGAAACTCTGAAGGACTTTTGGACTCTTGCTCAATGGGCTGACTCAGTGAGGAGGTGGCTGGTGGCCTCTGCTTCCAGACCTCCGCCTGGGCTCCACCCACCCCTCCCCACCCCTGCTCTAGCCAACAGCTGCCAGCCCTGGCCAGCTGGGATCCCACTGAGGGTGTGGGTTTGGGAAAGAGATAAGGGGTGGTCACAGGTGTTTGGGCTGGTGGTGTGCTGGGCCGTACCCACACCACCAAAGTGCCATGCAGTCATAGGGAGGCAGAGAAGCTGGCGTTTTCCTTTCTATCCTTCTAACTTCTAGTCTGTTATTGCCTCAATCAGCTCCCAACAGCTCAAAGACCCCTCCCTCCTAGCTGTGGGGTATATAGTCTGCAGGCTAACTCCTCCTTAGGACGTCTCCTAGGTATACTGGTGGCTTGGGGTTCAGGACAACTCTCTGGCATGGAGTTGCTTCCTTGACCTTTAAGTGAAGGACCAGATCCAGACAGCAATGTCCCCTGGTCCCTGGGTCCTAGACCGGTCTTGGCTTTGTGCTCACTGCCCAGTCATTTCTTGCGGTGCCTTTGGTCAGTGGGACAGTAGGCCATGCCTCACGCCTCCTGTGCTCTCAAGGTGGGGATGGCTGTCCCTCATGAAGACATCTCGTCGTTTCCTTCCTTTGCCATCCTGTCCCATCTTCCCGCCTTTTCGTCTTCTCCCTGTTCTTATGCAGCCACCAGTTCAGTCAGCCCTTTCAGACCTAGAGAAGGCTGTGGTGGAGACCTAGTGTGGGGAGCTGGGCTGTACCCTCAGAAAACCTCTCACCCCAGATCATCCGGAAACACAATCCTCACTTCCATTCCCCCACCCCCAGGCATCGAACCACAGGAGGCTTCAGAGTGTTTTTGTTGTTGTTTTCTCTTCAAAGCTGGGAAAACTCCAGGCTTCCTGCACATCCTGGCCCAGGCTGGGAGCAGCGCAGCCCCTTCTTCCTCTGTACCCCCTCCCCCCAGAAGTTCATCATGGAGAGTAAGGATGAGGTCAGTGACACCGACAGTGGCATCATCCTTCAGTCTGGTGAGTGATCTAGGAAATTCCCCTGCCCTGGTCCCTGACTCCAGACTGAGTCCCTAGGCCCTGGGCTAGTTATGCTAAAACTCCCAAAAGGGCCAGGAAGGAGAGGGTGGAGAGAGAGGCTTCTGTTGGGAAAGTGGGGGGACTGGAAGGTCTGGCACCTCAAGGAACTGCAGTTTTCCTTGCTGGAAGGCACTAGCCAGACATTTCTGTCCTATCTGGAGTGGGGATCTGCTGGGTCCAACTTTAGCTGCAGCAATTACTAAGAAGTTGAAAACTCTTACCCAGCTAGTGTTCTGTCTCTACTAAACCTGAGCCTGTGGGTCTAGTCTGTCCTAGCTTTGAGAGAGGACAGGAGAGGAGGAGGAAGACACCGTTCTGACCATGAGTCCCTCCCCCCCACAGGTCACCTGGTAGGACTGACACATCTCCCTTTGCACTATAATGTTGCCAACCTTTGGGCAGCCAGGAGATATGATGTTTTGGGTTTGTGACACAGACCATAGCAGCTAGTCTGTAATTTGTGGGCAAACATGAGATTGTAGGGGTGTGTACATTCCTAGAGGTGGCCAACAGTGTCCTAGGGATGCCTTGCTTCAGTGTTCATGAGCAAGTGTCCCTTGTCTTCCTGCAGGCCCGGACAGCCCTGTTTCACCAATGAAGGAGCTGACCAATGCGGTCCGCAAGCAGCAAAGGGCCCTGGAAGCGAGGTTGGAGGCCTGCTTGGAGGAACTGCGCAGGCTCTGCCTGAGGGAGGCGGTGAGGCCCCTGGAGCCCCTGTCCCTACAAATTTAGTCTTCATCTGAGGAACTATGTTTTGGGATCTTGAGACCAAGGGGAAAGCTACATTTTTGAGGGGATTGGAAATCAGATTGAGGTCTGGACCTAGAGTCTCCCTCATGTGGGTTTGGCCTGGACACTGGGTAGAGGGAAATTAGACCTGGCAAGTTTAAATGGTTGGATGACAGTTGAGCAAGTGGAAAGGGCCCTGACTGGACTCTGCCTTCCCTCCCCACAGGAGCTGACTGGCACTTTGCCTGCAGAGTATCCCCTTAAGCCAGGTGAGAAAGCGCCCAAGGTCCGGCGCAGGATTGGAGCAGCATACAAGCTGGATGAGTGGGCCCTGCACAGAGAGGTGAGGAGTGTCAGAGGTGATAGTCACTGTGCCTCATCCCCAGAGGCCAGCTACAGAAGCAGTCCCATGCCCTGACAATCTCTACCATCTCCGCAATCCCCGGTGTGGGTGCTGATGACCGTGTTAATCCGGGGCTTCTCCTCATGGGGAGCCCAGATAGCTCTAAGTGAGCCTGCCACCTCAGCAGCTGGAGAGCTGGGAGCTCAAGGGAAAACACTGGGCTTGGCCTAGGGGGCAGAGGATTAAGAATACAAATAACCACCACAAAGAAGCGGTGGCCAGGGAAGCCGGTCCTTTCTTAGCCTAGGTGGAAGGAGGTGGGTAGCTCTGGCCCTTGGTGGCCTTCACCTTGGAGAGATTCCCATGGGTCGATATGTTTGGTTCTTTGGAGTCAGGGAGGAAAAGTGTCTCACTGAAGTCCTCTCCCAGCCCTGCACAGCAGGTAGCTGGGGTGGGACTCTCATGCTAACTTTTCATAATGACAAGTTGGCTTGGAGCCCCTCCCACTGCTCCACCCTTTGCTGTGTGCCCCTGGACACTGCTGCCTGCTCACCACCGGGTCAGAGCTGCCTGGAGTCTCCTGTTCCCTAAGCGCCAAGGACTCTTCTTGGCTCTCATTCCCAACCCCTCCCTCAGGACCCCCTGAGCAGCCTGGAGCGCCAGTTGGCTCTGCAGCTTCAGATCACGGAGGCGGCTCACAGATTGTGCGCGGAGGAGAACCTCAGCCGACAGGTGCGCAGGCAGCGGAAGCATGCCGCACTACAGGAGGAGAAGAAGCTCAGGGAGCTGGAGCGCTGCCTGGGTGACCGACGGCGGAACAGCGAACCCCCTCCCACCACTGTGCCCTCCATGGGCAGAGGTGAGCCCGCTGTCCTGAGCAGTGCCGGCCTCATGCAGCGGGGCCCTGTACTCCGTTTTGCATTGTGCTTTTGGCTATTGCCTGTGTTAATGTTTCACGTTAGCGCCATCAGGGTACTCCGTCCTTACCCCATGTACCCCACCAAAGCATCTCCACCTGGGGGACCTTCTCCATCCCATTTCCTTCTTCTGCATCTCCCGTGGAGTACCTCACTTTTACAAGACTTTATAGAGAGGAGTCGTTTCTCTGCTTGATCATAACCCGAGGGTTTATTCAACCTGGAATACTATCTCCAGGGTAAAGTTCAGCAAACCAAAGGTTCTGCGGTGATGCTCTCGCTCACCTCTAGCTCGAGTTAGGGATTGACTGTTGCTATCGGTAGCCAATCACTGATGGGTTCAGCGCCACCTACTCGTGGGTGTTTAGGCTGAAATCCATTTGTACCCTCATAGCCCTTTCAGTGTGTGCAACTGCCGTGGTCAGGAGTGCTGGTTTTCACGTCTCTGCTTTGCTGAATCGTGCTTGTAGCTTAGTGCCCGAGCCCCGGCCCAGAGATGAGGCTGTGGGGCACCTCAGAACCAGAGCCAGCCAAATGACAGCAGTGTGTCCAGTCTGGTGAGCTTTTAACCCTGAGGAGGTACTGTTTCCCTTTGCCCTGACCCAGATCTGGCTTGTCAGGTCAGGACTTGTAGTCTCCACTCTTCCACTCCCGCTCAGCCCTGCTCCCAGAAGTCTCTTGCCCTGGCCTCGTCTGAAGGAGGTGGTACTAGGGACCAGCTATTCACTGTAGCCTTGAATCGGAGCCTCAGGCTCAGCCCGGGGAGCAATAGCCTCTCTCATGCCCATGTGTCCATCGCCACACAGCATCTGGGCTCTTGCCCAGCTGTTCTCGTCCCTTAATGGACACACAATGGAAACCTACAGGTCCTTCCTGGTCCGCATGCTCCATGCCTCAGGCAGGCATGACTTTCAGTACCTGTGACTAGTTCAGACTAGGAAGAGTTTGAACAGACACCAGCCAGGTCACCCTTGGAAGTCTGGAGTAGATGGCATGGCTGACTGGGAAACCAAGAAGAGCATGAGACTGACCCAGGGCCTAGGGGTCAGACCCTACACTGCTTTCAGTGGCTCTGGCCCCGATACAGGACATCACCCTCACTCTCCAAGTTTCTAAGCAAAAAGGCATTCTCTGTCTGCCCTCCATTTCCCACAACCCCTGGGTATGGGAAAGATAGCTGCTGACAGAGGTATAGTCATCACCAGGGCCCGCCTCTGTATGTGAAGGAGCCGTTAATAATGAGATGTGTCCTGTCCCAGTTGGTCTCGGCCCCTGGTCCCTCGCCAGCACGCACTGTTTGGAAGCTCCTTTGCCCATAGCTGCTGCCATTGCCAGGAGCTTCTGCTCAGAGTAGGGCTTTGGGAGGACTGTCACTACTGATGACACTCCTTGTTGGAAGTGGGGAAGCAGGCCAGGACGTGCCTAGGGCTCTGGCTTAACCCTGTGTAGGAGGCAAGAAGCTGAGGTTCTCAGGGCCTTTAGCCCAGAGAAGATAGAGGTGTAGCACAGGAACCAGCTGGCACAGAGCGACTTGCTTGGCTCCCGCACAGACCCTGCCTTCCAGACGGACCTGAGGTTCTGGGTTCTAGTGTCCTCACTTGGGAGCTCAAAAGGAGGTCGTTCTGGACTAGTCATTCCTGTTTTGTGGCTCCTCGGTCACTTGTGCCCACCTGGAAAGGAGGAAGTAGAGAGAGGTTAGTAATTAGTTTGAGGCTAGAGGGTGTTTTCAATTAAAAGGGAAAAATAAGCAAACAAACCAAAAAAACAAAAAAACAAAAAACGAAACGAAACCCACCCACCCCCTTTGCACACAAGGGTTATTCAATTTGAGAAAGTTAATTTGTCAGGTGAGGGTAATTAGTCAGTTCTCTGGAGGTGGCAAGGAGTGGTCAGGTGTTGAGTTATTTTTTACTATGTGCGAGCCCGAGACCCCCCCCGCGATCTCCTACTGTAATGGATGCTGAGTATGTGTTTGTTGATGGACAGTGACAGCAACACTGTCTACAGGAACTGTGCTGTCCGGCACTAGCCGCATGTAGCTACTGAACACTTGAACTGTGCCCTGTGTGACTGAAGAACTGAATCTTAATTTGAGCTAGTGTAGCCTCGTATTGTGTGGTTTGATTCGTTGGGCAGTATAGCTTTGTAAGTTTGGTTTCATCGTTACATCTCTGCCATGGCTGTTGGGGGACAGTCATGGTAGAGAGAGGACAAGGGTAAACCATGACCCAGTTGGGACGGGGTGGGGATCGTGAGCATCTCAGGAACCACTTGTGTTTGACAGCTTGTCCTCCCCGCATCCACCCCTGCGAACGAGTCTCCAGGCTTTCCTCATAGCCTTGATAGTCTTGTTCATATGAGGGTTAGAGGTGAGGGAGTGATGTCTTTCTTCCCAGACCCTTGCATCCTGACCCAAGCCTATGCTGTGAATCCACATTGCACTAGTGGGCTGTGAGAGTAACACTTGGTAATTTCTTCAACTTGACATTTGCAAAACACTTTGCTTTCAAAGTTTTTGTAAAGGATGCAAGACAGAGAACCAGCATTCAACAAGGGGGGGTCTCTTCACTGAACCCCAAAGCAAAGGTTAGCTGTTAGCTATGCAAAGCCTTGGCTAGCTACTCAGCAGCTTAGTCACACAGCCACAGACAATAGTGAAGTTGACGTTTGGTTTTAGTTACAGATCAGAGAGTGGCAATTTTCTCCATAAAGATTTTATGGATTGTACAGTCCCTTATCACAACTAACTCTGCCATGCTAGTCCTGAAGCAGCCAGACATCATGAATGTGTAGTTGGGTCTGAATACAACTGCAACTTCATTGGTGAAGTCGGCCCATGACCAGGATTCGGTCTGTGGGCCAAGGTTTACCAACCTTTCTTAACAAAAGATTTCAAGATGGTTGAGACTGTTCACCCTTCGTAGAACTTTCTGGTAATGACCTGTGCTGACTGACAGGAGAGCTAATCAAGGAGTGTGGCTTACTTAGAGCGCAGGCTCTAGCCAGACTGTCCAGGTGTGAATTCTTCATCAGTAGTCTTTTTGGCCCAATCCTCCTGGCTGGGCTGAGACTGGTTTCCTCCGTTACCTGGAGATGATAGTAACTACCTTATTCGTTATGGATTTTACATGAATTAGTGTACATATTTAGGAAAGTATTGGTACAGTAGAAATATTAACCATTGTTAATGTTTCCTCATCTTCATTCTCAAACAGTTGGAAATGCTTTCTTGGTTCCATCTGGGTCACTCAGAGCTACCACAAACCCCAGGGCACTACACCTGTTCAGGGACAAAAGCATAAGTAAGGTCCCCCCAGTTTCCTGCTTCACAGCCTCCCTCACAGTTTCCCTCAGGCAGCTTGCACAGCACTAGCAGACTCCTCTTAGGGCCAGCTGGCCAGACCCTGTCACAAGCTGGCCTCATAGTCCCCACAGCCCCTCCCATCCCCCCTGCTCTTGTGGGTCCTGCAGGAATTGTTATGTTTGAGACCCTGGAGTAGGGTTGCATTTGTGATGTTTGAAGATTATAGACCCCTGGCAAAATGCTTTTCATCCTAGAGCCTTCTAAAGTGGCTCTCAGTCTTTCCCTTTATTACCAGGAAGTCATACTCCTGTTGGCCGAGGGGAAATCTATGGTCCAGAGCCTTGAATTGGCTTATTCAAGGTTGCGTGGTTCAGGATAGAGCAGGGTTAAAATCACCTTCCCTGTCTTCCAGTCCCTAACTTGTGAACCTCTTTTTTACCTCTAAGTAATAAGTTCCGAGTACATGGTTTATGGAGTAGTGGGTGTTTCCTGGGGGAATTCAGCTGCTGTCCTGGCAGAGGAATCAGGCTGTGTAACTCTGGGCTCATTGCCTCACTCCTCTTTCTTCCCCTTTGACTGTTGCAGAGCTCAGTGCCTCCGATGACAGCTCCCTGTCTGATGGGCTGCTCCTGGAGGAAGGTGAGGTGGTCAGTTTGGGGACACAGTCAAGACTGTGGGGATTTGCAGCGTTTGCTAGCGAGGACTCCCAGTGGGACTGGAAAGTTTAGGGTGCTGCTGAAGGCAGGCGTACCAGCCAAGGGTCTGTCTCAGATCTGACGTCAGTTCCTGTGTGTCCAGGCACATGCCCCGTTGAGGGTGGGGGATGTGCTGAGCTCCTCTTTCAATGGGTCCTTTTGATGAGGAAGGGAAAGATGAGCTCTAGCCTGGTCCATTAACCCTGGCATCCCTGCTTCACTCGGGCTGTATTCCGGAGCCAGTTAGAGCCAATGTATGGTCTACTCAAAACCATTGCCGTGGTTGAAGAGAAGGTAGCACTGGAGAGGAAGTGCAAATCTGTGGATTAAGGACCTTGTTTAAAAACACTGAGAGTATTGAGGGTCAAAGTGGACACACCCAGGGTGTGTCCAGACCAATAAGGAAACAGGGCACCTAGGTGAGGCAGGAACAAGAAAGCTGGCTAGCTGCAGACAGGCACCGTGAGCAAACGCTAAAAAAGTGAAGTAGAACGAATCAGCAAGGAAACAGGGGCAGACAGGGAGGGAGGGGGGGAGGGAGGGAAGGAAGGAGGGTAGGAGGGAGGGGAGTCCATCCCCCCCAAAGAAGAAAACAGCTTTCCTTATCTGGGACTGGGGCTATGGCCTGGAGCAGTAGGTCAAGGCATTGAGGAGAGAGAGCCAGGCAGGGCCGGGGAGGTTCTTGCCGAGCCGGTTTTCCCCAGCCAGCCTCTGCCTTTTCTACCCCTGCAGAAGATTCCAAGGCGCCAAAACCTCCCCCAGAGTCCCCTGCACCACCTTCACGGCCTCACCCACCCCAGAGCCTTGAGGGCCTGCAGCAAACAGGACCTGAGTCTGGCGGCCTGGAACGGGCCCCAATCCAAAACAGTCCTTGGAAGGAGACCAGCCTGGACCGCCCCTATGAGAAGCCCAGGAAGTCTTCTGAACTCAGTAGCGAGTCCAGGTCAGGCTGGGGAGGAAGGGAGAGCCCAGAACAGGCAGAAAGTGCCAGGGTGGCCAGACTGGGGATGTGGATGGGGAAATGTGCAGGTGGTCACTCTCCTTACCTGTGTGATGCCAGAGGTGTGAGAATTGGTAGCTCTTTGGGGTGCTGACACCTTGTACCACTCCCATTGGGGCCACTTGCTGCTTGAGCCTTTAAACGAGTGGTTCTCAACCTGTGGGTCCCCACCCCTTAGGCAGTAAAAAAGACCCTTCACAAGGGTCACCTAAAACCATCAGAAAACACAGACATTTTACATTACAGTTCATAACAGTAGCAAACTCACAGTTATAAAGTAGCAAAGAAAATAATGTTATGGTTGGGGGTCACCACAGCATGAAGAGCTGTATTAAAGGGTCGAGGCATTAGGAAGGTTGAGAACCACCGTTCCAAATAAAGACACTGCTGTCACTGACTCATCTCCAATCCCTCTGCAGCAGCCCAGCCACCACGCCTCAGGACCAGCCCAGCACCTCCAGCTTGTGGCTGCTGGATCCTGCCTCCTACCATGTGGTCCCCATCCGAAATGTTCCTGGCCAGCGGCAGGGCCGCACCAGTGCCCCAGCTACCCCTGAGATGCAGGGAAGGAGAGGCCAGTCACAGTCTCTGAGGTAAGAAGGCTACTCTAGAGGAACAGCCCATTTCCATCCCAAGCTATGCAGGTGTAGCTGAGATACACGCCCTGGGTGACACAAAACATCATTTGTGGGGTCATTTTAAATATCAAGAAGCCAGCTGTGGTGCCTCCCAGCACTTGGGATCTCTGTGAGTTCCAGGCCAGTCTGGTCTACAAAACTAGGTCAAGACAGCCAGGGCTACATAGAAATACCCTCAAAACAAGCAAACAAAAATAATACAGTCAATCCCTCCTCCCCGGGTACCCTAAGGAACACCACAGGAAGTCCAAAGGCTGACATAAGATAGCAGCACATGAATGTCTATCTAGTTCTACTTCAGTGTGGGGCGGAGCTGGGGAAGGAACCCGGAGCCTCACAGGTAGTGGAGAAGCTTTCTATATGTCTCCAGCTATTTTGTTATTGTTGTTTGTTTGTAGATAAGATTTCCCTATGTAGTCTAGCCTGGCCTGGAATTCACCATCCTCCTGCCTCAGCCTCCTTGGGGCTGTACCTCTGTGCCACCACACCAAACTCAGCACTTGGCCAAGTGCCCACCAACACATTGTAGCTACTTTTCTCCTTCAATGCTGGGACAAAATGCTTGGCAAAAGCAACTCGAGGGAGGAGATTTTGTCTTGGCTCCCAGTCTGAGATGCTGTCCATTGTGTGGGGAAGGAGAGGTAGCTGTCACAGCGCACCTGCCATCAGGAAGCAGGGAGAGAGGAATGCTGGTTCCCAGCTCACTCTCAGTCCCTTTGAAGACAGAGTTTCTCTGTGTGACTAACCTGACTGTCCTGGAACTTGCCAGGCTGGCCTTGAACTCAGAGATCCTCCTGCCTCTGCCTCCCGAGTGCTGGGAGGCACCACAGCAGACTACTTTATATTTAAAACGGCCCCAGAAGTGATGCTGAGGATGGGATTAAAGGAGACACCACCACTGCTCAGCAACTCTCAGTCCTTCAATTCAGCCCAGGACCGTAGCCCATGGAAAGATGCCACCCATATTTAGGGTGGGTCTTCTCACTTCAACTAACCCAGTATAGAAACTCCCTCGCAGACATATCCAGAGGTTTGTCTTGTAGGTGATTCTAGACCCTGTCAAGTTGACAAGATTAGCCATTTCGAAAATGCTGTGTATATTGACTTTGGAATTAGCAGATTAATTTTAGAAAGTAGGTGAATTGGCAAATACTAAACCTACAAATAATGAAAATCAACTGCATGTTTCTTTCCAAGCCCCTACTACCTGGTAATAGCTTCAGTAAGCGAGGTCATTTTATAAACAATGTCTTTGTGCAAAGTTTTTAAAAGGCAACCCAGCCCTATGCCCAGTATATGAACAGAGGGGGAGCTAGATTTTAGCCCTCTGTGATCCCGTACTGCATGTATCCGCCCTTTGGAACACACGAAAACTTTTCACATTTTTAAAGATTTTATTTATGATGTATATAGTGTTCTGTCTGCATGCCAGAATAAAGCATCAGACCTTACTCTACATGGTTGTAATCCACCGTGTGGTTGCTGGGAATTGAACTCAGGACCTCTGGAAGAGCAGTTAGTGCTCTTAACTTCTGAGCCATCTCTTCAGCCCACTTTTCTCATTAAGTTAAATGCTTGACAATGTCTAACCTAAGAGGGTCTGAATGAAACACTACCGAACAGAGTGTACCCTAGCTGGCTCAAAAATGTGACATGGATATCACAGAATGTTGGCCCTTCCTTTCTGTGAATTGAATCGCTGAGAAACCAAAATGCTTTTAAAAATCACAGATGTATAGGACATGTACAAATTCTCTTTGCAGGCCGGGGACTGAACCTAGGATCTCATGCATGCTAAGCAAGTCTTCTTACCTCTGAGCCACATTCCCTGTCTGTCAGATTCTTGCCACTATTCCTAAATAGTACAATGTGTGGACTAGTTACATGGCATTTACACTGTATTAGGAATTATGAGTACTCCGAGATTATTTAAAGTCCACAGGATGTAATGCTTACCTAGTTTATGCATTGCGACCTGGATTTTGTGTCCCAGGCCAGCACTTGTGGAATCAGTTTATCCTGATGCGGGAAAGGCTAGAAGAAAGCACTCGTGTGTGAATGGAGTAGGAGCAGTATAGCAGTATAGCGTGCAGGGAGGGACTGTGTTACCTGTGCCTATTAGGGCAAACCTGGAGAGGTCTGACCAGAGTAAGACCTAGCACATGCTCATTGCGTTGGCTTTGGGACAGAGCGCTGGCCTCCAAAGTCATAACTCATCACTCCGGTGTGGCTCCTCCCCAGCTCAATGCTCTCCCGCTTTCCTCTTCAGGGTGGACTCCTTCCGAACAGGTGCGGAGGGCCGAGGTCGCAGCGCCTTCCCCCGCCGCCGCCCCACCCATTACACGGTGACCGTGCCAGACTCCTGCTTCACACCCAGCAAGCCCCCGCTGCCACACCCTGCCTGCCACTCTTGCTCTGAAGACAGCGGCTCTGATGTCTCCAGCATCTCCCACCCCACCTCACCCGGCAGCAGCAGCCCAGACATCTCTTTTCTGCGGCCCCTCTGCCCTCCTGAGCCACCTCGTCATCGTGGGGCCTGGGGCCCAGCCTGTGGCAGAGAACTGGCCACTCACTACCCTAAACTTCTGCTGCCCGCTGGATATTTCCCAACGGGGCGCTATGTGATGGTGGCCGAGGGCCACCTGCCACCTGGTGAGTGGGAGCTGTGTCGTGCAGCCCTGAGTGCTGCCTACGACGAGGAGGGCGTTCCCCTGCGCTACCAGCGGCTGGTGCCCTCCCACAGCCGCATCGTGCGCACTCCCTCGCTGAAGGACAGTCCTGCGGGCAGGGCACTCAGCAAGGCAGCCGTCTCCGAGGAACTCAAGTGGTGGCATGAGCGGGCACGTCTCCGGAGCAGCCGCCCCCACTCACTGGACCGCCAAGGGGCTTTCCGTGTCAGGAGCCTGCCTCCCGGGAGGGAGAGCTTTGGGCGGGTCTCGGGACCCCGGACACAGGTATAGCCCCCACCCCTGCCCCCTGCCCCCGGGGGAAGACATTAGATCAGCAGACTACTGGCCGAGTAATCCCCACTTAGGAAAATCAGGCCAAAAAAAAAAAAAAAAGAGTATTTCCTCTTGTCTTTAGGAGGCACTTCCGATCCCCCTGGGGGTGCCTCTTACTTGTGTTTGCTGTCTAGTGCCTAGTGTGAGCGAGAGCACATACCAATGTGCCCCGCAGAGATCATCCACACAGATAACTGGGGAGGTTTTTTCCCCTTCTGGCTTCACACATGATCTACACAACAGATAAACTTCCTCATAACCAAATGTGTAACCCAAATTAACCCCTGGAATTTCCTGACTCCAGGGCCCAGGACAAAGGGAGGATCTGGAAAATGGGTTTGCAGAAAGCAACTCAGGGCAGCCAAGCAGAGAAGCAGATGGTCTCATAGTTAACATCTAGAGTACCAGGTTCTAATCCCAGCCCCACTTCTTACAAATTACATGCTCCTGTGAGTTGTTTAACTAGTAGGCTACTATTTCCCCCCTCTAAAAGATGGGCACAGTAAGTGGATAAGAAGCTAAAATGATTAGAGCTAGCACAAGAGTGCTAGCTAAGTGATAATGTTGTCACCAGGCTCCCAGAGGTCGGGGGAGGTTGTATTGTAGTGATTAGGATTAAGACCACTCTGGCTTCGGGTAGGGGCGACGCCTTGGTTCCTGTGAGCCCCGTTTCTTCATTCTGAGAGAGGGCGTAGCAGGCATGAATCCTTTCTTTATTCTCCCTTCCTGATTCAGAAGGCTAAGTGGGGGACACGCTCTAGAAGTTACCAACAGGCTGCTTCTTTGAGACCCCAGATTCCCAGCAGCCCAGCTGCATCATCCTCCCCTCCCCCAGGTTCTGCGGGCTGTTGCAGCTGCCATCCCTGGCGGGGCAGCACCCTGGCCCAGTCCCAGGTTGCACACCCAGCTCTCCCCTTCCTTCGAGCTCGGACCTGTCTTTGGTCTAGGCTTGGCCCATCCCAACCTGTCAGACAGGGACGGTGATGAGACACGAGTCCTGGAAAGGTGGGGAAGAAGGTCAGAGTGTCTGTCACACCCCAAAGAACCTGGAGTGGTAAACAGATGAGGGGGATGGTACCGGGGAGCGTCCTTCCTGGGGAGGGCAGGAGCAGATCCCCCGGGGTTCGCTACTGATGGTCTATGCCTTTAAGCAAAAAGAATGGTGTGAGTGGGCTGGCAGTGCTGACATTTCTGTCCGGTTTGCTCATCCGCCTCTCTTTTCTCCTGCCTGTGACAGGTGCCCCAAGTGTGTGTACTCCGGAGGTCGCCCGATGGGGCTCCTGTGCAAGTCTTTGTGCCTGAGAATGGGGAGATCATCAGCCAGGTGTAACTACTCTGAAAGCCGTGGCCATGGCTGGAAAAGACTTTTATACTGGGGCTGAGGTTGAGACCCCCTCACCCTGAAGTGCGCCTTTCGTCTCTCCTACGCTCATCGCCGGCCGATGACTCAGCGCTGAAACCTCCGTTTTTTACGATTGTTTTCCCAAGCCCCTACCTGAGGATTTATATCTGTAATTTGTCTTCAAGGTTCCTGTAATATGATCATACTTTATGCCCCCAGAGTCTGGCCTTTTGGACTTAAGGTCTTGCTGGGCTAATTGACAGCATTTGTCTCCTTAGGCAGGCCAAGTGGCATGGAGGGCCCCTCGGGAGTCCCTGGTGCTCTGTGCCTTCCCTCTGAGGTAGCTGCTGGTTCTTACTGCTGGAGGCGGGGGTGTGGTACACACTGGACAAGGACTCCTCCCTTGTTTCCAGATCTCTGGGTGCCATACGCTGGGCAGGACTCTCCTGTCCCATTTATGTGCTCTGTGATGCACACACTGTGGGAGGAGAGGTCTTCATGTCTGGTGGGGCCCGGCCTTCCTGTATTGTCCTGACTCCACAGGTCTCCATTAGGAGCCCTCGCCACTGTTCTGTCTCCACACCCTCGAGCTCCCAGACCACTGAACCTGGAGTTTGAGGCTACATTAAACTGTCCAGTCAGGGGCCTGGCCTAGGGGGCTGGTTGGTGGGGAACACCTCATCCTCCACAGCCACGGCTGGCTGCCAACTATGCCCTCTAAAATCTTCATAGTCCTAGACACCAGCATCTTGGGAAAAAAATACATATATATACATACTTAAGTGCTACTTCTGTGGTGTGTGTGAGGTGAGAAGAGGCAGCAACTGTCCCTTCCACTTTCTGCCCAGCCGGTTTCTGCTCTGAGAAAAACTCTTGTTTGTCCACACCCGGAGAAGGAAGCTCTGTAATGACTCCTGTTGGGGTACTGGATTGTCTTAGACAACACGAAGGAGTTGTCCCAGCAGACCAGGCAAGTCAGGAAGCTGCCTGTGCTTAGACCAGTGGCACGCTTTGATCCTTACGCCTCCTTTGCTGCCAGGTCAGATGCCCAGGTAGCCATCTTGCATAGGAGCAGCTAGGAAGGTAGCGATTGTGACTTTGTGTGGCCTTCCTCACTGGAGCACTTCTCCAGTCCTCCCTTGGACAAACGCTGATGCCTGACTCTAACGGTCTATTTCTCCTGCTGGAGAGAAAACAGTGTGGTCCATTGCACTGGGACTGGGGGAGGGGCAGGCTTAGGGATTAGGGAGCTAAGAGGAGCTTGAGGGGATGCACAGGGCATTTCTGTCACTATTCTCACTACATCCCACAGCTCCACCCTCCACAGTGTGTGGGAAAGCCCCGTTTTGGTTTGTCTGGCTTCTGAGCCGCTCCCCTAGTGTAGATGTCCCCTCTCAGTGTGTCCTCTGGATCCCCAAGAGCCTTGGATCCTAAGTCACAGAGCTGGGAGACTTTGAGCGTCCACCCCTGACTCCACCTGAGCATCCATCACATTAACTTATTGGTCTTACCTAACAGCTATTACGTGTGTTTGCACAGCGGCTGTGCCGGAAGCTGCGGGGCTGAAACTGCTCAACATTGTGCCGAATACTTCAATAAAGTCTGATTGGCCCAGCTGAGGATGAAGGATTGTGTGTGTGTGTGTGTGTGTGTGGTGTGTGTGCGTACACGACTCCCTGAGGTGTCTGCCTGACCTTTCCATCTGGTCTGGCCATGTCCCTAGGGAGCAGGCGGGGGGGTGGCAGAGGGAGACCCAAGCTGCTCCCCTGACCAAAGGGAATCCCCCACAGCCCCTTGTGTTCTCCAGGGCCTGAGAGCTCTGCTTTGGACGTCACCTCTTCCAGAGAGATCAGAATTTGTGACAGCCTTACCTCTGGTTTCAAATGGCCCCAGCCAAGCAGTGGTTAGAGGTTTCTGAGAAACTGTTCCTTGTGGCTGGAAAAACAGGCTTTCCTTGTGTGAGGGAGGGTTGTCCATAACTCCTGTGTTTCTGCAGAGAGCCCACGGCGGGTCCCTCCACCATGGGGCAGGGGTGGGGAGAGACTGTGGCTTTCACTGCTACCCTGTAGGGGGTGCTCAGGACCTGGCAGCAGAGTGCCCCCTATGGCTGCAGCCTCTAGAGAAGTGTATGGCCTGAGTCTGAGGTAACATGTGTCAGGTAAAGGGGTCTCTGTTTTGCCTGTCCCTCTCCACAGTCAGGGAAGAGGTAGGTCACAAAGGGTCAGGGAGATGGCTCTGCAGGGGTGACTCCAGCCCTGCCCTGGGTGCCCGGCCCTAGGGACTGTGGGAATCTGACCTTCAAGGGCCTGCTTCATTAGGCCTGGAGGTGACATTCCATGTTGGATGTTGTTCCACGGACTCCAGAGAGAAGTTGTGGGAATCCTTACCTCAGACCTGGTCATCAATTTAACTGTTAGCTGCGGGCAGCAGGGACTTAAGTTTGGATTTAACTTACCTTGTGGTGAGTCTGAACTTTATTTTGCTGTGTTAGGGAAGGAAGCCGGTTTTTCACACATGGTAGTCAAGTATCGATTTTGTATTTTGGCTACTTGTTATCTGTTAGGCCAAGGAAACATGTTTTTAGACTTTCTTTTTTTAATGTAAATGGGTGTTTGGTCAGTATGTCCACTATGTGTGTGCAGTGCCCTTCGGCTCGAAGACAGCGTCAGATTCCCTGGAGCTGGAGTTACTGTGAGCTACCATGAGGGAGTTGGTAATAGAACCTAGGTTTTCCAGACGAGCAGCCAACACTCTTAACTGTTGAGCCATATCTCCAGCCCCCACGCCCAACACCAGGAAAAACCTGACCCAATATCAGGTTTTAATAATCTGTGATAATCTATCTGGGAGACAAGACGGGTTGAAGGGGGAGGGGCAAAAAAAAACAAGCAAATAGGGAATATTGAAGTTCTTCTATGCAGCTAGCCATGGAGTGTGCCAGTGTGAGGACCTGGTTGGGCAGCAACCTTCCAGTCCACAGGCTGGCTTTGCTGGGCCATGTTTGGGAGGGGCGCTGAACTCCCCTACCAGAGGGCAGAAATGGGATGGTGAATCCCAGGGAAGCAGAATGAAGCCTCTCTGCTCAGAGCAGCTTCAGGGTTTGACCTGAGGATGCCCAGAACCATAGATGGAAACTTCCTGGGAGCCAGCTTGATTCTGAGATTTCCCCAGGGGAGATCCTTGGATGAACGATGCCTACACAGGCCGTAAAGAATCAGGGTCCTTGGGGGAGGGGGGTCGGTCAGTGCACCTTCCCCTGAGGGAGCAGATAAAGTAGGAAGGTTACAAAGGGAGCCCAGCATGGGCAGCACTGTTGGGTCAATTCCTTTCCTGTAGTTGCTCTGTTGTTTTCTGCACTCTGCTCCAGGACTGTGGGTAAATTTAGAGCCTCGGTACAAGCAAAGGCTAACAGCAGTGCTCTGCTATTGGACCACACCTCCAACCCCATCCTTTTCTTGTAAATGGTCAGGCTGTCTCCTGCAGCCTCCCCCTATACTAACTCTGAATCCCTAGGAAGACCCATCTCTTACCAAGCCTGGCTGCTGGTCTCATCACAAGTTGTTGGGTCCTATACTGGTTGTGCAGATGAATCCACACCTCGACAGAAGCCAGAGCAGAACAACATCTCTTCGGTCAGCTTATGATTTCTTCTTGAAGCCAAGCTTGTCAGGTAAGCAGTTTTCCCCAGGCAGGGGTATCTCTCATCTCACTGTTGCTTGGAAGTGAGGACGAGCATGATTGCCTGGTCCTTGCTGGAGATGTCACTCAAAGGGCACGTGTCTGCTTACTTCTGGCTACCCCTTCCATAGCTCTAGTCTCTACAGGCCTGTCCCTCTTGCAAGCTTGCCTCCCTGAGAATCCTGAGCTCAGCTGGGCACTGACATTGTCTAAGATCTTGGCCATAGCTCACCTAGAGACAACTAGATGTTCAGGGGAAGCGGAGCAGGCCTTTCCTTGTCACCTCCAGGCCAGCAACCTCCTAACAGACACCTGCTTCAGACCAGTGGGGTTCAAATTCCAAGTTCTTACACCCCCAGTCTTTTTTTTAAATAAAATTTGGAGTTTAACTGAAAACACAACAGATACATTTAACAAAGAAATAAAACTCTTCTGATTATCAACTTGGAGATTCCAAGGATTCCCAAACATTGGAGACCTAGCTTATTCCTGAGGCAGCGAACGTCACAGAGGGTTGCAGTTCGAGCTATTCACATTGTGTAGCAGAAAAAAGAACCAAGTTCTGCAGATGTCCTTCCTTCCTTTTCCTAAAGTCTTCACAAAATAGGGTCTTTCCATGGTTCAAAGGAAAAACAGTTTTCTTTCCCAGTCAACGCACCCCCAGTCTTTTTCATTTTTGTTTTGATTTTGCTTTTGTTTTTCGAGACAGGGTTTCTCAGTAGCTATGGAACCTGTCCTGGAACTCGCTCTGTAGACCAGGCTGACTTTGAACTCACAGAGATCTGCCTGCCTCTGCCTCCTGAGTGCTGGGATTAAAGACGTGCGCCACCACTGCCCAATCAGTCTTTTTAAATTTAAGTGTCCTTTATTTTGTTAGTGTGTGTGTGCATGCATGTGTACAGTGTGCATGCTTGCTATGGCATATGTGTCGAGGTCAAAGGACAACTTACAGGGCCAGGTTTTCTCCACCATGTGGGTCGAGAAGATGGAATTCAGGCTGCCAGCCTTGGTGGCTAGCACCTTTACCTGCCGTTACTCTGTTGGCCTTTTCCTTTTTCCTTTCCCTCTTCCTCTTCTCCCTCCCCCTCCTCTTCCTCTTCCTCCTTTTCTTCTTCTAGACAGTCTTGCTACATTCCTCAAGCTTGTGATTGGCCTGCCTCAACCTCATGATTAGGAGTTCAGGGAAGTATCACCATGTCCTATCCACAAGTCTGTCTTGTGGACAGGGCACTTCGATGCCTGGTAGACATCTCAAAACCAGCATGCTCCACGCTCCAACTGAACCCTGACTTTGCTACCACTTTCAGATCTCCTCAGGTCAACAAACGGCCACCCAGTCCTTCTAGTTTCTCGGGGCCAAAAATGTAATCTGTTGTTTTTTTGTTTTGTTTGTTTGTTGCCTGTTTTCTCCAGGCAGAATCTTGCTGTGTGGTACCATGGCACTGGCTGGCTTGGAGTCCATTTTGTAGATGAAGCTGGCATCGCATTTGCCCTGGTTCTTTTGCCTCAGCCTCTTAAGTACTAGAGTCACAAGTGCGTGCTGCTACACCATCTGTTTTGGTTTTGTTTGCTTTTGTATCCATTTTTACTTTCTGAGACACAATTTTACTCTGAAGTCCAGGCAGGCTGGGAACTCAAACTTATATAGCCCAGCGTGCTCTCAAATCCAAGATCCTCCTACGTCTATCTCCCAAGTGCTTGGATTACAGGTGTGTAACGCTATGCCTAATTAATTTTTGTTTAATAGTTGTACCGGGGAATCAAACCCAGCAACTTCAGCATGTTGAGCTCTACCCCTGAGGCACACTCCTAACCCTAAACCACCTTGACTTCCTTTTAGCTCTCACACATCTTGTCCGTCATCTTTTTCAACTAATCATCAAAATAGATTGCAGGTCTGACAATTTAGTGCTCCCACCTCCCTCGCTGTATGCTTCCATTTGTCTCTCTGGGCTATTGTTTCAGACTCCCAACGGATCCCTCGGAAGGATTTTTTTTCCAGCCAGGTGGTAGTGGCCCACACCTTTAATACCAGCACTTAGGAGGAAAATGCACCCTGCACACTGTCATAGCCTTCATTCTTTTTTTTTTAAAGATTTATTTATTTATTTATTATACATACAGTGTTCTGCCAGAAGAGGGCACCAGATTGAATTGTAGATGGTTGTGAGCCACCATGTGGTTGCTGGGAATTGAACTCAGGACCTCTGGAAGAGCGGTCAATGCTCTCAACCTCTGAGCCATCTCTCCAGCCCCACCTTCATTCTTTTGCCTTAGCCCTTCTGGACTCTTTTTTCCTAGCCTCCCTCCTAAACTCTGTCTTCACTTCTCATTGGAGCAAGCCCTTAAGTCTATGCTCATCCCCCCCCCAGCTGACAAGACAGACTCCCAAGGCTGACTTGAATCAGGAATTTCAAAGGCAGTGTGGGACAGTCCTAGATATCTGTGGGATGCTGAGAGTGGCTTAAAGCCTTCTCCCTTCCCAACCATTCTTGAATCAGTGGCCACACCTGATGCAGAAGGTCTTAAGTCCACACTTGAATGCTTTCCGTGCTGACTCCTGAAGTCCCTGTGACGGGCGCTGTGCACACCCATGCTGCACCTCGGTGGTTTTCTAGTCTCCTCAATGGACGGGAGGGGAGGAGTGGCTGTCCCTTCCTTTCCCGCCTGATAAAATCAGCTAATCTCCTTCAATGACACCCTCTTCAGGATTGTGCCAATCAGAAAAGGAAGCCTACAAGCTGGTTCTGGACTTCATGGAACCAGGCGAGATGGTAAGGAGATTCTCTGAGAGCTGAAGAGCAAGGTGGGGAATCTAAGGTCCATCTTTTTCTAGCCCTAGCCTGAAGCCACCCAAATGTCAGCTCATTCGTGGCTCTTGATCTGGGGAAATTTGGAGCCCAGGCCACTAGGCAGGGTAACAGTACCCCTCTTCTCTAAAGGACATTCCTTTAGACTCTGCCCTACTGTCCCCAGAAGCCTACAAAGGCTGGAAATATCAGTGATGTCTAGCACTGAGACATAATCTATACTTTGGTCCGGTTGAGACTGGGCATAGTGTGTATAGTACAGGTCTCAGGTTCTGCCCTGAGACTGGTTTTGTCTTCTGCCTTAGTCCCTGACAGACAAGCTGAATTTCCTGCATGCCGTGTCAATTTTGAGCGGTGTTGTGCGTGACCAGGCAAATGGCAACATGAATAACTACTATCCTAAAACCCTTCTAGCCAGGAAAATTGAGGTGAGAAATAACATAACTCTTAGTTGGTTGCTCCGGGTTGAAGGTGACAGCCCTAAAATTGAGGGCTGGTAACCTCTTTGAGGTAAATTCTCACTTTTTCTGATCCTTCTAGACATTAATCGTGGAAGAACCCATGGATATCTTGGACAGTAGTGTGCGCCAGCAAGCTATGCTCTGCATTGTGGCTCTGAGGTTCTTTCCCCATGGACCCTCTCCCTGCCCCCAGGAATTCTGGTCCTAAGAACAGTTGGGTTGGGAAGACAGGCAAGGTTTGGGAACTTGACTGGAGGCTAGAAATGGCAAGGCCTATGGTTGCCACTTCATCTGCCTGCATCCTGGGACCAGGGGCACCTTTTGGAAATCTATTAAGACATCTAGTATAGGAAGCCTCCTTACTCGATGTTCTCCTGTCCTGACAAGGAATCACTGTAAAGTGGTCCACAGTTTTCTGTAGCTCAGGGAGTAGCAGAGCAGTTTTCCCTAGAGGGTTCTGAAAATATACCTCAGTCTCACACAGGACCCCCTAAGTCCCTTGTTTTTCATCGATTCTCCTCCAAGCCAGGTGAAGCCGCCTTTCCACTTATGCCAGAAGCTGGACCTGGTTAATGTTAGCATCACCAGCATATTTGCCCTGCCCCTCATCCAGCCCAGTCTAGACCGAAAGGAGAGTGCTAGTCTCTACCTCCAGGTAACCACTGTTGTTGTCTCTTGCTGAAGATCTCCATGGGGATGACTTTGTTTTGAGGACCACCTCCTGGGTGGGACTGATCAAGACCCCCTGAATGTGGGTGTCAGTGAGGAGGTCTAGGTAATCTATTGAGCCTTGGGTAGTAGGTCAGTATTTATCCCGGGTATACAAATGGACTTTGGGCTCCCATCCAACAATGAGAGATGCACTCTCACCCTGAACTCTTGGGGGAGGGTCTAGGCCTTGCCCTGGATGAAATGACAGACTATGGATACCCCCATGGAGGGCCTCACCCTCCCTGGGGAAATGAGGGGATATTGGGGGAGTTGGTGGGAGAGCTCTGGAGGAGGGGAGGGAAAGGGAGAAGGACCTGGAATTGACATGTGAAGCAACCTTGTTTCTAATTTAAATTTAAAAATAAAAAAGAAAATATATAAAAAAAAAGAAAAAAGAGAGAGGAGCCTGAACCCACCTTTAGTAAGGCTGAGCAAGTTCAACACTAAGGAAAACTATAATGTAGCTGATATGTGAGCAGATGCAAGGACAACAGGACCACACTGGCTCCCTGCTCCTTTATCCTATAGAGGAGATGGCGGGAGTGTTCCCAGGAAGCTAAGCAAGCCACGTGACAGTCATCCTATCGCACACCCCATGTCTCCTTGATTCTCAGACAAACCAGGCCTTGGATGAAATGCTACAAGCTCTTGTGATGGAAGATAGGAGCCCCAACATGCTTATTCTGCAAAACTTCGTGGAGGTAGGTGGCTGTAGTACCAGAACCCCATACTACTCTTGTATTGTATGCTGGCTAAGGCAAGAAAGGAGTATGACAACAGTCAGGTGCTCCTCTAGTTCCAGGATTCTCAAGCTTCATTAGAGGATGCAGTCCTGTGTCTCCCCCAAGATACTCTGAGGGTGACATTTGGGGACCACAGTCGTCAGGCTGAGAAGCCTTTTCCATCTAGAACTTGGGCATGCTGGGGCATTAGCAGTGATCATATTTATGTCCTTTAAGTTTGGGCTAGATTTGAATCATCTGAGTGTGTTTTCCCTTGCTGTCACTGCTCTGTGACAGAGATCAGTGTTCACCCTTAGGCTAACTTGAAAGCATTATCAAGTGCTTTTGTTTTTCTTTAGTTGACTTAAGATATTCTTAGTTTTGGCAAATTTTCACTACCTGAGAATGAGTTTGAATTAGGGAAATAGCCAAGAGTCCATTGAAAATAACGCTCACGAGCAAAATGGCTATTGACTGGACTAAGACATTTTGCCTAAAATAGTGTATGATTACAAATAGAGATAAGACTGTCTGGTTATCTCATAAGATGGTCTTGATGAGGGCTGCATCCAGATGAGGCACTTGTTTGTATTTGGGAGAGTGACATAGTGCTCTGGAATGTACTGCTGCTGGTGTGCTTGCTGAGAGGCGTTTCTGTGCTTTATAGACACCTCATTGTGGGTGCAATAACAAACCCCTGTTATTCTTGGAGTTCATGGGGGGGGAAGGGAGGCACTGAGCTCTAGTCCTCAGCGTTCATTACAAGGCTCCTTGTTCTCCAAAGGAAAATGGTGCCAAGCATAGTGTATATGTCTATAAATATAGCACTAAAATGCAGAAGCAGGAGGATTGCAATGAGTTTGAGGCCAACCTGGGCTATATAGTGTGACTTTGTCTTAACTACATAAAACAGCACCATGCAAAAGTTTCAACCTTTCATAAAAATGGATTATTTTGTTCTATTTTTATTTTTTATTATTTTTTCAAAGTAACTGTCTGCAATTTTCTCTTTCTCTTAAGGAAAATAGATTTTTTTCTCATACAATATATCCTGATTATTGTTTTCACTACTTTAATTTCCTCCCCACACCCCCTCCCCTCCAGATCCATTTCCTTTCTGTCTCTCATTAGAAAAAAAAGGCCTTCTAAGAGATAACAATGAAGCATAACGAAAATATAATATGTTAAGGTGAAGTAAAAACTTTTATATCAGGCTGGGTGGTGGTGTTGCATGCCTTTAATACAGCACTCAGGAGGCAGAGGCAGGTGGATCTCTGTGAGATCGAGGCCAGCCTGGTTTACAAAGTGAGTTCTAGGACAGCCAGGCTTGTTACACAGAGAATTCCTGACTGGAAAACCAACCACCCAACCACCAACCAAGCAAAAAACCTTTCATATCAAAGTTAGCAACCCAACAGGAGAAAAAGAGTCAGAGATCCACTTTCTTATAGTCAGGAGTCCCATAATAACACTATTAGCTATAATAATAATAACACTATTAGCTATAATACATACACAGAGGACCTGGTGAGACCTGTGTAGGTCCTGCGCTTGCTGCTTCAGTCTCTGTGAGCTCTTTTGCACCTTGCTCAGTTGACTCAAAGGATCTTGTTCTCCTGGTGTCCTCCATCCCCTCTTAGAAGTTTTCTTCCTCCTCTTCCTTGGGATTCCCTGAGCTCTGAGGGAGGAGTTTGATGGAGGTCTCCAATTTAGACTCTCTCTGTATAATGTCTGGTTATGGGTCTCTGCATCTGTTCCTATCTGCTGCCTGGGGAAGCCTCTCTGATGATGATTGTATAAGTCACTGATTTATGAGTGTAGCAGAATATCATTAGGAGCTATTTTATTAATACTTTTTTTGACCAGTAGTGTTTAGTCTTACTAGGTCTCTGGGATGTCTAGTTTCTGGTTCTTGTTTACGCTAGCAGTGTTGGTGGGTTCCTCTTCGGGGAGTTGGCCTTAGGTAAAATCAGACATAGGTTGGCTGCTCCCACAAGTTCTGTGCCACCAATGCCCTAGCATATTTTGTAGGAAGATCAGGTTGTAAATCAAAGGTTTTGTGGCTGGGTTGGTGTCCATATTTCTCTTTCAGTAGCCTTCAGAGTACTTTCTGCACCAAAGACACTAGATTATAGGGGTAAAGGCTCCAAGTAGGTGTCAGCTCAGCTTCTCTATGTTCAGTGAGTTGTGTAGATGTTATCCTTAGCAAAGGGGCCCCACCATCAGTTTGTGGGGAGCAACATTTTGTCTTAGCATCAGCCTGGGTTGTTTCGAGGATTTCCACGGGACTCCCTTGGGCAACAACTCAATTGAATGCAACCCACTGGTCATTTGAGACTATATATCCTGCATTACTAGGAGTCCTCATAGGGATCACTGTCTTAGTTAGGGTTTCTATTGCTGTGAAAAGTCAGCAAGACCATGGTAAGTCTTAAAAGGAAAACATTTAATTGGTACTAGCTTACAATTTCATTGGTTTAGTCCATAACTGCCATGGTGGGAAGCATGGCAGCATGCAGGCAGACATAGTTCTGGAGAAGGAGCTGAGAGTTCTACATCTCCATCTACAGGCAGTAGAAGGAGACTGTGAGCCACTAGGTAGGCTTGAGCTTCTGAGACCTCAAAGCTTGCCCCCACTTCCTCCAACAAAACAACATAGTGCCTCTCCCTATGGACTAAGCATTCAAATACACGAGTCTATGGCAGCCATTACTATTCAAACTACCACTTTCCACTCCCTGGCCCCCATAGGCTTATAGCCATAATATAAAACAAAATTCATTTAGTTCAACTTCAAAAGTCCCCATGGTCTATAACAGTCTCAAACTTGTTTAAAAGTACAAAGTCTCTTCTGAGACTCATGAATTCTCTTAATTGTAACTCCTGTCAAATCAAAATGAAAAAGCAGATCACATACTTCCCACATATAATGGCAAAGGACTTAAATTACAATTCCAAAAGGGAGCATAGTGAGGAAATCCTGTCCTAAACAAAGACCGAAAACCAGCTGGGCAAACTCCAGGCTGTTTGTCTCCATGTCTGATGATAAATGCTCTACAGATTTCCAACTCTTTTCCGTATTGTTGACTGCAACACACTTCTCTCTCTTGGGCTGACCCACTCCCTGTTAGCAGCTTCCTCGGCAGGTATCCCGTGGCTTTGGCATCTTCAGCATTTTGGGTTCTCTAAGGCAATCCAGGTTTCACCTTCACAGCTTTACACATTGGCCTCTCTAGGCCTTCACTCAGAGACATCCCTGATCTATGCCTGGACTCAACAGCTTTCCTTAGTCTCAGAGGGAGATTCTATAACCCCTTCCTGCTATCCTTGACTCTACAGCCAGAACCTCCTGGCCTAAGCAGTCAAGTTCTGCTGCGTTCTGGGGCTGGAACCTGCCCCCCTCATTCAATTACATCTTCACCAACTCTCTGTTTTTGATGGTCTCCTTCATTTCCTGTACTTTGCTGTCCTGAACTTGCTTTGTGGACCAAGATGGACTTGAACTCTGAAGCCTTCTCGGCTCAGTCACCTGAGTGCTGGGATTAAAGGGATGTACCATCATATCTGAACCTAATCTCGTCTTTAATTCCTTTTCACAAGTGGAAAGCTTAGCTGGGTGAGGGCTTCCCCTGAAGTCACCACTCCCTTTATGCTACTTAATATCTGGCTTTTATTTATTCCATGTGTCTCCATTCCACTCCCTGGTGGCCCCCTTTTCCTCAAATTGTACATTTTGTAACTTTCCTTATTCAGCATGCTCTTTTTCACTATAGATCTGCGTAAGTGTGGTCACTAATAACCATACAACACAATCCACACTAGGTTGTTTTGAAATCTCTTCTGCAAATCCAAAACTCTTAAACTTAGCCTCAGGCAAATATTTGGACAAGGGCAGAAAGCAGCCTCACTCTTCACCAAAGTATCACATGAATAGTCTCTAGGCCACATACTAACCTTCTTCTTCTCTGGAACCTATTGAACCAGGCCCTCACAGTTCAAATCGCCCTCAGCACCACTGTCTTCTGTGCTTATACTGGTATGGCCCTTTAAGCCCCACTTAAAGTTGTCAACTGCTTTTCTAATCCAAAGTTCCAAAGTCCACATTCCTCCAAATAAAATCATGGCCAGGCCTATCGCAGCACTACCTCACTTCCTGGTACCAACTTCTGTCTTGGTCAGGATTTTATTGCTTCATAGATTCCAGTAAGTTTCCACTGTACTAGGTTTCCACACCTAGCTTATCATTTATTTTATAGCTAATAGGCACTTATATGTGAATACATACCATTTTGTCTTTCTGGGTCTGTGTTAACTCACTCAGGATGATTCTTCTTTTCTAGTTCCATCCATTTGCCTGCCAATTTCAGGATATCATTTTATTTTAACAGCTGAGTAATATTCTATTGAGTGAATGCACTACATTATGTTTATCCTTCTGTTGAGGGACACTTAGGTTGTTTCCAAGTTCTGACTATTATAGAGTTGTAATGAACATGGCTGAACAAGTGTCCTTGTGGTAGGATAGAGTATCCTTTGGGTATATGCACAAGAGTGGTATAGCTGGATCTTGGGGTAGATTGATTCCCAATTTTCTGAGGAACTGTCATGTTGATTTCCATAGGGACTGTACTAGTCTCCATCAATGGAGAGTGCTCCACTTGCTCCACATCCTCATCAGCATGAGCTGTAACTTGTGTTATTGATCTTAGCCATTCTGACAGGGGAAAGATGGAATCTCAAAGTAGTTTTGACTTGTATTTCCCTGATGGCTAAGGATGTTGAACATTTCTTTTAATGTTTCTCAGTCACTTGAAATTCCTCTACTAAGAGTTCTTTTAGATCCATACCCCCATTTTAATTGGATTATTTAGTTTTTTGATACCTAGTTTCTTGAGTTCTTTACATATTTTGGATATTAGTCCTCTGTTAGACGTGCAGTTGGTAAAAATCTCCTCCCATTTTGTATGCTGCTATTTTGTCCTATTGATGGCGTCCTTTGCCTTACAGAAGCTTCTCAGTTTCATGAGGTCCCATTTATTAATTGTTGGTCTTAGTGTCTGTGCTACTGCTGTTCTATTCAGGAAGCAGTCTCCCTGCCAATGCATTCAAGGTTAATCCCTCCTTTCTCTTCTATCAGGTTCAGTGTATCTGGTTTTATGGTGACGTCTTTGAGCCACTTGGACATCAGTTTTGTGCAGGATGACAAATATGGGTCTATTTGAATTTTTCTACATGCAGACATCAAGTTTGACTGGTGACATTTCTTGAAGATGCTTTCTTTTTTCCAGTGTGTATTTCTGGGTTCTTTATCAAAAAATAGGTGTCCATAGGTATAGGATTTATATCTGGGTCTTCAATTTGATTCCATTGATCAACATGTCTATTTTTATGTCAGCACCATGCAGTTTTTATTACTATAACTCTATAGTATAACTTGAATTTAGGATGAATACCTCCAGCAGTTTCTTTATTGTTAGGATTGTTTTAGCTTGGATATTTGTTTTTCTATAAGAAGGGGAGAATTGACTTTTCAAAGTCTGTAAGAATTCTGTTGGAATTTTGATAAGAATTGCATTGAGTTTGTAGGTTGCTTTTGTTAGGATGGCCAGAAAATGAGTTATTTTATATGAGACAAAATTTGTATTATATTTACCACCTCATTTAGAAAAAATTTGTATAAAATAATTGTAACATAATGTGTCATAATTTGTTTTAATTTAACTTTGAATAGTAGGCTGTAACCAAAGATGCTTGGGGGAAAGCTACATAAAAACGATATGTAAAGAGTTTAAATGGGAGGCTAGAGAGATGGCTCAGAGGTTAAGAACAGTGGCTATTTTTCCAGTGGTCCTGAGTTCAATTCCCAGCAACAACATGGTGGCTCACAAGCACCTATAATGAAATCTGGTGTCCTCTTCTGGCCTGCAAGCAGAACACTGTATACATAATAAATAGGTCTACAAAAAAAAGTTTAAATGGAGTTCCTCTATATAGAGGGATAATGCCTTTACCAGACACCATAGACTGTCAAACAAAAAACCTAACACTAGTATGAATTACCTTCCTTTAAGATGTTGGCCAATGTTATTTCCATAGCCCCTCAAACAATACTTTTGTTGCCCATGGTTACTCAGCAGGACTTGATGGTAAGACACTGTTGTTAAAAAAGCACCTCATACTGGAGTCACTGGATGTGAAGAAATAAAGCTGGCACTGATCTGAGAGCTTCCTTCCTATTGGCTAGATTTCATAGCTCAGGCTTGCCTTACACTCACAGCAGACTTCCTGCCTCTGTCTCCTGAATGCTAGGGTTACAGATGTGAGCTACCGACTCCAGCTTAATTGTAGATTTTCAGTATACATCTATGAAAAGTCTGAGTTTGTATTGGATGCCATGTATGGGTCGTTTTCTCTCTCTGTCTCTGTCTCTGTCTCTCTCTCTCTGTCTCTCTCTCTCTCCCTCTCTCTCTCTCTCTCCTCCCATTCTCCCTAATGCAATGGATTGAACCCAGCTCCTCAGGCAAACATTGTATCACTGAGCCACAAATCCAGTTCATTTCTTACACCCCTTCTTTTTCCCCTTTAATTTATTTTTATTTTTAATTTATTTAATTAACTTATTTATTTACTTATTTATTTTTTGAGACGAGGTTTCTCTGTGTAGTCTTGGCTACCCTAAACACACTCTGTAGACCAGGCTGGCCTTCAACTCAGAGATCCACCTGCTCCTGTCTCCCAATTACACACAGAAAATGTGTGGTTGGATTAAAGGTGTGCACCACCAAAGCATGAATGTCCATGATAAGGAGAAAGATTCCTATTCCTCAACTCTGACCCCAGACCCACTTTCCAAAAGTGAGCACCAAACAGGTCCCCACAGGTGGGACCTCAACCTAAACAGCAATAAAAATACTGCCCCGCAAGACTGCAGAAGGATGACAAGAGTCCTTGTCCACAGAACCCTTACTGGAAGCACATTATCACCAAGCCCTAGCAACCACTGGCTCTGAATTTACCCTTCAGAGACACTTCACTCCCGAGCCTGGCCTAGCAGGTGGGGGTGATGTGTCTTTCATTTCCCCCTTGTCCTTGAAGGTCTGCCTTGCTCTCCCTGTACCATCTCTCATGTGAAGGGACACAGATGGAACCTATGGAGTGAATGATAACTTAGCTCCTCTAGTGACCACTCTAGCTTCCTTCTGTTGGTCTTTTTTGGCTGTCAGCTGTAGACACAGGACAAGCCAAGAAGAGAGCGCTGCTCCACGGCCCTGTTGATGAGTCCCTCTGTCCTGTCTGCAGATCATCTTGCCTTGGTTAATGCTGTCTGACAAAGTGCACCAACAGACCCGAGCCTTGGGCACTATTTCCCGATTGCTGAGGTTTGTTTGCAATTTCTCGGAACTGTTGGTGAGTATTTGTGGTGAACTGTTGGTGAGTATTTGTGGTTGCTGCAAGGCAGACCCAGCAGGCTTTGCTTCTCTATGGAGGAGGGATGCTGGTTGAGCCTGGGTTCTGCAGGGGCAACTGGAGGGCAGGTAGTCAGAGTACATGCACCCCACTTTTCTGCATCAGTGTTTATTTCTGTCCCTGAGGCTCAAGAGGCTTGATATGTTCTTTTGTCTGTTCTGGACCTAATAAGCTCCAAGGAGCCTGGTTGAAGTCCTTGGCCTGGACAGCTGATGGAGACCCAGTGCCCACTGGGTAATGAATGTGTTTCAGGGCTTTAGCTGTTCCTTTCCTTGCCGTTAGCTGGCGTTGCTTTCCTTGGCCAGGACAGTGTGGGGTAGGAAGGGATGGGACTCATCGAGGCAATGGTAAAGCAATATAGAAGGAGGATAAATATGGGGTGGGGGATCTTAGCGGGGAGAAGCTCCCTCGGGATGAGGGGAGGTAACCATGTCTGCTTCCTGTCAGCACATAGTATCGTTCTCCATAATGGGGAGGCTGATTGGAACCTTCAGCGTCTTCTGCCTGAATCCCAGCCAGGAGGTCAGTTCGGGAGCACTGGAGGCACTGTATTACGTGTTCACCGTCCTTGTGCTGCAGAGAAGTAAGTGGGACGAACCCTGACTACCTGCCCTCCAGTTGCCCCATCTCCGATAGTATGTCCTTTTCAATGATGTTCTTGCGAGGGGGCATCTAAGCTTGTAGCCACTTACAGGGGTCCACTTGGATCTTCAACATTTCCTAGATGTCCCACAACACTAGGGAAGTAAGCATATTTTTCTTGGGGAACAAATGTGGGGATTTTTGACCAAGCCCTTCTGTTTCAAACAATCATGGTCACAGAGACACCAAAGGCATTTGGAAACTCCCTCCCCACCCCACCCAAGGCAGTTTCAGAGACCTTGGCTTCTTGTGGTTCAGTGTGGGTACAATCTGCTAAGCACACAGGGATGGCTCAAGTCCACATTTTGTCATGGTACAGGAACAGGGGCCAGCCTGAGTCCCAGTCCATACCCTTCCTTCACCTTTCATTTGAACGCTAGGGAATTCCCTCTATACTTTGGGGCTAGTGCTGTTTAATCTGTTCGTCTCTATTGCTCTCAGAGGCCTGGAGAAGAGGTGGGAGCGTGGGTTCCTTTCCTCTAATAAGGCCTAGCCCTTTACTTGCTGTTTTTGGATCGGAGGTATCAGACCGAAGACAGAGGCCATCCTGAAGGACTTGCAGAAGCATTTCCGTGGAAACTGGATGGCCAACATGCAGAATCTCACACTGGTAACCCAGATGCCCACTGTGCATGGGATGCCCAGAGCGGTTGGGTTAGCGGGGGAGACAGGAGGCTAGGCAGTAGATTGTAGGAGTAATAATCCCACAGACAGGAGTGTTTACAAAGTTCAAGTTCTCAGGACAGGTGGATAATTCTCCTAGTGGCACTTGAGCTGTGTGAAGTGAGAGGTCACCAAGGCCATTTTAGAAAGAAGTGCTGATGTCTCCAAGCTCAGTCAACCCAGATCACCTCAGCTAAACATCCAGGATTTGTCCTATGCTCCTTCCCCTCTCTCTCTCCCCATATCCAAAGCCATACCACACTTAACTGCTCTGCCTCCCGAGTCCCCCATCACCTCTCGCCTGGTCAATACAGCAGCCTCTTCCTAAATACTCCGTTTCAGCCATCTTTCTGCTCTACCTTTTCCACGTGCAGCCAGAAAAACATTTCTAAAATACAAACCTCATAACATTTCCTTCAGACTCCATGCAAACTCTCTGTCGTCTTCCTCTACGGTCTGAGCCTCCTCAGTTGGTCTACCAGGACCTTAAGGGTCTGGTTCTTGCCCTTGCCTGCCCCTGCCTTGTCCTTACTCAGTCTCCTCTTCCTGCTGGCCCCCCACCCCCATCGTCCATGCAGGATACTGGAGTCACACTAGGGGCCTTCCCATTCCCCACCTTCACAATTCTACCTCATTGATGGAACTTTGACCCCATTTTCCTCAGGACTGGACCCCAGGGAGACTTTTTCGTTTTCCCAGCTAGTTTCAGCACCCTGCCACAGACACTCTTAGCATTTTCGCCCACACTATCTTCGCTGCTTCCCAAGCCAGGTACCAAAGGGCAAAGGTACCAAGAGTTGTCTTATTCACAGTCCTCCCTAGATCCCAGCAATAGAGCCACATACAGAGCTGGTACCAATGCTGCTTGACCTCACTGAGCTTCACATTTGCACACTCCCATGTGGGGCATGTCACATTTTCTACTTGCTTTGGAATGCTGTAAAGCCACTAGGCATAGAATATGTTTCCAATGGGCTCACCTAATTGCATTTCAAGTTTAGAAATGAAAAGGCCAATGTGATACATTGTCTGGACTGTTGCTCCTTCTTGGGGACATCAGAGTTGGTAGCACTTTGGAGTTGACCTCAAATCACAGATGTTTCCCAGGCTGCCTCCTAATTGAACCCCGTCTGATGGGTCTCTGTGGGTGCCTGATGCTCTGGGGGCTGTCTTCAAGTGGGATGCTGGGATGGAGAGCTTCACTCTTCTTTCAGTTCTTCAGGAAGTACCTGACCCCTGTAGAGAGAGCCGATGTGATCATGGTGGCCATGGATGCCATGACCAGTGGCAGCACAAATAATATCTTGGCAGCCACCAAGATGTTAAAGGTGATTCTGAAGTGCCCTCTTACGGAAGTCGCCAAGGTAGGCGTTGGAGGGCACATGGCTTTAAAATCTCTCTGTTCTGTTTGGGGATCTTGTTCTATTTCCTATCAACTTGAGCTTAAGGAATCCCAAGTCCCTTAACTCTGGGGAGAAAAAACCTATATGGAGAGTTCTTTTAACAAAAGTGCAGAAGGTACTTTTGTGGGAAAGAATGAAGTAGTGATGACCAGGCTCCCATCTGTATTAGGAAGGCAAGAATTGTGTCAAAGATGGAGTGGGAGGGTACCATGGGTTCCCAGGACCTTGGTCATCTCTCCCATTTCCAGAAATTGTGTATATATTATGTTGTAGCTGCTCCTTCAAGTAGGTGGGAGAATGCATGGTCAAGAACAATGGTAGGCAGAGGTATAGATATTAGTGACCAACCAAATGCCTGACAGAAACAGCTTTAGGAAGGGAAGGTTTCTCCTGGTTCACAGCTTCGGAGGGTTTCAGTCTACCATGACAAGAATGACATGGCAGAGAATCTCTGTACATGGCAGCAGGAGTGTGTGCAGGAGCCTGTCCCCATGGCAGTAGACTAGGAAGCAGGGCCGGGTACTGGAGCCAGGGGCCAGGCTGTTGCCTTCAGAGGCTTACCTCTAGCAACGGGATTTTCACTAGCTAGGTCCCCCTAATCCACAGCCTCCCAAAATAGTGCTGCCCACGGAGAAACAATTGTTCAAAGCGTGAAGCTGTGGAGGCATTTCCGACTCATACATTAACAACAAAGATATACTCGAGTATGTCTTGACTGAATGTGAGGTATACTAATAAACTGAAATGGTTGAAAGCTGAGAACACACCTCACTCACCAAACAGCCTGCCTTAACAGCACACTGTAGTGCCGGCCGTCTCTCCTCTTGTCATCTGGTTACTAACAAAGTTGCAGCTCACGGCCACCACCCAACTAGGAATATCGTCCCACATATCACTCTCCCCAGAGAGGATGGAACTTCAAAGTATTGTTTTTAAGGAATATGTGTTGTACCACCCTTTTTCTTTTGGGCCACCAACCAGCTCCCAAATCATGACATGGAGACTTCTTATTAGTTATGAATGCTCGGCCTTATCTTATGCTTGTCCACTAGCTCTTATAACTTTACCTGTTTCTCTTCATCTACTGTTTACCACAGGTCTCTTTTACCTTTCTTTCCACATGTCCTACTCTGTGCCTGCTGGTTGGCAGCTACCTGACTGGTCCTGGGCATCTACCTCTCTTTCTTCCTAGTCTCTCTCTCATTCTCTCTCTCTCTCTCTCTCTCTCTCTCTCTCTCTCTCTCTCTCTCTCTCTCTCTCTCTCTCTCTCTCTCTCTCTTCTTCTTCTTCTTCTTCTTCTTCTTCTTCTTCTTCTTCTTCTTCTTCTTCTTCTTCTTCTTCTTCCTCATGCTTAGAATTCTCCTCCTACTTATTCTCTCTGCCTGCCAGCTCACTAATTCCTCTCGTGCCAGCCATTGGCCATTCAGCTTTTTATTAAACCAATCAGGTGCTTTAGGCAGGCAAGGTGAAACAGCAACACATTTTTTTAAAATAAGCGAATGCAACAAAAACAAATGTAACACATATTTACATTGTTAACAAAGGCAGCATAAACAAATACAACACATCTTTGTTAACAAAGGCAGCATAAGCAAATATATCACATCTTTGCCTAGCTAAAATAATATTCCACAACAATGTATCGCTTTAAAGCCATTGTAAAGTTGGAAAATCACAACAGCAGGAGCTATGTTAGTGTGGGATAAACACTTAGGAGATGTGGGCACTAAATTGAAATGGGTCGTGCAGACTCCTTCATCAGAAGGAGAACCAGTCTCAGTATAATTAAGATGGGACAGTCTGGCTTTAGCTGTTCTGGTTATTAAATCATTTTAAAAGACCCATTCTATCTGCCCTCTCTCTTGCTCACCACATCTTCTGTCAGCTTTCCTGGATTCAGCCCTTTGTGGTTCTTGCCTGCAGAGCCATCTGGTCATGTGCCTCAAAGCAGACCACTGATGGGCCTTTAGAGATGAAGGGGCCTCTGGAGCCAGCTACTCAGCCCGGTGTTCAGATTGTATGCTAGTGAACCTGGTGATAGACTCCGCTGTAAGCAGCATGTTCATTGCATAGTCAAATGTGAACAATGTGCCTTAGAGCTATGCGGGGAGAGAGGGTAAAGACACTTGTCACCCTATCTTAATAACAATCCTAAAAATGTAATTCCATATTTGCCCCTGGCTTGTGTTCAATTCTTGGCATCCTGCAAAGAAGCAGCTCTCCATCTTTTGTTATTTTTCTCCCATTAAACCCAGTCATCGTTTCCTTGGTTCATGGCGTAAACCAGTGATGAGAATATACCATGTTATACCCAAACTTCAACCTAGACAGTTTTTTTTCCTTTAAACATATCTTTTTATTTGCAAACTGCTTACTTAAAAAGAATTAAGATCAGACCGGACATACGGTTCAGTGGGTTAAGAGCATGTATTGCTCTTCCAAAGGACCCAAGTTAAGTTCCCAGCACTTGTATTGGACAGATCTTACCTGTAATTCCAGCTTCAGGGTATCCTCTGTTTTTAGCCTCCATTGTCACTGCACACATGCATGTACATGCCCAAACATGTGTGTGCACACACACACATACAGTTAATAATAAAATAATGAGGAAAAGCTCAAAGAGGCCAAAAGTCGTGGAGATTGGTAGCGTTCTAACCCAGTGGTTCTCAACCTTCCTAATGCTGTAATGCTGTGACCCTTTAATACACGCTGCTCATGTTGTGTAGACCCCCAGCTATAACATTATTTTCATTGCTACTTCATAACTGTGATTTTGCTACTGTCACAAATAGTAATGTAAATATCCTGTTACGCAAGATATTGCATATGTGACCCTTGTGAAAGGGTCATTCAACCACCAAAGGGGTCACACCCCACAGGCTGAGAAGCGCTGTTGTAGCCAATGCAGATGTGCTAACTCAGATGCTAAGGAGGATGAAATTATTTCTCTTGTTTTCTAAGTGAGGACACAATATACAGGGAAGATGAAAATTATCCTCTAAGTCTCAAAGGTAACTTTGGAAGTAGTTTCTCTGCTTCATATACCAGTAATCAGAACTAGCCATTTCCTCTGTCCACAGTGCCCTTCTGATGCAACAATCATATACCTATTTCCCAAGTCATTCTTCATGCCATGTGTTCCAGACATGGTGTGGCCCTCCATGGCTGCCTTCTCTCTGCCCCTCTGAAGGCCTGAAGGTTATAGTCTCACAGTCCTCTGGGAGCGACTGGCCAGGGCAGAGTACAGCAGGACAGAGCTGTGCTCGGTCCTGAAGCTGTATTGTTTGCAGCCCACACTTTAAGTGGTGACTTCCACTCAGCTAGTGTTGCTGTCCAAACAAAGCAAAGCAAAACAAACAAGCAACTCTCCCTCCTTGTTCTTTTAGGTGCCAGAAATCATCCAGTTAATTTACTACCACATAGACAGAGTCACCGACACAACTGTTCAAAGTACCATAAAGAAGACCTTCCAATTGCTGGTCCAGTATCATACGGATGAAGTTATCCTGACACTGTTCAAGATACAGGACCAGTCACAAAGGTTACCGTCCCATCAGCTACAAATCTGCAGGCCACTAGTCGTCCTTTTAATAGCATATCTGCGTGCGTGTGTACATGTTCAAGAGTGTCTGCATGTGCGTGCATATTTGTACACATGTGTGGAGACTGAGAGGATGTCAGGCATCTCCCTTAGCCACATTTCACCTTTCTGTGGCAAGGTTTCTCACTGAGCTTGGAGCTCACCAGTTCAGCCTGGGACCCGACTCTCCACCTCCCCAGTGTTGCTGCACGCCCCTCTATGTGGCTGTTGGGGCTCTGCATGCATCTCCCCACTCCCTAGCTTATTCTTAAAATGTATTCAATAGTGGATACTTTATTTGTTTGGAGCAGAGTGATTCTTTCTGCCTTACTGCAGGAAATCTTGGAAGCATGTAAAATACAGAAAAGACAAAGTAAAAAAATGTGTTAAATTTCAGCCACTAGCTGAATGATAACCTTCAGTTACCATTTGAGTATAATTCATCTTCTGAAAGCAGTTTTTAGAAAACATTATAGCCCGGTGTTAGTGGCGCATGCCTTTAATCCCAGAGGCAGAGGCACTCTGTGAGTTCAAGGCCAGCCTGGTCTACAGAGTGAGTTCTAGAACAGGCAGGGCTGTTACACAGAGAAACTCTGTCTCAAAAAAAAAAAAAATCAAAAACAAACAAACAAAATATCAAAACAAACCCAAAGCCATATATAATGTATGTATGCTATATGCTATATATGTTATATTGTATATAATATATGTATTTATCATTTGGGTATAATTTATGTTTTGTCTACTTTCTGAAAGCAGTGTTTTTAAAAACATTATATAATATACATATGCTATATGTTGTATATCATGTGTTATATTGTATATAATATGTTGCATATATGTATTCATTATATATGATATATGTATGGTTAAACCCATACTATATGTACAAATCCATGTGTTTTTTCGTTACAGAATTTCCTAAGTTATTACCCTCTAATAAGTAAAAATTTCATGGCTTCTTTATCTTACATTGTAAGGCTATACTATATTATAATTTTTTTAAATAAAAAGTTAAAGTTGGTGGCACAAGTTTTTTTTTTTGCTTTTTGTTTGTTTGGTTTTTTTTTTTTTTTTGGTTTTTATGAGACAGGATTTCTCTGTATTGTTTTTGAGGCTGTCGGTCAGCCTCGAACTCACAGAGATCCGCCTGCCTCTGCCTCCCGAGTGCTGGGATTAAAGGCGTGCGCCACCACTGCCCGGCGGTGGCACAAATTTTTAATCCCAGCAGAGGCAGGCAGATCTCTGTGAGTTCGAGGCCAGCCTGGTCTACAGAGGGAGTTCCAGGGCAGCCAGGTCTACACAAAGAAACCCTGTTTCGAAGACTAACAAACAAAAAGTTAATATATGTGTAGCAAATTCACCTTTTCAACATATAGTTATATGAATTCTCTGAAAATATGGTCACAGTAACCATCACTACAACCACGATGGCATGACCATGACCACCCCTCCCCAATTCCCCACACTATCTTTCTAGGGCCTGTCCCTTCCTATACCCTCCGTTGCCGGCAGCCATGTTGTCTTTTTTTGGGGGGGGGCGTTTCGAGACAGGGTTTCTCTGTGGCTTTGGAGGCTGTCCTGGAACTCACTCTGTAGACCAGGCTGGCCTGGAACTCACAGAGATCCGCCTGCCTCTACCTCCCGAGTGCTGGGATTAAAGGCATGTGCCACCAACGCCCGGCTCCATGTTGTCTTTTTTTTTTTATTTAACTTTTTGTGTATGGTGTTTGTGACTACATGCATGTCTAGGCACCATATGCATGCCTGGTACCAGCAAAGTTCCGAAGAAGCTGTTGAATTCCCTGGAAATGGAGTTCAGATGGTTTGTGAGCTGCCATGTGGGTGCTGGGGATGGAACCCAGATATTCTGGAAGAGCAACCAATGCTTTTAACTGCTGAGTCCCCTCTGGAGCACAGCAAATTGTCTTTTAACCCCCCCATTTTATTTTCAAGTTTTAGTTATATGTACATGTCTGTATGTGAGTCTGTGTACATGACTATAATGACCACAGGAGCCAGAAGGGCATCAGATCCCTGAAAGTGGATTGTAGGCGGTTGTGAAGCTGTCTTATGTGAGGGAACTGAGCTTGGGTCCTCTTCTAGAGGACCTATCTCTACAACCCCCAACAAAATAAAAAAAATTAAATATTTTAAAAGTAAAAAAGAAAGTTTTATTATATTTGTAGTTTGTTGAGAGTGTTTATCACAAATGGAAATTAAATTTAGTTAAAATTTTAATTGCATCTATTGAAGTGATATTGTGATTTTCTTTTTCATGCTGTTAATATAGTGAATTATACCTTTCAGACTAAAGCCCATTAGTTCTTCTGTTCTTTTATTGTAACTAATATATCTAGAATAAGTTTTTTATATAGAATATAGCTATATCTTTGGGTTATTTGGCTGTTGTTGCTTGTATTGGTTTTTGTTTTGCTTTGTGGTAGTGGGGATTGACCTGAGATCCTCATGTGTGTTAGGCAAACATTTAACCACAAAACTAGACTATGCATTTTTATCCAATCTGAAAATCCATGCCTTTTAATTTGCATGTTTAGATCATTTACAATTAATGTAATTAAAGGTTTGTTTAGATTTATGCATCATTTTATGCATTTTTTCTGTCTGTCTCTCTGTTGTATATATTAGTCTTCTTTTCTGCATCTTTTTAAATTATTTGAATTTTTTCATGTCTTCCAATTTTCTTTACCCATACAACCATTTTTTCACCTATACATGTCTTCCATTTTTCTTTACCTACATTAGATTAGATCTTAGTTTAACTTATTAGGCAATTAAGGATTTATATGGCTACACCACGGTCTACTAATAACTAGTATCTATAACTTATTAGGCAATTAAGTATTTATATGGCTACACCACAGTCTACTGATAACTAACATCTATAACTATGGCTACACCACAGTCTACTGATAACTAACATCTATAACTATGGCTACACCACAGTCTACTGGTAACTAACATCTATAACTATGGCTATGCCACAGTCTACTGATAACTAACATCTATAACTATGGCTACACCACAGTCTACTGGTAACTAACATCTATAACTATGGCTATGCCACAGTCTACTGATAACTAACATCTATAACTATGGCTACACCACAGTCTACTGGTAACTAACATCTATAACTATGGCTACGCCACAGTCTACTGATAACTAACATCTATAACTATGGCTACGCCACAGTCTACTGATAACTAACATCTATAATTTTAGGGTAAGGCTTCCTTTGCCTTCCTTGCTTCACATGATAGCTGCCGTTCACCTTACATTCACATACACTGAAAAACTTGCCAAAAGTTATTGTTTTACTCTCCAACAGGCATGTATATATTTAAACTAAGTGGAGAAAATGACCCATTACAGTTACTCATGTATTTGCTGTTTCTGTTGCTTTTTATTATTGACGTTTCTACCTCCCTGTAGCAAAATTTCTCCTCAGCTAAGAACTTTTTATTCAAATTCACTGAGAGCTTATCTTTTGGTAACTTCCCTTAACTTTCTTTCATATGAGGCTGATTAATACTTTGCCTTCTTCTTGAAAGATTGTTTCCACTGAATAGAGAATTCTGGGCTGGCAGGTCTGTCCCTCCCCACACAGATGCCTTTGTCTCAGGGTTCTTTGAGCCCGTTCTCTCTACCTGAGCACTTGAGGGCAACTGTGGTGTTTGTGCCGGCTTGAAAACAGAACTGGGGGAATCCTTCGCTTGCTGCTTCCGAAGGATCCCTTCCCTGATCCTGTAAGCTGTCTCTGTTGATGCATAGCATAGTTATCGGGGGATAAAGTGAAAAACGTGGGTCAGAGAACAACAAGAGGAAAAACAGGGAGGCACCAGGCTGTGGTCCAGAGCTGGAGACTTACAGGGTTTGTACAAGGCCCTGGCAGCTGATCGCGAGCACCACAGACACAAGTTAAGACAATAAAACAAGCCCTCAACAACAGAAGACATGCCTCCCTTCCCCTACCCACCACATCACATCTTTCCAGCCAGACAGCTTCCGCTCTGCAGCTCTGCCGGAGTCACCCAGACAGGGTTTGGAAAGAACAAAGGGACAAAGACCTACTCACACTGTCTGACTCACAGGGCTCCGTTTTCCCACCGCTCCAGGGAGACAGAATTTCACCCAGAGGTTCTGGTGCCTGTGTCTGGTGCACAGTTTTGCTCTGGGGTCATGTGCAAGTCAAAGTTGGGAGATAAAGGAGGAAAAAAACAAAATCTGGAATGCTCACTCAATAGATTAGTTTTCTGCATTTTGGCTTCTGTCTCCAAACTGACTGTTTTTATTAGTCTTTCGGGATCTAATCCAATTCAAGTTTTGTAAATTAGATTAAGATAGTTGATAGTATTATTCAAGGCTTCTGTGTCTTCATTGATCTCTGTGTGTCTGCCAATCACTGACAAAGCCTTTTGTGTTTTCAAGTGTTTGAAGTTCTAATCAGTGGGAGAGGTGGGCTAGGGTGGGCTTGCTCATTCTTGGACAACAGAAACTAAAATTGCTTATTATTAATTTCTAGTAAATGTTCTTATCATGATAAGGAAGCTTCTATTTTAGACTGCAAATTACAACAAGCAAAAACCAAAATCAACCTTTAAATTTCACAAAATATCTAATGACATACCAGTACAGATCTTCAACAATTTAGTGTCCAAGTGTTAGATATTTTGATCAATTTCTTCTTTTCAAATAATTATTGGGGAACATGATCTTAAAACCTTCTTTTTAGATTTAGATTTTTAATGCATATGGACTAGTAAGATATGGACGTCAATTTTGTTGTATGTTGAATGGATATTTGAAATAAAAATTATTATGCAAAATTATTATACAAGACTGGTAAAAATGTGCTAGTAAATCCTCTACATGTGAATGTATTTATATTTATTTAATCTGTTAAATTCTTGATATTGTTTTGCTAGGTTTTGCCCAGTTTGTTAGATTATTTATAATATTTGTTAGATTATTTATAATATTTCATTATTCGATTGTCCCTCACCTTATCTTTTAACTAGTCTTTTGCTGACAGTCATTTGTCACCAGTGTCTTTGCTGTTACTATGGTGCCTTTGTAGCATCCTCACGCTGACCCCAGGCTCAGACTTGTTGGTTTTCCTTGCCTTCTCTGCGTCCCAGGCTTTCCTGGTGAAACAGCTTTTCTTCTCCCTCAGCCTGTCCTTTCGTTTACCCTCTAATAAGGGTCTGCCCATCAGCCCGCCCATTTGCTCATGCAGGAAGCTTCCCTTAAACAAGAGACTTTCTGTGAAGCTTGAATGCCAACATTTTGCTGTTGTCTAACCTTGGAAGGCCTGACTCCTCATCTCCTGCTATCCACTGGTGCTGTTAGGAAGTGGCAGTCAGCCCAACTGCCATCCATCAGTGAACGGCTGTTCTCTACTTGTCCCTAGAGCACATGTGTGCCATGTGGCCAGAAGTGAAATTCTCCTCTTTTTGAAAAATATTATTATGTAGTGTGTGAGCATGTGTGTGTGTATGAGTGTGTGGGGAGTGGTGTGCATGTTTGTGTGTGGTATGTGGTGTGTGTAGGCCAGAGGATTACTTTCAGGATTGCAGGAGCTGGTGTTCACCTTTCACACTGGGGTCTTAGGGATGGAAATCAGTTTGTCAGGTTTGGTGCCAAACACCTTTACCAGCTGAGCCATCCCACCAGCCTGAAATAAATTCTTTCTTTGCCTCTTATTATCTTTTCTTAGTTTACTTGTTACTCTCTTCTGGTCTTTTTTTCCTCTCTTTCTTCCCTCCCCTCCCCCTCCCTTCTCTCTCTCTTCCTCCCTCCCTCTCTCCCCCCTCTCTCCTTTCTTTCTTTCTTTCTTTCTTTCTTTCTTTCTTTCTTTCTTTCTTTCTTTCTTTCTTTCTTTCTTTCTTGAACTCACAGAGATCCACCTGATCTGTCTCCTAAAGGCTGGGATTAAGGCCAGCCTGGTCTACATAGTGAGCTCCAGGATATTCAGAACAGAGAAATCCTGTCTTGGAAAAACAAAAAACAAACAAACAAACCCCCCAAAAACAACAACAACAACAAAAAACAAGAAACAACCCCACCAAAAAACAAAACAACCAACCACAACAACAAAACCAAAACCAACAATAAAAAACCCAAAACAATACCAACAACGACAAAACAAAACCACTTTATTATTTTAGAAAACATTTTTTCAGAGATTTACTTTTGTTTTACATGTGGTTTTGACATATCCAGATGTGTAAAGAACAGAGACATCTGTGAAAGTGTCCCTCTACAGAAGACAGTGTGAGGTGTGAGCCTGAATGGGGCTGTGTGAAGGGAAGCCCTCAGCCCTGGCCTCAGAGGGACATGATTGCACTGGGCGGTCCAGGAGGAGTCTGGAAGATTCTCTCTCTCTCTCTCTCTCTCTCTCTCTCTCTCTCTCTCTCTCTCTCTCTCTCTCTCTCTCTCTCTCTCTCTCTCTCTCTCTGTCTCTCTCTCTGTCTTGCACTGGGCGGTCCAGGAGGCGTCTGAAAGATTCTCTCTCTCTCTCTCTCTCTCTCTCTCTCTCTCTCTCTCTCTCTCTCTCTCTCTCTCTTTCTTTTTCTTTTTTTCTGGTGGGGGGGATGGTGTCTTGTGCAGCCCAAGTTGACTTCAGACTACCTATTTGGTTAAGGATGGCCATGATCTTCCTGCCTCCACCACCTTCCAAGTGCTGGTATCATAGGTGTTGTTATAGATACATGAACAACCATACCAAATTAGGGACTGAACCTAAGATCCTGTATACTGAGCTGTCTCCCCAGCCCCAAATGCAGTGTTTGTGAGAGTAAGGAGAACTTAGATATGGCCACAAGGAAGGACTTGATCTGATGCTCTCAAGGGCACCGGATAAGCGTTGGTCTTCGATGTTTCCAGGCCCACAGGTTAAGTGAACATCTGCCCGTTTGTACAATAGAACAGGGGAGTCTGGAGGTGATGAAATGGGAAAGAGCGAAGAGAAGCAATAGGACAGGATGAAAGCAGGGAGCTAGACCTGGGCTAAGGAGCTGAGAGCCCTTTGGGAAACTGAGCAACAGCGGAAAATGTGTTGCCTGTAACTGTTGGTGGCTTCTGACTCCACAGAGGGACACATAAGTCCTGGGAAATCCTGGCTTCCTTCCCGAAAGGCTACCAAATGATCATGGAATATCTGCTGCAGAGGCTGATTTCACCCCAGACACCCAAGGACCAGGAGACCAGCCATGGAACAGTGCTCTCAACACCAATTGTATGGAGGGGCAAGTGGAGCGGGCTGGGAGGGAAACACACTGGGATTTCTGCTGGGCTAGCTTGGGCGCTATGAACTAGAACCATTAAGGGGCCATTCTAGTGGCAGAGTCTCCAGGTTGGGCTGGAAGGAGGATTTCCAGACAATTGACTTGCCTAGAACAGAAGAATCCGTTTCTAGTTTTGAATATGGGGGTGCAGCGAGGGGTGCCTGAATACTCAAGGACTCTGAGAGGCTGAAGCAAGACCCATAGTCACAAGAGCACATAAGTGCATTCCAGAAGCAGCCTGGGATAACCACGCCCGGTCTTCACTTGCTGGTAACATCGATGACTGCACTGGGCAGGCCTATCTGGGTGATAGGACCTGTAAAGGACAATAACGATGATAACATCCTGCTCTCTTCACTCCAGGTCACCAGGGCCATCCATGAGCTGCTGATGATACCGAGTCAGCGGTCAGAGGTGCAAACCTTCTTCGCCTCTATGTTTGTGGCACTACTTTTCCAAATCTCTTTCCTGGTGACTAGAGGGAGCACTGTGACCCAGGACGAGCTGCTTGAAATGGAATGTGTGGACCCCGTGAGGTACCTTGGGCTCTGGGTCAGTGTGCTATGGACTATGACCCACGTGCCGGCATCTTGGCACCCCGCTGACTTGGCCAGCTCTCACCCTCCACACTGACTTTATTACTCACATATTGTCTCAAGAAACCTTCTTCGACTTCCTTGAAAAGACTTTAAAGTGGCTGCCCAGGTGGATGTGGGTTCTGTATCAGGATAAAATCAAAACAAGACTGCTGTGCCACAGACCCAGTGTGGCATTTCCCCAGCCTCTGCAGGCTTCCCGTGCCACCTGGGAGACCCCTTCCCCACAGCCCTTGCTTGCTTCAGTTGCCATTCCACGGCCAGGTTCATAATTCATATGATGGGTGGGTATCCCACATGGGTTTAGGAGGTCAAGGGCGTGGCTGACAGTGACTCCCTGCCTCTGGCTCTGTCCTCAGTTCTTCTGTAGAGGCCTTGAAGACCTTACTGCGGAGCTCGGGGTACATAGACCACATGTCTTACATTCAGACACTTGGGGGCTGGGAATTGCTTGTCAGCCCTGAAAAGCACTATGATGGAGTCACTCTGCTGGCCAGGTAAGCTGCATCCAGTCCCTGGGTGGAGGGCCTTCTGTGCTTTTGGTCCTCTCCTGTGGTTGAGAAGACGGTCTTATTCTGAGCACCCTAATGTTATCTCAGGTCCCTGGTTGACAAGAATTGTTGGCACAATCGTCCTGTCTTCAGCTTCCTCATCAGAACCCTGGAGAACCCAAACTGTGCCCATTACTTCACAGCCCTGGTGTTCCTGACAGAGGTGACTGGAGAAGAGTGGGCAGAGGGTGGTGGGGACAGCTTCCTGGGAAGCAAGTGGACCCAGGGGACTCCTCTAGAAGGCTCCTGGGGAAGAAAAGTGGCCTCGTTTACCCATGCCCAGCGACGGGCTAGGGAATGTGGGTAAGGTTTCTTTGAGTCATACATCTCTATCCTCCTCAAATCTCAAGGCTTTGACTGCGCTGAGCTTGTAGTACACTAGTTCTCTCTCTTGCAGTTACTTCAGCTTTGACTAGCCACCTGATCCACTCTATAATTCAGTCACCAGACAGGGGGAAATGTGTAGAAAATTAATATATATAAATTTTATAAAGCCATTCATCTTTACAGCACCTAAAGAGAGTCACTTGCATGCCTTTGCTTGTATGAAGATGTGTGTGGAGGGTGAGTGTGTGAGAGTGTGTGTGAGTGTATGAGTGTGTGTGAGTGTATGAGTGTGTGTGAGTGTATGAGTATGTATGTGTGTATGAGTGTGTATGAGTATGTGAATGTGTGAGAGTGTTTGTGAGTGTGTATGAGTGTGTGAGAGTGTGTGTGGTGAGTGTGTGTATAAGTGTGTATGAGTATGTGAGTGTGAGAGTGTTTGTGAGTATGTATGAGTGTGTGAGAGTGTGTGTATGAGTATGTGAGTGTGTGAGAGTGTGTGTATGAGTGTGTATGAGTATGTGAGTGTGTGAGAGTGTGTATGAGTATGGGTGTGAGTATGTGAGTGTGTATGAGTATGTGAGTGTGTATGAGTGTGTATGAGTATGTGAGTGTGTGATCATGTGTGTGGGGTGAGTGTGTGTATGAGTGTGTGTGCGTGTGTGAGTGTGTGTGAGTGTGTGTGTGAGTATGTGAGTGTGCGAGAGTGTGTGTGAGTATGTTAGTGTGTGAGAGTGTGTGTGAGTATGTGAGTGTGTGAATGTGTGTGAGTGTGTGTGAATGTATGAGTGTGTATGCATGTATGTGAGTGTGTATGAGTATGTGACTGTATTTGTGAGTGCGTGTGAGTATGAGAGTGTGTGAAAGTGTGAATATCTGAGTGCGTGAGAATGAGTGTGTGTGAGTGTATGAGTGTGTGAGAGTGTGGGGGAGGTGGGTATGTATGTGAGTATGTGTATGACTGTGTGAATGTGTGTGTGTGTGTATAAGGTTAAATTATTCTCTAATATTCTATGTCCTGTTCTTTTCATTGCATTTTTATTTTTGAATTAACTTTTTAGTTGGTACACAAGGAAATGAGTTCCACTGTGACATTTTCATACACATACAACACTGCAATTTTGTTCTTATTCACTCCCTCCACTATCTCTCTCTATTCTCCCACCCCTTTTTGAGACAGGTCCTCACTGGGTAGCCCTGGCTGACCTGGAACTTCCTAGATAGATCAGGCTAGCTTCAAACTCAGTGCACACGCACGTGGAGGTCAGAGGGCAACATGCACAAGTCAGTTCTCTCCTTCCACCAGGTGGGTCCCGGGGATCGAACTCAGGTCTCAGACTTGACAGTGAGTGCCTTTACCCACTGAACCATCTCACTAACACCAACCTACCTAATTAAAAGATAAGTAAAAAGTGGATTACTTTTGAATACCAGCAGAAGATAATACAGTAGCCACAATACCAGGATGCAAACATGATCTTCATTCTAAGATGCTAGCAGACACTTGCTAAGTATGCTAAGGATTCTCTTGGAGGATGTAGGGGTCTGACTAGCTGGGGGTGCATTCATGCAGCGGGTCTCAGGCCTTGGTGGAATCAAATCACTGGGGATGCTGTTCAAAAGGCAGACTCCTGGGTCCTTCCCCAAGAGGCTTGAGCCAGCTGACCTGGGTTAAGCCTTCATCTTCTAAAAACACTCTGCTAGCTGTTGTGGGCAGGTGCTCCTTGGGCTTAGCTTAGAGAAACAGCACAGGAGACTAGCCTACATGTAGGAGGGCCACCTTATTAGAGCAGTGGTTTTGAACCCTTGCTGCATACTAGAAGCCTCTAGGACAGCTGTTCTCAACCTGGGGGTTGCAAACTCCAACAGGGGTTGAAAATCCTGCATATCAGATATTTATATTATGATTTATAACAGTAGCAAAGTTACAGTTATGAAGTGGCAACGAAATAATGTTGTGGTTGGAGGTCACCATAGCATGAGGAACTGTATTAAAGGGTTGCAGCATTAGGAAGGTTGAGAACCACTGCTCTAGGAGATGCTAAGCCTTACACCACCTTTTTAAAAACTGCTCCTGGGTGCCTGGTTCTTCAGAATCGCTCCAGGTAGGGTGCAGGAACTAGTGTGCTCTAAGCTCTGGAGTTTACAGTTGTGATCTAGGCACAGCTGGTACTACGGAACACTCTAGAAGTTCCCTCAAATGCTAATGCCCAGCTGAAAAGAGTAGACACCCACATAAGCAGTTGCTCAGCTGCCACTCTTATTGGAATTTCAGGCTGGAGTGGAGTTAGCATGTGTAAGTTAGGGCATTCAGGTAGGGAGATGGGTGAAGCCCATTTTCAGCAGCAGGAGGGGGAGCTCTGACAGTTTTAAAGTGGGGAACCAGTGGGGTTTAGGTACCAGTTAAGAAAGTGGGTCCATACCCGTATGTGAGAGGCCATGCTATGAACACTCGGCAATATTTTCCAGTCCCTTAAAACTTCTTGTTCAGGGCTGGAGAGATGACTCAGAGATTAAGAGCACTGGCTGCTCTTCCAGAGGACCTGGGCTCAATTCCCAGCATTTACATGACAGCTCACACCTGTCTGTAACTCCAATCCAGAGGACCTGCACCCTCACAGAGACATGCAGGCAAAACACCAATGCACATAAAATAAGAGGAAACCTTCTTGCTCACTGTTACCTCCATCCACAGGCAGTCACAGACAGAAGAATTTAAAACAGACAGGGCTGTGCAGTTTAAACCAGGGTACTTAAGAACTGAGCCCAGGCACCTTAATTCTCACTTTGTAGAAGGCAGAATTCAGGCTCATAGAATTTAAGAAATTTGCTTAGCTAATGAGTAAATTATGGTAGATCTGTTTAGTGGCTTGATGAGAACAGAAAGACATATTTGCCTTAAGGGCAGACACACAGTCACACAGACACAGAGACAAGGACACATACATACACTCACAGACATACACATGCACACACACACCAACATGTGCACATATACACAGACAGACACACATGTACATACACAGACATAGGCATGTACATGCACACACACAGGCACATGTGTGCACACAGACATAGGCACACACATGCACACAGACATAGGCACACATATGCACACGCACAGACACACACACACATATATACAGACAGACGCACACATGCATATGACACAGAGATGTACACACATGCCCACAGACATACATACACACACACACACACACACACTCACTTGTCTGTCCTCTGGGAATCCTTTCCATTTTAATGACACACACATTCCTCTGTCTGCTGGAGTCCCTTCCTATTATCTTATCTAATTGTCTTCTAGTCTAAAGACGTAGGCTTCATGAAGTTTTCTTTATCTTCAAGTATAGTTCAATCAATATCTGGCTCCTTTGTAAGCTCCCATTCATGATGCTTTGTAGCTGTTTTCAACCTGTGGCATGTTGTCAGTTCATGGCCGTGTCTTTAACGTTCTCCAGTGCTGGGATCTGTGACGGCTACACTCATTTCTCATTACTGTCTCCCATCATCCCTTCTCAAAGACGCCTGAGGAAGACTTGCACCATAGACGAATGACAGGATGTGAACTTTAAGCTCTGACCAAGGCTCTAAGAACATGATTTTGCTAACAAGCCAGAATCTAGATTCAGTTGTTCCCTTGCCTACCTTTCTGTCATTCTTGGTTTCCTTTTGCCAGCTGCTCCGCTGTCCAGATGTGGCCGGTGCTGTGGATGAAGTCTCCACCAAGGTTCTGGTAGACTGGTTCAAGTGTGAGGAGTCAGCCATAGAGCATCTATTCCTGCAGATCGCGGAAATCTTCACAAAGCACAAAAACACGGTGAAACTGGGATAGGGGCCAAGGACACGGCACCCAGAGAAGGATCGGGTGGATCTGGAGAGCTAGCGTGTCCAGTTACAGACAGGGCGGGACACACTCTTGGAATCAGAGTATGGGTCCTCTTGAGGCCAGTTGTGCAAGCACAGAATCCAGGTGGGCTGGAGCCATTCACGCTTCCTCTGGTCTAGGAATGGTCCTGGAGGAAGTTGCCCTGTAGGTCACTTCAGAGAACAGGCCCAGTCAATTCCAGGACCCCAGATGTTCCACCCAGGTCTCTGGAGATGGGTATCATCAGGAGTGAGGAGGAACAAAGAGAGGATTTTATGGTGCAGTTGATGGAACATTTCTGTCTTCTCACCTCTGCCTGTGGAGGGCAGAAGGTTCCTGGCTAGGTACCCTTTTGATAGTCCAGTTTGACCACCATCCAGTGTTGGTGCCATTCCTACTTCCAGAGTGAAAATCAAGAGAGCTTGTGCCCACTGGTCTGTGTGTGGGGTGGGATTGATGGGAAATGTCCGTGGGGTCAGAGTTTCCTGACTCTGCTTTTGAGCGGCTGTCACTCTGTAGATGAGGCACTTCTACATCCTGCAGCCGTACGTGCTGAGCTGCTGCTACTCCTGCAGCTGCGAGCTGGTGATGGAGACCTTCCTTATGCTACAGCGCATCATCATGGACTTTAGCTTGCATCACACCTCTTCCTTCATCATCGAGCTGACCTTCACTTTGGCACACTTTTTTGAGGAGGTAAAGCCCCGGGAGGGATGGAGAAGTTGCTCTCTTCCCCTAGGGGGCGCTGTGGACCAATAGAGAAGGGTGGTTCTATCTTACAAAAAGCCCTTTCTTAACCCCCAATTTCTTTGGCTCCTTAATGTCCTTGGGAATCCGACGGCATCCGTACCTTGTTTTGTAATAGTCAAAAGAGGGCAGATGAGAGCAGCACAGGAGAGCTGTGTTGTTGAGTAAGTGGATGGGGGGTATGCACGGGAACTTGGTTGGTGGGAGCAGGGTTCAGAATCCTTCTGACCTGGGTGACCAGTGCAGGTGCAGGGGTGCCGCTGTCTTCCTGAGAGGGTCTCCTCTTCTCCAGGAGTCAGAGCAGCTGCGCCTGATAGCCTTCGAGATCTACGGAAGCATCCTAACTAAGGTCTCCAGGATGACCCTTGTCTTTCCCTTGAGGCACCATATCCTCAACTTGCTGGTCCTCCTTGTGTCACACCTGAAGGATGCAAATGTCAACGTGATGGAGGTGAGAAGCTGGAGCCTGGAGCCTGGCATTCGGTTCTCTCTGGAAGTTAATGCAGAGCATGGCAAGCCCTTGGGCAGGGCTGTGACAGTGTTGTGTAACACTGAGAGGACCCACTAGGCTTTTGAAGTTGGAGAGGTTCAGTGAGCAGAGGTGCCGGGCTGTTGGACTGACTCTCCTCCAGCTGCAGCCTGACCCAGTAGAAGCTCACTGTCATGCAAACCCAGATGCCGGAAGTCTCATGGTGGCACTAGCTTTCTCCCTGCTGCCTTGCCTTGGCTCTTGTGGACTTTGTCCAGACTGTTTTCTGCCCTTGCCTTACCAATGAGGGGAGATGGAGAGCTCCTGGTGTGGGTTGTATGCTGGGCAGAGCAGACAGGCCCAGACTATGACAGGCCAAGCCCTGGGCCCAGAAAACCAGAAGCATGTACCATAGCAGACACTAGGAAACTGCTGACTTGATTTGTAACAGAAGGCCACTTAGACCACTACATCCAAGGATGCTGCTGAGCATCTGACAAAAAGGGATGGGTCCCTCCTGATGAACAAAGTGATCTTCCTGACCAAGTCAACCTTGATGTAGAGCAGAGACTACTCAGGTGGGGTGCCAAGACCTTAAGGAACCTGAGTGAGGTGGTATACTTCCATGAGCCTAGCACTCAAGAGTCTTAATGTGCAAATTTGAAGCTAGCCTGGGTTATATAGCAAAAGTCTGATATTTGTTTTCAGAGAGACTGCTTTGGGGTTGGAAAGCCATGGTGCCAACGGCTGTGCTGTAGAGTCATGCTGCTGTGGGACTCAGTGTTACTATCACAGCAACTGGAAAAGGCATTGGAACTGTCACTTCCTCTTGTTCATGGGGAAAAAAGAGGTTATCATAGAGCCAGATGTCTAGACAGGCTCTCCATTTCTCCTAAGCCTGGATCCCTGCAGGGTCAATCCACCAAGGTCAAATGGGCTGCCACCTGTCTCCCTCCTGGACCCCTCTGCATCTTTGTCCAACCTCACTCCCATGATCCTCATACTGAGCCTCCTATCTCCTCAGATCTGTAGGCTCGGCCTCTGCAATGTAGCTACCATCATGGGCTGGTCCAAACTCAAAGTGATCTTCGCCAAGAATGATGCATTCACCATCCTCAGTGCCCTGGTAAGCCAGCTGCTGACTCATCATTCTGCCCTGATGGGAGTTGCCCCACCACCACCTCCATCCCTCCACCCCCATGCCACTACCCCGTCACCCCCAACAAGCCATCTGTCAGTCTTCCCCCTGCAGCCTGGGTTAGCAGCAACGGAGAATAGCTCATTGAACAGTGTGTCTCCTTTGTGCTGGCCACCGAGTGGTGCTTTCTGCCAGCTCGGTACTTCCTGTCTGCCCTGGAGAGCTAGCTACATGACTTGGTAATTTTGAGTCTTTGGGAAAGGGTAAGGGAGAGAAATATGCTTTCTAATAAAAGGCAGGGCAGGCACTCCACCCAGCTCCTGCTCGAAGACAGGCTTGACCCCAGCAGAAGGGTCATCTTCATGGGGTAGGAATGGAGGAGGGGTAATGCTTAGCCAATTCGTTCCTTGTCTATTAAACACTGTGGTTAAACATCATGAAGACTTTGGGTTTTCAGCTCCAGAGGATGAGAGTCCATGATGGTAAGGCATGGTAGCAGGAGCAGGGATCTAAGGGCTCATATCTTGAACCACAAGCATGAAGCAGAGAGAGCAAACTCAAAATGGCACAAGTCTTTAAACTCTCAAAGCCTGTCCCCAGTGACACACTTCCAACAAGGCCACAACTCCTAAACCTTCCCAACAATGCCATCAATTGTGGACCTAATATTCAAATGCCTGAGACTACGGGGAACAAGTAAATCTACACACCAATAGAACTGAAGACTACTCATTATGTCAAGGACTGTGGCTTGGTCAGTCTAGGAAGGCTTCGTGGAAGAAATAAGGTTCTAGAAGCTGGGATGCATGAATTTATAAGAGATTTTGAAGCCTGTTTTGGTTTTGGTTTTGTTTTGTTTTGCAGTTGGGACAATTTCCCTTGACCTCCCCCCCCCCATTTAGACTGTGAGAGGCAAGAGAGTTGGCAGGTACCACTTTAGTTGTGCCTTCTAACGATGCTTCTTCCAGTTGCAGCAGGAAAAGAGCAAGGCGCTCTGGTTTTTGAAGCAGAGCGTGACTCTCTTCAAGAGTCCGCAGGGCCCCATCCGCCAGGTGGCTGTGTGGTTTGCAGGTATGATGGCTCTCTGTCTTCTTAGAGCTACTGTCTCCTTGAAGTTGGGTTGTTCAGATCGAAGGCTAGGTGTGCGAGGTTCTAAAATTACAGGAACCACGGCAATTATAGAGTCCTTGGCAATGACCAACACAGGGAGCCCTGTCTGTAGTAGAATGGGCCAACTCTTAAGAAACCAAGGCAGCACAGCTCCCAAAGGGTGGGTGGAGCATCAGGCCTGTGTGTAGTCCCGAGTGGGGGAAGTTCAGTGACAGGTAGACGCTACCTCCTGCCACCCCATAGACAAGCCTCTTTTGTGGCAGAGTTTATCTACATCTTCACCTGGCCCAATTACTTACGAGTTCTTTGCAGAATTGGAAAAGCAGTTCGTTTTCTTGGAGCAAGTCCAGCCCTAAGGCTGGTCACCAAGGATGGGAAAGACAGACAAAAGGACGGGTGATGACTTTTACTGGGGAACTTACAGTTAGGGCCCACTGGCCCCTTGTGAGCCCACCGAGTGCCTGTGTGCCCCTGTAGGTCAGATCATCCGGGACCTCACCATGACTGAGAAAGAGGAAATGGAGGAGGAATATATGGGTAAGTGGCCATCCTATTGCTTGCTGCTTGTATCTTTAGGAGTACTAGCATCAAAGGGGTGGCTTGGAAATGAGGGCAGGAGGGTTCCTAAAGATCATCATCCAGGAGGGCAAAAGCTGCATCTCCAAGTCACGTGGGTCTGGGGTTCTGGTCAGAGCTCCCCACACCCATTCACTCTCACTGCTGTTGAGGCTGTTTGTCTGCCAGGCTGGTCCCTTAAATTCTCCTTAGGAAAGAGCTACCTTCTCCCCAGGGGTACCACAGTGTCCCCAGCCCACCCTCTCAGGGACTTCATCCCTGCTCATGTTATAGTGTGGGGACCTTTGTGTTCTCACTGTCCCTGGGACATGTCCCCTGTACACTGCGCCATTATCTCTTCTCTCTTACCCTTCCATTGCATTCATGGCAGAGACCCCCAGGTGTGGCTCTGTCCTGGGCTGCAGTTCTCCTAGAGGATCAGAGGACTTCACACAGAATGGGAGAGAAAGGCAGCCCTAGGGAGGGACAAGTGGGAGGACCAAAAGAACAGCCTGTCCTGTGTCGCCCTGAGCCAGGGGCAATTTGGGCAGTGTGGATTTGTAGAAGACATCTCTGCTTACATTGTAGAAGTTACTGGGTTTCCTCCAAGCAGTGCCAGGGCCCTGCTGCCCCACCTGGTCCCTTCTGTTCACTGTACCATTCCCTGTGTTCTGTTACAGCCTTCAAGTACATGCAGAGAGACCCTGACCCCATAGTCAGCTGCCTCACTGTACAGACTTTCTACATCCTAGAAGCCAAGGGCCCCGAGACGCCAGCTAAGACCCTTTCCTCCTGCCTCTGCATGAGGAGGCTCCGAAGGAGATACTACTGAGCCCGCATGCTAGGGTCCAAGACCAAGGCTTGCCACCAATAACACTGTGACATCAGGCCACCTCCTCAGTCCTCTACTAGAATTGATGTGTCCCTGTAGAACCTTGCTAATAAGAAGAGAAAGCATGAGTTTTTTGTGGAGTTGGATGTCAGTCTGTGGTCATGAGCTGCCTGGTGTGTAGAAATCCTCTGGGTCGGGCTGGCTTCTCTGGCTCTGCTGCCTTGTGCCCACTCCTGTGCAACCACGTGATCTAAGGTCACAGTAAGCACTTTTCTTTGAACTAACTTGAATTACAGACTGGGCGTTAGACACATGCGGTATCTAGAATTTATTTGTACTAGCAGATGTTTGTTTTGTTTTTATACAGGGTCTTGCCATGCTTCCAGGCTGGACTCAAACTCACATTCTCCTGCCTCTGCATCCTGAGTGCTGGGATTATGGATGCGTGTCACCATAGCAGCCTTTATTTTATTTGAGATACTGTCCTGCTACTTAGCCCAGGCTGCTTTTGAACTCTCCTAGTGGCTGGGCAGTGTTCTTATTGGTAAACAGCAGTGTTCCCCTGGCTAGTTGAAGCAGGAAAGTGATTAGTGTGTGTGTGTGTGTGTGTGTGTGTGTTCAGAGATCATGGTTAACTCTGTAGGTAGGACCACTCTATAAAAAAGCAGCAATATGGCTGGCTGCCCCTGGGTACCACCCAAACCACAGCCCCAAAGCATCCTTCCCCTGGCACACTAAGGGGACTTGCTCTTTCTCGTGCCCCTATTGGAATCAGTCTTACTGGGATCTGCCTGACAATGAGTCCTTGGGGTGTTCTGTGTCTATACAGGGTCATCTGTGACTCCTATAGCCCCTCTCCCCTTACCTTCTTGTTTCCTGTTACCAAAACCTTCAGTCAGTCGGCAAAGCTTATAGGAAACAATCTCATTTCCTTAAAAAAATGCAAGCTTCTTCAGTGGGCAAGCATGCTTGGACTTGGCTGGAGCCCTGTCAACTGTGAAGTCTGGCTTCATAGGCCCATGCCTTGAAGTTCCCAGGTGTCTCCGGCACACAAGCCTTCAGGCACCTGAGGTGCTCAGCACTCAGAGGGCAGAGGCAGGCAGTTCTCTGTTAGAGGCCAGCCTGGTCTACAGAGTGAGTTCCAGGACAGGCTCCAGTGCTACACAGAGAAACCCTGTCTTGGAAAAAAAAAAAGACCTGCCCCCTCTCTTTGCTGGTCCCCCTAGGCCTACATCTTTCTTGCATTATCCTAAGCTCACCTGCTTGCAAACAAACTCCAGGGTGGCATTAGAGGTCATCAGCCAGGAGGTTTTTCTCACATTTTCCCCTTGGCCTGTTTCCTGGCTCATCATAGGCTGCCCTCAGTGACTACTAGGAAGCTTTCTGGGCTAAACATTTTATACATGGGAGTAAATGGAAATAGCCAAGACTCACTAATACCTTATAGCTCCTTCCCTCTCCCCAAAGGACAAATGTGCCAGGATAAATACTATATCTTAAAAATAAAATCAAACAGAACAACCAGTAAGTGGGTTTTGAACTAAAACCTCCTCCAAGACTGGGTGTCCCCACATGTCACTGCATTCACTTTAGTTAAACCAAGAAATAGGCATGCAAGAATGGATTCAAGGGCCTGTTCTATCCTGCTATCACTTCTGCTAGCTCTGTCTGCCTTGCCCGGCCTCAATTCCCTTTGTGTATAAAATGAGGGATTTGGAAAAATGTGTCTTTTGAGGTCCCACCGGACTTAGACAATGAACGGCATCAAATTCTTGTGAGGGGCTTAGTCGCTCGTGACTGCGGCACAAGCACGGTGAGTCTATCCTCTTGGAACCTACAGAAGGCAGCAGGGTGTGGGGGTGCACACATGTAACCCACGCTCTGTGGAACCAGAGACTGGAGGATCCCCAGGACTGGCTGGCCAGACCGAACTAGAAAGCTCTCAATTCAGTGATACCTATCTCAAAAATAAGGTGGAGCCAAGGCCTGAAGACATTCGGGAGGGAGAGGCAGGCACAGTTCTGTGAGTTCGAGGCCAGCCTGGTCTACACAGTGAGTTCAAGGCCAGCCAGGACTGCATAGTTGAGACCCTGTTCCAAGAAATCAAAAATAAATAAAATACAAATAAATAAATATGCAAGGTGGAGTATGACTGAGGAAGATATTGGCATATACACATACACACTTAAAATTAAAAAAAATTTTTTTGAGACAGATTTCTCCATGTAGTCCTAACTGTCCTAGAACTCACTCTGTAGACCAGGCTGGCCTCAAACTCAAGAGATCCACCTGCCACTGTCTTCTGAGTGCTGGGATTAAAAGTATGCACCACTCCTGCCCAGCTAAACAAACTTTTAGAAAGAACAGCCAGTGTTCTTGACCACTGGGCCATCTTTGTAGCCCCCATATTTAAGAATCTCTTAATTCTGGGCGCATGGCCAAAGGTGCTGATGTCCCCACAGGCTGACCTGAATATGGGAAAACTGTTGCTACCAACCTTCTGGGGGATGAAGGGAGGGGACAGAGGAAAGGGGAGACTACAGAAGCTCCCCCTCCCAGTTTCACCTACATCTAACTGTCACGTGGCACAGTTCACAGTGGGCTGCATCTGTCCACGGAATAGAGTAGGATCTTACATAAAACATGAGCTTTGGGGAGCAGGGGTGGGGCAGGAGACTGGCACGGGGTGGGGCTCAGCGGGCCAGCCAGAATCAATGATCTTCAGGAAGCCATACCACTCTCCTGGGCAGGAGGTTCTGTGTCTGTCCAAGAGCCTGGGACACAGGGCAGGACTGCCCACTGTGTCTCCCTTTGTGGCTAAGGACCCTCCCACTTGCTCTTCTGCAGGAGGAGCAGAAGTCTCTTTCAGAATCACTCTGGCTTGTTCAGTATAAACAGCAGGGACGCATGAGGGCTCAGAAGCCACTTGGCTTTACATTTGGGAAATAAAGCAACAAAAGATGCTCCTGGCCCCCTGGCTATATAGAAGGCATAGAATCTTCTAACCTTAGATGGTATTAAGGAGAGGGCCAGACACACCAGAGTACATCTAGAGAGATGGCAAAGCAGAATGTAGTTGGGACTGGAAGGGAAAATCAGTTAATAGGCCATGCACTTAGCATGCATGAGGCCCTTGGTTCCATTCCCAGCCCGAAAAATGAAAAAGGGTGGTGGAGAACACAGCTTTCAAAAGACTGAAAAACACTGACCCAGTAATAACAATCACAACCATCACAGAGTTGGTTTTGTATGAGTTTTCAATATATTTACACTTCTGTCATCTCTCTGTGAGTGGCAAAGAAATGAAACATGTCCGTGTGTACCCCACACAGGCCGTCCCAAGTCCTAGAGAAGGCATGCATTCTGGGAGTGACGAGTGGATGCTTTGGTGGTACAGGCTGATCAAATCCCAGCCCTGTCCTGATGAGTCACTCCCATTCTGTGGCTGTTCTCACTGCATAAAGAGGCCTTCATCTATTACCAGAAATAGGGATAGTCCAGCAAATGTCCTGAACAGTACCTTGGTACTGTGTACTCAGTCAATGCTAGTGCCTGCTCTTCAACGACTGTACTTGTCACAGGCCTTGCAGGCCACATGGAGGGTGGGGAGAAGGTAACATACTCCAAGGAACCCTAAACTCATCATAGAGCACTGTTCTCCCATGGGGCCCAGACACAAAGGCCAGTCTCATACACCAACCCCTAAACAACTTCCCAGTCACAGGTCAACAGCCCACAAGACACACTTCCACACAGACAATGGTCATTCGAGCTTTATTTATGACAAATCCTCAGAGCACACACATCCAATTCCATAACAGAAATGTACAGCGTGAGGTTTAAATAACTTTCATACACTATGTACAGTCATCAGCAGAGGTACAAAACATATACACACCTTGTGCTACCATGGCACAGGAGAGCGCATGAGCCAAAGGAGGCCCCGCAGCCCCGGGCAGGGGCAACAGCTGTAGGAGCTGTCGGGAGGGCAGGGCAGGGCACTAAGACATCGGTGGTCTTTTATGACTTTCAGCAGTACCGATTTCCCACTTTCCGAGAAAGCCTTTGGGACACACAATCGAAGGTGGAGAGGCGGAAGCTGGGTGCTGGAGATGAAGAGGGGTGGGCACAGGGAGAGAAAAAGGTGTCAAAGAATCTGGGCTTTCTGTTCTTGCACTTGAGGAGCTGTGAAGACCTGGGCCCCAGGAGGGGACAGCTGGGCTCAGTGGGGTCACCCACCATTGCTCCAAGAAAGGACACATCGAGCAGTCTCTTGTTTGAAAGGACAGAGGATCAGATGCCACAGGTTCAGGCCACATGGTGGGAAGGGATTCATTGCTCCTGCAGGGCAGGTCTTGCCCACACAAACAAACCAGGGTCAGCCAAGGGCGTGTGGCTGCACCCAGTCCGTCAGACTCCAGGGGAGGCCTTCAGGAATGGGGAGAGGGCGGGGCAGGGGATAATGCCCTTACAGCTTCCTGCCCGTGCTACCACCACAATGGGCAGCACGAGAATGTCCCAGTGAGGCAGCAACCTCCACACATGGTTTTGTGCTTTAAACTGCCCTTTGCCCAAGCCACACAGCCTCAGACAATTCCAAGCCCGCAGCTGGGGCAAAGGTGGGGAGGCTATAGATCCACAGCTGTCCCTTTTTAAGTAGCTGGTGGTGGCGCTCTGACCACATCAAGGGCTGGGCAGGGTCAGCTTCTCGTTCTTTGCCTTCTCTCCCTCCTTGGCAGTCTCTAAAGCGGGCTCCAGGCACAGCCTTCCAGGATCTGGCCGCTGTAGAGTCAAGTCTCTCCAACAAGAGCAAACACTGAGCTGGTTAATACTGGAATGGTTCCTGGCCCAGGACTGTGCAGAGACGGCCTAAGAGTGGGGGCAGTAGACAGCTTCCATCTAGATGGAAGCCGATCAGCTCCGGGAGCATGAACATGGAGGTTAGCTCAGAAGATGCGAGCCTGGGTCCAGGCTCTTCAGGCTCAGTATGGTGGGATACAGCTATAGGCGGGTTTTTAGAGGCCTGGGGTATGGGTGTCTAGGGAGGGCCCCACAGCATACAGATGTGGCCTGGGTCTCAAGTCTTAGGATGGGCACATGGGTGAGTCAGGGGCATCCCTAGTCTAACTAACGACTGAGCCCATACTGTCTACCCAGAGACCTGCTATTGTGCTCAAATCATAAAACCTCCTGGGCCTAAGTTTGCCCATACTGTCTACCCAGAGACCTACTATTGTGCTCAAATCACAGCTATTTTGTGCTTCCAACACGTAGGACTCTTGTGCAATGAGTAAAGCTAGAGGCCTGCCCCGACTATGTACCTTGGACACCCCTGACAGCGTGGGCAGGGACTCCAACATTCCCACAACACAGCTCAGAATGGCTGGGGGACGATGCGCTCAGAGCTCTGAAGTATTTCAAGTTTAGTCAATGACACTTGCTGGGACAGCATAGCAGCCCCGCCATGAGGTAGTGGCCCATCAGAAACGGCAGAAGGGGCAATGACGGTGAGCACCTCTCGCGGGGCTGTAAGACCACACTTTGTACAAGAACTGGCCTTGCAGCTATACAGTACAGGCACCCCAGGCTGGGCAGCCCAGCCCATGGGGTCAGGATAAGTCGCGTGTGTTTCTCTAATTTGTAAACAGTCATGCAGATGGGTTCTGGGTTTTCTTACAGGATGTGAGGTGCAGGGTTTCCATTCAGGGAGAGAGGATAGAGGAGAAGACGCGGTCACTTCTGAGTGCTAAGGCAGTTTCTTAGCACTCCCAGGATGAGCAGAGGAAGGAGGATTTCTGGTCACTGCAGCAGACTGTCTAGGTTCCAGGTGACCCGCTTTCCAGGAGCATCGTTCTGAGTATCCACACACCCAGACTTAACACCATGTCCAGCAGGGGCCACAATAAGCGGGACATCTTCTTAGTTGCAGCCTCAGACACAGCTCTGGGTTGGCTCAGAGAGGGTCTATCCTCAGCAGGGACCCTCCCATTCTAGGGCCACACAGACAGGCACCGAGGTACCTGGCCACAAAGGGAGAAGAGACAAGTACAGACACACTACGCTAACTCTTCAAAGTCCACACGTCACCATGTCCTCTGAATGGAGCTGGCATTCACCGCTCCCAGAATGTGAGAGCTGGCGGAGCAGTAGAGTAAGTATGGACCAGTTTTGGGGCAGGGGAAGCCAGGGGTGAGGAATGGAGTTGACCCCTTCTCAAGGCCTGTCCCGATAGGGGGTGCCAGACACTCATTCCACCTCATCCCTGCAGCTGAGTCCACAGCCCCGCAGGAGAAGCAAGGAAGGAGTGTGAACCTCCTTGTGCTAATCTAAGAGGGAGGGCCTTCGGCTCAGGCTGGTTTTAAGGCTTGAAAATCTGTTTCTAGAACAACTAGTGGAAAAGAAGCTGAGGAGGCTCCCTGTCCCCTTGGGGGCGGAGATATAATTAGCTGGGGGTTAGGTTGGTAGTCTTACTACCGAAGCCGCTACCTAGTGGACAGTCCACCAAGCTGCATCCCACTGGGCCACACAGGACTCAAGGGAGCCTGAGTTCCCTGGTCGCGGACTGATGGTCTTGGGTGGTCTCTGACCTTCAGAGTCTGTGGGCACCCATAGGTAGAAGACACATGTGGGCTGCGGACACAAGGCTGCCCAGCATGATGCCAGGCCTCAGGATGGAGGAAGGCACTGCGGCATCAGGCGGCCTAGAGACCTGGGCTATACTAGAAGGCATGCCGGGGCGGGGCAGAGCCGGAGCAGTGGCCAGAGCTGCAAAGGATGGAAGAAGCCCCGCCCTCCTGTGCACACCAAGCAAAGGAGGGTGGAGGTGGAGGTGGAGGGCAGGGGCTGGAGCTCCAGAGAGAAGACCCCCACCAAGGGCGGAGGGAAGAAGACGGGAAGAAACTTCAAGTCAGTTTCCAGGAGGCAACAGCAAAACATAAAAATAAAAAATAAATAACTGTGATATTGCTGACCTTCTCCCCCAAAAGGAATTGTAAGAGCAGCTCCACTGAGGCCTCAGCAGAAGGGGACCCCAAGGAATGACTGGGCCCCACTGGTGTTGGGTGTTGGCGGCCATAGGGTCAGCTGCAGGACTCAGCGGCTTACATATGGTTTCCATGGTTACCTGAGAACTACGTTGGTGGGCTCAGAGGCAGGTGCAGTGGCTCCTGAGGTGGGGCTAGGAGGCATGGAAGAGGCTAGCTCACAGGAAGATAGGTAGGTGGTGGGGGAGGCATGGAAGAGGCTGGCTCACTGGAAGATAGGTGGGGGAGGGCTTAGAACGGCTGCTCCCTCACAGTGTCACCCTGGGCTGGCAGCCCAGAGGAAGGGCAGGGCTGCCTCAGCGGGAGACAGTGTGACCAGTTGTGGGGAGGGCAAGGAACCGGGGAGGAGGGGCCATGCCCTTGACTTCACAGCTTACTCCCTCCCCAGCCTCTCCTTTCACAGGAGGCAGGGGAGGGACAGAGGGGACAGTGAAAGGAAGCAGAGCCAGAGCAGGGCCACACCCTCTGTCCTCAGTACACCTGGTTGGTCTGGTCAGGTGGGGGCACAGCTTCCTTCCCGAGCTGTGGAGGCCGCTGGGTCTGAGGGTCTGGCCACCCTCAGCCTTAACTTCAAGGGTGGGCTGCTGGTAGCCGCCGCATGCTCCAGAACTTCACTGTCAGGTCACTGCGGAGGACAGAATAAGGATGCTCAGCCCTTGATGTGAGCCCAGCTGGCTGCCCCCGAAAGTAAAGGCTGGGCAGATTCCCCACCTCCCTCACAGACGGCTGGGCAGAGGCAAATACTGCTCAGGGCCAGTGGGGACGGCACAGGGAAGGACACTGGGCAAAGCTGGGGGCCGGGCCATGGTCTCCAGGACCCCGCAGGACCCCGCAGGACCCCGCAGGACCCCGCAGGACCCCGCAGGACCCCACAGGACCCCGCAGGACCGCAGGACCCCGCAGGACCGCAGGACCTGTGTCCTGGGCTTTCTCGTTGTTTTCTCCAGGCCTCAATGCCTCCCCCTCGGCTCTCTGCTGCCCAGGGTTCCGTCCCACTGCTCATGCTTGCAAGACAGTTTGGTGGGGAATGTGTTGGGCCAGGCAGGGCACGAAGGGAGAATAAGAAGGTCAAGAGTAAAACAATCTCATACCGTGAAGAAGCAGCTCAGATCGAGGTGGGGGAAAGACAGGAAAAGGCAAGAGGGAAGAATGAGAGAGGAAAGGGGGTGGGTTGGGGAGGGGGTCAGGGCAGGGTGGTGGCGCGGCCCTTTATGGCCAGGACTCGTCGAGGAAGGCAGGGGGTGAGTCCAGGGACGTAATTCCACAGCTTTACCCGGCAGTCACTATGGGGGGAGAGGCAGAGAGGCAGAAAGGAGAGGTGGGAAGAGATGGGACATGGTGGGAACAAGGAGAGAGAAGAAGAAACCCGGCTGAGTAGGGCCCCTGGGACTGGGGGCCTGGCACTGCCTGCACAGGGGGCCACACCCACAGCTGGAGGAGCAGAGGTTTGGGAGTGGCAGGGCAGGCCTTAGCTCCTGCACGGGATTGCTGGGAGGACCAGTCTTGGCCTGAGGGTCAGTGGCTCCCTGATCCCCTGCCTAGTGGAGCACCCAGGACACTGGGTGCTTAGTGCTCAGTGCAGATGAACAGGAGGTATAGAGAGGAGGGCTCTGTGGGGTTCTGCTCTGTGAATCGGATCTGCGGGGGACAGCTGCTCGACCCTGAGCCAATTGTCAATCTACTGACTCTAGGAAGAGGGAGGGGAGCAAAGAGGTCCTTCTGCCCAGCACCCACCTGGAGGCCGTAAAGATGTGCTTGCTGTTGGTGCAGATGGCATTGATGGGGCTGTCATGGCCCTTGATCTCACCAATGGGTGTGAAGTTGTCCACATTCCAGACCTTGATGAAGCCTGCCCGGCAGGCGCTTAGCAGCATGGGCCGGCCAGGAACGAAGGCCAGGGCACATACCCAGTCCTTGTGAGCATTGGGGATTTGCTGTGGGAGGGTCAGGGCTGATAAGGAGTAAGGAAGGGAGGGGGCTTGCCCCAAGAGCATCACTCTTGCTAGTTGGTGGATGCTACCTGGCTCCTGGTGTCTACAGCTATCAAGAAGACACCCGAGCATTCCCAGGAGCCAGGCTGAGCTACGCTGTCAGGGGACTCAAAAGCCCAGAAGGGTCCTTCTGCGCATTCCCATGTTCAAACTTCTGTACTGCTGGAAAAGTACCTCCAGAAAAGCTAAGTTTAAGCCAAGGGCTCCACACAAGAGTGGATGCTGTACATTCAAACGGGAAGCAAGGGCTTTGTGGAGAGCATAGAACAGAGGGCCTCAATGGAACCACACCACAGGCTGCAGGGAGAGGAGGGTGGGGACAGCAGGGAGATGGCAGACAGCAGGCAGTCTTGGAGGGGCTCTGCTAAGGTCTGCGTGGGGCCTTGCCCTGAACCATTCCACCCTTCCCCTCCCCGAACCTGAATGAGCTCCTGCTGTTCCAGATCCCACTTCTTGATGCCATTGTCCCTGGAGCCACTGAACAGTATGTCTCCTTGGATGGCCAGGCATTCGATACCATCATAGTGAGGGGGCTCGAAGTTGTGGGTTGGACCAATGGTGCCCATCACACAGTCACCCAGCTGGAACATCTGCAGAGGAGGAGGGGCAGAGCCCAGAGAGGAGCATGTTTGGGGGCAGGCCTTGAGCACTGTTGGAAGAACACTGCCAGTCCCACCTCCCCCATCTCCCCTTTATCCACTTTTCTCCACTTTTCTGGCCATGCGAAGTGTCCAGCTATATCCATAGAGAGGAAGCCAAATTAGTGGGTTTTTACATATTTTGTATCTTTTCCCTATTTATTGTTTTAACGGTTGCATCATACCCCATTCAGAGGCTCTACCTACAAGCCTCACACATTTAGGTGGTTAATTTTTCACCATGTACAGAATAATTCTATGCCCTTAACTGTCACACACATCTTCCTGTCTTCTCTGAGATGCCCAGCAGCAATTCCCAGAAGTCTCCTTGTTTTTTATGTGTTCCCTGGGTAACGGGGTAAAGGCAGAATGGGCGGAGATAGTGAGAGCAGCATCTTTCAGGCCTCAGGGCAGAGGTGGCTCTAGTCAGACCCCAGCTGGTGTCAGGGCAGTTACAGGTACCTTCACGTAGTGGTCCTTGGAGCCAGTCACTACGAGGTCATGCTGGTTTGAAGTCTGGGTGACTGTCAGGCACATCACCGGGCCAATGTGGCCTGTCAGCTTGCCAATAGGCTGGAACCTACAGAGGGGAGAGGCCCAAACAGGGAGAGCTGGTTGGAGTGGCACCTAGATAAGAGGACAGGGGTTGGAGGGAATATGACCTGGAACAGACAGGCCAGTCTACTCTTTCTCCCTTCAAAGCAGATCAAGGACCAAGGTTTTCAGAGGCAGGAGACAGGTTCATAGGGTGAGAGGGACGGGAGGTACAGGACTTCCTGCGGTGGGCCACACCGTGCTGAGGTCTGTGGACCTTCCCTCGGCCTATTCTCCTGACTTCTCACTGACCTGTTAAGCTCCCAGATGCGGACCGCATTGCCAGAGGCCACATACAGCATGGTGCCTGAGGGGCTGAGGGCCATCTGGTTGATCTGATGCTCTCCCTGGGCACTGGTGATGGCTCGTGTAGATGTGGCTAGGCAAGCGTCTCCTGAGATCACCTGGCCCGAGGATCTACTCAGAGAGAAGAAAGCAAAGCCAGAGGTCAGAAGAGCCTATCCACACGGGCCAGGGAAACGAACAAGCTTCACTCAGACCACTTTGGAAAAGCCGCCTCTTCCATGATGCCTTTCCTATGCGGGCAGAATGACTTCCCCTGGAAGCAGGACCAAAGGGAGAGGGAGCTACACACTACCCAACATGTCTCTATGACCTGTTGGTATGCACTGGCAGGTCTAAACAGACTGTAAGACTCAGGGGCAGGCTCTGAAGCTGGTTCATGTAGAAATCACTTAACTTCTCTGAGCCCCAGTTTCCTCATCTGTTCAAAGAGGTGATAATATTATTTGTGTACTACCCTTCCCCAGACTTCATTAAAAAAATAGCTTTAGGTTCACAGCAAAACTGAGTGGAAGGCAGCTTTCCCATACAGCTCTTTCCTTCCCAACATGCACAGCTTCCCCCATTACCAACAACCCACACCACAGCCTTTGCTACAACAGTTGAACCTATGGTGGACACATCATCTCCAAGCTCATTACATACAGCAGGGCTCTTCCAGGCAGTCTACATTCTATAGGCTCAGCCAAATGTGTGACATTATCTGTGATTACTACATCATGCAGGATACGTTCGCAGCCCTAAATATCCTGTGTTTGCAGCCCTAAATTTCTTGTGTTTGCCTTTCAAGTATCAAACTTAGCAATTCGTGGCTTATAATGCACAAACAAGGACAGAACCCGACTTCTGTTGAGTTTGTGTCCCTGCTCAGGACTATGGTGGGTGGCTCGAGGCTGCTGCCCCCTGCTGGTGTTTTGGATTCCATCTCAAATGGTAGCTCCTGGAGGATTGAGACAAAGGTAGGAGCGGCCCGTGTAGGTCAAAGGCTCAGCACCCTGCTGTTCAGAAACCACCTTGTTCCCCTATGGGCCAGTAAGGACCTTTGTGCCCACCTAATCAGGCTGTGCTGTGATCAGTGGACATCCAAGTAGGGAAGCAGTTTTCTCAAATCTGGCCTGGTAAAGCAGGCCGGTAGTGAAATACTTACGTGAGGGTCCGGATGCACTTGGCCGAGTCCCGGATGTCCCACACTTTGATGTAGGAGCTGGACACAGAGAAGACCAGCCCGGAGTGGCTGCAGTATTTGATAGAAACCACGTTGTTGGGGTGGCCCTTGAGAGCCGCGATCTCCTGCCCCGTTACCAGGTTCCACATCTTGCAACTACGGTCTGCCAGAGACAGGGAAAAGACCATGAAGAGGAGGAAGCTCCCCCAAAGGACGGTACAAGGTCCCACTGGGTGCAGTCTCATAAAACAAACAAACCAACAAAAAATAAAACTTCATGAGGCAGAGAAGGGGCTGAGAACTTTAAGGGGCTGAGGTGTCCTTGGCTGAAAGAAAATTCCTACATTATCTCAAGGATGTGTTATTGTGTTGTCTTTACAACAGCTGCTAACAGACATTTGATTGTAAATGCTGCCGAATTAATCCAATACATATCCACTGCTTATTAAATGACAAAGTAGCACACACACATGGGAAAACTTGGAACCAATCAATCACACCTCAGCTGACAGCTATCCCCTCTCCTGTGTGTATAAATGTATGTGTCATACGTACACATGCATCTATTCATATGTGGATATCCGGGTCCCTATTATGCATGCATGCTACAAATTGGTTCTTTCTTCTGGTCACGTCTTTAACTTCTTTGCTGTGACTGGCTGTAGGACTGTGAAGTCCTGCAGCTGAGACCAGAGGAGCAGACTGACAGATGCAGCTGCAGGGATGACGTGGGTGCCCGGTAATATTGGGGAGGAAGTGGTGGTATTAGAAAGCGGGGGATGTTGGACTTCTGGGAAGCTTCCCAAAATGTCTAAAGAGGGGCGTGGGGGTAGTGGTAGAGCCAGCAGGATCATGGGAGGGAAGGCTCAGCCAGGAGTGAGTTGACTGAGAGCCCTGAGCCAAGGCAAAAGACAAGAGTCCAGCAAGTTCTCCACGCAGCCTCAACTCTCGTTTGGGCTCTGTATGCCGTTGCCTTCACAGCCCAAGCTGGGAAAGGAATGTGGGGTGGGTGAGAGACCCTAACCCCACGGCCCCTCAAGTCTCCACGCACCTTTGGAGCCCGTGAAAAGCAACTCATCGGTGGCATCCAGGCAGAGGATAGGCTTGGTGTGGCCCTCGGCCATGGAGACACACTGCAATGGGGCTGTCCGTGCTCCCTTTGCTCCGCCGATGGGGGTGATGATGCCCCTTCCCAGGAGAGAGGGAAAGAGGATGCGCCAGTCAGCCAAGGAGACCGTGGCCAGGCTGACTGAAGCACACATAAGAGAGGGGTCTGGGCTGAGAGGGGACAGTGAACAATGAGAGATTCCAGGACTGCTAGCAGAACTCCACCAGGGTCTGGAAGCCAGAAGGAGCTGCAGTTGCCATCCTCAGCCCTGCTGGAGAAGCCCGTGCCAGGCACACGGGAAGGAATGGGAAGGCTACCTAACTAGAAGTCAGAGACGGGCATGCAGCCAGCCCTGGTGGGGTCGGGCTGAGGACCAAGTGCTAACAGTGACCTCTGGAGCTTCCATCAGTCTACACACTTCTTTGGCGGTCAAAAATGTGGGGAGGACAGGAGAGAGGAAGGATGTCCAGGCTGTCATCCTCCCCATACTTCATTTGGAAGTCAGTGTTCTAGGGCCGGCACCTTCCAGCAGTGAGGCAGATGGACACCTACACAGAGCCTCGAGTTGGACCAGCATGGTCAGATCTGTGCCTGTCACTTACAAAGGGATAAATCAGGGCTGGGCACACACCTGTTATCCCAACATTTGGTAGGCTCAGGCAGGAGGATTGTTGTGAATTTAAGGCCAGACTAATCTATATAAGGAACGTAAGGCCAGCCTGGCACACATAGGAAAACGTGTCAAACACAAGCAAACCAGCCAACAAACAAACAAAAATCCCCTAAAACCTCCAAAGGGATAGATAGATCAGGGGACTGCAGCCCAGCTGGGGGGCTGGGATGCTGGGCCTTTCTGGAGCAAGCCTGCCTGGGCCTGCCTGGACCTGGAATGGTACCCGCTGGTTCTGCACAGCCTGGGAGCAGGAATAAGGCCAAGTCAAATAAGCATGAGAGTTTTAATATACCTCTTGGGGTTCTGAGGATGGTTTTGCCTTTCTCAGGAAGGTCTTTAAGGATGAGACCCAGCTACGTTACATCAAAACCACATTCTAGCTCTTCAATAGAGAAGGCTATTGTGGACACAATGGTTGTAGGGATTACCGAGATGACCCACATCCTGCATGGAGCACTCTTGCACGATCCTGCAGACTTGCCTTGGTCAGGTGCGACACCAGGACACTAGTCAGACATGCCCACATGCCAGATAAGCACATGCATAAATAACTCCCTGCTTTTGCTTCCAGCTTGTGACTCTGGTTTGGGCTGAGTTAGGCCAAGATTGCCATGAGAATGTATATATCAAAGGAGTTGAAAGAAGCTGGCGTATTACTGGTAACATCTATTGGCAAGGCCTCACTGCACAGGATAAATCAGTGGTGTTAACCACAGTCAGGCAGAGTTTGGGAACCAGAGAGTGTGCCTGGAGAGCTAGAGGGAGCTCTTGGCCTTTATATGGGAGCCTTCTGATGCTGGGATCCTAAGTGGAATAGACCCCCACAAGCTGTGTGCTAAGAGATACAAGCAGGGCACTGTCTCCCTTGGTGCCCCTCAGAGCTGAAGCTTGCAAGACTCACCCACCAACCCAAGCTAAGTTAAGAGAACCGCAAGCACAGCCACCATAGCCAACGACGCTCAATAAAGACTAGCGCTGACAAGGTCCTCATGTCACCTCTTGAGCAGTGAAGCTTTGCTTCAACTCCAGTCCAACCCAGGCTTCCATGTCCCTCCCCACCTTGCCCAGGGCAGGAGGGAGAAGAGAGCAGGGCTAGCCACAAGCAACCCCATCACAGGCCCTTAGCTCTAGCCAGGCATGGCATAGTCTGAGGCCACGGGGCCACCACGAGAGGAAGGAACCATGGGGCGAGAAGAGGTCTCAGGGGAGCCATGGATGTGGAAGAGGCAGGGGCTAGGAGAGGAGGGGCAGCATGCTGAGGACAGGGGTACAGGAGGGAGGGGCTGGTGTAGCATGAGGCAGAGAGGAAAAAAAAGAGAGAGAGCAAGAAGGGGCTCAAACATGAGAGACATTCTGTGTGTACCTCAGGACCTCCGACAAAGAGGAGTCGCTGTCATCAGACCTGGGAAGGGCAGAAAATTAGCTGGATTAGGGGAGAGAGGAAAACACATAGGAATGGCGGTAGCAGCAGCAGCAGCAACAGCACAGGGAGGTCAGAGGGTGGTTATTCTCCTCAGGGAAGGCAGAGAGAGGCAGGGGAGGGGAAGAGGGCCTTCGAGGAAGGTGGTGGGGTCGGGGTGGGAACAGACTGGCCTGGGAGCTGGGAGAGCCCCCCACCAGCGGACAACCAGGGGGTCTCTCAGCTAGCAGGGGAGGGGGAGGGGGAGGGCCATAGGAGCTGTGGGAGGCCAGCCCACTCTTGGGGGTTCCAGGGCTCTTTGCTAGTTCCAGGCTCTCTGGTTGGCCCACTGTGTAAGCCGGGACCAGCTGCAGCACTCCAGCAATGCTCAAGCCTGCCCAAGGACACAAGACGGCCCCGCTGCTCTTTCCCTCCCTGAGATCATGTCTGGAAGTTAACTCTGTGCTGCATGTGGGTCCCAAGACTGGACCAATGGATAGGACCAAAACCTGTAGACCAGGCTAGAAGGGACAGAGTCCTACCCCAGTTTGTGGGGGTCAGGGAGGACAAGTCTAGGATGGATGTAGTGGCACATGCCTGTAGTCCTAGTGCTTAGGAGGGTAAAACAGAAGGACAAGAGTAAAGTATTAAGACCCTGTTTCAAAAAACGAAATGAAGAAACAAATAATATCCAAGTGGTGGTGGCGCACGCCTTTAATCCCAGTACTCGGGAGGCAGAGACAGGTGGATCTTTGTGAGTCCAAGTCCAGCCTGGTCTATAAAGTGACATACTCCAAAACTACAGAGAAACCCTGAATTGGGGGTGGGGGGATAATAAACAAAGTGACCAGTCAAGCCAGCCACATGACACTGGGGAGGGGTGTGTCATGATGGGGAGGGAGGGTCAGGCACACCCACAGCTTCTGTAGCAGGAGCTGAGATGAAGGACGCTGACCTGTGGGGTCTGCCCCTCATGAGTTTAGCATCTAGGGAGCAGCCCTTTGAGCCAGAAGGGATGTTTCTGTGAGAGCGTGGGCAGAGCATGTATCACGTACAAAGGGCACGCAGTCTATAACCTGGGGCTCCCCTGAAGGTCACAGCATCATTGCTCCTCATGGCAAGAAATCTTTCAGGGAAAAGAAAGGAGTCCTTTGGGTAACCATAGAACTCAAGATGGTCACAGTGTGCTTGGGGGGAGCACAGAAATGAAACCATGAATGATGAGGTCCTCTCTAAGGCAAAGTCCATTGTCAGAGTGTCAGGGTTGGCTAGAGTCAGCAGCCCCAGATTCTGGGCCACTTTCTAGGCAAAAGCTTTGGACCACAGTCTTTTTTTGGGGGGGGGGGGGTTCAAGACAGGATTTCTCTGTGGCTTTGGAGACTCTCCTGGAACCAGCTCTTGTAGACCAGGCTGGTCTCGAGTTTACAGAGAACTGCCTGCCTCTGCCTCCCAAGTGCTGGGATTAAAGGCGCCACCCCCACCTGGATGGATCACATTCTTATGCAAATCAGGGAAGACAGCCGATTCTTGGGTTGATTGACAGAAGGGGATGTGTCTGTGAGTCATGCGTGTTCAGTAGACTGTAAAGCAAGGTTGAGCACCTTCTGAATACAGGATGGCTGCAAACAGAATGACCTCATAGCAACCACAGCACACCAGCAGGAGCTGTGAATACAGGGAGCTGAGCTTGCCACACAGGTATAACCCAGAGGTCGCTGTCCATGGGGCAGTGCTCAAGGATTCCTGGGGCCTTGTGTAAAGTCTTTGCAGTCAGGGAGTTTAAGAAAGGGCTTCAGAGAACAGCAGAGACAGCAGAGGCAGATGAAAGGAGCACTTTAGAGTACCCTCTGGTATGCTTGCCCACACTCCTGACTGTCTCACCCTAGCAAGCTAACTTCCGTCTGTTCCTTTCCTGGCATCCCAGCATGCTCTGGGGAAAGGAGAGACCCTTGGTCAGTACAGAGAAGATGAGACTTTCAAGGGCCTCATGGCTCAGAGGAGCTGAAATAGACTGGCTGAGTTCTCCCCAGCTGACCAGTTCCCACAGACTCCCTCCCAGCCTCAAAGCCCTGATTGGCTCTCCACGGGCCTGCTCTTACTTGTCCAGTGCTGATCCCTGGCTCTGGTTGCTGGTGAGACGAGAGAAGACATTGCGGTCATTGCGGGGCCGAGTAGGAGGTGACGATGGAGGTGTGAATCCCATGTCTGCGGATCTGGTAAATGAGAACAGAGTCATCAGTGACCACGCCCTTATCCACAAGTCTACCCAGCATTGGGTTTCCAGCTTCTGCCCCACCATAAAGCCCCAGGAAGACAGGGCTTGTTTTGTAGTGACCCCGGTCAAAATCCTAGATGATGCTTTAAAATATCTATTTTATTTCATGTGTGCGGGTGTTCTGCCCACATTTGTATCAGAGCACAATGCCTGTGGAGGCCAAAAGAGGGCACCAAACACCCTAGAACTGGAGTTAATTACAGGTGGTTGTGAGCCCCTGTGGGAGCTGGGGGTTGAACCCAGGTCTTCTGGAAGAACAGCCAGTGCTCTTAATCACAGAGTCATCATCTCTCCAGCACCCAGATGCTATTCTTAAAAGCACACCCATGGTGTATTTGGAGTTTCACCTACTCTTTGAAATTTGTTTGTAATCCCACAGTGTTCCTGGTGATTTTCTGTCTGATTTACACTGAGTAGTGGATATATATATATATATATATATATATATATATATATATAATTTATTTTTATCTTATGTGTATTGGTGTTTTACCTGCATATATATCTGTGTGAGGATTCTGGATCCCCTGGAACTGAAGTTACTGACAGTTGTGAGCTGCCATGTGAGTGCTGGGAATTGAATTAGGGTCCTCTGGAAGAGCAGCCAGTGCTCTTAACTATGGATTATCTATCTCTCCAGCAATGGAAGTTTTAGGTAACTCAAGTGTGTGTGTGTGTGTATGTGTGTGTGCTGTGTGTGCTTCCAGCTGAGGCTGTGTCCACCGTGATCCCGCAAACACATGTCCTGTGGATGTTCAAGTTACTGCCTTTATTTATTATCACATTTTTGTGTTTCTTAATGATGATTTTGATTTTTATTTGTCTCTTTTGACACATGATCTCACTATGTAGCCCTGTCTGGTCTGGAACAAATTATATAGACCAGGGTGGCTTTGACTGGCCTGCCTCTGCCTCCTGGGTGCTAAGAGTTCAAGTATCAATCCCAATTATATGGTGATTTTTGATTTCTGAAACAGTCCTCTCTGATATTGTTAAGCATTAGAAAGCTGAGAAAGGCTTGACAAGCTTCACTGGAGCCCAAGCTACAGTGTCATTGCTGAGCTTAGCACCGTCAGTCCATGGTACACAGTAACTAAGGTGTCTTTGTTTAAACAAGGTGATGCAGACACCACTGAAAACGTGGTCAGCTCCTCGCAGGAACCGGGCCCTCCATCCTCCCCAAGAACAGTTCTGGCTCTGATTCACCGGCTCGGTGTTCAGAACATCTCAAAGAGCTGAACTGTGGACCATGAGAACTGACAGTTCCTTCAACGAAGAGTCTACCACCTTGATGGCCTGCTGACTCCCCTCAGTGGAAAGCTGTCATTACGTTGCCCTCCCTTTGGATCGGCATCCTGAGTTCATCTCAGTCCTCAGACAGCAACTTCCGGGTGCTCTCTGAGCTCACAGATGAAGTCTGTGTGGCTACAAGCATACAGATGTCCTTTCAACTCCTGACTACCAAGGCCACTTGCAAGTCAGTGCTATGTGCGTCTGTTTTGGTAAAGGCTGGGGTCTGGGGCAGGTTCTTTCTCTGCCTTTCACACACAATGATCACTCTGAGTCCAGATGCCTCATCATCTAGCTGTGAAGACCACCAAACCTCTTAAGACTAAGTATATGACCATGGGGCCATAAAGGGCCGTATCAGCAAGTGTGTATGATGATTAACTGAGAAGAATCCCAAAGCCATTCATGCACCTAAGGACTGGACAGGGACTTGAGCAAATTCTAGAACGTATTCTCACCTGATAGGCTGCCCCCGGTCATAGGACTTTCTTCGGGTCAGAGGGGATGTGTCCGTGCCACCTCGAGACTGTCGAGGGCTAGGAAAGAAGGGCCCAATGAATCCGAGACCTAACTTTCTTCCCACCTTGACCCACGTACCTGGATCCCCTTCCTTACAAAGTGCTGCCCCGGGTGGGCAGGCTGACCGTGCGTGAGACCTTGTCCCGGTAATAGGGGTCCCGGATAGAGAAGCCCACTCCATCCTCTTTGATCTCAACGAGGGAGGCCAGGGACTTGGTAATGTTCTTGGTGGAACTGTCCAGTGGGGGTCCCAGGCATTCTGCAGACACAGCCTTCATTTGGGCAGATAGCTTAGGCTCACCCTAGGAGAGGAGGAATGAGCGGACCAACTTGACCAACTGATGAACCATAAAGGGGAAGTAAGAACTGGGCCTGATGACACAGACCTGCTATCCCAGGTACATAGGAGACCGAGAGTCTAACTCAAAAAAAAAAAAAAAAAAAAGCAGAGAGCAGAAGGTCTAGCTCAGTGTGGGTTCAAACTCCAGTATTGGTGGGGAAAAAACAAAACCAAAACCCATGAGAAGTGGGTAAATTTTGAGGAAAATGATACTGCCTGGCCTGAGGGAGAGTTGCTGATGTGCAAACCAGAGTGTCCATCCAAACTGATCTAATCAGATAGCTCCAGGACTAGGCATAACGCATTGCTCACAGCCTGCAGTTTCCCACATCTGACTTTAATAAGACCTGAGTGCTGGTTCGTTCTCATCACCGATCTCTCATTGTTAAGAAAACTCTCTTACTGTTGACTTTCATGCGGTCCAACAAATAGTTGCAGGAAATGTAACCTAGAGTTCCAGAGTCAGCTTTAACTCTGAGTCTCAGGCTGAGAGGGAGGCGTTCTGTAAAGTAGGGTCTCTGGATATAGTGATGTCATGGGGTAGAAAGAGTTCTTGTCATTTCTCCCATCGTGAGAAAGAGTGGGTGCCTAGCCTACATAGCAAATTCTAGGTTGGTCTCCCACCATGCCACCCCTTGTTCCAGGCCACATCCTTCTTGGCATCTGTATTCCTGCTGCGGACAAAATTGAATGGGGGCTGGGGGCATGGAACTGCATTCATAGGGATAGGCTGTGAGAAGAGAGGCGGGCCCCACTAAACCTACAGCCTGATTTCCAGCAGGGCTTACCTTGAACTTGAAGTCGTCATGGCTGGTGGAGCCTTTCATGGTGAATGACTGGGAAAAGCTGAGGAAGAAAGCAAGAGAGCTTAGGACCATGATAGTTCTACTGTAACTAACTATCTAAGTCTCTCTAGGACTTAGTCATGTGGGCCCCAGAGAACCGGCGAATCCAAGCTTAGCCCTGGGGCCTATGGTGAACCCGGTGCACCCCGACCCCCCTCCACGCCCAGGTGCATGCAATGAGGCAGCCAGTGACTCCCTGCTTGAAAACTCACCTTCCCTCAGAGAACTCTGAGACTTCCTCGTCTGTGCTCGCATAGCCATTCTCTGAGGGAGTGGGGGAAGGAAGGAAGAAGATGGTTGAGAGACCCCTTCAGAATATGTGGAAAGGGGACACAGCCTTTCTCTCGGACCAAGGCTTGGGGGGAGTTCTCACACAGGGGGTTTTGGGAGCTGGAAAGCCTTCCCCACACTGAAGCATACCCTGCTGCACATTGTAGATGAGGGCCTGCAGCTCAGGGTGTGCCTCGGCCTTCTCACGCAAAGCATCTAGGAGGAGGTGGTTCTGGGAAGAGCCTGTCATGTCTGTTTGTCTTAGTCGTCCTTCCAGCAGCCGGATCTGGGCTTCCTTCTGTGCTACCTGTAGTCCCTGGGGACAAAGAACAAGGCTTGGGCTTACTCTTCCTAGTCTGTGGCTGATGTAGCCCTTAGGCACATACACAGACACAGACACAGACACACACAGACACACAGACAGACACACACACACGCATACACACACATACATACATACACACACACACACACACACACATGAAGGTCACCCTAGTATATACTCTGTTATGGGTAAACTTACAACCCCTCGTTCAGTGCAGAAGTCCCAACCCCTGTTACCATAAAATGTGACTGTACTTGGAGACAGGTCCTTTAGAGCGGGAACTAGGATAATATGAGGTCATAGGGGTAGTCCCTAATACAGTGTGACTGGTGTCCTTATAATAATAGACCATGATAGGCTATGCAGGAAAGTTCATGTGAAGACATGAGAAGAAACCATGGCCATGGAGAGAAGCCTCGGAAAAAACGCCCTGCTGACACTGGGATCTTAGACTAAGGACATCCCTGATGCACCAGCCACCCAGCCTGTGACATTTTGTCATGGCAGCCCTAGCACACCCTTACAGCCCCCTAAGACAAAAAGCAGCACTGAGGAGCCCCTGGGGGTCTGGCTAAGACTTGGGCAGGATGGCTTCCCCACTTCTTTCCAGACTAGCTGGTGTCTGTCCCCAAGACTCAGGCCCTAGGATAGGAAGAAACCTTCTTCAGTCTAATGACTCCTGGTGTTCTAGTAGGCAGGGGGTGGGGGCGTGAGGGGGGTGTGGAATGTAATTTTTGTTTCCTGCTCCCCGATTCCCAATATGCACACACTTCTCCCTCTGCTCCAACAGACCCAAGTCCAGTCCTGCTGAGGATGGGCCTGGGCACCTTTAACTGAAGCCGTGTGGTATGCCAAGGCCCTTACGTGCAGCGTTCTGTACAACCAACTACAAGCTCTGTATTGTCAATGCTCCGGTTTTATAGCCACAGAAGTGGAGGCTTGCAGGTTCAGTAGCTTGTCCCAGCCTGTGAATGACGCAGGTGGGAAGGAGCCAAACCCGTGGGCTTCACCACCAGGGTATGTGTTGCATGCCCAGTTCGCGGGAAGATGCAGCTCACCTTGTCAATGGACGCCTTGAGGAAGTTGTCTAGCAGTAGGCGGGCTTCAGCTAGTGAGCAGGAGCTAATGACCACTGACGTATCTGTTGAGTCCAGCTCCTCCTATTTGAGACCAAAACGCAGAAACCTTGTCACACAGGGCTGCCGAGCCCGCTCATTGCTACTACCCCACCCAGCCAGGCTGGGTCCTGTGGGTACCTTGGTTTCCTCCAGCTGCATGATGGTGGCTTGGCAGTCAGTGATGCTGTCATTGATGTAATCAATATTGGCTGCCAACACTTCCATCTCCTCAGCCAGCTCCTGCAGCCCCTTCTCCTCCTCGGGGCTCTCAGCCTGCAGACGCTCCCGCTTCCTCCGCAGGGCCTCCTGTAGGAGGAATAGCTCCTCCCTTTTCTGTGGGGGGTTTGGAGAGAGGGAGGATAGTGATGGAGGGGACACCTCGGCCTAAGCAAGCTCTGCTTTCAGATCGTTCACCAAGACACCCGCCTGTCGGGGTCACGCAGAGGTCAGAACAGGCACGAGGAGCCGGAGAAGTGGGGAGTGACTGTGCAGGTGGAAAGTGGGGTGGGAGGGATGAGGGGGGCCCCACCTTAATGAGTCGCTCCATGTCAGCCTCCAGGTTGACAATGGTCATCCTCTGCATGACAATGTCGATGATCCTCCGTTCCAGGGACTGCCATTTGAGTCTTGCAGCCTTACTGAAGCTTTGGCTGGCCCCTTTCTTCTGGAACTTCTTCCTGGGAGAGGGAGGCAAACGGGCTTTGGCTGACTGCTCTGAACCTCCGAAGATCGACTGAGCTCCTGCACAGAGCCTGACAGACAGCCCAGGCACCAGAGCACTTTCCAGAGCTTCACAGTCCCATCCTGTCCTCAGGCCCTGCTCACACGCCTCACCTGGCTGGGCCCACAGGCCATGCTCACTCTCCTCACCTGGCTGGGCCCACAGGCCTGCTCACACTTCCATCCTGCCCACAGGCCCTGCTCTCACTCCTCACCTGGCTGGGCGGGTGCCATTGACAGTGGCTGCAGGATGGTCTCCCAGGAAGTGGTTGATCTTCCGGTTCCACTGGCGCACTATGCTGGAGACAGAGCGCGCTCCTGATTCAGCCTCAGACGAGGTAGTGCTGGCAGATACCTCAGCCCCAGAATCCAAATTGTGGGGCTTCGATCCTACACGCCCAGCCACTCGCTCAGACATGGGCTTTGCCAAGCGCCTTAGTGCAGAAACCTGGGCAAAGTGAGGACAAGAAGAGGGGACCCAGTGAGCAAGGAAGACTGGAGCTTCAGGAAAGCCTGACTTGAGGGTTGGGAGAACAGAGGCACTGTGCAGGCCTGAGCTTGGGGCTGCAAAGGGATAAGAAGCCTTCAATGTAAAATAAACACAAGAGATGTTCTCTCTCTCTCTCTCCTTACTCGTATTTCCTTGAAGGATATGTGTTTTATGGGTGTGTATGCGTGTGCACATCTGGGTGTGCATGTACACATGTTTCCTGTGTGGACTCCAGAGGTGGACACCGAGTGTCTTGCTTTATTTCTCTATTACTCAGTGTCTCTCAGTTAACCCAGAGCTCTCCAGTTAGCTAGACCAGCTGGCCAGCAAGCTCTGAGATTCATCTGTCTCCACCATGCCGGGTTTTTAATGAGGGTGCTGGGGATTAACGCCCAGGTCCTCAAGCTTATGTGGTAAGTCATTTACTGATGGGGTCATCTTCCTAGCCCCTTTTTCTCTTTGTTGTTTTTGTTTATTTTGCTTTTGTTTCTTGAGACAGGTTTCTCTGTATAACAGCTCTGGCTCTCCTGGAACTCACTTTGTACCAGGCTGGCCTCGAATTCACAGATCTGCCTGTCTCTACCTTCCAAGTGGGATTCAAGTGTGTCACCACTACGTGGCTTTTAAATGACCGGTCAGGCCCTGGGGGTGGGGTGTGTGTCTTCTGCCCTCTAGGTTCGGCTCACTGGTTGAGAAGTCATTTCTCATGGGCTACCTACAATTTGGCAGGCTATGTTCACTGAATGAAAGGAGATCCAGGCCCCAAGCAGCATGCTTTTCCGTCCCCCTTCCCCCCCACATTGCTTTAGAGGGTAACTTGGGAGCCAGCCCTGTACATCCCAGCCTGATGAGAGTCCTCACCTCCTGGGTTTTCCTCCTCAGGACTATTTCCTGCTGCCTCTTCTGAGACTCCAAGGCCCGTATCTGAAACTGAAAGGAAAGGTTTGGGCCACATTCAGCCGCCAACCACACTCTTGCTGTCCAGACAGGGTTGGGGACAGGCTGGGCGCTCTACAGCCAAAAGCTCAAGATTTTCTTGTGTTGGGTGATTCTTACACTGCCAAACTGTAGATAAGATGACACACAGAGTTGCGCCTTTCTACCAGGAGTGGCCATGAGGAATCCCCGCTCACCAGGGCAATTCTCTTGGTCTTGTCTCCTACTATGAACACGAATCTGAACTAGCCAGTCTTCCTAGGCTAGCTCTTCTGTGCCCGAAGCTCCATGTGTCCGATTTTGCTAGTGGCCTTGAAAACTTCATGCCTTTCTCTGGATGGGACCAAAGCCAACCGTGGCGCCACCCTTCTAATAGGCTGTATGTGCTCCAAGCATGGGTGTTGTCACTTGGAACAGTAGGAACTGGGGGGTGAAGGGTCCTGGTAGGGAAGGGTGGCTGAAGGCTCCAGGGAGCTCTTACCTCCTGCCTCCGTTGTTCTTTCTTGAGCTGAGCAATCTCCCGGTTCCTCTTGGTCTCCACCAGCCGTCGCCGCTGCTGCTCCTCACGCATCTGCTTCATGAGGGCCACCTGGGATGGCAGAGACACTGGAGGTGAGGCAGGAGTGGGCAAGAGCGGCTGATATGCCCAGTCACAGCTGGTTTTGAGGACACTGGTCAGGGAGGTAGCCCTCTAGACATCACTGACTTGGGGGTCCGAAATGTAAGATTTCCTCCCCGCTCGTCCTGAGGGGCTAAGATAATCTGACTAGCCGTTAAAGAAGTGGCCTTACCGCTTACAGTCTATCCCAGTCCCCACTAAAAGCCACCATCCTCAGCTTGGCTGAGATTCCAGGGCCAGTCTCATAGTGACAGCAACATAATAACTTGCTACGTGGCAGGCCCCAGCCTTATGATGCGCATCTCTCCTGTTTTACAAAGAAAGAAATGAGTCTTCCAGACAAAGTGACTGAGAGACACAGAGCTAGGAAGAGCTGGCTCGACTTGGAGCCTGGGTCATCTCACTTCCCAAACCCAGGCTCCTCTAAGTCACCTGCATGTGCGTCTGCGTTCCTCACTGCAGGGAGATGAGTGCACGCCTGGTACAGGACAGGGTTGAAATGGGCTCAGGACTGAGGCAGCATTGCTCTGCAGGGTTCCTATCAGGAGACCCTGTAGCTCTGGGTCTCACCCCGTCAAGATCTGCAGACACAGGCTCTGCTTAGTCATTGGCTGCTCTTCTTCCTACCCTTCAAAGGAAGAACTGGGGCCCTGCTCGGGCACTGTGAGACAACCCTAGGCCCTTCTTTTCCACTCACAGCCCTGGGATCACAAGGGCATAGTCAGGTGACCAGAGCTAGGTCCTGGATGAAGGGCCTCAGAGGTCTAAGAACTGAGAACATGAACACGGGTGGATTCTCCTGTCTTTGTACCACGTCTTGGGCATTTGGTCATTTTTCCAAGATTCAGAAACCCCATGAGAGTGAGCCCTTGTGAGGCGTCTGGGGTCATTTCCACTCAAGATGGGAGCTAGTTGGGGGAGGTTGGGACTATCCTGAACAGGCACCAGTAAGAAATCAGGGAGTGTGGGGGGGGGGGGAGGTGGGGGGGTGGGGGGGAAGTGCATCAACAGACAAGCATGCCAGAGTTGGCTCAGAAGTACATGTAGTAGTACCCAGGTCACAGCTGACTGCAGACAGCCTGGGACTAGAGCTCACTGGGCCCCCTCTGCATTACTAAAGGGCTCCAGGGGCCCAGGGGATTCTGTGGGTGTTTGAATCGCAAGTCCTTTTACCATCAATGGCATCATGTCTACAGGGTGGAAATATTGAAGTAGAAAGTGAGTTTGGGGCTCTTTGGGGCCATGCTGGTTTGATCACAGCAAGGCAGGGAGGGACTTTTTCATCTGCAAATAGAGGACCTGGACCTCCCCAAGGACAGCCTGTCCAGGTACAGATCCATTTCCTCTAAAATCAATTAGCTTTGTCTTTCCCGTGTCCACTGGCCAGAATCAGTCAGGTCAGCAGTCAAGACACACTTCCTAGTGACTCCTGTCCCATGAGTCCCCAAGGGACTCAGCTTGCTGGGGCTAGCACCTTTGCCAAGCTTTGTTAGGGGTCTAGTCCCAGAGCTTAGCTCAGGGCTGTATGGAGAGCTGAGAGATACCAGAAGCTATGGGCCAGGACAGGAAGGTCCGAGGGTGATGGAGGATATACACAGAGCAAGGATCTGCAAGCTCAGGCAGGAGCTAAAACCACCCAGATACCAGAAGTTCAAGACCCAAGCCAATGCCATCAAAAGAGCAGACCCTGCAGACTGTACCCTGTGGACTGCGGCCCAGAGCCACCAAGAACACACACCAGTTCAGAACATCAAGGGCAGAAGTTGCATCCCAGCACTATGTCCTGGTAGCAGGAATTACCTTCCCTGAGCTTCAGATCTCCTTGAACACAATGGGAATGCTAGCCTCCTTTCCTAAGGATGGAACGTGACTGAGCATGCAAGATGCCTAACAGTGCCAACTATTACTATGACTAGAGGCTTGTACCAAATGAGGCTTTAAGGCTTCCTTGTGCAGACAGAAAATATTAGTACAGCTATAGTGATATATATATCACTATATATAATATATATATTATACTAACATATATATATTATACTAATAGTGCAACTATTAGTACAGCTTCCCAATACGAGGGCAGCATTGAGCAAGGTGCCCGCAATGAAGCCAGGTTACTAGGAGGGAGTGCGCATGCTTGGGGCAGGACCAAATCAGGTGATGTGTGTTCAGTGGAAGAGCCACACTTGACAGCAGTGATAATATTTAATGTGGAACACGGATCCTAAGACACGACATAGGTCCCCAGACCCCGCTCCTCGTGTCCGTTGCCTACCTTGGCCTTCTTCATCTCCGCTACCTCCGCTTGCAGCTTCTTCAGCTCCCTTTCGTAGCGGGACTGGTTCTTGAGCAGCCTGGCGTGCTCCTTTTGGGCAGCCTGGAGCTTCTGCAGGTCCCGGTTCATCTCCCGCAGCCTCTTTTCATAATCCGCCTTTATCTTGTTGGCCTTCTCCTCCGTGTAGCACTCCATGGTGCCTGGGAACAGGGGGAAGTGGTGTCAGAGCTGCAGGCTCCACGGTTCCCACTACATGTGGGCTTGATGGGGAGACGGGCCCCGAGTTCTAAATTTACAGTTGACCCTTTCCCTGAGCCTGCTTCTTCGTTTGAACAGCGAGGATGTGGGTTCAGCAGCCGCCCTAGTCCCTTTCCTGCTCTGACACTCCATTGCTCAGCAGTGTTTTCAGACCAAGACTCTGGTCTCTGGAAAGGTGGTGTTAACAAGAAAGAATACACTGGCCAGACACTCCCACCAGGACTGGGAACCGACATCCCCAACTGCATGTCTAAGAGCAAGCCGACTTCCACATATCACTCCATCTCAGAAAATCTTACTGCTTCTTGCCCGGTGGCTCAAATCCCGACCTGGCTCCCTTATCAACCAAGCCTCCTGTCCACACAACCAAGCCTTGAGCTCAACCTTCGAAATCCTTGAATCTGACCACATCTTAACCACCTGTCCAATCTGCCTCCTAAGTGGTCTAGCTTCTGCTTTCATCCTCCTATATTACAGCAAGCATTGTGGTTTAGAAATGCCTTTAAGTCTGTAATACCTCTCCCCCAAAACTCCTTACCCTCTCAATACTCTTGAGTCAAAGAAACGTCTAACGACAGACACAACCCATTCTCTGACTGGTCTAGACCGCCATTCCACCAATATGCCGGGCTCACGGCTGCCTCTGGGTCTTCTGTTCCCACTCTCTGGAATGTTCTTTCCATTTCTAGTTCTGCTCTTGTGCTGCCTCATCTCTTTTGAGCTGATTCCAAGGTCACCCTCTCCGGGTAGCCTTCCATGCCCCAGCTGCCCACCCCTAAGCTCGCCATCCCCTTTCCTTTCCGTATTAAAAAACAAAACGAAAGCCCGACTCGGTTGTGCCGGCCTGGATAGCAGTTCTGCTCACTTTATGCTGCTACTCTGCTAGAGTGTACATTCCATGAGAAGGATTTTACACACTAAAGCAACTCCAGCCCCCGGATAACACCTGCTCGATAAGCAATTCAACTAACATTTGCTGAATAAGGGGACAAGGAAATGAATCACCGAATGAGTAGGCTGCAAAACAGCAGAAGGGGGGGGGGGCACAACTTGAGAAGCCTTATAATCTGGATATAGTGTGGGTGGGAGGGGTGGGAGGGGTGGGGTTGGGAGGTATCTTAGTCACGTGCCTAGGGAGATAGAGGATTAAAGATTCCTAATATTTAAGATGGAAAAAGGAAAAAAGAGCTAGGCATAGTAGCACCCGTGCATGGTTCTACCACAGGGAGACTGAGGCAGAAAGATTGCCACAAGTTTTGAAGCCAGCCTGGGCTACATGGCAAGACTCTGTCTCAAAAAGAGGGGACCATCAAAATGGCTCAGCAGATAAAGGCACTTGCTGCCAAGCCTGATGACCAAAGTTCAATCCCTGGGACCCAGATGGTGGCGGGAGAGAACAGGCTTCTGCAAGTTGCCCTCTGACCTCTTTCTCTCTCTCTCTCTCTCTCTCTCTCTCTCTCTCTCTCTGTCTCTCTCTCTCTCTCTCTCTCTCTCACACACACACACCACGCAAGTAATTTGAAAGCAAAACAAAAGTAGCAGAGAAACTGGGTTAGATACAAGAACGTTTTAACTATGGGTCAAAGGTCGCAGTGTTGGCCAGAGGTCCCTTGTGCAGAAGGCCAGGTGCTATCAGAATGATGCTGGGTTTCTTGACAGAGCAGGGAATGGGTAAGAGGAGCGTGGTGCTGGCCTCACTGAGGTTCTGCAGCACGCGGTCGCGCTCCAGCTGTGTGTCTCGGATCTTGTTCTGCAGCAGGATCAGCTTCTCCTCGTACTGGTGCTTGAGCGTCTGCAGCCGCCGCTGGCTGTTCTCCAGCTCGTCAATCAGCTTCTGCTTGATCTCAATCTCGCACGTCAGGTCCGCCAGGTCTGCCTGGAAGTTGACTTCTGCAGGCCGGACAGAGGCAGACTTAGCCCCGTGCCAGGGGCTGGGGCAAGGGAGCAGATGTGGCAGTCGGGGGTCAGGGACCATCCTTTATCAGTGACTGGAAAGGTAGGCAGAGTGCTGCCACATGGGCCAACACGTTCAATGAGCCACTTTAGAAACGCATGTCTGATCTCAGGAGCTTGGAGGGAGTCTAACACCTTCCCCACCCTGATGGGCCCACGAGCCTGCATCACCATAGGACCACGCTTGGGTGGGGGAGGATAAAGTGACCCAGAGCACCCTGTAGGGCTGTAGGTAGGAAATGACAACAGGACAGAGCTGAAGGGCAGATGTCTGCACATGAAGAGGAGGGTGTTGGCACTAGCCAAAGTCATTCATCAGAATCCACCAAAGTGGGTCAGAGACCTCTCTGATCATGCTCAGTGGTAACTCAGGGAAGGCCAGTACCTTTGCACAAGGCAGTGATAAGCACTGGACTCATCAAGTCTTGTGAAGGGTCGACCTAAGCACAGTGGTGGGCATATACCGAGAGCTAAGTGCCACCCATCATTTGTTATTACTATTTTGTTGGCTTCACGTGCAGGACTCCAAGCCCTGTCTAGACAAGCAGTCTCTGACAACATTAGCAGGCCCGACCCCACCCTGATCCATCCGAAATTTTTCTTGGGAGCCAAGTTCTAACTGACAGTCCCACCATGGGGACTGGCTACAAGTGTCTCATCTCCCCTGCCCCAACCCACGCACCCTTTTCTTCGGGGTCGGAGTCTGAGTCTACCAGGCTCTCTTCGCTGCCCGTGTCTTCATCCTCATCCTCACGCCCTTCCTCCTCCTCACAGCCGCTCTCGTCTCGCTCCTCCTCCTCCTAGGCACAATACACCATTAGGGTTGTACTTATCTCATGAGATGGGAGCCCCAAAGCAGAGACCGGGCCAGATACAAGACTTCAGGGATATCAGCAGGGGTGGGACCCTGCCACACCCTCCTCTGGGAAGACCATCCACTCCTAGCAGCCTTTGTGGTAGATGCTCAGTCTAGCATCATCCATTTAAGATGAAGCAAAGACCAGAGGGATGGAGATCACCATGGCAACAAGTCAGCATTATCAAGAAACTCAAGGGTGAACTAAAGGCAACTCCCTGTTCCACCCCACACAACACTGATGGAATCTCTACCCCAACAGGGGCGTGGTGGTAAGCCCATGGTGAGGAAGACGGGGAGAGGGGGGTCCTCACCTCCTCAGCCTCATTCTCGTCGGTCTCCTCACTATTTTCCTGATGGAGTTTTGCCCTCTTTTTGAAGGCCTCTTTCTCTGGGCTGTTTATGGAATGAAATGAAGCCAGATAAGAGACTAACACCACAGGCTGGTGGTAGTAGGACTAGGTTCCTGCTTTGTAGGGAGCCAGATGTACTTCTCCAGTACCTACCCCCAACCCTGCTCTATCTCCTGGAATTAACCTTGTGAAAAAGCACACAAGGGAAGGTTGAGGAGGTATCTTTGCTCCAAACTGAGCAAGCCCATTACTGGTGTGCCCCTAGGAGTGGGGTGAGGCTGCGTAGGGGTAGTCGTCCCTGTACGTGGGGTAGGAAGCAGTCCTCCTGGAGGGTGCGTGGGGGCGGTCCACTCCAAAGTTCTGGCTGCAGGGGAGGTAGAGACATTCCACTCACCTCTTCCTCCGCTGCCTAACCTCTTTCTTTTTCAGCCGCTCCAGGTCTTGCTTGGCCCTTCGGATCACTTCAGAAGCATCTTCCATGGAGCTGGCCGGGCTGCCCCCAAACGCTGGGCCTGCTGGAGATGCTCCCAGGGAGTAGGGATTGCGAGCAGAGGCCCGTGACAGGCTTCGGCGGAGGGACTCATTCATGGCCTCACTCTCCAGCAGCTTTGTTCTGTGTGGACAGAGTGAGTGGGTGGGGCCAGGCAAGCCACACAAAATTGGCCTGGCCAAGGCCCTCCAGCCTGCTCACAGTGCATAAGCGTACTCACCGGAGCTCCTCAATCTCCCGGATGTAGTTCTGGATCAGAGCGCCAATGGCCTCATTGCCATCACCTGAATGGAGAAGACAGACAGGCACAATAAAGAAAACAGGGGACAACAATAAGGGCGGAGGCCGTGGCTCTAAGACTGGTGGCGGCCTTGTATGCGCTTCCAGCATGCTACGTCACGCAGGCTTTTCCATAAGGGAATCTATGTGAAGGAAATGCCTGAACATGATCACAGTTGTAACCAAGCACTGTTGGGTAATAGCATGAAATTGGAAACAATCTAAACGTCCATCAATAATGGCTGTTCAATAAATTATTCAACATCACATATGGAGCATCATGCAGTCGTTTAAAAATTAAGTGGCTTTTAACGTGCAGATTTATAAGACATGATGCTAAATGAAAAAAAGGAAGTCATAAAATAGAAAGTATGACCTCATCTACAGAAAATGCAATGCATATTCTTCACATACATACAAATGATACATTCAAATGCACTTACACTCAAAACAAATGTACTGAGAAAGTGTGGGAAAACACGGACTTAGCTGCACAGGAATGAGCCTTCTGAAAGCAGAGACGTGGGTGGAGAGCCTGCTGTGGCGATTTTCATCTTTTTCTTAATGTACCACGTGTCTCTTACAGCTATGCGTGTATCATGCTACATTAGCGGGGCGTGCATAAATGTACTAATCTGGGCACTGGCTGGCCATCGCAGCCTGCTTGATACCAAGAGGCTGAAGTGGTAGGAGGCATGTTATTGCTTCAAGCTGGTCCACTGTGCCCCAACTTACCAGCCTTGGCTAGAAGCAGGTTGGCCTCCTGGCTCATGAGCTGTGTGACCCGGTTGTTGATGGCATCGATGGCCTCCTGCATGGCCTTCACGCGAAGCCGCAGAGCCCCATTCTCCTTCTGTAGCATGGCATTCTCCCGGAACAGGTCACTGTAGCCCTCTGCACCGTCCTCCCCAATCACCCGCTTGCCCTGGGTTGGAGACAGGTAGGGAGCACTCAGGTGCTAAAGGTCATGGGAGGGTACAGTGACAGTCCTCTTCCACCTGTCCTCAGCCTTCCCCAGGGCAGAGTGGCACTTGTGGTCTCTCCCTTTCTCTGGTTTTCCTAGCTTAGCTCCTGTCTCCCAAGGCTCAAAAGCTTACAATGCTTGCTCACACAGCACTGGATATGGGGCTTCACTGCTTATAACCTCATTGCCTGGGAGTCTGAGGCATGAGGGTCACAATCTCAAGGCCAGCCTGGGCAAAATGAGTCCCAGGCCAACCTGGACTACATAATGAGACTCCTCTTATAAAACAAACAAACAAACAAACAAACAAACAAACAAACAAACAGCTTGGTGGTGGTGGTACCAGCTTTAATTCAAGTACTTAGGAGGCAGAGGCCAGCCTGGCCTACAGAGACAGTTCCAAGACAGCCAGGGCTACATAGAGAAACATTGTCTCGAAAAACCAAAGACATAGTTCTCTCTCTGAGTCAGTCTGGCGTAAGACCACAGGGAGTGGTGGGGACTGGGGTGGAGAAAAGTCACAGAGAGGCCGTCACTCTCTTGATATCTTTGCTCCCTAACGTTTAACGGTCTGCCTTAAAGCTAGAATCAGCAAATCAGAAACCATGCATACTGTCACCAAGACACTGGGCTTACAGAATTGTCTGCTGTATAAATAAAAAGTTAAGTGTTGTAAACTAATGAATTTGGCCTTTTTAAACCCCTCTCTGAGCCGGGAATTGATGGATCTCTGTGAGTTCGAAGCCAGCATGGAGCATGGTCTACAGAGTGAGTTCCAGGACAACAGCCTCCAAAGCAATACAGAGGAAACCTGTATTGAAAAACCAAAAAAGAAGAAGAAGAAGAAGAAGAAGAAGAAGAAGAAGAAGAAGAAGAAGAAGAAGAAGAAGAAGAAGAAGAAGAAGAAGAAGAAGAAAAGGACCCCCCCCCACGAATGTCACTCAGTCAAAGAACTACTATTTACCCTATCAGGGCAAAATTTTAGCAGTGCAGAGTTTGCCATCACTTTTCATTGCCTTGACTCTAACCATCTGTGTCCTGGGTTGCAAAGGAGGTCAGTGGCTCTTAACAGCTCACAGACAGGATATGATTGTACAGTTTGTTTGTATTTGAATTATGAAATTTCTTCATATAACAAACATTGCTACTCACTCCAGACAACTTAGTGCCAGTTGTTGGTGGAGACAAATTTTTCTGCAGAAGTTGAGACTTCCTCCTTGACTTCCAAAAAAGTAGTCAGACAAGTTGCAGTCATCTGAAACCATGTCCAAACCCACCCATCTGTGTGCCAGATTCAGACTAGGGGCCACCAGCGGGTGACGTCAGCCTTGGATATGTGGAATTAGACATGCCCCTCAGAGCACCTGTTTTTCTCCTTCCTATTGTATTTTATATGGCTTACTCCCTACCCAGAGTGCCTGCTGGCCTCCTCCTGCTGATACTCTATTCTTTTTTCAAAATCTACAAGAAGAATTCCTTTCACAAAGCCCTCCCTGACTGCAAGCAGGCTGACTCTTCTGCCTCTGTTGGACACTCCTGTGTCCCCGCTGTCAATGACTCCACCATGGTGAAGTGGTCTCATCTATTCCAATGCAGTACATTCAGTGGACGTGAAAGCACCTGGGAAGTACCTTCCCTGAACAAAACACCCACACTACAAAACCGAGGTGCTCTAATTCTTAGGCTTTGTGTTCTAAGCCTGGATGGCTCAGTCTGAACCCAGTACTAGGAGCCACATCTGATGCACAGCGATGTCTACCAGACATGATGGATGGGTGATGAGAAGTGGGAGGCACACGCCCGACCTTGTCGTGGGATGCTATAGGGCAGGGTGTGAAGCAGGGCACCGTCTCCTCCTGGGAGTGCCCGGGGGAGCCTGGGTGTGCTCACCGCTTTGTACTCCATCAGTTCCATCTGCAGGCGTGCAATCTCAGCTCGCAGCGCACTGATCTGCTGGCTGGTCTTGTCCTGGTTCACCACCACTTTGTTTTTGATGTTGCGAGCCCGGTTGGCATATTTGAGAGTGTTAAGCGTCTCCATGAAGTCCCGATCCGAGGGGCTCACACAGGCGATCATGATGGTCTGGCTAAGAGGGCAACCAGGCTGGGTGAGGACAGAGGGCAGAGGCAGACCCAGAAGCACTGCTCCAGAGCGGAGTCTCTGTGTCACACTGATCCCTCCCCAATTTAATGCTTAAAGGATCCTGAACCTGAGATGTGGGACCCTGGACCACCTGACCGAGATCTTCTACAGCAAGAGAGGAAAATCCTTGAAAGCCGTTAACAAGGGCGATGTCTAACTGTAGAATTCTCTGCTCGGTGAAGCACATATGGCAGGGCCTCTCTATGGACTGGTGTTTCCCATTTCTTGTCTCATTGGACTATATGGTTTTCTTTAGAATTGTCTCTTGCTGCTGTGAAGTAATGAAACTGAGTCTACCTAGCCACAAGTCACCCAGTCCCTCAGGGTTCCTGCCTCCGAGTCTGCAGTCTAAGCTGAGAAGGCCCCCTAGATCAAGTCCACATCAGTATTCTCCATCCAGGAACTTTCCCACCCTTCCTAGACATTGGCCATCATGTACCTGTTGCCCCCCAGAGAGTCCTGGAGCAGGCGAGTAAGCTTGGAGTCCCTGTAGGGCACGTGCACTACCTTCTTGCTCTGGTCCCCCAAGGCGCTGATCACATTGCCCAAGGCCAGCTGCGGGAGAAAGTGCCTAGGCTCAAGAGTCATACTAGGAGGGCAGTGAGCACAGTCCCAAACATCTGTACCCTCCAGCACCAGCAGCACTCAGGCCTCTGATATGATAAACTGAGGCCTGGGGGTGCAGGAAGGAAAACCCAACAGGAGTGACTATGGGTGCCCCAGTTAGCAGCTCAAAGAGGACTGGGCAGCCATTGAAGTATACAGCCTGCTTGAGCCTGTGCCCTCTGGCTCCTGGGGCTGGTGACTCTCCATATGCCTACCAGACCACAGTTGATGGAGATGCCCTCCTTGGCCCGTTCACCGGTGGCCCCGGTCCGCTTCAGCCGCTCGGAGCCGGCCAAGTCCACAAAGTGAAACTTGGCAGTGAGTGTCTCATACTCGGTGCCCGTGGGGGCTGCTCCATCAGGAATCCCCGTCACAGTCTCGTTCACCTGCAGCGGAATGTGACAACTGGCTCACCCCAGCCCTACCTCCTGTTCCTCTACTAGCCTTCCACCCCACAGCATCTCCATCGGCAAGAGTAGGCTGCACAGCACCAAGCCCCCCTGTGCAGAGCACCTGAGAGCAAACACTGTATTTGCACACACTATCAACGACCCCACTGCATAATGGGGTGAGAGGCTGAGGAAGAAGCAACTGCGAGTGGCAGAGGCACGCTCCATTTCCGGAGGTCTAGCTTAGCCCCATGTTTGTTCATCCAGTCCCTGGGACACACTTAGAGCATGTAAGAGCATGTAGCTCCTGGGTCCCCAAGAGCACCTCACCAGGTCAGGCTGGGCACACACTCGCATCTGGCACAGGTGGATGGTGAAGATGGCATGGGACCGGGAGCTCTGAACATTCATCTGGGTGCTGGCTGTGGTTCGTGACAGGGCGCCCTGCTTCAGGCACTGGATCAGCTGGGGACAGATGCAAAGAGAGCGAGCACTCAGGACCCGTGTGCTATAGGGCTGGGACCTTCAAAGATGCCCATGCATAAGAGTGCTCACCTCCTCCTGGGAGTTGATGAGCCGAGAAGTGACACCTGTGGTGTAGATGCCACCGTTGGCGTCCTCGTGGATCTTGATGTTGGACCTGCGGTGGCGTGCATCAGGGTCACGCGTACTATCAAACAGGTCAAGGATCTCCTCGTTGTAGAGCTGTGATGGGAAGGGAGCCATGGCTGCATTCGTATGGTACATGGTCCAGAGACCCAAGGGCGTCCTCGCATTTATATACCATCTCAATTTGCTAAAGTGGAAACAAGCTCTGGAGTTTAACTTGCTGAACCCTGATCCTCCTAGACAGTGCTATCCTGAGGCTGCACGTGCTGCTCTCCTCCCTGAGGAACAGTATCCAGCAGCTGTCAGCTCCAGAGGGAGACTGAGGACAAGGACAGAGGGATGCGGGTCCTAGGGATGAGGCATGGGGAAGACATGAGCCTGCGTTGGGAGGATCTCATCATATTGCCTGTCTGGCAGAGAAGGCACGAGGCTGTGGTTCCAGATGAAGGAAGACAAAGCTCTAAGAGTCCACAGAGACTGAAGCATCTTTGGATGGGGGAAGAATGGCTGTGTGTCTTGCCCAAGGCTCAGGAGCAGAGGGAGCTAGAATGGGCACTGTGGGCCAGCCTTCCGGAAGAATACTGTGCCAGGTGGTCAGAATGGCCAGCTCATTTCAGATGTCTGCTGAGGTAATTCCTGTGATTGGAGCTGTGGGAATGAAATGCTATGTTGTCAAAGGTGGCGGGGGGGGGCATTACCCAATCGAGTCCGATGGAGTCAGAGAGAGGGGGCACTGCAGCCCTCGAACGTCTGAGGCTTTGTTGGCCTTAAAGGGCAAAAATATCCCGCAGGAAGGGGAAGAGGAAACAGAAGGAAGAGATGGTGGAGACAGAGTGCCATGGGGTCTGTCTATCTTGTATTAGGGTAAACACACTGCATCAGTTAACCCCTTGTGGTTCACCCTTTGGCCTGAATTTGCTGGTGTGCTCTTTGAAGTTCTCCATGGCAACAGAATGGCAAAGGGAAGAAAACAGAAAAGCTCAATGACATACAGACAGCAAGAAACACACATTCATGTAAACAAACATGCACACACAAAGCACACAAACACACACGTACATACATGCATACTCACACTTATGCAACCACACATGAACACGCGTATGTGCGTGTGTGCGTGCATGTGTGTGTGTGTGTGTGTGTGTGTGTGTGTGTGTGTGTGTGTGTGTGTAAGCCAAAGGACTAAAATACAGGTCCCTTATGGGGAAGGTAGCAACCATGGGTGCAAAGGAATGAGACACTGGGGCAGTGTACAGGGGCAAATCTCAGCCCTGTCCATCCCTCTGAGGGCAAACAAAGCTCAGTTAAAGCCTCAGGGTTGGGAGGTGAGAGACCAGGGTGGTTCCAAACCCATTAAACACATCAGAGCAGGGTTCGTTGGGAGGGGAAACTAGATGTTGAGAATCAGAATGCCCAACAGCACATTTCAGAGGAACCGGCCAGGTTCCTGTAGGAAATATCAAGGTGGATCACCTTCCTGGACTTTTAACCCCAAGAAGGCCATCTTCTGGACAGAGCACCTACTGAGTTGTCAGCACGGCCCAAACGTGAAAGAGCCCGGAGAACCCTCATGTGCTCCCCAAAGCTCATGGCTGCACAGTCCAGGCTGATACCTCCCAAAGCTGCAGGGCCAGAATAAAGGAAAGGCCCTGCTGGAGACCCTTCTGTCGTGAGAGGCCAGGATGTATCTCAGTCCAAAAGATACAGGCAGGTGCTTGGAGGCAGAGGACAGGCTTGGTGGGGCAGAACACATTGACAGAAGCAGGGCTCTCACCACGTACCAGACTCACTAACCCCTATAGAAAGAGGTCAAACCAACTTTGCAGAAATAGTTCTGAGTGGTCTTGTGGGCTGCCTGCCTAGGGCGGGGCCAGAATCAGTCAGGATCAGAGGAGATCCTAAGCTACATCAGTTACCCACAAGAGTTTCCTAGCCCTTGCTTAGCAGCCTCTGTGGATGTCTTCATGTTCCCTATGCTCATTTCTCTGCATGGCCTCAAGCTCCTGCTTCCATGGCCTTAGGCTCCGACACAGCTTCTTTCCAGCCACCCTCCAAGGCCATGGTACCTCCAGGAACTGGGCGCTGACTTTGAACTCAGGCCCAGTCACGCCCTGCTCTTGTGCCCGCCGCTTGCGTTCGTCGATGCCCCTGAAGAGGTGTGCGATGGCCCTTGGGATGATGCCCTGCTCCTCTTCTGATGTCACTGTGTCGAAGCCGGTGCCCATAGTGTATGTCTTCCCAGCCCCTGTCTGCGTCGGCAAAGACAGAACGCAGGTGGTGACCAGTACTCTCTGGGGAACCAGCAAGCCTTGGCTTGGGCCAAACCTCTTACCCATTACCCCCAGCCAAGCTGTCCCCGTTTCAATCCAAGAGCCATACCCTACAGAATTCTCTGACAGAAACCTAAACAGCCATGCAGCCATAACTCAAATGCCAGGCAAAGCTGCACAATTGGGCCTAGACTGACTGCTCTCTGGTGGGCCTCTCCCCCTCACTGGGTGGGGGAGGCAGGTTGAAATGGCCACTGGTTGGGGCAGGGGTGGCTTACCTGTCCATAGGCTAGCACCGTGGCGTTATAGCCCTCAAAGCAACCTTCTATGAGCTTGCTCACACAAGTCGAATAGATCTGCTCCTGCCAGGTGTCCAGGTCAAAGACAAAGTCATAGGTGAAGGCCTTGTCCTTCCCCAGCAGAACCTGGGGCTCCCCAGGGGTGACAGAGGTACAGATGTGACAGCCTTCAATCTTCTCCTTTGACAGCTGGGGCCTGATCCTGTGCAGGGTGGAAAGAGCTGCTGGGTGGAGGTGACAGGTCCTCCTCTTGCTTTACCAGACACATTTCTATTTACCCCACAAGCCAGGAAAGGAAGTAAGGTAGGAAGCCCCAGGGAACACTCCAGTAACATATATATATATATGTGTGTGTGTGTGTGTGTGTGTGTGTATACACATATATATATGTATGGAGAGAAGAGTCACCCAAAGCCGTGGTTACTAACATTGATTGAATGCTTGGAACCCTGACTGATACATATATATATATATATATATATATATATATATATATATATATATATGAGAGAGAGAGAGAGAGAGAGAGAGAGAGAGAGTCACCCAAAGCCGTGGTTACTAACATTGATTGAACGCTTGGAGCGCTGACTGTCTGTTAAGTATGTTCTATATAAATGAACTCATAGGTTCTACATTGTAAACCCACAAGGGATCTATTTATTTGCCTGATTGTCCGCTGTACAACCTTAGGTCAGTCATTGAGACAGAGGCTGACAGCAACTCAATGACTGGCCCAAGGTTGTACAATGGAGAGTGAAGGGGCCAGACCTGGGTGAAGGCGCCCCTGCCCCTCAGAGGCGTCAGTATCCTCTTACAAGGAGATAATAGCCCATTCTGGAGAGACACAGCTTAGGGCAAGGTTGGGGAGAGAGGGACGGGCTAGGTGACTCCACACAACTCTGGATCACATTCCTCTGTGCCAGAGGCCGTTTGGGAGAAGAGTCCAGCACCTAGAGAGGCTGCAAGGGTCTTCAGTGCAGCAGCCACCTCCAGGTGCCAAGGCCTAGTGGCACTCTCAGACACAAGTTCTGGTTCTTTCCAGGAGCTGAGGGCAGCCTAGGTCAGGTGAAAAACACCCTGTCAGGGCAATGAAAAGGGGTGCTGAGCCAGCTGCAGGGTGGGCCCATGTCCCAGATCCTGCCTCAGAGGAGGAACCCCTATTAGAGGGAGAGGTGGCACCGGTACCTTGTGGGGAGCTAGCCACAGGCAGAATGTCTCCATCCAGCCACCCCTCACATCCTTTTCTAAGCTGCATCACCATGATGAGGTCCCCATGGCAACCAAGCATGAGTCAGTAAGCATGCGTGCAAGGACTGGCAGAAAGCACCCTTCGGATATCCTAAGGCAAGGGTGGGGGTAGACTCGACTGCCGTGGGCTCACACAAGCGGCCCCATGGACTGTGCACTTACAATAAACTGCTTGTCAGGTCCCTCTCCCTAAGCCAACGTTTACCAAGAGAACAAACAAACAAGAGGGGCTAAGCCAGCACCCACTCAAGGCCCAGAGGCCCTAGCTGCAGAGCCCTGTGTCTCCAAGTCACCATCTTGCTCTTTTCCCAGTAGCCACAACCCCCAGAGACCCACTCAGAGCTTTCAACTGGGTGAGGAGTTCCCAAGCTGCACTCTGCTGTGGATGAGAGGACTGGGAAAGGGCAGGCATAGGTGTGTGTGTGTGTGTGCGTGCGTGCGTGCGTGTGCGTGTCTGTGTGTGTGTGAGCGTGCGCGTGTGCATGTTTGTGTGTGTCTGTATGTCTGTGTGTCTGTGTGTCTGTGTGTGTGTGTGTGTGTGTGGTGAGCACTCAGACAAGTCTCTACCCATACGTAGGAGTCTGGCTTTCTTCAGAAGTGTTTTCTGTGAGGTATAAACAGTCACTTTAGTGAATGGCTCTCTCCAGAAATGGAAGCCCAAAGGAGTCCCCGCTCTTACATAACTGTCAAGAGCCATACTAAGATAGGAGCCCAGCTTCCAAGCCTCTTACCTGCTCACCTGAACTGGTTCCTGACAGAAAGGGCAAAATTGATTCTCTTACATTCACTCTGAACTTCCAGATCAGAACCCCATCACACACCGCCCCCAAGACCTCAGGGCCAGCAGGCTCCTTCCTTAACTTCTACTTCTGCCTGAACCACTGCAGCCGATACTCAGAGCTCACTGCACTCCAGGCAATCAATGCCTATGAACTGACACATCTTAACTCTTGTCCTTACAGCAACCCCTGGGGGTCATTACTAGTGCCCTACTGACAGATGAGGAAACCAGGGCGCTGTCATTCAGAGTCACAGACAGTGAGGAACCATTCCAAGACCAGGCAGGCTGAATGAACTAGCCCTTCCACAGCCCTGTGGTAGGGCTCGGGAGAGTGGAGGGAAGCCTCAGACACCCTGGGAGCGCATGGGCAGCTGTAGAGAATGAGGCATGGTATAGCATAGACATTGGAGCTTTGGCTCTGCCCTGGGCCTGTGGATGCCTCCTCCCAAGCACATGGGTGCTCTCTGGTGAACTGACGGGGCAGCCTGGGAGGACCCTCCGACTGTGTAGACCAGCATGAGCTCCTGAAGACACCCTCCCCACCACGTGGCAGCCTGTGATGGGATTTCTGGATCCAGTTCAAATACCATTTAATTACTGCAGGCAGATGGCAATGCCGGCGATTGGAGAAGATTGAATCAACATCCCTGGAGACAGGGGGAGCAGGCCTGCTGTCAGAGGCCTCCCAAGGTCTTCAGTGGCCAGCCCCCAGAGCATCCACGGGGCCAGTAAAAAGAGAGTGGAGGAGAGCAGTCTGGGAGTGTACACAGGGTCAACCTGGGCTTTAGGTACCAAGAGTTGTGAGCTCTCCCTGGGATTCTACTTTCAGTCTAAAGCATCCTGATATAAGGGGTTCTGTACCAGAGAGCCATCTAGCCTCTTGCTAGCCTATTCAAAACACCAGGATGCAATCTGTGAAGCAGTTCTCCTAGGGGGGGGATAGGAGACAGAGGACATAGGCCTTGGGTGAGTCACTAATTCTCAGAACAAATGATCTAGAAGAGGGAGAGTGTGTCAGTCTTGTGGCTAGTGAGCGGCTGTGGAAGCCAGCAAAGAATGAAGATCTCACAGATGCCTTCCCATGTGTGGGTAGTGGGCCAGCCAGCACCCACTAGTACTTCACCTTGCTGCTTTATGAGTTAGGGTGTCAATCCCCACTTCCCAGCAGGAACCATGGCTAAGTCACTCAGGTAGTAAAACAAGAAGGCCGGCCGGCATTCAGCCTCTGCCCAGGCTAAGACCACAGGCATTCTCCTACCTCTCCCTAAAAACTCCACCCCCACCTTGCTAGAAACGTCCCCCCTCCTGCCACTGTCGGGGCTGGATTAAGCACTACATGTCTATTCAGACAGCGCCAACCAGGGAACGGGCTGCCCTGCCCTTGAGGGCACGCTGGGCTGTGACAGCTGAGCTCATCTCTGGTGCCTGGTGGAGATTTTGAACCCTCAGCCCAACAGGCCAGAGACAGGAGACTTTGTCATGCCTCTGCCCTCTCCTTGCCTAAGCCTCCGCCTGCACTTGGATTACGCGCACCTCTCAGTTTGAGCTTTTTAAGAACTGCATCACCCTCACCTCCATCCACTGGCCCCGCCCTGGATGACGTCACTTCTGTGGGTGGCGCTCAGAGAGGTAGTGACCTATAGGAGGAGAAGTTACTCTATAGCTGTGGGAGGAGGCACAGAGGGCAACCACTCAAAGCTACATTCTTCCCAGGGGCGTGGCAGGAAGGGTCAGGGGTCAGCTGCCAGGTTCTCTCAACTGAATGGTGGTCCCTGGGATCTACCAACCAGGCCGGGACTAGGAAGAGGCACACATCTCAAGACAGACATGAGAAGGACAGTCTCAGCTGATCAGGACAGACTATCTGATGATCCAGATGTGCCACACCTAGACATATTTCAGAAGGAATCAAATGCAGGTGAGCAACAAGCCTGCACGTCCATGTTTACTGGGGATCTTTTCAGAACGGCCAAGTTATGGAATCAGCCTAGGTGCTTGTCAGCAGATCAACTGCCAAAGAAAACGTACATATATACAACGAAATACTATTCAGCCATTACGAAGAGTGAAATTGTTATTTGCAAAGAACAGACTGGAGATCCTCTTGCTTAAATAGGGCCCAGGAAACCCTAACCACTTAAAGGAAAAAAAAAAAAGACTTGAAAAGGGAAAAACAAGCAGAAGTCAGGAGGAAGCATTAGTGTAAAAGAGCAGGTCCAAGATCAAAATGCATGAGAAAGGCATGATTAGAATAAAAACGCAACATTTGAAACAATTAAGTTGGCATCCTGTGGCTTCAGGCCAGTTGCCTATTATTATCAATGAAGGTTCTCAGCCTAAAAGATCCTGTGACATTTCTGCACAGGGACAGTGTGAATCTCACTACAGACCATCCCTCTATCCTTTTTCTTTGCCCTGTTGGAAGGGAGGGCCTTGAGGCCCTCTTTGAAAACCCCCTCCCCTTCCACCCATCCCCGGAATCTCCCAGAACAGAGCCTGCCTATTCGCCATTTGGCAAACAAATGGCAGGCAGGGCGGCGCAGTCAAGGCTTTTCAGAGGCAGGATCTGGCACGGTGGTTGAGGTCGCCGGGCTTCCTCTGCTCACAAACGAGCAGTGGCTGGCGTGATGTGGGCGGCTGCCCCCACCCCTGCAGCGCTGAGCGGCAGCAGAGAGACTTAAAGGCCGGGACAAAGGCGGCCAGCCGGAGCCGGGGACACGGGAAGAGCTGAGCTCAGCGGTTCCTTGGCTCTTAGGGAGCAGGACAGGACGGAAGCGAAGGGCAGAGGACACGGTGAGGGGGAGGCCGGAGGATGCTGAGAGGCTGCCACGGGCAAAACACACTCTCTGCAGAGGGTAATAACTGAGTGTATCCGGGCACGTGCCTGGGACCCCACACCCAATCCCAAAGTTTAGAGGGAGCCTCACCTTACAGCCTCTAGTGACATCATACAACGCCAGCCAATCACCCCTTCTAGAAGATCTGGGTGACCTTGGGCTCCTAGAGGTTGGTTGTGCTTTTTTTTTTTTTTTTTTTTTTTTTTGGTGAAACTAGTCCCACCCACTCAGCTAGTGGCTAGGTGCCTCCCAGAGTTCTTAACCTACTCTCTTCAGCTAAGGTTTCCAAGGGTGCAGTTTTTTGCCCTTAAAAAGGATTTTCACTGATGAGAAATTGCAGTCAGTAACATTAAAATAACCAAGAATTGTTCCAGGTTTAGAAGCTTTAGTTTTTAAAAAATTAACATTTATGTTTGTATGTGTGCATGCATGTGTGTGTGCATGCATGTAAGCATGTACGCAGGTGCATATACGGCAGAGTACACATGTGAAGGCCAGAGGATGACCACTGCAGTCTTTATTTCTTCCCCTGTGTGGGTCCTGGGGATTGACCTTGTTATTAGGCTTGGCAGCAAGCACTTTTACAGGCTGAGCCATCTTCTCTGGTCCTCAGAAGCTTCTTAAAGATAATGATGAGGGGCTGGAGAGATGGCTCAGGGGTTAAGAGCACTGACTGCTCTTCCAGAGGTCCTGAGTTCAATTCCTGACAACCACATAGTAACTCACAACTGTTTGTAACTCCAGCTCCAGGGTACCTGATACCCTCATACCAAGGTACATAAATTTAAAAGATGACGATGAATCTGATTCCTTTCTTTGTTGGGGCACTACTTGGAAACTATTTCACCAAATACTAAACTTCAGTTAAGGACAACTAGATGCCATCAGCCATTAGCCCCTTGGCACATGGTAGGTCATCACAGTATATCACTCAGTTTATGATGGGCTATTCTGTCCATCTCTATCCTGTCCACTAGCTCAAGGTCATTTGGCTAGTAAGGAACAAGGTTGCCTTTCCACAGAACTTGGGCAAGTTAGTTTGCACACACACACACACTCACTTGTGTAAGATTTACACCTGAGGGACTTCTGGGCTGAGAGATACTCTCTACCCCAAGGCATTCAGAATCAGAAACCTGGACCAAAATAATCAACATGCTAGAACCTTCTGAAGGATCCTTCTGAAGTTTCATGGGGCTAAAAACACATCTGTTTGGTTTTGTTTGTTTTTAAATAACGAGTCCTTCCTAGAATCTTGAAAAGGAGTCCTTGGGGGCTGGTGGGAGAGCTCCAGAGGGACTAAAAGGAGCTTATCATCCATCACCCAGCACCCTGAATTAGATGTTGCTACCCTGACAGAGAGAAGACTAGCCTCGGTGGGAAGATATCCTGTCTAAGCTAAGTCAGCTAAAAGCCCCTAGGCGTCTGAAAGGAGTCCTTGGGGGCTGGTAGAGAGCTCATGAGGGACTATAAAGGAGTTTATCATCACCCAGTCTCTGGCTGTGCTGTCCAAGCTTGATAGAAACCAAAGGCAGCGTAGACCCAGGGGCTCACTGAATCCTCACGCCCAACTCCAACCCCAGGTGGCAGGGCAGAGAGATGGCCCAGCTGCTGTGCTCTTCGTGGTGTGTGTTTGGCTCATGTATGCAAAGGAAAGGGAAGGGAAGGGACACAGAGGAACCCCATGGTCTCCAGTCTGCCCTTGAAACAGAGTCCCTTTGCTATCCTATGTGACTTGCCAAGGGGCAGCTCTTCCTCTTCAGTGACCGGGCAAGATCAAAGGGGAACTTAGCTACAGCCAGAGGGATTTAGATAAGCTAGCAAAAAGAACTTCCTGCCTGTATTTGTTAAATCATGGAAAGGCAAGCCTGAGGGAGTAGGAAGTCATTCCTTTGGGAGGGCAGGTTGACTGTCTTCCCTGCCTTCTCCTACTCCCTAGTCTCCTCTGAGGACTGTCCTTAACACCTACCCAGAACCTGGGTGCAGGTTCACTCATGCACACGAACACAGGTAATTGAAAGGTGTTGTGATAACGCTGTGAAGCAGGGGACACATGTCCCATTTTACTGAAACTCCAAAGGTGACGTTTCACAAGCCCAGAGTCCCACAATTTGTAAGATGCAGAGGAATTTCAAAGCAGCCCAATCCTGCTGCAGTCACCAGGCTACACATAGACAGGGCCAGCGGGGTCAGGCTGGAGGAAAATGATGCCTTTAGAATCCCTGCTGATCCCACCAGCAGCTGCCAGCCTGCCTGCCTACCTGCCTGCAGGGAAAGCATTTTCACCACTTTTTAGCTAAGGAGGCTGAGCTGGGCCATTTGTAGAAAGTAGGTCTCCTTTGCCCTTTGTAGCAGCCCCAACACACACACACACACACACACACACACACACACACACACACACACACACACACACACACACACACACACCCTCCTAGGCAGCCTGGCAACCTGCCAGCTCTGGGGAAGACTGCTAGAAGCAAAATCCTTGCTCTCTCAGGGGAGTCTGGCTTCCAGACGCCTAGGGGCTTTTAGCTGACTTAGCCTAGACAGGACATCTTCCCACCGAGGCTAGTCTTCTCTCTGTCGGGTAGCAACATCTAATTCAGGGTGCTGACTCTTCAGCAGAGTGAGGGAAAGCCAGCACTGTTAGGGGCAGAGCCACCAGGCCCCTGTGAGAGTCAGTAGATACCACTGTTTGACTATTGGAACCTTCCCTGGCTTGTCATACTCAACTGGAGCCCGGTCTTCCCATGGCAGCCCTCGGGTGACAGACTGGACTGTCTCTGCACCCCCAGACAAGAAGGCTTTATATTGTGGGGTCAAAGGGCTTGGGTTTATGAGGCGTTGGCAGACCTGGTGAAAAGGGTTAGTCAACACACTCTGCCTGACTTCTGCCTCTGAGACCATGGGGAGGGGAGATGAGGCTCCACAAAATCCTTAGGAGCACTGGGGTGTCTACAACTTCACCCCCTCCCCCTGAGGGGAGTGTCCTCAACTTTACCCTTTCAGTTCACCCTAGAGTCCTGGCCACTGAGTTCTGAGTCACGCCCAGAGGCGATCAGGGGAGGGCACCGGCTCTGAGACACCTGGGGAGAGCCTTGCCCATGATCTCAGCCTCAGGGGCACACCCCAGGAGAACTGAAAGCAGGCAGGCAGATGAGTGAGATGTCAGAAGCCAAAGAGCAGGAGGCTGGGAGAAGGCTAGCCCCTGTCTGGGGGAGGCACCCCAGTCTGTGATTGGCCAGTCAAGCTACCAGACTATGAGCAGCACCAGGCACTCCCTGAGACCAGTCTGGGTCAGACTCCTCAGCCTTTGGAGCCTGTGAAAAGGGCAAGCCCAGCTCAGGGAAGTGTCACTCGGCTGTGCTTTCTCTGTCCCACCCCCCTCTTTGGGCATCTGGTAGGGGTTTTCCATGACCTCCCGAGAGACAGGAGACAAGGCAGCATCAGGCTTAGCCCAGATCCCAGAGCAGTGCAGGCATCTGCATCTGGTGGGGGGCAGCTCAGTAGGGGCTGGGCCCAGGGGACACTCCCCAGCTGAGGAATGCCAAGCAACAGGCAGCTGGCTGGCTGGCTGGCTGGCTGGCTGGGATAGAGGGCTGTGAGCCTCCCCGCACCTTACTGGCCCTGTTGCCATTCCCAATTACAAAGCTGTAGGCAGCTGGGTCTCTGATAGGCTGCACCTCACTGAAGTAGGGCAGCTCAGCCTAGATAAAGGACGAGCAGCTTGCCTTACTGCCATTCTAGCAAGGTAAACAGGCATTCGGGGACAGGGACCATAGCATGTCCTCCTTTCCGTACCCTAGAGAAGATGAGGTCAAAGAAGAATCCTCCAGAAACCCAGATAGTGCAGCCAGTAGGCCACCACCTGCTCTATGCTTCCGGGTCCCTCAGAGTGCCCTCCCCCCAATCTTGTCAGTTGAGGCAGATAACTGGCAGAGTTAGCTCCAGCTGTTCCAAAGTGGAGGGGCAGGGCACTACTCTCCTCGATGCCCTCAAGGCACTGACATCTGGAGGATCACATGAGAGGCCTGGGGACCCAAGACACCGAGGGCTCTGCCTTTGACTGGGGTGGTTACCCTACAGTGGCTTCCAACCTGTGGGTCACGACTCCAGAAAGACCATCGGAAAACACAGATATTTATATGCCGATTCACAAACGTAGCAAGATTACAGTTGTGAAGTAGCAATGAAAATGATTTGATGGTTGGGGGCGTGGTCAAGGGAACATGAGGAGCTTCATTAGGTTGCAGCATTAGGAAAGGTGAGAGCCACTGCTACGACGTCCTTGTCTAGAGAGTGGACAAGGTACAGCTCAGGCAAGAGATGGCTTCAGGAACCTAAGGATGGGAGAATAGAAGCTTCTGGAACACAAAAGAAAACAGCAGGGATTTGGGAGCTCAGGCCACGGTGGTGATAGGCAGCTATGCCCAGCAACCACTAAGGCACATTTGGAGAGCTTCACCCTTACCACACATCTGCTCAACATGGTCTGTATTTCCCACATCCCCTTTTGCCACACAAGGCAGGGCCATGAAGCCTCTGAGGAAACTGAAGCTCAGAGACCTCAGCATTCAATTCGCAGCTGCACTGAGGAGCGAGTTGGGGCAGATTAGGGACATCTGCTAAACCTGTGCTTGCAAAGGAGAGTGCCCTGAGTTCGGATCCTGCCTTTCCTATCCTTGCTCCTCCCATGTGTGCTCCTGAGACTCTTTGGTCAGCGGAGCAGGACAGCACCAGGCACAGTGCCCAGCACCAAGCAAAAATTTTAAGCGGGTGTTTAGTCACAGCTTCCTGTCCACTACAGCATACTTCTGCTTAAAAAAAAGTCGCAAATGAATTCACTTTTACTAAGTAGTTCATTATGACTTCAACTAGAGAGACACCCCTTAAGGACACTTAGGGATTTTTGTTTAAACATTTAGCTCATCTTCAATGCCCCAGGAGTCTTCTGTATTTTCTTCCCTGCAAGGACACCACACCCCTCCCCTCCTCACCCTAAGCATGTTTCTGCGCAAGGAGCAGACCAGAATCAGCCAAATGTTCCCATTCTCCAATGGGCAAAATGAGGTCCAGAAAGACAAAGAGGAAGGGGCCTCAGACACAGGCTTAGCCCTGCCCTTTGCCCCCGGAGCTGTACGAGTGAGCCGGTGAGCAAGAGAGTGTCACACTTGTGTTGTCTCTGTTGGTTCCCTGGTCCCAGCTCCACCCTGCCCCTGCTCTGACGTTTTCAAATGCTAAGATCCAATCAAGCAGGCTGGCTGGGTAGTGGAGGGGGCCAGTTTCCGGGGCCTGTGGTTGCTACACTCCACTTCCTAGTGATGACAGAAGCCCTGTTTCTGAAACAGGAGGCCACCACCAAGATTCTCAGGTCCCCACACAGCCCATAGAGGGCCCAGTTTCCCAGATCTATAAATGGGACAGCATGGGACGCCGGCATTGAATGGCACTGCTTAGCTTGGGGACCCTGAAAACACCCCACATAACACCCACAGTTTCCTCTGTCTTTACTCTCCTTGACTCCCCCAACAAAGTCTTGATTAAAAATTTAGGCAGCCATTGGCCAAGATTTCAGAGAAGGTTAATACTTGGGAAGTGGCTGCAGTGAGATAGCCCAGCTTGGAGAGGTCAGGGGTAGTCCCAGTGTGGTTGTGGACTAGCCAAGGCACCTCCCCCTCCCCTGCACTAAAGGAAGGAAGCTGAACAAAGATAAGGGGAAGGGGCTGAACACCACCAAGAACTCTCCTTACGGCGTGGCCCAGAACTGGGGCCTTGAGAGGGTCCCAACTGAACTCACCGTGTGGCTTGGCTTCCTTCCCCAATTTTAGCTTTGCTGACTTGCTTCCTCGTTCCCCACTCGTGCCCCCATTTGTCAGGCCTCTGTATCTGCAGCATGGTGCTTACAGCTCCGCCTCCTCCCTCTCCGGCTTCTGTTCACCCTTCTCCCCCACCCCAGGTAAAGGCCAGTCCAGCCTTTAGAGAACAGGGATCATTGGCTAAAAGGATCTCAGGCAGGGACTGGCTGGGAATCCCTAGTGTGAGGTTGGCTGGCCTGGATTCAGGGGCACGTGGGTCTCACTCCACCTAGCAGGGGAGACCACAGTGTGAGGATCTGGGGGCCTGCTCACCTCTGGCCCTCTTCCCTACATCGTGAAAGTTCACTCTTTCTGACTGTAGGAGTTCAGGTCTCCAAGCAGCGCTTTGTACACAGGCAGGCAGCTTCATCCCAGTTACAAGAGCCCCAGGGTCCCCTTTGTAACATTCCAGGGCCTGTCTTCCCACACACACCAATGATCAGACCCAGATCCCAGATTTCACCATAAGTGATGCTCATGGGAATTCAGAAAGCACTTCCGTCAGGAAGGACTTCCAGGAAGTCAGAAGACAGCTGGATTTGCCAGCAGCTAGGAAACCTACGATAGTGGGTAGGTCTAGGCAATCCTTGCTCCTTGTGCCTGCCACTGGACTGTAGCCCCAAGCCCAGTCCCTCAGTGACACAAGTGACTTCTGGAGGTGGGATGCAAAAAGAGATTCTAAACCAGGGAGAATTCCCCCAAAGCACCTCACTGGCGCCATCTGCTCCCTTTGCCAGCCCAGTCCCACCCTCAGCTCTCTGATTAGAACCTGGGTTCTGTCCAGGCATTGTCTGCCTTGCACAGCCTGCTGCCCATTGAGGTCTGGCGTGTGCCGGGCTGGCTGATGGAGAGCAGGAGGGGGTGAGTGGGCGGGGCTCTCACCTTCCTGGAGGCACAGCAATGGCAAAGGCCGGCTCTTCAGCTGTTCCGTTTCCGCTACTTCATCTACACAGGTGACTCTAGTTGGGAAGAGGATCCTGAAGACCCGGGTGCAGAGGGCAGACACCACCCCTTCTCTGTGGGCAAGGCCCCAGAAACCTCCTGATGGTGGTGGTTGTGGCAAGGGAACATTAGCTTTTTCCCGACTCTCTACCCCATGCCCCTAGGCTCTTGAAGTGGGGACGCCCCTATTTTACCATGCCAGGCCCACACTGGGGAGCCTGAACCTAGGGGGAAGGCCTTTGTTTGCCTCTCTCCTGCAAAATGGAGTCTAAAGGAAGGCCCCCATGGTTAGGGCACCCCACCTCCTGCTCGGTCAGTTCTGGTTCACACTGGTTGGGGATTAGGACTCTGTTTTCTTTTTACGGTAGGTAGCTCGCCTCTCCCCATCTGTTGGAGGTGCCATATTTACACGTCCCACCCCCACCCCCACCCCCACCGAGCGCTTCCCTCGACCTCCAAGGGTTCCTACTGCAATGTCAGCCTCAGGAGCAGCCTGGCTCCGCCCCACCGGCCCAGTAGGCACCTGCAGGGCTTCTCTTTGTCTGTGCTCTCTGTTCAGTGCCAGGAAGAGTGCTCACAAGAGATGTTCTAAGTGCTGTAGGAGCTACTAGGCTGGGAGGCCCTCAACCTCCCTCCCTCAGCTGCTGAGCGATATGCTGTCTCAGTGCCTTCCCTCTGGGTTGCACAGAGTAGGTCAGCTCATTACCTGAGCTATGTACTGTCCCAGTGTCTTCTCTCCAGGTTGCACAGAGCAGGGGTATCTTCTCTGAGGTAGGAAGAGGGAACCTATTCATTCCATTGCTTTCTCTGATCTTGTCTAGAAGCAACTTCCAGGATCCCTGGAATCTGGGTCATCTCTGACTCAGGGGATCTGGAGATCTGTTTCAGAGACCCACCCTCGACTTTGACTTCTCCCCTCCCCCATTCTACAAGGCTGGAACAGAGATGGATGCTCCTCTGTACATGCCAGAGTTGGCGACCAGCTCCTACATTGGTACTCTCCCAATATGTCCTCAAAGAGAAGGCCCCAGAACCCAGTCAACGGAGCTGGCGAATAGCATCTCCACCCAGCACAAAGAACACAGATGGTTCAACTTTGCAGCACTTCCTGTCCCTCCTGCACCTGTGTGCCCCTTGCAAAAGAACTCATTCAGTTGCATCCTCCTAATGTCTGCCAGATCACTCCTAGTACCTACAGATACTGGGAACGGGACTCCAGATAAATCTAGGGACCTCCCTGCTCAGTTTCACCTATGTACGTACCTGTGAACATAGCATTGGGGCATGCCATCCCCTTTCACCCTTCCTGGGTTAGTCCCTCCCTCAGATACACCTTTCCCTCCCTCCTCTAGTTCCATCTCCTTTTGGGGCAGGACCAGCAGGGTTCTCTCCAAAATCCATTGGCACCCTGTGGAAGGCCGAGGCACCATTCCAACCCTTTCATGAGTCCCACAACCGATCTTTGTCTGCAGTACCCGCTCCCAGGATAGTGAACTGGATCAAGAACACAGAACTAGCTAACCAGGGTAGATGGGGGGAAGGGGGGATTCCCTCCTATACCCCAGAATGAGACAGCAGCCTCGTGGGGAGGCGAAGAGGAAACACACAGACGCTCCGGCCTGGGCCAGGGCTGAGTGTGAAATACCGGATTTCCTTGTTTATTCGATTTTCTGATCATTAAGGGCTCCCAAGAGGGGCCAGAAATTACCACCCAAACAAAGCCACCTTCCATCAGTCCGCCGGGCCGCCGCTCCCCTGCGGCAGTCGGGCCAGCGCGCGTCGGCCCCTCCTCCTGAACTGCGGGCTCCCGATCGAGCGGTGCCCGCGCCCCCCTCCCCGAGTCCACGCGAGACAAAGCCCCCTTTTAGCACGTCCCTTCCCCGCCATCGGAGCTCACCTGACCGCCACTTTGACGCAGCAGTCGCCCTGGCCAGCCATGGTCCTCTGGCACTAGGGTCTGGGCGCGGATGAGGGGCGGGGGTCCGGGGGCCACAGCTCCAAGCAGCGGCTGCGGCTGCAGGAGGCGGAGGCGCGGACACAGCTAGCGAAAGGGACCTCGCAGGCTGGAGGTGACATGCTCGCAGGAGGCGGCAGAGGGGCTCACCCGCGACCGGCCCCACGGGGCTGGTCCCGCGCGTCTCCTCCAGCCATCGCGTGGCGATGCTGAGCTAGCTGACAGCGGGCGGTGAGACCCGCAGCTCCCTACGGCGCGACACACGCGCGCACACACCTCCCACCCTGGCCGCCACCTCCCGCCGCAGCGCGAACAAAGGGGGCGGGGGCCGAGCCGCCCCAGGACCCACCCCCAGCCCCTAAGAGCACCACAGGGCTCCGCCCCTCCCTGGAGCCGCCAATAGAAGGCCCCAACGAGCAGCAGAGGCGGGACTTGAGCCTTTAAAGGGACCTCTTGGCTCGCGTCCATCGGGTTGCTGGGAGGGGTTGGTAGGATTGGAGGGCTGGGGGCCGGGGGGAGTGTGAAAGCGGGAGTGGCTTGAAGGACTTTTCGCTAGGAACTTGACCGTTCGGGAACCTGGGTCCTTGAAGTCTTGGTACTTCAGCCTCAGTGTAACCTTCCTTTCCTAAACGGGGAACAGGATTCAAAGAGGAACAGCCCAAGGTCACACAGCGAAACTGTGGCTAGACATGGGTAAGAACCCTGACCTCTGGATAGAATGCTGCACCTCAGAGCATCCCATAGCGATTAGCAACTCGGTGTTTGAAAAAAGCGTCCCTTCTGCATTTATTCCCGTAAATTCGCCAACCTTTATTGAAGGGAATTCCTGTTAATGTCTAAGTAAATTTCCCCACCTCCACCCTGCAACGTCTTAAAGCCCATCTTTTGCTTTGATTGCTGGCCAGCTCAGACTCTCTCTACTAGACTAGGGTCCCATTGACCTTTGTGACCCTCAGATGACCCACCGGGCTAGGTTCACACTCTGCTTTGTGACAGTGGGGGCAAAGGGTCAATGTGGGAGGCCAGAGCAGCCTGGGAAGTGGTAGGAACAAAGGGGCACTTTAACTCCAGATACCTGAGAGAGGCTGCCTGTGGCAAGGAAAGATGGAGGCCAGCAGCTACTGTCACAAGTAATTATACAAAGGACAGGGGGCAGCCCTGGAGACTTCAACACGAGGAGCCAGGCGCTGGGACGTCACGGTTCCCTCTCCGGCTCCCCTCCCCTCCCTCCGAGCCCCCACCTCTTCTCCCTGCCCCCCAACTCCCAACATTAGGGCCATTCACAGGGCCTCTTAACCAGCTGCCCTCCCTGGCTTCATCCAGCTCCCTCCTCTGGAAAAGGCCCAAGAGGAGGACCCAGCTGCAGCTCAAGATGTGGAGACCTCTGGGGGAGGGGAGGCAGGGGAGCCTGACTCCCAGGCCTCTTGCATCAGCCTCTGATGATGAAACCTTGTCAGAGATTTTGGCAAGGGCATGTATGGGTTAAGGTCTCAAGGACCCAGTTCTTGGTGCCATCACCCCCTACCACTTCCCCATCCCCCACCCCATCTGTGGCTGCTCTGCCCAGGAACCCAGAATGGTGGCAGTGGTCTGTATAAGGGGTCCTGGTGGAATCCAACATATTAATATTAGTATCTGAAACCCAAAGCCTGCAAATCACATCTCTTGGAGCAAGAGGCCAGCAGGGTGCTGCAGAATTGAGATCCTCCCTGTCTTCCAGCCAAAACGGCAGGAGGGAGGAGAGTGATGCTTATGAGCCGCCCACACAGGCGGGTACCTTGTTTATGTTCTTGTTCATCCCCCTAACCTCATGAGCTAGGTTCTAGTATTCTTCTTCAGTGTTGCAAGTGGAGAAATAGAGTCTCAAGCACACATGTGGATCTAGGCTTCCCATCACCATCAGGGAGTGCCTGTGGGGAAGGGGGCAGGACTGGCCCAGCTCTCCCTGAAGGTGCCACAAAGCTACAGGCTTAGCACTCCTGGATAATAACATTGTGTTTTCACCAAAATGTTCTCCCTCCCATCTATCTCTGGACATCTTTGGTACTTAATTCTGGTTTCCTGTTTGCCATAGTCTTCTCAGACTTCCAACAGTAGGTGACCCTTCTGACTCATAGTTCCACTGCTGGGAAATGCCACCAGGGCTGTCCCCTCCTGCATCCTCTGACGTCCAGGGTGTCCAGTTAGGGTGAGCAAGAAGGTACAGGGGCTGCAGATTCAGGCTTCCTAGACCAGTTTCAGACAGCTACCTCCTGAGCCTTCAAGGAGCAGCAGCTGGGCGGTAGAGGCCCAGACCCTGCCTCCTAGGCTCTGCTGTTCAGAAGTGAGGGACCAACTGGGCTGAGGTCATGTGGGGATCCAAGGTGGGAAAGAGGCTTATGCTTTGCAGTTTGGAGAGATTTAGATTAGGTCAGGGAAAGCCTAAGACAATCTCTGCCCGTTTTGAGCTCTACCCAGCTTCAATAACCACTCTTCTTTGCCGCGTTCCCACGTCCTGCCTCTTCCCAGCTGCTCTTCTTTCCTTCCCTCCTCCTACACCCTGAATGATGTTTCTCAGGATCAGCTACCGTATGCAGTCCACAATGCTACACATGCGTGCGCACACGTGCACACTTACACGCACACACACTCATGCACACACTCTCGCGCGCACACACATGCACCTGGCACACACCCATGATGTCTCTCAGAATCAGCTACTGTATGCATATGCAACCCTTAATGCTTCACACACACACACACTCATACAAAAAGAGAGAGAAAGAGAGAGTTGGCCCCCAGCCCCTAACTGGACTAGAGTATAAGCCTTGACTCCTATTCTGAGCTGAGTCCCTTCCCCCAGGCATCTTGGGTCCTCCATCATTTCTCCTGACAGGAGCTGTGGGCGTCTGGGCAGATGGGAACCTAGGGGAGGTGTGGGAAGCCCCCTCCAAGTCAGGAAGCTCCCACGCAACTGTAGTTAAAATACTCCAGCAGTGACTTAGGGCAGCCATCTGGCCCAGAGCTCTCTCAGACACATTCCATTTTTTAACAGCAATGCCGTGGGAACAAATACAGACACGGAAGGGATACCCTTAGGTACCAGGAATGTTCCCAAAGGTGGTCTGAACTTGTGTCTTCTTCCTTCCTCTCCCTGCCCCCTTTCAAGGGTGGCACTGGGCGACAGCATTACAAAATCTAAATAAGCCCAGGTATAAATGGTGTCGGTGGATGATACAGGTATAAATGGTGGTTGTGGATTCGGAGCCTGGGAACTTGAGTTCTAATCTCAGGCCTTTCCCAGCAGCCGTGTGTGGGTCCATGGCAGCAGAGGCCTTAACCTATCCTCCAACAGTGTCCTTAGCAGATGTCCAGCTACAACCTGCAATGTCCAGCCAGAGGCAGGGCCCCTTCTTCCCACCACCAGGAAGTTCAGAACCCCAGTAAAGGTCCTCGGAGCTGCAGACTCAGGAGATCTGAGCCTCACTTCCTGTGTTTAGGAGGAGACAGACTGAGCCACAGAGGAAACCAGAGTCTGTTATAAATAGCAAGGAAGGCAGAGATCTGTGGGTTTCAAACATCCATCAGTCTTAAACAAACTCTATTTTTGGTTTCAAATAATAATTAGGATTTAATTAATGCTCTATGTAACCTCAAACACATGTCTATTTTTTTTAATTAGGGTCTTTCCACGAAGCACAGGCTAGCACTGAAACTCATGGTCCTCCTGCCTCAGTCTCCAGAGCACTCCAGGCATACCTCATTGTACACGGCTCTCTCTCTCTCTCTTCTCTTTTTGAGACACAGTTTCTTTGTGTAGCCCTGGCTGTTCTAAACTCACTTTGTAGACCAGGCTGGCCTCAAACTCAGAGATCTATCTGCCTCTGCCTTGGAGTGCTGGGACTAAGGGTGTGCACCACCACCACCCTGCTGTACATGGTTCTTAATTAAACATGATGACATTACCTACCTCTCTGCTTTGCTATACCTTCTAACAGTATCGATGTGGCAATTCTCAATGTCACCAAGTCCTAGACTCAAAAAGAACCCCAGGTCACATTTTCCTGCCATTTTATTTTCAAGTGAAGAGACTGAGGGGAGGTAAAGAGACTTGTCAGAAGTCGCATGGTACAGTGATCAGGGACTGTGCTGAAAGACTGGCAGTTTGGTTGCTGTGCTGTCCCAGGGCAGGCTCCATGGCAGCATGATAAGGACCCTAAGGCTAAACATCTGACATTAGACTGCCGTGAGTTTACAGTCCTGACAAAACTTTGGTCTGAGTGAAATAACGAAAGACAGCCCAGAGGTTGAGTTGTGATCTTCTGAGTCACAGAGATCTGGGCTCCCAGCCAGTTCTTTCCTTATGAGCTATGTAACCCTGGGCCAGTGACGTAACCATGCCCAGCATCAGCTACCACATCTCAAAACGAGGAGGACCATGGTTTCAGGACCATTATGAGGTTACCTGCACAAACATTCAGTGCTTGCCTCAAAACAGGTGTCAAACCTTGATATTGTCCTTGGATTCTCCATTTTTTTTTCTCCAGTAGACTCCACCTCTGTCTGGACAGAGGGACTGGGTTATTACAAAGAATAATTCAGAGAGGGAGAGCACTCTCAGGGGTGAGTGTGAACAGGGCTGAGAGGGGACAGGTTATGAGGTTGAGGTGTATTTAGTGTGGGTGCAGGGATGAAATTCAATGCTTGCCCTGCATGCTGGGAGTTTTACCTAGGTTCATCTAAGCAGTCAGTATAAGATCTGCTGGGTGGAGAAGGGAATCTGCAGGAACTAACCCACCCTCTGCTTACTACATGGCAGCACCATGGGAGCCAGGGTGCTTTCCAGGAAGAAACTTTAGCCATATGGTAATCCTGGACCACCTCCCTGGGGGCTGGCCTTCTGAAAGGGGGGAGTTTGTACTTACCCCGTAACCACATTGGACTGTGTTACATACATGCTTTCATCTACCCTCAGAATCATCTATGAGGTATACAGTTATGCCTGTTTTGCAAAAGAGGAAATGGGCTCAAAGGTCACTTGGCTAGGGGAGTAGTCATTAGTGCTGTTCACATATTTCCTGCACTCTGCCTTCCAGTGCAGGGCAGGACTACAAGTCCTTAGTCCTTTGATAGTAAGTGGCCATGTGACTTTAACCAATAAAAAAACGAAGCTTTAAGAGCCACAGTCACTGTCACACCTGTGTTGTTCACAGACCATACACGAGAAATAAACTTTTATTGTGTTCAACTGCTGAACTTGTGAGTTGTGTGTGGTCCTGGCAGAGCCTAACCTGCCCTGATGCTGTTGTAAAAGCAGATCCAGAGGCTGGAGATCTCCCGCCTGTAAAGAGGCCAAAGAGCCTAAGTGATTTCCAGGGCCCTGGCCCTCACACAGGTAGAAACCTCTTTTGGGCTACTTAGAGGCAGATGGACGAAGACAGAAGTCTTTTACCATCTACCTCCATTCATTCTGATTTACCTAAGATTTGACTAGGTTTCTTGGTCACTGGGTTGTGGTTACTAAAGAAATATGTGGCTATGTATTAACCCCCTGAGGTCCCATAGCTACATTGGCTGTGCTGTTCTGCTCCCCAGGAGCTCAGGAACCACCCCGAGAAGCCGCTGGAAAACTCCAAGGGTCTTCCTCTGCCTCTGCCTGTCATGTCAATAGGAACAGTCCCCAGGACTGGTCTCAGGACATATCTGTATTCATCTCTAGCTCAAAGATTGGCCTGTTCAGGTCACTCATTCCTTTGGGACTTTGTTACTCCTCAGTGAGATGAAGGTGCTACGTAGCTGCTCAGAAATATAGGGCAAATCCATTCTAGAGCATAAAGATCTCAGAAGCAAAAGCAAGATAATAACAACTCCCATTTCTGACTTCTGTGCCTAGCATGTGGTAAAAGTTTTAGCTTCATGCAGTAATGTAATGCTCACACCCTAGGAAGGAGGAATAATTATCCCCACAAAACAAACCAGTAAGGTCATGATGTAACTCACAGACAGGGTTCAAACCCAAGCAAGATGATGATGGTGATTTCATCTTGTGTTGAACTGCCATGAAGGCAAAGGTTGGACCCACCCTTGACAGCTAATGAGCAAAGCCCCCTAGGAACTCACCAGCTTTGGGTGTGTATGGGAGTGATCACAACAGCTTTTTCTATAGCCACAAATGCCCACCAGCAAAGAATGGGCACAGAAACAGGCATTTGCATGATGGAATCCTATTCAGCAATGAAAAGGGATGAGCTACTAACATGCTATTGATGCAGAATAGATGAATCTCAGTGGCACTCAGTGAAAGAAGCAGACCAAACACCACATGCTGTGTAATCCCACTGATAGGAACATCCTAGAAAATGTAGTGAACCTAAAGCATCAGAAAACAGGTAGTGCTTACCTGGCAGAAGGAGGCATATAGGGACAGTAGGTGTCGTGAAAAGGTCAAGAGAGCCTCAAGGGGGCACAAAGGAAGTCTTTTGGGTGGTAGGTATGTATGGTAAAGAGGAGACGGGTATGTGCATTTCTCAAGGCAAAGCAAACTGTTGTATGTGCTGGATATGTGCAATTTACTCGGCTAATTTTATCTCAACAAAGCTGCTTTGTATGTGGAGGCCAAGGATCATCATCTGGTGGCTTCCTTAATTGTTCGCCACCCTTTCTGAGACAGTCTCTCACGGAGCTGAGATCACCATGAGCCACAGGGAACCCACCTGTTTCCACCGTCTCCTGTTGGGAGATGTCATTCTGTAAAAATGTGTCTGATTGGTTTGAATAAAGCACTGTTGGCCAAATAGGGAAGCAAGATAGGTGGGACTAGGAGTTGGGGAGGATTCTGGGAAAGAGACACAGAGAGACACCATGTAGGCGCCAGAGTAAAAGGTCTGGACCCTTTTCTCCGGTAAGAGAAATACTTAGATTAACAATTATGGGTTAAATACTAAAGTCAGAGATAGCCAGTAAGAAACCAAGCAAACAGCCAACAGCTTTATAATCAATATAGTGTCTTGTGTGTTATTTGGGGGCTCAGACAGCGTGGCAGGGCCCAGGAAGACTACACTCTACAGTCCCCCCTTCCTATCCCATCCCCCTAGCTGGGATTACTTACACGTGCCACAGTACTGGGCTTTTTACACGGGTCCTGGGAATCTAACCTCAAGTCTTCATGCTTATCCAAGCACTTTACCAATGGAGCCGTCTCTCCAGCCCAATATAGCTGTTTTTCAAAGGTGACTTACCCCAATTTCCTCTTTGCATAGAGGACCTCAACCCCTGAGGCCCCCTCTCCCCTGTATCACATGGTATAGGAACGCAAAGAGAACTCCCGAACCCCACCCCACCCCCAACCCCCCACAGTGGGTTAGGGGCAGTAACAGGGAAGTAGAAAATGCAGAGAATGGGCCTAAAACAGGAGATTGGGGTGAGAAGAGCTTCAGGAGGTCAGTCAGGACAAGTCAAGTGAGGGAAAGAAAGCTAGGTGGACCCCCAGACCCGGGGAAGAGCAGCGAGCCTCTCCAGAGGATCTAGCCCCTCCTCTGTTGACAGCACTTACTACTCCTGTCTGTGAGTTATTGATTGTCCGTCTCCCTGGACACATCATTTCCTTGGCTCTAGTAGACATGTGTCTAGGCCAGGCCCCACCCAGCAAATGGCCAGTACTTAACACTTTACACTCTAGGTTAACCTTGAAGGTGCCAGTTCTCCAGAAACGCAGCCAGCCAGAGGATGTTACTGGACGGTGGTGGATGCCAGTCCCTAGAGTATACACTGGATCTCATGGGCCGTTTTGTGAACAGTTCAAAGGCCCTTTTGACTGACAGTCAGTTGGACTGAAGTGACATCACTCTTTAAAAGTTTGCCTGTGTCCTTCCTTAGCTCTGTGTTTTCTGAAACTTGGCCCAGTAGACAGAGAGATGCGTTGCCATAAGCATGCTGTCAGCAAGGTCAAGGGAGGGTGCAGAGAAGTATGAAAAGCCTTTTTTCTTTCTTCCCTCCTCTCTGCAATCTCCAAAGTAAGTTGGAGGACCCAAATGGAAGGCTCAGACTGGGTGGAGCAAAGAGTTTAAGTCAAAATCCAAATTAGAAAAAGCCCAGAGGGCCAGGTGGTGGTGGCGGCGGCACAAGCCTTTAATCCCAGCACCCAGAAGGCATAGGCAGGCAGATCTGTGAGTTCAAGATCAGCCTGGTCTACAGAGTGAGTTCCAGGACAGCCAGGGCTACATAGAGAAGCCCTGTCTCTAAAAATTAAATAGAAGAGGCCTGGAGGAAGAGGCCCGTCCCCTGTGCCCCAGCTCCCCACTCCTGAGCTGATGTGGGTCCCTTGTGCTCATCAAGAGGACAGGCGGATGCTGGGGGCAGGCCTTTCTAACACTAAATCCCCTGTGGTCAGTTTGAGTGTGTCTTTGCCCTTCCCCCACATAGAAGAGCCTGAGAGCCAGGAACAAGCCTGTAATCCCAGCTCTCAGGAGACTGAGTTTGAAGCTGGGAAGTGCCACATAGCCAGACCTTGTCTCAAAAATCAAATCAAAACAAAACAACCAGAATGCTTTGCAGAGAATACCCATCTTGGTGAGCTCTCACCCAGGCCATTTTGAGTGCTCAGGTGTGAACAGCTTTAAGACAAAGGCCAGAGCAGGAGTACAGTGTGGAAAGGGTTTCACCCAGCATTTTTGAGCTGTCAGCCCCAAGGCAAGAGTAGCATATGCCTGGGATAAGAGATGTCAGGAGAGCAGGGACCAGTCTCTGATACACCAGGTGGAGAATTCAAGATCTTCTACTCTGGTCTGAAGCAGGAAGTAGCTCAGCACACATCCAAGATGTTCCTGAGAGCTGTGAGGATCTGTAAGAGAGCTAGCCTGGTGCTGAAGACGGCCATCACGGCTCAGCTCTCCTTAAAAGCTCAGGATTGTCCCCTTCAAGTCAGCTTCCTCCTGCCTTAGAGATGTGGACCTCACACACAGCATCTGATGGAACCAATAATGAGTACTTATTACCAAGTAGCATCAGCTCCTGCCTCCAGGTTCCTGCCCCGTCTGAGTTCCTGTCCTGACTGCCATTAATGATGTTTGGAAGTGATTTGAAAACATAAACCAAACAAACCCTATCCTCCCCAGGTGCTCTGGTGATGGTGTTTCATCACAGCCATAGAAACCCTAACTAGAACATGGGCCCTTACATAGTTACATCTATACTCTAAGACTGAGCAAGAATAAACCTAAAGGGCAATGTAGAATCCCAGGCCCTCGTGTGACACAGCAGTCAGGTATTAGAACTCAGTTCCCAAGTAATCTGGATCCCAAGGTTGCTCTAACAACTTCTCTCTTAAAAATACCAGGTAATGTGGCATGTGGCTCAGTGGTAGAACACTTTCTTAGCATGTACCAGGCCCTGGATTCAACCCTTAGCACCACGATAAATAAATCCTGAAAGGGCAGCGCTGTCCAGCAGGCCCTATGAAGCCGCAGGACCAGAGCCGAGCATTCTCCTGGCTTTGATGGGCTGGGACCACTCTTTCTGGCCTTTCCAGGGAAGCTCTATCTGAGCGTTGCATCTTCCAGATGGAAGAGGCCCCCTCCTCTCTACAGTTTTTGTGTTCATCTTGTGCCCACCCCTTCTTCCAGTGGCACTCCTGCCCCTTCTGGCACAGCCCCACCCAGCAGCTGGGGCCCAAATCTGCAGAGAATAGTCAGGAGCCGAGAAGGGCCTGGCAGATACTGGTGCCTCCCCGTGACAGAAGGGGCACCCACCTGCCCCCACAGTGCTATTAGGTGGTCCTTCTGAGGGGACATCTGTCCCCTCTGCAACCCGCCCACTCCTCAGCTCCCTTCCACCACCAACCTTCCCTTATGGGCTTTATTTGAGCAGTCTGGCTGCCCTGTTGGAAATAACTGAAACGGGGTAGAGGATGGGACCTGCACATGATGAATTGGAACGTTGTATGTATTGTGTAGGAAGTTGCTCGAACTTTTCAAAGGCGCGCACAATTAGTTTCTCAGAGCCCATGCATGCATTTGTACCTGGCAGTCAGGCCGGGAGGACAGCATCAGTCTGACAAAGAGTGTATCAGCTAAGAAAGCAGAATACGATACCAAACTGCCTAGGTTTAGCTTCCTTTGTGGCCTTCTTGTTAGGTGCACAGGCTTAGATAAGGTATCTCGCTGGGTCAGAGTTGCAAAATGAAGGTAATGATATCTTTTCTCATTGCTAAGAAGACTACATTAACACATAAGCAGAAACTATTGAGACATGACCTGCTATGTAGTTAGCGTTCTGTGCATCGTATGTGCTGTATAAAATGCCCAGCTGCTTCATCTGAGTGCAGCAGCTTTGGTAGTATTCTATGGCGAAAGGAGCACTTTAGTAGGTTGCATCTTATCTCACTGGATATGAGTCAGGTGAATGGGAGACAGCGTAAGCACCTGTGGGTGGGTTAGGAACTTCCTCCATCCTGGAGGCTGCGGTGTAGAATCCAGCCTGACACATTTGGGAGACAGAACTTTTTGTTTTTGGTTTTTATTTTTTGTTTTGAGACAGAATCTCACTGTGTGGCCCTGGCTGTTCTGAAACTCACTCTAGGCTAGGCTTGAACTCATGGAGAGATACCTGCTTCTGCCTCCCCAAGTGCTGGGATTAAAGCCGTGAGTTACTACACCTGGTAAGACTGAGGTTTTTTTTTTTCCCTCTTACCGGCCCCTTGCTTGGATGGATAGCCAAGGTGGCTGACCCGGTGACACTGAGCAGGCTCTTTGTAACACCGGTTTAACAAGCAGCTTCTGGTAAAGAGTGCCAGGCCCTAGAGGGGTAGCTGTGAACAAGGTGGGTACAGCTCCAGCTTTCAGAGAACTTAGCATCTGGCTGGGGTAAAACGCAGTTACAGCATGGCTGCAGTCCCTTCTGGAATGGGAAGATGTTTGTCTACACTTGGGAGCCAGGTTCTAAACAGCTTGGCAGAGTCCAGGGAAATGACAGCAAAACAGGGGTTTGAAGGATGGTTAAAGGTCAGTGAGGCAGAGTGCTCAGGAAGATTCTAGAGAGAGGCACTCTGAATCCCAGAGGTAAGCATGGCCCCTTTTGGGTGAGCGGGAGCGTCACCCGCAAGAGGGTGGTGCCTGGTACAACCGAGCCACACTTGAGGAGATGGAGCAAACAGGACCCAGAGCAGAGAGGGGGGGGGATGGCTGGGGTGGAAAAAGGATTTGCCTGGAGCAAGGACCCAGCTTTTATTAGGTCAAGAAGAATGGGGCAGGTAGATAGTTTGGTTAGAGTAAGTGAGGGGAGGGCCTTCCGGTGGCTTCTGTTCATCAGTGAGGTGGACAAGGCTAGCTGTTGGTGCTGAGCTTTGAGGAAAGTGGGAGCAGGGGGGGAGAGTTGAAACTGTGGACTGACGGGGCATCGGGACGCTTTGGGGCCTAGTTGGGGCTAGGGCCGGGATGCACAGGTCACCAAGGGTCACCTCTGCCCTGTGCTATGCGTGTCCTCAGGCAGGCCCCAGATACTCAGAAGCCCACTGGGGGTGTTCACCAGGAGGCTACACAGCAGGCCGGCCTTATTACCACAGCAATAGCCACGGAGCAGGCACTTGGCCCACACTTCGAGAGTGTCCTGGGAAGGGGGAAGGCACCGAGAGGCAATCCCAGCCTCGCCTTGCTCTAGCGACACACTACAGGTGTGTCTGGTCATCTTGCCGCACCTCCGTTTCCTCATCCTGAGCGTGACTGCGGTGAGAATCGAGCGGCTGTTGTGTGGAGGTAAAGCCCTTGGCAGGAGACGGTAGCTGAAAAGGGTGCCCATCTGGTTGGCAGACAGCAGGGTCAGTTACTGTTGGGTAGCATGGAAGAGGAGCCATGGAAACACAGATCCGTGACAACCACAGCCATAAACCACTGCCACTGAGACTGGCCTTGGCGTTGGAAGTGGACTCTGGCCCAGGTCACAGGGTCACAGCTTCTAAAAGGCTGGCCATGGTGAAACCAGGGTGTGGCATTGTTTCTGATGCCATCAGAGGTAAAGTGAAGAGGGCCTGGAACTCTTCTGCAAGGCCCAGGCTCTCTAAGGAAAAAGGTAGAGGGAGTCCAAAATGTTCTTAAAAAAAAAAAAAAAGACAAGCCAGGTGCCAGTGTCAGGCCCGGAGACTTTAATGTCCAACTGGTTGGAGTGACTTTGTGACAGACGGACCCTGGCACCAATCAGGCTGTGTGAATGACATCAGAAGCTCTGCCAAATCCTGCTTCTTGCTGGTGAGAAGGGCCCATCCTGTCCATCTGTGGCCTCCTGCCTGGTTGAGGTGGTTCCTGACCACTGCTACCCAATTCACCCAGCTGGCTACTGAGGGAGGGGAGGCTGCTGGGCTGGGCTAGCCCTTCTCCATTCCAGCACTTTCTGACCATTGGTCAAGGCAGTTCTAAGCTCATGTCATTCTGTGTAGGCCTCACACCTGGGAGGAATAGGTATCTTCCGGGAGCCCCGATGCTGGTTCAGGCTGCCCAAGGGGGACCTGAGGCTCAAGCCTCCCAGGGCGTGGCCCTGCCCTCTGGGGACTCTTGCTTCAGTAGCTCTGTTGCTGCCACCTCTACTTCCTCTGGTTCCATCTGGCAGGCATCCGCCAGGGCCCGGCCTGTTGCCATGACGAAAGTAGCATCTGCTGCTAAGGAGTCTAGTCCTCCTCGAACCAGAGCCTGCAGGGAGGAGAGGAGGTTGGGTGGGTCTTCCCACTGTTGGTCCCACCCTCTCCCCATGACAGATTGTCACAGAGGCCACCCCCTTGGTGTGGCCTGCTGCCCAGCTCCACCTCACCTCCTGGATCAGGAAGGCAGTAGCTGGAGCCGTGCACCTGTGAGCTGAGTTCCTGGAAACACTCTCCTCAAAGTTCCCGCTGTGGGGTGTTCCCAGAGACCTTGGCACGGAACCTGTAGTCTCCTTCTGCACAGGAGGTTCTGCCTGGAGCAGCTGTTCCAAACACACAAAAGCAAACACCCCCCCCCAACAGATACATTAGAGCCAACAGACACAGAGGAACCACAGCTCATCCAAGGGAGTCTTGACCAAGACCCACAGACTGGGGAGGATGCAGGAGCACAGGATCCTTCTGTGATGGAAGGATGGCTACCTGCAAGGCCCTCCCCTGCAGAGCCCCACTCCTAGCACGTGACCAGGTGGGGTGTACACGGCACCTCCTCCCAGGCCTTTGCCTTTGTTACCTGGCATGGGGTAGGAGGCACCTGGCCTCCAGGCACCTCTCTCTGCATCATCAGCCCTTTCGGTTTGCTCACATGGGATTTGCCTCGCGGTCCTGTGGGCAAGGCCAGGCAGGGTCAATGAGGCTGCTGACCCCTGTTGGCCACATCATCAGAGCCTTTCTTGGCCAGTTTCAGAAGGTGGTGTAGAGGGCAGACACATGTTGAAGCCTGCCAACTCCAGGTCGGGCAGAACCGGCCCGGCTACCCTTGCCCAGCACTTTCCTTACGGTCTGGGAGAGGCTGAGGGCCAGACTCGCCAGCAAGCCCCTCTTCAGCGTGGCTATGTGCGTGCGTGCTAACTCATGCTGGAGAGAGAGGAAGCACCCTTATTGCTACTACACCCCAGCATTCTGGAGCCTTCCTCAGACTGGCAATGACGCTCCCACTCCCGGAGCTCCGCTAGCACCCATTTCATCACAAGGGCTCTAAGTGGCTCTCCCACCCTCTAAGGAAAGTAGGGGCACCATCAACGCCCACCCCAGGAGAAGACCCAGCTTCTTAGTCACAGGAGAGACTGACCAGAGCCCCCGCAGGGCTGACTAAAGGGTCCTCTGGCAGCAGGTGTGTCTGCCTCTTCCAGGAACTCCCTTTCGTAGCAGATGCTGAAACAGAAGCAGAGCAGGTTGGAGTCCATTCACTGAAGCACCAGTGCGCATCCCGGCAGACTCCAGTGGCCTTTACGCCAGGGCTGATTCTGCCAGCGCTCGACTCTTCCCATCCTTGACTCCGGGAGAGGAAGCCAAACTCATGGCTGCCTCCACTCTTGCTCACTGCTCCCTGCCCTTCTCACATCTGCGTTGCTTCAGCACTCTTAGGACGCTAGTCCTCAAGCCTGGCTACACGTGGGCTCACCTGGCAAGCCATGGAGACCATTGTCTGTGAGCCGCCATAGACACTGGCCGTTCTGAAAGCTCCCCGATATCTCTCATGTGCAACTGAAGCCAAGACTTGTTCTGGGCCAATCCATGGTCATCGGTAACCCTTCTGTATTCCCCGGAACACCTAGCTGGTCCTAGTTGGTCCCAATCATACCATACGACACACACCCCAACAGCAGAGCCCAGGTCGGATGCTTCTGTGTTCCCACACTGCCTAGCACCATGGTGACCCAAAGACATGGGTACCCTTCGAGCATTCAGGGCTGCATTCGAGAGGTCTCTTTGGACTGGAGTGAAGTGTGGGCAGTCCTGAGCAGGGGAAGTAGCTGTTCAGTTGACGTCTGCCCTGTCCTACCCAGAGAGACCACCACTCAGCTGACCTGTCCAGAGCAGAAGCCCCACTGGGAACCCAGTCCCTGTGTTGTGATGGCTAAGGGACTCTGCTCCCATCTGATTGTACTTTATGACACTTAAATCACAGCCTTGGATTAGTGAAATGGGAACTACCCAAATCCAGCAACCGACCTCATCCAGAGTTTCCCACAGTGTGTGCTGCTGCTGAAGCCCTTTCTTAAACATTACTATGCGACCAAAACATTCTGCACCTCCCTACTGAGAACCACAGAAAGGCTGGCTCAGGCTTATGGCCAACGCCAACAAGAGGCTGCCCCCTGCTGGCCAAAGACACCCTTCAGTCCAGGTTTGCCTCTTGTGCTAGGGGTGCAGAGCCAGTCCCCAAGGGCACCCAGCAAACAAAAGACGTCCTACAAATTTCATGGTGCCTCCTTCCCTGCCAAGCCATCTCAGAATTCATACACCCACAGTTGGAAGCTAGCACGGTTACCTGGAAAACACCGGGCTGTTTCTATGGTTGCTGTTGCCATAGGCAACATTGGCATTGGCATTGTTGGCATTGGCACGAGCAAGAGGATGGGTGCCTGGGTTATGAGGGAAATCCTCCAAGAAGACAGGTGACTCCAGCTCTTCCATCTCTATCTCGGCAAACTGGAGGGGTCTTTGGTTAGCCATGACAGGGGGCAGAGAGTTGGTCCTTTCCAGGAAGTTGTCCACTTGACCAAACAAGCCTCCAGTCCTCTAGAATCAAGGGGAAAGTGGAAATACTGAAAGCAGTGACTGGGCATGAGGATACGGAGTGCCTGGGGGTGGGCTGTCACCCTGGGATGATGGTGCTAGGAGAAAGCAATAGGATTGGAAGATGAAACTATAAGACCACAAGAGAATAGACCAAAAGGTGATGCTGGAACATAGTCCCCACCCACAGCAAGGTCTAAACTGGATGGATAGACAGGACACACCTAAGGAACCACACAAGTAACACATACATGGAAACATGGCACACTTAATTGGGAGTCTGCAGAACTGTGTTCCAGCTCTCCTCTAATCAAGTGATATGGGGTATTGCTATCTCTTTGGGACACCATTCGTAAAAAACCAATAGAGTTTAATGGGGTGTCCAGGAAGAATCTTCAAGATTCAATAGGTTACAACTTAGAATCGGGGACTCGCCTGAGTGGAAACAGATCCTCAGGAGATAGAATTAGATGAGAATTTGTGGATAATATAGAAAAGGGTGTATCATATTTAATAATTTGGGTCATGGATTCCAAGTCCCAGAAGATATGGATGGCTATCTTCAGCCCTCACAATCAATGCAGCCTGGCTTCCAGATCTTCTCTCTATTGCTACTTACTGTGTCCGGTCCCTCAGAAGTGGCCCTCACTCACCCGGAATATCCCCTCCTCCATGGCAGCCTCCACCATGGCTCTCTCCAGTTCCTCCTCTGCTGTCAGGTCTCCTGAGATGGTGCGGTGGATCTCAGGAGCTGCCTCTTCCTCTATGGTCCGCAATCCAGCCTGGAGATGGTAAAGTGGTGGGTGACCCTGCAGTCCAGGAGTGGCCCCACTTATTTTGAATACCTGCACCTACACGTTTCCTGAAGCTTCTCCATCCTGGATCGATACCACAGGACTCTGAGGACCCCATGGTCCTGCTCTGGCCCAGGGGAGACAGTCTGCATTTTGAAAAGTCTCTAAGGGGTTATCTGTAATCCTGTGGGCAGGGACTTTGTGCCCCTCCCACCGGAGCCTCTCTTTAGTGGTACGTGTTTTTTAGCCAATGAAACTCCATATCATAATTAATATAACACATGAAAATGAGCATTACCTGACAATTTCAAAGAGGACACAGCATCATGTCTGGGACATTCTTACTCAAAATGTACATTTTCTATCTAGTGTGAGGAAACATCAGGCCAACCCAACCAGAGGGACAGCATGGCTTGTGTTCTCAAGGATCAAGGCCACATTAAGGACAGACTGCCGAGTGATTCCAGAAAGCAAGATGTCAAGGCAAGATGGCGTGCATGCAAGGTGTATGACTGTGAGTTGGCTCTTTTTCCTGTATAAGAGATCATTGGGGCAGCAGGCAAAACTTGAATGAGGCGAGGGGTAGAGTGCAGCTCTGTTTCAACACTAACTTCCGGATTTCAGTGGTCATATTGTGGCTGTGTAGGAGAATTATGTAGGGCAATGCCACATTTTCTGGAAATTCACACAAAAAGGATTCTGAGCAGACAGAGTGCCATGTAGGATGTGAGTTATTCTCAAATGGTTCACATAAAAGTTGTAATTGTATAAAGTATAAAGTTAGTTCAAAACCACAGGGGCAATTCAACATATAACCCAAATCTGTATGCATTTCATTTTTAAAGATTCAATTATTTTAACTTTGTAAGTGTATGTGTGTTTGCCTGCATGTTATTATCTGTGCACATGTGTGTGCAGTGCCTGAAGAGGCCAGAAGAGGGCACCAGATCTTCTGGAACTGGAGTTACAAGTGGTTGTTGGTGGCCATGTGGGTGCAGAGAACTGAACTGGGTCCTGTGTTGGAGCAGCAAGTGCTGTCAACCACTGAGCCACCTCTCCAGCCTTACATGTCTACTTTTGAATTTTTGAATCATGTGCATTACAGTGTACACAGAAATAGCAAAAGAGATAAAACATACTCAGTGGAGCAGACCCCTGGGTGGAAGAGAGGCCTGCCACTGCTCTTTCCTTCCTTCCTTCCTTCCTTCCTTCCTTCCTTCCTTCCTTCCTTCCTTCCTTCCTTCTTTCCTTCCTTTCTCCCTCCCTCCTTCCTCCCTCCCTTCCCTCCCTCCCTCCTTCCCATCCTCCCTCCCTCTGTCCCTTTCAAGACAGGGTTTCTCTGTATATCTTTGGAGACTGTCCTGGCACTCGCTCTGCAGACCAGGCTGGTCTCGAACTCATAGAGATCCTTCTGCCTCTCCCTCCCAAGTGCTGGGATTAAAGGCGTGCGCCACCACAACCACCCTGCGAGACCACTGCTCTTACTGTAGGTCTTTCCTTTGAAGAAATGAAATTTTCTCTCGTCTCGACAGTCAGAGATGAGGAGCTCCTGGATCCTCTCCTGAGGCCTAAACACCTTCCACCATGGACCAACTTGAACTACCTTCTCATTCTGTTCGTCCCGGGTCCCTTCACTTTGCTTCCATCTCTGACTGTGGATGAGGGACTTGGTTCAGGAGGGGCGTCCCTTGGAACCCACCTAGGTTGGCCTTACCTGTATCTGAACTGTGTCCTTTTTGGGTCGATACCCATAATATTCCTCCTGGCGTTTCATGAACTTCCTGAAGTGTTCCTGGATGAGGAATGTGGCATAGAACTTCCCCACGGTCACCTCATCATCTGTAGACGGTCAAAAGGGAGGTGCTGAAGGCCGGTGGGAGTCTCACTGGATTGGGAAGGGGAGGCTGGGGGGGCAGCAGGCTCAGGCGCTCAGTCCATCCTGCTGAGGTGGTGAACGGGTGCCTGTCGCCCTGAGTTGGTGCCCTGACAGATGCTCGTGGCATCTGCCCATGGTATCAATAGTGTCTAGATGTCAGGTCGCTAAGGGACTTCCTGAGGAAGTGTCTCAACCCTTCCCAACCTAGACTCAGGTCTCCCCAAGCAGCACCCACCTCCTATTGGAGGGATGACTTGGTCCAGGAGCTTCATGCTGGTTCTCTTCCAGATCTTTTTGATGATGGCTCTCAGCTCCTCGTTGGCTTGTTCGAAGTTGCCTGGGGCATGAGAAAGGTACGAGTGACCCTAAAGTGACTGAATTGACGGAGCTTGGTGAGCTGCTATCTGTCCAGCACACACTGGCTCAGTGTTCTTTTGCCCCAGCTGCTGTACTCTACCCCGGCAATGGGACGAGGGCAGGGGCAGCCCAACCCTTGGGTCCTGTACTTACTCCCCAGAGGTCTTGGCTAACAGTGATCAGGCTGGTTAATCGTGGGCCATCATCTCCCTGTCTCTCTATTAAAACGTCAAGTCCTTACATACTCCAGTCTGTCCCGCGGTCCCCACACAGTCCTCTTGTTGCTCTAACTTGCTTCTTCTTGATTCCTGGCTTCCCTCTTCTCGTCTGCCCATGGCTGCCTCAGATGTCATTGGCCCAGATAGGTACTGGAACCCTGCCTCAACCTCATTTCTTCCCCTGCTCCCACCGTGTCTGTAATCCTGGTTTAGGGGCCTACGGGGTTAGTGGAGTCAAGTGTGGGTTCTCATACCTGCCTAGTACTGAGTCCTACCCCTGTCCCACTCAGAGCCACTCAGGGGGACCCCAGCCCTGAGTGAGCACCGTCGTGTCTCTGGCCCTGACACAACCGAGGGATACAGGGAAGAACGTTAGTGATCTTGCCATGCAGCGCATCCTCAGACTCCTAAAGAATCTGCAGGGCATGAGGAGTTGGTGACTGTGGCCCGGCTTCCTTCTGCTTCTGACCACATTCCTGGGAGTCTGTGTCAGTAGCTCGGTGAGAGAGGGGGCATCCAGGAGAAGTCCCTCACCTTCCGTCTTGATCTTGAGGGCTGTGCGCACCAGGGCGAAGAGTGTGGCATTGAAGGTGACGGTGCCGTCGCTGTTGAGGGGCATGTTCATGCCCACCAGCCTCTGTGTGTGCAGGGAGAGGTGGCACTTGCCTATGCCCCGGGACCAGGCCCAGCACATCAGGTTGCCCACACCCGGTGTGGGATGGAAAGGGAGGCTGATCTCCCTTCCCAAGCCACAGCTGCTTAGCCTCGCAGGTTCGTTACCTTACATGCTACCCGGTGTGGGCAGAACTTCCCGAAGCCCAGAGGGGGTTGGATCCTCCTTAGCAGGGTCACCACATCCAGGTGCTTGATTCTGCCCCTGTGGAAGGACACATAGACTAGTATATCCAGGAATGTCACCCACGGCACCCCTGCTCTCTACTCAGAGAGGGGAAGAAGAGGGAAGGAAGCCAGGGGGCCAGGGATATTTCTTTTAAACCTTATTTAAAAGGCCTAGTAGCCTAGTATATTATTTTAAATATATTTTAGTAATTCTTTGTAAATTGCATACAATGCATTTTGATCATATTCACCCCTGCCCGGGCCTCCCCCAACTCTTCTCCGATGTCCCCCAAAGCCTTTCAGAAGAAGAGGGGAGTTTGGGTTCGTGGGTGCCCACCACAGAATGGGGCTCTCCATGTGGAGCAGATGCATGCTTTTTTTCAGGGAGTTATCCTCTAGCACAGAGGATCTGGATTTCATCTCCTTCGTGCTAAGACCTTCCTTAGGTTTTGGTCAAGCTGCAAGGGGGGGCTCTGGGGCTTATTAATAAATCAAGGGAGTGGCAGCCCACTTCAGAGACTTCTCCAGAGCTGGGAACACAATGGCAGTGCAACCGTGACCTCCGGAATAGACCCAAACAGAGCAACCGGGAAGGTCAGGTGACTATGTCATCAAGGCACGGGCAACAGAGCAGTGCTGCCCTGACAGTGTTCATTTGGGGTGTTTTATGGACTGACTACCTCACCCTGAGGCTGGTTGTGAAAGAAATGAGACATTTCTATCTTGTAGGGAGCTCAGAGGTCCTTGGGCTCACAGATAAGCACCAAGAAAACCAGGAATGTTTTTCTTTTCAAGGAAAAAGATACATGGCCTGTTTTCTGCCCAGGAGGCTGGGAATGGAGGGGGCTAATAGCCTAGGTAATCCTTGAGCTACCTGTAGGGCCAGGCCATACCTGGCTCCCCCGAACTCCCACAACTAAGACTGAAGAAGGCAGCTAACAGTCTAGATGACCTTTGCACTCTGTATGGCTAGGGGCTCCCCGAAACTCCTACAAGCAGGACCAGAGGTAGGCAATAACCTAGATGACCTCTGGGCTATCTGTATTACCTACACAGATCCCCCTTAGGCCCTTAAGATAACACTGGCAGCCTGTCTATGGAACCCATCTTTGTGAAAGAAGTGACATGCACTTTGAGAAGAGTGTTTGAGGTAATTATGCCTCCCAGTGCACATGGGATTATGTTATACTAGGAAACTTTTCCCCCCAAAATTGTACTGTATTTAAATATGGCTAAAATAAACTGTGTCAGACTCTAAAGTTAGAACCAATACCAGCTACTGAGTTGTGTTGAACTGGATTTCCTTTTTGTCTCACACAGATAATTACTCTACTGGCTGTGGCATCTACAGAGACCCCCACACTATCTGTATCCTAGATGCTGAGTATACACGCAGACAAACACACAAACACACACAAGCACATAAACATACACATACCCTAGTATACATGCAGACAAACACACACACAAACACACCAAGCACACAAACGTGTACACACACACACACACACTGATATTGGTAATTGGTACTTGGGATTGAGCCCAGGGTCTCTTACATGACAGGCCAGTATCTATCACTGAACCATATCCCAGCTCCCAGACCCAAGTTAGTACTGTAGGGTAGTGATAAAGCAAGTAGATTTTAAAAATTATTTGTGTGTCTATCTGTCTGAGTGAATACTATGTGTGTGCAGGTACCCACACACAGTCAGAAGAGGGTGACTGATCTCTTGGAGCTAGAGTTACAGGTAATTGTGATCATTTGACAAAAGTGCTGGGACCCAAACGTGGGTCCTCTGGAAAAGCAGCCAGTGCTCCTAACTGCTGAAACATCTCTCCAGCCCCCTTCCCCCCCACTAGTTTTTAATTTTCCCATTTTAGAGTACAGTTGCCAAGGACTCTGGACAGACTTGCCTTGGATTTTGGTGCCCCCACTTAATTTCTCTGCATCTCAATTTGCTCATTTGTGAGGCTAAATTACCAGAGGAGCTGTGCCTTAGGTTGCTGGAAGGATCAGATGAGCCAATACATGTGGCATTTAAACCTGATAACTGGGAAACGTTTAGCAAATGTGATCTTGATCTTCTATCAAGAGAAGTAAGAGAGAAGCCCCCTCACCACGTTTTAAAGTGCAGGCAGGTGGCCTGAACACCAGGCTATTGGCAGTGAGGATTCTAACTCAGACAGTCTGAGTGGGGCCTGGGACTCTGCATTGTGATCAGTTTCCAATACAGCCAGTGAGCAGAGCCCACAGTGAGCAGCCAGGCCTAGAATGCCTGGCGAGATACTGAGACCCCACTTCTCACTCCCGAGTACTAAGTGTCCGACTAGAAGCTTGGTGAATGCTTCCTTAGAGTCAAGGAGTTTCCTCTGAGGGATCCCCTCCAACTCTGAGACGTGCTGACCCCCCATGGAGCCTTGGGTGGGTTAGGGGAGAGCAGAGACTCCCGAGGGAGCACTAGGATGGAAGGGTGGGCAGGTTGGTAAAGCACCCAGCACTGTCCACAAAGACTCACTTAGCCTCCGGGTCGTACTCTGCCCAGATGGCCTTGAACTCATCCAGGTGGTGAGGGCCCAGAATGGACCAGTCCCGTGTGAGGTAGTCAAAGTTGTCCATGATGACGGCCACAAAGAGGTTGATGATCTGCAAAAGGACGAGGGCTCCCACAGCACAGGCAGGTGATGCAGTGACTGGCGTCGGTTGGGGGCAGGGGCAGACCAGGCATGGGGCTCCTTCCTCACTCCAGCCCCCAGCCCCCTCCACATTCCACGCGCAAGTGAGGCTGAACTTCTGCTCTTGCCCAGAATGTGCTCTGCCTGGGGACTGGTGACCAACCATTCACTAAAGCCATGGTAGGGCACCTCTTTGGGGACTTAGTCTCATGTCTGAGAGCTATTCTGCCTCTTATGGGCCTGGCCCAAGCCCCTCTCCCTAGCCAGCCTTTTCCTGTCTACACTGGGCGTCCTTTGAGTTGCCAGGCTTGCTCACACAGACTCACTGCATCAGGGCCAGGGTTCGGTCTTGTTCATGTTTCTACTCCTCACCTGGCCCTGTGCCTGGTAAACATAAGACATTCAAAGGTTTGGGGTGAATATAGGGAAGGAAAAGGAGCAGGAGTATGAGGTGGGCAAGTGGATGCCACCCCCAAGTGACTGCCCTGCCACCCCCAAGTGACTTCACGCTGTCTCTGACCCTAGCCAGGACCTCTTATTTCCAGAGTTGTCTTGTAACACAGCACCTTTCTGGGCTGAGGAATCGTTAGGGTTAATGTCTCTACCTATTGAGAACCGGACTCATCACAGTCCCCTAGATGGCAAACTATGTATATAATGTGCACAGTAAGCACACCATACACACGGTGAAAACGTCTTGCAGTCTGCTTGGAGCAAGGAAGATCTTACAAAACAAAGAAACCCCAAAGGATCAGAACAAGGGACAGCCTAACAAGAGTTCCCAGAGTCCCTACAATGCCCCATGTAGGAGGTGGTAGGTGCCACTCCACCTCGCCCCTCAAGCCCTGCCCTGGCCGGAGCCTGCGGACTTCTTTCTCACCAGGAAGGCGCAGAGCATGTAGAAGCTGATGAAGTAGTAGTAGGCGAAGTTGGTGCCGCACGTATACTCCTCCCCCGGCGCATAGTCGGACTCTGGGTCACACAGCTTCCCGTAGCTGCAGGCCAGCAGGATCTCTTGCCAAGCTTCCCCCGTGGCACACCTGAGCAGAGAGGGACACTGCTGGCCTGTGTGCGTCTGCTTGGTCCTTGGGGACGGCAGCATGAGCAGACCTGGGCTGCTTCCCAGAGGCACCATCCCTATGAGGCTGGGCCACGTGTCCTCTCTTCCTGCAGCCCCTCGGCTCCACCTTTTTACAGAGCTAGAGTAGAAAAGGCCTTTCTTGGAGTGGGGGTGCCTTTTACATCTGACTATATCCACAGCAAAAGTGTGTGTCATAGATCAATGTCAAGGGTCACTGAGACCTCATCACTTTTCGAGAGAGACATTTGACCTCTGAACTCTGCTTCAGAGTGTCGAAATGGGCAGCGTTCCTCTCAGGAGGAATTCAGTGCCACGCTTCAACGCAAGGTTTTCATAACAGTGACCACAGGGCATGCGGGGACCCCTGTGGTGCAGGGCCTGTGTGGGACCAGCGCTGCCTGGGGTGCAGAGGGGAACCCAGCGAAGTCGGGGACTCGTGCCTGAAGAGCAGCAGCACGGCTTGAGGGAAGGTCTGGAAGTTGTTGTTCCGGTTTATTTGCGTCCCGTCCACCATGGCTATCTTCCCGAACATCTGCAAAGCACAGAGAACCAGGGCACAAGCGTCTTCTCACCTCATCTCCCACTGTTTCTGTTTCACCGGCTTCTTGCCCTCACCCTTATGTCTCCCCAGGGCTTTCCCTTCAGGCCACGTCAGATCTGAACCCAGATACACGGGATTCTTTTCTGGGTCATGTGACATTCTTCCTATCAAACCAAACAAGGGGGTGGGGGTAGACAATTTCTCTCAGCAAGCACTGTTAGTCAAGATATGGAGAGGGTTTCTGGGGCAAGGCCCCCAGCTAAGTTTTAGAGACCAGATCTGGTTCTGGAGGTGCACCACACGCTGGTCTCTCCTGGGTTACACCCCGGCTCGTAACACCGGAGCATCTGGGGCTCAGATCTACCTCCAGGGAGCTGCGCCCCTGGCTGCTGGGATGTGGGAGCCTGGGAAAGGTCAGGATCCAGCTGCATGTTTGGTAGGCCTTTCTGGGTGCACGGATACACCCTCTAGCTTGGCTAACACTCATCCTTTGGCCCGGGCCAGCCTGCCTCTCACCTGCATGCCGATGACTGCGTAGATGAAGAAGAGCATGACGATGAGCAAAGCCACGTACGGCAGGGCCTGTGAGGAAGAGCATGGAGCATCAGCTAAGAGTTCCGTTTGCCTGCTCTGTGGTCCTCAGAGCCACAGCCCTGAGTCCTGAAGCCTGCCCTCCGTTGGCTCACCGGGGACCTTGCCTGGCTCTGGAACCCCGGAACCCCACCTTGGGCTATCCCTGGGTCAGTTTCCTGGATCTCTGGTCTTGGCCCTTTGGGCTGGGCACTCGCACCTGGAAGGATTTGATGAATGTCCACAGCAGGGTACGCACACCCTCTGCCCGACTCAGCAGCTTGATCAGTCTCATGACCCGGAACAGGCGGAAGAAGGCGCTGGAGATGCGGGCGCTCTCATCTGGGTCCTGTGGGGCAGCAGCCCCAGAGGTCAGTCTTGGGGTGGCTCTCGGGGGAGGGAGGTAAGGGGCAGGACAGGCAGGAAATGCAGTGCACGCACGCATGTGTTTTGTGTGTGAGAGTGTGTGTATGCGAGTGTGTGTGTATGTATGTGTGTGTGAGAGTGTGTGTGTGAGAGAGAGTGTGTGTGAGTGTGTGTATGCGAGTGTGTGTGTGAGAGAGTGTGTGTGTGAGAGAGTGTGTGTGAGAGTGTGTGTGTGTGAGAGAGTGAGAGAGAGTGTATGTTGTGAGAGAGTGTGTGTGAGTGTGTGTATGTGAGTGTGTGTGTGTGAGAGAGTGTGTGTGTGAGAGAGTGTGTGTGTGAGAGTGTGTGTATGTGTGTGAGTGTGTGTATGTGTGTGAAAGTATGTGTATGCGAGTGTGTGTGTGAGAGTGTGTGTGAGTGTGTGTATGTGAGTATGTGTGAGTGAGGGTGTGTGTGTATGCGAGTGTGTGTGTGAGAGAGTGTGTGTGAGTGTGTGTGTGAGAGAGTGTGTGTGAGAGTGTGTATGCGAGTGTGTGTGTGAGAGTGTGTGTATGTGTGTGAGAGTGTGTGCATGCGAGTGTGTGTGAGAGTGTGTGCATGCGAGTGTGAGTGTGTGAGTGAGGGTGTGAGTGTGTGTGAGTGTATGTGTGAGTATGTGAGTGAGGGTGTGTGTGAGTGTGTGTATGTGTGTGTGTGAGTGAGTGTGTGTGAGTGTGTGAGTGTGTATGAGAGAGTGTGTGAGAGAGTGTGTGAGTGAGTGTGTGTGAGTGAGGGTGTGAGTGTGTGTGAGTGAGTGAGTGTGTGTGAGTGTGTGAGTGAGTGTGTGAGAGAGTGTGTGTGAGAGAGTGTGTGTGAGTGTGTGAGTGTGTATGAGAGAGTGTGTGAGAGAGTGTGTGAGTGAGTGTGTGTGAGTGAGGGTGTGAGTGTGTGTGAGTGAGTGAGTGTGTGTGAGTGTGTGAGTGAGTGTGTGAGAGAGTGTGTGTGAGAGAGTGTGTGTGAGTGTGTGTGTGTGTGTGTGTGTGTGTGTGAGTGAGGGTGTGTGTGATAGTCATAGTAGGAGGGTTTCAGTCCACTTCACAGTCCCTATTGTCTCGTAGTCTTGGCATCCTGGGATGCAGGCTCTGAGGCCACGTGTCTCAAGAGAATTGGATGTAGAGTCCAAGCTATGCAGTAAGCCCGTGCTTGGGAGCAGAGCAGGGATTCTTCATGGGGGGAGGCTGCAGGGAGGCGCACTGCTGGCTTCCTGTTCGTCTCTCCTTCTCTGTAAACCGCACTAAGCTAAGTATCTGGCGGCCCATAATGTCTTCCAGAAGTGTCCAATAAATAGCCTTACCGAGCTTTTTGCCATACACTCAGTGTGGTCATCCCCACCTGCCCCACCCTACTCTGGAGTGTTATAAGCTGGGCAGGCTCCTGCCCTTGAGCCAGCCTTAGTCCTGTTCCCTGTGCCTGCTAGACTGTCATGGAGGTCCTGTGCTCTCATCTATAGGGAAGGTATGTGGAAATTCCTCAGTCCACTGCTCAGGGCTCAAGGTAGGCACTACATCCATGCGTATTCTACCACAGAGCCCCCACCTCTGCCCAAACCCCAACCCTTGCTGGGCCTGCTCTAGGGAGAGGAACCCTGGTTTCTGCAGGCACCCCTGCTCTAGGGAGAGGAACCCTGGTTTCTGCAGGCACCCCTGCTCTAGGGAGAGGAACCCTGGTTTCTGCAGGCACCCCTGCTCTAGGGAGAGGAACCCTGGTTTCTGCGGGCACCCCTGCTCTAGGGAGAGGAACCCTGGTTTCTGCAGGCACCCCTGCTCTAGGGAGAGGAACCCTGGTTTCTGCGGGCACCCCTGCTCTAGGGAGAGGAACCCTGGTTTCTGCAGGCACCCCTGCTCTAGGGAGAGGAACCCTGGTTTCTGCAGGCACCCCTGCTCTAGGGAGAGGAACCCTGGTTTCTGCAGGCACCCCTGCTCTAGGGAGAGGAACCCTGGTTTCTGCGGGCACCCCTGCTCTAGGGAGAGGAACCCTGGTTTCTGCGGGCACCCCTGCTCTAGGGAGAGGAACCCTGGTTTCTGCGGGCACCCCATGCGATCCATGCAGCCAGCTCAGCATGCAAGCTGCAGGGCAGGGAGAACAGGCTCATGCGGCCTGAAATTACAACGTTCCCGCAGCCTCCACCCAGGCAATACAGTCCCCCGCTGGAGGCCAGGAAAGTCTGTGGAGAAAAGAGACGAGGGGAGGGAAGGAAAGGGGAGAGAAACACATGGGAGGGAGGTGAAGAGAGTTGTCAGAAAGGACAGACACAAGCAGAGTTAAAAGAGAGAAAGAGACAGGCAGGGGACGGAGACCTCACATGGCTGCGGTTGGGGCAGTGAGTGGGTGGGAGCCAGGACAGAGCTCTACGGGAACCATGAGGCAAGAGGCCCGGGCAAGGAAATAAGAGGGGAGGGGAGACTGGACAGACAGGTCCCATCTCATCTTTGAGATGCATCTATGGGTGGCAAGGGCTTGCGTTCTTCCTGGGCCTGGGTTATGTGGTACAGAGAACATCCTTGCTAAGGACATGCTGGGAAATACCTGTTCATAGTTATAAGTAGATTCCCCCCACCCCCTGTAATCCAGCTTCCAGGGGCAAAGCGGATGGGATTGGGGGAAACTGGAGACCCCTCCTCCCACCAGGTGTCCCTCAGCTCAGGACTGGGACCAGGATCAAGGCTCACATCTCGGTGGCCTGGCTCCTCAGTGGTTGGGTATATGAGACCAGCTATCTTTGCTATCTTTTCCCTGGCCACATTTCATGAGATGCCCATCTTTAGAGCTGGATTAATGAAAGAAGTAATCCCCGAGCTTTCATGTGTTTACAGGTAGCCTGGTCCTAGCACCCAGGCTCCCTGCATCTCTGGCCTCAATCCTGGCTGCATGAGGATTCATCTAGAGAATTATACTAGATTTATGCCACTGCTGGGGCCCACCAGGACAACGACACCAGCGACTATGGAACAGGCCTGGTTTCAGAGGTTTCAGGGCACATCAGGGGAGTCTCATGTGTAGCCGGATGACAACTCTGCTTTTTATTGTATAGTCTGACCAGCAGTCACTCACTATGTGTGGCCATTTGAATTATTACAATGAAAATCAAATAAAACTAGAAACTAGCTCAATGCCACCAGCTACGCGCTTTGTTTATTTTAGTTTTGTTGAGACAGGGTTTCTCTGTAGATTTGGAGCCTGCCTGGAACTAGCTCTGTAGACCAGGCTGGCCTTGAACTCATAGAGATCCACCTGCCTCCGCCTCCCTGGTGCTGGGATTAAAGGCTTGAGCCATCGCTGCCTGACCATCAGGGAGTGCATGTGAACAGGGCAGGGTGAGGCTGGCCCGCAGTTATGACTGACAGGCGAGGCCCTTCCCTAGTTTGTGTCAGGAATGCAAATCTGTCTTAACACGGTTCAAACACATATTCCTGGTCAGGGAAACTTCCCACTTCCGAAAAACCAAAGCATGACCATGACACCCCCACAGCCAAGAGAACGGTCTCCAGCATGTGGGCCTCAGGCTTTGAGAAGTAACTACTGGAATTGGGGCCTTCAGAGTTCCCTCTTCAGGCTGCTTGTGACAAGTGTGGCTCTCAGAACACAGAACAATGTTTTCCTGGCCAACAGCATGCGTGAAACAGCACATATACACGTTTCTCTCTCTCTCCCTCCTTCCCCCCATCTCTCTCTCTCTCTCTCTCTCTCTCTCTCTCTCTCTCTCTCTCTCTCTCTCTCTCTCTCTCTCTCTCTCTCCTTTTGCCCAGAGCACACCCGCTATCAGCCCTGAGCAGATGAAGCTGTCTGTACCATGTGTGATGAGGTGAACAGGGTTCCTAGGATTCTCCCCTTTTACAACAGACAGTTGGTGTGATAGCCAAGCCCCAGAAGGTGCCACTTCCCCCAGGTTTGAACTTTTGAAGCCTCAGCCCAGGGCTCCTTCCTCACAGACTCAGGATGTTCTCATCTGGACTCCTCTTTCAGGTATCTCTAGGGTTGATATCTGTCTCTCCCATCAACTTGGTGCTTTGGGCCAGGATATAGGAAATTCAGAAGGAGGCCCTGTCTATGATGAGTGTCCTGCCTCGAGTGAGCTATCCCTTGGGTAGAATCCCCCGCTCCCCAGCTAGAAGGCTTAGGCAGATGAACACCTTTCTCTTTCTCTTCCTCTCCTGGTTTCCCTGCCCTTGCCTAGCTCCAGGGTGTGGCACCATGATGACCCAGGAGGACACCGTCTTTTGCTTTCTGCCTCCAATCTTTGGATCTCCTCTCTCAACCTCCTCTCTCCTTTTGCTCAGCCTTCAAAATACAACCCAAGTTGATCACCTCTAACCATCCTTACAGACAAAACCCTACCCCGTCCTCTGTCATGTGGACTACCGCAAGCCCCTCCTGGCTGCTGTCCCTGGGTCAGCCCTGGTCCCTCCTAGGACAAGTTCAACATGGCAGTCACAGTGATTCCATCAGATCTAATGTCTGACCATGTATGTGCCTTCCAAAGAGCTCTTAACCCTCAGAATAGAAGCCAAGACGTACTGATGGCCTCAGAGACCTGACCAGAGCTTTTGATCTCTGTTCTTCCCCATTCCAGCCACAAGGGCCTTCTGCTATTCTCTGCATTCAGCAGACACACTCCTCCTACAGGTCCAGTACATATTCTCCTTTGGCTCTATAACAGTGTCTCCCATAGCTGCACGGCTTACTCCCTTGAACTATTCAAATCTTAGGTTCCAATATGTTCTTGATTCCACCTTCTAGTCCCCTTTCATGCTCCACCCTCATCTACCTTTATTTATCTTTGTGTGTTCTATCATGTTACAGATTTAGTTATTGTCCACTGTCCCCTATAATTTTGTTCCCTCTCCCGTGTATTTGCACAAGTTCCCCTTCTTGGGCTTGCTACCCTCTTCAACTCTACTTCCCCCTCCTACACCTTCCCCAACTCAGCCGCAGATGACCTCTGCTTGCCCCTATAGCTCTTGATGTCTGCTGTGTTGGACTACACTGGCACCCCGGCAGCACTCTTCTCTGGAGGATATGGCTCCTCGAAGGCAGACTTGTCTTCCTGCCGTTCAAACCTCCAGAGTTGCACTTGCCATGGGTACTCCATAAACATCTGCAGAGTGAACAAGAGTCCTACCCCAGTGAGGGCTCTGCCCACCCCATACTCACATCAATCTCACTCAGGATGACATCAATGATGCTGCCAATGACGATCAGGAAGTCAAACACGTTCCAAGGATCTCCAAAATAGCCCTGGGAAGGAAGGTCATGGAGGAGCAGGGGGTTAGCTGTGGCTGGAAGCAGATCTGGCAGCTAACAGGGGTGGTGGCGAGGAGGGAGGTACCCATTGGGTGCTGGGCAGGCCAGGCTTCCAGCATCCCGGCTCTCCGCTCTTCCTGGCTCCTAATTTCTAATTTTCTTCCCCAAGAGTGTCAGCAGTAGGGGAGTGTTGTTAGGAGCTTAATTTAGGTGGGAATCTCTTTCACCTCCAGAGCCCACTTAAAACTCCTGACAGGGCTCAACGGCACAGAACTGTATTGGACTTCAATGAGACTGTGGGGATGGATTTGAGAGCCAAAGAAACAAAGCAAGATCCTAGTTCGAGGCCTATGCCTCAGAAGCAGAAAGGGAGGCGGGGAATGTGAACAGATCCACAGAGGTTGTACCCAGCATCTGTGACCAGCCTGGGAGCAGGAGTCTAGGTTGAAGGACCTTCCTTCAGTAGGAAGAGATCAAAGTCTCTCCTCAGGCCACAGCTGTTCCTCCATCCCCATGGCCCAGCCACTCACCCTGGGCTTGAATGCTATGAGCTTGAGGACCATCTCCAGGGTGAAGATGATGGTGAAGGCCACGTTGAGGATGTCTGAGATGTGATTCATCTGTTCCGACTGGTTGTAATGCTGAAGAGGCAGCATGGAGGTGGGTCAGGAGAGCCAGACTTAGCAACTACAGATCGGAATCCCAGACCCCTCCTCTCCATGAGCAGACCCTGTCCTCAGGCCCACTTCTCACCTGTTTTATCTCAGCAGGCTGAGAGGTTAGTAATCCCCTGACTTCTACCAGATCTTAGGGATACTTTCATGTCTCTTCCACTCCATAATAGGCAATGGGAGAGGAGAGAGGAGAAATTCAACAGGCACAAGTCCGACCAAGTATGGCTCGGGGCTGCAAGGCCAGACATCGTTTACACATTGGTCCTGGGTGACCAGAATGGCAACCTCCTAGGCAGGGCTTTGCATTGTCATTATGATAGAGGACTAAAGAGGTTGACGTCACCACTGTTTAGTGGGACGCAAAGCTAGCCAAGTTTCCTGTATCCTGTACACCAGCTGCCCCAGTGATGGTGATGGAGAGACCCTTCAACAGCCTTGGCTTCTGTGACCACCTGTATGGACCACATGAGACTCTCCTTCTTTTTTTGAAAGTTGATGAAATTCCAACGTCCCAGGTAGGTGAGAAGGGTCTGCTGATTGCCCCCACCCTCAGCGGTGGTGCCTATAGCTGCTGCCTGACTCAGCCCCCCAGAACTATTGCTTATATTCCTCTACATGACCAGGGCCTGCAGCTCAGTGTATCTCCTCCCAGGACCCTATGGACCTACAGTCTATGGTCCTATGTGGTGTTATTGTTTCGACGTGAAATATCTCCCAAATGCTTGTGCGTTTGAACACGGCCCCCGGACTGTGGTGCTGTGGGAGGAAGTAGGTCTCTGGGGTCTCTGTCTCTGTTTCCTGTTCTGCTGAGATGGAAGCAGCTGCCACATGTTCCCACCACCACGCAGCAGCGTATCATCATATCTTTCCTCCATCATTGACTGTATTCTGTCACCACCACCCCCAATCACAAACCAAAGTAACCTCATCCTCCTAAAGTGTTTCACGTAAGGGGTTTGGTTCCAGTTAGGATAAAAGCAACTCATGCATATTAAGCATGTCTTGGGCTCCTAGGAGCCTGGCTATGAAGTTGTATTATGTGGGCTTAGGGACCAGAGGTTTAATTAAATAGCAATTCTACTGACTACGATATGACCCACGAGTAGTGGCCCCCTCCTAAGAGGGCTGCCTGCCTTGTGAGTCCTAAACCTATTTTTCTTGGGGTCAGAATCGAGTTTCCAAACAACCCAGCCACCCAGATTTGCAACACTAAAGGGAAAACAGAGAACATGGGCTCTGCTCCCTGTGGTCCTCCTTGCTTGCAGCATCCATCTCCTGTAGGGGAGAGCTCAGGTACCCGAGATGCTGGCCATGCCCCTTTGGGGCGTGGACAGAGGACGTGGGATGGGCGAGAGATATAAGGGAGAAGGAAGTAAAAGCTCTCTCTTGGATGCTGGCCGTGTTTCGGAGAGCAGAGTGCTTAGCAGCTTCCCCTGTAAATGATCTCTCTCTTTAATAAAGTACCCTAGACACCCCTTTCCCATCAATCTCCGGTTGCAGAATTGCTGTCCAATTTAGCTGGAAGCTGGAATTAGCTCCTTTACAAACAAATGATGGGGGACAAGGCTGGAATCAGTTGACTCCTGTGTCCTGCAGCTGGCACACAGCAGATGCTCTAGAGATACTTGTTGGGATAAGCTGGGGACTTCACTATATCCCTGCCCTGCCCAGGCCCCAGGTCTTAGTCTGGTCTGTCCCTTGTCTCCTTACCTGCATGCCTAGGCAGATAGTGTTGAGCATGATGAGGGCAAACATCAGGTATTCAAAGTAGGAGGAAGTCACGACGTACCACACCTGGTACTGGTATGGGTTTTTGGGGATGTAACATCTCAGTGGTCGGGCCTTCAGGGCATACTGTACACATTGGCGCTAGGACACAGCAAAACAGGACAGGTCAGCACCAACAGGCTGCTACCTCCATCTCTGTACCTATGATCACAGGGTTGCAGGAAGCTTGGTGTGCAGTGCAGGAACAGCTGTGACAGGAGTACTGGCTGAGGAACTCTGAGTGACTTAACAAGATAAATCCACTGGGCATCTGGGGTTCCCCTCGAGTGATCACGGCCCATTCTGATCACAGCTGCACCCCAGTGCAGAGATTCTGAAAAGCCCTCTCTCAGGACAACAGGAAAGTTCCAGAAAGCCTTCCCTCCACAGTGTGAACTGCTTCAGGTTGGAGGCAAATGGGGTACACAGACTAGGACTGGGCCTTAGTGGGGGCTCTCTTCACAGGCCTGTGGGACTCAGCTTTCTATCCCTAGCAGGTGGCTCAGTACCTGGTTCTTGTCGAGCTCACAGTTCTTATACTCAGTCTCCCCCTGTTCCTGGAAGGTGACGATGACAAAGCCCACAAAGATGTTCATCATGAAGAAGGCAATGAGGATGATGTAGATGATGAAGAAGATAGCCATCTCCACTCGGTTGTTGTAGATGGGGCCTGTGTCCTCCTCATTGGAGTCTATGGCCTTGTACAGCAGCCTTGGGGTGGGCAGAGAAGAGAGGATAACTAGGGTTGGGATAATGAGGCTGAGATCCAGCCCAGGAAATATCTGATTGGCCACAGGAACCAAGGAAACTTTCTGAGCAGCCAAGGAATGGTAGAGAAGGGAAAGCTAGCCTCCCTGTCACGGTCCTGCCACTCCACAGGGCATCTTAGCTATCATCAGTCAACCACTAAGACTCCCCTGTGGGGAGAGAGGCATGCATTTGTGGGAGGATTGGGCATATTTTTCCAGAGTCCTCTGGTCAGGCTTATTTAGGAGTGGCTCGAGTCAGTGGGTTTGCTGAGACTAGCCACTTGCTGGCCGGGTAAGCGGGGGCTGCTGGTTCCTTGGCGCCACCGTAACTGAGTCCATAATGGCCCCAGATCCCAAGTCTTACTCACTGAGGCCAGCCCTCAAAGGTGGAGACCGTGAAGAGGGACATCATAGCTGAGAGCACATTGTCGAAGTGGAAGTCATTGTGTATCCACTGTCGGGGACGCAGCTCAATCTGTGTGGGGTCTCCATCCTTGTATATGTAGTAGTAGCCCCTGACACAGGGAGACCCAGTCACTCCACAGTGTGGCTAGGAAACCTCAAACCCACCCACATCCCCTGGGCCCTGGGGAGTAAGTACGTGAGAGAAATGCTGGAGAAGGGACAGGAAGAAAGGGCACCGTTGGGCATTCCCTCTCCACAGCCACCGAAGGCCGGGGCCTCTGTAAGTTGGTACCCGGGTTCCCACCCTGAAGGACATCATGCTCCTCATATGAGCCCCCCCCGTAGCCCTCAGCTGTCAAGGCCTGTATACCTGCACTCCTCTTCAGTCATCTTGGATAAGTCATTGCAGCTGTAGAACTTGCCCTGCACCCAGGAGGGAAATGGAGGGATGGAGACATGGTTAGGAAAATAGGGTAGGGAAGTGGGCTCTGTGGGAGCTTGACGGGAGGGAGAAGGGAAAGAAGAGACATTTCTTCTCTTACTCTGAGGGCAAGGCCACCATCATCCATTTTCACATTCCTCTACTGTCTCCCACCCAGCCTGGCTGCTGCCTTAGATGGGCGTTTGTGGAATAGACAAGATTGGACCTGAGGCTCCCATCTTCCTCCCTCTGAAGAAACCTCCCTCACAGTCTACACTGAACAAGGGAAGGGCTTGCCTCACCCTCATCTCTCTTCTCCTGCTTGTGGGCAGTCCAAGGCTGCTCAGGAAGCAAGAGACATACAGATGGACACTCCCAGTAGGGCTCTGACAAATTTAAACATGTCCTCAGAATTAAGTAAGGATCCCCAGCACATTCCAGGTAAGGCCAGATCTCCCCCAATCTGACTTCAGCAAGAGCACATTCTCCGTTGTCTTTATCACATACTGAACACCTGAAAAAGGTTCTCTTTGAACAAAGAGTTGGATACAAGTCATCCTAAGACATCCATGGATTCTGGTCCAGCCCCTTGGAAGGCCCTGAGAGAGGAACGCCTCAGTCAAGGGGCCCAGCTGCCCTGCCTCCCTTCAGGGCTCTGTCATTTCTTCAGGGCACTCCTTCTTTAAAGTTGCCAGAGCACAGGGTAGAGGACACAGGCATGACGGAAGAGGGGCTGTGGCTCCTTCAGGGCAGTGGCCAACAGGACCCCTCCTCCTGAGGAACCTTGAAAGACCAGATACTGACCACTTTCCTCAAAGCCTGTACCATGTCCTCAGGAGGATCAGGGCTTTGCCTTTGAGTTGCTCAACCCTAGCCAAGGCCCTGGTCCAGCTACAGAGAGAGTGATTCTTCCATGTTGGTTGAGTGAATAGACTACTGCATGTCTAAGGCTGCCCGAGGTTATACAGTCATGAATGGAGTCACGCTAGGAAGTAGCGCACTCTACTATCAATTTCTGCATCCTACAGAAAGTTTAAGAGTCATAGGCATCTAGAAATCAAAATTCAGTGGGGAAGCCATCCCTGAAGAGAAACTGGAGAGCTGTGATCTCCCAGGGAAGGTTAGTAGGATTAATTAGGTCAGCTGTGGATGAGAAATGAAGATGGCTTCTGCAGAGGCTCCTGGGTGGGGTGGATGATGCCAGGCATCCCAGCCAGGACCACGGATAGCAGAGCCTGGCGGCAGCAAAGAAGATGTCTGGAGAGCTGGTGAGAGGAAAGGTAATGACAGGGCCTGTGGGTAGCAGTAGATGCAATGGCAGGAATGGCAGGGTGGCCAGAGAACCAAAGGCTAGCATCAGGCATCGCCTAGCCAACAAGCTCTGGATGTTTCCTAGTTCCCACACCATGGATTCAGGGTCATTTGCTTCCATGATTTGGAGTTCTTTTGCTTGAGAAGAAGTGACCGGCCTTTGTCATGACCTTCAACTTGGCCAGGGAAGGGCTGCCGGCCAGGCAGGGCCTCACCTTGAAAAGCTGGACTCCGATGCAGGCAAATATGAACTGCAGGAGGGTGGTGACCAGCACGATGTTCCCGATGGTGCGGATGGCGACGAACACGCACTGTACCACGTGCTAGAGGCAGGGGTAGTTGGTGGGAACGGGGCCTGCTACCCCACTGCACCCCACCACCCTGCTCAGGGAACCCTAGCAATTCAAGACTCTGCCTCCTAGCACAGCTAGGCCCCTGAGGCAAGCTGGCTGGCCTGCCCCAGTCTCACCCCCATAGCTGGTCCAGATGAGCATCTGAGTTGAGGATCTGGAGTCAGGACTGCAGACCCCTCCCCTATCTGGGGCCTCTCTAACCTTCAAGCCTTTGGCTCTGTTGATGGCTCGGAGTGGTCGCAGCACTCTCAGAACTCTCAGGATCTTCACCACGGAGATGGCGCTGGACCTGCAGGACACAAGTTGCTGTGAGGCCTAGAGCCACAGGCTTTGTTGTCTCTTACCTGGAGCTTTCCACATGCGCCCACCCCCAGAAAGCTGCTCATTGGCTCACTTCTCTGTGGATATAGCCTGTCTCTTCCACCAGATTAGAAACGGCCCACAGCTGGGCCCGTACTCCCCACTCTAGGGGCATGGCTACCTTCTCTTTGCTCACCTCCCCGCCCCACCCGGATCTCAAAGACAAGGCTCTGAACATTTAGCCACCCTCATGTTTCAGCCAGGAACCCAGGCATGTGCAGAGCTGGCGTCTCCTGCTCTGAGGCACAGGCATAGAGCACCCATGTGACGGGGCTGGGCCCTGTCACTGCTTACTCGAGCCCCATGGAGATGAGTGACACGGCCACCACCAGCAGGTCCAGGATGTTGAAGTAGTTGCGGCAGAAGGAGCCTTTGTGCAGGAAGGCCCCATAGGTGGTCATCTAGAGAGAGGCAACATCTGGAGCAAGCATCTGGAGGAGCAGGCTTGCCCCTCAAGAGAAGGGTTTCCTATCACTGTCTGCGGGGACAGTGCCCACTGTGTCAGGGAGTGCTCAACTCTGTGCGGGGAAGTGCTCCCTCCAAGGGTGCTCTCTCTGCTATATGCTTCAGATAAACCCTGGGCACTTCCACAACGCCTGTGCCGGTCTCTGTCCTCAGAGGGGGAGTCCTTTCCTCCAGATGTCTTCATGTGTCTTGGGGTGGGAAGCCTGGCTGGCCCTCTCCTGGGGACTCATCTCCTCTGCCTTGCTGGTGTAACTTCATTTCAAGGTCTAATTCTGACACCCCACTTCCAAAGTCCTCCTTGGGCTCTAGGAAGCTGCCTTCTCCCTCCGCTCAATGGTGGAAGCGCTGAAAAGGGAGTACTCCTCTCTGCTCTGCTCTGGTCCTTAAACACAGTCACCTTCTCCTCTGCTATTGGGAGAGATAAAAGCCTGATGGAGCCTCTCCCTGCTCGACAGGACCAGATACAGGAACAGGCACACAGGGCTGTGTTGTGGAAACCCAAACCAGGACAATGGTCCTCTTTAAACAAGAGAACTGCTTTCTGTCTTAGTGGATAGCCCTGGACTCCTTTATTCACTATGCGCCCACGATGACCTTAAGCTTCAGCTCTTCCTGCCTCCGCCTCTTGGCTGAGCAGATTACAGGCATATACTACTGGCCTGCTGTCACACAGTGCTGGGAATCCAAGCCAGCTCTTTATGAGTATTAGGCAAGTACTCGCAGTGAAGCCATATCTCCAGCCCATGTGAGGGTAAACTTTTAACACATTTTAAAAATCTGGGAATTTCTGATTTACAAAAGCTATTTCCTTATGGGACAGAACAAGATGTGGCATTGGAGGACACCCCCTGTCCTCCACCAAAGTTAGAGGGCATTTCCAGACCTGCAGGTTCCTTCTTCAAACAGTTAGACTCCATAGCATGCGACCAAGATGCAGCAAAGGCAGTCTTCAAGGCTACTGAACTCTCCTAGGACACTCCCCTATGGCCACTAGGAGGACAAGCACTTGCCTGGTACTTGGAGAGAAGGGCAAATCTCAACTCCAGGTCCACGTTTAGGTTAATTGTGTCTTCCATGTGGCAAATCCGAGCTTTTCTGAGAGGTGGTAGCCACAGGCGGATCATATTTCTTGTCTCCAGTCTTCCATTCTCAGCCACCTGCTCCCTCACCTGAGTCCTCTTTGCTTAGGAGCTGAAGCCCTGTGTGGTTTTCTGGTTCTGACAAGTCTTTCCTACCATTGTTCTTCTCTATTTTATTTCTCTCCTGTTCCTTTGTAGTGTCCCCAAGTGAGTCACTGTATGTAAGTGGGAGCCACACATCCCTGACCCTTGGTGCCCAGCCATGCCCGTCCCCAGCAATGTCCGTCCGGCAGTTTTCACTCACCTTAAGGACAATCTCCACGGTGAAAACAGCGGTGAACACATAATCAAAATACTCAAGGATCTGGAGGTGGGACAGAGGAGAGGCAGCCAGTAAGAGAATTGGCAGCGCAATGACTCCACTACAACCATCATCACCACCGTCGCTATCACCACGACCACCAATCATTGTCACCCTTATCGTTACCACCACCACCACTACCATTACTGCTACCACAATCATTACCATAACTACCACCACCATTTTCATCACCATTACCATTGACATCATTACCTCATCACATCAATACCACCACCATTATCAACAACATCCACCACCACCACCGTCATCGCTGCGATCGCCACCATCTCTATCATTACCTTTACCGCCGCCACTAACATCACTGCGGTCATCACCACCACTATCATCGACACTATTGATACCACCATCATTACCCTCTTGACCGCCATCATAATTGCCAGCACCAGCACTATTCAGGACAGGCAGGCATGGCCTAACTTACTCCTGCCGTGGGAGCACTGTTCAGAAGCTGCAGTGGCAAGTCCCAGCCCTCCAGAACCTCAGATGGCTATGGCCACATAGAGGGTATTATTGAACGTGGGCCCCAGAGTGGGCTGGGGGTAGCTGAGGCCTGGAGCGGAGGAGGAGGGCGCTGAGCCAGCTGAGGGGGCTGCCATCACCTGGTTCCTCATGGAGTCAGCCCGGATGGGGTCCTCGGCGGCCAGCGCAGCACTACTGAGCAGGATGAAGAGCAGGATAAAGTTGGTGAACCAGGTGGCATTGACAATGCGGTGACAAAGGACACGGATCCTGGTGGGGGCAGGTTGGGGGATGGGAACTGTGAGATGCTGGAAGTTCAGGCTTCATTAACTTCGGTCCCATAACGGGACACTCGATCCACCTGCTGCTCCCTCACAGTCAGGGAGTAAGTACACCCTCACAGCCACATGATCCCCCGACCGGATACGCAGGACTTGGCGCTCACTTTGTTCCTTTAGTCCTCGTCACATCTCCCAACTGAGCCCCTTCATCACTAGTCCCCTCTACCCACCACCATGAAGATTCCCCAGCCAAGAATGGGACAGGCCGATCCTCCCTGGGGCAGAAGAAACTCCATGAAGTCTGTTTGTTCCAAAACTGAAGATTATAATGCTAATAAAAACTCCAGCTCTCCCTAGACCTCATCTTCTCGCCCTGCCTAAAACGCCCTTAGAAAGGAACTAGCAATGACATTCCCTCTTAGGTGTAAGCAATGATAGAGTACGATTTCTCCCAGAAATGCTAGCATTTTATTCATTTTAAAGGAGTTTCACTTTTGTTATGTGCTGGGCATTGAGACCAGTGCCTCATGCATGTTAAGCAAACTCTCTGTTATGAAGCTACACCCCAGCTTACTGCTAGCATTTTAGGCAGAGCACAAGACTATAACCTAAAGGAGTGAGCTGTGCATATGGTAACCAAAGATGGAGAGAATCAAGAGTAAATCTCTTCGGGGAGGGAAGCCACCGTCTCTGAGAGCCTCGTCAGCTACCCCACAGGGCTGCCAAGGCACTACCTACTTATTGGTGGGGCTGAAGATGAAGAAGGAGCTGGCCTCCGGAATGGGCACTGCTTTCTCTTTTAGCTGCAGCTCGGCCAGAGGGCGTGGTCGGGGGCTTATTGGGATCTCAGGCTCATCTTCTTCATCATCCCCTGTGGAGCAAGGGGAAGAAATAAGAGGTGTTTCCAAACCTTGCCAGGCCCTTGGCTTCTGTGCTCAGAGTTCTCCTAGGAGCCTCTGAAGCTGCTAGGCAAAGGCCAGTTTGGGATACAAGGCAATAGCAGGATACAGCCTGGGCCTTCCTTTGGTGCATAGTGCAGTCTAGCTCAGAAGTCCCCCAAACCTTCTGCAAAGAGGGCCGGGAGCAAGATTAAGGAGTCTGGCTGGGCATGGTGGCACATGTCTCTAATCCAGGGTTAGGATTCTTAAAAACAAGAATTTCTAGCATGGGCAGAATGGAGCCAACATCTCTTGAGCTTTGGCAAGGATCATGGCCACTGAGGTGAAGCGGAAGGCAGAGAGGAGGAAAAAGATACTTCAGGTATATGCCTAAAGTTGTGCACTGCGTGGGTCCCCCCACCGACAGCACTCCTCCCCACCTCGTCAACCCCGCCAAGACCTTAGGCATGCCAACAGCGCCAACAGTGCTCTCTCCATGGCAGAGACCTGTGGGTTCCTCAACCCACCCAAATCACAGCCCCACCCCTTCCCCAACGGGACACTCCCATCTGCCTGACCTGCCATGGCTGTTTAATTGCAGAGAGGGTTCATCCTTAGGGTTTGCATCTTTGCAGCTCCCCTTAAACCTTTATTCCTTTGTCTGTGCTTGTTTTGTTAATTTTATTGCACATACTCTTTTTTTTTCCGGTACTGGGACTTGAACCCAAGGTCTCATGCATGATAGGAAAGCACTCAAACCACTGACCTATATGGTTCCCTGCCTTGGCCTCTAGAGGAACTGGGATTCTAGGACTGTGCATGAGACCCAGATTGCACACAACTTTTGTCAAAAGGCACTTCAACTTATTTTTGGAAAGGGGTCAGATATATTCAGGGGCCTTGGAAAGAGCGCTCTCCAACCTCTGTGTTCTCTGCTGCCTGCTCTCATTTCTCTCTAGCCCCTCCCCTTTTCCTCACCACATAAGATTCCTATGCCTGTCACCCTCCCAGCTTCATGCTAGTCACGTGCACTCAACAGAGGGTAACCATTAGGTGACAACTCCACGTGAGGTGTTCTCAGTATTTCCCCCTGCTAGACATTTGAAGGAGTTTTGCCAGCCTTGCTCCTCACACTTCACTTTGGAAAATCATTTCATGCTATCATTTCTTTGATTTGTGGGAGGCCTACTGTGTGCCAAATGCCGCCATTCCCGAGCACAGAAAGTCCAGTCGGAGCTGAGAGACACTGAAGCTAACCAGCCGATTCCACGGTAAGAAGTGAAATGTTCAGAAGGACCCATGGGGGAGCTGACAGAGCCTGCGAGTACTTGTGCCCAGGTTTTTCCAAGAGGCCACGCGGTGCTAATGCAGCTTGGCTCTGCTTCTACCATGCATTATGCCCTTGGTCCAGATGAGCAGGCTCACACAGCAGCCCGTGGCTACATGCACTCGGGATGCTGCCGTTGGAAGCTGCGGCTCTGCTTTAGCCACTTTCCTTCCCACGCCACTCCTGGGCATTTTCACACAGCGGCAGTCTAGCAGTCGTGGCTTTACCCCAGATACAGGGTAGGCGGTGGTCTGCATCGTCACATAAATGAAAACGCCCTTCTTTGGCTGGAACCCAGTGAATGGTCAGGGAAGACTTGTGTGCCCACCAGCCCTGCGCTCTTTGAAAACTGGGTGTCCAGTACTGAAGCAGATAACTGGAACTCAGTAAAAGTAAATTAAAGCATATGTGGAGTATTATATTTTGTTGTGTCTATTGCAGGGAGAGGCAGGCTTGCGGGTTGCTTCTTTGCAAGGCTAGGTGCAGAAGGGACATCTCCAGGGTCTTGGTCTCAACATGGAGAGGTCCAAGTAGTAGACGCAAGGAGACACCCAAACAGAGAACTCAGCATCAGCGTGTTACCCCTTCGACAGTATCCTGCTCCAGCCTAGGCTTTGGGACCCTTACCTGGGAAGTCAGCAGAAGGGTAGGGGTCTTTCACCTCATTGACGTTAGATTCGAACTCATCGATTTTCAGCTGTAGAAAGGAACAGTGAAGGTGGTGAGGAAGCAAAAACTGATGCTTTAATTTATCAGACATGTTCTGCGGGGACACTGTTCAGCTTCCTGAATGTTCCCTGTAACCTGAGAGGCAGGTGGCAGCCGGGTAGTTATGTCTTACAAATAAGAAGTCAGGCCTAGCGAGGTATACAACTTGTCCAAATCTGTGTTGGGCAAAAGCAAGGATTTAGCAGTCATTTCACTGTGTGTTCCCTTGGCTTCCTGCAGGAGAACTGAGCTCCCCAGGCCAAGCTATCCAGCCTTTCTGCAGCCCAGGACCCTGGCTCACGACTCTCCTCATGCTCCACAATGGTGAGCAGGCCCAGGCTGGAACGTGCAAGGCAGGGCCAGCAGAGAGGAAAGCTAGGCTCTTAGTAGAACAGTGGGTGGGCAGGTGGGCTGCCTTCTTGTTCTGCACAGGACTCCAAGGAAGTCTGGTTCCCAGGATGAAGGGCCTGTGCCTCTCCAAACAGGAGTCCCCGGAAGAGACATAGATGTGGGCTTTCCCTCCTACAGAAGCAAGGGGATGTTGTCTCCACTACCCTATGTCTCCTTCCTATCTCCAAAGTGCCCCCCCACGTGACATGGGGAGTCAGTGGACTCTCAGAGGCTCTCCAGCCAGCCTGTAAAATTCCCCGTGTAAGGGCTCACCTTGGCGGTGGTAGGGATGCCTTCACCCTTGAACTTCTGCTCCAGCTTCTTAGCTATGGTGGACTTCTCTTCTTCCGACTTGTCTGGGAGCCCCCTGAAGTGAAAAACCAAGGAGATCAAGGTGGAAGCCATAAGAATGGTTTTGGGCTGACAACACCCTCAAGAAGATTTCACACCAATACCTCAGGGGGATTTATGGGGGAAGGAGCAGCATTGGCCACAAATGGGAAGGACAGTAGGCCTAGGTGAGCTTTTTCTCTGTGGTAGAAGGTGTGACCCTCTGCTCAAGCTAGACTTTCAATGGACATCCTTCGTCTGTTCTAGCGGATGAGTGGGGAGTGGCTTTGCACCTATTTTATGTAAGATTCAAGATGGAATTATGGTCTGTCTAAGTTGCAAGCCTGGAAATGTCTGGGGCCTTTGCCAGTCTGTCCTCCCTAGCTGGTTCCATCTTGCATCCAAGAAATGGGCATCCCATTCCTGCAAGCACGTATGTTAAAAGAAGCAGGCTCCAGAATGAAGTTCAGTTAAACAAACTATGATCCTCCAAACCCCAGATGCATTAGCACAGCCTGGGAACTGGCTAGAAATTCAAGCCTTCGTCCATCCCATCTGGTTCAGGCCAGTTGACATGGACTCTACATTTCACAAAACCTCCAGATGGCTCATTTGCAGCTTGAATTTGAAAAACATTATCCAGAAAACCCGTCTCACATCTACTCCCAGGGGCACCAGCAGAACGACATGACCAATCACAGATGGACAGATCTGCAGAGAACTGAGAAGTCAGCCCCTACTTCACCGAAGCCCAAGGCTCCACAAGTAAACGACTCTTTCCAAGAGGAACAGTGACTCAATAGCTGGGCTGTGAGGGAGGAAGGAAATCTCAGAACACACTAGGCCTGATCATCGTATTTCTTGAGGCCTGTTTAGAAGACCAACTTGTCTCCAGTTTGGCCCAAAGAACATATGGTGTAACTTCAGAAGGCCTGAATGTCCTGCTTGGAGAAGTCCGCCCACAAGAGTGGGCGCCAGGTGGCCCCTGCTCATGCAGCTCGAGGGTGTGGAGACCTCATGTGGAGCCTTGAGGCCACAGCCACAGCTGGTTCAGCACCCCAGCTCTCACCTAGAGGGTGCAGCACTCACTTAGACATCTTCCTGCGCTTTCTCTCCTCGGCCTTGGCCTTCTGGGCGGAAGTTAGACTCTCCGCCTCCGCCAGGTTGTCCACAGCGATAGCCAGGAAAACGTTGAGCAGGATGTCTAAAGGTCAGCTAAGGAGCCTTGAGTTGTGGTGGAGGGCAGTTTCTGGGACAGGAGTTTTGCCCTCCTGTGTGTTTCAAGACCTTAATCCCTGAGAGGGCAGTTTCTTGCCAGAGCTACACCCCATGGGAGGGTACAGGCCCAGGAGTGTTGACAAGTCCTCAGGGAAGCTTGCCTGCAGATGGGGCACGAATCTGTCATAGCTTTTGAGTCTTATTCTTGGCCTGCCGGAACAGATCCAGGCTGCCCGATAGGGATCCCTGGGAACCAGGCAAAGCAAGGGCCATTGACTTCATCCCTGTCCACTTACCATGGAGTCAGATTTCAAAGCACAGCATCAGGACCCCTCAGGTGCCATCAGCATCTCTCTGTCCCTCTGCTTCACTCTACTCGCCTCTCTGCTTACCTTGCCTTTTGGCCTATCCAAATATTTTTTTCTCCTTCAAGCGGATACCTGTCTGCCCCCGAACTTCTGGACCAGGCTGCTCCCGAGCTTCTGGACCAGGCTGCCCCTGAGCTTCTAGACCAGGCTGCTCCCGAGCTTCTGGACCAGGCTGCCTCTGAGCTTCTGGACCAGGCTGCCCCTGAGCTTCTGGACCAGGCTGCCCCTGAGCTTCTGGACCAGGCTAGGCTGCCTCTGAGCTTCTGGACCAGGCTGCCCCTGAGCTTCTGGACCAGGCTGCCCCTGAGCTTCTGGACCAGGCTGCCTCTGAGCTTCTGGACCAGGCTGCCCCTGAGCTTCTGGACCAGGCTGCCCCTGAGCTTCTGGACCAGGCTGCCCCTGAGCTTCTGGACCAGGCTGCCCCTGAGCTTCTGGACCAGGCTGCCCCTGAGCTTCTGGACCAGGCTGCTCCTGAGCTTCTGGACCAGGCTAGGCTGCCCCTGAGCTTCTGGACCAGGCTGCCCCACCATCTCCACTGCTTCTCTGCTAAGCTCCCTGGGTTCTTCCCACTTGTTCAGGCTCTCACCAACCTCACAGCCAGTCACTCCCAGACTCTCCAACACTTCTGGTGGAAAGGATTATACCGTTGCTGCCATTACCTTTACTGTGTCCCATTCCACCAGTCCGCGAACCTGGGAACCAGAGGGCCTGACTTCCTGACACCTGGGGACCCCTGATCCTCCCTGTTAAGACAACTTCCCCAAGTTCTTCTCTGCACCATGGCCCCGAGGGGATACAGTTGCCACAGACAAAAAGGATGATGAAGTAAATGCACACGAGCACGCCAGGGTAGGACGGGCCTCCGTAGGCCATGATCCCATTGTACATCACAGAGTTCCAGTCTTCTCCTGTCAGGACCTAGGTGGAGAGCGCATGAGGTAAGAGGACCCATCACCCCAAAGGCCTTGGTCACCGTCAATTCTCCCAGTCCCCACGGTCCAGGCGGCCACTCCCTATTGTCCTCATGTTCCTCTTCCTTATCTACAATGTTATCAATGTTATCAAGGTGAGAGTGGGCTTAGAGGAGGAGTGGGCGGGCTCAAGGGAGGAGCCAGTGGGCATGGAGGAGGAGTGAGTGGGCTGGGGGAGGAGCGAGTGAGCTCAGGGGAGGAGCTCAGGACTGAAGGGCTGCCTGGAGTGGTTGGAAAAAGTCTTATCAAACCTCTCCATAGTCAAGTTTGATCATGAGGCCACCACTCTGTTCTTAATCTCCAGGCTGAAGTGGACGACACTCAGCCAGGCCTCTGTTATCCTGGCCTCCAAAAATAGGACCAACGTCAAGTCCCTTGAAAAGCACCATCCCTGGCCAGCCAGTGAGGCAGTGAATGAAGTCATCTACAGGACTGACTGTCCCCTACCACTCCTGCTGATATGGAATGGTAGAGTGGCTTGTGAGATACTGGTGACATGAAAAGGAACATTTTCATGCTCAAGATTAAGAAAGCGCCTCTGGGAGCCTGTGGCCCTGAAGGTCACTGAACCACAGCCATGATCCCTTGAATGGCTTCTCATAAACAGGTAGCCCCTATGCTTCTCTTGTGAGAATGGGGCTCAGAAGCCTGGCTTTCGCAGCTTGTAGAGAGAGCGACAAGCTTGTCTGACTTTGCCCCAGAGATGTGGGCAGCACACCTCCGGCTTCCAGGCTACCAGAAGTATTGACATCAGCTGCTGTAGCACTGTCAGGCACCAGGAACCGAAAGAAACCGACAGAGTGGTCATCACTAGGCACAGCTCCAGGGAAAGAGACACATACCACAGTATGGCAAAGGCTCCAGGTACAGGCAATAGAAAGTGTGAAGGATGCTGAATTCAGCCGACAGGTCAGAGAAAAGCTTCCCGGATACTGAAGCAGGATTCTGCAACCTCCCAGAACGAGGGCTTCCAGGGCAGAACACCTACCTGGAAGACACTGATGAGGGCCTGGGGGAAGTTGTCAAAGTTGCTACGCCGCACTTCTGTGTCTTCGAAGTCATATCTGCCTCCAAAGAGCTGCATGCCCAGCAGGGCAAAGATTATGATGAAAAGAAAGAGCAGCAGCAACAGAGAGGCGATGGAGCGGATGGAGTTGAGCAGCGACGCCACCAGATTGCTCAGTGATGTCCAGTACCTGAGGAACAGGAGCAACAGGGTAGGGACTGCTCAGGACCTTCTCACTGGCTCTCAAGCTTGGGGGGCTGGAGGCAATGGCCCAATACCGAGGACATAACAGAAGAGGGCTTCCTGTGGCTGAATCCCTGGTCGCATGGTGCATGTCTCTTGCTAATCATCTGCCTGAGTTCCCACTATTGCACACTCCTCAGCAGGGCTAAGAATGAACTTCTGTCCTCACTATTTACACACCGCTGGGACAGGAAAGACCTGTGCTCATGCCAGCGCTGGGCAAACGCTAAGACGACCATAGAGCCCTGCATCTGTGCTTTCAGTTGCCTGGAGCCTGTGGAGGACAGCATCAAATCCTATAAATGCAGTGCTAGGATATATTTTCAGAGAAAGACCACAGTCACAGAATTGGATACAAGATACTATAACTGTAATTTTGTGTTGGTGTTAATTGTTCAGGAAAATTCATGGTGTATTTAAGGTCCAACACTATTTACAGATTCAAGCACCCACAGGGGCGGGAGGGGGCTTGACAAGTCCCCATAGAGGGAAGAAGCATGAAATCATGAAATCATGTCCTTTCCCATCTATGTTTGGTCCCCCCTTCAGCCCCGTGTCTCCTTTCTCCCCCTCCCACCCCCTCTCTCTTTCTGTCTCTCTCTCATTCTTCCTCTGTCTCCCTCTCTCCCTCTCTCTCTGCCTCTCTCTCCTCTGTCTGTCTCTTCCTTCCATCTTCCAGGGCTTTCCTTTTCTCCTTTCTTCTTCTTCCCGACTCCTCCCTTTCTCCTATCCTCACACAGATAATAGTGACAAAGGGGGAAATGAGCATCAAGCGGTGTGAGTGGGATTTCTCTTACCCAGAAGGAGAAAAGGGAGGCCTAGGCCAGGCCAAGACGGGACTTTGTCAGCCCCTGCAGCATCAGCCTGTCGAGGGGCCCAGCTGCCTGCACTCACTTGGTGATCTTGAAGAGCCTCAGGAGACGGATGCAGCGGAGCACAGAGATGCCCAGCGGCGTCATGGCCCCTGACTCCACCAACAGGATCTCCAGGATACCACTGCACACCACAAAGCAGTCAAAGCGGTTGAAGATGGACATGAAATACTGGCGCAGGCCCAGCCCATACATCTTCAGCAACATCTCAATGGTGAAGAGAGCCAGCAGCACGCGGTTGGCGACATCTGCAGAGGGTAGCAGGGCCTGAGCATTGCTCCCTTCCCTCTTCCTCCTCCCAGCCTCTGCCCCAGGTGAGCCTCTACCAGCACACAAGTCCTACCTTCCAGGGCACTTAAGCCTTTCTAATTTTCAGGACCTAGGAAAGGGTCAGCAAGATGGCTCAGTAGGTAAAGGTGCTTGCTGCTAAGCCTGATGACCTGAGACTGATCTCCAGAAGCCATATGGTGGAAGGAGAGAACAGAGTTCCCTCCACAAAGCTAATTGATCAATCAATCAATCAATCACACCAAACAACCCAACCTCCTAGTAAAACCTGGTGAATTTTGCCCATCAAAAGGACCTAAATCCTTCCTCATTAAACATAGTCCGTTTTCCTAGTACCGAGAGGGTGGGCTTCACTAGGCAATCTGTCCCTGTGTGCTCTGCCTGGCCCCATCAGGAAGCCCACCGTCAGTAACTGTCTTTCTCAGTTACTTTACTTCTCCCTTTCGAATGGTCTCTTTGTGCTCTCTTATCCAGCTCTAGGGTCAATTCCATGTTGCCAAATCCAGCAGACACGGATTTTCATGTACTTGCTTTCCCACAATTCCATTCACCATCTGCTTGCTCTTTCAAATACTCTCTCCATCACTACCCTGGCTTCTGTGACACCACATTTTTAGGTGTTCCCAAATTGCATTCCTCTGTCTTCTTCTTTTTTTTTTTTTTTTTTTTTTTGGTTTTACAAGACAGGGTTTCTCTGTTTTGGAGGCTGTCGGTCCAGCCTGGCCTCGAACTCACAGAGATCCGCCTGCCTCTGCCTCCCGAGTGCTGGGATTAAAGGCATGCACCACCACCGGCCGGCTTCCTCTGTCTTCTCCTAGTCCCCTCTGTCCCGCATTCTTTACCAAGGGACTGGCTGTTGGACTTGAGATATGCACTCTCCCCTGACAATCTGGTGATGCCCTATGATCAAAGATCCACCGCTGTTCCTACCAAAGACTCCCACCTTTAATTCTTCAAAGACAAGCATCTCCATGCGACCCAGACCCATTTTTTCCATCAGCTTCTCAGAGGTACCTCCAGCTCAGTATGCACCACAAGGGCAGATGATGCCTATTATCCCACACTTGTCACAACAACATGGTGATTGGCTGTCTTTGCCATCTTAGAAAGCAGCAGGGCCACCACCACCCATCTGTCGGCTCAGTTCAGGAGTCCCACGTTCCCCTCTTGATGGGTAGCGTTCCATCTTCCCGTGGGTTTACTCACACTGCCTGACAATGTGTAGCACAGCCAAGCAGCTCTCTAGAGAACTGGCAGCAATGAATGGATGATGAGATGGGGTAGGCACGCATCGGAATGGCCCGTTTGTGTTCTGCTCCTTAAAACTGTAGTCCTAGTTCATCCATTTTAAACTTAGTCTCTTTTGTAGTGTTCCAGCATGCCATGTTCCTGCTCAGCTCTCTCGCACGCATCAGACCGGCGCTCTTCCTCAGAGCAACTCTGTTCTTTATTTGAGTTGTGATCTTTCTCCCTTGGGAGCTCATCACTGGAGATGCTTTCCTCCGGGCATTCATATGCCCTGGCTTGAGGACACTCCTAAAAGAACTCCTCCAGGGTTCTCATTTGTCTTTGATTAGCTGATGGGTTTGTCTTAGTTTATTATCCCTGCACTGTGAAAGATGCTGTCAGCTGGACCCCATACCCACACGGGCCATAGGATGGAGTTTAATTTTTTCCTGTGACATGCTTCTTCCTTCCCAGGACCCCCGGCTGAGGGAACTTCCAGACTCCTTGTTTGTCTCAGTGGTCAATAAGGTTTTAGAATCCCTTTCTAGTACCTATCTCTAAGCAGATGTACTGGCTTTTGCTCCCTGCCTTACACAGGTCCAGGGTCCTGTCTCTGGTCCCTGTATAGGCGTGAAGAACCCAGTTACCACCCCTGAGGGTTTACACCTAGGTCTAAAATATCTCTGCAGGTGAGTTCATGAGCTCCCTGCCTGTGCCACTCAGAGACTTCCTTGTCTTCCCTGGATGGGCTGGAAACAATTAACATCTGACTTGTCTTATAACTAAGTATGCTCCTTGAAGTCGTGAGCAATGAATTAATTGTTTACTATATATATGTAGTATATATACTGCCATTGATGGTGCAGGGGTGCCCAGAGCCAGTTCTAGCACAAGGTGAACCGGGGGCAGCTACTGCTCGGTGCCACTGGTTCTGTCTTGCCTCCCCTAGGCATCCATGCAGATAGACACGTACATACAATCTCACTTACTGCATAGTTGGTTACTATAGTGTAACAGTATTTGAACTTGGATACTTAGAACTCTCAATTATTGACAGTCTTATGTACAATGGTATATAACTGAATAATTTGCATAGATATCTGAGGAAGCATCTGAAAATTGTCTCTATGTGTCAATGGCACTGCCCCAGAGCAGAATGATGCCAGGGCAGGGGGAGGTGGGCATGCCACCCTGCCTTTTGATGTCTCTATTCTCCCACTGTGAAAGGAGGGAGTTGGGCCAATCAGCAGTACATAATTTCCAGAAGGTGTTGTCAGTCTCATTGACTTCAGCACACCCTGCAGCACCCTTGGCAGGTTTAAGCTGAGTGCTCATTCCTGGCTGCATTCCGTCTGACTCACCTTGCAAATGAGTCAGCCAGAGTGGCTGGTTATGGTGCTCTGAGGCAATAGACAGGGTGTTGAGGGCAACGATCAGGATCACCAGCCAATAGAAGACCCTGGATTTCACTAGGTCATGACACTTCCAGCGGAAGACACGGTTCCACTGCCTCCAGTGCCGACTGCAGGAGAAAGGAGAATTGGGATCCATTATTTTTAGCCACACTCCAACCACGCTTACTCTCCTCTGGGTATGCAAGAGAAATGAAGGGCATGAGCCATAGAGCTGGGCCAACTTAAACCTGGCTTCTTATTAGCAAAGTTTTGCCTTTCAAGTGAGAATGATAACAACAAGGATCTCCCAGGGAATTAAGTGAGACAACACAAGCAAAATGCCTGGCACCAGACACAGATATAGACCAGGAGCACCATGCATTTTAATTCCCACTAAAGAATACTGCGGTGCCAATTCAATGCATTTTTAAAGGAAGTTTTACTAACTCAAAGAGGATTTCCAGATGGGCATGGAGGAAAGGTGTACTGATAAAGGTGTGTGTGTGTGTGCACGCGCATGCTCATGTGTGTATGTTGGGTGTGGTGCTGGAGAAATGGCTCAGCAATTGAGAGATCTGGCTGCTCCTCTGGTTTAATTCCCAGAACCCACGTGGTGTCTCACAGCCATCTGTAACTCCAGTTCCAGAAGATCCGGCCTCTGTGGACACTAGGTGTGCACACGGTGCACAGACATGCATGCAGGCAAATCCTCTCCATATAAAATAGATAAATAAATACACTTAAAATGTATGTCTTCATATATGCATGCATACACACAAGTGTGAAAATTGACCTCAGCAGAAAAGTTTAAGGAAAAAAAGTGTGCCACAAGATAGTGTGTATACATTTACTCAGCAAATATTCTCCAATATCTCCTATATACTGGTCACTGTTTTAGTCTCTATGGTGACAATAATTAACAAGAATAACTTTATTATATAAAAAGCAAATCAAGAACAAAATATCCTGGTGTGTGTGTGTGTGTATGTGTGTGTGTGTGTGTGTAGATGAAAGCACAGAAAGGATCTTAGTAGAATACACATCTGTTACCATGGTTACTTCTTTGAAGGGCAGCAGGGATCTTGGTTTTTTTTTTCTTTGCTGTTTTTCTCTATTGTTGGGATTTTCAAAGGTTATAATAATTATGTATGAATTTGGAAAAGGACACAAGCTTCTCAAAACAAAGATTAGAGCTTTGAGTGTCCCTTTGTCACTGACTTCTTAGCTAGGGCCATCTCCTTCCTGCTTGCCACCCCCACACCTTCCCTCTTTTCTCTTGCAAGCTCCCAACACCCAGCATCCTCTGCTCAGAAGGTCAAACGTGCTGGCTGTCTCCAGGGGCTCCTGTTTTACCTTCAGCGGTGTATAGATAGGTCATCGGCTCCGGGTCCTCCCTGACTGCTCATTCCCGGGCATCTAGCCACTGCTGAGTCCTCAGAGCAAGAACTGGCCCTGTTTTCTCAGACAGACCTTTCTAAGGGCTCAGGAACGTGCCACGAGGAGAGGTAGCTGGGTTCTAGCCCCATGCCCCCTGTCAGGTACTCACATGAACTGGATGATTTTGTTCAAGCCTTCGATTTCATACAAGCTCTCTGTGTCTGAACCCCCCTCATCCAAAGACAGCTTGCCTGAGGACAGGACAGATATAGTTAGCAGCCTTCAGGGAGCCTTGGGAACAGCTACACTTCATTAGGCGTTGTTGGATAGGACACCTACGAGGTGGACTCTCAGTGGGCCCACTGCTGTAACTTCCTATGAACTGGAGAGACCTGTTGCAGAGCATGTGGCCACCATAGGCAGGCCACCAGGGTGATTTGAGGAGAGCCCAGGGGGCACTTGGAGTCTATCATCTTGAGGTGCAAGGCTTTACACAGGGCATTGATGACCCTCTGAAAGCAAACACTGTACCTTTCAGTGGGTGTCCGGGTGTGCTGGCTAATTTTACACAAACTTGACACAAGCTAGAGTCATCTGAGAGGAGGGAGCCCCACCTGAGAAAGCGCCTCCACAAGATGGGGCAGTGGGCAAGCTTGTAGAGCACTTTCTTAATTAGTGATTGATGTGGGAGGGCCCAGCCCTTTGTAGGTGGGACCATCCCTGGGCTGGTGGTGGTCCTGGGTTCTATAAGAAAGCGTCTGAGCAAGTCAGTAAGCAGCACCCCTCAATGGCCTCTGCATCTTGGAACTGTGAGTGAAATTAACCCTTTCCTCCCCAAGTTGCTTTTGGTCATGGTGTTTCATCACAGCAATAATAACCTCAGACACCCTGCTTTTGGGGCCTACATAGGGTTGCACTCTCCAGGGAGTGACTGGGTAAGGGGTGCTGATCAGTAGCAAGCAGGAGGATGTTGGCCATGGCTCTGGGCCTGAACCTTCTCTCAGGTCCTCCACGTCCATGACCTCGCCCTGTGTGATCCAGCTCATGTAGCCACGAAGGTCCTCCTCCAGCTGCTGCTTCTCCCGGAGCTTTTGGAAGGTTCCCCTGGACTTGGCCTTCTCCCGTTCCTTGGTGAATTCCCTAAAACAAAACCAGGGAGATAGGAGTGGGAAAGAGGCAAGGAGGCAGGGAGAGAGGGAAGGGGGCGGGAAGAGAGGAAAGGGGGCGGAGAGATAGGGAAGGGGGCGGGAAGAGAGGAAAGGGGGCGGAGAGAGAGGGAAGGGGGCGGGAAGAGAGGAAAGGGGGCGGAGAGAGAGGGAAGGGGGCGGGGAGAGAGGGAAGGGGGCGGGGAGAGAGGGAAGGGGGCGGGAAGAGAGGAAAGGGGGCGGAGAGAGAGGGAAGGGGGCGGGGGGAGGGGAAAGGGGCGGGGACAGAGGAAAGGGGGCGGTGCCCACTGAGCTTCCTTAACACAGGGCATATCTGAGCTATACCTGTCCTCCCTGGTCTGGGGCACTGCCTGTGAGCGAGGGACCCTGTCTCTCATTCGCCCAGCCCCACCTCCAGGCACACTTCCAAACTGTTACAGGCCTCCAATTCCTTCCCAGACTATCTGATTTTCTCCTTCGGTTTATTCTTGGATGTCAGGGGTTGACGGGAGGTTCCATTATTCCAACAGAACGAGTCAGCAAGCCTCAAATTTGACATACTCCTTGTCTTTTAAGCTATCCTAAAATGATTTCTGCTTACAGACTTAAGGCCTGAGAAAATCTCCTTGGACACAAGGAGGAACTGGCAGTCACCAGGAAGCAAAGAACCTGAAGGGAGTGCAAGGCACTTATGACCAGTAGAGGGCAGCACTAGCCACCCTGGGAACTCAATGAGCTTCCGAAGAGACACCAGCTCAGTTAGCTCTGATCTAAACCCAGGGGCAGAAGGAGTCTGCCTGTAGGACAGTCACCTCACCCTGGCAGCGTGGTGTCCAGCTGGGCATCCATGACCACTGTATGCATGAAGCTTTGGGTAGCCCACCCAGTGAAGCCCACCCACAGATCAGCCCTCAGAACAATGTCTCAAACTGCACATAAAGAGCATAGAATTACAAAGGAACAGATCAAAGTGAAATATAATCACAGAAATATAGCAAATGCCAACAGAGGGGTGCAGGTGCTTCTTCACTAGCTACAAGGATCCTGTTGCGGTTCTAATGACCACCGCCATTTCACAAGCGATAATGCATGTAAAAGGGAGTGCAGAGACAGACTCGTGACATGATTTCCATTAGGGAAATCCACAGCCTCTGCTAATGCCACTGCGGTTAGTTGCCTGCATTCATTATTAAAGGAAACCCACATTTCAGTTAATGCAACAGAAAGCCAAGATGGGTTTTCTCTACCCAGCTTCTCAGACTGCTGAGTTCTGTTTACAGGTCGCCGCTGAGGAGGGTGGGGGAGGACAAGAGGCAGCAAAAATGGGAGAAATGTGCAAGCTTGAAGGGTGCGTCTTCTGCCTTCCTAGCTCAGAAGGAAGAAGTGTGCCTGGCCCGCCAGGGCTCAGAGATGAGCTGAGGTGGCTGAGGGTCTGGGTCTGCTCCTTTCTCCCCTCAACCCGCTGCCATTACTTTCTTACCCACTCAGGACACCCAGCACGAGGTTGAGGATGAAGAAGGAGCCCAGCAGAATGAGGGTGACAAAATAGATCCAGGGCCACTCATTCCCGATGGCGTCGTTGACCTGGTCCAGACAAAAGTGTGAGTTCAGTTCTCTAACCTGAAGAATAACCCCTGTCTCCAATTTTGTCTGCTCAGACACCATAAGGGAGTAGTCATCTGTGTCTGATGAGAAGACCTTTTCCAGCCTGGGGACACAAGATCCCGGGCGAAAGGTCTTCCCAAGGAGCCCTTGATGACTGTGCACCTGGCCCAGGCTAGACTGATCCGTTATCCACCTAGTCACGAGAGCCTCTCTCCTGCCTCTTAGACTCCATGTGCATTCCATTTCTTTACAGACAAAACTTTTCAAAGTGACAATCCTCTGTGACCCTTAACCAAGTGTCCCCACATCTCTAAGCATTTTCTCATCTATCTCATAAGGATATATAGTACGTGCTCTCCTCCTAGACGTGTAGCGGAGGTGAAATAGCATGTGTGACATTCCTTTGACATGTTTAATCATCGGCTTCCCTAGTGTGAGCCTGCGAGAAATGTTCATACTAATCCTTTATATTTGCAAAGCATTTGACAGTTTTACAATTCCAACCCTACAGTCAGAACTACATTGCGCTTGAGAATTCTGGATTACAGCCAGATGGGTGAGAACACAATTTTTGGCTCAGTTGCTCATTAGATTCATGGATACAGTTACATAACCTCCCTGAACCTTAATTTCCATATCTGTAAAATGGGAATGATGCTGCCTGTTGTTGTGCTACAGCACATTAAATAAGAAATATAACAGGGCTAAAAAAATACCTAACAAATAGTTTTCCCTAGTGAGAGTCTGCAATGATGATTATATACCAGGCAATGTTAACAATTCTGTAAGTTTTCTCCCCAGCTCTACAATGTGAGTGGTATATTATCTTTATAGATGAGAAGACTGATACATAGTGATATTGACATAAGAAAGCCATCTCACCCAATGGCAAGGAGAAAGACCCAAAGGGCCCCTCATCCCTCAAGTGACCAAGACACAGAACACCATGGACGAGTCACTGACATTCTGAGAAAATTCAAGCACTGAAACTAGAACTCACAGAGCTGCTAGTACCCGTCCCTTACCTCCTTCGTTGGTCTTGCAGACCTTGCACTGTGAGACCTGCCCTGGGGATACTAGACCATCTCGAGGCATGAGAAAGAGGTCATACACCTGCATGGGTGCCCAGGGGTGGCACCGAGCAGTAGCTGCCCTTCCTTCTTGCTCATCTAGTAAGTCTTTAAAAGGTAGGGACGGTTGGGAGGCTCAGACCCACCCAGTATAAGACATCGGTCCAGCCTTCCATGGAGATGCATTGGTACACGGTGAGCATCGAGAAGCCAAAGTTGTCAAAGTGGGTGATGCCATGGTTGGGTCCTGGCCAGCCTCCTCGGCACTCGCTGCCATTGATGGTGCAGGGGCGCCCAGAGCCAGTTCTAGCACAGGGTGATGGCTTCTCGTTCTCCACTGTGGCCACAATGTCTGGAGGCAGAAGGCAGGAGCATTAGGCAAGTGGGCAGTGCTGGAGGCAGGCTGCTCAAGGACCATTTGAAAGAACAGAGTAACAGAGATGAGGAGGGGCAGGACCAAAAACTGACAGTTGGTGCCTACAGCAGTTACGTTTTAGACGAACTACAAGAACTTTGGAAGGACCACGCCTAAGATGAACTGTCCCTTGAAGCTCAACTCATGCTGAGGAGTGGCCAGAGGGGTCTTTGGACCGTCTGAGATTTAAAGAGGGGGCCACTGTCCAGTTGGGATGGGCTGGGAGCAGGGGTTTCAATGCTCTGACCTGAGATTCAGTCTGGGGAGTCAAAGCAGAGCTGTTCCAATGACACTGGGCTGAGCTGTGCAAGTCACAGCACACACAGGGCCAGGTCCATCTAGGGAGGATGCTATCAGGCTTCAGATCACACCCTCTGTAGAGAGTCTTTTATTTCCTCTCTCTCTCTCTCTCTCTAACTCTCTCTCTCTCTGTATGTGTGTGTGTGTGCCTGTGTGTGAGCACGTGTATGTATGAGAGCATGTGTGTGTGTGAGCATGTGTGTACATGTGCACTACTGCGTGTGCATGTGAAGGCCAAAGGTCAACATCAGGTTTCTTCTTCAGTTGCTATCCACTTTATTTCTTGAGACAGGGTCTCTGGCTGAACATGGAGTTCACTGTTCTGTCTATGCTGGCTGTCCAGCAAGCCTCTAGGCTCTGTTTGTCTCCACCCTCCTGGCTTTTTACATGAGTTCTGGAGACCCAAACTTAGGTCCACATGCTTGCATAGTAAACACTTTACCCATTGGACTATGTCCTCAGCCAATGAAATCTAGCAATTTTGTAATATGCTGGAACACTTTTGTCTTAGGATGTTTTACAGCATCCTGCTGCCTTCTGAGATTAAGTTATCCTTGGAACACAGTGCCCTGCCTTACCACACTTACAATGTAAGCTCAGAGCTCTGTAGCTGGGTCGGGAGGACACAGATGACTCTATGAAGCTGGTGGCTCTGATCTGAGAGGAGCATTTGAATATTGCTACTCAGCACACTCATTAAAGACTTGGCTCCTCCAAATTTGTCTCAGAACTCATTCTAGACAGTCCCTGCTATGGTGGGGCAGAGCAAGCTGTGGCCAAGGCCGGCCTCTGATCTCTGATCCTGGTGGAGCTGTCCTTACTCCCACTCCCATGAGTCCAGGCAAGAGATGCCTCTTTCCAGGTGGAAAGTGGGGAGGGGTCTTGGCTTGGACACAGAGCTTCTTTACTAGCTGTGATGGCCCCATTCAGAGTTGAACGGGGCCTCTACCCCTCCACAGTCCTACATCGCTCACCCGTCCCGATGAAGTAGCAAGTCTTGTGCATCTTGCCCTTGAAGAGCTCCAGACCAATGATGGCGTAGATGATGACCATGAAGAGGACGAGCAGGGCAATGTGGAACAGGGGGAGCATGGCCTTGAAGATGGAGTTGAGGACTACCTGAAGGCCTGTCGCAAACAACAAGGGGGTAAGTCGCCCCCTTCATAGTCTCATGCCTTTCCCCCTAGAAACAGAGGGCTACCCAGGTCAGAAGGGGCAAAGGAGGGCTAGGGAGAAGAGATATTGTCACCCACTGGGCACCCCTGACACCAGCCGAAGGGGTCTGAGCACGCGGAAAGCTCGCAGGGCCTTCACATCCAAGCCGGCTCCTTTGTTGCTCATGGGGGCCGTGTTGGTTTGAATAATGTTAACTTGTTCCAGAATCGCAGTGAAGACACTGGAGGGGGAAAGATGGAGAGAAGGCAGTCAGCAATCAGAGGAGCCAGAGTCCCAGTGCCCTGGGACCCCGTATCCTGCCATGTGAAGGACCTTCAGTGGGGGGATGTTAGGGGGCAGGTCTCAATTGTAAGCACTGGAGAATTTATTTTCAAGGAATCTGATGCCAAGTTCACCTTTGATCTATTGGTGATGAACGATGCTGGCACAGAAAGGGAGGCTTCAGATGGAAATACAAATGCACCATGGGCACAGCCCTGGTCCTGAGGCTGACAGCATCCACAGTGAGCTGTAGATTCGCCCCTCACTCATCGGTGATGCATAGGAAAAGCCCCAGAGGGGGTTCTCTCCTCATCTCCCTGGGATGGCCCTCCAGCCTCTGCTGGGCATTCCTTCTCCCCTCCTCTCGCTTCAGAGCTCTGAAGCCCATTCAGCTCTCCTCTTAAGGGCACTGTCTGACAGGGGCCCCTGAGTTCACTTGAAACAACGGCTCTGTGTGGAACAACGGGATGCTCTCTGATTCTCTGTTCATCTGACTTGGCTTCCAATCAGAGCACCTCTCAGGAGCTATGAGGATGCTTCAGTCTTCCTTGTGGTGAGAGGAGCACCGAGAGACCAGCAGATAACCAACTTAATAATGTCGGACCACGGGATAGCAAGTGACTAACTGCAGCCTCCAGAGCCAAGGATGCCTCCCTGGTGTCCTGCTCACAGTGGGACCTTGGTCAAGTTGCTCAGCTCTCTGTATCTTAGTCTCTTCACCCACGACATGGAGGAAATGGAAAAGCTGCTGAATGTTACATGTTAAAAGACATGGTAAGTCCTCAGTAAATGCAGCTGTTAGAATTAGGCAATGGTTAATAGAAGTGATGTCATAGCAAAAAGCACATTTGTTGAAATTCTGATGTCCAGTCACTCAAAATGTAACTATGGAATAGGGCTATTAAAATGAGGTCATCTGGGTGGGCTGTAATCCAGTTTAATGGGTATACTTATAAAGGGAAAATCTGGACATACAAAAAGGCATCCAGGGTGCATGCTCGAGGACAGATCACATAAAGACATGGTGAGAAGGTGGCCACTTATAGCTAAGGACAGAGGCACCAGATCTGCCCACACTGGACTTTAGACTTCTCTCTCCAGAACCAACTGTACCAGAGCTGCAGAGCACACTAATGCAGGCTGCCAGACATCCATGTTTGTATACCCCAATAACATCACAGTGTAGGTTTGTGAACCAATGTACAAATGGCAAAGGTGGCCACTGGATCCACTCACGTGTCCTCTTGCATGTGGTTGAGGGAAGAGAAGGGAACTTAGAGCTGGTGAAGTAGTTTGTGACCTGCAGGCAGGTGCTGGGGTCACTGGTTCATTTCTCACCAACCCTGACCTCGCCCCTGGAGTGGTCAGCACAATGCTGGGGTCCCACCTTGCCTCTGGGCTGCTGGCAGTGTAGTCAGGCAGAGTCTCCAGCCCCCAGCCCGCAGCCGGCTCTTACCCCAGAAAGACAATGATGAAGTCTAGCACGTTCCAGCCACTGCGTAGGTACGCATCCTGATGGAATAGGAAGCCGTAGGCTATAATCTTCATGGCAGCCTCAATGGAGAAGACAATGAGGAAGAAGTATTCCAGTTTCTCCTGGAAGGGAGGAGGTGGTGGTAAACACGCTCACACCTTCCTGCTGCACACTCCCAGTGCCCCCTCCCTCTAGCTCCAACTGTCCTCCAGCCACCAGCTTCAGCAGCTCCTAGATGCTCCCCTCCCCCCACCCGCCACAGCCCCCACCCCCTTCAACTCTTCATTCAAAAGCTGTCCCCTCAGCAGGTGCAATTTAAGCCACTTGCCACTTTTCAGATCTTCCGAGTTTCACGTTGCCTTCTTAACACTGCCTAAAGAGCCTGCCATGTGTGTGCTTTTAAGGCATTCGTTAGCTCTTTCCTCACCCGGAAATAAACTCCACAACACGGTAGAATTTCTGCCCATTTCCTACCTTACTTCCAGGACCTAGAGTTGGATGAATAAAGCAATGACTCAACACTACCTAGTTTTTTTGTTTGTTTGTTTGTGTTTGTTTTTGTCAACGTGACACAAACTAGAAATCACTTGGGGAAAAGGACCAGGACTCTCAGTTGAGAAAATGCCTCATAGGTTTGGCCTATGGCAAACTTGTCAGGCTTTGTCTGGACTAATGATTGGTGTGGGAGGACCTGGTCCACCGTGGGTGTGCCGCCTGCTCACAGGTGGGCCTGAGCGAGCCATGGGGGGCAAGAGAGTGTCCCCCCAGGACTTCTCCTTCCGTCCCTGCCTCCGTGTTCCCACCCTACGGGCCTTCATTTGGCTTCCCGTGGTGATGGAGGGTGATCTGACCCCTGTAAGATGAAAGACACACCTTCTTCTCCAAGTTACTTTTGGTGGTTGTGTGTTTTGTCCTGGCAACAGAAACCCCACGACAGATCCCCAAGTGGCTTCCAGTGTGGGCGCTTTCCCTCTCCTACCACTCAGTGGACTAAAGGTAGGAAGTGGGGTGGCCTTAGTTCCCCAGTGGCCGTCTCATGCTGACCAGGGTCCCTTGTTCTTTTTTATTTTCTGGCATCCACTACAGCTGTCTACAGGCGGCTTCCATCAGGCGGGGGATGAGAAAATGGAGTGCCCTCTGTAAGAGGATGCTCTGTTGGTGAGTGGCCAGGGTTTCAGCTCAGCCTCACCCTGAAGATGGCCTTGCTGACTCCTCCGTACCTTGTCCTGTAGCCCGATCCTCTGGGTCACCCTGAGCTTATCCAGGTCACCCTTTCTCTACTCAGGACCCAGGCAAGAGCTATTTCTAACTGAGAATCAGTTCCCTCCTGGCCTGACTCCAGGCTGAAACTGCTCCTCTTGCAGATATCTGAGCCGTGGCTCCGTGGTTTCCAGTAGCAGCTCCTCCAGGCTCCCTGACAACCCTAGCCTTCTGTCGGGGATCAAGGATGTAGGTAACTTCACTGGTGCATTCAAAGCTGTTTTAGCAAGACAGAGTTTGTGCCCACAGCCCAGTTCCCCTATTACCACCACTGAGTAGTGCCCATTCCCAGCAAAGCCTCCCAGTGCTAGGGTCTCTCCAAGAACCCTTCAAGGCTCTCTTTTATTACAACTCATGTTCCTTTATTGTGGACAGAGACAGACAGGGAAACTGGCCACCCCAGAAATGACTTGGAAGATGTGGAAGGAGAAACAGAGGCATGTAAGAACTAGATCTATTCTTCTTTGTTTTGTTTTTGTTGTCTGATTTTTCAAGGCAGGGTTTTTCTGTGTAGCCCTGGCTGCCCTGGAACTTGCTCTATAGAGCAGACTGAGTTTGAACTCAGAGATTCGCCTGTCTCTGCCTCCTAAGGGCTGTGTTTAAAGGTGTGTGCCACCATCTCCTTAGACCTATTCTTTTTAACCTTTCCTCCAACTCCCCCTCAGTTTGTAATCTCAAAGCTTTCTCCCTCCAAAAATAGAGTGCTCAATTGAAAGGCACCTCCATACTATCCCATTATCGGGGCTGTTACTGGGTCCAGCATCATGGGCCCAGGTTGAGCAACAAGATTTGTGGGACAAATCTTGCCTCCATACAAGAGAGCTGCCAGGGGCAATCTGGGTATATCTGAGAGGAATGGGGTGAAATCACTTGGAGGGTCTCCTGGAAATCCTCTGGATGACCTTCTTTCTGTGTGGCAAGTGTCCAAAGTCAGGCCTATCTCTCAGGGAAAGGCACATGTATGGAGAGGGACATTAACTCAGCACGTAAATTTTCAGGTTGACTCAACTCCCACGGGACAAACAGAAGTTCTGTTGAGGGAAAGGAAAACAGGACCCAAAATAGTTGCCGTGCTCACAGCTGGGCGGCTGGCCACGTATACCAGAGAGCAGCTTGCACCTGCTGCTGTCTGTCTGTCTCTTGGCCACAGAGCAAGCTTGTAAGGGCTGTGGGCCTCAGGTGGGGGTCACTTAGGGTTCATAGACCACGAGCTCCAAGATCCAACTCTCTCCGTTTACCACTCTGCAGCCTAATGCTGGAGAGGACACAGCATGCCCCTTATTGTGTAGACATGGACCAGGGATGTGTCCATTTTTGTACTATAGGGACAGGGTTGTCAGTGTTACACTGTGCTGGCACCACGCCTCACTAGCCTGTGTGTCATCCACAGAGGAGCAAGTGCTATACACTCCCCAGGCATTTATTAAGCTTGAGACTAACCCCCAGGCTTGGCCAGCCTGACTGCTGTGCTATAATCATGCTTTCCTACCACATTTCCACCATTGTGGGGATTCTGCTGTCAATGTTGGGAGGTAGGAGACATAGGGTTCACATTCTCCCTGGTTATGTCTTCACTCAGGCCCCTCTGTGAACCTCAGTTTCCTTGTGGTGGCTAAGAGCTAATTCAATGGTTAAGAGCACTGGCTGCTCTTCCAGAGGACCCCGGTTTAACACCCAGTACTCACTTGGTGGCATACAATCATCTATAGTTCCAGTTCCAGGGGATCGAATGCCCTCTTCTGGCCTCCATGGCCACTGTCCACACATAGTACACATATATACATGCAGGCTAAGCCCCCATACATGTAAAATAAAATAAATAATTTTTCTGTTAAAACTAAGATAATTGACTCCCATCTCCAAAGAGTTGCCCTGAGGATGAAATGGCATCCTGTGAGAGGTGGTGTCCCACTGCTCAGTGGGTCACAGGTCTTCTACACACCTGACTCTTTGTGGAGGGGTTTTGCTACTTGTACCATGGCATCCATGGTGCTCTCTTGGTCTTCACAGAGCTGCTGGGTGGAGAAACACCAGTGAGTGGCAAACCAAGGCACATCTCTATCCAGCCAGAACTCAACACGATTGAGCCTGAACCCTTTTCCCCTTGAACCCGTTTTTCCTTGCAAGGCCCTGCCTTGGCCAATAGTGTTCATTGGGTCTTTCTGGGCTTGGATCCTACCCGATCCAGACATTAGAATGCTCGATTCATCCATTTTATCTCCGCTGGAACTGCTCCTGCCCCTGGCCTGCCTCATGCTCTCTATAGTCACTTGCTGCCTTTGATGGTCCCGTCTCTCCAGTCCCCTTCGACTTTGGCTACTTCATCACGTCTAGTCTCCCATGGCCGTGTGGTTTGTCAGGTAAACCCGTAGAGTAGGTGACCTCTTAAGAAATGACCCCTGCTGACCTTGACTGCTGGACTCGCCATTGTCCTACAGGACACTGGTCTGTCCAGTGGGATGACTTTCAGACTCTCCAGGTGACACAGCCACTGAGCCTTGTTCACCTAGGCTCATATGACTTCTATGACTGTCTCCCAGGCGAATCTGCCTGCGTTTCCTCTGTATTGACTGGAACCCGTTTGTTCTCCATCGCCTCTGCTGGACTGCAGCCTCTTAGAGCCAATGTCATCTTCCTGTGTGTACCGACTGTAGGGGTCCCAATAGTTTTGGCCCCAAGAACAAGTGAAGTGGAAATTCCCCCTTAGGAGCAGGATTTGGGTAAGGTGCTAGGATCCCTCATAAGAGGTCATCTCAGGGTAAGTACTAGAAACAGGGAAAGGCAGGGTTTGAAGACTGCATACTCCTACCCCTTGCTGGGGGCTAGTTTTTCCCTCATACGCAGGTGAAAAAAATTGTGGCTCAGGTTTGGACACTTGCTGTCTCTTCTGCCTGGAGTGCTATTCCCTTACTGTATTCTTTCTCTCTGGCCCCAGATTATGACTAATCACTTCTGTGTTTGCTAGCCTCCTGTGCTAGCTTCCTGTGCTAGCCTCCCTACCTCTAGCTCCTTCCTGCTGACACATCACTTTGTTTGTTGGTTGTTTTAGCAGACTTCAAGACTTAATTGCCAGCTACCTGCTTATTCACTTAACTGTCCCCTGATATGAACATAGGGCTGTTTGCTCAGTTTCCTGCTGTGTCACCTGCGTCTGGATAGGTGCTGCCGTGTGTGTTTGTGGACAGTGTCGGGCCCTTCTGCCGAAGGGACAAACTATGGGCTTGGATGGGCCTGCAGACGGCTGCTACCACAGGGGCAAGATGAGATCAACGAAGCTCTATGAAAAACCCACAGCAATGCTTAGCTTCTAAGTGTGACCAGATGACAAACATGGGCTTGTCAGTCACCTAGTGAGGCCCATGTGGCCCAAGCGAAGTGACCCACGCAGAGCGGATCGGGAAGTTATAAGCAACAAGCAGACCCTGATGCCAGACTAGGGAAGACAGTCTTTGACCCTGGACCTCCTGCCCTCCCGAACGCATGGGAAGGCTAGGAAGCTGCCTGCCTGTGAGGTAAAAGCTCCAACAGCTCCACTCAGAAAAGCCTTCATCACAAGGTATCCAATGCAAGAGGTCCTCCCACCCACAGGCTTCTAAAGGAGCTTCACGGCTGCACCTGGTGTGTAAGTCTGAGTACAGGCCCCGCATCTGTGCCCTGTTACATGGGAGCCAGGCATTCCCACAGTCCTAGGCTGAAAAGAACCCGGCCCACAATGCACATCGCTTGCGTGGCCTCTATCCCCATCTCCCGGTGACTCCCACCCAGGCGTGCCGTGCTTTGACAGAAGATGGTGGCAGTCAGCCAGACTCGTCTGTAAAGGGACTTGCCCAGTACAGTCTCCCTGTCTGGGCCACAGGGCCAGCTGTCCCCATCCCTCTTCCCTCTGCCCTGCCCCAAGCACTGTGGCCTGGTCTGTGCTCCTGTCTGAGAGCCTTCCATGTCCCCTAGAGTCTACAGAGTTCTCTGGAAGAATTCCAGCGGAGCTTCCTGGGAGAAGCAAAGATGAGGTAGAGGAGGGCTCCTTCCTTAGGGTCCAGGCATGTGATCTGTATAGACATGAAGCATACAGGAGCCAGAGGTGCTAGACTTGTGGGGTTCACTTGCTGGGGCCTGTTTGTTTCAAAGAGGTGGAGAGAGTTGATGGTGAATTTGATGGGAACGTGAACTTGGGTGCAGCAGGGGTCAGCTGGATGTCCCCACACATCCCTCCCACCTGGGTCCTCCTAGCAGGTGCTTGGGGGTCACCTGACAGGCACAACACAAGACCCTTTGTAGTAGTAGTGGCTGCCTGTCTCCTCCTGACTTCACCATCTTTTTGTTTCTGGGAGGAGACATCAGGACTGGCCACTTATTACTGGATAAGTCTGTGGCATGACCCCTGCTTTTGGTTCTTAAGGCTGGAGATTCACCCCAAGGTGAGAAGTCCACAGGGTGGGGTTCATAATGGCCCCCTGAAAGTGGGATCCACTGATCTGTGCTCAGGTGCCTGTCCGAATAAGAGTACAGAAGGCCCTGTAGCCCCTGTGACTAGCACAGGACAAGGCGCAACTCAGGACAGACAGGAAGGAGGCCAGGAAACGGCAATCACCAAGAACAATTGTAGCCAGACCTTTCTGTGTGCCGGGCTCAAGAGAAGCAAGGCGTGGGTTCAGAACTCAAGTGAAGGTTCTCAAACAAGCTCACAGGCAGCCAAGACAAGGTGGCCGGGGCTGAGTCCTAATGCAGGCACCATGTTTCCTGTATGAGAGAAGCAAGAATTCCAGGGAGAAGAGGGAGGTCCTGATGGGAACCCTGGCCCCACCCCCAGTCCTTGTCAACGCTTCTCTGGTGAGCCACCCTGCTGAGCCCCTGCTCAGCCTCTGTCCACTCTCTGGGCCTGGAATCTCCCTGACCACTCGTACCAGAGGCTTTGGAAAATGACCAGTTGAGGAGTGAGCGAAGTTGCTATATTTAGTGCGATGAAACCTTGCTCAGATGGGCGTGGTCTGGGTGGATCACTCATGCCATCCTACATCTCTGGGGGGGGCATCTCTATCCCCCTGCTCCTCCTCCACACTAGTGTCTTAAGTGGGTAGACGTACGGGGACTGTCTAGCTCTGGAGATGGGACTGGATGACAGAAGTTTGGGGGAAAGCAGAGGGCCTAACCTAGGAGGGCTGGGTGTGGAACTGCCTTGGCTCATAACAAGAATAACAACTAAGCCTTATTAAGCAGCCACTTACATGCCAGGGCCTGCTCAGCCACGCACATTAATGGAACCCTTGCACACGAAGCACTCTCACACCCACTCATGGGTAAGTGAGCCGACCCACAGAGAGGGATGAGCATCTTTCTGCAAGTACACAGCCAAGGCCAGAGTCTAAAACTCCACGATCTGAACCACCACCAGTCCACACTGGAGAGGGAGAGGCCTTTGTTGGATCCTGCCCATAACCCCACACTGCCTCTGCAGTCCTGGGACACTATGACTTTGGCTGTGGGCATTGGGTTCTGGGAGGGCAGAGGACAAAAGGAATGAACTCTGGTTGTGTAATGCCTTTGTACCAGGCTGTGTGTAAGGTCACTTCACAGAGAGCTAACAGTTCTGAAAGGGGAATTGCTGGCCCCTGCTCACAGGCGGGGCAATGGAGACTGAGTTTAGGGAGATGCCGACAAAGGTGTAGGCGTGTCTGACTTGAATGCCCCTGGCTTTCCCCCTAGAGTCCCCGAAGGGCTGCAGAGCATGCCACATTCCAAAGACTCTCCCAAGGCTTTTGTTGTTCAGCCCCATTTGGTTCATCGGTCAGGGAGGCAGATTGAGCAAGAAACAGAGTGGCCAGAAAGGGAGATGAGCACGTACAGTGGGGAGAGGGTAAATTTTGGGGTGGGGCAAAAGCCAGGAATCTGTTTTAGTTTCTCAGATCCTTACAGGAAGGGCTCTTATACATCAATATTAGGAGCTTCCTATTGAAAGTCCCCCTATTCCTTAGAGTGGGTGACCCAGCAAGGCATACCCTGGTCACTAAACCCCTGGTAGTTCTAGAACAACCTGGTTTCTATGCTCTGAAAGCTAAGGCCAGAGTGGGGCCCTGCCGAAGGCCCGGCTTCCCCAGATGGTGAGGCAGAGTGGGCCACTGGCCGCAGGCATCAGCAGGACATTCTGGACCCTATAAAAAGACAAATACCCTGGCTGCCAGAGGCTTAGTCTGCAGCCTTGCGGAGGACGCTGGGTGGCAACCCGAACCCCAGGAATGTGGCAGAGGCCTAGAGTGTCCTATGATGGCTTAGGGCTGGCTGCTCTGGAGCCGAGGAGGGGCTGAACCGGCGGCAGTCTGGGGAACAACTCACAGTGTCCCACGCAGTAGGCAATGTCTCCTATGACTGTTAGGAAAAATCATCCAGAGTTTGGAAGCAGGCTGCCAGGACTCTTGGAATGTCCAGATGTAATTATATTATTTTTTAAACATTTGTTTGTTTATTGGAGGAGGGTGAGTGTGCCATTGTCTGAGTGTAGAAGCCAGGGGACAGCCGGTGGGAATTGGTTCTCTCCTTTCCCCATGTGGGTCCTGACGAATCTTATTCAGGTCATCAGGCTAGGCAGCAGACATCCTTACCCACTGAGCCATCTGGCCAGCCCCACAACAGAATATTGTAAAAGTCATTTAATGGTCTAAGACAGGGTCTCCAACCTCAACCCTAACTAGCATTGGGGTTAGACATTCTGGTTATCCTGTGCCAGATCACCATGTGTCCCCGCCCCTACCTCCATGATTTTAGACATTGCAAATGTCCGGTGATAGGTAGACGTCTCCTCCTGTCCCTCCTTTGAATACCACTGCCTTGAGGCGTGTTCTCACTCCTGGGTCCTGTAGAGACAGGCTCTTCCCAGTGGAGAAACAGCCCCGGGGTGAGTTTTCTTGCCTGTAGGCTGTGTACACCCCACTAATCATTCCTGCTGTACCCTCTCTCCACTGTCACTAACTCCCCTTCCTCCCGTGCTCTGTGAACCAGAATCAGTAATCAGGGACTCAGATGATCATTGAGATTCTCATGGGTCCCCTAAGGGCCCCCCAAAGGTCCCTTTTAGCTCAATTGAAGTCAGGGCAGGAGCCGACCCCTTTTGAAGCTTGGGTTTGGGCAGGACAGGAGACACTGGGGCTGGGCTGGGATGCAGGCCCTGGGCTCCAGTCTTGCTTCCCAGCTGTGTGTGGATGTGTTTGCCCATCTGCTTACTTCTCTGATAATGGCATCCCTTTGGGATCTCTCCCTCAGCCTCCATTGTCCTGAGAGACTGCTGAGCAGGGGTGCATCAGTCAGAACCCCCACCTCCACCCTGGGCCAAGTCACAGTCAGTCTCTCCTGGGCAAGTCAGTCCCGGAGGGAAGAGTGGACACTGTGAGCATCTTTTCTACCCTGGGCAGCAGTTCCAGGAGTCAGGAGAAGCAGGAATACACAGAGGAGCCAGAGCTCTGATTGTTTCCTCCCCAACTTCTCTCTTCTCGTGCTGAGTGGTTTGCAAAGGACACAGGCCTGTCCGTGAGTCAGTTGTGCCGGGCAGTGATTTGTCTCTGAACCATGCTGGACAGAGTGTGAGTCCTTGGCAAAAACTCAGTGTTGCTGTTGCCCATGACCATGATAGGGAACTAGGAAGGCTGGTCAGACACACTGGGGCCTCAAAGAGAGACGAGGGGCTAAAGAGAGCAAGGACAGAGGGCAGGTTGGGTGAAGAGGGATTTCCCCCCCACTACTGGAGATCAAACCTAAATCTTAGGCATGCTGGTCAAGCATATTGTCACTGAACTACATTTCCCCAACAGAAGGAAGGGCTTTCCTTTGTCTGACACAATCATTTGGCACAGTTTGAGGATTATATCCTTGGATTCTGGAACAACCTTGGGATCTAGTGAACAGGGGCTGCCTGGCTGGGCCACCCACTCTGAAGACTAGGTGGACCCTCACCATGAAGTTCCTAAGGTTGATGTACAAGGCAGTACAGTCTAGAGGACCCTCATTCACATAGAAGCTCCTCCCTAGTATACCAGGTTATTCTACCACAAACAAGGATGCTGAAGGAACATGGAGATTACACATGTCCAAGAGCACATCTCCATGAATGGGCTAGGACTCAAGAGCATCCATTCTGGTCCAGACCCATTGCCCTAACCACCATGCTACACCACTCCTCCAATGGGGCTGATTTTAGAGCCCACATCCCCATTCACCTCCGGGTCATGAGGCTGTATTGACAGCCTGATCCTTATCTTGATACCCTTTGTATTGCTACTACTGTGTATGGTCATAACTCCTGTTCCTATATGGGCCTCAGTTTCTTCTTCTGTTCAGAGAACACCTGCGGTTTCCTCACTGATATAGAACAGGCATAATCAGAAGGGTACCCCAGACCCAAATGCAGGTGTGATACTCTCATGGAATTCTAATGGGATTTGTAAGGGACAGTCCATCCCCTCAGACAAGTGCCAGGGCACCCAGCTGTAATCATGGCTCCAATTCCATTTTTGCCTGTTCCACATCCTAGCTGGTTTGGCACATGCCACCACAGGAGAGCCCTGTCACCAAATACAGAGGCTTGCAGAATCAATTGTCCAGGGTGTGGCAGAGGTACTTGTATCCCACATGGTTGAGTCTGAACTTACCTTACTCCCCAAGGTGTCCCCATTCCGAAACCCCAGTGCCATTCTCGGTTTCTCCAAGCCCTGTCTCTAAACCCTTTTTCAGTCACCGAGTCCTGTCTTCACACATCTTTCTCGAGGTTACTGTCTTCATCCCCATCTCCAGTGTCTGCTTTAGTTTCTGCCGGGACAGCTCTGTGTACCTTCCCTAGCTCTTGCCTCACCCCAGTCCATGCCTCATGTGGTGGCCTGTAAAGCTTTTAAAGATGCTACCTGTTGGGTTGCAGAGGTAACTCTGTGGTTAAGAGCACTGGCTGCTCTTCCAGAGGACCCGGGTTCAATCCTCAGCACCACATGGCAGCCCACAACTGTGTAACTCCAGTTCTAGGGGATCCCACACCCTCACACACACATAAATGCAGGCAAAATACCAATGCGCATAAAATAAAGAGGAACTGGTTTTTCTGAGTCAGGGTTTCTCTGTGTAATAGCTCTGACTGTCCTGGAACTAGCTCTGTAGACCAGGCTGGCCTCAAACTCACTGAGATCTGCCTGCCTCTGCCTCCACCCTGGACAATTAAACGCGTGCACCACCACCACCTGGAAAAATAAACTAATTTTTTAAAATGCTACCCTGGGCTCTCTAGCTTTGCATTTATCCCTTTGCCTTTGTAGCTCCAACCCAAACTCTGTTTCTGCTGAGCCCCTCCTGTAGCACATGAAGGCGTACCCCCACCCCACTCTTGACCAAGTACCACTGTATCACCGGGGAGGGGAGGGGCTCTGCTCATATGAAAATGGAAGATTTCTCATTCAGAAAGTAGGAGATCCCTGCTCATAAAGGTGCCAAAACACACAAACAAACAAAAAAGCTATTTGCCTTTTCCACGTCATCTTTCTCAAATTGCCACAGTATTAACTGCCAACCGACCACTGTATGAGTAAGGTCAGACCTTTGCAAACACCTGCTAATCCCTCTTCTGCTATCCTCACCTTCCAACAGTTGCTATCCTGTGACCCAACCAGACATGAAGAAGGGGAACCAGGCCCCTCCCCATCACATAAACCTGCTACTGCAGTCCATGGGGAACAGACAAAACCTAAGGGCATCTAGACCTCCACTCCAGGAGGCATTGTGCCCCTAGGTGGGGGCTGGGCCCTGGACTTCAGCTCTGCAGAGCAGCCCACTGCATGGGCTATGGCATGACCAGCCCAAGGTAGGGGCATCTACAACCAATGCCCATATCTGAGACATCAAAGGATTTGTATTCTAATCAGGCTTTCCCCACTCTAGGGCCCCAGGGAGGGAAGACTCTAAGAGCCTGTGCTGGGAGCCAGAAGGTGGCAGAATTTGAATGAGTATGTGGGAGCTGAGTCTCCAAGCTCCCAGAGTACGGGTCACTGTCCAGTGAACACTACTTACAAAACTTAAATTCAAAGGTGAAATTAAAACTTCAGTGCCATGACCAAGAGCATGTATTCCAAGGGGGATGGAGCTCGGAACCGATCACAGCCACAAGGCTGGCCCTGCCCACATCCTCCAGGCCTTGGGTTAGATATTCGAGCTTTTGGGCAGCCTCTCTGACCCCAAGACTAGTTTATATTCTCTTCCTCAGGCCTCGCATGTTCCTCGATTCATTTTTAAGCACATGTTTAAGGGGTTACATTGTAATTATTTGCTTAATTGACTAAATTAGTTGAGCTCTGTGAAGATGGGAATGTCCTCTTGGTTCACAATGATATCTCTGGAGTATTTCCAGGCCTATCACGGGCACTAAATATACAGTCATAAAATGAACAAGAAAAATCAATTCAGATTTCATCCTAGAGTCTCCCTTCTTAAAAGCTAAATATTGTAGGCAATTGGAATATTGTCAGCTTTCTGTAGGCTCCCAGGTAGCCAAAATGATAAGAGAGAGATACATGCTTAATCTGCTCTGTCCCCTCTCACTGTCCTCTGCTGGGTGTTGGGGACAAGCAGTGGTGAGGAGACCTCAGGCAGAAGTTGCCTTTGACACTGGGTGTGGCCTGTTCTCTTTGGACTGCACAACAGAGGGTTCAGATTGGAGTTATTCCCAGGTGGTCAATATCCCAGGGTATGCTAACTTGTCCCACAGGTGACACTGGCCAGATGGCCCTCTTCCAGCACACTCACTGGAAAGTCTCTGAGCTCCAGACTTGACTGAAGAGCTACATCTGTAGCCCACAGACCACAGGACTATTCCTCAAACCATTTTGTTTTCAAGATGGAAGATCGTGTAATCCCTAAGGTATGGTTTAATATCCTTAAAAGAAGGCAGTTTCTTGCAAAAAGAGTCAACTTGTGTGTGTGTGTGTGTGTGTGTGTATGTGTGTGTGTGTGTGTGTGTGTGTGTGCATGTGTGTCCATGCATTTGGAGACCAAAGGACAACCTAAGGTATCATTTCCCAGGAGCTGGCCACCTTGTTTTTTGAGGCAGAGCCTCTCACTAGGAACTAGGGCTCACTGATTCAGCTAGGAAAGCTGGCCAGTGAGTGCCAGGGATCCTTTCCTCTCCACCTTCCCGGTGGTAGGAGCATAAGAACACAGCACCAAAAGCATTCAACTCCGAAAAGTGCACATGGCACCGAATGCCAAAGTCACGAAGTAACTCTTCCTAAATGCATGGACATGGAAAATTGAACTTCTTTTGTAGAAGGCCCAGGCTGCGCACAGCAGCTTCCCTAACAGCAGAGGCTGCACTGGCCCTGTCCTCATTTAGTACCCCTCTCTCTCCATTCTAGGAACTCGGTTATTTCCACTCCCAGCAAACACACATTTAGCATCCAGCTTCTCCCCAGTTCAGAATAGATTACCATGGAAACCAGCCTGAGGAGCGTCACACAATTTTCTTTCTTTTTGGCCCTGGAAGCACGCAGATGGGCCTTCTGTCTCCAAGCCCTGTAGTTTCAGTACAGGGGAAAGTCCCAGAGAATGGACTCCATAGTCCTGTCCTGTTAGTCAGTTAGTTAGTTAGTTAGTTAGTCAGTCAGTTAGTTAGTTAGTTAGTTTGTTTGTTTGTTTTTTGTGTCACTAGAGAGGAACCCCAGGCCTTCTGGATGCTGAGCAAGTGTCTCATCATTGAGCCATATCCCCCTCAGCCCTTTGTTTCTCAGTGGAAGCTGACTTCTCTAGGAGGCCTCCTTCTGTTTACCACCTTGGGGATACAGCCAACAGAAGGGCTGGAGAGATAGCTCTGTGGTTAAGAATGAGTACTGCTTTTTCAGGGGACCCGAGTTCAGTTCCCAGCACCCATGTTGGTCACCTTATAGCTACATTAACTCTAGTTCCAGGGGAATCCAATTTCGTCTTCTGGTTTCCGAGGACACTGTAAGTGCCCATACAGAGTCACACATGCATACACATAATTTGAAAATAAAAATGTTTTAAAAATAAATATAAGAGCAAGTTCCAAAGTCACTAAGACCAGGGTATGAGGCCTGTTAGAATCTTATATGGGAGTTATCCTACATGATGTAGCTAAATGCCAATCGTCGGGGTTATGAAGAGTAGGTTTTTGTTTTATTTATTCAGTTATTTACTTTCAGATAATCTAATATTATACCGTGGAGATTGCTGTGTAGATTCTATAATTCAATAATGAAAACTACTTAGGAGAACTTGCTGTGTTGCTGGCGACAGGGTGGGAGAGAGAGATACTGCTCTTTCTGTAATGCTCTTTCTGGAGATTTCTAAATCACATTCCTCTAGTAGGTGAGCTCGGTGGGAGCCCCATTCTGGATTCTGTCCACGGGAGGAGGTGAGTGTCCAGCTCCCTGGTTCACCCTGCTGTGGCCCAGCTTCCACATCTGTCAACTGTACTACTGTGGGGAGTTCTTGGGAAAGCTCCATGAGTTTGCGCCTGTTGGGTGCTTGGCATGTCGAATGCTGACTGATGGATATCATGGAACTGAGCTGAACAGGCTCAGTCTGAGCAGCTCGCTGGTGTGAGGACATCGCTCTGGGTGGTCAGGGAGCCAAGGCACCTGCTTCTCCCACCAGAGCAAAGCCCAAGGGTGACTCCCAGCAAGGGCTGAGGAATGCAAGAGGAGGGAAGACTTTCTTACCAGGCCAAGGTTCAGAGTGTTGTTGTCATCTTCAGGCATGGGCAGGTACACTGCCAAGGCCACACAGTTGGCAAAGATGGTGAGCAAGATGATGGTCTCGAAGGGTCTGGTGTCGGGGTTAAGGAGAACCCCGAGTCATCTGCAGGAGGTGTGGGGTTGAGGGAAAGAGACTACTAAAGGCCAGTCTGGAAATCACTACAATGCTGAGAGACAGTCAGGCCACACAATGATCTGAGGGGCTTGGCCAGGAAGGCTGGGGTTTGATATATGTTCAATAGGACTGGGAAAGTTGGAAAATGGGGGAGAAAGTCAGGCTTTCAGAGCTATGTGCACACACTCGTGTGTAGAAGGTGGTGCTCACACATCCCCTTCCCAGATACACCTGCCCCCAAGCAACCATTTCCAAAGGGTGCTCTGAAACCCACCCTTCTGAACTTACTGGTCATTTAGAAAGCTAATGTGAGGAAGGGAAATGCTCGGTCCTTGGTGTGCCATTTGGGACAGGGAATAGAAGGTGTGCTATGTAAATAGGTTTGGAAAAAACCCAGACTCTTCCCAGCAATTTCAGTGTTTGAGGAGAGAGGTGGGGTGGCACAGAATAGATCTGTGGGTGGAGTGGGCTTAGTGGAGTAGAGAATGGAGGAATGGAACACAGGAAGCTGCTCTCACAGGACACAGACAAGGAGGGCGGGGTCTGGAGGGGATGCGGTCTGGCACAGTGCAGCTATGGCAATCAGTCTATGGAAATCACTGTCTCTGCATGACTCTGTTTCTCTCTTACCCTTCCGTTATCCCCGGTTCTCCTATCCCCCCCAAGGAACAGCTGATGGAATCCCACTCTTCCAGGGCATGTCAAAAATATTTCAAATATTCCTGACTCTCAGCACCCACTCTGCACAGTCTGCAGCCCTCCTTTCCCCCAAATAACCCAGATATTTTCCTCATTCTTCTTCCAGGACTCATGCAAACCCAGAAAGATGTCAAGACCCCTGTCCCCAGGGCACAACTGAGCTAAAATACCCAAGTTTGCTTGCCAGCATCCAGGAACCACTAAGAGTAGGCCTTCCCTCAAATCCATTTCACCAGCTCCATTTGTAACTGAGACCTGAGCCAGTGGAAGTTGTCCCTGGACTGTCACCCTCTCCCACCCCCCCCCCACCATGGAGGATTTCCTCGGAGCTTCTACTTTTTCATCTTATTAAAAACCATAGAGTGGTTCCCCATGATGGCAGAGACTTGGGCACACTTAGAAACAGCTCCCGTGAGCACAGGCCCTTCCCAAGATGACCAGTTGCTATCTCTAGCTGTCACCTATGACCAGAGTGGTCTCCTCAGGCCCCAGGAAGATCTCTTTCCATTGTGGTGGAGACCTGCCTTCCTGCTTTCACCAAGATTCCTTACTCTGGTCAGAGGTAGTAGGCTGACCCCCTTCCAAGAGCCCAGTCACCTTGATGCTAAACGTCTAAGCTCTGTGACTACCCCATCCCCCCCCCACCTACCACACCCTCCCACTTCCTCTTGCTCAGGTACTAAGGATACTTCCACTCCACGATGCTGATGCAGGCCTTTCTCAGGGGGTTCTCAAGAGTCAAGCAGAACAAGGCTCGGGGAGGTCTCGGCAGAATCTCAGGAACAGGTTTCTTGGGCTGTTTCTTCCTCAGGCCCTCGTCCTGGGGTGAGGACGGCTCCATGGCTTCCTTGACACCCCCTCCTTTCCCTTGCTCCCCCAGCCCACGGCCCTCTCCTCCCTGTGTCCCCAATGCCCCCACCTTGGGGACTGGGCCTGACTGAGCCTGTCCTGCTGAGGCAATCAGATAGGGCAGGCGTGGGGGGTGGGTGGATTACTCTCTCTGCTCCCAGCGAGTAAAATTAGCCCGTGCTGCCCAGCCCAAGCGCCTGAGGCCAGGCAGCTGTCATTCCTTCCAGTCCAGCCAGTGACATCCCAAACTGCCCCCAAGGAGGGCAAGGGCTGGATGTAAAGGACTGAGTTACACCCAGGCCTGAGATGGAGCAGGGGCAGTGGGAGACAGGAAGTCTTTAGAGTCCGGTAATGGGGTTCAGGAAGAGGAGCCTGCCGAGTGGAGCCACAAACCAGACAGGTCTCTCACGCAGAGATTAAGTTTCCCCCAACCCTAGCTCCATGGCTCTGTCCAGAGAAGGTGCTGGGCGGTGACCTAGCTCAGCATATGCCCCCCAACTCCAGTCTCAGTATCTGTGAGGATCATCCCAGGACTGCCATGCCTTCTCCTGTCAGAAATGGAGCCACTGAGGTGAAACCCTGCCAGGCCACCTTGGATGTGCATGGCTTCCAATGGGTCCCCGCCCCTCACATCCCTCGTTATACAAGGTCTGCGTGCTTTCTCTCTAGAACCAAGACCCCTCTGGCATGCAGTCTTGGCATGCATTAAGCTCTCTGGAAATGATAGTTGATGGAGTAGCTAGCAAACACCCCCACACACCTTTGCAGCAAGTATTCCGGGCTGGGAAAGCGAATGAGGAAGCGGAACAAGGTAGGTGATAGGCGGAGTTCGGGAATCACGACATTCAACAGTCCTTTTATTTAGCCCTGGATGTAAACGCGGTGTCGAAAGGCCCTAGAAGCTTACAAGTCTTGGGGGCCGGGGAGGGATGAAAGTCCTTAACCTGGGAAAAGACCAGAAGACTATTTCAAAGGGTAGGAAAAGGGAGGTGATCACTTGCTGTCAAGGAAGTCAACCAGCACCAGCGACAGAAGCGCGCGCGCGCGCACACACACACACACACACACACACACACACACACACACACACACACACACCTCTCTTAAGTCTGTCAGTTCCAGGGTGCTGAATTCACGCAGCTGCACGGTCTTCCTCCGTCTGGAATTCCTGCTCTCTAGAGTAATCAAGCTCCCCGCTAGTATTTGAGGCCATCTTGTGGAAGACCCAGGCATGACACTGACTTAGTCAAAGTGCGGCTGCTTCCTGGGGACCTGTTGCTGTGGTGGACAACAGAGCCGCCCAGTGGCCAAACAGCAGTCAGGTTCAGGAGCTGTCCAAAGCTCCGCTCCTCACTGCCCTCAGCACCTCCTGGGATCCCCATCTCGCCCTTTCTACTCCAGGTCCGCACATTTGGCCCAAAGGGCGGAGGTAGGAGCACAGCCCTTGAACATCACTGTCCTGCCCAGCACAGGACACCAGATCCAGCCGCCCCCATTACTGTTCCCTAGAGGGACACCGATCAAAGGCTGGGTTCCTCTGACTCCAAGAAAGGTGAGGAGGAGAAGGAGGAGGACCCCCTGGACTCGGGCACCAGGAAGGGGGCCTGCGGCGCGTTGCCTTGGCCCGCACGGACTGGCGACTGGGACCTGGCCGCGGGTGGCTTGCCGTCTGGGGTGGCGCTCAGCAGCTCCTGCAGGTACTTGATGTAGCGGATGGCAGCGCGCAGGGTCTCCACCTTGCTGAGCCGCTTCTCGGCCAGGGCTCCAGGAAGGTGGCCGCGGAGGCGCGCGTAGCCCTCGTTCACGCACTTGACGCGTTGCCGCTCGCGCTCGTTGCGCTTCTGGATGAAGGCGGGCTCGAACGGGTAGTCGTAGACCCCGAAGGCGCCCGGAAACCGCACGTAGGGGAACACCCCAGCGTAGGCGTCGTAGTAAGGCGGCTCGGCGTGGCCCGGGTACAGCAGGAAGGGCATGTTGCCCAGGGGCTCAGTGGCTGACAGCGACGTCTGTCCTTCAGGGGCCACGACACCCAACTGCGTGCCGCTGGGAGCCCCGCGGTCCACCAGGGCCCGGCAGAAGTTACTGTTCATTGCCTCCCGTGGAGCTGGACCCAGAGTGAGACCCTCACCGAATGGCCTCTGCTCGGGTTCTGTGTGGTCCTGACCACGAGTACAAGTCACATTGCTAGCAGCCCGTAGCAAGTGGCTAAGGCTTCATTTTGCTTTTTTGGATTGGCCTGGATTTCTTAAAGTGAGTCATAGCTCTGGACAAGTGCAGCGCCTTGTAGAGGCTCAGCAGGCACCTGCGATCTTGTTTGTGCTGCCATGTGCTGAGTAAACTGAGCACTGTTGTCTTCTTCCCTGGCCCTCGGCGAGTCTTGCCTCTTCCTGCAGCCCAACACTGGCACCTGCTGCTGGCGCTAGCTGCGAGCCTCCATGACCAGATCCTCCAGGGCTTAGCTCTTGTTCTTCATTGGTTCTTGTTGCAGGATCCCCAAGCTGCGGGGAAGCTGTGAGGGCAGCCAGTGCTCCAGCTCTGCCGAAGAGGTCCCAGAATTTTGCTGAAAGTAGAGAAGAGTGGACATATCACTAAGGAAAGGCCCTTGTGGCGCTCCTACTCCAGACATGATCAGGAGGGAAGAGAGTGCGGCTTCGGGGAGGTGCTATACAGAGCTCAGATTTTGTCAAGTGACACCCTTGAGTCAGATTTCCGTAGAAAAAAAACATACCCCGGAGCACCCTGTATCTGGCCTGGCTGATTATCAGAGGCCATCGATGCCATTTCCTTTGAGAATGCGGATCATCTCATCACTGATACCTCCCAGGGCCTTGCATCTAAAAAATGGCAGATGAAAAGCCTACGGAGGCGGGGGGGGGGTAGGAGGGCGGGGTTTGCTAGAGAGATGGCAACGCTTGCTTGATAAGAGCAGGCATTGCTCCTGCAGAAGACTGGGTTTCCCGCGGCCACATCAGCGCCCCCGCACCCGTGTCTGTAACTCTAGTCACTACCCTTTGCCTCTGTGGGCACCTGTGCTCATGTGTAGACACCCACGCACGGAGACAGGATTAACAATAAAACATACTTTAAAGAAGTCTATTGAACTAGCAGGAGGAGTTGCAGAGCCATCTCAAGTTTTCACAGAGTCTCCCTGGTGAATGACAGACAGCTCTGGTTACCAGCGCTCAAGTGTGGTTAGCTCTTTCAAAGTTGCTTGGCAGACACACTGCCACTTGCTCCTTCCCTGTCCCAAGCCACACTGGGTCCAGGTTGTACCGTCTCCCATCCTCTCGGCTTTCTCCTCTACGGCACTTAAGAGCCTGTCTTCTTTCTTTTATGTCTGCCCACGCCGAGCCCCATCCCTGGCATGTAATAGATGCTTCATAAATCCTGGCTGAATAACCGAGAAAGAGGATTAGGCCAAAAACTGGGTTTGTCAGGGTGGGGCATAATTACACGTAGCCCTTCCCAGGTTTTAGAAAGCTGTTATTTTGGAAATAATTGGTGTGTGTTGAGTTTAAGTTCCACCGGGTCTCATCAGCTATGCTTATCAGATTCAAGTTGTATGCCCCCCTCCCCCGAAGCAAGCCTCTCTGATCCTGTCCCCACCCTCCTGTGTGACCACAGTGCTCCCGATGGCCTTGTAGCACTCGTCCCTCTATTGTTCATCCTCCTTTCGAGGAGGCTGCTCAGAGTCTACTGAACGGGCGAGCAAGCAGCTAGTATGGAGAGTAACGGGGCATCCCCAGGCCTTGGCAGTGGTCAAGTCTTCTCTACGTGGCAGAAAAGAGCCCGTCCTCTCCCTGCCTGAGAACTGGTGGCGACCTCAGGTTACCTGGTGTCTTCTGTGACACCCACTTCTGTCCTTTTTGCAGGCCCCGGTCTGTGCCCAGTTAGTGTCTCCCTCCATGCTGACCCAGAAGAACAAACCAACCAGGACCCGAAGTCTCACGGAGACTGGGACATCACTGGAGTGGAAGCTGGTGTATAAGACATCAGGACCAAAATTCATGTCTCCCCACTCTTACGAACAGCCCTCTGACCAGAGCTCCCCACTGATTGTAGAGGCACACTCTAGAAAGCATTTCTGCTCTGATGGACCCTTGGCTCCCTTAGGGTAATCTCCTGGTGTCCTCTGCTCATTCCTGACTCACTGCAATCAGGGGGCCCTGAGCACCTCTCTGCTTTGCTAAGCTTGCACCCATGAGAGAGTTCAAATACCGCTTCTGCCCACACTGCCTGAGCTTTCCATATTCCAGCCTGGGCTGTCAGGGTTGAGTATCTGAGACTACTCGAGTAGGTCGTGAACCTCAGCAGGCAAGGCTAGGCTTTTTCTTTTGAAAGTAAAGTCCCTCACTCAGTGCTGGGTACATGTTGAAGATACTTGCCAGTATTGTTCTGTTTCTTTAAAAAATTTGGGATCTAGACTTGATTGTTTACATTTGATCTGCTAGAGGCCAGAAGTTTATTTTATATTAATGATAATTTTAAGAAGACAATGTCTCATGCTGATTTAGCATTTCAGAAGTTATTTTTAAAATAAACAGTCCATGCATCAACATTTGTTTTTCATAAAACTATTCAGAAAAATGGCTCACATAAGAAGCCTCACATGGGCCTGTGTAGTTCTAGGCCAGTTTTCTCTCCACTGTTGGGAAAAGATGACAAGCTGCCAGGAGCAAGGGAGGAGATACCTGGAGTGGACTGCATCCTCGAATAGCAATTCTTGCTCCATCTTAGAAACTGAGACCCAGCATGGCCTGTGCATAGTCACCGATGTTACTAAGAGCCTCTGCACAAGGCCCTCTCCAGTCGGCAGACTTGCTGTGAAATAATGACAGTTTCTACTGTTATCACTTACGATGTGTAAGACGCTGTCCTAAGTGCTATTCTTAAATGTTTCCATGTTCTCACACCATTCTTGTGAGGAAGTTAATATTACCTATTTTCTCAGGTGAGAAAACAGGGTGCATAAAGATTAAGTCACTTGTCCAAGCCCTGTGGTAAAGAATCATGAACTAATACGTGCTAATCAGTCAAACTCAGCTTCCTGCTCCAATGTGGCAGTTCTCTTGGTGATTGACACCCCATCAGGGTTCAAACTGACCTAACAAAGGGTATTATTAAGTTAGATCTTCTGTTGGAGGGGTGCCCCACTGTACATTAAAGTTATAGTGCTAGTATTCAGCTTCTGCTGAGAAAGGTCACGTTGGTCACCTTAAGGAAGATGTTTTGCTAGGGGTGGGGCGTGGGATTCTTGGAGCCAAACATCATGAGCTCACCCCTAAGAACATAAGAAACCCCTTTGCCAGAGATTAGGGAAAAGAAAAAGAAAAAGAAAGCAATAACAACCCCCACAAACAGGAGTAGTTAGTTAGTCACCCCTTCCAACCCTCTAAGATTCATGAGGATCAGACCCGGTAGAAGTGACTGTCAACAGCGCCACGGTGTGGTGATGAGAAGAAATGCAAGTGGTAGATGAATAAAATTCAGATCCTGATTCTGTTCCTCTCACAGCTCCTCCTGGAGACTGAGGGTTCCAGGACCAGCAAGGAAGAGCTGTATGGATTTCTGTTAACTCTACTATTTTTACTTGAGTCTGTTCAGCAGAAACACCACATAAACTTTCATTGCACATATAAGTGCAGTTATCTATGATTTGTTATCTGATTTGAATAAAAATAAATAGTGCACGATGCTAATATTAGGCACTTTGCTAGATAGTGGGTGGTTCTGAAGCACTGCATAAGCCTTCTCTGCACATATCACCCACAGCTGTCTTGCTTTTCTCACTGTCTTCACTGGGGCTGGAGTTAGGGTCTGAGGTCAGAAGACGGCCGAACAACCCTTTCCACAGGCAAGACACGCTCTGGAAGAGGGTTTGAGGAATGCAAGCTCTTCACAACTCCGCTGCTTTTCCTAAGGCTCTGAGAGATCCCTGGATGGTGCTCAGTGAACAACGGTGCTTCCCGGCAGCAAAAAAAACTACTTCCGGAGCCACCCCTCCATTCAGCTGCCCTAAACCAGGCGGACTTGATGGACGAAGGCACTGGCTTTCCGCATTGTATCCCCCGTCCCTGGAAGGTGGTCACTAAGGCCTTTCTCCAAGGTGCTCTACACTCCATCAGTTTGATAAACACAGCCCACATTCTCCTCCTTGGTGATCCACAGGGTTCAAAGTAAAAAAAAAATCTTGTTTGTGTTGAACCTGGAAATTCAAAATGAACTACAAATCACTTTAAGAAGTTTTTAAGCCTTAAATACACTTTGGGGAATTCTGCCTAAAATATCCAAAATACATACTATCACACAGAAAAAGGAAAAAGAAGAAGAAGAGGAGGAGGAGGAGGAGGAAGAGGAGGAAATGTCACAGCTCCCCTTAAGGGGTATGTCTAATAGCCTATAAATAGTTTAGAAAGATAACCTGGCCACTCTCACATGTATGTACTAAATGCCTCCAAATATGCATCAACTCAAGCAGCCATGTTGGAACACTTCATGCTCCATGAGGTATGGTAACTCGTCTATGGGACCAAGCCTAGGAGACCAGCAGTCATGTTCTGTGACTGTGAGCTCACTTGTACCTTAGTTGGGCTGGAAAACAGTGCTGTGTCCTCTAGATTAACGTGACTCAGCAGCCTGGATCAGTCCCACTTGCTTTGGTTTGCCCAGGGAGAAGTGAGTCCCCTGCAAGCGCCCACATTCCTTCCTCCTGCTCAGGCTTGGGGATCCCTGACTGCTGTCCAGCATCATTTCTTCAGCCTGGGTCACTGAGGACTCATCACAGACGCGCCCTCTGGTGTCTGCTGCTTTGCCTAGCAGCCTGCATCTGAGAAGACCTAGGGCATCATTTGCTTGAGGAAGGGGAACTGACTGAGGCTGAGAGCCTTGCTCGTGGTCCCAAAGCTTGGTTGCAATACACCAGGGTCTAACTGGTTAATGTGTAAGGGTCTTCTTGACTGGGTAGGGGTCCCTAAGTTTTAATAAGAGCTGTTTTATTAAGGGAACTGTTAGCAGCTGGAGTTGGGTGAGGAGCCTAGTTGTTCCTAAACCCTCAGAATTCATATTGTTGAGAAGTCACAGGAGGATGATCTGAGAGCATCTCCCACTCTACAGGAAGGGTGTTGGGCTCCTGTCTTCTCAGCCACAGGACTGGGGAGGAGAGCCTGTTACCCAGGATGCTCTTGAGAAAGGCAGCCTGGTGTTGAGTGTCCACTTGGCAGCTCCTGTCTCTGGTCAAGCAGTCTTAGCCCTAATTTTTACAAGCCTCAGTGTTCTCATCTGTAAAATGAGAATGAACTGTCTCACATGGTAAAAAGGGAAGTGTCCTATACACACATCCCAACCCTGCTCCTAGCTTCTGGGGCATGGGGACAGTATTGTGTGTCTGATGTACCCGGGAACTGACAATCCATCGAGTAAGTTAGCTAAGCCGTTTTATGAACTGAAGTTCTGAACTAATATCAAAGGGAGACCATTGTCAGCATTTATGATTGCCAACTGTCACAGCAGCTGTCAATCAGGCAGCATCCTATCTTTAGATTGGGACCATTTTTCAAATGTCCGTTCAAGCCTGCAATGAGCTTTGGGAAACCTTTGGGTTTAGATTTATCATCAGGAGACCTGATAGACTGATCCAAAGAAGCCATGACCTGCTGGCTCAGGAGCCAGCAGCAACTTAGAATTTAGAGCATGTCCAGAGCGGACAATAACAGCTAAGCCTGGGAGCCCAGGATGTTCCATGCCAATACCTATTCTAAACAACACATATTCACAAATGTATGTAAACACTGCTAATTCTCACTACAGAGCAGGTAGAGCCTTATCAAGTAGGAGAGCAGACATAGAGAGGAAGTGACTCTCCCAAGGTCATTGTTACGATTGCATCTTGAGTCAAGGGATCCTGGTGTGTGCACTGGAACAGCCAGTCATTAGCCACTCCAGGGCTGAATCTTTACAGTTCAGGAGAGCAAGAAAGTCTGTGATCTGGAAGACTGGAGGGTATTTCATACACAATACTCACCCTGCCAACCCAGCCCGCTGCTTCCTGCTGTACCCCAAACAGGGAGGAAGAGGCTATGACTTAGGAACCAGGATATCTGGACTCCTGTTCCAAAGCTAACTCTTATTCTAAGACAAAACTGTCTCCTTCTTTCCTGTAGGAGATGGAAATCCCTTCTGAGGACTCCAGTGAGCCCAATGGGGTGGGTGTCAGAGCACTGAAGAATGGGTGTGGGGTAGGGATGGTAAAATGTGGCCAGGAGTCTGGGATCTGGCTTTCAGGGATACCTACTGCTGTTCCGGTGCTATGTAGCTATGACCCCGCCACCCCTGGTGTTCACGAAAGCTTTGGGCTCCATCACACCAATCTCAAAGGAAGGCCGCACGGAGGGGAATCCTTTCTGTGGGCAGTGAAGGTCAGTCAGGGTGAAGCAGGCAGTTCTGCTGAGGAAATGCACTGTGACCCTGGGTTAGAACAGTAGGCCTGGCCTGCAGGCTGGAGTCACGGGCTGAGGCAATGAGAGCGAACGTTCCCTGGGGGAGCTGTCCACCACCGCGTCTGTCTGCTTCCTTGAGAGTCCTGCTCAGATCCCAGGCTGAGCTCACACAGAGAGAAGTACTGTGGGGTCCACCTCATTGCCAACCCAGGGGACAGAGGAAACAGGAGTCCCCATGTCCATTTCCACAAAGGGTTCCCCTGTAAGGTTTCACCAGGGAAACCCCTTTGGGAACCATGGAGAAAATGTTCGAGGATTCCCAGGGAAGTTAACAGACTCAGAACGTACAGGTAGAAAGTCACTCCATGCCCCGGGCCTAAATGGGCATAGTGCCTGACAGGAGGGACCAGACAAACGTGACTGAGCCCTTGGGACACTCCCTGCTGGTGTCTGTCCTTGTGTCAGGGTAGACCGGTGACATCTCCAGGCCCTCTGCGGGAGGGAGATGGGTCAGTCAAAGCAGGACCTGAAGTCAGGTTGGATTGCTATCCTTTTTTCCCAGCTGCCACCACTTTGGCCCCTTCACGGTGGTTGAGGTCCTTACCAGGATTCATCCAGGCTGCCGCCGGATTCTCTAACCTGCCTCCTTCACTCTCTCATCTCTCTTTACCTTACTTAGGACTGGGGATTCTGGAACCAGCTGGATGTGGCTGAGAACCCTGATTCTGCCAGTTCCCAGCTTTGGGAGTGTGAACAGTTCTCTTCCTTGCCTCTTCTTCCATATGGGGTTAGTTCCAGGACTGGCTAGGACCAGGCCTCTGAGAGTTGCCCGGATGAACGCTCAGTAAACAGCTGCTGCTGTTGATGGGGGCAGTAACTGGTGCCCAGGCTCTGGATGCCCCATATTCATCTGTCTAAAATACTGCTTTGGTCATGGTGCCCCCCCAGAGAGACAGCTGATACCTCCTGTGGTCCCGATTCCCTTACTTGGCACATGGGCTGCTATCACTTTCCTCCCTCACCTGGCCCTCACCACAGCCGCCATCAGCTACACTGCATGCTGCCCTATCAGCCTTGGGTCCTCTCTTGCAAGCCTGTGTTCATGGGACGCTCCCTTCCGGGGACATCAGCCACTCCCTTCTCTACCCACCCCTCCTCCTGCTGCTGGGACCTGTTTGAGTATCTCTTTGTCCACAGAGCCTTCTCTGCCCTCTGCTGTTCTTATTCTCTTCCTGTCTATTGGTCTCTCCTTAGTCACAATCTGTTTGGGACACTGGTGGGGACCTCTTGCATGTCCTCCGACCTAGCTGCACATTCTTGCATATTGCTCTCTCTAGAGAAGGCAGGATGCTGCCCCATGAACTGCTCCACCCTGCAGGGCCCACCACAGGTTGCAGGTGCCCAGAAAGTGGCCAAAGACAGACGGCGATGTGTTCTTCCTGAGTACATGGTACTGAGGTGAATGTGGCTGTGGCAAGCAGGCGTGCTTGAGAGCCACATCTGTGTCTAATGTCTGCGGTGGGTCAGAGATGCAGATGTTCAGGGCCCTGCAGAGATGCAGCTCACCATGCAGTCCCTGCCTCTGGATAAAGACACAGGTGCCCGGGGAGGAAACCTGTATGCTAACCACAGAGAAGGGTGGCTACTTATTGGGCACCTACCTTGTGCTAGCAACTTATTTAATCCCCTCAAGTTCCCTAATGAGTAGCTTTTTACTCCCCTTTGCAGATTGGGTGCCAAGGGTCTGAAAGCTGAAGTGAGCTTCACGGAGACCCTAAAGGTCTAGTAAGCCTCAGGGTTAGAAGATGCAAAGATTCCCCTACCCATGCCCCCACCATGCTGAGTGCTAAACACTCATTTCATGTCGCAGCAGCGGTGGGAGACAGCGGCTGCTGACCCGGTTGACAGGTGCTACAAGAGATGTGGAGATGCAAATGGCCCATGGCTGCAGAGCTGCTGAGGGATGGAGCGGGGATCGCAGTTCTCACAAATCTGCTCAAAAAGCCCTGCCCCCACCTGCTGCCCCACACCTCGTGGGGCCAGCTCTCAAGTTCAGATCCAGGTCAAGGCTCTATTTTATCCTTTCCCATTCTAACTTCTGTCCAGGAAAGCCTCTCTATCCAGAAGTCCCATGATGATCTCTAGGTACCTCCAGACATTGAACCAAAGCCAGCAGGCTCTCTAGAGGGCAGGTCCATGGACAGACACCGGCTGATGACACTGTCCCTGGCAGCACAGTTAGTCTCACCTTTCCCCCCAGGGGGTGGGTGCTGCAACCCCACCAGTAGGTGGCCTGGCTCTATTTCTTCTCCTTCGGGTAGGCGAGCTGTGAGGGGGTGACTAAGCCCTAAGTACACAGCGGCTTCCCTCCTCCAACTCTATTTCAGGATGAAACACATCCCTCAGTCTCCTTCTCCCAGTTATCAGCCACTTGCCTGGGGTTTGATCTTCGCACACTGCTGTTCCTGGCCCGGGGCTCCTGGGTCTCCAGGTGGCTGCAGGATCTCCAAGCTGCGTGTGTGCCTCTCTGCATCTCCCTTGGCCTCTGGCCCAGCTGCACTGACTGCTACAGCACTAGGAACCAGGTACACTTCACCTGATTAAGCTTCAGTGTGTGCGACACACCCAGAAAGGGAGGGAGGAGAGGAGGGGGCTCCTGAGGAGGGGATGGGCCACTCCTGGCCTGCTGCGATTGGCTGCCCTGAGCCTGGGGGAGAGACTAGGGAGAACCCTGTGTAGTCTTCCAAGCACTGCCCATCTGAGGGGCAAGGGGACACCGCATGTGTGGCCCAGAGGTCAGGTCTTAGGAAGAACACTGCAGAGGGAACACCTGGGGTCTTGGGGAGGGAGGGGGTGTATCTTTGCTTAATAGAGATGATTCTCTAGTGGTTTCCATGGTACCTGTTAGGGACGGGCTGTTTGGTGATTGGAGGGTTATAGAGCTGCAGTGACTCTCCAGGACAGTTCCAAGTGGCACTGGGGTTGGCTTTGACTTTGCACAGCTGGAACTGCCAAGGCCTGCAGAGCGCGGAGTGGGTGGCACATTTGTAGAACTACCCAAAGCCAGCGCAGCAGAGCCCATGAAGGTTACCTACTCTACTATGCTCAGGACTCCCAAAGTGTCCCAAAGAGAGTGAAGGGGATTGCCTGTGGACATTCATGTTGCTCAGATCTGTCTGAGGAAGGCGGCTGAACCAGAGAGGAGACTTAGGTTGGTATCTGGGGGACCCATGTTCTAGTAGTAGCCTCTTCACCCTCACTCCATGCTGCTTCTCTAAGATGAGAGCCTAGGCAGGGGCTGCAGAGCCAGCAAGGACCCTTCCCACCCGTAATGGAAACCCTGCTTCCCACCGCATAGACACACGCTGAGAATAATACATGACAAGCACACCCCAGGCCTGTCGCATGTGTGTGCTCATGTGTGCATGTGTGCCTGTGCACACAACACTCATTTTCCTCTTACAGTACCCAGTGAAATGCCACTACCTGTTCTCAGTCGAAGAGAGGAAGGCAGCCCAAGACTGCATGCTGGGAAAGTCCACACTGGACTTTGGAGCCTGGCTCTGCATCCATGGGTACAGCATTCACTCCACAGAGCCCAGTGGTGCCGGGGAAGGTCTAGGGTCCAATATAAGTCCATCCAGGCCTAGCCTGAGCAGCCCTTGTACCACACCAGAAGCCCAACACCGGGAAGCCATCTGTTGGTGGTTTTCACCCCATATTTCCTTAATTAGGAGACAGAGGTCCAGAGAAAGCGAGTCACTGATAGGTGTCAGCTCCAAAGGGACCGGACACCAGCAGTTTCAGACTTGAGTTGCTAGCGAAGGCTGCTTCCACCATGTCTGCTACTCATTCCCAGCATCCTTTGTGTCACAACACAACATGTGCTCACGTCCATGCTCCCATCCCCCTTCTCTCTGTATCAGCATCTATGGATCCATCAAGTGTGGGTACTAAGTATTTCTTTGGGACATAAATGTGTAAGGAACTGAGGAAAATGCAGGACTTCAGGCATGTGTCAAATCACCTCCCTCATGTGAACTGACCTTTTGGGAAGCCCCAGGAGAGTTTAGTAGGCTCTGGAGCAATCTAGAAAAGTGGGGGTCAGTGAGGAGGTTGGCCTTGCCTGAGGTCACACAGTGATAGGACCAGAGTTGACCCTCTGAGTCCCCATGTGCAGTTAGTTATCAGAGGATCTTAGCATCCTTGGGCCTGCCCGCCCCCAGATTTAATGTCTGGGAGAGGACACCAGCCTTGGGAAACTGAATCAAGCCACAGTGGGGGCGGGGTAGCCTAGGTAGCTGAAGGTTGGTTGGGATGGCCTATGGCTGAGAGTCTCTGGTAACAGTGACAGGCGGTCATACTGAGCAGTCTATGCAGTAATGTGAACAGGAGCCACCCACACTCACCGTGAGCCTATACGGGGTGTTGGAGGGTTGGTCTAACTGTCTTTGTGTCAGCAACTGAGTTCTTACAACCAGGGTGGAGGCACTTGCTACGTCCACCCCAGTGAAGAAAGTGAGGCAGGTAGAGTTTTGATTTTTTTTAAAGGTGTTTGCTCTGGGACAAAAAGCCCTGAAACAGTGTGTTCTAAAAATATTAATATATACTGCATTTTTATTATTCACTATCCACATCAAATAATATTTATGGGTATTCATGGGATACAATGTGATGCTATTTTTTTATTGTTTAATAATTTCATGCATATACCCATAGATCAGTGGATGTAGAGCTTTTAAAGTTTCATCTGTGTATGCATGTTTGTATATATGTGTACCATGGAACATGTGTGGAGGTCAGAAGACAATCTGTGGAAGCAAGTTCTCTCCTTTCACTACATGGGACCTGAGCATTGAACTCAGGCTGTCTGGCTTGGCAGAAAGTAGTGAGCCATCTTACTGGTCCAGCATGTAGACTTGAACCCAGCTCAATGCTGCTTGGCTAGTGAGTGGCAGAGGGGGTTGTATTTATGCTCTAATCTCCCCTCTTGCTTTGCAAGTGAAGGAATGATCTCACAGGGAGACTTCTGCCTGGCTCATCTGACAGGTAACCTTTAATAAGCCAGGCTGGACCCTGGCTGTGGCACTATCACAGACATGGTGACTGGCTTCCAGGGATTGGGGACTGCCCAAGGGCTCAGCTGGGGTCCGTTGCCCTCTCTGCCTACTGCCTTCCAGCACTTTAAAGTACTGTGTGAAGCAGATGCATGGTTTTAGGCTTGCTTAGGCAGCAAGCTCAGGCTTGGGTGTTCTTATATCCCAGAGAGCAGTTCAGGATCAGTGGCCTGCTGGGACCTAACCCTGACACCCATAGGTGTCTCTCTGTAGGGCCTGTCTAGTGCTCCCTTTGCCAAAGGCTTGCATGGACCCAACCCAATAGCTCATGCCAACTGTCTGGATGATAGGCCAGAGGGAGAGCAGTGACCTCCATAAAGAACTCATGTACCTACCCTGTTGCCCTGGAAGTTTTGAAGCAGGGAAGTAATATAATTGGACTATGAGTGAATTCATTGATGGTTCCTAACAAGAATGGCCAGTGAATGAGAAGCTTGGACTAGGCCAGTGACAGCAGGCATGGAGGGGAGGGACAGACACTAGAAGAATTTGGTGATAAAGTTGGTTTGAATTGTTTAGATATCAGAGTTTCATTAAGAACTGACAACCCAGCCAGGCAGTGGTGGCACACACCATTAATCCCAGCACTTGGGAGGCAGAGGCAGGTGGATCTCTGTGAGTTCAAGGCCAGTGTGGTCTACAGAGTGAGTTCCAGGAAAGGCTCCAAAGCTACACAGAGAAACCCTGTCTTGAAAACAAAAAACAAAGAAAAAAATCAAAAACAAAAAAGATTGCCAACCCCCCAGGTTACTACTTGGTGGATGGTGGCACCGCCCACTGCCAGTTAAGATAATGTGAAGGAGTATTTTGGGTAAAGGTAAGTTTAACCATAAGCAAGCTGGTTTTGAACAGACTGGGATGCCCAGAGGACTGCCCCATCTGATAGCCAGAAAGACTAGTCAGGAGACTGGGGTCTGGCAGGTCTCAGGGCCAGATTCTGTGACAAACACGAGGAAACCCCAAGAGAAGAAACTTCTGAGCAGAGGACTTCTGACTTAAGTTGTTTATTGAGCCAAAGATAGAAACCTGGGAGATAGCAGTACCCAGGGAGACGTGAAGGGACAGTGAGAGAGGGCACCACTTAGGGACACTGTCGCTGAGGCCAGGCAGCGAACTTTGTGAGGGGCAGAGATGATCAAGGGTGTCAAATGGAGCAGACGGGCAGAAAGGCTATCTATGACCAGGACGTCCGCTGCAAGGGCAACTGTTTCCAGGGAGGGTGAGGTCAGCCTACAGAAGGCAGAGTGGGTGACTGGAAAGGGATGACAGCAGGCACAGTTACAGGGAGGAGACTCCACTTTGGCCATAGCTGGGCTGGGTCCCATGAAGGTTGATGCACTAATGAGAGGGCGGGAAAGAGGGTGATGATAAACAGTGAGGGCTCCAGGAACCACGGTGGGAAGAAGGGCTGGCTTTGAGCTGACCACAGCTAAGCTGGCCAAGAGGAGTACGGGGAAAAGGTGTTTTGCAGATCACACCAGATGACCTGGTTGTGGAGTGGAGGGAAAATACAGGTCTCAAGACAAGATGAAAGGGTTAGCAGGGGACACGGTGAGCCTGAAATGCTCCCGTGTAACAACCTCTCACAGCAAAGCACTGAGTAACTCAGGAAGGGATCAGAGCAATTGGGCCGGGCTACTTTGGTTTTGCTGGCAGGTGTAGGAGGGAGGGAGGATGCCAGGAAACGGGAGCACAAGGATGATGCTGTTGGCCACGGGAGGACCGCAGTGACAGGCCATAGGAAGCACTAGCCTCCCTTTTATTCCCTTGCCTTTGACTGGCCTCTACCCATGGATGGCCAGTTAAGGCTCCAGTTTGCAAGGTGGAACCCATTCAGCTGTTCTTCCGGGTGGGACCAGGCACTGCACAGCAGCATGCTGGTGGGCTTGGTGAGTTCATTTCTGCACAGGACATTAAAGTTGTGTGCATTTCCCATCATATGAGATACAAGGGAGAATGCTACTTCCCGTGTTTTCCATTCTTGGCTACACAATCTCTCCTCTGGAGGTACAGCGTGCTGCCAATGACATGCACTCTGGAATCCATGCCTGAGAATCAGCTTTGTTTTGAAATGTGAAATTCTGACACAATTAGATGTTTGGTTACGTTAAAACCTAATGCAGTGGACACATTGCTAATCTTATAAATTTTCCTATATTGGACTTAAGCTGATTTCTAGTTAGCATCAGAAGCTTGCTTCACATCAAATCCTTAAAACTACCAGAGTTGGGGCAGATCTCTGCAGGACTTACAGGGAACCTGTAAACAGTGCTCAAGGTCTCTTCCTGGCAGAGGGGCTGCAAAGGGGAGGTCTAGCAATTCCAGACTCCAGATGAGTTATTGGCAAATAAATGCACTCATTGCTTCTTTTATGAAATGAGCATGCAAAAATCTCAAGATTCCCAATGAATGATGAGTCCTAGGAGGGGCTGAGGAAACACTAGGCTAACTAGCAGAGGATGTAATCAGCATGGGGTCTGTGCTGGTTGTTCATTGATGAGCACGTGCCTCCTGTTAGCCCAACCTAGGACTTCATGCCAGTTAAGGACGCCTGCCCAGGTTCCCATGATCAGCTTATTAATTCCATATCCACTCTCTGTACCTTCTAGAAGTCCCATCTGCAAGCCACACCCCTTCCCATCCCACTTCAGCAATCTCTGCAAACTGAAACTCCCACCTCAGCCCTTCACCAGAACCAAAGGCTCCACCGCGTCTTCCATGTACAGGGACAGCCCTGAAGGGCAGCGGCTCCAGTCCACCCGACTTGTCCTTTCAGGTGACTTTCAGGTGCCGCCTCTGTGCTTGAGCCGTTGACACCTCCCACCACGTGCATCCTGGGCTGAACAGACCCAGCGCTGGGCTCTGCTGAGTGGCCACCCTGGCAGCCAAGGACTCTTCCTGCCAGGGCACACTTCTCTTGACCACCCTCTTGGTCCTTCCCCTATCTGGGTTTTGCCTGGAGACATGTAGCAAGGAACACAGTTTATGTGCCAGTACAGTATGAGTGTCATCAGGCAGGCACTGTGAAGTTTCAAAGGAAAACACATCTCCCAGAGGCCAGTTCAGTATGTCTCCGTGTGGTGTGTACATGCACCTAGCAGGTGACTGACAGACGCTACCCTGGCTTTGAAAGCTCTGCCTCTGCCTGAATCCACCTAGGACAATGCTCTGTCCCCTATATGGGACAGCACACCTAACCAGATCACTTGCAATACACCTTCTTATGATTCCATCTCCCTTGAAATCTAGAACATTTGAGAAATAAAACAATTTAATGGCTTCCTTGATTTACAGACAACAGAAAGACAAACATTTCTCTCCATGCATGGTACAATGAAATTCAGGGACAAACAGCCATCCAAGGACAGGAGGCATGGAATTCAAGTCCCCTGCTGCTCAGCTCCCTATCCTATGGTCCAACTTGATGGCTCAGCAGTTGCAGTCACCGAGGAGTGGTGGGAGGCTGCGTGACCTCCTGAGACGGGAGTATGCTGACAGCTACTGAGTATGCTGGTGTGACTGGGCTCTGCCGTGCATAGGTGGACCAGGAGCCGAGGAGGGGGAAGGAGGCTTCCAGGTGGGTTTTGGAGACCACCCTGGGCTCAGTGGCACCAGAACAATTCCTGAGGCTGGGGCCAGGCCAAGTAGGAGCTAAGGTACTGGCCCTGCAGGAAATGGGAATGAGGACCACAGCATCCTGGAGCACAGGTTCAGTGCTGGGTACCCACAGGGTTCTGGATGACACAGCTCCATCTCCTAAGGGGCAGAAAGATTCCCCAAGATTTGGAGCTTGGAGGAGCGGAGAAGGACAAGAAGGGATAGCTTGCACCCAGCCTTGTGGCCACCTCAAATGTCTCTGTTCCCTTCTGCCTTGCCTTCCCTCCCCTACCACCCCAGAGACCTACAGAGATACTAGTGACCAGAGACCCAATCACACCCCCTAGTCATAACAGTCGAGTCCACTTCTAGAGAGGGAGGATGGATGCCATGGGCTTTTGAGGGAAGACTGCCATGAGGGAAGGGAACCGGCCACTGGCTCTGTCCAGCCCCAGAAGCTGCCAGCCATGGCCTGGGTCCCTGGTGCAACCGTGCCAGCCATCTAGCTGAGCATCTTGTGTCGATCAAAGACTGTCTTCCGCTGCTCCTGCACCTGCAGCTTCCACCGCTGCTGAGCACCTTCCACGCGCTCCAGGACAGTGTTTGCTCGGGGCCCTCCGATGGATGCAGCCGCCGCCGCCATGGAGCGTGCGTCCTGCGTTGGAAAGAGAAAGGAAGTGATCTGGCGTGAGGATGGATGGGTCAGAGGATCTTTAAAGTCTGGTGTAGAACCAAGTGTCCCATGAACACTTCTAAAGTCTGAATTCCCCAAGTGTTGTGGGCTTCTTGAGGGCCTTGCCTTGTCATTCGCAGACCTCAACGGTGTGCCTGGACAGAAAAGCTTTAGCATCTTCAAGAGTCAGAGGGAGCAGTTTCTGGGGCTCTAGTTATTCCAGCAAAGCTGGCTCAGGTCTAGGTCCCATCCTAACCCCACAGGCTCACTTCTAAGTCTTAGGAGAAGTACCAGTATTGGCCTCAAGACCTCACTTACATAGGCCAAGGCTTCAAGGCTATGTACCCAATGCACAGGGCTGGTACTTAGATGTGTACCTCGCCTTCCTGTCCTCCTGCCCAGGGGACAACAGGAAAGTCAGGGACCAGGGCCTGGCTACCCTGAGATCGCTCCCTCTTTTTCAGGCGGGAGAGGGGCCTGTTTTAAGGAGCTTCAGGATCTCTTGGAGAGGGCAGCTGGATGGACAGGCGGGCGGATGGACAGACACACTCATATACACAGGCACACACACACAGACACAGACACAGACACACACACACACACACACACACACACACACACACACACACACACACACACACACCCCACCCCCCAAGCTTGCTCCTCCTGGAAAAGAGAAGATGGGTCACCATCTAGTCTGGCAGGGGTGGATCTGGGGCTCAAGGCCAGCATCCCCATTCCAGGACTGCTGTGACCGTGGCATGGTGGCCACTCTGCTCCCCTTAGCCTGTCTCCCTGTTCCCCCTTCCCCTTTGCTCTCGGATCCTCTTCACTTCTGTCGTCAGTCTCCCTTAATTATTACCCGCTGCCTCTGAAGCCCCGGAGCCCATGCATTTCCTGCAGGACCCAAAGCTGATCTTTGGGGGAGAATCAGAGCCGAGGGCCAGGCCCACAGCCCATGGGGATTTCCTCTCCAGCTCTCTCTGCCTCTCATCTCCTGCCACACGTCTCTTAAAGGATTAGTGCACCCCTCTAAGCCCAGAGCCGCCCAGTAAATGCAACTTTGCTTCTAATGCCCCGAGCTGGCATAGCTTCTGTCGCCACATGGCTGCCAGGCTGGAGAGCAGGGTGGAGCAGGAAGGTACAGCAGAGCTGGCAGTGCAAGGGAGAGGTGGCTGGCCTGAAAAGGGATGGAGTAGTCTGATCCGTGAAGCACAGTGCTGGGCAGTTTGTCTTGAGCTCTTTGTTTCTAAGGTGACTCAGAGATAGTCCCCTGGGAACCCCTGCCCAAGACCCTGAGTGAGGCATCACTGTCAGGCCAGGTGAGGCCCAGGCCTGTAATCCCAGCTACCTAGGGAGTGGAAGCAGGAGGATAGCAAGTTTAAGGCCGGCAGGGACAACTTAGTGAGATGCTGTCCCAGGATAACCCATGTTTAAAGAGCCGGGGATGGGTCTGAGGAATAAATAAAGCACTTGCCTAGCATGCGTAAGGTTGTAGCAGCATGCCACAACCAGAAAGCAAACCCAAACAAAAATCCTAGTCATGCCTCACAAAATCCCTTTAGTGACCTAATGTGCTTGGACACCACAGCACGACTAGGGGTGTGCATGTCACAGGGAGACCCCCATGTCAAATCAACTGGCAAGCACAGAACGGGGGCACAAGCGGCCTCTCTGGGAGTTCAGCACAGTGCTGCCGACTCAAGACAAATCTGGCTCTGACCCTACCAGATACATGGCCTTAGGTGAGTCACCTCTCGGAACCAATGCCTCTACACAAGGTGGACACTGAGGCAGTCTCAAGGACACAACCAATGCAGAAACTCTGTCAGCATCTGGACACAGTAAACATTCAAGTTCAGCGCGAGGAACTCTCAAACACTGGTCAAGGTCCCACCAGCAAATGGGGCAGGGGAAGGGGTTACAGCAGGCAGACTTCTGTCAGAACAGCTGCCTCTGAAGAGTCACCATGGCCAACGCCTAACTCTGCTCCTCCTCAGGTTGCCTGTGGCCATAAGAACACAACTTGGCTCAAATAGGTCTTAGCACGGATGTGGGGTTGGGGTGGGCACCAAGGGCAACCAGCCTAGGAAACAGCTGGCCTACCCGGACCCCAAACCAGCTGTGGGGTCTGAGGGGCTGCTCTCCTCCCCACTTCTACTCTTGTCCATTCTAGCCCCAGTGTTGCTCTGGATGTAAAGCCGGGAGGGCAGGACCAGGCTCACCTGGGACAGAGCGGAGAGGGTAGGAGGGCAGCAGCTCTACTCTTGGGTTGTCTGGGAAATGGGAGCCAGGACAGGGCCAGAGCAGGGCATTAAGGGAGTGGGTTACAGCTCACCACATGACCACATTTCCAATTGTGAGTGCCCATACGAAGTCTCAGCTTCCAAATGGGGGAAAGCTACTGTCAAGAGGCTCCATGTTCCCATGGCTAACAGTCTGACTAGAAGGTATCAGAGCACCCATATCTGTTACCAAGAAGACCCATGGAGGGCCTCACTCCTGCCTGCTCAGCAGTAGGGCTGACAGGTAACTGTGGTGGGTGGGTGTGGGACAAGGAAGTCATCATCTCTAACCCTTCTCCCTGCAGGGCTGGGTGTGAGGAATGCAGGGGACAGTTAGGGTAGGAGGGGGGATGGATGGACCCCCCACACACACAAGGCATGATTCCCTAGGGTTCCTAGGTAACCAGACCAATGTGACCCTGGCAGGCATACACCACCATATACCACGCTCTTTCCCAGGCACGCCACAGGGCTTTACTTGTGGGGTCATCTACTGGCAAACAGTTAATGTCACCTCCATTGTAAACAAAGCAGCTTAGGCTCTGAAGGAGGAATCATCTTGCAACCCAAGGTCACAGGGCTGCCTGGGACCATGTTGAAACTTGCACACACCCTATTTCCTGTCTTGGGACTCAGTAGCATCTGTCTTTGGCTGGTTTTTCCCAAGAGGAGGTCTATGGACAGACAAAAGAGCAGGAGCACTCACTCCAGTCAGATCAAAGATAAATGGCGGCAGGCAACTTGTGGCCAGAGGCCCACCTCTCCAGGCAAGAACACTCCAGTGCCTGCAAAAGCCTGATCCCAACACTGACACTGAGTAAGAGCTACTGTGTCTACTCCAGGTTTAGAAAACGACACCCTGTGAGTGGCAGACCTGGGACCCCAACTAGGGCTACCCTCAAGTGCTGTGCAGTGCAGCCCCAAGATGTTCTAGAAGCATCTGTTTGAACGGCACACCTTCTATTCTACTCTGTCATCAGGGTGCAGGCCATCAGAACAGCTCGCACCAATGTTTTCCAGACCCTGGGGGCCCAGGGTTCTCAGCACACGCCATGCAACCATCCGTGAACAGAAGACAGACAGGCCCTTCTTCAGAAGCCCTGGCTTCCTCTTCACCCAGCCCTCCATGTCCGTAGTTCTCACCATCCTTATCCTTGGTTTTCGATTTCCTAGCACACCCCTCCCACAGATCTCAGAACTAACTCTCTCCAAGGCCCCCACTGGGGTGAGAACTTTGAAGACCCTGTCAGAGCTCAGGGGCGAGCGGCGGAGACAGCTAGAGCCACAGAGAGACCCTCACTTCTCCCTCTTCAAAGGGGGCCAGCTCTGTACATCTAAAACAGCTCTGTTGCTGTTTCTGTCCCCACAAACATTCTGGCTTCCTCTTTTCAAAGGGCGTCTGAGCCCAGGGATTAGGCTTAATGCCACTGGAATCCGGGGAGGCAGCGCCCAGCAGCCAGGCCCACTGAGGCTCTGCCAGTGCTTTCAAAGGGAACACAGCGGGCTTTCATCTCCTCTGCGGACCAGGCTGTGTTGGGGTGGGGGGGGCTGCCTCCCTTTCTTTGCCAGGCTTCCAGCCCCTAGTAGATGAGAATAGGGATGAGGGAGCCAAGGAGCCCCTAATCCTGACAAAGACTCTGGCTATCAAATCTCACCTCTGCCTAGGCGCCAGGCTCCTGGGAGAGGAGAAAGGAACCCCTGAGGTCTGGACACTGTTCTTTCTGAGGTCATTGGCTGCAAAGCTCACGTGACCTTTCATGGACTCCCCACCTGGGGGCTCACTCCAACTCTCTCTTTTTTGAGTTGAAAGTTACAAGTTCCTCTGGGTCAGGGGAGGCCTCCTCCTGTCACTAGTCAGCCCAGAGACACGGCCAAGGCCATGAGGACCTCCTTCATGTGCAGATTGTGGGGGCAGAAGAGAGTCTCACCATCCCGGACTAGAGTTGTCAAAGGCCCCCGTAAGAAGGTACCCTTAAGTCATTTCCAGCTCAGGGCCTTCATCCTCCCCGACAAGGTACAGAACTCCATCTCCCACCAACTCTCTGAGCTGCATTTAAAGTCCCTCTCTGCTAGGAAGCCTGCCCTCCTAACACAGAGACCTCTTTTACTAAAGATGCCCTCTTTTACCAAACCTTAAAGAGGATGTTCCCAAAGCACCCAGCTTCAGAAAGACTGTCATCCCACAAAGTCATCTTAACTGCCTGCCTGTGTGGCACTGGCCCAGCCAACTGGTTCTGGCTGTCTTGGGGCTGAAGCGCCAAAGGTCTTAGTAAATCTCCCCACAGTACCGCCTGCGGGATTTCAGAACTCAGTGGGAGAGGGTGGGAGCTGCTGAGCCACAGGCACCTATGCTGGGACACTTCGCAGAGTAACAGGAAGTCAGCAGATGGAACAGGGATGCCATGTAATGAGAACATCGTATTTTCCGGCTCACTTTGAGGGTGCTTGTCCATCCCCACCCCAGCCCCCGTGTGTGGGACCAACCAGAGCAAGCTGACTTCAGGTCAGAGCCTCCAAGAAACTCAATACAATGCTCTGTGACCCTTAGTAGCCTTGGGTAGGAGGTGAGGGGTATCCTCCTGCCTATCCTCTACAGATAGAACATGAGCTCATAAGCTCTGCCTTAAGTGACAGCCTGCTGCAGCCCCTTATACAGCTAGACAGCAATCTTTCTTAGAGAACTCTTCCCACCAGGCCAAAGGTGCGGGCTGAAGAAGCTACTCTGATTCAGGTCCTGTTCCTGGGACCTGACCATATCCTCAAGGCTCTCCACACATAGGCTCCAAGTGAGGAGAAGAGAGGCCTAGGTGCAGACACAGAGACGGCAAACCACCTCTTCCCCTGGCTCCATATCTAGGATGACAGGAGACACGGCAAGGCCATGCCCAAGAGCCATGCATTCCTAGGGAATCATGGCGCAAGCTGTGTAATCATCGGCTGCATCTCTCAATTATTCCCCGGCCGGGACTGCAATTACCACATTACCCCTAATCGCCCCATGTTTATTAGTGATGCTCTCTCCTATCAGAGCTGCTATTACTCCACATTAATAACTGGGTAGGCAAGCAAGCTTTCCTCTCAAGCACAGACCACCCAACTGTCAGGGCCACCACCTCCCTAGCCCCACCTCCAGGGGGGTGAGCTCCTCAACTCTGCTCCACCTTTGGCCAAATCCATGCCAGCAGGAGGCTGGTGGGACTGCCCTTATCCTCGCCGTCTGGGCTGGCCTAGATCCTACCACACGGGAAGCTTCACACAGACCTGAGTCTCGGTGTCCTCGCTTTGGATTTGAACTTGCCTTTTCTTGTCTCCAATCCAGAATGTTGAAAGCTCTAAAACTGTGATTGCCTAGCGCAGCTTTGCCTAGGTCTGGTCACCGCCAGTGACCCACAACTCACTCTATTAAAAGGGAGCCTCCTCTCTATCATTCAACTGTGTAAGAACACGCCTGACATTGTCCTCTTATATCTCCTACTCCAACCTGTAGGCCCTTCTGTCCCCTGGGTCAAGGTCTTCTCTACCAAAAACTGAAGGGAGCAGGCATGTTCTGTCTTTTGTCTTTAAGCTAGCTAGCCATCTTCGGGTTCTTCAATGAACTCTCCCAGGTATCAGCTGACAAGACTGAGGCTCATTCCCACTGTGCGCTCATTTGGACATGCCTAGGTTCCTGTACCAAGTAGTATCTTCCAGGAAGGAGGCCCCAGGGACAGAGCCCAGGGCCCTTGTCCCTGGGACAGGAATGTAGGCAGCCTAGTACAGTGGTTCCCTTTTCCTTATTACTACCGTCTTCATTAATCAGGCTGAACTTCCGGGCCAGCTCTACTGGCCACCACTTCCAGCACCTATCCTATCCTAAGAAATCCAAATTCTGCATTTGTACATGGTGGTGCACCACCCACCTGGCCCCTCTAGTTTCTGAGATCCTGCCTCTGCCTTCAGCCCCCAGGGCCAAGCTTTGAAGTGAGCAAGCACTTGACAGATGTTTGTAGAATCCCCGAACAAAAGAATAAACCCACAGCCTCCAAGTCTTCCATGTGCTTGTCATCAAATCCAGCAGGCATCGCATCATGCGTACCTACATGCAAGAGGCAAAAGGCTCCGAGGGGACCACCCTCCACCCCCTTCTTTGCGTAGTAACACCATATATTGACCAGGTGCCTGGGAAGTTCAGGGCCAACACTGACCGTACCTGGAGGGGCAAAGGGCATTTTGCTGCTGTATCCTGGTGAAGCATGGGAAAATGGACAGCGGAAAGCAACAACCTGAAGATGACAGGGGCAGGAAGGAGGGGCGCCCCTACTCTACGGCTTCGCCTAGAGACCCACGTGCTGGGAGCCCAGGGCCATGGTTACCTCGTTTTCCTCTTCATTGTGCAGCTGCTCAGTATAAGCATCCGGCTTTCGAATCAAGGGGTCCACCAGCATAAGGAAGGCCATGTAGAGGAGGAGGGCCCCTACCACAGACAGGTAGATGACAATGATGACCTAAGGAAGACATCAGCCTTATTCTGTGATCCAGCATCCAGGCCAGGACCCCGTTTCTCGTCTTACATTCGTGTTGGCTGCGAGTGGCCATCAAGTTAGACACTGATACCAGGAAGTGGCCTGGGCCTGGAAGGAAGGGGAAACAAACGGCCCACACCACAGATCTATGACGAGGGACATTCCCGCAGGCACCAAGATGACAGGAGAAGAAGCCTACTGCTGGACACCCAAGAGGCTCTAAAGTGGAGTGAGAGGCAAGGGTCAGCTGGCTACACAAGAGCCTGTATCAAGGAGCAGAGATTGGAGCAAGGACCAGCCCAGAAAGCCAGAGCGGAGACCAAGAGCTGTGAGCCTGGGGTCTCAGGCTGGGTTCACTGTGGGTGCAAGGAGGGAGCGGGTCAGCTCGTGTCCTGAGAGGCTGTGCTGGTCCATGCATACTCCATCACTATGCAGGGATGCGAGACGAGCAAGAGGTCATACCCTGAGGGCTGAGGGTAGGGAGGGCATGTCAAGATGACGTCTTCGCCCACCTCCCACATATGGAGCCTCCTAAGCTAGGACAGATCCAGGCCAGCAAGATGGCTCAGCTGATAAAGATACCTGCCACCAAGCTTGATGGCTGAGTTTGATCTCTGGGACCTATGTGGTGTAGAGAACCTACTCTTGTAAGTTGCTCTATGACCTCGACATGTGTGCTATGACACATGTACACCTATCAAATAAAGACATAATTTTGTTTATTTTTGTTTTTTAAGACAGGTTTCTCTGTATAGCACTGTCTGTCCTGGAACTCACTCTGTAGACCAGGCTGGTGCCAAACTCACAGATATCTGCCTGTCTCTACTTCCTGAGTGCCATCACCGTCAGACTTAAAGACATGAAAACTGAATTAAGCACACCTTTAATCCCAGTACTTTGGAGGCAGAGGCAGGCAGATCTCTGAGGCCAGCCTGGTCTACAGAGTGAGTTCCAAGACAGGCTTCAAAGCTACACAGAGAAACCCTGTCTCAAAAACATAAATAAATAGATAAAATTAAAAGGCAGATTCAGTAAGACTAATAATTCAGTGTGAAGTATGGACACTCCATGACTTTTAGTGGGGCCCCTACATGACATTCAGTACTCACAGTCTCTCTACCCTGTCACTAATCCCTCAATTGTTAGGACCATGGAAGCACCTTCACTCAGCCCAAGTAGCTGTGATCACCATATGGGAACCACAAGGCCAAAGAATTCACTCAGGACCGCAAAGCCTGGACACTAGGCCCAACTTTGCTGAGTCCACCTCAAATGCTTTTTCTACCCCCGAAAATGCCTAGTCATTGCTGGTTTCTGATCCCAGTGATAGCCCTGACTGTATAAAAGGGGTTTAAAAACAAACCAACTAACTATGGTGGCTGGGAAGATGGCTGGGTCAGTAAAGTTCTTGCTGTGCAAGCATGATGACACAAGTCACCCACATTAAAACAACAACAACCCAAGCATGATGGTATATGTCTATACACTCAGTCCTGGAGAGTAGAGATAGGGCTTGCTGGCCAGCTCATCAGCTGAATTGGTAAGCTCCAGGTTCTGTCTCAAAAGACAAGGCAGAAAGCAACTGAGGAAGACACCTGAAACTTACCCCCGCCTCCACACATACATGGAGACACACAGAACACAGAGAACCTTAGACCTTTTAGCTTGATCTCTAGCTTCATCAAAAGCCAAGGGCAGGTGGATTCATTTCCTCCTGAACTGAGGCAGCAGTAACAGTGTTCAGGCCCCTTTAACAGGGTGAACACTCAGAACTGTTGCCTACAGCCAAAATGGGGCAAGGAGAAGGTAGGCCACACATGTGCTTGGGGCTCCTAGGCAGAACAAAACGTGAGGGATTGCCAGTTTGTGCTCATATGCTCCGTGCTGGAAGCGCCTTCTCTTCTACACAGGGAGGCAGCAACACCAGGCTCTGAACTTGAGCATCTAGATGGTCTCTAGAGGGTGGGACCTATAAAGGAAGTTCAGAACCAGGAAGGGCGCTGGCTCAGGAGAGGCTGCCTGAGGCAGGAGGGTGGGCAGAATGCAGCCTGCACAGGCTGACAGGCCTAGGGAGGGCAGACAGCTGTTTTATCTAAGGGGGAGGGATACAGGGAGTTACAGTCCAGAAAAGGCAGGAAGGAGACACCGTGTGAAGACTGCCTTCCTCTTAAACACACCTCAAAGCAAGAGCCCAAGGGAGGGTTTGGTATCTTTGAACTCAGGTGAGTTATTTCTGATGCGGTTTCTCAACTTGTCAGAGAACAAGCTTAGGAGGGTTGGCTTCATGGCCCCTAGACAAGGTCTGATGAGTCCTGCCTGCCTAGCGGCAGAAGGACGGACAAGGGCTTAGTGGCGCCCTTCCTCATTCCCTGTGTGGTGGCCATATTTTCACTTCTGTCTTCAGGTCACCCAGAGAGTTAACAAGGACGAGGTTCAGGAAAAAGTAGCCTGGGGTCTGATGTCCAGTACCTCATATGGTCATGAGACTTTCTCCAAGACGGTGACGTGATCTTAGATAACCTAGGAGTCCATTTCCACCCCCAGCACCCAGCACTGCGTATCATACTCAAAGAACCCTGAGATATACTCAGTACAGTACCATCTCTCTAGAAGGAATATGGGGTCTCAAGCAGCTGTAAGTTCTTAATTCTCACTGCACAGGGGCCACTGCAGAGATGTCAGAGAGCTCACCCCCTCCCATCTCCCCCCCCCACCTCCTCACTTCCCCCTCAAGCACACAAAGGTGTAGGAATCATGTCCCATCTCTGCATATTGGCTTAGGAATGTTAACAAAAGAACAAAAATCAGGGCTGGAGAGATGGCTCAGAGGTTAAGAGCACTGACTGCTCTTCCAGAGGCCCCAGGTTCAATTCCCAGAAACCACACGGTAGCTCACAATCATCTACAATTCAATCTGGTGCCCTCTTCTGGTATGTAGGCAGACTATTGTATATGTAATAAATAAATCTTTAAAAAAAAAAGAGAATTCGCGGGGTGGGCACATGTTTGCGGCCTCCGAAGCCAGCAGTACCTTGATGGTGGTAGTGCTCCGCTCCTCATACCTGCACTCGCAAAGCAGGCAGTAGGCTTCCACATCGTGGCCAGGCACAGGCATGGGCTCCACCACGTGCAGGCAGTTGCTGCAACACAAATAGACAGGGCTGACAAGGGCCTTGAGGTCCCACAAGCAGGAGGCAGGGTGCTGAAGGGGCAGGACAGGCCACAGATAGGCACTCCCAGGAAGGGTAGAGCCCTGTCCCAGCCGACATCTGTCCACGGTGTCTTGGTGCTAACACCACACTCATCGATGGTCCTAAAGCCATCCTCAGCTGCCTTCTCCTTTCGCGCCGTTTCCCCGGTGGCTCCATCTGTCCCAGAAGGCTGCACCCAACTCACGGGTCTCCAATCTGAACCTCGCATCGGGCCTTCTGTCCTATGATGACTGGACTCTTTCGGTCCACTGACGACTGTAATCATACCTGGCTGCCCCGTGGAGCCATAAATGCCACATCTGTGCACTCAGGCCCTGGTCCTCAGTCCTGCACACTGGCTGTGGGATCTGTACTTCCGAGATGGGAGTAGCAGAGAAGAAACTTGCAGTACCTTTTCTGTCAGTCAAGTCAAACCCGGGAGTTGTCTTTAACAATACTTTTTCTTCACCTCAAATCTACCAAATACCCAGGATTTTACATCCTAAACGTGTCTAAAGTCCACCTTCCCTGTCCCCTCCCACTGGCACATCTCAGCTGAAGCTCTCACGATCTTTCCCTGGCAAAGTCCCCTCTTTGGCCCCGCCTAGAACTGCCTTCCCATGGTGGCCAAGTGACAGTACCGAGTGACCATACCGAAGTGAAACTCCTGTCGCATCAGTCTTTAACTTAAGACCAACTGGTGCCTCCATAGCTCATCCAAGGCCCAGGCAAACCACCTGTCCCATCAGGTCTTCTCAGCCTCTCTCAGGCCCCATCCACAGCCTAAACTGCCATGTCCCTACCCCATCTTAGAGCCAGACTGACCTGTGGGCTATTCTCAAAGGAGTCACATGAAGCTTGGACCGCGTGGCTCCCTGCATATCATCCTCCACACAGATGATTCAACCCTAACCCTGACCTCCATCCACGCTGTCAGCTCTCCTGCCTCATCCCCACCACACAGCTCCTAATCCCTCAGTGGGTGTAAAGTCCCAGGAAAACAGAAGTTATATCTTACATGTCTCCATATCCCTTGTGTTGAGCACGGTACTGGCCAAGGCTCAGTGAGTGAGTCCCCATTGCCCGCGGTCACCAGCAGAGCTCTCGAGGCAATGTGGGCAGGTTTTGCATTGAAATGAGGGAAACAAGTCCAGGACAGCAAATGTGGCAGCCCCACCATTCTTGGGAGGCTTTGGCCACCACCTGTGGTTGACTCAGTCTCAGCCAGGCTTGGGCCTGTCTGTACAGTTGGGCCTCATTCCCGGACTTCCTCGGAGCAGCAGGTTTCTAACCAAAAGACCCCAAAGGAAAACTACTCTCACTGGGAAGAAAATAAACCCCTCAGAGGTTCAAAAAGGTGACCCAGGCATCCTGTTACAGTGGGTAGCTAGCCTGCCTGTCACTGTGTGTCCCCTGTCCCCTAGTATGAGATTCTGTGGTTGACATATGAAGACCCAAGTTACTTTAAAAAACGTTCTTCCAGTACTAATGAAAGTTCTGCAGAAGTCAGACAAGGCTAGTTTCCATTGTTCATCATGAGCAAAACACCATGGTGCACACCTGTAATCCCAGTGCTCAGGAAACTAAGGCCAGGGGATCTTGAGTTCAAGGCTGTCCTGAGTTATGTGAGACTGTCTCTAGAAACTAAAACAAACATTAATCTGTCATCTTTCCTGCACAGAGCGAATGCTACCTTCCCTTCTCCAGCACAGTAAGCCTCTTGGGGGCACAATACTCCCTTTCCTGAGCCACATGGGGCTCTGGATCAGATAGGCTATTCCATGGCTTCAATGGACACTGTGAATGATGCTGTAAGTCCAATGTGTAGTGTTAGAACGCCATCTTTAGTTCTTCAATTTGGGACCCTGGAACTGAGGGAAACAGGCAGCAAGGGGGCATGGGGAACAGTAATGTGAAATACTTCTGTCCGTTTTGGTCCTCTAGGGAGTCACTGAAACCCTACATACTTTCTTGTTTTCCTAAGAGAGGCTTCCTTCCTACGACAGGGACCAGGCAGGGAACATTGCAGTAGGAAAGTGAAGGAGAAAGACAAGCTGGGTACAGTTCTCCACCCTTCTACTTAACTGCGACGTCAGGTGACTTACTTAACCTCCTTGGCCTCAGTTTCTTCATTGAAAATGAAAGCTAAGCTTGGCTGGTGTCTTTCAAACTGTGCCCTTTTGGGTAGCACTAGAAATGCTGTGTAGGAGGCAGGCAGTGAGTAAGGAAGGGTTTGCAGGACCACTCAGGCAGTAAAGTTCTGATTTCACAGACTATGTTTGTAGAAGGATCCTACTTTAACAAGTCAGCCTTGGGACTTGTCTGTGCAACATTTAACAAATACCAAGAGAACCTTTTTACGTGCCTGTGACTATGTACTTTCAATACTCGACAGCAGAATGCCAGCAACACCGGAATACACATAGCTATGACACCGGTGCTGGCCTCAGTCTGAACACCAGGAGGGCACCCATGGGACACAGGACCTAAAGACTCAGAGATCTCTAACTCTAGCCCTACCACTAAGATGTTAGGAACAATGCCAATCCCCACTCTACCAAGGGGTACCTAGTTAATGTGTGATGACTCTCACACAGGTCGGTGCTGTTGGGCCCTAAAATCCTGGGGTCTCACCTCCAAGCATCAGTGTCTACCTAACATCTGTCATGGAACTGCTGTGACATAAGATTCTCCATGTAAGACTGCTCACCAAGCAGCCCCCAGTCTGCCGCCAAAGGGAAGGGACAAACTACAGCTTGAAAGGCTTAGGCTAAACTCCATCCTCTAGGCAAGCACTGGGTTTCCAGAACATCTTATAACCCCCAAGACTGTTGCTAAAATTTGCCAGTAGCAGAATCTGCCTGTGTGAAGGAAGTGGAGTCAGTGTAGTGTCCCTGCTGATGACAGGAAGCCATTAGGGTCCCTCCCAGACCTCCACTATTTTAGCATCATCAGGTCAATAGAAGCACAAGAATTAGACTAGTGTTTTAGAAGAAGGCCATGTTTTCCAGGGCTATAGCATAAATTTGACTATATAACCTCTAGGAAGGAATAATAATATATTATTATTATTATTAGCTAACATTTATATAGATAGCACTTAGCATGCACAGGTAACACTCTAAGTGCTATATAAATTTACATAAACACACACACACACTTCACACTCAAAGTATTACCATACTTTACTCATAAGGAAATCAATGTGGGCCTGGAGAGATGGCTCAGTGGTTGAGAGTCCTGGCTCTCCCAGAGGACCTGGGTTTGATCCTAGCACCACTGTTCAAAACTTCCCCTTCCAAGGGGTCTGATGCCCTCTTTTGGCCCCCACAGGTACTGCGTGCACACAGTGACCAGACAAGTAGGCAAACATATTCACCAATACATAAAATGTATAAATAAAAATTAAGAAAGTAAATCAAAGTGCAGTGGAGATTAAGTAATCTAAACCACGATTAACAAATGACAAGCTAGACTCAGGTCCAGAAAGCTTGGATCCAGAGTCTATGCATGCACAAAGACCAGGTTTCAGAAAATTCAACTGCTACTAATCTGAAAACTCTCAAATGTCTCTGGATCAATGGCATCATGAGCACCCCAAGGACTCCAAGCAAAGATTACTCTTCCAACAGACACTACCATACTTGCTGAATCAAAATCTTGGCAGAAGACTGTGGGGACTGTGCATTTTCTCAAAGCTCACCTAGTGATCCTTGATGTACAAGTAGCATCAACCTTGACACCCCCTCCCACATTCAATGCATACACCTTGACCTTACCCCATGTGTCTGATATCTTCAAGGATGAAGCTTCCCATCCTACCGGTACTGGCAAGGTTTCCATCACTCACACTGAGACTATCTCCCTGAAGCTGTCATCTCTTCCAGTGGCCTTAAGTCTACACTATGAGAACATCCCAAGTCTTCCTGGTTCCAATCCCAAATGCCCCTTCCCCTCAGCAGCTGTTTTCCCGATCTTGAACATCCATAGAATGTTCCCAGGTCTCTCCCTTTTCAGGGAGATTGTAGCTCCTTAAACTATTCTTCCTTTCACTGTCTTTTTTTACCTGAATGAATTCTCGGTCATCTGTGCTTTTTTTAAGTAAGGGGCTAAGAAATGAATTCAATACCAGAGACACAAGGAGCACACTGTAAGATCTTTGTTTGGACCTGAGTCTATGCAATTATAAAATGGGAACAATATCTATGCCATTTACATTAGAAGGTTGCTATGAACTAGCACAGACCACAGGTAACAGCTTTGCAAAAGTACCAAATGGAGTCTACCACATACACCTGGCCCTCCCTCCTCTCTACCGCCATTCTTCACATCAATTTACATTCAAAACAAAATCCAAGCCCCCCCCCCAAGCTATAATTCAAGATCCCTGGGTTTTGTTATCAAATGGTTAAGGGCAAAATATTCTTTTGTAGGCTATCCACAGAAATGGGTAATTTATCTCTAGAATAGGAAGCTCTGATCATTTCAACCAGGTAATGTGGCCAAGGGCCAGTCATTTACACTGTCTTACCAATCCTTCTGAGACACATTCTGGTTGTAAATGTGCCCACTGATGTTTCTATAAGGTGGACAGATGCATTTGCACCGGATATCTTCGGAGCTCTGGAAGAAAGACAAAGAGTAAATACAGGGAAGGCCCTGCCTGGGTTCAGATTCTAGGCAGGCTAGCACATTTCAGCTTTGTGTCCTGCTCTGCGAGGTATGAATGCATGCTTTTGAATTCTCCCATCCCCAATTCACCAGGGACTGCTCTATAGGAAGGCTGTCACATCACAGGGTCCTCAAGACAGGAACCTCTCTGGTATCAAAAGAAACAGAAGATGCCTGAGGCAGGACATACAGCAAGCAAAGTACAGGCCTCAGCCCCGGGCCCACACTTGTGTGTTTTCTGTCTGGTGGGGTGGGTGGGCCAGAATTCCCCCCAATTCTGTCTTAACTCCCCACCTTAGACTGGAGGAAGGGATGAATAGAGAAAAGTGGGTGTTACCAAGGGCAGGCTCCCTCCAGGAATTCCTTAAGGGCAAAGAAGCAAGGCCTGCTACTCTCTGTCTTAGTGACCCTCAGAAAAAGGCCATAGGGCCTCCATCACACAGCATCCAAACCCAGCTGCCGGTCCCCCAGCCCTAAGGAATGGGAGCAATCTCAGGAGTGCACCACGAAGCTGGGTCAGCCGGGAGCAGAAGCCCCATTTGTGCATGCCTTTACACTCAGAGCATTCTGCAAGCTGATTATACCAAACTGAGCAGCAGATCTGAACACAGCTGTTTTTACTTAGGGCAAAGGAAGACATGGAGAACTTGGGTAACTCCTCTAAACAAACTTTCTTGCTTGTGGGGAATTCCGCCGAGGGCCAGTCTGCCCTGAAACCTATGCGGTATGCTCCAAACCCTGTGTTCCCCACACCCTTAGGGCGGGCCTGCAGCGTGCCCCAGGTCAGGTCCTCCAAGTGTGGTCCTCGGGTGGGTGAGGGGCGAGGTGGTGGTGCCGCTGCCTCTGTGGAAGCCCCGCGGGCCCGGTGCTAGAGCAACAAGGTGCTGCTGGCTCACCTCCCTCACCTTGTTGGCTTGAGCTGGGGGCACCAGCAAGCTCCCTACCACAGCCACCAAACACAGCAGCTTCATGCTTATCAGGCTTGCTGAGGCAGCAAGACTAGACGCCTGGGGGGATAAAAAGAAACATGGAGTCGGAAGGTGGTGGTCACAACACAGCTCGGCCCCATTACAGCTTTGCCGAACGACCAAGAGGGCTGAGTTCCAGGATTCCTGGGCCCTCTAAACCTTTCTCTGTCCCAAGTCCAGCTCTCAGGTTCTTCCCGTGCACTAGCAGCGGGAGTCTTCTGGGGTTACAGCCTCCCGGAGCCCCCAGTTCCTGTCACCAGGCCCCGCTCCGACCCTCGCCTCTCCTTCCACCTCTCTGCCTCCACTGACCCCGTAGCGCCGCTCGGAACCAACGAAAAGCCCCGATTCCGACTGCCAAGGGCACTGCACACCCTGCCTAAAGATTTGGGGCGGCCGGGAACCCCCAGTGTCGCTGCGACCCCATGCACCCCTCCCCCAATGCCCGGTCCACCAACCTGCAAGCTCCTCCGCAGCCGCCACAGACCAGCAAGCCCCACCCCTCCAGTTTCTATTGGCTGCCAGAGCCGCCGCTCAGTCCCCTAGTCGTCAAGACAACAAGACCCACCTTCGCCTGGTCCGGGAGGCTCCCTCTCTAGGGAGAGGAAGGCATTTCTCCACCAAGGACCTAGCCAGAAAAGGGAATGTCTGCCTTTCCTACAAAGAAACGAAGATCTATCTCGGTGGGTCCTGCCAACTCCTCCCAGAGTGCTTTGTTCTTCCTCGCGTTACACTATCTTCCTGTTTCAGGGAAAGCATTTGGAAATGAAACTAGTAACAACAATAACGATTTAAAAACAAGATCAAGGATGATTGTGCTTATTCAAGTCTGAAAATATTTAAAGCGCCACATGTTTTACAGGGAACTAAAGGGCCCACTTTCTGTTCCCCCACACTAAGACACAATCTGAGGAGAATAAAACCGGATTAGCAGTAGGTGTGGGTCTGGAGGGAGCTGTGCCTCACTGGCTCTAACGATCTGGCAAATTGAGACTAGGTGTACAAGGCGGACCTGAGAGTAGGGGTAGGTTGTAGGCTGCAGAGGGACAGATGTGAACTTCTTACCATCAGTGAAGGACAGTGGAGTCATCGGAGCCCAGGGCCTCTACAGTGAGAACAATCGCTTTGGCTTCAGCCCTTCAAGGAAATAAGCACCTGTATTACCCCAGAGACCACACCTTCCCTCTCTGGGTACCAGTTTCTTTAGCTAAGAGTCCCTTCAGCTTTAACGGATTGGGGTTCCTAGAGGGAGGAATAGTCGTATGACCAGAATGTGACTTAGGATAGAGTCACAGAAGAGTTTTCCTCCCCTGGTATATTATTTGTGTCAGGTACTATGCTAGACACAGGTTGTTTAGGGGAGGGGGGAGGAAAGCCTTGACTCTCCTCTAGTAGAACCTGATAAATATCACAAAGAAAACAATGGTCAACCAGCTGTTACAATTTAGGATAGGAAGAGCTTTCTTGGGGGGAAAAAAAAGGAATGCAAAAGCTAGTGGGAAACTTAGACCACTAGCCAGGAGAGCCCAGGCTGGCGGCAGAGCTTTGATGGTAAGGTAGCAAGGGGCTCTCTGAGCTGGCAGACAGTGATAAGAAAACCAGCATGGCTATCAAAGGCCCTTGTGCTACTGCCAGAACCCTGACTGTGCTATCTTATCTTGTAGCGGACTTTTCTTTGGCCGCCAGCTCATAAAAGCATAACAACACAGAGACTTACTGTTAATTAGGAAAGCTTGGCCTTAGCTCAGGCTTGTCCCCCTGGCTCTTATGACTTAAATTGACCCATCTATTTCCATCTGTGTTCTGTGGCGTGACTCTTCACCTCTGTACCGTCTGCACTGCTTCCTCCATATCTGGCTGGAAACTCCACTTTTCTTCTTCCCAGAGTCCTCCCTGTCCCCGGAAGTTCTGTCTAACCTCTTCCTGCCTAGCTATTGGCCATCCAGCTCCTTATTAAACCAATCACAGCCACACATCTTCACATACTGTAAAATATTCTGCAACATTATCTAGCAAAAGGGCTTTGCAGATGTGATAGTGACACATTTTATTAAGGCCGTTAGGGTCGAGAGAGAATATTGGATTATTCAGGCAGGTCCAATCTAATCAGGTGAGGCCTTAAGGGGGGAATTTTTTTTCTGACTGTAGTAGAGAAAAGTGTGGTCATGTGTCTGGTGGTCTGTTGCTGACTTTGAAGGCAGAGGAAAGAGTTTTGAGAAAAGGGATGTTGGTGACTAACAAAAATCAAAGAAGTAGCCTTCTCTAGACCATCTAGAAGTCCCCTAGGTCCATACCTCGATTTTAGTTCACTGTCACTCATGTCAGACTTAAGACCTACAGAGATGAAATATAGTTGTATTGTTTTAAGTCACAAAGTTCATGGCATTTTGTTACAATAGCAGCAGATAAAGGCGGAGGAGATAAGGTGCAGGGTGATGCAAACACACAGGAATGCTCGTAGGAAAAGAGTAAATGGCTTAGCATGGGTTTACTTGTACCTGATTTTATCCCAACAATCTTATCACGAGTTTGCCTGTATAAGCTAGGTTTGGAATCCATGCTGGAGCTGAGGGTCTGTGTTCCTCCTCAGCCCTGTCCCTACTATTGTATTCCTAGGTAGGAACCTGACGGCTGTCATCACCCCTAAACTGTACATTCCTCAAAGGGATCAGCTACATGCCCTTTCTTTCCCTCTAATACTCAGCAAAGCTTATCTGTCCAGAGTCCCATAGCCTCTGGCTGCTAGGAGATGACTTTCCTCACACGGCATTAACAACCATACCCGAGCCACTGCAAAGTCATCCAACCTAAATAGAAAATAAAGCCCAACAAATGGATGTCAGTCATTTGTGTGATGTGCAAAAGGTCAATAACTGGGGACACCTATTTTGATCCACCTATTATATGAAGTTGCCATTGTGTCCACGGATCACAGGTCAAGTGTATAGGGGCCATCCTTGAAATGGATGATGTACCATTCTAAACAAATATATTGTTTTTAACCAAAGCAGAATTTATCAAGATCAGAGAAACTGGGGTACTGGCATAAGAGCAGAAGTGTTATTATGGAATTTGTGACCCCTGGGAAAAGACCATAGACTCATTCCAATTATAATTAAAAAATATTGATTTACTGCTAGCAGGATGAACAATCTCTGGCCCAAATTTGAATTTGGTCTGCAAGAGGGATATGAGGAAGGACTTTTGAAGGGGAAAACCACATGAAGACCTTCAATATCGATGTAAGCAAGTAAAAACTCTTCTGCTCTACCAAGTTTAGTGGTTAAGGAAACTAAAATAATTTTTGGGTACTAAGTAGTAAGTTACAGAACAAAAATAGTAGTTAGTCATATCATAACAAGTAGGTAGTCATGTCATGGCTATATATTTTTGGGTGGGGACCACTGAGTCAGGGTTGCAGAGAACTTATCTTCCAGAAACAAATGGCTGGTGGGTACCATAGTGGATTCCTAGCATAAATGGAGGTTCTTTAGCCATAACAGTGTCCTGCTTCTGTGATACTTTGATCACATTCTGACAATAAATTTGCTTTGAATCAGAGGGCAGAACTTACTAGCTGACCAAAATTAACCATAGAGGTTTTAGAGGACTAAGGATAGATAGTGAGACAGGAAGTAGTAAGGCAGGGCTTAAAGAAGATCTCAGTCCTTTTGTATGGAAGAATGGAAGAGATAGGAAGTCACTGGTCACTTCTCTGATTATTCAGGTTCTTACACCAATATATGACTACAAATTTTTTATTGATAAAGAATAATTAGGTAAATACAACATCTGCTGCCCAACATGGGGCACCATTATAGATGTTCCTGTCATTAGGTAATAATATACCCTTCTGGGACCTTTGATGGAGTTAAAGACTAGATAGATTTAAAGTTTTCCTTAATTATGATAAAAGGTAAATTAGGTATAAAACTTTAGACTCATAAAGATAAATAGATAATAGACTATTTTCTCCAACTTTGTTAAATACAAATGGACTGGATATTGTAATTCTTACTTAATAATTGTTTTTGTTGTATATAGATATATTGTGTTTAATGTTAAAACCTTCCTTTTTAATTAGACACAAAAGGGAGAAATTCTGTGGAATAACCCTTTTGCACATTGTGAAGATTTGTCACACAGATAGGCTTAATGAAGGGTTAAATGGCCAATAGCTGGGCAGGTAGAGATTAGGCAGGACTAGCAGACAAAAAGAGAGCACAGGGGAGAAGGGTGGAGTCACCAGCCAGATGCAGAGGAAGCAGGAGATGCATATGCCATGCTGAAAAAAGGTACTTCCACATGGTAAAACATAGATGAGAAATATGGGTTTATTTATGATGTAAGAACTTGTTAGCAACAAGCCCAAGCTATTGGCCAATCATTTATATTTAATAGTAAGTCTCCATGTGGTTATTTGGGAGCGGGCTGGTGGGGCAGAAAGGTCTGCCTACACCTGTTATGCAGGTATTCTCTCTCAGTGTCTCAGACATACTTCACTCTCAACAGCATCTCACTAATGTGATCTTACCGAAGAAATAATCATCCTAATTATGCAAATCTTGAATAAAGTCTGCCCAAAGTTTAATAAATGATGTGGACCCTCCAGTCTGTTGTGTGTGCATACAGAGAGTCAAACATAACACACACACACACACACACACACACACACACACACACTTACATTTCAGCTGTGGGCGTTCCTAGCAATCACTCACCAGGCATCATGATACTCACGGCCTTAGGTCAATATTTCTTTGTCCACTGTCCTATTTTTCTTGACTCAGCTCTTTTCTCTGCATATTTCCTTCTGGGTATGCAGTACATAAGTGTGAGATAACAGCTTACTTTGGGGTTCTAAGTTTCTTACCCAAGTCAAATATTTTGCTGCTATGCTAAGTCCATGGAGTCAAATTCATAAGGTCTGTTTCTACTTGAAGGGACTCCGGCTGGAGCACTACCCACAAGCCCTCGGTTTCCCTCTGTGGAGAGTTGTTTGGAACGGCAGCTTTTAAACATCTCAGTCTCACATTCTCTTGCACTATGAGAATTATTTAGAACTCCAAAGACTGTTTGTGAGGGTTCTAGCTATATTTTCACTATCAAAATGAAAACAGAAAAACCATAAATATTTCCTTCAAATTGAACATATAGACACCTTTTGATAACCTGAGGGACAAGAATAGGATTGATTTACATTCTTCTGTTGTTGTTACCCTTTTAACATCCGGTTGAATGTGTGAAGCATCAATCCTTAGAAAAGCTCCATTGCGTGCTTGGAGGAAAATCAGACAGAAAAGGGCAAATCTCTTCTTAGTGCTTCTAGGGGAAAAACGTTTTCTATCTGTGATTTCCCTGAAGGTCTCTGGAGACTCACAGAGGTCCCCAGGCTGCTGGCTCAGACGGCTGTTCAGTTTTCTATGGGAGATGACGACCTATGGCCTTGCTGAGACTACTACACGATAGTAGTTTTCAAACTACATTTTAGAAAACACGTTCCTAGGGATGTTATCAAGGAGTTACTGTAGGTTGGATGCAACCTGTGTGGAGAAATGTGCATCCTATGAATAAATTAGTGTGAGAACCCTTAATGTAAACTTAATACGCATATTTTGCTTTAAGACTTTTTAGATACTTCAGAGTGATGAATACATTATAAATTTTTAAGGCTGTATTATTACATAATAGTGTTTGCCTGCAGTTTTTTTCATTACCTGTATGTATGTATGCATGTATGCATATATTTATTTTCAAGTTTTTTGTTTGTTTTTGTTTTTGAGACAGGGTCTCCTGGAACTCCATATGTAAATTAGGCTGCTCTGGGACTAGCAGAGATCCGCCTACTCCTGTGGTGTGTGCCACTATGCTTGGCTTCTATTTTTATTTTTATTTTAACTTAGGCTTGGTGTGTTTACGTGTGAACTCTAACTGGATTCTTGCTGTTGGGAAATCACAGGTGCACAGTGTCAACAGGGATCAACTACTGCATGATTTAATAGGGGGATTGGCTGTTCGGACAGCTGTGGGCCACCAGCATGTCATATAAAAATACAATTTGTATGGGCAGATGACTAATGTCTCTTATATTAGCTATGTCTTGTTTTGAACAACATTCTTTGAATTTTTCTAACTTAGCTGATAGCAAACACCAAAGGCTTAAACAAAGATTCCCAGGAGGGGTCGACCTCAGTGCTACCCACTGTCAGAGGCCAGACACAGTTTTCAGACTTTTTACTTCTTAAAGAATGAAGGGAATAGGAGATAATGTTTCTAGAGACACAACTTATACACACATGGAACCTGGGAAGCATAGGCAAGCAGGGCTGTGTGGGGGTGGTTACAAGTGTGCCGTGCTCAGCACCTATAGTCCATACTCCAAACATGTTTCCCACAGAGTTTTAACAGTGGGGGCAGACAGGAGTTCTAAAAGGACATCCAGTGGTTGGGTGGCAGTCACTGCGGTGTGTTTGCATAATCCACGTAGGGTCTGAGGGTCATCAGAGTAAACCAGGAGACCATATGGAGGTGCCCCATTCGGAAGTGGTTTCCAGTAGATGGTGGGACAAGGCAGGTATCTGGATGGAACCCTGAGGAACTGGGGTTTGAAGGTAATTAGAAGCTGTCCGAGGTCACTCACTGAGCCCAGCTTCAGGTGTGTGAACATCCGATTTAAATTTCAAATGGGTGTGGAATCGATATGCAAGTGTACATATTCTCCACACACCTTAGGGAGTAATGCAAGCCTGACTCTTTTCTCCTTAGTCTTTGAAAACTTCACAGAAAACTAAGTCACGCCACATATTTCGATTTTTCTTTAACCTTTCCTCCTGGAGACCTAACAAATGTGCAACGAAGTACATGTCCTTTTCAGTGACGAAGCCTCAGAGAGGAGAAGAACTTAAGGAGATATTGACGGGCTCACAGTTTCAAAGGTTTAAGTGTGTGAACACTTGATTCCATCATTTTGGGAACTGTGATGACACTGAAAGCCATGTCAGCACATATATGAACGAAACAGTTGGCCAGGAAAGAGTGAGAGAGGGAGGGAGGGAACACATGAGCTAACTCTTCTAACAAAGCCCTGCTTCAGATTCATTAATACATGAATTGGGTTAATTAATTCATGTGGTTCAAACCCTCGTGAAGTAAATCCATCCCAAAGGCCCCATTTCTAGACATTTTATTCATTTTTATTTTATGTGTGTGTGTTGCCTGCACATATGCCTATGCACCACCATGTGTGTGTAGTGCCCTTGGAGGCACTGGGTTCTTTGGAACTGGAGTTACAGATGGCTGTGAACCTCTCTCAGGTGCTGGGAGTCGAACCCAGGTCCTCTGGAAGAGCAGCCAGTGCTCTTGACTGCTGAGCCATCTCTCCAGCCCCATGAGCACAGCCTTCACTGTCCACAATCTTGCTTAATTTTGTCTTCTGGGCTTCCATTGGAACCACCAATGAAATTGTGCTCAAGAGCATCCGAGGACTTCTCTAGCCTGCATTTCTGAACTTTCCCAAGCAAGTTCAAAAGGTTCGTGAACTACATTCCCAAGCAAAGCCGCGGCAATGACCACCGTACCAGCATGCTGTGCTACCCAGACTGTACATTGCTGCAAGGAACATGCCACATAAACACATGACAGTGGGAAAGGTCAGTTTTAGACCATGATTTCAGAGGTTTCAATGCCGCAATCCTGAGTTCCACCAAGTGCGGCCCATGGTGAAGTGAAATGTCACAGCAGAGGGGTGTGTAGAAGGGTGGGGGAGTGGGGGCTGGAGGCTAGCTATGACTTCCCTGGTCTGCTGCTACTGACCTCCACCCTGCCCATCTCCTGATTTTAAACCACCTCCCTGCTACCAGCTGGGAACTGAAGCATTTAACACATAAGCCTGCAGGGGACATTTCTGATCTAAACCATAATAAGGAGAGATAAGAATACAGGAAAAAGGAACACTGGATCCAAAAAAGTTCTTTGGTGATTGAAATGAGTGTGTTTCTCACTTATACGAATATAAGCGATGCGGGATGAGTAATTGATGATGTACTTGGACAGCAAACAAGTTCATTTGACCTCAGGGTTACTTAACAAAGCTTAGAGCCTAATAACTCTGTTTTAAATTAAAGTAAATTCTATCTAGATTAGTGGTTCTCAACCTTCCTAATGCTGTGACCCCTTAATATAGGTCCTCATATTGTGGTGACATGCAACCACAAAATTATTTCCATTGCTACTTCCTAACTGTATGTAATTTTGCTACTATTGTGAGCTGCAATGTAGACATCTGTGTTTTCCGATGGCCTTGTGCGACCCCTGTGAAAGAGTTGTTTGACCCCCTCTGCACAGGGGTCTCAACCCACAGGTGGAGAACCACTGCTCTGGATTAGGTAATTCACCCATATAGATGAGTGCCGTGCTCCAGTTAGGGACACATGCCATGAAGAACACATACAAGAATGCACTTAGACAAAACGGCCAGTGTAATGAGAGCCTTGAATCCTACATGAGACCTGGGGGAATGACAACCATCTTGGGCCATTTGAAGGGATGTCTTGTGGAAGAGGGATAGCATTTGTAGTCCATGGTGCCCAAAGGAGACACAGAATTCTTTCAGTGCCAGGAAGAATGCTTACCAGGCTGTCCAAAGCAGGGATGAGGGGCTGTGACTCCCACAATCAGGATGCTTCAGTTCTATGCAATAGTAACTACTCAGAAAAGAAGTGTGAGATTCAGATAATCTAAGAAATGGCCAAGGAGCTAGGCATGAAAAGCGTAGACTCAAGCACACTCTCGTGGCATTCCACAGGCATCTATCCCCAGTGATGGTTGCCTCCTCCCACCCCTGGTTAGAATGCAGAGTCCAGAAGAGAGGCATTTGCATGCAGTGGGCTTGGTCTCAAGCCTGTTGGTTAGCAGAATGGTCAGGGCACCCTGACAGGTCCAAGGTCATCTTCCAAGCTGACATCAGAGACTGTTATTAGCGGAAGAAGAAACAAAAAACAGTGTCCCCCACAGTCTCCCTCCTTTTCTCTGCCACTTGGAAGACAGTTGTATTTGCGTTTGTTTTTAGGAGATGAGTTTCACTATGTTGCCCAGGCTAGCTCCAAAATTCTGGGTTCAAGCAATCTTACTATCTCAAAATTCCAAAGAGACTCCACCACTATACCAGCTCAACTTGTTATGTTGGTTAGAAATAATGTCGGTCTCTTCAAAGTTATCTTTAAAAGTGATAAACACTCCCAGCTGGCTGCTTAGCCGCACACATGACATGTCATAACTGTGATGAAATATCTACTAGTCTGGGAACAGCACTTCCCTAGGAGACAGACAAGCTGACAGAATTACACATTCAACAAACAGGTATCGGGTACCTATTTATGTGTCAAACTCTACTAGACACCCAGATTCACAAGCCACTGCAAAAATGGAAAGGTTAAATATTTGCCCATGTAGACGCAAAGGACAAGAGCTGCGTGTGCTTCAGGGCTACAGAGGGTGGGGCTCTGCTGGGGGTAATTCCGGTTAGGCCAAGTCCCACCCTAGCCCCGCCTACAGGTGACCTAACATTCCATCTGTCCAATCCCGCTCACCATATTCCGTGTTGCCCCACCTCAGATCTAGATTTTTGCAGCCTTGTGGGACAGGTGGCGCCCCCAGAATAAGGACATTTCTGTTGCAGGCCAGCAGCTGTCACCTGAGAAAGATTAAGATTCTCCCACCAGGCGACAAGGCTTGTGGTGCCCGAGACAGATACAGCTCAGATTCCCAGGCTGAGGTAATTAACCCGGAGAAAAATGTGACACATCTCCCGGGGCGGCTGCCCTGCAGCCGGCTGCCCACTGGCCCTGGCCTTTCCCAGAGCCTGGAAGGATTTCTGAGAAGGGATCCTGGCGCAGAACCTTTGTGTTTTCCTGCTGTGGGGATGGGAGAGCCCCCAGGTCAGGACTTCAGCCACAGTGTCCCAGCGCAGAAGGCAAAGGGCTGTGGTCGCAGCGGAAAGCCGGCTGGAGGCCCACAGCCGGGTGCACTGGCTTGCTCCAGGCACCTGAGCTGGTGGCCTAGCACTGCACTGGAGGTCACTGCTCAGTGTTCTGGGACGACGGGGTAGGAGGCTGGGTCCTGCTAATCCCAGGAGACAGCAGCACGGACACACTAATCCGCTGTTTTTAACACATAGTTACATCACACTCAGAGATTACCTACTTCAGATTGTATTCATAGCTGGCTAGGTCTCCTGGCTTTCAGCCGTTTCTGGAAGCATTGGGAGACCAGAGGCAGATTCAGACTCACTGATTCTAATCTCTCCGAGCCGCCACTCTCCCTCCAAGGTGTCTTTGTGGGGTTGTTTTCTCGTCTGTTCAAATGTGTTAAGTGATGCCCACCTTAGTCTGTGGGATGTGTGTGTGTGGGGGGGTGTTAGAAAATTATGGGTTTCTCTGGACTGAGGGTCTCACACCCTCCTCTGGATGCACCCTCAAGAAATTGTATTAGGTTTGAAAATCATTTATAATTGGCCAGAAGGAAGCCGGACTAATGAATTGTTCAGGCAGATGCTGGGGGCAGGTTGGGGAGGGTAGAGTGAGTGAGTGGAGTCCCTGCTCGAATGCAGGGACTGAGGCCTGAATAGGAATTTTCATAAGGAGCAGGGTGACTCTGCTGATTACAGCAGGAGCTTGGGAACTGTCTCGAGCCAATCACTCACTAAACAGGGAAAATGAGGCCCAGAGATGGGAGGTGATTTGCCCAAGTACCCTGACTTTTTTTCCCTTGAGTCTTACAAGTGGGTTTCCCTGACCTGGACCTGCATCCTGGCTCCCTAAAGTGCCACCCCCACTGAAACCAATTTTAGAATTTTGGACTTTCCTGAATAGATTTGTTTCCTACTTCCAAAACATTTTGAATTCCTCTAGTAAAGCCATTCCCTAGACCATGTTCTCAAGCCGGGACAGGCAGGGGCCCCGGGAGTTAAGAAGCAGTCACTAGGTAGTAAGGGATTTGGGGAGGTGAGATTTTCATGGGCACTGTGTACCCGATCTGTTTATAACTTGCTACTAATAGAGGCCATTAATCATAGCTAACTGCAGCTGGCTCAGCCTGGGATGGACAGACAGGAGGGAACATGGAGGGAAGGGTTCCTACAGTTATCCTGACACATGAAAATCAGCCCTAGAAGACACATGACACATGGACTTACACTTGGTGTCTCATTTAGTCCAGTAAAGTCCTCCCCTAAATGTCCCAACATGAGTGAGGTACCTACACAGCCTGGTAGACATCAGGTGCTTAATGGATACCTTTATTTTTCTTTGTTTTTAAAAAGATATTTATTTATTAATGAATACGTCTAAGAAGAGACTGGGCTACAAGGCAGCATCCTTTACAAAGCTTAATTTATATGAGTGAGGCCTAGGCTTGGCCCCTATCACTGCAAATAAACAAATAGAGCCTGGGGGCTGGAGGGATGGCACAACAGTTAAAATTGCACACTGCTCTTGCTGAGGACTCAAGTTTGGTTTCCAGCATCCATAACAGGTTGCATACAACCATCTATAATTAAGCTCCAGGACATCCAGCACTTCTGGTCTCGTGTGCACAGATGCCTTCTTATATATATAGTTAAAAAATAAGAATGGAATTCTTCCTAAAAATAAAATAAACCGGGCAGTGGTGTCATGCGCCTTTAATCCCAGCACTCGGGAGGCAGAGGCAGGCAGATCCCTGTGAGTTTGAGGCCAACCTGGTCTACAAGAGCTAGTTCTAGAACAGGCTCCAAAGTTACACAGAGAAACCCTGTCTTGAAAAACCAAAATAAATAAATAAATAAATAAATAAATAAATAAATAAATAAATAAATAAATAAATAGAGCCTGGAATTTGGAGGGCTCTACCCTAAATATCAAGGGGAGAGTTCACTAGTCTTAGTTACTAGGTACGTGGAGGAAGCCTAATGATTAGTCTCCCGTATCAGTACAAGCTGTCACTGGGCACTCAGGTTTTTCTGGGTGAAGGGACAGTAGTGGGATAAACATCCAGGTCCCTGATCTCAGGATGTCAGTTTCATGTCCAAGAGCATGAAGCTTCTCTTTCTGTGGCTTCTGTTGGTGCCTTTATTTCTCCAAGTCTTGCACATTCATAACACCTGCCACTGGAGATCCTAGGCCCCTCTTGGATCTACTAGGGTCCAGACCAGGACTCTGATGGACTAGGTTTCTAGTACTCCAAAGGCTTTTAAAGAGCTGTGGTGATTAATACCGATTGTTAATTTAACAGGATCTGAAATCACAGGAAATAGACCTTCAACATGTCTGTAAGGCATTTTTCAAATTAATTGAGGAAGGGAAACCAATAGTAACTGTGGGTGTCACTATTCTGTGGCCTGGGTGGGGTCCAGGAGAAGGCAAGCTGATCATGGGCCTTCAGCTTTTCTGCTTCCAGGCTGTAGATGCAATGTGACTAGTTGTGTCACTCCTAATGCCCCAACTCCCTGCCATGATGGATGTGTACCCTCAAACTGTGAGCCAGCCCTTCCTCCCTTGAGTTGCTTCTGTCAGATGTTCTGCTGGAGCAGCAAGAAAAGTAGCTACTAAAAGAATCAGTGTTGTTGCTGGGATAAATCTGACCATGTTTGAACAGGTTTATGGGAAGAATGTGAAAACGTTTGGAACTTGGAGCTAGAAAAGCCCTAGGATGCCACAAGCTGAACTTAACGGTCATTCTGATGGGAGTTTTAAAGGCAGAAGGTTGGGAGAAATGTGGGGGCTATGCTCATGGGGTTTCAGAAGGGAATGGGACTGTTAAGAGCTGGGCCACAGGTCATCTGTGTGGGAAAGAATCTGGCTACACCCTGCCTGTGTCCTGAGAATTTGACTGAGGCAGAGTTTTAAGGTAATCAGCCAGTTTGTTTGGCAGAGGAACTCTCAAGAGAGGATAGTATCCGAGCCATGCCATGGTTTTTGTTCACTGTGCTTACACAGGTCCACGGTGAGAAAGCAGTAAGGACAGCAGGAGGACATGAAGCATGCACCCTTTGGAGGTGAGAGGGTGGAGTTTAACATTGCAGAGAGGGCTGATGCTGAGGAAGGAGCTGTACTTGTGAAAGAGACCAGCATCAGTACTGAGACACTTTCTGAGCTGCATGGAGACAACAGGAAGTGTCCCTCAAGAGGCAAAACCCCATGTGTTGAAGACTCTTGAAAAGCCAAATTTATTTGAAAGGAGAGAACCTGAACTGAATACTACTGACTCAAAAACACCCTCCTGGTGATTCTTTGCTCACAGCCAGTCTGGAAGGAACACAGAGGCCAATGCTACTAAGGTTTAAGGGGTCAGGCTGCACCCTGGGCTGGCAGCAAAGCTAGGTGTGTCCATGTGGTGCTAGGTTTGTAAGCATGATGAGGGATACAAGAGTGAGGGGGTCATGGAGGCTTACGCCAAGGTTCCATAGAAGGCTCTGAGGAGCCATTATATGAGGCTTAAGTTGGAATGGAGATGCCGGCATGTTGGAGATGACAGAACCTCGGGATGTCTGCCAAAGAAAGCTGTAGGCATGAAGCAGGGCAGGCCTAAGAAAGAGGATATGTGTGTGTAGGCAAGAGAGTTGAAAGAGTAGGGGTATCCAAGGTCTCACTTTGTAGCCCTGGCTGTTCTAGAACTTACTATGGAGACTAGGCTGGCCTTGAACTCACAGAGCTCCACCTGCCTCTGCCTCCTGAGTGCCGGGATTAAAGGCATGTGCCAATATGCCTTTTGATTTTTTGATATGTTTATCTATTTATTCTTTATTGATCAAAAATTCGGAAGTCAAATGTTTGTGTAAGAACCTAAATGATCAGAGAAACAGTGGAGAAGTGACCAGTGACCTCCTATCTCTTCTGTTCCTCTATCCAAAGGGGCTGAAATCCTCTCTAAGGATCCTCTATTTCCTCAGTCCTCCAAAACCTCTATGGTTAATTTTGGTCAGCTAGTGATTAGCTCTGCCCTCTGATTCAAATTAAGCTTTGTTGTCAGAATGTGATCAAATATCACACAACAAGTATTCCACCAGGAGTCCCAGATAATGGACAGAATTTCATGTTCACCTTGCTGAGTTTTGTTTTATCCTTTGTTCTGATTTTTTTTTTTGGTTTTTCAACACAGGGTTTCTCTGTGGCTTTGGAGGCTGTCCTGGAACTCGCTCTGTAGACCAGGCTGGTCTCGAACTCACAGAGATCCGCCTGACTCTGCCTCCCGAGTGCTGGGATTAAAGGCGTGTGCCACCAACGCCCGGCTCTGATATTTCTTGTTATTGTCCATTCCTCCCTTTAGGAATAACGTGTGTCATTATATATTATATGTTAGAAGTGTGTAACTTGTTTTTGATTTTATAGAGGATCATAATTAAGAGATTTCCTGAGTTTTACAAAAGATTCTTCACTTACTCATTTGAACAATATTAGAACTGTTAAAGACATTGGGGATGAATAGGGCTGGAGAGATGGTGTAGCCTGTAAGAGCACTTGCTGCTGTTTCAGAGGATCTAAGTTTGGGTCCCAGAACCATGCTGGGTGGCTCATGACTATCTGTAACTCTAACTCTGGAGATCCAACACCCTCTTCTGGCCTCTGCAGGCATCTAAAACGAATGGCAGACATTCACACAGATATGTACAAGCACATTTAAAAAATAAATCTCACAAAAGGACTGTGAGTGTTTATTAAGTTGGACTGAGTATACTTTCCATGATAAGATGGCCATGAGCCTATGGAGACAAGGGGTGGAAAGTGATATTTTGATGTCAAGTTGACAAGGAGTGAATCTGTGATTAATATTGATTACCAACTTGACAGGATCTAGAATCATCCTTGGGCATGACTATGAGAGTGTCTAGATTGGGTTAAATGAGGTTTGCAGAGCCATACTTGATGCCAGTGACTCATTTCATGAATTTGGATTCTTGACTATACAAAAAGGAAAAAGCAAGCTTAATGTCAATGTTCATCACTCTGCTTTCTGACTGCACATGTAATATGACCAGCTGTGTCACACTTCAGCTGCCACGATTTCCCTGCCATGACAGACTATACCCTCATACTATGAGACAAAAGTAAACATTTCCTTCCTTAAATTTCCTCTGCCACAGCAAGGAGAAAAGTAACACAATAGCCTAGTGTTAAGGAGATGGTAGAAGAAGCCCCATGATCCCAGGGTATTCTACCATCTACAGTTGGGTTGGACTCTTTTGCAGAACACTGAGCTATCAGGATCTCCCACTTATTGGAAGTCACAGGGAATAGCATTGTTTCTGATAACCAGTTATCTTTCTTTTCAGTTTGGTTTTGTAGTGCTGGGGCTTGAACCTGGGCCCACTAGACAAGCATTCTGTCACTGAGCATTGGCCCTAGAGCAAGAGCAAGTATAACTCAGGAGAAAGGACTAATCACTTGGATGTGTAGTAGTCACTGTGTAGAACTTACCAGCTCCCAGTAAGTCCTTTATGGATTATAAAATTATTCACTCATTTAGAATCCCCCAAGCCCCAAGAGATAAACACTTTTATCCCCCATTTTATATGTGCTGTATTAGTTACTTTTCCCATCACTGTGACAAAATAACAAAAACAGCTTAAGGTAGGAAGGGTTTATTTTGGTTCAGACTTCAAGGATTCAGTCCATGATGGTGGGGAAATCACGACAGCAGTGTGACATAGGTGGTCACGTTGTGCCTGTGTAGTCGTTAGGGAGAGAGCAATGAGTTCTCAGCTAGTATTCCCCTTTCTGTGCAGTCTAAGACTCAAGCCTGGGGAATGGTGCCTCTCATGCCTTCCCACTTCAGTTAGCCCAGTCAAGCTCAGTTCTCACAGACACACCTAGAGACAGCCTCCTTGGCAGTTCTACCCCTTGTCAAGTTCATAAGCAGTATTAACAAACAAATATGGAAAGAGATGTGCTGAGAAGTTAAAACTACTTGGCAAAAGTCATAGAGCAAGCAGGTGTCATAGCTGAGATTCCAGTCTAGACCCCAGAGTCTGTTCCCTGAGCCACCTAGAGAGAATGGGCCGGGAACTTTGTACTCTAGGTGCATTCAGCCCTCCTGCAGAGAGAGGCCCTTGCAATTGATCACACACACACACACACACACACACACACACACACACACACACACACACACACACACACACCGTCTCTTAGAGGATTCCACCTTCCCAGACTCCACTTGTTTCTCTTTCTGTAGCATCGAACAGTCTGGCCCTTGCTTCCTGATTGAATTTGGCTGTTGTACCAACCCTGTAGAATTAGGGATGCTGACAAGGTAGCTACCAGGAAAAATAAAAGCATCATTTGGCAGGGCCTCTCTGCTTCACAGGTCACAGAAGGCGGAGTCCTTTGCTGGCCTCCCTGTAGCCCAGCCCTTCTTGTTGTCACCTGACTCTTCCTGCTTGGCTGTTACAAGTTCAAAATCTTTTGTCAGACTTTTACATTTACCCTTGAATCATCCAGTGTCAGCTCACAGAGAGCCCAGGAGTTAGGAATCCAATTCTCACTGCTCTTCAGAATGTCCTCTTGCGTGCTGGTTGACAGCTTTCCTCTATAAAGAGGATATGGCCCAGGCTGTAAGGTGCTTGCTGCGCTATTATGATCATGTGAGTTTGATCCCCAGTAGCTGTGTACAGGACCCAAGTATATCCCTCACACCTATAATCCCAGTGATGGAGAAGCAGGGAGGCAAGAGGACTGCTGGGGCTTGTTGGTCCCAGGCTAGCTGAATCGGTGAGCTTCAGGTTCAGTGAGAGATCCTGTTTCAAAAGCTGATGTGGGTACCAACTGAAGAAAACGCCTAACACCAGCCTCTGGCACATTCGTGGGCACACATTGTAAATCTCCACAGAAGGATCCTCAGGTTTCTTGTCTGTGTATTGCAGGGTGGACAATTTATGAGGCCAGCACATTTGGTAGGATGGAGTTTCTGAAGCAGGTTTTCAGGGATTTGTTGGGAGTGCATACAAGGATTTAAAGTACCCAGTTTATCTAGCCCAGAGTTCTGCAAACTTCTCCCATGAAGTGAATGTTGTATGCAGAGTACACTGGGTTGTGCAATTGTAGTGGAGTGTTTTGTATGATTGGAGAGTGAGCTCTGATAGCTATGCTTCTAGTTTTCAATGAGCAAGTTTAGTAAGTGTATAGCAAACAAAAATAAAAGAATAAATGATAGATGGAATAAATGTATGAATATATGATAGATGGATGATAGGTAAGTAGATAGATAGATAGATAGGTAGGTAGATAGATAACAAAACTTCATCAAAACAACACTCAAACCATCCAGTTGAAATCAACAGGGGAAATCCCTCTAAGGCACCTGGCTGGAATTCCCAGCCAGTACCACATCCTCTGGGATGAAGTGTCCAAAGAAAAGAACAAATAGTAGCAGATAGAGATAACATCATCAAATTCCGCACTTGTGATATCCAGCAGAGCCGACTGGGGAAGCCTAGGTAGTCAGCCGGAGTTCCTGTTTGAGCTTTCTCTCCACAGATGAACTTCATGGGGCTGCACCCGCTTCTCTCCTGCCTGCAGGCACTTTTATGTTACGGGATAAACAATAGAAAACTGTGCTGGAAATAGTTGACCTTCCAGCTGCTCTCCAAGGGCACCGTGTTTTCTTGGACTGTGTCATTGTCCTCTTCCCTCCCTGTCACAGTTTGAGGGGCATCCCCAGACTTGAGTCTGAAGTAGGGGGGATGAGGATGTTTCTGCTTCCAGAATCAGCTTCTCAGTGAGATAAAACAACCATTTATGAATATAATGCACATCACACAAGATGATATGGATGACATGAAAATGGCCCAGCTGGTCTGTGAGCCATAGTTAGCTGGCCCCTGCAAGAAACTAATTAGGGCTGGGGACTATTGTGGGCTCTCCAACAACAGAAGTGGTGTGCCAGAAATTTCTGTGCATGATGCTAATTGGATAACGTGCATCCTGGACTTGTGCCAACAGGGGACATTGCTTCTCCTACCCACCAGAGACCATGATGGGCAAAAAACTGATGGATTGGATTCTGTCTTAAGAGTAAGGATCCCTGTAGGTGTTTAGGCTACTATGTTCACCCTGACCTGCTCAGACAGCTGCCAAACACCTTATGTTCCGTGTCGGAGCCATGGCCTCACTACACCCTGTTGTGATCCACTCAGAAAAACCAAAGTTAGGCCTCACTAGGTTGTTAGAGGCTGCTGAGGGCCTTGTTGTCTGGAGCCTGGTGCTCAGTAGCATTTAGGAAGTCCTTGCTGGAGAGGAGCTTTGAGGGATCATCTCAAATGTGCTGGACTTACGTTGATTCCTTTGGGACGTCTTCTCTCTTCTACTGCAAAGCATCTACCTCCCATCTCGTCCCTCTTTACCTTCCAGCTCCTCCAGGAAGCTTTCCCAGATTGCTCCCTTTCTGAAGTCTTGACTTGGGTCACTGTATCTGCTCCCATCATATCTTCCTAGTCCTCCACCACTGCCATTGTTACCCTCCCTTGGAGTCACTGTGTCCTCCAAATACTCTTCACAAGAGTAAGTTAGACCCCAAACCCATGTGAAGACAAGGACATAAGTACTTAGCACAACACAGAGCATATGGGAGTTGCTCTGCAAATGTTTGGTAAACCAATGACACTGGGTGAATACCTGTCTCCATGACTATCATAGCAATGTACGAATCCATTATGTTCCCTACAACCTCTCTAAGACGTGTGAAGGCACAGAGGTCCTTCCTTGTTGTGGAGCCAAACTTTCCCTTTTAGCATTGGAAAGCATTGTTTTCTCTGAATGAGGTGGATTAGAACTTCTGTGTCCTTCAGGTAGTAGTTAGGGTTTAAAGTTTCACGCTGCAGTGACTTTAAAAAAAAAGCCTTCAGCTTTACCACTCACTACATGGGTCAAGCTTGTGGTCTAGAAGTTCTGGCGATGTCCCTGGGATATAAAAATTGCCTCCCATAGGGAAGGAAGAACTTTCCAGATACAGAACTTTCCAGTGCCCCCAGAATGAGGGGGGACAGAGGTGACTATTGTAATGCCGGGGACAGAGGTTGAAGGTGACATTGAGGGCTTGGTGCCCCATCAAGTCTCTGCTTGATGAGGCACCTATAGGGGAAGTGGGGGGGGCGAGAAGGAGAGACATGTCTCTAGTCTTCTCTGGTCACTTCTCCAGAGTGACTCACCAGGTCCATCTCTCATCCCTTTGGAAACCAGCTCTGATCTCTTTATACCCCCTTTTTTGAGACCCACCATAAATGCCCAGAAGTGCTGTGCTTGTGCAGCACCAGGCTTGTTGTTAGGAGTTACGGCCTTTGATGAAATGACGTATGAGGTATTCTTGGGGACAGCCAGAACCATCCCAGCAGCCCAGCCAGACTATGGTTATAAGCAAAGCCAGTCTCCGTCACAGACAAAGCATGTTTATGAGGCATTAAAATAGATCACAAACAAGCACATCATCTTCTTTCTCCCCAGACCTCTGCCTCCTTTGAGAGGCCCTTGGGACTGCATCTTGATTTTGATTTTCCCAGGTTTCCTTTATCCCCAGAGTCTCCACAACTCCCTGCCATGGAAGACACCACCACCCTACATGCCCAGTCCCTGATGATTCCAGCTTCTTCTTTCTCCTCTCCTTACAGGTTATCCCTAGCAGAAATGCTGAGCAATCAGCTCAGCACCCAGACGGCTCATTCATGGCAGAGCAAGAGGTGCTAAATCTGTAGCCGGTCAATGGCAACTGCTGCAGGCCGGTCCGTAGGCAAGGTCTGCCTCAACTTCTGAGATCAGCTGTGCTGGGCAGTGGACTTAGCCCCAGCACCAGTAATCCTGAGGTGTCCAGGCCCACTACCCTGCCCTCCCCTCCCCCACTACTTCCCAGTGCTGTCATTGGTTAAACACGTCATATGCTTAGTGTGCTCTGATCTCTGCCCTAGGGATCCCACCCCTGGCACGATTCTCCAGGCAGGGTAATCCCTGGGCAGCACCCAGGCTGGGGCACTGTGGGGGACATAGGGAGAAGGAGACCCCCTCCTTTCCTTGAGGCTCTCACAGGGACTTCGATGACTATATGTGGGTGGTAAGATGTGCAGCCTGGTGCTTGGCCAGTGCTCGTGACCCTAGGGTGCCTGGAGATGGCTGGAGAGGGAACAAAGCCAGGGGAAGCTGACCCAAATGTCTCTAACAAAGACGGACCTTTAGCAGGCTTTGAAAAGTGGTGCCTGACAGAAAGGGAGATACAAATTCAGGGCTCACACACAGATCCGTGGTAGCAAGGGGTCGTCTGTCAGAGAGGCTGTGGTTAGGTTGGAGTAAAACCCAACATCTTTTCTCTTTAGCTCAGGTACTGAAAAAGAGTGATGAGGAAGGAGGATCTAGGAAAGGACTTACAATCCCCTTTTAAAAAGGGTTTGGCCGGGCGTTGGTGGCGCACGCCTTTAATCCCAGCACTCAGGAGGCAGAGGCAGGCGGATCTCTGTGAGTTCAAGGCCAGCCTGCTCTACAAAGTGAATTCCAGGATAACCTCCAAAGCAATACAGAGAAACCCTGTCTCAACCCCCCCCCAATAAAAAATAAAAGGAGGTTGTTGTTATTATTACTATTTTAGATAGTGTCTCATGTAGCACAGACTGGCCTTGAACTCTGTGGTAGTAGGGGCTGCTCCTGACCCTACTGCCTCTGCCTCACAAGCGCTTGAATGGTATTTGGATACCACCATGCCTGCCTAGGATTTACACACTTAAAACTAAATCTCCATGAAGCCAAAGGGTCCCAGGTGTGTGTGTGTGTGTGTGCGTTCACATCCACACATATTAAACAAAGTGTCCCCCTTCCCCCCCCCCCCCGCCGTGGGCAGAAGAAGCAGGATCATGCGAGTGTGCCACTAGTAGCAACGTACGTCATAGGTGTGTCACGAGTGACCACAGCTGTGACACCTTGAGCACCTGGGGATTTAAAGTGATGATTAGGGCTAAGTGCTGGAGGATCGCTGGTTTAGAAAGGAATTCATGGCATGTCTTTCACCCCTTCCCCTTTTCTGTGACTCTCTTACTTCTCCCGCAGGCCCCAGCCGCAGTCCCCTCCCCTTCTCTCTGAAGATGTCTCGCCCACACCACTTTCCTTCGCCTTCGCTCTCACCCACGCCCCTCCTGCCCTGGTATCACTACCCTCACACATTCCTTTCTTCCCAGTCCAAGAACTACCAGGCTACAGACGGAAAGCTGGTGTGGAACGTTTCATGCCTGTGGAGGACCCGGGACCCCAGCCGCGCCACTTTCAGGGTCTCTGATGCAGTGTGTCCCCACTGTGCCAGTGAGCCCACGCGGCTCATCTCAGTAGAGCACCGGCACCAGCGCCAGCCGTGGGTCGTCGGGCAGAAGAGCCCAGGCTCCGCTTTCCTCATTGTTGGGCCTCAACCTTGTGACTTACTGCCCCGCCATTAGCGCATGATTTCTCAGGCCACTGGCTAAGTTTTATGTCAGCTTAACACAGGACAGGGGCGTTTAGGAAGAGGTCATTTCAAGTGAGAAAATACCTACATCCAACTGGAATAGAAGCAGGTCTGTGGTGCATTCTCTTGATTAGCGTTTGTTGTGGGAAGGCCCAGCCCACTGTGGGCGGTGCTACCCTGAGCAGGCGCTCCGGGCTTGCAGAGGAAAGCTGGCTGAGCAGGCCATGTGGAGCAGGCAGTAAGCAGCATCCCCTTCGTGGGTTCTGCTTTAGTGTTTCCTTCCAGGCTGATGGCTTGGGCTTTTGCCTTACTCTTCTTCATGATGAACTGTGATTGGGGAGTAAGCCAAATAAACCCTCTCCTTCCCAAGCCTGTTTGGTCATGGTGCTTATTGCAGCAATAGAAACCTAACCAAGACGGTTCTCACCTCTCCTTTCCTTCTGCTTCTGTCTCTACTTTTATCTCATTCTCTGTTCTTTTTGTCCAGTGGCTGCAGCCCCGTCCAGCTGACGATAACTGGCCCGTACCTGCTGTGGAGTCAGGCCAACTGGGCAGAAGGGGAGGGTGGCGAGGAGTCATCAGTGTGCGTGAGTCAATTGGCACAGCTTGACAAGACACTCAGATGCACCTTCCATCGCCGCAGCGCGGGGTTAGGCTGGGTTAGGCTGTGTGGGAAATCCATTGTCAGATATGTAAGCATGTGATCCTTGGCCCAGAGACCTCTTAATCAATGGGTTAGACAAACCTTACCAACGATCACTTAGCTATAGAATAAGCTTGGCATGGCAGCAGAGCCTGTGGCCCTCATACATGCACAGCTAGCACTGGCCTGCTCACCGCTTCCGCCCACCTGCCCTGTCTCCCTCTGCCTTACTTCCCTTCAGTCTGATTTCCATCCAGAAGCCAGAGCGCTCCTTCAGTGCTGAGTTGTGTCTCATCAGCTTCCTGCTCAAAACACCGCAGTGGCTTCCCATTCAGGGTCAAAGCCCAAGTTACTTCATACCACACCTATAGCAGCATGACTGCCATCGCTTGCCCAGAAGCCTGCTCATTCCCTCTCTGCTTAGTTCCTTCCTACTCCTCCATTTGTAGCCTGTAGGCAGTAAAGTGGAATTCGAACCTGAGGTCTGTCTGGTCCTCAAGTCCACACCCATGGTCCTTCCGCTGATATTGTCTCTTTCTCACTTGGGGCTTTATCCATGTGTTTAACCCACGTGACTGGGAAAGATCAGAGACAAGTCTTGATCCCAGATCCACACAAGTGTAAGCCCCTTGCCACTTCTGGAGGATCCTGGATGGCCACAGTGTAGGTCAGGAAGCCTGCTGCTGCTGGTTCAAGGCACTTCCATCATAACAAGCTCTCTGTTGTCTTAATTTCTACTTACTTGTGGTCTTGGTCTGTTTCAGCCAAAAGTTGGCTTAGATCTCAGAAAGTCTGCCAGGAAGTCAAAATTCCTTTCTTTAAATTCTCATCTAACCTGTGATACAAAGGCCAGCTTATTTACTATGTAGCTCGGGCTAGCCTGGAACTCACTAGGTAGCTCAGTTTGGCCTCACATTCACTATCTCCATGAATATGGCTTGGCAGGTGGGCCTGATTCAGAAATAAACACTTGAAAATGTATGGGTTTCCTTGTTAGTTTTGCTTTTTTCTGTGCTGAGGGTCAAGCTATTCCTCCTTCTTACAATGAAGGAACCAGGGCCAGGATGAGGAGAAGTGGTGAAAGCCTTCACCCTGTCATCAGTAGACTCGCCATGAGGAGACAGAGGAAGAGACACCACATGAAAGAACTCCTGGAGGGAGCCACAAGACTCAGGGAACCATTCCTCAGTCCTGTGGGTCAGGCCACACTGCGCAACGTGATGAAATGGGGATGAGGGTCCTGGAGAACTTTCTCTAGCATGGGAAATGAGACCAGAATATCAACCCCAGGAGGGACACAAGGCTGCACCAAGAATAAACATTCTTGGTTCTTCAAGAATGTTCTTCAGTTCTTCAAACTCTCAGTTCTGTGAAGCCCCCATGCTGGCACATTGTCAAGTGAGTCCTGATCAGGGGCACACATCAGTCACCAGGCACCGAAGTCCTTTACCACCGTGGGCATTAATGAGACTCAGCTGGCTCCTGTCAGTTCTCTAGGGACAGGCATCTAACAAAGAAGGCTGACAGTTGGTCTCCGAGACCCGCCCTAAGTTAGTTGGGGAACTCCCTGTACACTTTCAAGAATTAAATGCTAGGAAGTAGGAGGCAGGAGAGTTTCAGGAAAGAGTAACTGAGAGAGGAGCACACTGTGGGGTCTGAATCAGCCCTGGGCAGCTGGACTGTGCAGCAGTGAGGGAGGGGTGTCAGGGCTAAATAAGGACCCTGCCTTTACAGCTGGTACTAGCAGTAACCCTCTGCTTATGAAAGATTCTCTCTCTCTCTCTCTCTCTCTCTCTCTCTCTCTCTCTCTCTCTCTCTCTCTCTCTCTCTCTCTCTCTCTCTCTCTCTCTCTCTTTCTCTCTCTGTGTGTGTGTGTGTGTGTGTGTGTGTCTGTCTGTCTGTCTGTCTTGTTTCGTACTTGGTCAAGGTCAGAGGGTTGTGGCTTGGCTCTACTCCCAGTGGTCCTACATCACCAGTTGGAGATCACCCTACCTTCACCTCTCCTCATTCTCAATTTCTTACCTGCAAAATGGGAATGAGAATCCCACCTCATGGGGTGGGGTGCTACAATCATGTGACACGGGCACTCAGGGCACTTAAAATCACACATTCGTTTACTTATCTGTTACTTTGGGAGGTGTGCTGCAGGAGTTGCTTCTCTCCTTTCATCATGTGGGTCCTATAGATTGAACTTGAGACACCAGGATTGTGGCAGTAAGCTCCTTTACCCCCTGAGCCATCTGAAAACAGGGCAAACTTTCTAGAACGTTGGGTTTGACTCTTGTAAAAGAGACCTAACACCCATTTTGAGTCTTTTCTTTTTCTAAACTACCACCAATGAAGAGTTCGCCTTCTGCTGTGCTGTGCTGTGCCTCTCTTTGATTCTCCCATTGTCAGTCAGTTCTCATTCTACTCAGGAACTGGGAGGGGTGGCTTGGCAAGCCACTCGGAGACCCTGTGACTACTTGGTAGTACTGCATTTGGGTAGAGTCAGGAAAGAGCAGCTCTGTTAATACTTTGAAGATTTGACCAACCCTGTTTGTAAACTGTTTCCAATAGTGGTGTAATTTCATTGAATCCTATTCTTTCCCAATACCTGATAGATCCTAGTCTCTCTCTCTCTCTCTCTCTCTCTCTCTCTCTCTCTCTCTCTCTCTCTCTCTCTCTCTCTCTCTCTCTCTCACACACACACACATACACACACACACACTGCAGTCTTGTTATGCACAACAGGCACCTTCTTCCCTTGAACATTGCAGTTACAGGCAAGTTTCTAAGTGTTTCCAGACATAACAATCATAGAGTTGCCATGCAGAGGTTATTCTTTCATGCCAAGACAGAATCAGGCATGTCACATGGAGACTATGTTTGTGAACTTACTCGTTTCCTTTTTTTTCTTCTTCTTCTAACTCAACACAAGCCAAAGTCATCTAGTAAGAGGAATTGTCTCCATTGGATTGGCCTGTGGGTATATCTGTGGGGTGCTTTATTCACTAAGGTGTTGCCATTCTTGGGCTGGTGGTCCTGGGTTCTGTAATAAAGCAGGCTGAGCAGGCCATGGAGAACAAGCCAGTATGCAGCACCCTTCATGGCTTCTGTTTGAGTTCCTGCCTCCTGGTTCCTGTATTGAACTCCTGCCCTGGCTTCCCTTCATAACAGACTGTGATCTTTAAACCAAATAAACCCATTGTTTCTCCATGTTGTTTTTGATTGGAATTTTAACACAGCAAGAGAAACCTAACTAAGACAGAAATGTTCTTAGGTACCAATCATTCGAAAAAAAACCAAAAACAAACAAAAAATGAATACCAAGAACTATTTTCAACTCAACAAGAGCAGATCCCCCTTTCCTAGGCTTTACTTTAAAGTGAGAGAGAACCAATCAGCATGAGCCCTCAAGTAACTATCTTACTTGGATAAGATCATTTGAATGGCAAGAGCACTGTTGCTTTCCATTGACTATCTAGTCCACACTGAAGATCTGAAAATGGCTGGGCTAAGCAGAGTCAACGTTGTGCAAGCATCATCCCTCTAACCCATGGTGAAAGAGAACAGTTAAAGGAGGCACTAACAAAAGAACACAATACCAGTTACATACTGTGCATGCTAGTTTCCGTCTTGGCTTCAGAGAGTAGCTGCTGGAGTCGACCACAGCAGTAACAGATGCTGTCCCCTGGTGACCTCACAGTGGGATTGAGTCTCCTCAGTGGGCAGCTGTCTGCCTCTGCCATCACACGTGGGAATTAGGGCCTATGTCCCCTATCAGAGCAGGGTCCCCCTGCCTTCCAGCTCTAGGGGGAGAGTCTTATCCCTGAAGATTTCCCTCCCAATGGTGAAGCTTCCCAAGAATTTAAGAGGCTCAGTCTTTCCTAGCCAGCTCCCTGCTGAGTCCTCAGCCTAGCTGTGTCTCTGGTACCCAACACTAGCCAGAGCGCCAGAGCCAAGCCACTGATCAGGGATAGAGTTTCAACCTGATCTTTACTACCAGGCTGGGAATCTGGGAAGTTGGTGCCAGAGAGGGGACAGCTGACGCTAAGGAGGAAGCCATGCTAAAGGCAGGAACACTGAGTCACAGAGTCTCTCCCCCATGATCCTGGGTCCCACCTGGTCAGCAGGAGTGAAGAATCCCAAGGACAACTCATTCTCCCCTCTAGCCTCAACTTCCATATCGGGCCCATCAGGCCACAAGCTTCAGACCATCCCAGTGTGTGTCCAGGCTTTCGCACAGGGGTTGAGAGTCCTTGTCCTGTCCCTTGGTGCCTCCAGTCTGATATGGAAGACACTGCCTCTGCCTTCAGGAGTTGTCAAGCTAACGGATGGAGACAGGACAACACCTGGGAGCTCTTTCTAAGACAGCATCTTTTATCTTTTATCTCTCCGGTTATGCACCTCCCACGGCTCCCCAGGCACTCTCAAGTGAATACCAAATGCCACATCCAAGCGCAGAGGACACTTCACAGCCTTACTCATGGAGTCCAGGATGGGTGCCTTTGCTGGGCACTTTGTCAAAACACAGGACTTGAGGCCCCTTTACGGTATCTGCTAAGCGAGCGTTTGACCAGGATTCTCTTCATAAAGGGAGGTCCTCTGCACAGAGTGGGAAGGGGTGTGGGTAGATAGCTTCTCAAATCCACATCACTGCCTCAGGGTTCACTTTAGGTTCTCCCAGTTCCTCCAAATGGGCTCAGCATCCCATTCTTCTTACACAGCTTCTTACACAGCATCCCAAGTTCATTGGAGAGATATAGTCTCCACACCAGGAAAAGTGGTTTGGGTTTTTGGTGTTGGTTAGGGTGTGATTTAGTTAAAACTTGGGCAAGGATTTTGGGAGCCTCTCTACCTGTGTCTCTAGGTAGTCTCCTTCTCCATCTCTTGTCCCCCAAAGTCTCTTGCTGGGGGCGGATGCTGCCACAAGTGCCAGTTATGTAGTAGTCATGAGCACATTGTATGGTTGCCATGAGGTCAGAGTGGGTTCCACCCTTGTTACAGTTCTGGGGAAAGATGGTTCAAGGGCATCTACCCCATGGGCTTGTTGCTCTTGCATGATGGTCATAGTGAACTGGACTATGCTGATAGTTTGGGCATAGAAAAGGAAATATGCCTTCTGCCTAGGACCCCTGGAGACCTGCCCACCTGCCTTCTGTCCAGGTGAAGCCTCTTTTGGTTCTGGAGTGGGTGTGTCCCACAGGACACCCCCCTCCCTACACCAACTTCAGTGAGTTATTCCCATAGCTTCTGAGAAGCCGCCGACAGAAGTGGAAGGAGAGGCCGTTCACTTCCATCTGTCACCAGCATCCCTGTGTCACCCCACCAAATGGGAACCAAGAATTAACCACCAGATAAATGCTGTCACAATCCACAAATAGCACAATTACGCGGTAAGGTGTTCTTCACTTGTGAGTTAAAAGTATCAGTTGGTTAAATAGAAATACTTATGGTTACTGTCCACTTGTAAAGAAGGCTTAGAAATCACAGTAACCAGGTCCTCCTGAGTACTGATAATTCATGGTGTAGTCTCCACACCTTTGTTCCTGAGGATGGAACCCAGGGCCCTATACATGGTAGGCAAACTCTTCACCATGGATCTGCATTTCTAGTCTAGTTTAGTAGGCTTCTTTCATGACAGGTTCACTACCACAGACAAATACACCCACGGGGGCAACAAAATGGAGGCCCTTTATCTTTTTATCAACTTTTCAAAAGTAGAGGAATCTAGTTGCCTAACTCATGTTCCTAGCTGTGTGACAGTAGGGACATTGTTTAGTCACTCACCCTCAATGCTCCCTTCTCTGTAGACTGGAGATAATACATTTCTATTTCATGTGAGCTACATGAAGTAACCAATGTAGTGAATGTCACATATGTGCTCAGGTAATAGTAAGCACTATGTGCTCAGGTAATAGCAAGCACTGCAGTATATGTGGTTTTATAGTGAAAGCCAGGGTCTCATAAACTGACCAACCATGCAACATCAGCAATAATATCAGCAGAATTGGCTAGTGTCCTGAGCACCAGGAGGGCACTGGCTACCTTGTCAACCTGCTGGAGATGGAGGGAGCAGGTTTCCAGAGTGACTTGATGCTTGGTGCTTCTCCCCAACCAGGAACTTGAACCTGGCTGTTTAGCACTTCTCCCTGCCAGGTCCTGGTACCTGCCTCAGGAAAGGAGGGAGTTGCATTGGATCTGCAGAATACCACTCAAGAGTGCAGACTGGCTCAGGTCTAGATCCACTCACTAGCTGTGTGATCTTTGTGTCTTAGTTCCCCCTTCTGTGAAATGGGGCTAGAAATTATTTTGTGAAAGATTAAGTTAGTTAATATGATTTTTAAGACTTTATGTGCATTTATGTGTTTATGTGTTATATATCTTGTTGGGTGAAGACTGTGGTCAGTGGAGTCTTGTGTATGAGCTCAGGCCCCACAGTGGACCCATCTCCTGATGTCATATGCACAGGGAACACACATGGTTTTCTACTTCTCATGAGAACTCAGCCTCTCCCACTTACCTCGGTGTGTGTGTGTGTGTGTGTGTCTGATTGGGACATGCAGCATGTGCATCCAGGCCTATAATTAGATCTTTGCTTTTAAAACCCATCTCCTTGGACCCATGGGACTGAGAGGAAGATGTGGAGCATCCTTGGTTGGCTCATTCAGCTGAACAAACATATTTTACCCCACAGCATGGAGCAACGGTAACCCATGAATCAAGTTACATGGAGTTACCTGTTTTTCAAGTCTGTGGGATTCACCCAACAAATCACTGGACTATTGGGTGTTACCACTGGCATGTGAGAGACCCTATCATCAATTCTATGCTGTGTGGATGTTAGAGAGACCCAGAGGGGAGCCTTCATGGCGCCTGGGCCTCTTGCTACTTGCTATATAATGAGTTTCTCTCTTGTGGAGACAGGAGAGCTTTATCATGGAGGACCAGTGGAGAGCACATACAACCCATCTGCCTCTTACTCTAGTCAATGAAGGCAAAGACTGGGTTTTACACCAAAAAACAAAAAAGGAAAGTCTAGCAGACAGTGTGCCACCAGCAAAGGTAGTGGGGCAATGTTAGGGTTAGGGTTAGGGTTAGGTTAGGGTTAGGGTTAGGGGTTAGGTTTTCTATACATCTGTGTATAGAAAAGTCACTGGGAAAGAGAAGGTCATAACACTAGATCTGTTGGCTTGAATGATAACTGGGAGAGTCCTTGGAGGGGCTGGGTACCACATCCTTTCCTTCCTGGCTGCCAGCAACAGGAAAAACTATCAATGTCTTGCACAGGGCCTCCTGACAGCTGGAGGTTCTCACTTTCAAATGGCTTACTAAATATTACTTAGTATCATATTTGAGAATAGGCTGTGAGGTTAGGGAAATGACTCCTGTTATTTCTTGGAAACCCAAACTTCCCTTCTTACTGCAATGAGATAAATCTCAGTGTGACACAGGACATGGAGCAGAAACACTCTTCACATGACTCCCCTTAAAACATGGGAGAGCCGGGCATTGGTGGTGCATGCCTTTAATCCCAGCACTCAGGAGGCAGAGGCAGGTGGATCTCTGTGAGTTCGAGACCATCCTGGTCTACTGAGCAAGTTCCAGGACAAGCTCCAAAACAATACAGAGAAACCCTGCCTCGAAAAAGAAGAAGAAGAAGAAGAAGAAGAAGAAGAAGAAGAAGAAGAAGAAGAAGAAGAAGAAGAAGAAGAAGAAGAAGAAGAAGAAGAAGAAGAAGAAGAAAGGGCTGGAGAGATGCTCAGAGGTTAAGAGCACGGACTGCTCTTCCAGAGGTCCTGAGTTCAATTCCCAGCAACCACATGGTGGCTCACAACCATCTGAAATGAGGCCTGGCGCCCTCTTCTGGTATGTGCAGACATACATGGAGGCAGGATGTTATATTCATAATAAATAAATAATCTTTAAAAAAATAAAACATGGGAGATAGATGTTAGTCTGTAGTGAAAACCAATTCATGGCCGTCCCTAGGCCTCAGAGAAGAGGGCATCACCTCCCTGAGTGCAGCAGAGACATCTGAAGTACTAACGGTTTCCTGGTAGGCCATGTCCATAGCCTCTCTTCCAGCCTCTACCATAAGCTGGGATGCTTGGAGGCTCCGGGACTGCCTTCCTGGGAACTAGACTCTGCATCTATCTTCCATCTTCCTCCAGTTCCCCCTCCATGCAGCCAGGGTAAGCACTTTTAAAACTCAGGTTGGATTCTGTCATCACTCTAGAGTCTTCCAGAGAAGTCAGAATCCTACAGAGACTTCTAGACCTTACCTGTCCAAACTCAGCTGCAGCTGCCCTTTCCCAGATTTCTACCCACAGGCTTGCTCTCCAGAGACCACAGTGTGAAACTGGCTGGTCAACATCTTTCTGTCCTAGTAGACTTCATGAGGGGAAGACCCAGTGTTTGCTTCAACTTGTATACCCAGGGCCTAACAGTACTGAGCCTGGAGGGAAGCCCTCGGGTTCCATGCTTCAGTCTCTCTGGGTCTTGTGACTCACTCTCAAAGTTTGTTGACTGTTTGGTACCACAATGGGATACAAGTATCAAAAGGACAGTGGCTTTATGTACCAGTGTGACTTACTGCACCAGGGGTCCCATGGGATGGGCTTAACTGAAAATTGGAGGCCGAGCATGATGAAAACGCCCCCGCTCAAAGGGATCAGATACATGAGGCATCGTGGAGCAAATGTACCCTCGGCTGACCTGGTAAAGAGCTTAAGACTCTGCAAAACATCAGCTGGACCAGTAGATGCCACAGGACCCCTCCATCTCTGGCCTCCTCCCAAGCTGGTCCTTTAGCCCTGGGGGCCTTGCCCTGCCAAGCCTGGGCCAGAGAAGGAGGAGATGGGGTGAGTGGGAGGGGCCGAAAGAGCAGCAAGGCGCCTGCCATGACCTACATCTGTTCCTGCTCTGCCTGTCCACCGCCAGACAGCTCAGAGTCCCTGGCAGCCGGCAGCAGCTGCAAAGAGGGAGGAAGGAGAGTGAGGAGGCTGGAGGCTGGTGGGCCCTTCAGGTGAGTGCACACTGTGTACCTGTACCTGGCTGTCCACATGGTCTGGGAAGGGCAAGGAGGGAGACGCTGGGTTGTGCCCTAGCTTTCCTGTGCAGGAAAGAGCAGACAGTGGTCATCAGACGTGCCCCATGGATATCTGGCTGGCTGACCACAGGCTGGAGTGCATTTCTAACACCTCTTAGGGGACCCTGGTATCCCTGGAGGAGGGAATTTCAGCGAGTTAGGCCTGAGTGGCTCTTTCCTGGCTCTGATTTTCCAGGCACTGCCTGGTGGAGAATGTAATATGACAACTAAGCTAAAAATCATACTGGCAGCTCAGAGTAGCAACCTCAAGTCCAAAGTAGTTGAAAGGAACTGTATTTGGTTCTTCCTTTCTATTGAGAAAATGGAGGTAGCAGAGACCTAGGCTGGCAGAAGGGAACAGGTTCTGGGGCAGCAGGCAAGAACTAGGAAGAGATGAGGGGGGCACAGCCTGGCACCCAACTCAGTGTCTAGTTGTGATAGGCTGAAATAGTGCATTAATAGTAGGGAGTCTCCCCAAATGTGGAAATGAATCATGAAGGAAGGAATTAATCCCCTTTCCCATCCTCTTTAAATAAGTCTACATCCCTCTGTTCTCTAGCCAAACACACCTCTCACTCATTAGTCATTGAGTTTGTACTTCTAGATCATTCCTGAAGTTGCATGGCACTGGATCCTTGAGCACCTCAGACTCCTACTTCTTTGCTTCTTAACTGAGTCTTCAGGAAGCAAAGGTAAGAGGCTGGTATCTGGGTTATCCTTGACACATGACAAATAGCCACGCAGTCTACTAGAGCTAATGGTGATGGTGATAAGGATGCTGGGTCAAACTCAACCTCCAGTGTGGCTGGGTGCCAGTGATTCCCTTTATCAGATATTGACCTGAGGGAGGGAGGAATGGAAATCTTGGGGTACCTCCCCACACTGGTGTAGCCAGCTGAGCCTGATTGTCCAAGTTGTCCCCTCTCCTGTCCACCCTTGTGACTTCTTTGAGCACAGCGGCTATGACTCCTGTGGTGCTTATGACCTCTCCAGAATGCGGTTGGCACACTGTGGCATTCCTGCACACAGCGGGGCCATGACTAGGCTGCAGAGGGGGCCAGAAGTACCAGTGAGTGGGCAGTTGTGCCAGAAACCATAGCAGTTAGAGTATGGGATTTGCTCTGTCATGTGTGATTCTATAGTGATGGCTGGGTTCTTTGGGAAGTACAGGAAGCACATTCCCCCAAAAGGAACCATTTGGCCATGCATCAGCCTCCCAGGTGGTAGCTTGCTGGAAGATTCTTACAAGTCTCCCTTTAACTCATTCATAGTTCTCATCCTTTCCCAGAGCCAACCCTGCTCTTTCTCCTATGGGTGCAGACCATATGGGTTCAGTTAAAGGAGACTGAGGGGAAGAGGATGGTGGGCACGCTTGGAAGGAGGGGACATGCTCCTGTTCATCTGATGTTGCAGTTCAGAGGGAAGAGGGTGGGTTTCTGGTGATCTCATTGGTTTGGGGAGAGAAAAGCTTCAGGGTTACTAAATTAGGGTGTCAACACTACAGACCTTGAGATTTTAAGATGGAGGTACAAGGTTCCCAGTCTCCAGAAGAAAATCCAAGATATTGCTGGGGAATTTGCATTCCAAAGTTGAGAGGTCACTGCTTCTGATTAAGTCTCCTGAATGAGTTTGGTTTTATCCTCTGACTGGTGAAGAGCCTGGGTCACCAGGAGACCAGGCCCTCAGTACAGTCCTGACACCATGGTTTTCTTTCCTCAGGAACTGGGCAGCACCTACTTTTTCCCTGGAAATTTCCCTTGGAATTGGTCTAGTGAAGCTGTTCTAGGGGATGACAGGAAACTAATAATTTTCACTTGGGGGAGTTTAGACAAGTTCTTAGGAGCATCATTTGCCCCCAACATCCATCTTAGATCCTGGTGGTGTGGGAGAGGTGGGCTGACACTAACTCTGATAAGCCATTCATCTGCTACCCTCAGGAGATCAGTCTCCACCCTCAGAAGAGCAAGAAGAAGCTGGAACTATGGCAGGTAAGAGAGCTAGCTGGCCCTCCACCCCTCTCTGTTGCCCCTCACATGGATAGAAAGTAGGGAGGAGATCTAGCAGAGAGCTCTTTGGGAATGCATCATCTCTGCTCTTTCAGTGAGGACTTTAAAGTTTGCTTTGCTTGACTGAGCCTCCATATGGACTGAACTTCTACCTAAAGAGGGGCTTTCCCTGCCCTTTTTAACTGGTTTTTCTCTAGTGACACACCCAGAGTCTTCTGAGAACACACAGAGGAGAACCACCAGATCCCCACCAGAAAGCTTAAAGTCATCCTTTACAGACAGCAGGTGGGCAGGACAAGCCTGCCTCGATGGCTAGAGAAATGAGGGACCTGATTCCTTGGTTGAATGGGAGGGAGATCAAGATGTACTCCTCCTATGCTCTCCAGGAAAGCCTGCTAAGAAGTCCTCCATCCCTGGGGTGAGCATCTGGCAGCTGGTGGATGAGATCCCCGAAGGCTGCAGCACACCAGATTTCAAGCAGAAGCCTGTCACCCAGGCTCTACCAGAAGGTGAGATCCTAGTGGATTCTGCTGAGGGAGTCATGGCTTCTGCTCTCCCAGTCCTCAAAAAGCTTGGACACCTAACCTTTCTATTCCTGTGTTCATTACCTATGTTCAAGTGATGTCTGCCTGGATCCCTGGGAGGGACAGGAGCCGAGGATACTGTGGGGAAAGGCAATGAAGCGAGTGCTCACTATGTAGGGGGGCAAGTGCTGGTTGATGCTAAACAGGGAGGCAGGAGCCTAGGTTCTTTTCTCTCCTCTCTCTGCCTCAAATCTTTGATAAGAAGAGGCTATTTAAACATCTCTTAGCCAGTGTGGAGAGGATGGCTGTCAGCAAAGTGTCTGCTATGCAAGCATGAGGACCTAATTCTGGATTCCTAGTACCCACATAAAAAACTGGACACTAAACTAGGTGATGGCACATGCCTTTAGTCCCAGAACTTGGGAGGCAGAGGCAGGCAGATCTTTTTTTTTGTTTTTTGAGGTCAGCCTGGTCTACAAAGTGAGTTCCAGCACAGCTGGGGCAGTTACACAGAGAAACCTTGTCTGGAAAAAACCAAAATACAAATACAAAACAACAACAAAACAAGCAAAAGCAAAACAAAACACAAAACTTGACATGGGTACACACAAGTGTGCCTGTAATCCTCACATTGGGGAGGAAGAGTTAGCAGGATTCCAGGGACTTGTTGGACAGTTAATCTGGCCAAATGATGAGTTTCAGGTCTTAAGGTCCTGTCTCAAAAAATTAGATGGGAAGGCTGGAGAGATGGCTCAGCAGTTAAGACTACCAGCTCTTAGAGGACTAAGGTCTGATTCTCAGCACCCACATGGCAGCTCATAGCTTAACTCCAGTTCCAGGGTATCCAATGCCCTTTTCTGGACTCTGAGGGCATCACATACAAGTGTTGCTCACACATACATGAAGGCAAAACACCCATGCACATAAAAGTGAAGAAAAAACATTTAAAAAATGGAATGTGAACAAGGAAGACACTTGACCTCTGATCTCTACACACACACACACACACACACACACACACACACACACACACAAACACCTTGTCTTCCAAGCTCGCCCTAAAGAGCCACATGTCTAGTGGCTCACAGGCTAGGCTCAGGTGTGCCATTTTAAAAGGCCACACACAGGAGCACCCAGAGATGTGGTGTTCCTTCCCCGGCAATGATCCCGCCATAAATTTTAGTTAACATTCGGTATAAGAAAAATAATGGAACAGTATTTTACTTTCCTAGATCTGAAACAAGGTCATAAGACACAGGAAGGGCCCTGGGACCTTCAGATCCTTCTGCTGAGATGTCCCTGGCAGGAGGTAGCCAGGCTGTGATGGTGAAGGGTTTCCCACACCATCTTGCCCTGCATGGCACTGTGGGTCTTTTCTGAGGCTGGAGTCCTATGTCTCGGGACCAGCTCCTTTGAGTACCAGCCATGACTTTCCAAGTCTCTCTTGCCCATCCTCTTAGATGGGAGGAACCAAACTCACAAATTATCACACACTTCCTTGGTTTGGGAGAGTCCTTAGCTTCCTGACACACCCGCTCTCAAAGAAATCCATCTCCCACTCCAGCAGCTTACCTCCCCGACCACAGACCACACAGTCACATCTTTCTCTTGGGGACACCAGGCCTCTACATGGTGGATGTCAGGATGGCACTGCCTCTGGGTACCCGGAAACTTCTGCTTGGCATTATGAGTCCCAAGTCAAGGGGATCCAAGTCGGGTACTTCTTTTGGAATAGGGAGCTGGGATGCCTACAACAGGGAGGAAGATGTCAGTGTAAATCTAAACATCTGTTGCCACTCTACCCCCCCCCACGTTGCTTCTTCCGGCCACAGGGAAAAATGCCATCTTTCGGGCAGTGGTCTGTGGGGAGCCCAGACCCGAAGTGCACTGGCAGAGCACCAAAGGAGACCTCAGCGACTCCAGCAAGTACCAGATCTCCTCTGCTCCTGGCAGCATGGAGCATGTGCTGCAGGTGAGTGCCACAACCATTGCTACCCAGGGTTCATGGGTCTCTTCTTAGTCCCTTAAGTTCTTTTCTTTTTTACTTAATTTTTTCATTTTATATACCAACCACAGGTCCCCCGCCCCCTCTTCCTGCCCCCCACCTCCCCCATGCCACTCCCATCAATTCTTCAGAGGGGTAAGACCTCCCTTGGGGAGTCAATGAAATCTGGGATACCAAGTTGAGGTAGGACCAAGCCCCTCCCGACTCTCTCAGTATCAGGGAGAACAAGGTATCCCTCCACAAGGAATGGGTTCCAAAAAGCCAGTTCATGCACCAAAGATAAGTCCTGGTCCCATTGTCAGGACCCCCTCCCCAACAGACCAAGCCACACAACTGTCATCCACATTCAGAGGGCCTAGTTCTGTTCCATGAAGGTTCCCCAGTTGTTAGTCTGGAGTCCATGAGCTTCTACAGTTCCTTAAATTCTTAAGGGCATCCAGTTCCCAGGGGGAGGTAAAGATGGTTCCACGATTGGGTCTATTCAACTCCAACCCATGGTTCAAGGTCTCCTGAGCCAGGTGATGCTGAAACCACTGCTCACACAGTCCTTGGCCTCATCATCTTAGCTTTGGAAAGCTGGCTACTTGCCTCTCTCTGCCTGTATTTCCTCACGTATGGAATAACATAATTACAGTAATACTCTAAATAGTTACAGAGATTAAAAGTTCATGTAAATTGTCCCACTTTAAACTGAATTCAGACAGCCCTTGACTTATCATTGTTTCACTTGCATTTTTGATAGAAAAGCGATGTGCATTGAGCAGAAACCACACACTGAGGTTTTAATTTTTCAGTTTGATCTTCTCAAGAGTTAGAAATATCTAGGTTCGAGCCACTTACTTTGAGCAACGGCAGCAACCTGCAGCCTCCATCAGTCAGAGGCTAACTGTATTCTATAGCATATGTGTTCACCGAATTACATGAGGCATTTAACCCCATTTTATAAAAAGGGCTTAATCATTTTGCCCAACACAGGCTCATGGAAGTGCTAACTCACATGAAGGTAAGCAAAGCTAGGGCAAAATTTGCTAAGGTAAGCAAGGCTAGCTGTACTAAATACATTTTCAATTGATACTATTTTCAGCGTATAGGAGGTGTACTAGAACGTATCCATTTTGTCACCAGACAAGCAGTATCTGCCCTCTCAATCAATTAGGGTTAATATTAGTAACATTGTAGACACTAGCCATGGGTTAATATTAGTAACATTGTAGACACTAGCCATGAAACACTCATAAGTGTCAGACCCTGAACCAAACATCTATCACAGAGGACATGAGTTAATCCTAATCATTCACTGCTTTTTGAGATATTATTATCCCCATCTTACAAGCTAAGAAATTAAAATTCATAGAGGTCAGGTAACTTGCCCAAGGTGCCATAGCTAGCAATGCATGGCAGAGATCGTCTCCAGTGCCAGGTTCATCTGACCCCCAGAGCAAGCTCTTTCTGTGACCCACATTGCCTCCAATGGCAAGAGCATCCACCATCTGGCCTTTCCATTTGTTCTGGTGTCTACATCTTGTGACAAAGACTGTGAGCTTCACGGGAAAAGAGGCCATGTCTGTACATCTTCATACTTCCAACACACAACCGTGTGTAGTGCCTGGAGGAATGGAGTGTTAGCACTGTTCCCCTGACCTTGGCCTCTCCACAGATCAACAAGCTGACAGGAGAGGACTCAGATCTGTACCTCTGCACTGCAGTGAATGCCTACGGAGAAGCCACGTGCTCAGTGAGGCTCACTGTCATTGAAGGTGGGCTTGTCCCGTGAGCCCATCAGGGAGCAGGGCCTCAGTTTTCTCCAGAGAATACCCTCAGAGGAACCACAGGGTGGCGGGAGGAGAGGGAGGACCCAGAAGCTGTGCTGCTGCTGTTTCCCCAGTGCAGGAGCCCTGGCTGCATCCAGTGGCACCCAGTGAGCCTAAGAAGGCTCACCTTCAGCCATGCCTTGCTCTGCATGGGGCCAGGTGCTGGTTTCTAGTCCTGCAGCTTCTGCTAAGTCACTTTTTTCCCTCCTGGGTCTCAATTTTCCCACTCTACAGAGATATTTGTATAGGTTTCCATCAGAGGGGACAAATAGGTAACACAAAGACTAAATCCTATCTCAGACATTTTTTGCTTTTGTTATTGTTTGCTTGCATGCTGTTTGAAGATCCTTATGTTTTTGGTTTGTAATAATTAACACCTCTCGAGGAAGCAAACTTAGTCTCTCAAGTAAGCTGGTGATGTTCATCTTGTCTCTAAGTACCAGAAAGTCCTAAGAGAAGTCCTAGAAATAAAGATATGGGATTGCTTCACATAGTAAGGAATTCTGAGATTAAAGTCCAGGGCTCATTCTACAGCCCTGGCTGTCACAGGAGAGCAAGCTCTTCTTGTCACACTCTCTGCCGCCCTCAGCAGGCTGACTGGCCACTGCAGATCCAAACTTAATCCACACTCAAGCAAGAAGAGAGGGAAAGGGGAGGCCCAAGTACACCCGCCTCTCTCATCGAGGAAGCAAAAACTCAAAACTCAAATAACCAGGAGTTTTTTTGTACAAGTCATTGGCTAGAACTATGTCACGTGTAGCTGTTACTCGCAAGAGGAAAGTGTGTATTGAGTTTCCCTAGACTCTCCAGTGGAAGCAGATGAAGAAGAGGATGACGAATGACTGAGGGAATAGTCAGAAAGCCGAGTCTGATGTATGTGGCAGTTCGGGTCCCATCATCTGAACTGGCAACTCTCAGATGCTCTTTGGATGCCCTCGAGCTTGCTGTGGCTGCCAGTGGCCACTTCCCTTACCCCTGCCACTTCCCTGCAGACATGTGAGTGAGTGTCACCCCTGTGCAATGGTGTTCATGGTAAAGCTTTGAGGTATCAAAGCTCATGGAAGAACCCCACCCTCACCTCTCCCTTTTGCTGGGATGTTTGCTGCGCAGCAAATGATAGAACAGATGGGAGGCCAGGGTTCTGGGGCCTGGCCTATTTCCCAGAGGGACCATCCAAGTGTTTTGCCTCTCTCCCTGTCTGTGCTCACCGCCTCTCTCCTCTCCTCCTTGGATGGTCCAGTGGGTTTTCGGAAGAACCGAAAAAGGCAAAAGGAACCTCAGGAGGGTATGTAGATTGGTCAGAACACCTCTCTGTGGCCTTTGCATGTTACTCCCCATCTGTTACAACCATGCACACCTTGTGGGCATTGCTGATAAATAGAAAAATAAGAACTTGGATCAGCCCTGGACCATATAGCCTTGCTTCAGACCCTACCTGGGATTCAAGACTTATTTCTCATTTTCTAGACCTCAGGAAAGAGCTAACGAATTTTCGGAAGATGCTAAAAAAGAGGTGGGTCTGGGACTGTCTGGAGGATTTTGGAAGCCCTCATGGTACCCACCTCAACTCCTTCCATAAACAAACTGGGCTCGCCCTCCACCCCTGATAAAAGGAAGCAGCCCGACCGCCACCAGTAGAAGGGGGCACCAAAGAACACAGAACTGGGCATCCTGGATCCGCCACTGTAAAGCTCTGTACCCCTGAGTCAGTCTTCTTTCCCCTCAGTCCCATTTGAAAAATCACTTGAGCAGTGATTTTAAAATATGTGTTAAAGCAACAGAACAATTCAGTGCTAACCTCACGCCCACCTACTCCAAAATCAACACTGCCAGTTTTTAGGAGCCCAGAGTTTCCTAGGAGCCCAAGCCGCAGGGTATGGCTTGTCTAGGACCTCCCACTTGAGCTCATGCCCCGCCCCTGAGATTACACCCCCCCCATGCCTGCTCTTCAAGCACGCATAGGACAGCTTCCCTAGGCCACCCAGGTTGCCAGGGTCAGCTGGTCCGTACCGGGGATTCCTCTGGCCTCTGACCTACCAGCCTTGACCCCCAGGACCCCACCTCCAGTCCCTGAAAAAAAGATGGAGCCTGAACAGGTGTGGCAGCTGCTCATGACGGCGGACCGGAAGGACTACGAGAAGATCTGTATGCAGTACGGCATCGTCGACTTCCGGGGCATGCTGCGCAAGCTGCAGGAGATGAAGAAGGAGCGGGAGGACAGAATGGCACAGGTATTCTGACCCTGCTCCCACCCCCTACCTGGAGCACGAGGCCTGGAGGGATCTCACACAACCGGAGCTGTCTTTGGAAAACCCAGTATGGTAGATGTTCTACCTCCATCTAGCCCCACTGAGAGGTTCTGCTAAGAATCCAGACTTCTATACTTGCTCTGGGGTTCGATACCGGGGCCTGGTACTTACTGAACTCTAGACTTCAGAAAAGTTAGAGCTTCGGTGTCTTCCTCATATGTATAACAGGGTTTGTAGCAAAATCTACTTTGCTACAAATAAGAGAATGTGCCTAGTGCCTAACACATAGTAAGGGTCTAATGAATGCCCCTTGTCATCATTGTCATCATTATTATTGTCAGACTTGGGGCCTTGTTTCTTGGGGATCCTAGCATCTTATATTTTTGGTGGTGAGCCTAACCTTTAATAGCTGAGCTATCCCTCCAGCCCAATTCCAGCATTGTATAAACTACACAGGAAGTTCCTTCTTGTGTCTAACTTGACCTAAGTCTGCTTTTTCCTTCTGGGTTGGGTAAACGACTTGTTTTCACTATTCTGAAAGTAGCATTGGAAGGCGACTTCTCCAGCCTCCCAGCTAGGCCTCAGCTTTCCTTTCAAACACTCTTGCCTGTTTCAACATGGGGCCAGCACACAGCTTTTCCTAAAGATGCCCACCTAATGTTTGTCAGCAGGTGCAACAGGTAGATGGACACTCAGAGCCCTCTCGGTTTTCTCCCTCACATGGCTTTATCTTTGAATATTCTTCAGTTAGGGTTTAAGCATCCTCACTTGAGAACTCATACAGTCCTGCTCTTCAGGGTCGTTGTGGGCTAGGGCTGAGACCAGATCCTGCAAAGATTTGGAGTGCCCCAAAGAAACTGCTTTGGGATCCCTCTCATGGGTTTGTCTGCCCTCTAGTATGTCAACGCCATTACCAACTTGAGACACGTCAGGGTCACCAAGGAAGGAGTGGCCACATTTGACCTGGAGCTGGATCTCAAGGACCTTGAGAGCAAGATTTACCTGTACAAGGTGAGGCTGGAGGACCTGATGGGGCTGTGGGTCCTGGGGGGGGGAAGTAATGGATCCCACGGAGCCATCTAGAACACCTAGGGGATAAGCACTAACCCATGGGGTTCCTGGTTAGAGTTAGGTCACACTCCGTGTTGGGCAGTCTCCAGACACCTCTTACCTCTCCTTGAGCCAGGCCAGTCTCTCTGTATAGCATCTACTGCAGATCTGGGTAAGATCAGAGTTCTGAACGTATGCCAACCACATGAGGCCAGATGGGTATGTGGGATTGGGGTCTGGAAAGCATGCACTCCTTCTGCAGCCAAAACTCACCCTGGCTCCATCGCCTCAGACTAGACATCTTTCCTGAGCCTCAGCCTCCTCATCGATGAAGTGGGGGATCCGAAGAGCTACCTCAGAATACTGCAATGCCCAAATGACACTGTGCCTGTTTGTCTGTCCTGCAGCCTGGCTCCTCCCATCTGTCTCTCTTCTTCCTTGATGCTCTGTTACTGCTCTTTGTCCCCGTTCCTTTGCTGTAGCCGCCCCTGTGCCAAGCACGCTCACCTCTGACGTCCGTGTGGTTAGTCCCTCATCCCCCTGTGCTCCCAGCTCCTCCTTGGTGCTTCTGACTCTCTTACCCTCCTAAACCACTTCATTCTTTTAATTCTGTTATCAGTATACAAATCACTTATTTATGGTGCTTATCAGTTGTCTTTCTCACCTGTGGGGTTTTAGTTCCCTCAGGGCAGGGATCTCGTTCTATTTTTCATAATGGCTCAAGCACCTGAAATAGCGCCTGGCACACAGCAAGCATCTGATAAGTGTTAGCTATCGTTAATTCTCAGCAGGTAGAAAATCTATGTACGGCTTAGCAAGGGTGAGCATATGTATAAACGGACTATGTTTTGTGCAGCCCTGAAGGCATTTTTGACCATTCCCCTTGGTGAATGAAAGAGCTGGTTCCAGTCCATAGGATCATCTCTCCAGCTAACACACAGGGCTGCAGAGCAGCTCTCTTCCCAGCACAATCTGGGTCAGCAATCTTAGATGTCTCTGCATAAACTGCATAGATTTTTCCCCACTCATTGAAGGAGGCCTGGACGTTCTTAGAACATACATTTCCACCTACCTCATGACCCATGCACCCACATCCAGGCTCTGCTCTCTGCCCTTATCCCACAGCCCGCACATCGTTCATGGCTATAGGATTATGTTGTCTTTGACCTTGGCCGGTAGAGAAAACTGTTGTTGGTGTTCAGAGTGAGACTAGGCTAGGAGGCTCTTTGGATACATGGAGGCCCTGAACCATCCTTTTCTGGCTTCAGGATGGTGAGATGATCCCCTATGGCTTTGATAACCAGACCAAGCACTGTCTGAGACGGTTGGGGAAACGCTACCACTTCCTGATCCAGGACCTGCAGCCTGAGGATGCTGGCCTTTACCAGGTCATGGTGGAGGATGCTGTGGTCTTCTCCACACAGCTAGAAGCCAACAGTGAGTGTTCTTTGTCACAGAGATTTGCATAGAGGAGAGGAGAAGGTCCATGTTGGTGCTATGGTGGGGGATGACACTTGGGATGACAGAGGGACGCATCCAGATATGTCTGCTTTGGTACCCGACTGGACTCTGCTGAGTGAGTCAGGGATACAGGCATAGATGAAATTCTCCTGCCCACAGACCTTCTGTTCCACATGAACATTTTCAAATCAGATCCAAACCATGGCCTTTTGTGATAACATCACCCCTTCTGATTAATGTCCTCCCCACAACTCCCAAGCAAGGATTTCTACCTTGGCTTTCCAGCCTGTGCAGCTCAGGTCTCTTCCATTCCTGCTTCTTGTGTTCCTTCCCCACCTGGGAATGTCCCTCCTTGAACTCTGGCCTGTGCCCACCAGGAACTGTGTCTACATCATTTAGAGAGCACCTGGCCAGGAGCCTCTCGGAAGGACAAGGAGAGGCCCAAGGAGGAAGCTTTGTGCAGGTCATAAAGAACAAGAAAGGACATCCGGCAGGCCTGGGGTGTTAGGGTGGGCTTCAAAGCTGAGTAACAATGTGCCGTGGGCAGAGGAGCATGGGCTTGAGTGGCCATCTCAGGGTGGGACAAGTCATGCTTTCATTTTGGGGCCTAGCTCATTCTAGGCAAATGCAAACACATCAGTTCTTCATTCTGAGACAGGATCTCTCTAAAGATGTCCAGGCTGGTCACAAAGCCTCCAGGCCACAGGCTGGTCATGAGCTTGTAGTCCTCCTGCCTCAGCCTCCCCAGTAGCTGGGATTACCAGTGAATAACTCTACATCAGTGAATAACCTAGATCGATAAATTTCTTAAGTCTCAGTCTCCTCATTTGTAAAAAGGGAATTTAAGATCACCCAGTGATCATAATATGATTGCAACCCCACATCTTATGTGTGTATGGGGTTACTGATGCATTCAGTAAAGACCTGGTGGTGGCTACAGAAGATGGGGTAACCCAGACAAAGGAAGATTGTTGCTAACTGGCATGAACTAGGTTTCTTAGTTCCTAGCTTGGACTTCCCAGGTCACACTGCAAAGTGATGTCTCCCTTTCCTGTTTCCATGGTAGCCATCCCCCCCAGAGTGGTGGTCCCGCTGGCAGAGGCCCGCTGTGAGGAGCAGGGTGATGCAGTCTTTGAATGTATACTCTCCAATCCTTGTCCCAATGCGACCTGGCATTTCCAGCACAGAAAACTGAGGCTCAGCGACAAATATGAAGTATTTGTGTCCCCTGATGGGCTAACCCACCGGCTGGTTGTGAAGGGGGCCAGTTGCTCAGACATGGGCCTCTATTCGCTGAACACTGGACTCCATACCTCCAGTGCCTGGCTGGTGGTTGAAGGTGAGTGGCTGCACTTCTGAATCATCCCCCACCCCTGCCCCCACCCCCCACCCCGGTCTTAACCAAGACAAGGTCTCAGACTGCAGTCAGGGGGTTTTTCTCTGCTTCGTCATTTGCTTCTGTATGCCTCTCTCACTCAGAGAGAATGAGGGAGGCTCCTTAGATTAATTCTTGATCTAACACAACACGGCCTCTTCATGGCTAGCCAAGCCCAGCTATGTGTACACTGTTCGATCTCTTAGGGTTACTCTGGGGCATTAGATCCAGGACGACCCTCAAGACTTGGGATAGGACTTGTGGCAGTGATTCAATTTTGATGTGAATGAGAAGCCCCTGGGCTAGACCAGGAAATACCCTAATCCCCTCAAGCACTGGTATCTGGGAACAACACGATCCCAGGAAACTATGAATTGGGCATAAGTGAGGCAGACAGCAGGACAAGTGGGTGTTCTAAAACCCACAACAGCTTGATACGTTCACAACTCTGACATACAAGCTTATGTGTCAAAACCGCATGACTCATGCAGCAGGATGGGGTGGCCTGCAGATACAGGCCTGAGGGAGGAGGTGATGGGATGCTATCTACCAAGGCTAGGACAGCCTTGATTTTTCCTCCAATGGGCAGCTTCTCCACTGGGGAGGGTGAGAGCTAGGCAAAGCAGCCATGTCAGACAGCTGCCTTGCCCTCATTTAACAAGGTCTTTTCTCTTGTCTCTCTATGGGCTAATGACCTCTGTGTAATTAACACCTTACCGAAGGTGGGAAGGAAAAAGGCCCTCAGACCACAGATACTGACCACCGACTGCAAACTCCAGAAGCCCTGGCCTCAGAAGCAGAAGCCTCTGGGGACATCGGCAGCAAGGGAGGGCAACCCAGAGGGCAGGGCTTCCTCGAGGAGACTAGTGGGGCACAGCGCACAGCAGGCCCAGACAGGGGAGCCTTTGACAAGCATGGCTGTTCCCTGGTGCAGGGTGAAGACATAGTTAATTCAGCCTGGGGCCCTGGGCAGAACAAAAAGGGCTTTCTGGAAGAAGAACAAGGCAGGGTCACTCTTCCCGGGGACAGTCAGCCACACAGAGAGGGAGAGTGTCGTGGAAGCCTTCCTGGAAGGTCTCATCTCCGGGGAGGGGACACAGAATCAGAAGTGAGCTTTGTAGGGAGACAAAAAGGTCAGGGCAGAGATGACAGTGGGAATAGCAGATGGCGCACAGCAGGAGGTTGGAAGGCTGGCTCCAGCCACCCTCAGGATGGAAGACTTGAGAGTAACAGAGAAGGAAGGGAGCCCAGAGAGGGCTGTGGCAGTGAACTGGACAGACATGTCCAGGGACAACTCCACGACCCTCACCTGGCAGCTGGGGCAGGGCAAAGGGTGCTGTGGGCATCCCAGTCTGATGCCGAGGGGTTTCAACTGAGAAAGGAAGGGGCAGAAATGTGGGGTGATCATATGGATGAGATGGAAGGAAGGAGTGTCCTGAGCAGGGAGAGGGGAACAGAGGCAGGTTGGGCTAGTAAGGCCTGCCTTGGCGTCACTAGAGGCCACAATACGGCAGGAAGCCCTTGCATCCCTGAGTTTCCTAGAGGAAGAAGTTGCAACCCTGAGGTAGGCATGGGCCCTGATTGCTGGGTGACTCAAGCAGGTGGAGATTCTGGCCATGGAGACGCTGGGGTGTACTGGGAGGCAGGGGGATATCCAGGACAGACATTGGCTGGCAGTGACACCCAGAAATCATCCCTATCTGGAGGCGGGAAACTTCTGGGGTGCAGGAGTCCTGAGGCCAAAGCCGAGGGCTCTTTACACAGCGTAGGTGGTCATGGGGTTGTGGGGAGGGGCTACAAAACTGTCCCTGAAGGCCTAGAAGATCCCAGGGACTGGAAAGGTGGCCTACAAGAGCTCCAGGGAAGGGACGGCCAACGCACAGCTGGAGCCTTGGGCAGGACGGAGGAAGGCTCCAGACGTTTTCAGTTTCCTCAGAGACGGACAGTGTGGCAGAGGGAAGCAGGGGATCCAGGCAGAACAGAGACCCATGAAAACACGAGTCCTCAGGGTGACACGTGGTCCAATCTCAGAAAGACTGGGGCCCACTTTGGGTCTGGAGTGCTGGGATCCAGTGGGAAGGAAGGGACCATGGATGGTTCCCAAGTAGCTGGACTAACAGTGTCTAGTCAAAGGGTAGATGCCAGAAACCACAGGCTAGTTACATCTCCAGGCCTGGCCGTCCAGGGCTCTGGGGGAGCACTGGGAGACATGGAAGGATTAGGAGACCCAGGGGTGGTAGGATCTGAAGCAGATTTCTGGAATGGGTCAGAGAGGTCTGGAGAAAAAGGGTCCAGAGGTGGGATGGACTACAAGGGAAGCTTAGGAGGTCCCGGGTGGGTGGAGTCTAGGTATGAGGAGGGCTTCGGGTGTTCTGAAGGGATGGGTTCTAGGGATGGAGTTACCTATCATGGTGGCTCAGGGGTGCCAGAAGGAACGGGGTCTGGTCTTGGCATTGGTTGTAGAGCCACCGGTGGGGCACCTGTGGAGACAGAGTCTGGGGAATGGGGTACTTACAGGCATGACTCAGGGGTGTCTGGGGGACTGTGGTCTGGAAACAAAGGTCAATGTGGTACTACAGGAAAGGTGTCTGGGAGAGATGCCAGCCTCAGAAATGGCTCAGGTGGCCATTGTGGAGTGGCCATTCATGAAGCCCCGTGCTGGGACATATTTCAAGGCCAGGGACAAACAGGTCCCAGTGGAGAACACTACTCTGACAGTGACCCAGGGAGTCCTGGGACAGTGGGATCTGTGGGTGGAGATGGTATGGAGGACTCTGGAACAGTGGGAAAGGTTGGGGACAGACACATGGAAGCAGAACCAGGGGATTCTGGAAGAATACATTCTTGGGGTCACACTGGAGGTTATGAGGGTTTCAGAGTCCCGGGGGCCTCTAGAGAAGGAGACTTTGAAGATGAAACTGGGGTTCCATTACCCATGGAACCAGGATCTCTGGGGAGAGGGGACAAGGAAGGAGACGGAGAAAGGACTGGGTTCCTTGGTGTCAGGACCGCTGGAGCCAGGACTGGGAATTTGGGCAAAGCCAGGCACCCTGAGGCACTATCTCCTCATGGTGAGGCTGGTTCCGAAGGCCACTGTGCTCACATACCTGACGGTTTAAGTTACAGGGATGGATGGGGAATTCCAGAGCCTCGGGGAACCGAGGACAGAACAGCTTATGGAGAGGGGTCAAGAGGTCTTGGGTCTGAGAGAACAGAGTCAAAGGGTCTTGGGCCCAGAAGAATAGGGCTAGATGATGAAGTAGCATTTAAAAATGTCTCAGGAGGCCTCAGAGGCATGGGGCCAGCAGGTGAGGCAAGTTATACAAATGCAGCTGGGGGCTCTGGGGCCATGGGATTGGGGCGCAAGGTAGATTATGGGAATGAGAGTGGGTGTTCTGGAGTTTTGGGGTCAGAGAGGGAGGCAGGTTATAAGAATGACATCCAGGCTCACAAAGCCAGGGAATTAGGGAGTAAAGCAGACCATAAGAATGGCTTAGGAGCTTCTGAAATTATTTCATTAAAGGACGAAGCCAGTTATCAAGGTGGCTTAGAACATTCTGGAGGCATTTTGTTGTGGAATGAGTCAGGTTTAAGGGACGGCTTAGGAGAAACAGGACGAATGGAACTCAAGAATGAAGTTGGTTATAGGGGAAGCTCAGTGGGGCCTGGGAAAATGGGGTCAGAGAGTAGACTGCACTATGCAGACAGTTCAGGGAGGCTAGGAGGGCCAGGCTCACTGACGGCACGGAGAGAACATGAGTCCACGGGTCTTGGGTCAGGATGCCAGGCAGCAGCAGAGGTAGGCAGAGAGAAGGGCAGAGGAATGGGGCTTGCAGATGAGACAAGGCTTGGGGTGGGCTCTGGGGTGGCTGGGATACCCAACACTAACGGTGGCATAGCACACAGGGACAGTGCTATGGGCCATGGGAAGCTGGGGACACCAGGAGGGCCACATATCTTTTCAGGTGGGCAGAGTATCAAGAACAGTCTTGGGAACTGTGGACTCGCAGGAATTCCTGAAGACTTGGGGGCTATTGGTTCTGTGGGGAAATCAGGTATCAGGGAATGGAAAGATGATTCTGGTTTCCCAGGGTCTCCTAGGGACAGTGGGGCTCCCAGCGAGGAGGGAGGATCTGTAGACCAAGCAGGAGTCATGGGGACTTCCAGGCTTCGTGGTGGTAGAGGGACAGTGGGGGGTGACAGTGGGTCTGGGGTAGCCACTCTGGGGTCAGGAAATGACTCAGACTCTAGTCAATCAGGCCTGGAGACAACGGGCCGGTGTAGAGTTGCTGGCCAGGGGGAAGTGACACCTCAGGGATGTGGGGGCCCCCTGAAAGGCAGGAGGAGGGGAACCAGTTCTGGAAGCTTGTCAGGGGCAGGCCAGGTGATAGACAGCAGCTCTACACCTGGGAGAGAGACCAAGTCAATGTCAGGGCCTGGCAGTGGGCAAGACAGGAGCCACACTCGGGCTCCAGGCTGGCAAGACCAGGTTCAAGGTGGCTTCAGGGCTTCTAGACCACTGCAGGAGAATGATGCCATTGTCAGGCAAACCAGGGAGGGGCAAGGAGCCTCTAAGGGCAGGGGATACGCAACAGGACAAGAGGTTGCTGGTGAATGTCAAGTTCCATGCTCCTTGGAGAGTTCAGGTTTTAGAAGGGGCGGGGCTGGCTTGACCGAGGGCTCAAGTTTCCTAGGCAGAAGGAATTCCACTGTGGGTGGACATGGTTTCATTTCAAAACCCCAGGAACCCCAGGATGAATTAGACAGTGCATCAGGCAGAAGGGACTTCGTAAGTGTGTCAGGAGGAACCCAGGAGCCAGGTTTTCAACTAGGGACAGGGCAGGGAGATGGAAGAGGATCCCTCCAGGAGTGGGGGTCCTGGGAGACTAAGACTGGCACCATCCAAGGATCCGAAGCCTCAAGGAAGTATGAGGGGCAGGAAGAAAAAGACCCTGGCTGGTTGGGCAGGAAGCCTGGTCCCTGTGGAAGCACATTTCAGACACAGTTTGGAACTGAAGTTGCATCAGCAAGGAGAGAGGCTACACATAGGGCCAGAAGCCTGGGGCATTGGACTAGCAGTGAGGACAGAGGGTCTCTGAGAGAATCCTGGAGTGAAGATGGGAGGCCAGATCCCCACAGGCATCTTGGCAGCAGGAGAGATACCCAAGATGGCAGGCCAGATGTCTGTGGCCAGGGACAAGATGCTACCCAGAGCCCCAGATCCAGATACAAGCCTGGCCCCGGCTCTTCTACGGAGGCCCGAGGTAGGTACTCCAGCTGGTGGCTTCCTTAGGGTGGAGCCAGAGGGTAAGGTCGCTGGATACTGGGGTGCCCACATGCCATTTGTACCTTCAGCATGGGAACTCATCCCGACTAGTGTCTCCATTTTCTAGAACCCCATGCAAATTCAGGGAGCAGCCCCTCCTCTTCCCTCCCCATGCAGAAGGTACCCAAGCTGTGTGAAACTCAAAGGTCTTGAAACCCTTTGTCCAAAGTCCCAGAGTATTAGCTTGCCTCTATGACCCAGAATTCCCATCTGTGGGACTTGGGGGCAGGGAGGTGTTCTTCATCTACCTTACATCTGTGCATCAGCCTAGGTACTAAGAAAACAGGAGGCTGGGCATTGGTTCTGGCTGAGCTCTATGGGCAGGACCATGAGGCCTCCTAGAATTCAGTTCAGGCCAGGGAATAAGAGGCTGGGCTTTGGGGACTTTGTGTCTCTCCAGGCTCCGTGGACCACTTCGCTCAGGGTCTGGTTGATACAGAGGTGCATCTGGGGGAAGCCGCCGTACTTTCCTGTGCCCTCACCAGTGACCTGGGGCCTGGCACCTGGTCCAAGGACGGAGTCAAGGTACTGGCGCCTCAAACCTCACACCTTCTCTTTCCTAACTAATGTGGGTAGGGGTGAGGAGCATGGTGAAGCAGAGAGGTAGAAGGAAGAGACTAGGCAGGAGTTTTCACTTGTCATTGTACTAAGACTTCTACTCTGGGAGGCGTTTAAACAGCTGGAGTGTGGTGTATTCAAATAAACGCATTATGAATGTGTGACTCACTCCTACCTTGACACAGCCTTTGCTGTCCTCCCCCAAGCCCAAATGCGTCTCTCATGAACTCCACTCACCCTCGAAGGCCTTGCACAAATATACCGTCTCATCCTGACCAGCTGGGCTCTCTAGTCTCCCAGAGCAGCTCTGTGCCCCATCTAACGATACAGTACAGTGATGCCAGTGAAGTCTGGCCCCCCTGATTCCTGCTCTGCTGTGACCTCGGGCAAGTTCCTCATCTATAAAACGGGACTTATAACAGCACTGATCTCAAAGGGCGCTTTGGAGAATTAGTGGGGACAGTAGGCGCAGTGGCAAGTGGTGATGACCATCTAGTTCAGGTGGCAGCTATTAGGACCGAATTAGAATCGTGGGAGCGGCTGTCTCCATGGTGATCCTTGTCTTCCAGATCACTGCCCATGATGGGGTCATCTTCGAGCAAGATGGACTCACGCACCGACTGATCCTCACCCACGTGGAGGGGACCCAGGCTGAGAGATACACTTTCGTGGGCGGCAGACAGCACACTGAAGCCAGTCTAATCATGCAGGGTGAGGCCCAGCCCTTCCCTGCCCTGTGACCTCTGTGGAAGCCCTGAATTTGTGTCTTGTCTGGAACCATCTCAGATTTTTTTATGAAGCCAACTCAAGCCTTTCCCAGCCCAATATCTTGTCTCCTTCTCTACCAGGAAGTTCTTAGTGAGGTCTGACCTTGGCCTCTTTGACTCAGCCCATTCCCTTAGTTAGTTCTCATGACTAGCTCCTTCTCTAGACTCTTCATGATTCCCAGGGTCCCAGGGCTTGGTCCTCTCTGATTCTTTTTTTAACACCAGAGAATTAAGCAGGAAACCATGCAGGCAATTGACTGGAACTAGGTACAGGCTGGAGGTTCCATGGCACCTCCTAGGGCAGGACTGGGGAGGTAGAGAACAGGGACACCAAGAGATGTTTGGAATCTCCCCATGAGCTGGCACCTTACCCCAGCCTCTGTCTATGTCAGGAAACATGCATATCTCTGGGCAGTCCACCCCCTTGCAGATGCACCCACTGATGAGGGGTTAATGGCATGCCCCCCTCCAGCTTCCCTGACTTCTTTCTCCTTCTTCTCCTCTCCATGACTCCTCAGATAAGCCTCAGCCGCCACAGGGACCCCTGGAGGTGCAGGATTGCCACAGAGCAGGTGTCTGTCTCCGCTGGCGGCCCCCGAGGGATGATGGGGGCCAGGCCATACAACACTACGTAGTGGAGAGGAAGCAGGCTGGAAGGAGCACTTGGCTGAAGGTGGGGGAGCCCCCACCAGACAGTACCAGCTTCACTGATGCCAGCGTGGAGCAGGGCAGGAAGTATACCTTCCGAGTGCGGACTGTGACCTCAGAGGGAGCTGGGGATGCCTTGGAGTCTGAGGAGGTGTTGGTGGCTCCTAAGGGTGAGAGACGAGATAGCATTTGGATAGAGAACTCCCTGCCCTCTCTACGGTGCTCAGTGTGCAGGCTGAGGGGTTGCTAGCTGTGTTTGGGGGGGCGGGGAGGGCTTGAGGCCTTCCTAGAGCACAGAGGACACTCATGAGTGGACAGCTCATTGGGGATTTAGTAGCCTTTTAGGGCTCTTTCAAATTAAGATACACAGCCACCCCCACACCCTGGAACCTGCATATTGGTCAACATCTCTCTCTATTACATGCCCCTGTTCTGGAATGAGCTACCAGTGGGTGAGGTTAAGGATCTCATGAGTGGCTCTAGACTCCAAGGTCAGAGAGCATGTTCTGTTTCATCGTCTCTGTCTCAGAGAAGCCAGAATGGTGTCCTAGGGAAAGCTGGCTCAACACCGGAACTCCTACAGTGCGGCTGTGCCCCTCAGGTCCCCCGTGCCTTCTCCAGCACTGTGACTTCCCATGAACTGGTGCTTGCCTCAACCTCTGCTGACTGGCGCCCTCTGCCTTCAGCTCCCCCAGGGCCCCCTTCTGCCCCAGACATCTTCTCAGCCTCCAGCCAGAGCATCACTCTGACATGGGCAGCACCACGGGGCCCTGGCAGTGCCCACATCTTGGGCTACCTGGTTGAGAAGCGCAAGAAGGGGAGCAACACCTGGATGGCTGTGAGCAAGCAGCCAGTGTCTGGTGAGTTGTCCTGAGGGCAGCCTCTCACTGGCCCCATCCCAAGTTGCCTTAGAGCTCCCCCTGGTGGCAGGATCCCTTGGCGATACTAGTGCAGATCAGTTTAACATGGTTGCTCTTCAGCTGGGGTAGTTTTGACCCCCATTTAGCAATGTCTAGAACTATTTATGATAGTCACAGATGGGTGGAGAGTGTGTACTCCTGACAACTTGTGTCAAGAGGCTAAGGATGCGGCTAAACATCCCACCCCGCAAACCAGGAGGATCATCCAGCAAAGTCTGTCAACAGAGCTAAGCTTGAGGACCCCTGGGATAGAAGTCTCAGACTGGAAGCTGGAAGCCAGAAGTAAAGCTGACCTCCCTACCCTTCCACTTCAGGCCGTGGCCCTGGGCAGCCCACTTCCTCTGAGCTCGGCTTCCTCACTGATGACACAGATGGAAGTGCCCCGACCCTCTAGATAGCATCCTAGAAGCTAGCTGCTTCCCGAGATAAGAAAAAACCTGGAAATGACTAAGGGTGGAGCAGGTGTGAAGGAAGCTTCCAGAACTCTGTGTGTACCAAGACAGGGCTGGGAATAAATCGTCAGGAGCCCTGTAATGGCCATGCCACATAGGAGTTAAAAAAATCACATCTCTAATGTCACCATTTAGTATTTATGTATTATAATTCTGAGGAAGCATGAATCAGAGACAACAAAGTGACCTCAAGACCATCCAGCAAGGTCATGATGGAGACAGGACGGGGTGAAAACACTCTGAGCACAGCTCTTTTCACTTTGGAAGCAACCCTGTCCCACCCGGCTGGTGTGATGCAGGAGGGTTGTGTTAGAGCCCATGCATCTGAATTTGGACCATTTCCTGGTCCCACCATGGGAGACTAATGTGAGATGTGGTCTTCACAGAAAGGAGATGCACTGTGATGGGTCTGCGACAGGGCTGCCAGTATGAGTTCCGGGTTATGGCTGTGTCCTCTTCAGGCCCTGGAGAGCCAGGGCCTCCATCGGATGCTGTCTTTGCTCGGGATCCCATGAGTAAGTAAGACACCAATCCAGGATGTGGGGTTCGGGTGTGCAAGGGGTATAGCTCTGAAAACTGTGGGACAGAAGTTCACAGGTCAGAGGCAGTCAAGAGGGAGAGGGTCAGGGGGGCTGGGAGTCAGGGTTGAAAGGCCAACAGAATTAAATGCATCTTAAAAGGTCTAAACTGAAATCAAACAGGTCCAGAGGCCAGGCATGAGAACTTCCTAAGATGATGTTATCCACTGTATGGCCTTCTGGGGAGGTTAGTTCACATGCCAGTCCAATGGTGTCACCTACCCACTAGTGGGTAGTCTCATCCCTGGGGAACAGGTGGCAGGAAAACTTCAGTTTTCTACCCGATTCATGTGGTTCATCACTATCGAGGTGGCCAGCATTACTCCAGGAGCTAGGTGCCCCCATCCCAGCCTCTGCCTTTGGACAGACAGCCTAGGCCAGTATTCACCTGTCTGTAGTCTCAGCAGCATCAGAGATGTCAAGAAACATTCTCTGGACAACAGAAACAGCAAAAAGTCTGACATTAAAGATAGGTATGACACCAACCTCTCACACGTCCATGCCCCACAAGAAAGACACTTGTCTAATTTGATTCTAACCCCCTCAGATTCAAGTAGAGAATACCCCTCTTATTAAAAGCTGCACCCCACCGGGCATTGGTGGCGCACCCCTTTAATCCCAGCACTCGGGAGGCAGAGGCAGGCGGATCTCTGTGAGTTCGAGGCCAGCCTGGTCTACAAGAGTGAGTTCCAGGACAGCCTCCAAAGCCACAGAGAAACCCTGTCTCAAAAAAACAAAAACAAAAAAAAAAAACAAAAACAAAAAACAAAAAAAAGGAAAAAAAAAGCTGCACCCCACGGCACAAAGTTTAGAGATGTCCCTCTGTGCACCTTACATAAACCTGCTGGTGACAAGTCATCAAGGCAGCAGCACACTGGAGGCACCTGTGGAATCAGCTGGGTAACTGACTGACTGTACAGCTCCAATAACAATAGAGCATTCTATAAGTTTACAAGGGATAGGGAGATGAGTTGACCCATGCGTCTTTTTGTCGCAAATAGACCAAATCTATCCTCTCTCACTACTGACAACTGGCTCTCTCGTTGGGGATGGGAAGTGGAGGAAACAGAACGCTCAGCGTCTGCAGCAGCTGTAGCAGTTGACTGTGCCTTCTAGACTTACTGTGAGCAAAGCGTGTAAGCTGGAAATGACACTTGGAAACCTACTTGCAGAATCTCAGGTCACAGGTAGCGATGCACGCCTGCAAGCCTAGCACTAAGGAGCTGCACCAGAGACGTGAATTTTAGATAGACAGACAGACAGACAGACTGATGCATGCAAACATGTATACATACATGTGTAGATATATAGGAAGGAAGGAGGGAGGGAGGGAGGGAAGGAAGGAAGGAAGGAAGGAAGGAAGGAAGGAAGGAAGGAAGGAAGGAAGGAAGGAAAGAAAAGAATGAGTGTCTTAGACTTCACCTCAGAATTAGATCTGTGTTTCTAATGAAGTCATCCAATGATTTGAGTATACATTCAAGACTGAGAGGCACTCCCCTAGACCAGTAGTTTTAAATATCACATGTTTAGAAATATCAGTGACTCCCTACCAGTCCTGGTGCCTTCGCTGCACCCAGATTAAATAAAGACTTTGGTATCTCACAGAATGTGTAATGTGCAACTAGCCTTGACAGCCAGAACTCCACCCTGCAGTGTTATATTCAAATCACACACATCTGCCTTCAACTTGTTCCAGGGTCCCCATGGTAGGCAGAGCTGCTGTTGTTCCCATCTAACAAATTAAGAACAAGAAATCCGTGCTGATGTTGTTCCCAGCCAAGAGTCACAATTCAGCATACAGTCAATCCGTGCTGGTGTTGTTCCCAGCCAAGAGTCACAATTCAGCATACAGTCACAGAACTGCAGTCCCCAGACACAACGGAACACAAAAGATTATCAACTAAAATGCCAGCTTTCAAGGGTTACAGGAGGATGGTTAGGGGTTGGCAAGTTGACGGGTGAGTAGAGGAGGTAACTAGGGACTCACATATAGCTGGGGTACAATGCCAATTCTTGATAGGCTCTGAAGAAACCCCTAAGTGAAAGAATTCCCAAGTCTCTGGCAGGAAGAATCCTCAGGGGGAACCTGACACATTCCTAAAATTCCCATGGTGCTTGCCAGGACCTCCAGGGCCTGTTCGGGATCTCCGGGTCACAGACACATCTAACAGCAGCATCACCCTGAGCTGGAATTGGCCGGACACCCAGGTTGATGATGAAGCCCAGGGGTTTATTGTGGAGTTGTGTGGCTCAGACAGCCTTCAGTGGAGCCCATGTCACATGGGCACTGTGCAGGGCACCACCTTCACAGCCAAGGGGCTGCGGCCCCAAGAAGGCTACTCGGTGCGGGTGACAGCAGTTAATGAGGGGGGCCGTGGCCAGGCCACCTCCCTGGACTCAGGGGTTCATGCCATGCCTGCTGCTGGTGAGTGTCACTCACCTCCTTCCCCATCCTGAGTGCTATAGACTCTTCCTGAGAGGCTGTGGCATCCAGCACAGAGCTAAGTAGGCCCCTTTGAGGAATGCTTTCTCATTATAGCTCCTGTCCTACATGGTTTCTATTCTTGACTCCCAACTTACAGAGATGGAAACAAAGGTCTGAGATGCTTTGCCCAAGACATCCCCATTGTTAGGATATAGAATTAGGATTTAAAACAAGTGACTCCAAGGCATGGGCACTGCTTAGCTTGAGAAAGCACATGCCCAAGATCTCTGTTATTGTGGGGTGAATTGTGTTTCCCTTTGGGCCTTAATTGCTAGAAGCAAATCCTCTGTCTCTTTGAGCTGTGCCAACTTCCTCTAGTTGTCACAGTGGCAATAAGGAGACAATTAAAATGGAAAACACAGAACCCCCGAGTCCAGAATGCTAAACTCTTGTCCTGGCTCTGCCCCTTACTTGATGTGACCAGGAAGGTCACTCTCTGGCTCGGGCTAATGGTACGCTCACCTTCAAATAAAAGCGTAGTTGTCCCCGGGATCCTTGCTCCAGACTGTCCTTCACCTTCCCTGATAGCAGCCTTGTCTCTACGTCTGAGCCTCCCAAAAGACTGTCCCCGTCAGCTCCTGGCATTTCTCCCCAGTGCGCCCTCCCAAGCTTTCTCCATCAGGCCGTTACACTGGGTTAGCCTTCTGTCTGCATGCGGGGTAACCTGAGCTAGAAGCCAACTGTGAAGAGAGGTGACAAGCCGCTTTGTGTATTCTAGTCTGTCCCAAGTTCGTCATGGACTCCAGCGCAAAGGATACGGTGATGGTCAGAGTCGGAGACAGCATTCGAGTCCCTGTGTCCTTTGAAGTGAGTATACCTGGAGGGTGTGCGGCAGGGCACGGGGCCCCAGGGCAACCAGGAAACTAGACAATCTTCCTCGTCCTTCAGCCCTCGTCACAGACTTGGGCCTGTCTCAGAAATCAGGTCCAGTGCGACGTGGTCGGAAGGAAGGTGGTACTTGAAGCCACAGCTGGCATTTGACTTCTTGGACTCCATTCTACTTTCCTGTTCCGGGCACACACCCCTCTAGTGGTAGCTTCTAATACTGCACCTCCAAATTAGAGCACCCCCTCCCCTCGCCATCATTCATCTTAGTCTGGGGACTGTGGGAATGGGTGGATAACCATAGGGTGGATAACCATTTTTGCCTTTAGGATATACTTTTGTGCAAGTGATCCTAAGCCAATATCAACACCACCTGACTCTGTATAGTAACCTACGTAGCAGTTAAAAATGCGAACTGCCCGATGTCATCATCAGTCACTAGTTTGACTCTGGACAATCTCTGACCCTCTCTGTATTTAAATTTCCTCATCTCTCAGATGATGTTGAGTGTTCCATTTCTTCCCTGAGCTGATCAAAAGGCTGAGAAAGTGATAGTTGTAACCTGGGAGGGAATACCCCTTCCAGATTAGTCTCTTTTCACTTCCATCTCATGTGAATCAGAACCAGCTGTACTATCCCGGGAACATCTAACAGTAGCAGCGCCCTCAGAATGAAATCTAGATGTCTGCGTGCTGTGGGGTTGAAGGCCAGGACAGTGTCACTGTGTCTCCCAGCTAAGCCTCCCTTCCTATCCCATCATCCTACCATACCTTCCGGCCAAGTCCACACTTCACTACCTCCTGGCAGCCTATTCCTAACGAGATTCTTGTTCACCTCCAAGCGCCCAGGCACACACACCCCCCCCCCCCGCCCACCCGCCTAGAATGGGATTGTTGTCCTTTATGTTAGGCCCAGTTTATATGCTTTCCCTTTATCCGATTTCCTCCACGAAGAATGATGATCAAAGGACAGGGGTCAAGAGAGGCTGATGGCCTTAAGGGAAGAAAGAAAATAGCATGCTCTATCTCCCCATCTCCGTCTCCGTTTCCGTCTCCATCTCTGTCTGTCTCTGTCTCTGTCTCTGTCTCTCTCTCTCTCCTGTGTGTGTGTGTGTGTGAGAGAGAGAGAGAGAGAGACAGAGACAGAGACAGAGACAGAGGGGGGGATTTTTGATATGAAAACAGAAGAGGACACTATCAGGAAGATACAGTGGCATGTATGTAATAAAATGTCACAATGAAACCATCATTTGACATGCTACTTAAACAATTTATTTGAATAGACACTTGAAAAAAGAAACCTCCTCTTGTCAATGTGTCTCTGCCCTTGTTTCTCAGGCTGCCCCCTTGCCTGAGGTGACCTGGCTGAAGGATGGCTTGCCCTTGCCCCAAAGAATTGTGACCACAGTGAAGGAAGGCCTGGCCCAGCTTCTGATTCCTGCAGCTAGCCTCTCGGACCGCGGCCGATACACCGTGATGCTGAGGAGCCCACAGGGGAAGGAGGCTGCCTACAGCTTCCGCGTCAGTGTGGCAGGTGAGGCCGGACCAACTGTGGACTTTGGCCAAGGCTGCACCTGTCCTGGGCACAGGTCATTGTCCCGGGTTTGCAAGGTGACCACGCTTGACCTGATGCACATGAAGGCACGGCAAGCAGGGCAGGAGAGTCCCAGGAGGCCCCCGCTGCTCTGACCCACGAACTTGGAGACACCACAGCCTCTCTTCTTCCCTGTTCTTCTTTTGGAGTCCAAGAGCGAATGTGGTTCCCACCACTGCCTCACTGAAAGGACTCCATTGGAAGAGCTGCCCATGACCCTCGTGCAAGATAAGGTTTTCCCTTCCCTGGAGTGACTCTCATTCCCCTGCCCAGAATATCCTCTCATTTTATCTTTAAAAAGATAAGTGAGCTAATAAGATTTTTTTGGAAATCATCTGTGGTGGTAGGTACCTATAATCCCAGACTTGGGAAACTGAGGCAGAATCCAGAGTTAAGCCGAGTCTGAGTTGTATACGCAGACTTAGCTCCCTCTGGCCCGTCTCCTGCCTGGCAACACTGCGTTCTGCAGGACACTCCCCCACCTCACCCCCACAAGACTTGGCAGCCCAGAGAGGACTGTAGTAGCAGAATTTCTATGGCTGCTCTGTTGCATGGCTTCTCTGTTCTCTCTCTGGCAGCATGTCCACAAGCACCGGGACCCATCTTCCTGCAGGAGAATGTCCCTGGGACAGTGACAGCCCAATGGGAACCCTCCCCGGATGAGGCTCAGGGCATCCCTTTGTACTACACAGTGCTGATGCGCTCCTCGTCACATGGATCCTGGCGTGAGGTGGCTGACCGTGTCCACACCAACCGCTTCACCCTGGGGGTCCTCCCTGGCCATGAGTACCACTTCCGGGTGCTAGCCAAGAATGAGCTGGGGACCAGTGAACCTTCAGACACCAGCCAACCCTGGTGTATCCCCAGGCAGAGAGGTAAGGGTCCCCCAAAGAGGGAGGAGCTTAGCTGTCTGCCTCTACGCTTAGGGTACTGGAACGGGGGCTCTTCAGTCTAGCCAGATATGTAGGGGTCCTCCTGCCTCCTGCTCAGTGCCCACCTGTACAGATGCCCACAGCAGTGGACTCAGGATGGACCCCACTTCAACGGGCAGAAAGAGTCAGGAATGTCTAGAGGCCTTTGGGTGAATTATCAAAAATTACAATGAGCAATGAGTTAAAAACAGAAGTTAATATTTCTCTAAAAACCAAAGTAGGTGTAAGTCTTTAAAGAGGCAACTAGAAAAATAAGATTACAAAACTAGCTGTATCATTTCACCTCTCTAAAATACAAAAATGTGTGGAAAGTCTTACACCAAATGTCAGTCCCAGTCATGTATAGGTAGTAAGCCTATAGGCTTTTATTCTTGTTTCTTTCTCTCTGTGTTCTGATTTGCACACAGTAAAAATAATTTTTTTCTCGAGACAGGGTTCTCAGTGTAGCTTTGGAGGCTGTCCTGGAACTCACTCTGTAGACCAGGCTGGCCTTGAACTCACAGAGATCCGCCTGCCTCTGCCTCCCGAGTGCTGGGATTAAAGGCATGCGCCACCACTGCCCTGAAACATTAAAGTTTTCAGTAATTTAAAAAATCAAGACATAGTTGTGGGAAAAGGATAAAAATAGCATCAGGTTGTTCAGAAGAGGTGTGGGGAAGCCTCAGCTAAAGGGCCTTCAGCAGGACTGTGGACTCTCGGGGACCCAGTCAGGCCTTCCACTTTTTAACCATCCTTCCGTCCTTCCTTCCGCCCCGGAATTCACCACAGAGAGGTTCACAGTGAAGGCTCCAGCACACCGGGAACCCGACCTGAGCCGGAAGCCCCGCTTCCTGGTGGGTCTGCGGGCTCACCTTCTGCCCCAGGGCTGCGAGTGTCGCATGACCTGTGCTGTGCAGGGCTCACCCCGGCCCCATGTCACCTGGCTCAAGAACGACAGAAGCTTGGACAAAATCCCTGGGCTGTACAGCACGGACATGCTGGGTGTGTGTTCCCTCGTCATCCCCAGCGTGACCCTTCAGGACAGTGGCGAGTACAAGGCTGTGGCCAAGAATCCACTGGGTCAGGCTGTCAGCACAGCCACCCTCATTGTTACAGGTAATGGTGGCTGCCCTGGCAGGGGACCACGTGGGCATGGGAACAGAAAGGCAAGCCAGAGGACCAGCCTCTGGCCTCAGGGATGAGACCCCGATATCCCCCCTCCTCTCTGAGTATTCTATTATGTATTTAACTTAACCATCACGGAAGCTCCTGGGGTTTGACGTTGGCTACTTAAGGGGCCCATACTATCCACCTAAGTGTCCCCATGTGGCCTGGCACATGCCTCAGGATGGGACATAAGATGCTTGCTCTGCATGTCCTGTTATATCTGTGTCAGATAGGGGTGTTTAAGAGACCACGCTGAGTCTTTAATTGATGGGCTCCTTTTAGCAAAGCAAATAATATGTGTCCACAAGAAAAATGCCACTGTGGTGGCGCTGGGTCAGCCCACACCCAGTATTGCAGAGTCTTCACAACGGGCAGGTGTGGGAGGGGACACTGCCCTTCAGGATCATCTGAGATATGCCATGTCTTGCAGAATACAGCTCCTAGCCCCACTTGGCCTGGAATCCCAGCCTTGCCCCACCCCACAGCCACGAGATGGATGGGAGCAAGCGTTACTCTCGATGCCCACACTGGCGTGGGGAGCCAGTCCAGAGTGACAGCAGATGTTCCTCTGTGAGACGGGAACAAGAGGGCTGCTGGTGAGACGTGACCAGAAGGGCCAAAGTCGATGGAGAAGTAGCAGGGCGGTGGATGTGGTCTTGAGCTGAATCAGGGTGCCCCTGGCACTGTGGCTGTCTACCCCTGGATGGAGTTCCAGAGAGAGTGGCCCAGGGTGGAAGCTGAGCCACTGTGACCTCTGGAGTGGAAAGTCATGGGGGGCAGGGGACCTGGGTGAGGGCATCAAGGCTGTGGGTATGGGGTGTTCTCTGTACTTCATTAAAGCTGCAGACTAAGAAGGGTGAATTTTTTGCAGAATAACTTGGGGCTGGTGGGTTGGAGGAAGGATTCCAAAGCAAAGGCCTCCCGGTGGAGGATGGGTGGACTCTGGCTCCAGGGGAGAGTGGATCAGAATAGCGTTCACCTGCAGCAGGACAGAAAGCCAAGTTAGGTGAGAAGGTCTGTGGAGCAGACGCTCCTTTTTCCCGGCCCGTGCTCCCCACAAGCCACTGTCCTGCAGCAGGACAGAAGCCTCCCTAAATGTTGTGTGTATGGAGACTATAAGCCGGTTGTCCCTCCCTGGAGCCAGGAACAGGCTGACTGGGGCGAATCTATTGCAGTCTACCCTGGGGGCTCCTGTCAACAGAAGCCAGAGATCAAGGGGCGGGGGATGAATGTCAAAAGCATCTTCCTATGGACTGACAATGTGTGGTTGAGTTGAGGGTTCCACCAAGAGCGTCCCCCACAGGCAGGGACACCGATGCCTTTGTACAGAAAGGCTGTCGTACATTCCTGCCCTCACCAAGGGAGCTGCCTTGTCCTTGAATTTCCCCTGCGGCCTCTGCCTTGTGATTGCAGCAGGAGGAGACGGAAGGAAATTCTGGGGATTTGAATTCGGGTCCCATGCATGTGCAGCAAGCACTTTATCTACCACGTCATCCCCACAGCACCTGAAAAAATTATTAAAACACATACCACTCCATACTACATAGAGAGCCAACCTAGAAATAACCACCTTCAAATGGAGACACCTTGGCTCCATATTGTCATAACAGCAGAGGTAATGGCACTGTACCTCTCAAGCGTCTCCCCAGTTCTGTGGTGTCCCTGCTCAGGAATCAAGTGTTGTATGGATTTCCCTGAGGGGTCTGTTTCTGCCTCTCAAAGTTATCCACAGGTCGGTGGTGTCTGCTGTTTCTATTCATCCCGGATAGAGAGGGCAACCACTAGCCAAAGAAACAGTTCTGCCCAGCTCTTGCTTAGTGACAGAAATTAACTAAGGTTGCTTACAGGAGCCCGGGCATGCTGTGGGTACCACAGTAATGACGAGACTCACCCCCACATCACTAACTCCTGGGGACGGAGAGTCATGCAACTCTGTGCCCCATGAGCCTTGCGAGCCCTTCCGTCCTTCCATGAATGTTAGTGTTCAACCTTGTGAGGGTCTCATCAAAGTAACCACAGCTGTTCTGATTTTAATATGGCCATGGCTATGCCATGTCCAAAGGACGCAGTTCCATAACACAGACATCTAAAAGAATTAAACAGGAGTTCTGGATAAGAAGATGTAAATAAAAATAGTCTGTACTTCCGTAATCATCAGAAATCAATCAGAAAGTATCATTTTAAAAACATTACTGCTTTGGGTGGCAATGAATACATGAAACACTTCGGACTAAATAGAACAAAGATGAACAAACTCCACATGGAGAAATAATAAAACTTTACTGGGAAAATAAGGCATAAGTGATTTGATATACTATATCCATGGACAAGAAGCTAATATAATAAAGGCAGCGGGGTCACTTAGGAAGGCAAATAATCACTTTGGGGTGAATATTTCATCCACAGCTGAGTGTGAGAGTGGTATTAACAATGCTAATCTTGTTACAAAACAGGAGTGCAGGATGTTTGTGCTCAAAGTTAACCACACAGCCCTTTGTGGCTGTCATTCCAGCCTGTTTGTCCTACAGTTGATTGCGTAGTATCTGCTCCCTGCCCTGAGCACTACCACCTCTTCCCTGCTGTAACCCCTCTCTGGGCAGACTCCTAGTGTCTCAGCTAAGACAGGGGCACCGTGGGTTGTATTAGGTAAACCAGGCATGCACCTTTCATCTTTCAAGTTCTCAGGTAGCCCCTGCTCAGGATGGAGGTGAGCACAGCTGGAGGCATGAAGGTGAGCACAGCTGGAGGACAGTGCACGGCAGACAGAAGTCAGTGGAGTCTCAGATGGGCAGAGGGGGATGGGCTACTGCTACACAGCCCTGGGTTAGAACAGCCTCTCATTTGGCTTCATGCTCTCCTGTTACCATCTTCCACCGTATCACAGCATTTCTTTACAACCGAGAGGCTCTGTGGTTTCATTGTGCACTGACTGGCACCAGCAGTCATTCTAAGCGATGCACAGACTATTACCACGGGTGCTTACACTAATGCTACCACTGAGGTCAGAGAACAGCTTTTGGGTACCATGTGGGTCCCAGCGGTCAAACTCAAGTCGTTGGGTTTGTCACAATCATCCTACCCACTGCATCATCTCGACAGCCCCTCGACATTGGCTTTGTCCATGGTCCTGAGCTCATTCTTCCCTGGCTTTAGGAAAGGCCCAGGGCTGGCCTGGTGTGGTGGCATACATTCAGAATTACAGGAGGACTGCTAATCTGAGATTAGCCTAAGCTGGACAGCAAGACCCGGCATCTAAATACAAGGGCTGGGGTACAGATCAGCGGTGGAATGCTTGCTGGGATTGGTTCAGGACCGTTCACGTCCCAGAACTGCAAAAGCAAACAAAACCCACACTGTTGGATGGCTGTTCGTTGGTTTCTGAGCACCTGTAGAGAGGCTGTGTGTGCTGAAGAGCTCATAGGTACCGAGTCCTCTGTGGTTTTGACCACTGCCTCTGACTATGCTCTCCCACATGTCTACAATAAACTTTCTTTTCCACCCTACCTAGGAGAGGTCATGTTCATGCATTTTCCTTTTTATTATTTTATTTTATTTATTTTTTGATCCAGTTAGGAGGTAGGTTAGGGTCTCCTATCTCTCATAGAAACCCTTTCTGCAACACCAGGACCACAGACAATGCCTGGGCCAAGACCTGAGGTATGAGAGACTTTGTCAAGTCCCCACCGCTATCTGTGGCTGTTATTGGTGTGGAGACGTACACACGGTTCTGTCCTGCTTGTCTCTGCTTCCAATACCGAGGATGTTCCGGCACTGGCCTTTCTCCGTCCTGGCTTTGCTCCCTCCAATGTTTTATGAATGCCTTCCTACGCTTGTGCCCTCCTGCCCAGAGGTGGCTTGGCCTCACCTGGTGCCCTGTAACAGGTACCTTCCCCAGGATGTCTGTGACATGTGCATCTGGTGCAGGAATCGCACAGAGTCTAGCGCAGCTGTTCTGGCTTCGGTGTTTGTTGTCTTGTTTTGTTTTGTGCATGCCCCAGGCAGCACCAGGCCCTGCAAGGTGCACTCACAGCTGGGCTTCTCCTTGTGGGACTCCCTGAGAAATGTCTTCACCTAGGGGAACAGTTCCAAAGTCTACTCTAGGGACTGGTGCTATGAAGCCATGTGACGCTGGATGCAAAGCAGGTCCTGTCCAAAGTTTGGAGGGCAGCCTTGATGCAAGACGTGAGAGCGCCCTCTGGTGACCATGAAGGAACTGCAGCCTCACATGAGTGAAAAAGGCTCTGAGGGCAGCTTCCAGCAGTGAAGGGTTTAAGGGAAATGCCAGGGGTCCTTCCTGGAAGAGGGAGCTGGAACAAGAAGACTGATTCCCTGAGCACCGACCTATAATCTGATGACCCACTTTAAACATCACCCCTTAAGACTCTAGGGATCCATTCAGTTCACTGTGGGTACAGAGGATGGGGTTGCAGCTAGACTACTGCTGGGCTGCAGCTGGGGTCCCTAACCCTGCCAACTCCACATCTAGGCATGAGTTCAGGGCACTCATGGAAACAACAAAGTATAACTCCCTCAAAGAGCAAGTAAAGTCCAGGGAGGGAAAGGGCCTTTCCTAGAGTCACAGTGAATTAGTAGCAAATCCATCTAGTTCTGGATTTGCAATTAAGTGTTCCACAAGCACCTCTAGCTCAGGGCTCCCTGGATGCCTTGGTTAATCAAGCCTCCCCCATTAATGGTCTCTTACCTTGGACAAGTTAGTTAACATTGTTGAGTCCGGTTTCTCATCTGCAAAATTAAAGTCCTTGTCAAAACAATGCCGCCTTTCCGTCAAGGTACTATTGTTATTTCTAAATCCCGTGTGCCACTGCCCCATACCCGCCTGACTCCCCAAGGTGGGGGGAGGCCATTGTGGTCCTGCTCTCTCCCCATGGAGGAGCTTTGGGAGCTGGAGCTGGTGTAAGGTTCCCAGACCAGGGTACCAGTATCACGAGGTCCATGCAGCAGGGCAGAGCGCAGCAGGGCAGAGCTGGGAGAGACCACCACCTTGGGCTTCCTACGACACTATTGTACACCACAGTTTGTTCCAGATATACCACCAGGGGGTGCTATAGGCCTTGCAGCTGGGCTAGGGAGGTCTTGGATGCCTACAGTGGGGAAATATGCCGGACAGCTTGACAACAGAGGGGCAAATGATGGGAGAGGAAGGAAGGCTGGAGCTTTGGGTGCCTGAGGATTGCTGTTCGTTCTCTGAAGTCGCCTCTCCCTCTGGGGACACCTCAAGCTGTCCCTGGGAGCCCAGTTTCTGACCCGGAAAGAGACATCTCCTTCCTGTCTGCCTTCTGCAGTTCTCTACGTGAGCAGCCCTCATCTGGGTCTTCTGGAAGTTGGAGCTCAGCTCCGAATGTCCACCAGATGGGACTGAATGCCAGCCAGAGGACAAGCTCTTTGACAGACAGACTGGTGCCACTGCTTCTGGCTGCGCCACCCCCGTCCCCGCTCTGCTTAGCCCTCCAAAGTCTTCCCTGAAATTCCTCGCTCTGCTTCCTCCCCTCGGGGATCCTAGGCAGATTTCAGGCTTCCTTCTGTACCTCTGCTGGACACTGAAGACGTGGAGAGCAGAACAGAGGGGTCTGTCCTACATATCACCTCCCTGTCTCTTCTGTCTCTCTGGGGACCCAGTAAGGGCGGAGTTCCTTCAGAACATCGGTTCGGATGACCTGGACAAGACTGCAGAGTCCAATCTAGGGGCAAGGTGACAACAGACATGACTGATGGCAATGAAAAGGAAACCAGGCCTCACCAGGGGCTCCGGCTAAGAGCTGGCTCGGAGCTCCCAGGGAAGGCATTCTCCCTGGAAGATGGCGTCGGGTTGGTCCTTCCCTCCTTGCCCATCTCAGCCTGGAGAATCTGGTGGAGCTGGCTAAGAGCACAGAGAGATGTCTCAGGGTGCGGCCTCAGCTGCTGGCAGCTCTGTCGTATTCCAAGGACGCGATGTCCTGGGTGAGGTGCCGCGATGTGGGGCACAGGCTGGTGAGGGAGGGGCCCAAGGGAGGAGGCCGGGAGCCTCTCTGCCTTAGTTGTCCTTGTGGAGCAGCTGAGCTGCAGGCCCACAGCTGATGGGCTACGCTGACGTCAGCTTCGGGTGTTCTTCTCAGCCCCTTCAACAGGGCCTACCATCTCCTGGCTTCCCTTACACGTCTTAGCAGTGTTCTAGACTCCGCTAGTCCTGGCCAAGTCCAGCCATCCAGTATGCTTCCCCCGGCAGCTCTCAACGGGTCACTCCTGCCTGTGTGGACCTTCCTCCAACTCAGAAAAGCCAGTCCCATCCCGCTGTTTCCTTGCCTCCTGCTCCCAGTGGCAGGAACAAACAGCCAGGGCCTGTCTGCCAGTTTCCAGCAATCGTGGGCACGGACATAGTTCATGCTGCAGGGTGTGAGACCCATCGCCAAGCTGCATTACAGCATAGAGAATCTACTCATGTTCTGGCTGAGACCCCCCTGCGCAGAGCAATCGGGTGCCCCTCACACCAGTGTCCTGTGCCATCCCTGGTGCCAGCATTAGTTGGTGCAGCCGGGTCACAGTCCCCGAACTGGAGTAAAGTGTGTTGACTTGGGAAAGGTGGGCATAGAGATGTGGGACAGAGTAGGCTGCCACAGAGGCGAGGGTGGCATGTGTGCACACAAGGACCCTCCTGGAGGTCCAGTCTAGTCTCCACTTCTTATGGTGCTGTTCCGGGTGACAGCAAAGGAAAAGCCCCGTTTTGCTGAGCTGACAGTTTTCAGTTCTCTGCTGGGAACTGTGTGTTTGCCTTCTAGTGATAAAGGATCTGGTCCCCATTGTTCACCTTGGCAGCACTGCAGGCCCTTCCCAATTCACTGAGCAACCCAGGATCTGGGAACCCCTGCTTCCGGCTGCACCTACCCCGGTGGGTCTTACCATGGAACTGGATAGTGTCGGCTTCCATCAAGGAGCTGGGGACCCATGAGCTCCTTTGTTCCTTACCAGTGCGCTAAGTCATATAGGTGGGCAATGAACACCCCCTTCCAAGTTCTGGGAAGGCTGGGCCCCATACTGTTATAGGAAAACTCATAAGGGGGCAGATGGCAAGGCCAGCTATGCCTCACAGCAATTATGAGAGGTTAGGGAGGGGAAAAGATGGGTTTGACCCAGGGAGGACAAAGTGGGGGAGATCTCACCTATTCCAGCTAATGTGGGTGTGGTGTGGCTGTTTGCTATTGGCTGTATCTAGTAGACCTCCTACCTGAAACCTGGCATCCTCCAGGGAGGTGTCACCCAGGAGCCCTCCCATTGCACAGCCAGGAAGGACTACCCCCTTGCCCAGAAGGAGGCCAGGCAAGATCTAACAGGGCCTGAATTCCCAAGAAAAAAATGTACCAGGTGCACGGCACATGCACTGTTTGAACACCTCCTTCCCTGTCCTGGGGAGGTTCCATAGTGGGGGATACTATGGGCTCCCAGGTAAGAGTTACTGTTCCTCTGGCAGCACCCACGTTACCCCCCATACACACACACACACACACACACACACACACACACACACACACACACACACAACCTGCGTCAGAGGAGCTGTCCGCGCTTGCATCGGGCTTCCCAAGCGATGAGACACAGCTCCCAGCTTGCCTCCCCAAGCCGCTGGCAGCTTACACCCTGTCATCTGGGGTGGCTCTAGCTCCCTTTGTGCTTCCAGATCCCCTGTCCACAACTGGCCCATGACTGCTCCCAACTTTCCCCATGGGCAGTGTGTCTATGTCCTGTTCCTCTGTAGAAGGGAGGGCAGTGGGGAGATACTGGGAGATGAAGCTGCCGGCGGAGGAATTCTCTCTCTCTCTCTCTCTCTCTGTCTCTCTGTCTCTCTGTCTCTCTCTCTGTCTCTCTCTCTCTCTCTCTCTCTGTCTCTCTGTCTCTCTCTGTCTCTCTGTCTCTCTGTCTCTCTGTCTCTCTGTCTCTCTGTCTCTGTCTCTCTCTCTCTCTCTCTCTCTCTCTCTCTCTCTCTCTCTCTCTCTCTCTCTCTCTCTCTGACTCCCTGTCTCCCCAAAGGGGGCAAGAATGAAGACAGAAAGGGACAAAGGACACGAGTAACAGCTTGGAGGCAGGTGCTGATATGAACGCCTGGGAAGGAAGGACTGGACAGAGATTCAGGCAAAAATGTGCACACACAGATGGGTGTGACTGGCCTTGTCTTCTGGATGTGGCATCCATCTTGTCCCTCCCAAGGAGCCACACCCATCTCTAGAAGTTGCTGCAGTCTTTTCTCCTTAGGCTTTTGTGAAGAGGCACGTACATAACTTCTCTCCTTCTGAGTCTGCCTCCTTCCAATATCTTTGTAAAGCCATTGAGACACAGTCTTCCTCCAGCAGAATGCACAGGCCTGAAGCGTACATGTTGATGGGTTTTGGTAAATGCACAAAAGCCAAGACAAGTTGTATCCCCAACTCTGGGTAGGAACGTGTAGCCACAGCCTGTGTGGCGGTCACCATTGTGTCCTACGGTGGCACAGGGTTCATCTGGCACAGGGTATCAGTCTATGGAATGGCTTTCCTTGACCGATTTGCCTTCCTTGTACACAGGGGCTCCTCACACTCTGAGAAGGGGCTTTGGGCGTTCTGGCTTGGTATCACTCCACCCAGCTGGTAGGCTGGACCACTCCCATGGCCGCGGCCCTCCTCTCCTTTGGGTTCTTATGGCTTACTGCTTTCCTCCTCTTACATGCCCTGCTGAGTGCACAGAATCCAGCAAGGCAGGGAACTGAGTGTCCCACCCACACTGGATGCTGACAGCCAAGGCTCAGGAAGCAGGGGAGGGGTGGGCTCTGACACCCGAGTGTGAGCAGTCCTCTATTCCTAAGCCGCATTCAGCACACACACTAGCTTCATCCTTATTTTCCGAATCCCAGTCTCACCAGGATTTGGAGCAAGACATTTGTTTCTCCTCCAATCAGAGGATGAGGCAGTTAAAAAAAGATGAGTTCCATCTTTTAAAAAATGAGTTTCCATCTTTTAAAAAAATTCTTGATTTTTATTATTTTAAAATTTCACGTTTATTTCACTTCCTGGTTCTATGCTTGTGCCTTTGAAAATTTCACAATGATTTTTTTTCTGACCCCCCAATAGGGAGAGCACACTTGATCCTGTCGCAGACACATTTGACTCACATGGGCCAACCTTAGACCCTGCTCGTGTGGCTTTTTTGTTTTAGACAATCTCATTAGGACTTTAGGTCTCCACAAGAACCCTTCAAGGTCTGCCTCGGTATACACCACGGGCATCCCAACCTTCTTTGTATAACAGTAAACAATTCTCTGGCCAAGGGTTCAGAGCAGCCTGATTTGGTAGAGGTTGTACTGTAGGGAAGCCTACAACAGCATGTCAAATGCTGGAACATTCGGAGTGACTCTAACACTGCCTCCTCCCCCAAAGGAAAATGAAGTGACTTCCATCTCTCTTTTTCTCTTTCAAACTCTATTCACACCTACAGCAAAGAGGATAAAGGTGGAGCCACTCTGGTGAAACTGGCCTTGAGGAGTTCATACATAGTCCCACTCCCCAGGAGCAACCAGCCTCTGCCCATGTAGCTCTAGATGGCTTCAGTGAGACCCTTGAGTTCCAAGACACACACATTAAAAACCGTTCTTACTGAGAGCTTGGAACATGGTGGGCAGGCTCTTCCTTGAACGGCAGCTAAGGGGAAAGAGACCAAGCCTGCAGTGAGTGCCTACAAGGTGTGAGAAGTCTTTGGATTCATGCTCTCATTAATTCCCACGGCCGTCTGCGAGCAGGTGTTCCCACAGTGTTTCATAGGTGATGAGGTGTCTGGCCGGACTGAGAGGAATGTGCCTAGCATGACATGGCTGCTACCAACAGAAACCCAGCTCTTCCCAGGAATGTGTGCTCATAACGAGGAATCTAACAGTGGAGGGTTAGCTGCTTCAGCTGGGGATGACTGCGGCGGTAGGAAATTGACATCATTGAACAGTCACGCAGCAAGCATTCCAGACATGGAGTGGGATGGCAAGGTCATGCAACATGGAGTAGACTATGACCAGTGACTGTTACCACCAGGAGGCCTAACTATTGCATTTCCTCCTCCCCAGGACGGTAGCTGGTGGGGACTAACCTTCCTCTAGGAAGGCTGTGGCAAGGCAGACTGGCTTGCTGTCCAGGGGAGGGATGATGGAGGCCTCGCCCTGTGAAGATCCTATGTCACAAGACTGGCGGGTGGCTAGATTCCTGGGTGGGATCCAAGGGCCTCATAGAAGCCACCTGGACTTACTGGGGGCAAAAGGAGAAGCTCCTGGCACTGGAGTTCGGGTTTCACATGCTTTATTTTATGTGGGCAGGTCTACTCTCATCTGTTTATGTTTTAGGATTCCTGGATATGGAAAGATAAAGAACTCCTTAGGCTCTCTGGAGTCTCTAGGCCTCAGGCTCTTCCAGACTCAGGTGAGGCCTCATGTACATCGATGAGGTTGGTTCCCTCTGAATAGCAAGCTTGTGGGGCCAGGGATTTTGTGACCCACTTGCCATGGCTTCTCGGGCCCTTCACTGGGCTATCGGCATCATGTTAAGTGGAATCGTAGGGAGAGTATTTATTTGGCATGCTCTTGTGCCCTAGTTCTTTCAGAGATGGAGGTCCAGGGGGACTTGTCTCTGACCTTAGTCACTTCCCTGCCCAGGAAGGGGGCCTGTTGAGAGCACAGTTGTTGGGAAGGAGGCCTGAAATTGGTTTTCCTTCCACTATGTAGAGCTGTACCGTATTGTGGCAGGCAGGACCAGAGAGCAGAGGGAGGAGAGGAAGGTAAGAATGGCTGATTTGGGGGACCAGAAAAAAGTGGAGAATTGAGAGCAAGTGTCCTCCTACCACTGTGGAGAGAAGCAAGGGGAGTCACAGTTATGAATGAGTGAATGAATGAATTTTTAGTGTGCTTCTTTGGTCCATATTGACCTCCTTGGATGGAACCCTTGGTTCCTTTGCATTAAAAATCTGTGTTGCATGGTACCAGACATGGCTAAAGAGTCTGGATTTCAAACATTGTATATAGGAGGAAAATGACATAAAATTTTACAGTAATTTAAATGAAGTTTTTTTTGAAATATCAAATACTACTTTGATATATTGACTTAAATAAATATAATTAAATTTAAGTTTACCAGCTATTTATTTTTGCATGTAGTCATTGAAAAATTGCAAATTACGTGCATAGTTCACATTCCATTTATTTTAGATCACCCTTCAAGCCTGGTCAGATGACCAGAGGCCAAGCAGTTGGGCTGGACTCGCAGCTAGTCACAGCCTGTCAAAGCCAGTGGAGAACTGAGCCTATGGAGGAAGGCTGGCCGTGCCAGGTCCCCAGATGCACGCAGTCTGAGGAGGGCCAGGAGTGGGAAAGAAACAGCAAACGTGTCCATCAGGAAAGGGACCTCTGGTGCGTCTTACCCCTCTTCATGAACTACATGACAGACACGTGGGATACATAATCTTACCTCCATTTTATGTCTGAGAAAACAGACTCTCAGAGGCTGACACAATTACCGGGGTCACGGGAATGGTGAGTGACAAGGCAACAACGTGAATCAAACTTATTGGATTCCAAAGCCTTCGCTCTTCACCTGCAGTTTGTCTCACAAGGTATTTCAGAGCCCTGGAGGTGGAAGTGAGATCTGGGACTTCTGTCTGAAGAGAAACAAATGAGCTTCATCCATCAAAGCAATGACGGACAGTTGCTTACTGGAACTGTTCTGGGTCCCTCTGCTTGTCTGGGTCTAGAGTTCTTTTCTGGCTACTTAGGAAGAACTGAACAGCTTTTCCAAGATTATGTAGGTAGGTCTGGAGTTCAAGGCCAAGACTCCTGTACTATGATAGAAGTACTATCCCGGTAGTGACCAGATGCATCCAGGACGTCAAAACCCAGGCACAACAAGGCAGCTGGTTCAAAACAAAAGCCCTGAGTTGTGGGTCCTAGAGCCCTGGGTTCTGGGGAAGATGAGGAAGACCGAGACCATTTTATTGCCACTTGCTATGTAATTAATGACTTAATGACCTTTTGGAAGGCAAGGAGCAGGAGAGCCATTTATGACCTGGAGAGCGTGACCCCAATTGAGAGCTGAGTCTCCATGCCCTGCAGGTCTAGTGAGTAGATTCATCACCATGGCCTTTGCCTGCTGCTGCAGCATCCTAACCCTCCTCTCTTCTCCCTCAGGCATGGAGACCTCCATGAAAGAACTGCAGTCAAATCCAGGGGCAGCTCAAGGGTGCTGGGAGCTTGGAAGCTGTTCCCAGTGCCTACACCTTGCCTGTAGGGCCATGAAATGTTGTATGGGACAGTGGGTACTACATCTCACCGCACCAATCATTACTCCAGTTCCTCTCTGGTCTTGACATGATGGGCTAGTTCTGCAGCTATCCCTGCAGCCTACACACACACAGTCACAGGGTCGCCCCTTGGAGCCTTTAATATGAGCTGCCCTCCCTGCAGCTGAGACGTGCCCCTCTTCAGTGCTCTGGTAAACCACTGACTTGGACGATAGGTCTTCACAGTGTTGTCTCTGATGCATTCCAGTTCCTGAAATTCTTCATGCTTCTGTCTACAAGGTTCTTCATCTTCTTTTTCTCTCTGACCTCAGTTTTTTGTTGTTGTTGTTGTTGTTTTCATTTACAAAATGGAATTCCTACAATGTAGATGAAGAACGGGTAAAGAGGAAGCAAAGCGTGCAGTGTCTGGCAAAAGATGCATCCCCCACCAACATGGCCCGTCAGCAAGGCCCAGGCCGAACTGCACAAGCTCCGAAAGCTTTCCATCCATTCTGTCATCAGAAGGTCAAGACGGGTCAGTAGGGAGTCCTAAGTGTCCATTCTCATCCTTATTTCCACCAAGCTTTTAGTATTTCTAAGCAATAACTTCAACAGCTTAAGTCAAAATGGTACATGCTTATTGTAAACATCCAAGCAGCTCCAAAGTATGTAAGGAAAGAATAAACCACCCCAAATCCTGTCCATCAGAGTAAACAATATAAATATCAACTAAAGATCAGTTCTGACATGTCTCCAAATATATAGGTAGGATGGTGGATAAGTAAACAATTCTATAATTTTGTGATAATATAACAGATACATTTAAAACAACTTGAAAGTATTAATCTATTTGTACTCCCATATAAGAGAAGAAAAAAGGAATTTGAAAGCATTCTTCAGTCTTTGATGAATGTTTCATAACCATGAGAGACATTTGTTCCTATGAGATCTATGAATAAGAAAATTTATTTTTAAAAATTATACTTTTTAATATGCTTTCCTTTAGACGGCCTGGCTGACAAGCCACGAAGAGAGAGAAAATGGCCGGCTCCTCAGCTTCATCCCAACCCCCCTTTCCCTACCTCTTGACTTTTGTTGTTCATATGATTTTCATTTTCTTGTAAGTCTGGCTCTTTTATACCCGCTCTGTAAAGCCGTGTGACTAAATGGAGGTGAAGCTCGCTATCAGCCTTTCTTCCCTGGCTTCTCCGTTCAGGACATCCATGACCAACTCATTCAGGGCTCACAGAATAAACCTGGGGCCTTGTGCATGCCAGGCATGGTCCACCACCGAGCCCCACCTCTGGATGCAGGGCAAGCTGCATCCAGAGATGAGCGTCAGGTGTGGTTTAAGATGGCTCCTCACACCTGAGGCTCTGTTGACTTTAAACTGGGGCAGGACTGACCTGAGCTAGCTTTCTTCCTCTGTTTTTGGGAGGCATTGCTTTGCTGTCGTCTGGAACGAGGGTTAGTCTGCGTTGAGCCTGAGTTTTTCCTCCTGTAACCATTTGGCTTTGTGCCTTGACACCTGAGAAATTCCATGGGCTTTAAAGTTCAATACCTCCGCTGTGTCCCTGTTGATCCCTCTCCAGTTTTCTCTGCTGTAGCCTGTGCTCATATCTTTGCACACTCCGTTCCTTACCGAAAGGGAGTTTTTCCTTAATTGCACCTCCAATATATTTTCGGATTCATTTGCCTGTCTTTATGGATAGCAATTATTTTTATATTACATGGTCTTCATTTGTTTTTGTTCCCGAAACCTACCATGTTGCTTTTGGTCTCTGATTCATTTTCTCCACATCGATGATAATGGCCTCAAGGCTTTCTGTTAGGCCATTCTATTCCTAAATCTTAGTGGACATACAACTTATATATCTAATTATTAGATGCCTGTTTGGATTTGGTTTCCCACCCCTGTGCCCTGTCTCCATCTCCTTCAGTTTTATAATGATCTAGTCTTTAAAGTCAGGCCCCACCTTGAACCAGGAGGTGCCGGTGGAGAACCAGTTCCTGGCCTTTGCGTGGGTCCTCTTCCCTAGGGAGTTCTTGGAGCCCCTCTTCACTGTGGCCCTCCCCTGCTCCCTCCCCCGCCCCACCAGGTGTTTTCACAGTGGCTACACCATCTCTTTTCATTGCTTATGCTAACATGAGCAGCTCTGTCCACACCCTCTATTTGCTTTGATATCAAGCGGATGAATCACATCTGTCTTGTATTGTTCCCTGGATTGCCTCATGCCTGTAAAGCTTGCCTCATGCCTGAGGCCTCCTCAGAAACAAGGCCGCGCTTCACTCTTGCCTAGCCTGAGTGCCTCTCCCTGGCACATGCTGGGCACAGGCACATAAAACTGATGTCTGAGCTTGGATAGAGGTGAGTGGAAATTGGAGCTGCGCTACCATCTTCTCAAGCCTAAAAGGCTTCCTTTCCTTCTTTTTAAAATGCAAATACAGAGGACTCCGAACAGTTCCCAGAGTTTACTGAGGAAAAGTTAGATCTATTTAGAAAACATAACTTTGTCAAGGGAAAAGGATGGTGTTCAGCATAGAAGAGGCCTGCCATGTTGGTGGAATGGCTTAGAAAACATTCTCCTACAGACAGGGGAAGTATGAGCTGCAGGGTTTTGCAGGGCAAGCTGCATCCAGAGATGATGCAGAACCTCCCCCCTCCCCCTGCTGCCACACACACACACCTCCACTAGTCCGTGTCATGGCAGCATTAGTCTAAGTGACTGACAGGTAGACTCTTGCAATTCGCCAAGCCATCAGACTTGGAAGATAGAAATTGAGAAAGACCTGCCGGTAACATAGAGGAAAGGATGATACGGCAGAGTGAGGAGTACCAAAAGCATACAGGCCAAAGGAATTGAAATCAGGAACTTGACCAGATATTTGTGTGCCCAAGTCGATAGCAGAATTCTTCGGAGATGGAAACAATCCAAGTGTCAGTGACATACAAATAGACAAAATGTGGTATATACACACAGTGGAATATTACTCAGCCTCAACATGGTTGGAGATTTTGGTACATAATATAACATGAGTGGCATTTGATAGCATTTTATGGTAAGTAAAATAAACTATGCTAATAGGGCAGATGTTCTGTGAGTGTACTTTCACAGGTTCCCAAAGTATTCAAATCACAATAACGGAAAGTAGGATGTATTGGGACTGGAAAGATGGCTCAACGGTTAAGAGCACTTACTGCTCTTGCAGAGGACTGGGTCTTGGTTCTCACAACCACCTGTAACTCCAGTTCCAAGGGGCTCAGCGCCCTCTTCTGACTTGCACAGTCTCCTGCACTCACACGTGCACAAACACACACACAATAAATGAATGAATAAAATTTAAACTTAGAAAGAGAGAACTTAGGATGTAGTCATGAGAGGCTGAAGCAGGGGATATGGGTGTTTCAGGATGGGATGGCCAAATAGTTCTGGAGATGAGTTCTAGGGATGGCTCATGCAGTTGTGAATGCTACAGTGGTATTCTTCTGAATGGCTTGGGTGGGATATTTTGCCAAAGTATGAAAATATGCAAAACAGTAATTGGACTTAAAATTTATATTCTTGAGCCGGGCGTTGGCGGTGCACGCGTTTCATTCCAGCACTCAGGAGGCAGAGGCAGGTGGATCTCTGTGAGTTCGAGACCAGCCAGGTCTACCTAGCGAGTTCCACAGGCTCCAAAACAATACAGAGAAACCCTGTCTCGAAAAACCAAAAAAAATTATATTCTTGAGCCCCAGAACAGACCTGGAAAGACTCCTAAATTATGTCCCCTTTCAGGAGTGGGTTGTTGGGGCTGGAATGTAGAACCTTGAGCTTGTCCATGAAGTACTCTCGCCCTGAGCTGTAGCTGTGGCCCCTGAAATGTGCCTCTGGGGAAAAGCCCCTGAGAGAGATTTCTTTATGCTATCTAGTCTGGAACCCATGGAAGAAATAAAAACACCTGAAAAGTTACAAGCAACTGGGTCAGAGGCATCTGTGTAAATGATGAGAGACTACACCCAGGAACCTTCTGGAAACCTTTAGCGTTACCATCTGTGTGCTGGTCCCAGGCTATCAGCTCAGCAACCTGCCCTTTCTGGTAACTACATGGCTGCCCTAGTAGCAGCAGTAGACAAAGAGAGATGGGTAGAGAAAGGATCCCTCAGCTCACCATGCCACTATCTAGAGCTGTTCTCAGGGTTAGAGATCTCACAGTGGGTAAGGCCAATACAACCCCTGACCCCTTTCATCATTGTAAGACTCCCTCGTGCACGGGCCTCCCACGTCTGGGTCTCAGTGTGACTCATAGTTCACAGAGATTTCCACCACAAGCAAGAGTCCATGGGAGGCACTGGGAAGACGGTGGACACTGGCTGATGGCCAGAAGTACCATGTGCCATCCTGAAAGGTAGGCAGATGGAGTCATCTGGTCAGTGGGGATGCTGTCGTCATTGTTTTTATTCCTTGTGGACCAGGCTCCTCTTTACTTTGCTAGAAAGGGTCCACTTAATTAGCTACCATGGGCCCTAAGCAGGAGGATGCTGCAAGGTTACCTGAGTGGCAATCCCAGAATGGGACTAGAAGTCTGGGAGACTCATTTCATGTTTCTACTTATGCTCTCTCTCCTTCCGTCTCTGCAATGGATTCATGACGCCTCCATGCAAGTCAACAAGGCAAATGGGCTGCCATGAGCAGGTGAACCAGAAGGGGAAGTCCTTGTCCCTAAGAGCCAGGTGGGCTCGAAACCTACAGCACTCAGGACACTTTTGTGGCCTCAGTACTAGTACACGCGTTTCTCTGCACAACACATTGCACACTGCCCACAAGTCACCTGCAGTCGCCTCCATGCCTCTGCCCTCACACCCCTCTCTCTGTCCAGAAAAGGTAGCACTAGAAAGCAGCGACACTGTTGGAACAAGAACTAGTTCTTCTGATGCCGAGTCCCAGCGTGCTCCTCTCCCCAGGCTTGCGTTGAGTTTCCTGTGCAGTACATTTGATGGCTTTCAAATCTCTACTGTGTCGTCCAGAACTTTTTTTCATCCCTTTCCCTGAAGCTCTTCCTGGATCAGACAAAGCAGGGAGGCTTGTCATCCAGGAAAGGGTGTTTAAGAGGGATAAGAAAGAGACTTCAAGCTGACAGAGTTAGAAGTGACTCAAGCGTTCTGCAACTAAGAAACAGACCAGGAAAGGTTGGAGGTGGGCAGGATGAAGCCTGCCCCCTCCTCTACTGTCAGATTCAAAACCAGGGGGAAGCCCTTTATGTAGAACAGAGAGGTTTGGTGGAAGACCTCAGGACAGGAGCCCTGCTCTTCACCTATGAGGGCACACACCCAAGACCCCTACAAAGGATGGCTACAGTCCCCGGGGACCACCACGTCCCCTAGAAAAGCAGTCTGAGAGCAAGGCAGAGGACAGAACCTCCCAACACCACGCTCCCATGAATGTCCATTTTGGGCAAGGGGCCCATCAGCAGGGCAGGACCAGCCCTGAACTGACTATTCACACAGTGACTCTGAATGGTTCCAAGCAAGACTGTTACACATAATCCCTTACTTGATTTAAACAGGAACAGGAAAGTTTAGTTTTTTCCCCAGTGTCATCATCCACAGAACTATGAACAATATGGCAGTTTGCCCTTCTCTGTACATTTAGGCATATTATATAAAATTTGCATATAGCAAATCCAAGCCTTCACATCTGGAAACTAAGACATGCTAATCACTACCAAAGGGTCCCAGCCTGCTGTGGAACCCGGGGGATCTGGAGAACTGGACAGACTGTGCCAGGGTCTGCACTCTGCCTCTACCTCTCCGGAGGCTTGGTCCTACATCAGGCTGCTGTTCCACGGCCATGTGGGTGAGTAATGCCATGCTGCTGTCTGACCAATGATGACAGTATAATTAGCACAAACAGCAATTAGGGTAATTGTTCTGTTTAGACATAACCAGACTTCACTGCTACAGGTTGGGAGAGAGGCCGTAACTCATCCTTTCCACGGGGCTGGCCCCTGCTGCTCTTGCCTATCCCAGCATCCTCCTGCAAACTGCTTAAGCTAGGGCAGATGGTTCAGAAGGAAGAAGCCCCTGCTTGGAGAAGGAGGCCCCTTAGATACGCCTCTCTCCCAAGCCAACAGAGGATGGGAGGCAAGATCATGTGGGGAACAAGCATGTCATCACCATGGAAACTGTCTGTCATCCGTGCCAAGCCTCAAACACTTTAGATAGTAAGTGGTTTCCCAGGGGAAAAGTAGAAGTGCAGATCCCCCTGACTCCCTGCCAGACACACCCCCAACTAGGTGTGGGCAGCTGAGACCATAGACTCTGCAGCCACAGTACAATCAAGGGGATTGGATGGAGGGACTGGAGGTCTAGTCTCCAGGACAGTAGAAAGGTGGAGGTCTTAGGGATGGAGGAGTTGTTAGAGATGAAGTCCAGTTGGGAGGAGCAAGGAAAGGCGAAAGCTCCAGGTTCCCGCAACTGCTCCAACCTACAGCGTGGGCAGCTGCTATAGGGGGTGTGGGGACCAGTGATTGTCATCATACACAGGATCATCTGTGTCTAGCAGTTTAATGGTCCTATCTCATTTTATCCTCCCCAAAAGCCTATGAGGTTGATCCACTCCCCTGCTCCACAGGCATGTGGAGTGAAGTGGTACCTGAGGAGTCCTTAGCTGGTGAGTGGTGTTAGGGCTTGGTCTTGAGCCAAGTCTTTTGGTTTCGAGCATCAGGTCTTAATCATAATATTGGCGGTCTTTTGTGTTTGTGCAGGGCTTTACAGCAATAAAGTCCTCTTACACATCTTAGCCTATTTGTTTTTTATTTTTCAGATGGTACCCTGGGGACAGTGGTGACGATGAGCCGATGGCACTTTACAGACCACGATTAGCTAGCTGGTTCCAAGTGTGCTACCTAAAGCATGGCATTCACCAGGGAGCCTGTTAGAAATGCAGAGCCTCAGGCCCTGCCCCATACCTGCCACACCACAATCTGTGTTTTAACAAGATCCCTCAGTGATTAGCTGCACCTTAAGATCCAAGAACTACCGACTTAGAGCATCTTCTATAAGCAAGCAAACTGAAACCCAGACAAGGCCATGACTTGTCCAAAGTCACACAGCAAGCTGGTAGCCAAAGCCTAGCCCAGAACCCTGTTTTGTATAAAGCCAAACAAAGAACAAAGGACTAGTAGAACAATGCTGTCTACCTCAGTGCCACTACAGCCCACCAGCCCTTCATACCTCATTGAGTTGGACAGGCTGTTTGGACTCCATTATGGTCATCTCTAAGAAGATGCCAATCCAAAAAAGAAAAAAAATTTCCTTCTACAACCTGGTAGGCCCTTCAGAACTTCGTGTACCAATGAGTAACTTGTTCAGACCCTACGCTTGCTCTGTTCTTGGACAAGACCTCAGTCTCCCCATTATTATAAAGTAACAAGTGGCCTCCCTAGAGCTCCCCAATGAGAGGCCCATAGAAAGACAAAGTCCTATTATGTTTTCTTGTGTTTAATTGTGGCTGCGTTGCTTTGACTGCCTGCAGACATCCCATTAAGTAGGAAAGTATGAAAATGATGGGCCGCCAGGCTGAGAGCCTGGCAGTTATGAGAGGCTGGGCTTCTCTGACTTCCTGGCAGAGAGGTGTAACTGGCTCCATAAATTCTCCTGGCAGAGGGGTGATGTCTCCGTGGCCACTTCACTTTGCTGAGAGCCACTGGGACATCATTCTTCTCTCAGCTCGGAGTAAAACCAACTATCAACACAGGTGCAGGGGCGGGTGGGGCCAGGGAATAAGTGGTTGGCTTCCTGGTGCTGGTCAAGAGCTGGCCCCAACACTGTGCCACTGCCAGGGATGGTGTCATTCTGGCACCTTCCATCCCTAGTCATGGGTCCCTATCCCCACCGAGATGCTTGCCATTACTGAGGAAAGCTAATGGCTCATGCTTTCCACGGGGGGGGATTTAGGGTCAATATCAATATCACATTCTTGTGCTCAAGCTCCCATGACCTAGTATCTAGGAATAGTAGAAAATTATTCTCTCCCCTCCCCAAGTTCTAGATGCCACAAGCCAAGAACCAAAATGTTGGCTTTATCTGGTGGTGGGGGCCTGTTTCATATTTCTTAGTTTTCAGAGGCTTTTGAACACCTTACATGTGGCAGCAGAGGTCTTATCACTGCCTCTGTCTCTACTTGGTCCAATCTGTGGCTCAGACCTCCATCCACCTTTCTCTTAGGAAAGTACTTGATCTCAGCTGTGGTCCAGCAAAGACCTCTTTCTCAAACGCACCCTGCCTCTCAAGCTCTGGTGGTAAGGATATTGATATTGGCAGGGACATTACTTAACTAAAAGGTCCCCAGAGACTATGCTCTTCAGCAGCTTTTCCTCCCAGAGATGTCTTAAGGAATGTATGGTGTGGCCTGGAGGAAAACATTTGTCTCAGGATCATAGTCAGGATCCAGCCTTGTCACTAAGTGGTGGTAGCTCTGGGCAAGTCCCATTCCTTCTCCAAGATCCAGTTTCTCATCCTCACAACAGGAGGAGGTGTCATAAGGAGGTGACTATACTTCTCAAGGAATTGAGGAGCAGATCCCAAAAGATACAGGACAGGAAGCCAAGACCATAAAACACTAGACAGATTTGAACATTATCAAAACAGATGGACAGGCAAATTTACCTGAACCAGCAAGTGATCCAAGAAAGCATTCATTCTTTGTGAGAATCCAAATGATCACTTTTGCAGCAATGAAAACAAACCCTGTGCCCTGAACTTCAAACCTACCTTGCCTGTTCCTGTGGTCTCCAGAATGCTCTGGATCCTATGGGCCCTCCAAATCCGATTCCCATGTCACCAGCCATTTCCAGCATTGTCCTTGCCCTCAGCTGAGTGCCACAGCCATGCACCTGGGATCGCTGCCTAAACTGAGTTTCAGGAATCAACAGGAGAGTCCTGGGTTCATACCTCTTGCCAACTCGGCTCCATTTTATTGACCAGCTTCCAAGAGAGTAGGAGTGAGGATAAAAATCCTCCATGATAAAGGCCACTTGGTCTTTCTTGGCATAGCAAAGGCTATTGGAGAGTGCCAGTCAAGGACAGGATATCATGTGGACAGCACACCCAGATGCTGCTTTGGAAAGGAGTGAGAACTACCTTCCTCAGGTCTTCTGCCCCTCTGCTCTACTCCCTTAGTTGTTGTGAGGACAGCAGAGTCATAAGTCTGGGGATGGTTAGAAGAATAAGGTATCAATGGATTCCCTCAAACCCCCAAGGGCTCTTTGTCAAAATCAGTCCAAGCCCTGCGTGTTCCCCAGCAATATCTAAAGTTAAGGCCACGTGGGTGTCTTCCAACATGGGATCTGGCGACAGGGATGCCATAACAAAATATGTGAACGGAACGCAGGTTGGCTAGATAGTCATTTATGAAGCATTTCAATATTTAGGTGGCAGGTGTCCTGGTGATACAAAGAGCTTAGGGTGCACCGAGGGACAGCGTGATGCCCCAAAGTGGGCATAAGAGTTGGCCATTTGTTGTAAGACTTGAGAGAGGAAGGGAGGGGTTGCTCCAAGGTGAAGGCATCCTGACAGTTATTGGGAAAGCTTGAGACGGTTCCAATGGACAGAGCTGCTTCTGATGGGCTCTGGTGCAATAGCAGCAATGTCTGGCAGAGAACCACAGTGACCAGGCATGGCTCCCACTCAGGTGGGAGACTCTAGACCCTTTGTTGCAACCCACAGCTTGGATTTTATTGAGCATAGTTGTGGGAGATGCTGTGGCTTGATACTGATGATCTTAACAAGAAGGTGCCTGACTTTCCATGGAAGGCTTTTGACTGGACTGATGGGGCAATACTGACGGGAGGCTTTGACACTCAGCAGATTCTTAGCCTGGCTTAAGGCCCTGGAGTCTCTTGGCTCCCACCAATGCCCATCCATGACCTGGCAGGCTGCCTGCCCAGCAGCTCAGAGCAGAAGCAAAGCAGGATGCCAGCTGCCTTGGGTGTGGCTGCCGTCTGGAGGCAAAGGCAGGTGACTCATCACATCACCAGCAAGCTGTGCAGGCCTGGGGTTGGAACTGGGCAGGTGACTGTGAGACAAAAAGGAAGAACACAGGGCCCCGCTGGGCTCCCAGGCACACACCCCAAGCTCCTACCAGATGCAACTCCCACCGGGCCTTTCCCTGGGCTGTGGCCCCACCTCCTCAATACTAGCGATTCTCGCAGTGTAAGACATTGCAAGAGCATTATAAGAGCAGCGCTTCCCAGCTCAGGCCTGTTCCAGCACTTTGCTCTCTCCCTTGCCTCTGAAGCATCAAGATCATCACCTCACCCCCCCCCACCATCCACCCAACAGGGAGAAGACCGGTGCCCCTGAGGTGGGAAGAGGCAGGGCTGGACACCGAGGATGTTCATCACAAGCCTACCTCTCCAGACCTCCCTATGCCAACGTGGCAATTCCAATAAGTCAAGGGATTCACAAGGTCTCTGGGGGGCCCTCCACCTCCCAAGAACCCAAGGGGGATAACAGGCCACTCTTGATATAAAAGAATTAATTCAAAGAGGGGTGGGGGAGGCAGGGACCAACAGTGGGGGGGGGTTGCAGTTTTAGTGGACCCTGGGAGGCGTTTGGCCCTGTTCCAGGGAGGAAGGGAATGCCTGAGGGACCTGCCATTAAGACAAAAGGACCTGAGGAGTATGGAAGACTGGTTGCTAGACAGGAGGTGGATGCTGCTGGAGAAAGAAGCAAGCCCTTATTAGCTTCTTATCAAGCACCTACAGGATTCCGTGTGTGTGTGTGTGTGTGTGTGTGTGTGTGTGTGTGTGTGTGTGTGTGTGTGTGTGTGTGTGTGTGTGTGTGTGTGGTCTATTTATGGATATAAGAACCCCGTGAGGAAGGTTTTACTAACGTGACATTACCAGTAAGGAAACTGAGGTACAGAAAGACTAAGTGGCTTACTGAAGGTCACACAGCTAGCAGTGGCAAAGCCGTGGTGCACACATTGTTCTGTTGACTCTAGAACCCCATTCTTGTCTTCCCAGGGCCCTTCTTGGAGTCTATTTTGAAGTGACTTTTGGTGTCTGAGTGAGGCAGGGACTGCCAGAACCCTGAGGTCCACCAGGGGTCACAGGGCACGACCACTAGCTGTAGGCTGAGGCGAGAGGGAAGGCCGGGCCTCAGGAAGACAGTGTGAGGAGGGCAGAGTAAGATCTGGGTTGGCAGGAGGGCAGGGCGCAGTACAAGTCTAGTGCTGACAGCTGCTGTCAGCCAGCGCTGGGCTGAATCCCTGCTACTATTCATCTCCTTCCCTCCCTGCTGGCAACTGCCCCACCCACCCCACCCAGAGAGACCAGAAGGGCAGCTCTGAGACAGTCCTGGTGGCCCAGGAGCCCTCAGTGCACACCCAGGCCTCATCCCTTAGCTGGCTGGCCCAGCATGCCCTAGATTCACCCAGGACCTCCTGCCCAGCCCCTCGGTGCCTGTCTCCTCCCTCTGTCAGCCCTGCTCCTTCCTGGACATAGTTAGGCTGTGTGTCTGCCCAAAGGGACATAGCAAGTTTCTAGCCCTGGCCATATGTTCTAGTCCTCCAATTGGAGTGCTTGCCAAAAGGACGTGGGCGTGGCCTCTGCTGTTTCTAGGCTTCTTCCATTTTCCCCATCTCCTGGGCCACAGCTGGGAGCTTCTGTGTGCCCCTGTAACTTGTAGGACCGCAGTTCAGTGAAAGATGGCATACGGTCTCTTCATGAGTCAAGGTCCATTTCTGGTCTGATACCCTGCACCAAGCCAGGGTTCGGGACTCTGAAAGGAGTCACCAAGGGTCTCTGTGAGGCTTGGGCTTTGGAATCCCAGTGAAATGAGTTCCCAGGTGGGGTTGTCTTGGGGTATCCTGGACAAAGTAGGTTAAATAAGTTCTGGGTTTCTGGAATAAATTTACCCTGGGAACTGAGAAAGACAGGCTCCTGTGTTCACATGGACACCCAGAGATAAGGACTGCGAGCTGAGTGTGCATTGCTGAGATCCCTGGAGCAGGTGGAGCTCTTAAGGGAAACTGGGCTTTAGGGACAAAGGCTTGTGGTGCCCTGAGGCCAGCAGACTCAAGAGTCTGGGATGGTCTACATCCGGGCTTGTTCGTGCACTAGATGAAAAACTATTACAAACAAACATATACAGAGGAATCTGCAATGAACAGCAGCGTCCTTCCCTTCTTCCCCCAAGCTGCTCAAGATCATAGAGACTCATGGGTCTCATGAAGGAGGACAAGGGATATGGACGGGGAGGTACAACAGGCTCCAGGAGGGAGATCAAATCTGGCTTGGAGATTGTTCTTCAGGGATAACAGGAATGAACCGGGCAATAAGGAAGGAAGTGGGACAGTTTGTCAGCACCTTTATTAACACCTGTGAATGGCTTCTCATGTTACTCTTAGAAAGGTAAACTAGACACAAGTTACAGAGCCCTGCACTGCCCAGAATAGTGGTTACCAGCAATGTGTGGCTACCGGGTGCTTGGAATGTGACAGAGTTTTAAATTTCACGTAGTTTTAACTGATTGAAGCAGTCATCACAGATATTTCCCTCATTGTAGGAAGTTGTTCAGGATGGTGCTGCCTGCCCACCTTGGGCCTGCTGCCGCGCTGTTGCTGACGGATGGGTCCCAGGGTATGCCAGACTCTGTTGGAGCCCTGCCAGACACTGACAGCTGACTCGGGGCTCCGGGTCTCAGCTTGCTGGCATTCTCTGTCCCAGTGACTTCAGTTGTCTCTGTGTTCTCTCTCGCCACTCATGCTTCCCACATGGCACCTAATGTAAATCGCAGTAGTCTGCTAACTCATTTAATAGTTTGCTCTTGTGTATCCCTTTAGGAGGTGAGCCCTGTGGGACACAGGTTGGGTGTTTCTTCTTGTGTCAATTCCAGGGACTGGTGTGGCCTTGAGCTCACTTAGGACTCAATACGCTTAAGTGGCTGACTGAGTGTGCTCCACGCAGAGGGACCAGCATACATGTGAAGGCAAGGGCGCAGGCATCAGCACAGGGGTGGGGAAGCAACGGAAGACTAGAAGAGAAACGAAGGATAAGGAAGGGCATACATTTAGATTGGGGAGGAGGTGATGTGGATGTCTCAGGGAGGTTGATCCTGACTTGGGCAGCCGTTGAGAAGCCTTCTATATGGCTGAAAGGACAACAGAGCCAGCCCCGTGGCCACTGTCCTAGGACATGGGACACATGCAGAGGGGTGGACTAAATAAAGAGGGACCATCCCGACAAGCACAGGAGCCCAGAAAGCAAGAGCATCCCATCTTCCATAACCCTGTATCAGTTTGAGGTACAAGTGGAGATGACCCGCACATCTAGTAGGGATGAATCCAAGAAAGAAGAAGCTGCAGCCCTGTAGGAAGTAGCAGGAGCCCAAGGGACCTCTGAGACTCCTCTGGGCCCTCCTCCATTGGTGGGGCTTCCCCATCACACAATAAGCAGTGCTCAGTAAATAATTGTTGAATAGGTACATCCACACTCCACCAAGGCCACAAGATGTTCTCCTCTCATGAAGACTGGGAGGGTAATCTGAGTGAAATATGGGTCAAGTAAATGCTGTAGGCAAGTGGCAAACAAAATTAGAGGTCCAGTCTTACTCATTCCTTTCAACCACTTTGAGGATGAGATTCTGCTTGTGTTGCTTCATAATTAGGTCAAAATAAATTTCTTCTAGAAAGTTTTCCCCCAGACCATTCCTTTAGCTTCCAAACTCAAACTGGCCCATCAAAACTTTCTCCCCATCTAAATGCGTGTTCAACAGTCTCCGGAAAGCATGCCATAGCACTCCACCTGGGGGGTAGGGCAGCTCCTCCTCCACACTCTGCACCTTAGCAGGGCTCCCTTCTCTTTTGGCTAATTTTGGAGACAGGATCCCATGTGGATTGGGACAGGAAGGAGAGAAACAGACAAATATCCCTTCATCTGGTCCAGTAGGTATGGCTACACTGCTCCTTCGTCCCTTCTCATGGCTCACAGGCTTCCCCGTTGGCTTAGCTTCAGAGTGTGTTTCCTCACGTGAAGAATGATGCCTCTCAAGGTGGTTTGGGGGATAGGCACAGATCAAAAATGCACACAGTGTAGACCTGTTGTAGTGCACAGTGGCCTGAGAGGACCTGGTCAGTACCCCTCGTAGGCCCTTACAGGGTCTCGTTCACTTTGATGTTGGAAGCAGTGGGGACAAAGGGAACACTGTACGGAGGACCCGACTCGAGATTCTCCTTCTCTAGAAGCATCACCGCGATGTCACAGTCACGGTGTTAGGGTTAGAGTGGATATCAAGACCTGTCAGATACGTCCCCTCGACTTTACAGATGTGGTGCGTGAGACAGGGCACATCACAGAGACATTAAGGGACACCATGAGGGAGGTCAGGGATGTGACCCAGCTTGCCTGGCTTCCATGTGCTGGAAATCAATATTTTCAAAATCGGAAGGGTTTGGAGTCCACTGCTTGATAATAAAGCAGTGGTAAAGGCACTGCCACACTCTGGGTTCCGCTGTTTGTGCTTGGCCTCGCCTCTGCCAATTGCTAACCCAATAACCTTACAGTGCCTCAGTTTCCTCATCTGAAGAGAGAACTGATGGTGCTGGCACAAAGTTCATAGGATCATTCTAAGGATGTCATGGGCCACACAAGGAGGACCCAGAGCCTGATCTGTAGGCGGTGCTCATAGCAGCATATTAAACGCTGCCTATTGCTGTCAGTGCAGTAAAAATGATGTCAGTATACAAATCAGACCGTGGCAGCTGGACAAATTGAACTTTACACCTGGAAAGGGTTTTTAAAGATAATCAGTTCGGACTTCCATGGGCTTGATTTTCATAAGAATATTCGAACCACCTGCTTCAGGGTCCTGTGTATTATAGGAGACAGCAAAATTATCATTGTTGAACGTATCAATTAAGGTTTATTATGGCTAACACATTAGGTCTCAGATAGTCCAAATGTGTGATATAATGGAGCTGCATCTTTATAAGCTGTCTCATGTACTTTTAGTACACTGGGCCCTTATGCAACCAATGTGTGCAGCATTTAGTGCTTATTTCATAGGGCTTTTTTCTAAGAGAAGCAATGGACCAGGAGCCACCAGGCCTGGTTAGAAGAGAGGTTTTTGTCTCTTACTCACTGGGACACTAGGAGCAGGCTGCCTCTCTTCCTATCACTCAAATATGGAGCCAGGCAGGATGATGTACACGGCAGTCTGTGGCTGGATGCAAAATCTAACAATTGATGACGGCAAATGGCCGAGGTGTTTAGCTTTAATATCTAATGATGCCATGTTTGGGGTCACATCTCTTAAGTTGCTGTTGTTTTTTTAAAAGAAAACAACCCCCAAGAATAAAACTGTTTCCAGAGGAAGCAATGGCCTGCTTTATAATAATCTGTTGTGCAGGTGGCCCCCAGTGCCCTCCAGGAAGCAGCCAACCTGCTTATATGTAACACCCACTTCTCTGGAAGAGAGGTGATGACCTTCGTGCGGTCACAGTCAGTCTTCTTGGCCTTTCCTTGATGCTAAGTAGCAACCGGGCTTTCTTTGTGATTGTCCCTTCCTCTGCACATTAAAGGAGTGACGTACAAGGGACTTGTGTAAGCTACGAGCTACAGTGACACCCGAAAGCAAGGGCAACAGCACTCACAGTTCCTGAGACCCTAAACCTACGCTGACCAGATTGCACTGCTACACACTTCAGCCGTGGATGTCCTAGAACCCTGAGTCATCAAGAAAGGCATAAAATACTTCCAGTATCGCTTGCTTCCGTGGGCAAGGCTGGGTGTGATGCCTCTTAGGAAGATTGTCATCAAAGAGCTTTTAAGACTACTCAGCTGCTCTTACACACCAAACTCACTGCTGTGGGCTCCGGCCATAGCCCCGGAGGATGCCACATGCTTGAAACATCCCCATGAATGTTACAAGGTTGATCGTGCTGAGGGGAGAACACACACAGGCAGACACATCCTGGGGAGTTTTAGAGATGAGACAATTTCCGGTTTTTCAGTAAGGGTCTGAGGAGGTTTTCTTGAGTGCCCACCGAACGTCAGGCATTGTGGCAGGGGTAGTATATGGCATTCCAGAGAAGGTCCGATGTTGACACGATCTGTATGGTGGTTATATCCACAAGTGGCAAGAGTGCTACTTCGCAGGGTTGTTTTGCTCTCTAAGTCTAGCCTTGCTCCTGCTGGACTTCACTCACTTCGAGCTGAAGGCTGCTTTAGAATGGAATGGGTTGCCCCTGTAGGACTGAGCGGTGTCTTGGGACAGAGACTGTGTTTCTGCCATGAGCCTGGGAGCCCCCATGGACAAGGCTGGTCTCTGCCATGACCTCAGTGCTTAAGGGGCACCTTGCTTTAGGGAGCGAGAGCAGCGGGAGCTGAGCAAGAAAAGTTCCCTTTTTGCTCGATAGACGTCCCCCCCCCCCTCGATCCTGAGCTGAGCACACACTTTCTCCAGGAGTCAGTAGGAGCAACACCGAGGGGCGTCTCCCCTGGACCTCAGGGGAGGGAGAGAGGAAGGACGAGGCTGGGACCTTTGCACACGGGCCCTCCCCGCCCCGCACCCCCCCCAACACACACCCCAGTGCCCTCCTGGCAGAGGCAGTGCCCTGCAGCTCGCGTCTGAGCGGCGGCCGGTGGAGTGGGTGGCGCAGGGCAGGGGTGGTATATCCTGTCTGACGGAGGGCGGGCCCCGCCAGTGCCTGCCGAGGGACGAGCCGGGGCGGAGGCACCAGGAGCAGCAGCCGGGAGCTCTCACGCGGACCAGCGCTCTATGGCCATTGGGAACCGCTGAGAGGAGAACACGCACCCGAACTCCCGCTGCACCGCACCCCGCGCCTCTCGGCTTCCCCAGCCCGCGCCCTCGGCCACCATGAACCACTCGCCACTCAAGACCGCGCTGGCGTACGAATGCTTCCAGGACCAGGACAACTCCACGCTGGCTTTGCCTTCAGACCAAAGGATGAAGACCGGCACGTCGGGCAGGCAGCGTGTGCAGGAGCAGGTGATGATGACCGTCAAACGGCACAAGTCCAAGTCTTCGCAGTCGTCCACCCTGAGCCACTCCAACCGAGGTAAAGGCGCGCTGTGCCCTTGGGACATGTGCCCCTCCCGACGTGCTTCTGTCTGCTGGTGGGGACTGAGCGTCAGTCCACCCCATGGGCTCTTCGAGGAGTGACCACAGCCCAGCTCTCAGGCCATTGCCACAGAGTGGACTTGCCCGCCTCAGGCTAGCCTGCTGCTGGAGCTAGAGCACGCTGTGAATCCGGACGTGTAGCTCATTGAGGGACTTGGTTTGGAGTGGGTCCACCCTGTAGGTCAGGAGCTCCTGTGGGTCAGTAGTGCGCTGTGGGTCAAGATGGGTAGCTCACTGGGAGACCTGAATCCAGATGGCTCTTAGTTTTCTTTTCCCGCTCCTGCGGCCTCGTATTATCTTGAAGTACCATACCAGCCTCTTATTGTCTTGAAGTGTTGGTCCTGGAGTCCCATGTTCAGCACTCTCTCCTACCACCTCCTCCCATCCACCCTCCCCAGGGTTTGCACCTTTAGCCTCCAGCTTTCCCAGGCTCGGAGGGACAACATCCCTAGTGAAGGTGGTGTATAGAACAGGAAAAAGAGTGACTGAATTAGTGTGATCGAGTTTGGGTTCAGGAGAGGCACTGTGGGATGAGGCGGTAGTCAGGGACATTCCCTTTCTCCCCCCTCATCAGTCCCTGGGGCTCTCTACCAAACTGGGAATATGTAAATCTGACTAGAAGACCTCCATAGGGCCAGTGCTCCTACGGAAGGGGGGCCAGGTGACTGCCCCTTTTTCTAATAGATAATACACAGCCCCTTCTTCTGACCCAGCTTGAGTAGAAAATAGCGTCAAACCGGAAATGAATGCGTGATGTGGGAGAAACACTCCTAGTCTCAGCTAAGTCTCCTTTACCAGTTTGGGCTTCCAGTCCTGACCTCACCCCAGGGTCTGTGAGTGACAAGGCCCAAGATGGGTGGAGGTCAGGAGAAAGGGACCGAGATCCTGAAACTGAAGGTGGAATGTATACCTGACGAGTTGCAAAAGTAGAAATTTAGAGTAAAACTGTCATACAAAGGATTCCCAGTGAGAAATATGCCAACTTCTGCTTATCAAATATCATTAACAAAACTATGTTTACTTGTTTTTATTAATTAGCCAAATTGAGTAGAATGCTAATAAGAGACACGCTGTGAACCAATCCAAGTTTATTAGAGTCCTAGGAGACAGTGAAGGCAGAGGCGAGCAACCGAGGAAATGGACTTACAGTGTGCCCACAGCCCATACTCTCTGCCCCGGGCTTGTTCTTTCCCCTGTGCTCCCTAGTGAAGTCTCTGTAGAGCTAAGGGAGAGAAAATGGCTGTCGGCTGACTCTGCCGCCTCCCACACCAGAGGCTTTGCTGTTCTCTGTGCCCTTTACCCTTGTCTGGGCTCCTGGCTCGTCTCCTACCAGATGTGCACTCCCTTGCCTCATCCCCTTTTATTTGGTGCCTTTGTCACTGCTTACTAGCTTCATTTGAAAGCAGGTTTGGAGTGACAAAGGGCTTCATCCAGCCACAGCCCAGGGCACAGCTTAAGGCCACCCACTCTTCTCTGGCACATGCTTGACCTTGTCCCCTTCCACCCCTACTCTGCCAGCCTCAGCTCCTGGCTACCGAGGTCAGGAACATCTCAAACTGGGTCCATGGCCCCATCGTCCCATCATCCCTTCTCCCTGCCTATCAGGATGGGCCCTGACATCTGCTGTCCCAGAATGCTGCTCCTAGCGTTTGGTCTATGTGGGTAACCATCTGACGGTGTCTCTACCAAAGGTTCCCCCAAGGGGATTCAGCCAGGTGAGGGCTTAGGGCTGGTGCTAATGCCTCCTAATGCATATTTGTCCAGAAACTCTCCTGAGACTGGCCCTGTAGGTGTGTCTCCTCTAACCTCAGCCTCTGGGGAGGTTCCCAAAGGGGGCCAGTTTTCCCAGCTGGAATAGGCGGTTGGGGCACTTGGAGCTGGTGTGTCTGGTTTATCTGGCTTTGTTTTCGTCAGATTTCTCCGTCCTCTTCATTTGCAACGCCCAAGCATTCCGTATTTGCTTCATGGCCACTCTGCTCTCTTTCTCCTGGTGATTTCCATGCCAGGAGTCTGTTTTCCATCCTGGCAGAGACCAGTGGGCAGCTGTGGAAAGCCTCCTCTACTGCCTGGACACTTGATTTCTCTCATAGTCTTCTCCTGGAACAAAGCATTGGTTTCAATGGGTCCTGAGTTCCTGGTGTCACATCCAGGACCTCTCTGGTTAGAAACCAGCTCTAAAGAAGGCTGGCCCCACCCAAAGGGTTGCTTGGCAGAATAGCCACTGCTCCTCATTTACCCATGACCCTGGTGGTTAGAAGAGGCTTTTCCTTTCTCCTCAGAGCCTTGTCCACCAGGTCTACCCTTGTCCCTTGTTCTTTTTAAGAAGGGAACTTGAACTGTTGTGGGAGCTAGAGAAGGAATCTGACACTGCTTAAAGGCACACCTCTACCTATCCCCTCCTTATCCATGGTAGATCAGATTCTTCAGTTTGGCCATGAAGTCCCCAAGAGGGTTGAAGACCATGCAGAGGGAGGTGGCTATCTACCAGTTGGAACTGGCCATGTAGTTGCTCTCCTGTGCTCTCAGGGTGTCCCATCATGTGTCAGGGTGTTAGGCAATTTTCTTCCTGACTGTATGAGAAAGGCAAATGGTGGTGGGGTGGGGGTGGAGATGTCGAATCTGTTCAGCAAGGGACTGTTGACATCCCTGAAGGTGGGGAAGGCCCTCTGGTTGTTGACGATGGTCTCTCCTATGAGGCTGAAGGGCTGACAACCAGTTACACCTTCCAGACTTGTACAACTCATTTGGAATCTCTTCGTACATATCTCACTTGATACGAGCGCAACAGCCACTACCACGACATACTGGTCACACACAAAGTTCCATAAAAGGGGATGCCTCCTACTTCCAAAGAACCCAGTATGACCAGCATTTGAACTACAAGATGTTGCCTACTTAGCTGTCTGCGATTCTAAATTCCCACCTTGGGTCAGAAGTTCTCCCTTCACAGAAATGATATTTCCCACTAAAACACAGAGCCTTTATTCCCCTGTACTCGGAGACTGGAGCTTGGCAGGGATCATGGAGGTGCCTGCTCACCTTCCAAGGTTCCCGCCTGTTCGGGCTCACGGCCTCATGCCAGTCCCTCCTGCTATGAAAGGGCAGCCTTGGGTGGCCCTGCCTTTGGTGGCTTGCATATTTGTATTTGTCTGTGTCTCAGCATGAACCCCTGCCCGAGGAAGGCTCTGCTCCTTCCACTCTTGAAGGCTGCCCTTCCCTGGCCACGGACAATGGGTAGACATCACCATGGAGCTGTTTTCTCGGGCGCCAAGTGGAGATGAGGGATGGTAAAGGGCATTTGTGTTTAAGCTTGTTCCAGAGGCAAAACATACTAATTAAACTTCAAGTGAACTAATTCTGTTTCTTTACCATCCTTGAAGTTGGGGTTTTAGCCAGTATTTCTGTTGACCTGTTACAACACATGCAAAAATGTGGAGTATCCCAGGGTGTTTTGTAGCAAACACTGTTTGTTTTCCTGGATCCCATCCCCTGCTAAGCTCACTAGCAGAGTTTGTAAAAATATATTGGAGGGTAGAAGGAGGGAGCAGTGACCACTCTGCCAGGTAACCTGTGTGGTAGGGCTGCCCTCCCAAATCGTAAATACTAATATGTCATTTAATCTAGGTTAGAAATCTGAAAAGTGCTTCTATGATGGGATATGACTGCTAGAAGGTATATGATGCTTGACCATAATTAAGTGGAATGACGTCAGGTATCCTTATTTGATACTCTTTGTAGTTTTGTGTTATACAAGTACATACATTCTTCACATGGATATAGGTGTTGTAGATATACAGTTACTCTATACACACAGACATACACAATTACATACATATACATGCTCCAATACACATGAATATACACATATATGTACACATATATTTACATGTGATACACACCCATGTGCATGCATATATACATAGGGTTATACATACAAACACTACACACATGAACATATACGTGCATGCATGCATGCATTTAGTGCATACATCTATGTATACATGTGGCTATTTTACATTATGAATATATTTCCACACATGAGTATGCACATTTACCATATGGATCTGTTCACAGAGACATACACCACCTCCTGTGCATGCCCATGTACAGATACACACATAGCACATAGCCTAGGCATGTACACATACCACACCTTACAACTTGTACTGTGGCAGGAATCCAGCTTGGCTATTAGCTATGCTGTCTTGGGCAAGTCACTGCCTTTCTCTGGGTCTTTGCAGCTGTTAGGAATTGGGTAAGATCATATCAAAAGTACTTTGTGCCCTTTGGAGCAAGATTTATACTTCCCTCCCTCTGTAGAAACATTGCCCAAACTGTCTGCAGCTGTCCTTTCCTCAAGACGCCCCAGTGGCTATGTCTCTGTAGTAAATGCCTCGCTAGCATACGAAAGTAAAGTTCCCATCAACTAATCTCAAACTTGGCTGCTGATTGGAATGACCTGGGAGGTTTTTAACACCAGTACCTAGGTCCCGTTGTCTGAGACTCTGATTTAGCCAGTATAGGGGCAGCATTGGAAGTGGTTCTCTAAAACCCTCAGCGGATTCTGCTGTGTAGCAAAGTTCAGGACTATGATCCCCGCCACCACCCTTGACTCATGACACACCAGCACGAGGATTCCCAGTACCTGACATGCCATTCACTCACTCTTCCTGTAGTGATGGGTTTTGCTCCTGACCACAATTGAGTTTCCCTCTACCCCTCGCCTACTCTAACCCACCATCCTGCTAATGCCAGGTCTGTTTCCATAGAAAGCTCCCATGCTCCACCCATGCTGTGGGTTTGCTTGTGGCTACACAGGTACCATTGGAAAGAACAGGCTCCATCAGAGCTGGCCTTGCTCAGCAGAGCCTGTAGGAGCCTTGTGAGGCTGAGGAAAGTGTGCCCTGTGAACGCAGCATCTTGTGTTTTGGGCTTTCTGTTGTGCGCATATGCCCAGGAGGAGGCCAAGAACCACAGCAGAGTGCTTGATGGAGTTGTATTGAACAGTCTGCCTTTCCTAGGATCCTAGGAGCTCCAGAGAAGGAGAAGCAGTTGACAGTGTTTCCTGTGGCTAGGCAAAGGCTTAGGAAGCAGGCTAGCCCAAGTCCTCCTGGGACACTTGAACGTCTATTCTCACAGTCCATTTCTCCTCAACTCTTGAATATCTTGTGAGGGGGTAGTGTCACACTCGAAGACACATCAGCCTTGTGGGAGAGAGATACTGGCTTCCAGAGAGGGTTCCCTCTGACAAGTCCAGCTCATCAAAGTAGGGAGATTTGGGAGAAGAAGGGAAGCAGAGGAGTTTCAGATGTCCTCTACCTCTGAGGGCTCTCTGTTCAGGAGGGCTGTGTGTTGAGGTCCTTTTTGATGTAGAAGTTGGATCTGGTGCTGGAGGTGAGGTGAGTCTAGTTTAAGTATAAAGTTCCTTGCTTTGGGAGCGCTCAAGTTTCTGGAAGAAGTGTATGCAAGGGTGCATGGATGCACACACACACACTCACACACTCACATGCATACACACACGCTCTCACACACTCACATGCATGCACACACACTCACATGCATGTACACACGCACACACAGTTGTACAGACCCCACACTGCAAGAAATATACTAGCCAGCATAGATAAGAGTAAACATAGCCATTGGACCCAGAGCTAATACAATTGTGATGAAGGTTTGTGGTATCAAAAGATGGGTAAGCTCATCTATAACTGCATTTTGAGCAGGGTATTGAGTGCAGAGAGGGGGTTGACTCAAGAAGAGAAAGAAAGCTTCAAGTGCAATGTGTGTCACCTGTTTGAAAGCTTGGAAGTGGAAAAGAATGAGTTGCCCCTCCCATTTGTACCTGCCTTTCAAATATTTTGTAGCTGATAAAGCTTGGGTTGCCCACATGACTTGAGAACAGCAGCCAGTCTCATCTAAGGCACAAAAGAGAAGATGAACACAGGGACAACTGTCCTCAGTACAGTAGACTGACATGGTCTCACCTAGTGAAACTCTACATTGGAACAGACTGAGGCAAGAAACTCACATTGCTTGCAGAACAGGGAAATGCATCTATGTTCTATGGTGTTAGAGTCCTGTGTGTAGGCAGATGTGTGTCCCAGTGGTGATGCCCAAGTTGAGATGGCTGCCAGCTTCACTGAGAAGTCACCATCATGTTTGTTCATAGCGAATTCACCTACAGATAGAAGAGTGGAAAGGCAAACTCTTGTTGGGAAGGACAATGTGATTCTGAGGCATGAACCTGATGTTCAGATCTTTTCCCTTTACCCTCACCCACAGGAAAGAGAATCCTTCTGAAGGAGGTGGGTTTAAGCACCTGTAATTTCGTGCAGCCCCCTCTCTTGTTCCAAATAACACTGCCCTCCAAGAACCTTTGGGGGTAGTAGAGGCCCTGGCTGATAGAATTCTAAAAGTTTAATTCCATTTGGCATTAAATGGAGGTGTTGAGCCCCTAGGGACCAGAGCACCTTTCCTACAGGACTGGACAAGGAAGAAAAATGATACCAAAATGTCCAGCTCAGGCCAATTAAGCCAAGTCACAGCTTGAGCAGTGCCTAGTACGGGATCCCTAAGGAAGAGAATCTATGACTCTGGCTTTGCAACGTGCCCAGAGTGCCCAATGGAAGAGAGAGTGCAGGTACGAGCTGGAAATGAAGCAGATGCAAGTATGGCTAGCCACGAAAGGCTTCCTAGGAGTAAGTTTTGCAGAAGTGGAGAGACCAGGTGGAGAGTGAGCTGCCATGGTTACACTTGCCGAGATGCTCAATGTTCTTGCTGCTGAACTTTTTTATGGAGGACATGGCTTACCATCCGGACAGCCTGGGGTCAGGAGGGAGGTGGTGGTTTCTGTGTGAGAACAGTGCTGTTACAGAGAGAGCTCACCTTCTCTCCCTGACTACTGCTAGGCGTGACTCTGAGTGTGTCACATGTCTAGATCCCTCCCCACCTTGCCACCCCTGCAGCAATGCGTCTACCTTCTGCCAGAGAAGCTATGCTGGCTGGCATAATGGCTGCCTCACTCTCACGGGGAGCCAAGCAGCTCCCTAATTGCAGATAGGTTTTGGAGGATGCCTTCAGAAGTTGCCTGGAAGGAGCCAACCAAATGAGAATTACAGCTCAGAGCTGTTTTCACCTGAGTCACCGTGAGCCATGGGGATGAGCTCTGGGATTTATAGAGTATTTCATCCTCTGCTTCCATCTGTCCATCTGTCCATCTGTCCATGTGTCCACTTCTGACTCCATGGAACAGTTCCTACTTCGCCTGGAGAACGCCCAAGAGGGCAGCGAGGCTGGTGAAGGGCATGGAAAGGGGAGATGGTTTATCTGACCTGTGGGCGTCAGGGCATGCTGGTAGATTCCCTCTCACCAGGGTGGAGGCCTGGGTGGGAGCCTCCGGGAGATGATTTTAAAGTAGGAGGCCTCCCTGGGGCTTTGTTGAAGTATCTGTCACCACCCCAGAGTTTCCATCTGGAAGTAGCTGGCTGACCCATACCTGCCCTTTGGGGAGAAATGCCTGCTCAAGAGATGAGAGCCAAGCAGACACTGGCCTGCCAAGCTCTAGAAGAGATGACGGACATGGGCTGGATCAAGGCGGGTGAGACCCAGATGTCAGTTCCGTGGAGTCTTGATGATGTCTCTGCCTGGCTGTGGCTCCTTCTCTGGTGACCGAGTCACAGAATTCTTCCTGTTACTTACGAAAACACAATCTGTCCAGAGAAGCAGCTGCAGTTTGGATGGGGTCAGGAGCAAACTTACTGTACCAGCAGAGGGCTGGGAGTAAGTCAGAGGCTCTGTGGACCAGGAAGAATTCTAGAACTCTTCTTTTAGGGGAAGGCCTGGACCTGGGCCCTATGATGTGAGATTCTGGGGCTCTATGGATGGGAATGCCCCTGAGGCAAGAGGCAGAGGAGGCAGGGTCAGTCATGGTTGCCTGCCTTGGAGCTCTGGGAGTGTATGGACCATTTAGGATACAGTGAAACTGCTTTTTACAGAAAAAGAAGCTAACACCCTGGGAGAGCTTGGGGGCCAGGCACAATTAGACTTCTGGAGCAAACTATGACTGCCACAGCCAGTCTCCATAAATACCGCTCACCCTTCAAGGTGAGGAGTGGGAGTCTAATACCGCTCACCCTCCAAGGTGAGGAGTGGGAGTCTAATACCGCTCACCCTCCAAGGTGAGGAGTGGGAGTCTAGGGAAATGCCTCTTGTTGTGGGTCTGGCACTGGACAGAGGACATAGCCCTGAGCAGGATGCTGGCCTGATTCTGAAGTGCCTGTCTTGTTCTTGGTCCCAATGCAGACAATTTGGTTCCCAGGAAATGACCAAGAACTGTGTGGGTTTGGCAGAGTGTAAGGGTTAATGGATTTAAGGGAGGTAAAGGTCCAGCCCCTCTCCCCCTTAGACAGGCTTTTTGATGGGGGGCGGGTTTCAAGCATCACTTTAGGAGAAAGGGGTGTGCACCCCTGTAAAAAGGTTCTGCCTGCTAACCCAGAGGGTACATTTAATAAGAGTGAGCAAGCCTTGCTACAGATATGCAGGTCAGAGAACCATGGCATATTTTTAATGGAGTTCCCAATGTAGCCAAGGAAATATGGATACCAGGTGACACATGACTTGGGATGCACGAGCACAAAATAGCTGAGACCACAGAGATTTCCTTAAGAGGGACTTAAGGGCTCCCTGAAGGAGATGACGTCTTGAGACATCACCGAGAGTCCTGTTTCATGACATTAGGACCTCAAACAGAGCAACTTGCTCGAAGTTGGGACTGTGTTACAGGCCTCCCCACTCACTGCCATTCTGTGAAAAAGAGAGAAGGAAGATAGGTTCCTGCCACGAACCTTAAATCCAGCCTGCTTTTTGTGATTCAAAGCTACTTTGCAGCTAATAACCCTAATGACACTCTGCCCTCCCTCAGAGCCTGTCATTTGTAGGTCTCCAAGCAGTGTGCAAACATTAATTAATCCACACTGGGCCTTTGAGGTTGATCATTGTTCCCCCTTTGCCAGCGGGAGGACCTCAGAGGAGAAGGAAGGGGCAGGCTACCTGATCACCTGTGGGTGCTGGGCTCGGGTTGCAATTCACAGTCCTGACAGAAGCAGACTCTACAGTGTGCACTGCTGTGTGGCTCTAACCTTGGGAGTCTGGACCTGGAATGTTGAGACCCTGTCTCCCTTCCCCGAGTGGGAAGCTCATCTTTGTGGATCATGGGCTGGTGATTCCCTGTGCGGGAGCTGCTGTTCTCCAAGGCTCTCCAGGCAAGCTCCTGACCTGTAGGTGTCAATGAGTTCCAGGGGGTCTAAGAGCTGCCCTGTGGCAGTCTGGTGGCTCTTTGCTGGGCACTGGCTATGGAGGGTATGGAGAGAGATGGGCATGGCCAGCCATTCTCCACCCTGCCCCCAGGAACGCAGACTGCCTCCTCCATGGAGGTTGTGGACCTGGATGTGGGTGATAGTACGGGAACAGGGAGGGGTGAGATGATGGTCATCCCTGCCTAACCTCCCTGCCCTACCCTCCAGGTTCCATGTATGATGGGCTGGCCGACAATTACAACAACTACGGGACCACAAGCAGAAGCAGCTACTTCTCCAAGTTCCAGGCAGGGAATGGCTCGTGGGGCTATCCGGTAAGGAACTGCTTCTGTTCAGAATGTCTGTGGGCATGGTCTGGGGTTCCCGATACAGAAAGCTTTCACTGGTTGCTCAAAAAGAGAAATACAGACTCCAGTCAGTAAATGAGGACTTCAGGTCTGACCAGGGCTATTAGCTTGCCCGTTGCCTCACAGGGAACTCTGCGCAGCCTCCTTTGTGCTGACTGGGGATTTCTGGGTATCTCAGGTGAGAACATTTTAGAAAAAGCATTATCCAAGTCTATTTCCCAACTTTTCTGATTTTGATCAAGGGGATGTAAGAAGTCTGAACCCTGGAGGTCCATTGTAGACAGAGGCTTTAAGGGAAATTATGCAGTATTTTCTCTTTTCATGTGTATTGGTGAATAAAACAGAACCCAGAAGGTCTCCTGAGACCAGGGGAACATGTCCATTGCAGCAACTTCTATGAAGTCTGCCTTGGCTTGCAGAAGAACTTTGCTTGATTTTACTAGTCAGAAAAGTTTGGGTTCAAACTCAAGTCCTGCCACTCACTAAGCATGCATCTTTGGGTTTCAACTTCTGGCCTTCAAGTTCATCACAAGCAAAGTAGATATAATCAAGTATTCTTGGGTTATTGTCAGGATTAAATGAAACTAATACACATAAAAAGCAGATTACAATTTGTAAGGTTTTAAAGATTAATGTGGGTGGACATAATTCTATATCCTTTAATCCGGGTTCTGGCTCTGTCTTTCTAAATGCCTTCCACCAAGCTGCCTATTTCCTGAACAGAGCTGAGCTCTGTATGAAGCACTGTGGTAGGTGTTCTGGATAAATCATATGAATCAGTACGTGGTTGTCCTATTCTGAAACTGGGGATATTGGTTCCCAAGGATTCCCAGAATCCTCAAATTCCATGAGTTGTGTTTGCTTTTGCTAATTCGACATTAGCCTGCATTGTTCTTGGAAATTCTTTTGCGGCTCAGAGATAAAAGATATAACTCTGTGCAAAGCTGTGGATGTGTCTTCTTGGGGCTCCAGGGTCAGCAGCATTTTGTTTTGAACAAATGGCCACATATGTAACTCCAAGCTGCTGAAGACCCTGGGGTCCTAGGTGAAGAAGGGTTGGGTTGTGTATTTAATGTTCTTTCCTTGTGACTTGATTTCCTTTCTTTAACTGTTTTGTGGAGGCTAACTGTGGAGGATGTATCTCCATGGACAAGAACGAACTCAGTCTGCTACAAGTTCATTTCTCATCCATGGGGGTGGGGGTTATATCAGTTGTCACTCTCAGTACAACATAAATTTAATTGATGAAACCAAATAAGCTTGCAGAGCACCCAGAGATGTGAAACGGCTTTAATACAAAGGACAATGTCCACATAGATTCAGAAAACTCCATAGTAATGCAGAGTAGAGGGATTAGCTAAGACTCCCCCAAAAGACTAACAACTGGATCTACTGATCCAAGTGAATAATGCTAACATTATACATGTTCATGATCATGTTAACAAAATATATGTTCTGTGCTACCAGGCTAGAACACAGTATAGCCAAGACTATATAGAGCTTAGAGGTTTCTGGGCTGTTTCTGCTCACTTCTGTGACTCCAGATAAAATTTGTAACCACTCTATGCCTCAGTTTTCTCCTTCATAAAATGAGACCGATGGTACCAGTTTTTCTACTTCATTCGCATGTTGATATCATGCTACATTAACTATGTTATCAAACGGAGAGTGTAACCATGGAAATGTGGGAGGAGGTGTTTCTAAAATACCTCATATGGCCTGTGCCTTCCTAACATTTTCTTCTAGATAATTAATCCTTAGTTGTCTCACTCGCCTTTTAATGCTCCCAAACAGCCCCCACACCTCCTTGTGCCCATTTTCTGACAACCACTGAAAATCCCTTTCCTTCCCCGCGCCCTAAGGCCCATCCCTCTTCACTCCTTTGCTGGCAACACTGCAGACATGACTCATGACAGGGTAGCTGCTGAGGCTTGTCCCGTCTCCTCTCAGTTCAGGAGAGGCTATGGGAACCGGGAAGAGCTGAGCACACACGAGGATTTGGCAGAGGGAGGGGGGGCTGAGAGGAGAGGAAGTAGAATAATTGATATTGAAGCCAGACATATAATCAGCTGGGCACTGGACAAGGCCCTATGGGGTCCAGGTTTAGAGAGGAGGAGAGTGGAAGAAACAGTAACAACAATCTATGGTGTGGGATAACCCATGCCTGTGGGACTTTCCCATGGTTGGTACAACTAGCATGAAATGTTGTGTTTCCCACCCTCTGGTGAAACCAACATGGCAGCCCAAGGCAGGGAATGCAGAGAGGAGGGTGTGGTCCATCTACACGGGCATTGTCAGCGTTTTTTCAGGAGTTTCTGAGAGCTGGTGAGGGACCGTTTCCTGCAGACACATTCTGTTCATTCATTCAGTCAGCCAGCTGGCGTTGAGTAAATGCTGGGCACAGCGTCCCTCGAAGCACTCTGTGGATGAAGATGCAAAGATTCACTTTGTCCTCAGTGAACTTCTAGTCAAGTTGGGAGAAGGAAGGAGCTACAGAAATAGAATAAAGATAATGGTTTCTGTCCTGAAGGATTACACCAATGCCCTGATCAAATGCTTCTGACCTGCAAATGTTTTTAAAAGGAGCTGTTTTTGGTGTGTTTTAGAAGCCGTATAGGCACCAGCGACTTCTTTGTTAAGACTCCATGTTAGATTAGAAGCAGTGTTTCCCATTCTAAGCTCTTCATTCTTCAGATTTGGTTCCAGTTCCAAATAGCACACCATTCTCAAATTCCAAAGCTTTATCCCTAGTGAGTAGATATTTTCTGTAAATGAAGAGGGATTCTATAGGCAATTCTAAAAGAAAATTCTAACAGTATTTTAAAATCTTTCGTATTTCATCTGTGACCAAATATGTCACGTGTTTTAGAAAACTGATGATGAAGAGTCTATAATACAGCTTAGCATGGAGTGATTGTGATGTACAAGAAGCATCCAAAGGCTTAAGGAGGAGACTGGTCCAAAGACAATCATTCACCTCAGCATCCTCCTCCTGACTGTGGGTCACTCTCGCCTCCTTCTTCAGAGACGAGAATTTGCTGGAAGACAGTATTAGAGCCCAAGGGGACTACAGAGGGAGGAATCTGTGCGATGAGACAGAGTACCCCACACCTGACACCGCAGGTGGGCTGACGCTGTCCCCGTTCTTAGAGTCTGAGCAGTGGACACTTAGAGCTCCAATGAGCTTTGCATTCTACAGATGAGTAAACTAGGGCCCAAAGACAATAAATGACTCATTGGAGGCCACATAGATATTTGATAGTAAGGCGACCTAGATCCTGACCTACTACCTGCTAACCTGGGAATTTGGCTTTTCTTGCTCTAGGTGCTTATAGTTTTTGTGGCAATCATTGTATCAGTCACCATAAACCTCTGCGTGTTGGCATGGCACCTGCGTTTGAGGAACTCCCAAGAAATCCCCAAATGAAATGCTTTCATTGCTCTCTTCCCCGACTTCTAGCCAAGCCGTCTGTCCTTGAGGGAGTCTAATGCCAACAGAAGGAAGTGAGCGTGCTTTCTTTTCCTAGCCTGGAACTCTGTTCCTTCAGTAATAATTATTAGTGGGGAGTGGAGGTCGTAGTAAGCTGGTTCTAGTTAGGAAATGGGAGCCTTTTGGTGCCTCTTAGTTGTCTGTGTAATGGGTCACTTGAATACCATCCTCTGGGCCAGGTAGAGCAGGAAGAAGGGAATAGAACTGAGGCCATTTGGAAAGCATGGATATTCTATTCTAAAGCTGTAAAAGTCACTGTCATATGGGTCTGTCCCAGATGCAGCAAGAGCTTTCCTACTTTTTAAGCAAGAAACACGTCATGAGCATTGAGTGATTTTGAGAGTTTTACGAGTAAAATGTCCTTTGGTTGTGGATTGAACTTGACCATCCTTCCCAGGATCAGATCTATAGAGGAGAGAAGTCATGTGTTGTCACCAGCCAGTTGTGAAAACAGGGTGAACCAAGAGAGCAGCCATATCGAATCACACACATGCTCAGTTTAAATCCAGCTTGGCAGTCCTGAGGTGAGAATCTCCAGGAACATAAGGAGAGAGAATCATTCTTTGTCCTGGATCTTTCTCCTAGCTGCTTACCTAATTGATACATCAGTGTTTGGTGTCCCCTTCATGACAGGGTCTTGTGGACTAGAGAGCTTTGCTTTGGATAGAAACAAGCCTGCTCATTCTGGACCCAAAGCAGCCTGTGGGAGCCCCTGGTAGCTGTGTCAGGCTTTGGTGGGAAGTAGGAAATCCAAGCACAGTGTTCTCTGGGTTGGTGCTCTCTCTTCTGTGAGAGTTATACTGTTGGCTATGCAAAGGGCTGGCTTGTGGACACTGCAGAGACATTGCCAGAGAAGCACGGCAGGGCCCCTTTTCCTGGGAGTAGTAAAAAGAGGCTGGCCTTGCTAATCCACAGTTAACAGAGGCTGTGCTCTGTGATGTAGCAGAACAATCTCCAAGCTTGGCTTGGGCCCTTCATCCCACTTCCTGGCTCTCCCTCTTCATCATCTGTGTGATTCCAGGAATGTTCTTAAGCTACCTGAGCCTCAGTCTCTGAAACAGGGGAAATCTCTTTCTCAGTGTAGTAAGAGGACTATGTATATGACCTATCCTACCTGATATAGCAGTTTGAGGCCTGGATTCTAGTCTCAACAGGATTGCTACAAGGTGAGGAACCTGAAGTGGCAAGGAATAAGAATCTTTGATTTGCTCTTTGCCAAAGGCTAGCGTGGGACTTGAGAGCGCACTCGTGACTCTGAGCTGCAGGGTGAAGCCTAGGCGGCCCCTGCTGAAGCTGGTGCAGCTCTTCTAACCCAGAAACTGTGCTTCAACCCTCGGGTGAGCAAAGGCTTCCTTCCTGTTCTCATGTGAGCTTCTCTTCTCACCAGGAAAGCGGAAGTTATTTAGCTCTTGCCACAGCTAGGAGACACGAGTAACTAGCCTGACTTAAAGTTCAGACTCATCATCTCCCATGTCCCCTCTTCCCAGCCCTGAGTGCCACTCTCCATGTGTGCAAGTTGGGACCCTTTAGCAAGCTGGCCTCGGCCTCTTCTCGCAAAGTCCAGGTGAGGGGAGACAGAGTAGGCTCTGGCTCTTGCTCCCATGTAGGCATGGATCCTGCTCTATGAAGGAGCGATTGACGTATTTGCCAACTCAGTGTCCTTGCTGCCAGCTCGTGACTCACCCTCATCCAGCCTTGGGAGATAGGAGGGTCCCACAAAGGCCCCAGGCTATCACCCAACAAGAAGAGACAATGATCCTGCTTGCCAAAGGACAGAATGTGCCACAGAGAGAAAAAGGAGGTAAATGAGAGTTGATGGGTGACTCGGGAGGGGACCCTTCCCTGTACATGTAGCATGTCTCTGCCATTAATCACTGCTATGGGGATGCTCCTGGCACTTCAGCTGTAGAACGATGTGACAAATATCCACATCTGAGGAATCCCTGCATGGACACTCCTTGACAAGCCATAGTCCATCAGAGTGGCTCTGCTTATACCTGAGAAGTTTCTAGATTGGGCAGCTTCCTTTTTATGCTTCTCCCTCCATAGCTGGGTATCTGGAGGCTATGCTTCCCAGCTGAGGACCTCTCAAGGTTCGAATCCATAGCCAGAATCCTTCCTTGGGGAAGAGAAGGGGAGGGATGCTCGCTATGCAGGCCCCACGGTCCTACAGACATAGGAGGGCATGGTTATGGTATTTAAATGCGTAAGGCATCCCTGGGACCAGAGAGGCCTGTAGGAGATGCTAAATGTTGAACTGTGTGAAAGGAAAGGAGAGGGTAGAGAACGTGGCAAGCCCTGGGTCTAGGCCTGGGAGTGAGGGTACTGCTCTGGATATCCCACTGGGAGTGAGGGTACTGCCCTAGATATCCCAAAAGCATGAACATCACCACACCAAGTAGCAGCTTTTGAGTTGGCAGCCCCGGGAGGTCTTACAAGCCCCTCCCACCCCAGCCCAGCTTTCTATAGCCCATCTTTGAGGACCAGAACGCACACTGCCCCTCAAAGAGGATTGAGCATGTCGACCTCTACCCCCCCTCCAATCCTCTGGTCCCCACGAGGGACTTCAGGATATAGGTGAGTGGTGCTTTGTTGGGGATGGTGAAGGAAGGCCAGGTGTAGAGCCAGCCCAGGGCATGGTCAGCAACCCAGGGCGTGGCCAGCATCAGGCCCTTCTCAGAAAACCCCCAGAAAAGAATGCTACCGTCTCCTGGGACAGCAAAGTCAGTTTCAGCTTGCTGGGTACAGTTAAAGCAGAGCTCCAAGTGGGTGAGCAGACTGGAGGAACCAAGGCTTAGACTGACTCACTGGGGCTCAATTCCTTCCTTCCTGACTAGGGATTTAGAGGCGCGTAATGAAGTTCTAGCCGCTGAGCATGGAATAAGGTCTTCTTTTAAGAGGGAAGCTTCCAGAAGAGGTAGCCGGTACTCTCATCCCCACCCTTGCATCTTCTAAGTCCAGCCTCCGAAACTTTAGAGGGAGGACGTGAAGAATGAAGAACAATTGTAAATATCTAGCTTTCTTCAGAAGTGATTAAAAGAGTTCTGCTTGGGGCGCTTTTGGAGGAGGAAGGGGGCCTGACAAAAATCAGTCTACTTAACCAGAAAGTCTTTAAAGTCCTTACACTGTGATTACACACAAAGAACAGATGAAACTACGGCCTAAGAAGGGACATAATTAAAAGCTAAATTCCACAGCACATGGTGGCTTCAGCCTCCCTAGGCCTCGGTTTCCTCATCTGTCAATGAAAGCTGGGGGCAGGTGAGGGGATGGTAGGGGCAGGTGAGGGGGGTGGTAGGGGCAGGTGAGGGGGGTGGTAGGGGCAGGTGAGGGGGGTGGTAGGGGCAGGTGAGGGGGTGGCAGGGGGCAGATGATTGCCAAGCTTTCTCAGCTGGAGTCACAGGGCTTGAGGATGTGGTCCTCAGGTTCTGGATTACAGCAAGCAGGAACATGTAAGGCTATCCATCTCGCCCCTCCACATTCTCCGTCAGCGCAGATACTGTGATGATCCCTAGGATTAGGGATGCATTTTGAATTTACACAGAACATTAGTGTTTTCACTCCCTGACTCTATTCCTCGGGTGTCTGTGAGATGGGTGGGCAACCAAGAACATTTGATTTGATTTACGGGAGGATTAAGTGGCAGAAACGTGTTGGCAGAATTGGCAGAGTTGAGTCTGGAGCCCAGAAGGGGTGTGCAGAATGAGTAGAGCCAGGAGCCAGGAGGGGCAGGAGAAGATGGGCGGCGTTCTCTCCCTGCCAGCCGGCTCTTAAGCCAGGAATCAGGGACAAAAAGAAAGGCCATAGAAGTCAAGCGGTCGGTCGAGGGATCTTCTGGTGCCTCGATTGGTGAGAATTTTCCTTTTGTCACTGAGCCCAGAGAGACAAATGCAGTAGCCTTTCCCAGGTGGGTGGGAGAACGGTCCCCACCCTTTGCTAGGGTGAGGCTCAGCTTTCTCCCCCAGGGCCCTGGCAAGTCTCTGCGAGGCCTGCCTGCCTACCTGCCCCAAGAGCGCAAACTCAGCTGAAAAACAAAATCAAATCTGGTTGTGGAGGGGCAGGGCGGGGAGGAGATGAGAAGAGTCTCAGGTGGGGAAAGAGGCAGCTTGGGGGCCCGCCCCTCCACCCCACCCTGCGTACAGGGGCGTGGCCTTGAAGGGGAGGAAGTCAGGACTGAGCCAGGTTGGCCAGAAGGCTATGACTTCAGCAATGGCTGAGATGCCTGCTCAAAACCAAAAGCCTTCTGGAGTGGTCTGCGATCGGAGAAACTGAGGCTGTGGAAAGGAGGCTGACTGCCCAAGCCTGCACACCTAGGCAGCGGGGGAAGGGGACTGAATCCAGGTCTCCCTCTCTCAGGCTCAGAGTCCTTGGCCCCTGACGACCTTAAGCTTCTCTTTGGCACCGTAACATTCCCAAAACCCAGGTCGTGAGCACGCGAGTATCCCAGTTTTACAAAGCCATCATGCCAACTATTGCTTACTTACTGTCCAGGGAATAATTTTTCGATTTCAGGGCATTTCCTTTGAAAAGAAATCACATATCGCTAAGACAGACGACACAAACGGTACTCTTTGCTATGAAAGAAAGGCTAGCCAGGACCTTGATAACCCATGTCAACAGTGTGAAACAGGAGACCATGCAATGCTTTCGAGGTGCATTTGCTGCACTGGAAATGTTGAGCTGTTTTGCGCTGAAGGAAATGTCGGTGAGCAATGAAGAAGCACGGGACCCACACTCAGGCTCAGGGTCATCAGACTGGAAATGCGAGAGTTTCTATGTGCTTCAGTGATGGTTACTGCCTGTGTCCTTGAGGTCCCTGAAGTCATCCCACAGCCACCAGTGGTGCATGGCGAAACTATGTGAGGATTCTGAGTCATAAGATAATTATGTGGGATGGGTTTTCCACACTGACTCCCACCCAGGTCATGCAGAGCTCTGTGGGCCAAGGAGAAGACCTGTGGAGCCCCTGTCCCCCAATAAGGCCAGCAGCCTCATGCCTCACTGAATACTTTTTGTGAGTGGAGTATGTGAAGAGGAAGAGCCAAGGGCCAGGTTCTGTGGATGGAGTGCCCCTTTGGGGTTCAGAGACAATCCCCAACTTCTGCCACCTTCACCTAAAATCCCAGTCACCCCTCCGGAGGTCCCACAGTGCCGGGGACAGAGTGGGAGTATTCAGTGAGCAACCAATGACCCATACTTCCCTCTTAGCTACCCTAGAGTCTTGGAGCAGGGTGGTCCAAGCCACCTAAATGCAAAGAAACCCAGCAATAGTTGGCTAACAACAAGGGACTCCAGGGTCCAGCTCCCACTGCCAACCTTAGCACGAACCCCTGTGTCCCCAACACAACTTAGAGACCCAGCAGTATGTTTGAAGCAAGGTGTGGCTTAAGGGAACCAGTCAGTCTTCTATTGCTACACCATGTTCCCACACAGAACATGCCAGCTATAGTGACCACAAGGTCTCCATTGTCCTGGTGTCCTTTGGACCAGAGGGTCTTTTCAGTCCTTCCCCTGGGCAATAGACTTGTGTGACACCAATGAGCAGCTAAGGTTTCTTTTCCTTTGCTCCCCCACCCCACAGTGCTGAAGATAGAACCCAAGGCCTTGCACAAGCTAGACAAGCATTCAGTTACTGAGTTTACCCTTCCCCAAGCTCTATTATCTTCTTAAATATATTGAAGAATCTCTAAGAATCAGGCTACCCCATGGTGCTAGAGAGTCCAGGTCTAGGAGGTACCTGCCTTTTGTTGTTGGTTCATTTTGTTTTGTTGAGATTCTCACTAGGAAGCCTAGAATGGCCTGGAACTCATGGTTCTCCTGGTTCAGCAACCGGGGTGCTAGGATTGCAGACATATGCCACCCAGTACTCTTTGCCACTGAGATTTTGTTCCCATCACCAGACTCTAGTAGCTGGTGGCTGGTGACTGGAGAACAAACATTGAGAGGAGACCAAAGATCTGATTCACGGTCTATCACATCTTAGCCAAATGGCGGAGACCAAAGATCTGATTCACGGTCTATCACATCTTAGCCAAATGGTGTCAGACAAATCAAGGAACTTTCAAAGATTTTCCTTACACAAGGCTACCTCCGAACTGGGCGTTGGTGACACACGTCTTTAATCCCAACACTCAGGAGGCAGAGGCAGGTAGATCTCTGTGAGTTCGAAGCCAGCCTGGTCTATAGAGGGAGTTCCTGGACAGGTTCCAAAGCAATACAGAGAAACCCTGTCTCGAAAAACAAAACAACAACAACAAAAAAAAAATACTACCTCCAGAAAAATGTGTTTCTCAAGTGAGCAGGTAGGGCGTGTACAGGATGGGTGTGTGCTTGTGCACATGAGGATACTCGCATGTGCGTGCTTGCATGTACGTATGTACATCATCTTCCAGAGAGGTGATCGTATACCCAGACATTGGTGGGGTGGCTAAGGGGTGGCCACATGCCTTCTATATGAGGCTCTTCTAATCAGTGGAAATAGATTCAGTTTCTCAGGAGCCCTTGAAGGCCGGAGAAGCAGGCTCCCCATGAGGGCCATCTTCTACAAAGCCTTTGACTCTCTTCTAACAGTGAGAAATACACACAGGCTCAGGGTTCACAGAGGTTCTGCGGCCTCCCTGCTGGCATTTCAGGACAAGGTGGAGACATGGATTGTGAGAGGTCTTGACTTAAACTATCCTTCTGAGAAGTTAGTTTACACTTCCGTGTCCCCCTTACTCCTCCCTTCCTGGATTGATCCATCATCGTGACAGCTGAGTTCAAAATCTAGAGTCCATGACACTGCAGTGTAGACTGACTGACACTCAGCTTATCTGAGTTCATGGGGGAGAGAGAACCAAGGGCCCAGGCTCTCCTGCCACTTGCATACGAGAGAGCCCTGTGTCAAACACCTACTCAGACCTCCCTTCTGGAAGGAAACACTGGGGACTGGAGGGATGGCTTTGTATTTCTACTCTTCTAGAACACCGAAGTTCAATTTCCAGCCCTCAAGTCACACGGTTCATAACTCTCTGTAACTCTAGTTCCAGGGGATCAGGCACCTTGTCCTCTCTCTGTTGGCACCTGTACTAACCTGCACCTATCCGCATGCAGACACACACCCCTATACAGTTAACAATCATTTTCTTTTCATCTTTAAAAAGCAACATGTGTGAAACCCCATGTCCTTGTGCCCACACTCATTCTGGCAGTGGCAGGAGCTAAAACAGCCCCACTTTGCCAGTGTGCTGTAGGGGGCAGGAGAGGAACTGGGTGAGTGACAATGCGGGGGGGGGGGGGAGGGGGCAGAGACAGCAGGCGCTGTTGCTGGCATGGTGGCCGGTTCTGACGGCAGCAGTCATTGAGTGCCAGCTCCCTTTGATGCCTCCCACTGTATATGAGGAGCCCCTGTGGGCTTCTCACCCATTAGGAAGACCCTGCAGCCAAAAAGGCCAAGTAATGGGGACATTGGGTGCCCCCGGGAGAGAAGTCATCTCTCAGAAGCCTCCCGGGCTACTGTCTGTAAGGGCCCTCACACCTGGGCTGTAGTCATCTTGATACTCTGTCTTCAGTTATCTGCAAATGTTTCTTAATACTGGCTGATTGGCCAGGCTTTGGTGGTGCACACCTTTAATCCCAGCACTCGGGAGGCAGAGGCAGGAGGATCTGTATGAGTTCGAGGCCAGCCTGGTCTACAGAGTGAGTTCCAGGACAGCCTCCAAAACAATACAGAGAAACCCTGTCTGGAAACAAAACAAAACAAAAAAGTGAAAAATACTGGCTGATTGGTAAGTGCCTACTCTTCTGAAGCCATGAGAGACACAGACTATTCTTGACCAGCTTTCTCTTGAAGTCTACATATGCTCCCGAGATGTGCACCAGAACTTTCGTTATTTTACTTTTTAAAGTTTTTTTTTTAGGTGACAGCCCATGGGCAGTAGCCCATCCCTATAATCCTAACACTCAGGATACTGAGGCAGGATAATTATGACTGGGATATGTGTTAAGACTTTATTCCAAACAAACAAACAAAATCAGCTAACGAACCATATCTGAGCCCTGGAGCTGGCCTGTGTCCGAGTTTGCTTTGCTCCCTCTTCGCATTAAGTAAGAACTGGTTGTCAATCAGACAGTACCCTCTAGTTCACAGGCACCTCTCATGCTTCTGGGGTGTCCCTGGGAAGACACTGTGGGTTTCAGGGTGTTGGTGATAGAATTGTGGGTGTGTCTCCTCCCTCCCTTCGAGGACTCCACAATGAGGCACTCCACCCCAGCCTCCTTCGAGGCACCACTCTCAGCCTGGACAGACATCGGGGATTCTGACCAGTGGGATTGTTCTCACAGCCGTGTGCCAGGAAATAAGAAACCCAGCCCAGGGTGGGACCTCTGCTTCTCAAGACGAAGGTATGCCCAGAGGAGTCAGGGACCGGCACTCTTCCTGATGAAGTCCCATCTTTGGTGACTCAGTGGCTTCCTCACTGACTCAGACTGCTAAGTAAGCATCACCCTGTGCCTTCAGGAGAACTGTCCATGCCTTGGGTCGTATGTGTCCCTTTTGGGTGTCTTGTTGGTAGAGGACCCGAGTCTTCCAGCACCTAAGAAAGTCAAGCAGAGCAATCTGCAGATCAGATGTACCTTGCTACTCAGGAGTGACCACCATCCTAGAAAGACACATGAGGGCCATTGCCACTGCTATGTGAGGGTCCTCAGAGGGCACAGGCAGGCAGTGGGAGTGGCAAGATAAACAACCATGGAGCCATCCTGAAGGATTTTGTCAAGGTCCTTTCTCTAGAAAGCTCTCTCCAGGCCCAAGACAGAGCAGGACTCCGTGAAGTTATATGTGTGTGCTGGCTTTCATGAGAAGGGTGTGGGGCGATTGCCTTGCTGAACATGGCCCTGTTGGACACTCCACTGGGTGTGTGATTTGCCAGGCAGAGAAGGGTGTGTCCTGTTGCAGAGCCAGTTTGGCCAGCCCCACCTTGTTGGCAGAAGCGTGCTTTCAAAATGGGCTAATAGCTGGGGACATGGACACTCTTCATCTTGGCCTGCCTAGCGCACATACTGCATCCAAGGAGGTAGGCAGTTTCAGTCTGGTTATCCAGAGCTGAGGGAGAACTTTCTGAGCTCAGTCAGGTATCGGCTATGTTCCAAGTCAAGGTAAACAAAAGTGTCCTGGTCCCCAGGCTGTGCTGCCGGCATAGGCTGCCTTGCCCTCCTCCACTCCACCAGCTCACTTTGTCGGTGGTAGACCCCTGGGCAAGGAGCCCATGGGGAGCCCGGTACTCATCAGCAACTGGAGTGTCCATGCCCAGAAGAAATGCTCTAGAGCAGTCCTCCTTTCCATGAGTGCTTGCTGGGAACCCACCCACCTGCTAGGCAGAGCTTGGAGGAATAACAACCCTATTATAGTAACTAGAGAGCAGACAAGGCCAGGGGACACTGGGTGTGCAGTCGAAGGGTTCCAGCTATGGGCATCCAGGGCCAAGATGAGACAGAGCAGACTGCATGGAGATGACAGGTTGGGGGGAATGTGGGGTTTGAAAGTAGGTGACCAGAAAGCCAGTAAAGTAAGGGCTGGTGTGTGTCTGCTGTTGAGGGACAGTGTGAGAGGGTGTGTTTGGGAAGGAAGAGATGGCTGGGTAGGTGGGCTAGAGTCAAGTTGATGCTTGCTTGGTAAGCAACAGAGACACAGTAAGTTCTCCACCAAGGTTGGGGCTGGTGGAAGCTTTGCCTGAGAAAGGTAGAAGTGCTGATGTGAGAAGGCAGAGATAAGAGCAGTGGTTCTCAAACTGTGTGTTGCGACGCCTTCGGAGGTCGCCAATCAGATACCCTGCAGATCAGATACTCACGTTACAATTCATAAGTTAGGAGGCGTCCAGGAACGAACGAGGAAATTCAGGGCCACAGTCTAGGCAGTGGCAATGCAAAATAAGGAGGCAGACAAAATGCTCAGGTGGACACCACCCCTTCCAGACTTTGACAAATAGGAGATTCTTAGGCCTCTGGAGTCTAAGAAAGGCATTGGTTTACTTTGATCCAGCTCACTCTAGAACCCATGCTCCCTGACTTTACACAGTGAGTAGTGGGCACCGGAGAGCATCCTACTTAAAGAAGAGCAGGGACCATGAATGTGGGTTGAAATGCCACACTTCCTCAGGACAAGCAGGGTAGAAAGGAAGAAAGCATTTAGGGGCCTTAAAGGCAGGGCAACCTGGTACTTCATTAGCAGAATGAAGACATGTCTTCCTCGGGTGCAGGAACAGCCTTGTAAGGGAAAACAATGCCTCCAAGCACACAGCCTGGCTTCACTCTTTGAACAGGTAACTAGACTTAAGTTAGTAGAAGGGAGGGCAGAACACAGGCTGGCTATGGGAGGCTTCTGGCCAATGCAATCTTGTCTGGCTTGCCTCGGACTGTGGTCACAAGGGTTGACTCTCAAGTGCCACACTAGTGTACCATGTGGAGAAGCATGTCTCTGTGTCCACACTCTGGGCTTCAAGCTAACCACCTAACCCAGTCTGTTGACTCTTGTGGCAAGTTCTGCTCCCGGGAAGTTGAGTTTCTAGTCTGGAATGCTTTGATTCATGGTCTGTCCCACCTGAGGTTTGAGTTTCCCAAGAAAACACAGGATAGTCCTCTGGTGTGTGTGTGTGTGTGTGTGTGTGTGTGTGTGTGTGTGTGTGTGTGTGTGTGTGTGTGTGTACCCCCTTTGTATTCAGAGAAGAGGAGGCTGCCAGCAGATTCCTATCTGAGTGTGGGGGTGTGGCTGGAGAAGCATTGGCAGCAATGCTCTCCCACCTGCTGTGGGCACAGGTGTCCATGAGTTCTCTTTTGGCCACAGCTGTTTGCTTAGGACTTGGAAGAGAGTGTTTGGAAATGGGGGTGGGAGTGGGGCTGCTATCATTTGGAACCTGGGGGCAGGGCCACCACAAATATCTTGTGAGCATCCAGACAATGGAGAAGTGTCCTGTCACAGATGCCAGGAGCACCCATGTAAGGACTGCACCATCTTGTCAGAAAGCCTGCTTTACTCTGCATGTACCATCCGGGCAGAAGAGATGCCTCTATTTTCCCCAAACATACTTAGACCTGTCCTGCGCTGGGTAACGAGCTCAGCGTCGTGCTCTGAATCCCGGGTGTCTCCTTCCTGGGCCCACCCCCTTAGGGATTATCTAGAAACTTCTTAGAAATGGTGTGGGTTATTAAAAATCCTGTCAGGGGCTGAGAAGATGGCTCACCTGGTAGAGTTCCTGCCATACAAGCGCCAGCACTTTAGTTCAGATGCTAGAACCCACTTAGAAGCCAGGCATGACAAGTCCCATCTGTAACCCCAGTCCTAGGGGAACGGAGACAAATGCATTACTGAAGTTCATTGGCCAGCTAGACTAACATCTGAACCCACGAGCGCTGAGCTCAGAGAGAGAATTTGTCTTAAAAAGTTAAGATGGAGAGAGCAGCAGAGGGGACTGGGGAAATAGCTCAGTCAGAAGATTTATGGCCATGCCAGTGTGAGGACCTGCGTATGAATCCCCAGCACCCATGCAAAAGATTGGTATGATGGCATGTATGTGTAGTCCCTGCATTAGGAGAGACAGGAGGATCCCTAGTATACACGTGCATATGAGTCCACCCTCAGCCAGTTCCTGCAGGCAGCCAGTGTGAGAGTCAGAGGGATGCAGACGGTCCGAGTACTCATGTCATGTCCAGTTCTAATTTACAAACATTACTCTAATGATCCTAATGACCCTCTATGTCATGAACAATTAGGATCCCGGTTAGACAGCTGGAGAAACTCAGACTACTGGGTTACACCCAAAGAAGCAACTGACACAACCAAGGCAGTGTGACTCCTGTCTGCACTCTTGACTACCACATCTAAGTCCTAACCTGGCCATGCTTGAGGAAAGTATTTGGTTGCCCAAGACACCACTACCAACTCAACCTTACAGGCTGCAGCTACAGCCGGGTCATGGGCTAGCTGTGCAGGGAGGGTTGAGGCAGTACGCTTAATCTGCGCCTCGGAGAGTACCCAGGCATGCATAGCACTAAGAGAGGGAGGGGTCCAGCTAAGTTTAGGCCCTGCTTGTCAAAGTGACCACAAAAGGCAATGGGGATGGGAGCGCCACCTCTAGTTGTCATACTCACACAATCTAACACTGTGACTTTAAAAGCTGGGGTGGGGCTCTCAGGAATGGATGACAGTACTGGGGTGTGGCTGATGGAGGGGGGGCTGGTACTGCAGTCTCACAGGGGCATCCTCACCCATTCCCTGGGGGCAGACCACCTCGCTGAGACTTGCCAGGGCTGCCTGCTGCTCCTTTTCCCAGCACAGGTTGCTGAGCCCAGAACCTCTCTCGGGCTTAATCAGCAGGATGGCGTCTTTGCTGGGCTTGGGCCAGGAGAGCATCTGCACTCCTCATCAGGTGTCTGAGATGACGTCCAGGTGTGTCACTTACCGAGAACAAGGGAGCTCCTTGTTGCCTTTCTTAAGCCCAGCCTGCCTTGGGGAGTGTGTTCGGCTTTCCCTCCAAAGCGCCATCTGCTGCCTCCCATCCCGGGAGAAGAAGGCAGAATGTGGCCCACTGCCTGAGGCAGTGGAGGCCTCTTTACAGTTTGTATATAATCATCAAGGAGTACAGTTCACTTCCAAATGACAAGAAAGCTGCCCTCTCCTCTCACCTCTGCCTTGCCATTATCCGTGGCTCTCCTGATCTCCCACAGACCAGCACACTGTACGACAGGGTGGTTTGACCCAGTTGGAGGCAGAAAATGGTGCCTGCTTGGCACGGTGAAGAGAGTGTACCTGCCACTGCCAAGGCTAACAGTTGTGGCTTCTGGGTTTTGGATAACCACTTCCAACTGGTACCTTGACACCCATTCTTTGGGGGAACTGGAAAAATGGGCCCCTCCTTAGTTCTGTGTGACTAGATCCAGTACAGAGGAGAATTGCTGGTCGCCTAACAGCCTCCTCTCAGACACACAGTTTGCACCTAGTTTTCTCTGCCCCATCCTTTGTTTAGGGTTGGGTGGGCAGCCTCTAGGCTGGATTTGGCTCCTGCTTATCCCAGCAAAGGTGAGTCCCGAATCCGCACCTGTATGGAGAGGTTTTATCAGGCTCAATGTTGATCCTGTAGTCTGAGAACAAGTTCCAGCAGGCCAGACCCGCCAGCCTTCGGGTCTGGGAAAGTCTGCTATGGAGAGTTCAGTACCACAGCTGATTCCCACCAAGTCTCTGGCTTTGCAGGCTCCTCCCAAAGAAGTAAATTCCCGGTTGGGCTAAAGAGACCCTTAGGAACACCCCATTGTTCATGGTACATTTTTCCCTTTGGATGAGTTTCTACTCCGCCTCTTTCCCAGCCAGCCTGACAACACAGCCCAGAGGCCCACCCTGCAGCCCTGGTTCACCTCCGTGTGCCCAGTGGCTTCCTAGCCAGCAGCTCTTTGTAGCAGGATAGAATAGACATTTCCAAACGTGTGCAAGTGCTGATGCAGGACTGGATGTGTCGGAAGTCACTGCTGTTTGGCGTGCCTGAAGGGACAAGACAAGAACCCGGGACAAAAGCTCCTGGGTGCTGCTCTTTCCGGGTGGCTACAGAAAGAGCCCTCCTCTCTGGCTGGCAGCCCCCGTACTAGACTTTGCCCATGTGGCCAGATGGGTAGTATAGAACTCCCTTTCACACATTTCCACCATAAGAAGAACATTTGGCTTGGCAGTTAAGAGCACTAGTTGCTCTTCTAGAGGACCTGGGTTCAATCCCCAGCAACCACATGGTGACTCAAAACCGTGTGTAACCAGAGTTCCAGAGAATCTGACACCCTCTTCATGTGTCTTCTTTGGCACTAGACATACATGTGGTGTGTAGACAGACATACGTGCAGGTGGAACAGCCATGTACACAAAATAAATTATTTTTAATTAAAAAATTAATTTTACATTGCAATTCTGAATCTACTCACTGTAGCACAAAACAGGTTATGTTTCTACCATGTTATACTCTGTATTGTATATTTTTCAATATAGCTCTTCATTTTATACTTTTAATAAGGGTGGGCATATCTGCTAATAATATCTCATATTCCACAGTGGATCACAACCTGCATTTGGAAAAATAATATAGCAAGCAGAAATGCCCGAGGTTCCTTTGTCTGCGGCTATCTCCAGATCCTTTGAACACTGTAACTGGGCCAGGAGGGGCTGCCTTCGTGGACAGCTAGATCCAGGGTCCCAGTCAAGAGCCTGACTAGACCGTTTACTCCTTTCCTGTCTAGGTCTACAATGGGACCCTCAAGCGGGAACCCGACAACAGGCGCTTCAGCTCCTACAGCCAGATGGAAAACTGGAGCCGGCACTATCCCCGCGGCAGCTGTGCCACCACTGGCGCCGGCAGCGACATCTGCTTCATGCAGAAAATCAAGGCGAGCCGCAGTGAGCCCGACCTCTACTGTGACCCGCGGGGCACGCTGCGCAAGGGCACGCTGGGCAGCAAGGGCCACAAGACCACCCAGAACCGCTACAGCTTCTACAGTACTTGCAGCGGCCAGAAGGCCGTCAAGAAGTGCCCCGTGCGACCGCCCTCCTGCACCTCCAAGCAGGACCCGGTGTATGTACCACCGATCTCCTGCAACAAGGACCTGTCCTTTGGCCACTCAAGAGCCAGTTCCAAGTGAGTGCTGCCAGACTGTGGTGGGGCCGGGGGAGGGGGAAGGGGGGAGGCAATCTGCTAGCCTGTCCTACTCTCCAAGGGGCTCGCTCCCAAGGAAGCCGGGAGCCTGTCCCACTCTGCAAGGAAGCGGGAAGAGGCTCAAGCCTGTGTTCTGGTTTCATTCTTGCCACCTTGAGGAGTGTCTGGTTAATGGGCTACTGACTAGCGAGTCATCAGACTGAAAAGGTCATGGAACCCAGACATTGAATACACAGGTCTTAGTGATCACAAGCTATGAATAGATGAAGGCAAAGGAGAGAAGATTAGCAGGCTAATGGCTGCCACACCATTTCTCTCTGGGAATATGTTAGCAATACTTGTTCTCAGGGATGGAGAGATGTTTCCACAGTTAAGAGCACTGGCTGCTCTTCCAGAGGACTCAAGTTTGATCCCCAGAACCCAATGGCGGCTCTCAACCATCTGTGACTCCAGTTCCAGTAGAGCCAACACCCTTTTCTGGCCTCCAGTCATGCATGTAGTGCATAGCCATTCATGAAGGCACAATACCCATACATATGAAATAATAAAATTAAAAAAAATATTCATTCCTGGCCCCACACAGTCCTACAGACACCTGGAGGTCCTAGCAATATGGGTTCCAACAAGCCTTCTAGGTAATAGTCTCTCTCTCTCTCTCTCTCTCTCTCTCTCTCTCTCTCTCTCTCTCTCTCTCTCTCTCTCTGTGGCACACACACACACACACACACAGTGAATGAGACCTGATGAGCTGTCCTGCAGAGGACACAGTAATATTGAAGCTGCCTTTCAAGGCTCAGCGCACCATGAACCTTCCAACTGTCCCTTATCACCTAATGACCTAATGACAGCTACTCACTTATTTGGCGAATATTTAGGGAGCATCTACTCCTTGCAGGCTGTGCGGTGAGCACAGGAGGCACAACCATGGTGACACAGTCACGGCATCCCTGGAGCACATTCTTAGTGACAGAGGAACTTTGTGTTCTTCCTATCCAGCCCCTTTCCGGCAGGTCCCGGTGAAGCCGACAGTAGCAGCGCTTGCCCAAGGCCACACAGCTGATTCTACAGCTGTCCTTGTTCCTACCACACTGTGCGGAAAGAAAGCAGACCCATTATAGGGACCGCTCACATTGGAAGCGGTGTTGTGAGAGGACTCAGAAATCCCTAGAGACTAGTCATGGCACCATCTGCCCCTAACTGGAGGTTTAGGATTGAGTGGCAAGCCATGTAGAAGGGACAGTTGATTGATAAAGATAAGATGATGCTTTCTCAATAGAGAGCAGTTGTTCAGCTAGGCCAGAGCCAGAGAATGCTGACCCTAGGATGAGATTTTTCAGACATGAACTTGGATTGCCTTATCGATAACTGTGGCTATTTGTTGAGCACCAACTATGGCATTACAAACGAAGAGAGGGTTCCCGCTGTAGATGCTGAGGACAACTGTGGGGTAGGGCTGTCTCTGCCCTCCAGGACCTGTTCTCTCTGTTCAGAAGCAAGGCACACTTGGGTGGAAAGGCTGCCCGAGGCTGCATACCATGGGAGCTGTGGGAGTTCCCAGATGAGGGCTCCCTTCCTTGGAAAGGCTTCTTGGAAGGGACACTCCAGCAGGCCTAGGCTGGACCTTCGTGCCTGGAACTGAAGATGTCTTGCTACAACCAACACACTCTTGCCAGGGGCTAGGGAATGTGCCAGCGTCTGCAGTGGAGCCAAACATTCCGTTAAAAGAGTGAACTAACAGCCATTTCCTGTGGTTCAACCTATCGCGTGCCCTTCAGTGTCTGTCCAAGAAGACTGAATTTGAACCTGCTGCATGGAGAGGCTGTGGGTGGTTTCTGAGCTGGAGAACAAGCTAGTGGACAGAATTTTAAGACCTAGTTAAAGGCAGCTCTCTAGCCACTGGCCCCATGACCTCGATCCCAACACAGATGAATATGGTGACGATGAGGATGAAAACAGTCATAAGAATTTGTGTAAGAAGCTAGCTTGACTTGGGGAGGGAGGGGGAGCAGAGATGGAAGAGACAAGCCATCTGCTTTCACTCTGCCAGGGCCAGGCACAAACTGAGTGGCAGGATAGCTGGGGGGGCTTCATCTCAGGAAATAGGACCAAGTTTGCGTACAGTGCAAAGTCCTGCTTCAGTCTTAACCCATGACAGGGCCCTCATCCCAAGAGAGGGAGACCCCGAACACAACCCTTTTCCTTCCTCGAAGGGAGCTGTTCACAAGATATTCTCCAAGGGAGCCTGACTGCCTTGTTCTGTTTCCCTGGAGGAGAGGTTGTGGTGGTTGAGTGTACAAGGAAGAATTTAGAGCCTGCTCGCCAGGGCTCCCAGCTCACCCTGTAATTCACTGTACCGCATTCTTCCAGGATCTGCAGCGAGGACATCGAGTGCAGTGGACTGACCATCCCTAAGGCTGTGCAGTACCTGAGCTCCCAGGATGAGAAGTACCAGGCCATCGGAGCCTATTACATCCAGCATACCTGCTTCCAGGATGAGTCTGCCAAGCAACAGGTAAAAGGCCATACGCCTTCCTAGATGCTAGATCCTGAGCGTGTCAGCCTAGCTCCACGCTTGGAGATGCGTGGAAGCATGTGCAGTTGGCTCCTTTCCACAGCACCCAGGAGAAGGAGAATTCCTGGAAAGATCAGAGCTGCATCTTAACCTGCAGAGTAATGCCCTCCTGAGTGGACCTTAGACATGTGCATTTCCCCTACCGGCTGTTGCTGTGAGAACCTTTCCTAGAGAGATATCAATTAACAGCTATTTACCCGAGACAGTGTGCCACTGACAGACCAAAGTACTATCCCACCAAGACACAACCTGGCATATCGATGAGTTTATTGGATTTATTTACAAAGCACAGTGATGTGTAACTTACAAGAGCCTTAGTGACCAAAAGCAAGTCTCATCCTGACATAGATGTATCGGTGGAGTCCGCCCACTCTTCATCTAATCGTTCATATTCTCTATACCCTATCTCCTCCAAGACCTGAGACCACAGGACCTTATGCAGCTTGGGTAGAATCACATATCTCTGGGGGGGGGGAATGTGGGAGGAGTGACTAGATCTCAGGTAGAGGTCCAATGACTCTCTCCATCCCCTCCTTCCAGTAACCAGACCAATCTTTTTCTTTAATCTCTCTGTCTCTCTCCCTGTGTCTCTGTCTCTGTCTCTCTCAGTCTCTCTCTCTGTCTCTGTCTCTCTCTCTGTCTCTCCCTGTCTCTGTCTCTCTCTGTCTCTCTGTGTGTGTGTGTGTGTGTGTGTGTGTGTGTGTGTGTGTGTGTGTGTGTGTGTCCTGGAGTTTGAACTCGAATCATCAGGGTTTGTGGCAAGCACTTCACCCACTGAGCCATCTACACGCTTTAGACCCTGAGGTGTCTCACAAGCAGTTGTGGCTGCTGGGCTGACGATAACAATGGTTGTTACACTGGGAGGTTTGTGTTCTACAGCAGCCGTGGAAGAGGCTCATCACTCAATGACAGCCATGGGCTTCCCAGAAATCCCCTTCCTCGTATTCCACTCAAGGATATGACTATTCCCCAGCCCTCAACCCCCTCCCTCCCAGCCCTTTCCCTCAGTGAAAACAGGGTTCATTTATGCCTCCCACGCTTGGCTGTTGGCCAGCTAGGAAAACACCTACAGGACACAGTTCAGCTACATGTACCACAAATGGCTTCCTAGAAGCCCGGACTAGTTTTCATAAAAAAACTTCAATCATAGGAGAGTTTCTTTCTTTTTTTTTTTTTTTGGTTTTTTACGAGACAGGGTTTCTCTGTATTGTTTTGGAGGCTGTCGGTCCAGCTCAGCCTGGAACTCACAGAGATCCACCTGCCTCTGCCTCCCGAGTGCTGGGATTAAAGGTGTGCGCCACCAACACCCAGCCCATAGGAGAGTTTCTATGACCTCTTCAGTGTCTGCTTCACCTTAGGATTCTAAAGTATGGCGGTGCATCTTCTCATCCAGAGGAGAGACACAGGCTCGAGAGGAGAGACTTGCTAAGGGCCTCGAGTAGGATATGAGGGAGCTAGCTCTGAATTCAGGTCTTTGACTTTCTTGTCTGAGTCAGTTACCATTAACTCGTTGCTGCTTATTTGTCGTGGCTGACTTGTGTGCTTCTGAACTGATTTTTTTTTTTGGTCTGAGAAACAGCTACTTTGAGTAGAGAATAGTTGTCTCAGCCTCCCTTCCTTTGAACAAGCAATGTGGACATTTCTCTCTCTGCAGGTCTATCAGCTAGGGGGCATCTGCAAGCTAGTGGATCTCCTCCGCAGCCCCAATCAGAATGTCCAACAGGCTGCTGCTGGAGCCCTGCGCAACCTGGTATTCAGGAGCACCACCAATAAGCTGGAGACCAGGAGGCAGAATGGGATCCGTGAGGCCGTCAGCCTCCTGCGGAGAAGCGGGAGCACGGAGATCCAGAAACAGTTGACCGGTAGGCTGTTACAGTAGGAAGCCAGGGTGCAGACTGGGCAAGGTGGCAGGGTGTGTCCCTGACCAATCCCTTTTAGGCTTGGTTTCGCTGGGCTACGATTCAGGAGCTCAGTGGCACTGGCTCCAACTGGAATAGTGGCATCCAGATGATGCCCTGAGGTGGTGTACGCTCTTCAGAGGGCATCTTCAAGACTGGGGTGCAAGGGAAGGGGCCTTACGTAGTGTGCAGGTAGTGCAAGTGGGGCAGAGGTTAGCAGGTCTTAAGGATGCCCTTATCCTGTATTCACAAAGTGCATGAAGCACTCAAGGTGGGGTGCAGGGCAGCAAAGTCACCATGAAGACCTTGAGTTGAACTGGAAAGACAAGGATGTTGAGAGTAACAATCGTTAAGAGTCTCCAGACCGACCTCCATGGTTGATACTTTGATGTATTGTTACAGATGCAAAACAGAGACTGTTAAACAGCTCTAAGTCCCAAAAATAGATGGCTAAAACCACTGATCAACCATCTGTGCATAATTTTTACCTAGACAAGGAACTCTTAGATATTCCCAGACCTCAAAGAACCTGCAGTCTACAAGGACACTGAGAACAGGATCACGAGGAACTCAGACAACGGGTGTGATGGGCCAAGCCTACCTGGAGGGTAGCCACGGGCCAGAGCCCAGGCTAGAGGCAGCACATTCAGTCCCCAGGGTTTCAGAGCCTGTGATGTTGAGCTGACCATGTCTGTCTGTGTCCAGGGCTACTCTGGAACCTGTCTTCCACTGATGAGCTGAAGGAGGAGCTGGTGGCCGATGCCTTACCTGTTCTGACTGACAGGGTCATCATTCCTTTCTCCGGCTGGTGTGATGGCAACAGCAACATGTCCCGGGAAGTGGTGGACCCTGAGGTCTTCTTCAACGCCACGGGCTGCTTGAGGTTCGAGGCATATAGTCATTTCACTCAGGCCCTTCCGGAGTCAGCCTCAGTTTCAGCCAACATTCAAGCCAGAGTAGAGAACTTAATGCTCACCCTGGCCCTGCTTTTATGGGCTGGCTCTAGGACAAAGGGTCAGGTATTACCAAAGTCTCTGAGTCTGGCTATGCCATGCAATCCTAAGGGGATCTAGAGGACATCACTGGGAGCCTAAGAGTGGAAAAGCCTGCATTTGGATCCCCAAACTGGTTCAATTAAATCCCCTCCCCCACTCTCAGGGGGCAAATGTATTTCTTGTACAATCTTGAAGAGCATTCTTTTATACAAAAGCCTGCTGACTGGCTGCCCATGAGTCACTCCCCTCCCTGTCCCCCTCTACCCCCCCGCCCCGCCCCACCAGAGTGCTGAGCCCATTCGCCATGCTCATTGGCATGGGGATGGTGCTGCCTTGCCCAAAGCTGTTTGAGTTCCACGGCAGGGTGTGGCGAAGCCCTGGTGGGGTCTGGATGTGTTGTGGAGTGGGGAACCATGGAGCAAGTTCCCCTCTAGGGTCTCACTTTGCTATAACGGCTTATCTCCCAGAATTCCAAAGAGCTGCCAGGATAAGGGTGAAGCTGATATGTGCTTCTGGGTCTCGGCTTGCACTTCTCCCAGCCAGCCTCTAGCCACAGCCCCCAGAGGGCAAGGAGGCTGGGTAGATGAAAAGCCAAAGTAATTAAAGACTTTATGGGGCCAGATGGCTCCTGGGTGTGACAATACACACACACACACACACACACACACACACACACACACACACACACACGTCCTGTACATGCACCATGCACACCACTAGGGCAGGAGAACCCACAGTGCTTGGGAATGAATACAACCTTTATAAGAGGTAACTACATCTGAATCCCCAGTTAACACCCCACTCCTGGTTTTGGTCCCCCTCAGGTCTGCTTTTGCTCAGGCAAAAAGACAGCATGCTGCAGCTTCCATTGCCTGTCCCTTAAGTGGCCACTAGAGGGCAGGAGCGGGACTGTCAGATGTAGTGGAGCTATACAGAGGCTTGGGTCAGGGAACTAAATGACAGAAACAATGAAAAGAGTGAGTTCAGAGGAGACCCCCGGCCCCACTTCATCCAGGACCGGACAGAAATGGCTAAATGGTTTCCTTTCCTTCTCTCCTTTTTCCTCATTTCTCTCTCCCCTTTCCTCTTCTTCCTTCTGCCTGCCACCACTTCCCAATCGGCCCTGTGCATTCCGCTGCTCTGCCCTACGTGTCCCCACTGCTCTGCCCTCCTGCCCTGCCTTCCCATCACCACCTGCATCCTCCTCCCTGGTTCTCTCTTGCAGGAACCTGAGCTCAGCTGATGCTGGCCGCCAGACTATGCGGAACTACTCTGGGCTCATTGACTCCCTCATGGCCTATGTCCAGAACTGTGTGGCTGCCAGCCGCTGTGACGACAAGGTGAGGGGACAGGCCCCCAGTGACACGTCTATCTCCATCCCCATTGTCTCTGTCACAGCTGCAAAGCCACACACTTAAGTCGGGAACTTTCCTTGTCCTGACATTTCTCTTTCTGAGAACCCGAGAGTCGGGGTTACACTTTCCGCATGCTTGTGGGATCTGTCTCAGTGACAGGACAGGAGCAGAGGCAGGAACAATGGAGGGGACATCTAGAACATGCAAGCGCTCCCTGCTCGAGCGCAGGGGCCACATTGTTATTGTGGCGCTGAGCCCATGAAAGTGCTCCCAGGGCCCCTATGTCCTTTCCAAGGTATAACTCCTTCCAGCAGCTCCAGAAAAGCCATAGGCAAGCCACCCTCCTGCCTTCTCTAGGCTTCCAGATGCAGCCATGTGGGCAAATTGAAAGGACAGTTTTTGGGGAAAAGATGAACTGGAGGCTAGGAGACTTCCACATAGCCACGCAGTGGCTCAGGATACAGTGAGCTCTAGTCCCCACACCCAAGGAAGATCAATGACAGGAAGTTTCTATCTCTTGCTGTCTTCACCGGCAGGGATAACAAGGCCTCTAAGAACAGCCTTGCCATTAAGCTGCAGGAGAAAGTGATTTTTTTTTCTTTTTCCTTCTCTGTGTACATCTCCTATACCTGGACAACCCTAAGCAATAGAAGTCAGATTCACCCTGACCCCAAAAGGGACCAAGCGCTGCTCAGAGGGTAAATCTGCCACCCCAAGCCCTAGTGTGGAGGCTGATCCAAAGCAGATGCAGTTGTGGACCCAAATGCTTCTGTCAGGTCCCGAGTCCCAGGTCCCATAATTGCTGTGCACATAGCATCTTTGGTGTTGGAGGCTGAGGGGTGACCCAGGTAGAGGGTACAGGAAAGACAGCAGTGACTAGATGTTTTTAAAACCAGAAGGAGCTGGGACTGCTTCTGAAGGATGTTGCTTTAGAAATGAAGATGTTTTTAGTCTTCTGGCTCACACGTGGTCTGTAGCAACAGCAATGGTCTCCTGTGTGCTATGTGCGCAAGGCCCCGTGGTTGATATTCTTCCTGTGCAATCATCCCTCAGTAACCACAGACATTGGTCCAAATTCCCATGCACACCCAAATCCACAGACCCAAGCCCGTCTATAAAATAGGTATTTGGATATAACCTATACACATTCCTTTGTACACTTTAAATCATCCATATGTTATTTATGAAACCTAACAGTACAAACTCCAAATAGTTATTAACGATACTAAGAAAGAAATCTGTGTTCAGGAATACCTTATAACTTTTTAAATAATTTCAATTTGTGGTTGTTTCATCCTATGTGGGTATAGAACTGGAGGCCTCATACATACCCTCCTCCACTGGACAAGTGGGGTGAAATACTCCATTTTACATCTGAGGAAACTGAGGCCAATAAAGGTAAGTTATCATACAGGTTCAAACAGCGAGGAAGTGACAGAGGCAGGAATTGTGGCTGAGAGATCTTTCCAGACTGACTGTGGCGCAGGCCACTATGAGTACTCTGGGTAGGTAGCAGGCCCAGAAATCTGTTGAGACCGGACAGAACTCAGGCGTTCTCTGCTTGCCCGCAGTCTGTGGAGAACTGCATGTGTATCCTGCATAACCTCTCATACCGCCTGGATGCCGAGGTGCCCACCCGCTACCGCCAGCTGGAATACAATACCCGCAACACCTACACTGAGAAGTCCTCCACTGGCTGCTTCAGCAACAGGGGTGACAAGATGATGGTGAGCAATGGCCACTACAGAGCCAGGGCCCACTCCCCAGGCACCCACCCTTGAGGACAAGCCCCAGTCACAGCCTCGTTCTTGGAAGCACACCCCAGTCCTGCCTCCCTTGTAGGCTGTAGGAGCCCATACCTCCCAAGGACAAAAGCTGGAGGCCCCTTTCTGCAGGCCTCCATTCCCCTTACTGTGCAATGTGGGAATCGCCCTCGTCTTCCCCTGATTGTGGAGCACTGGGGAAGCAATAGAACTCTTACCGTCTTGGGCAAGGCTTCCCAGCACCTCCTGAGCCTCCTAAGAAAGATGCTACAGTCAGGACGTAGAAGTCAAGCCCCAGGTCAGCCTAGAGATCCCAAAGTAGCTAAATTCTCCGCATTTTGCTGCCAAACCTTAGTGTGGCCTTACACACTTGGAGGCCCAGGATGAAACTACTCTGGAGCACACTATCTGAGATGCTCCTCAGAGACCGTCCAAGAACATGGTCCATTTCTCGTTTCGGGGGGCGGGGTTCTGGAATGCACAGAGGAAAGGGGTGCCCGGGAGCAGTCTCCTCCCATCCTTCCCGGTGAAATCCACAACCTGAAATTGGGGAAGAGGCAGAATGCTTGGGTGTGTTATGTCACCAGATCCCTCACTGACCTGCTGTCTGTCTTCAGAACAATAACTACGACTGCCCCCTGCCCGAGGAGGAGAGCAACCCCAAGGGCAGCAGCTGGCTGTACCACTCAGATGCCATCCGCACCTACCTGAACCTCATGGGCAAGAGCAAGAAAGATGCGACCCTGGAAGCCTGTGCCGGCGCCCTGCAGAACCTGACGGCCAGCAAGGGGCTGGTGAGGATGCTCACTCTCCCGTTTCTCCAGCCTACTCCCTGCATTTCCACCAGCCTATCCTTTCCATGCCTGGGACTCCCTGACCACTTGGGCTCCCCATGCAGTGGGAGACGGGGATGAGGAGCTTGCTTGATTAGCAAGAAAAATTCCCATCTGATGAACTGACGAATTAATAGAGTTTGAGACGTGGGCAGATTCAGAGAAAGCTGTGACAGAATCAGACTTGAGGTTTAAGGCCATGATGGCGTAGGGTAAAGTCATAGGAGATCAGTGGATGGCCAGCTGCTGCTCCCCGGATACACTCAGGTCAGAAGAGACTTGGGGAACACTAGAGGGTCAAGACAAATTCCCTGGTTCTTAGAGGAGGAGTCTGGGGTTCTCAAGGACACCAAACGGGCCTAGATTAGGTCACACCAGGATGTTGGTTTACAACCCCGACAAGCAAGGGATCCCAGTTCTATCTCCATGTTGACTCAGACCCCTTCTGAGCCATCTTGGTCTCAGGCAAGCCCTCAATAAATGTGGATTGGATTCTGTAGAGGTTGGGGAGTTTGAAGGTAACCAGGCTTTTCGTAACTGTCACATGTCCTTGGCCGTGAGGTTTCATGTAAACAGATAACTGCCTGAGAAAGACAGAAGAGCAAGACAGTGAAGGTGAACGGGACAGACAGTCTAGACACCAATCCTGGGTCACCACGAATGAGAGAAACGACACTTCCCCTGCCCTCCCACCAGAGCCTCAGGTTGACCAGGCATGGGGACCAGCGTGGGCAGGTGAAGTCTGGCTGTTCCCTCCTCAGTCAGTCAGGTCCAGAGTTCTGTCCCTCCCAACTTTAAGGTGAAAGAGAAAAAGCTCAGGATTTCTTTACTTGGGTTATATCTTCTCTCCTAACCATGGTTCCCTGAGGCTACAGGCCAGCTCCTCCCTGGGTCTTCTCTCTTAGATGTCCAGTGGTATGAGCCAGTTGATTGGGCTAAAGGAAAAGGGCTTGCCACAAATCGCCCGCCTCCTGCAATCCGGCAATTCCGATGTGGTGCGGTCCGGGGCTTCTCTGCTGAGCAACATGTCCCGCCACCCTGTGCTGCACAGAGTGATGGGTAAGATGCCTGTCCACTCCTCCTTCCACGTAGGCCACACAGGCCTGTATTTTCTAGAGCCTTCTAGAAGGTTATCCTCAAACTATTCCATAGTGTGAGTATCCTGAGGGGAATTTGGCCCAAGAGAGGAGTGGGAGTAGGAGGGAATTGTCACTTGATGGGTGAGTCTACAGAAATCCATGGGTCCTTGAGGGTCACCTTGCTTGCACCCCCAAAGGACTGTGAGTACTGAGGCCCTCAAAGGAACCCCTCTGCCATTCCACGGCAGTCCTGACCCTATTTCTCAACCTCTTCATCTCTAGGAAACCAGGTGTTCCCGGAGGTAACCCGACTCCTCACCAGCCACACTGGCAACACCAGCAACTCTGAAGACATCTTGTCCTCAGCTTGCTATACTGTGAGGAACCTGATGACCTCACAGCCTCAGATGGCCAAGCAGTACTTCTCCAACAGCATGCTCAACAATGTCTTCAACCTGTGCCGCAACAGGTGGGCAGGGAAGGAACTCACCTCGCCTCCCCACACAGGAGCACTCAGGGAGTAGAGAATGTACCCAGGGGAGGCAGGGCACAGGATGGGGAAGTTCTAGGAGCTGAGTGCTGAAAGGCTGTCGCTGTGACCCCCAGGTCCTAGGAATGCATAGAGGCACAGAGCAGTACACTTCTTATCTGGGGGACATGTGGGACACTGGGATGTCCAAGGTTCAGCAGGAGACATAGAACAGCAAGACCCAATTGTAAGAGAGCTCTTTCCTGCTTTGTAGGGCTCTCTCTTCATCCAGGGCTAGGGAACTAACCTCTAGGGTGCCTCCAGATGGGCGGGGCGTGAGATGTGCTCACTGCACAATGGCTCAGGCTCACTACCCCATTGGGGTTCCTCTTTCATGCACCCGGGGCCTCTCCACATCTCTGGGCCCTAAGGGGGTGGAAAGGGAAGGGGTGTCCCTGTGTCATGGGTACTCTCACCTCACAAACCCACCTCCCACCTGCACAGTGGCTCCCCTAAGGCTGCAGAGGCTGCCCGGCTACTCCTGTCTGACATGTGGGCCAGCAAGGAGCTGCAAAGTGTCCTCAGGCAGGTAAGAGCATCTACCAGCAGCCCTCCTGACTAGACCCTCCCCACACTTGCTCTGTACTAAAGCCCCAGCAGACAGGGACGGGAGGGGAGGGAAAGGCTCGTGCACTCACAAAGCAAGGTGAGACCGGCTCAGGAGGAGTCAGAGCAGATTTGAGTAGCAGTGAGTGTGAGCTTGGCTCTGACCAGATCTTCCATGTCGCTGCAGGGACAGGTAGGGGAAATGTGAGAGAAGCCCAGTGTAAGAGAGCGCTTAGAGCAGTGGCTCTCAGCGTGTGGGCTGTGACCCCTTTGGGGGTCAAACGACCCTTTCACAGGGGTCACCTAAGACCATCCTGCATATTAGATATTTGCATTGTGATTCATAACGGTAGCAAAATGATAGCTATGGAGTAGAAGCAGAAATAATTTTATGGTTGGGATCACCACAACGTGAGGAAATGTATTAAAGGGTTGCAGCATTAGGAAGGTTGAGAACCGCTGACTTAGATCAAGGTGACAAGAAGGCTGGACAAAGGACACACCAGTCATTTGGGAACATCGTATGTCCTAGAAGGGTTCAGGGCTCAGTAACAGAACCCCTTCGGTTTCATCTGAAGAGTTTGCACTTGTGTCTTTGGCACTGGAGAGCCACCAGGCTGGTCCTCACTGTCTGAGACCCAGAAAAGCCAGATGCTTTTGGGTCCTCGCTCTTGGGAGACAAAGGTTAGAGGTTCAGGAAATCAAAGCCATCCTTGGTATGTTAGGGTTCCTAATGATGCAATGAAATACCATGGCCAAAAGGCAATTTGCAGGGAATCTGGTACAGGGCAGGAACCTGGAGGCAGGAACTGATGCAGAGGCCACAGAGGGTGCTGTTTCCTAACTTGTTTCCCATGGCATGCATAGCCTGCTTTCTTATAAAACCCAGAACCACAAACCCAGGGACAGCCACACCCATAAAGGGCTGGGCCCTCCCGCATTGACCACTAATTTAAAAAATGCCTTACAGCCAGATCTCATGGAGGCATTTTCTCTATTGAGGTTCCCTCCTTTCAGATAACTCCAGCTTGTGTCAAGTTGACAGAAAACTATCCAGGATACCTGGTTGTGTAGAGAGAATTACATGAAATAAAGAACCCTTATTCATTGCTTGATTTCACAAACACAAGTAGGAAACTCAAATTTTCAAGAGGAATTCCAAACGCAACTCACTAACGCACTGATGTTCGTGGTAGCATGTCTTTTAACCAGGTCCATTGTAGCCCAGGCATGAACTCTTAAGTGGTCGGAGCACACTTGTGTGTCCAGAGTCTAGATAAATGCAAGGATGCTACAGAAAAGTGGCTCTGCTCAGACATCAAGTCCCACACTGCTTGTCCCATGATGGATCATGTCTGTGTGTGTGTGTGTTTTTCTCCTCTTGCAGCAAGGTTTCGATAGGAACATGTTGGGAACCATAGCTGGGGCCAACAGCTTCAGAAACTTCACCTCCCGATTCTAAGAAGAGACTGTCCAAGCAAGTTCAGCTTGCAGGTGAGAATCGGCTTGCTCCATATCAGGGGATGTCTCCAGGTCCACCGTGGCAGTCACGCAGAGAGCCTAGGCCTGTGTGCTCTAGGGAGACGCATTGTTTGGTTTAGCAGGCAGTTGGGCTCTGAATAACAGGTCAGGGAGGACAGCCATGGAAGCTCCTAGCTCCTGGCTGTCCCATAGCAGGACATGGGGATATGTAATGTTTGATAACACTGGAAGGACTACTGAGTATAACTGTGTAGATGCCTACTGTACAATCAGGTGGTGCCACTCACAGGGGGGCTACATAATAAAGGAGTCAGGCAGTACCATTCTGGGTTTGGCCAACCATAGCTTACTCTCCATCCTTATTGTTTTATTATTCTATTATTATTTTTATATGGATGAGCATCTTGCCTACATGTATGTCTGTGCACCATATGTGTGCCAGGTGCCGAAGGAAGCCACATAGGGCATCAGACCTTCTGGACCTGGAGCTACAGACAGTTGTGAGCCACCACATGGGTGCTGGGAATCGAACCCGCATCCTCTGAAAGAGCAGCAAATGCTCTTCACCACTGAGTCACCTCTCCACCCCTCCACCCCTCCATCCCTCCACCCCTCCACCTCTCCACCCCTCCATCCCTCCACCCCTCCACCCCTCCATCCCTCCACCCCTCCATCCCTCCATCCCTCCATCCTTCTGAAAAGCCATTCTCATTCTGCACACACTAAGTATGGACAAGATTTGTTTCCAGTTGATGATCTGGAGACCAGAAACTCAAATCCAGCACTCTGTCAAAATTTTGCAAACTGAACATTCTCTGGAACCAACAGGAATGCTTCTCACACGCTGCTGGCCTTGTCAATTCTGACCTGATAGCCCTTAAGTAGCCCTAACATGGGGTGCAGGAAGGTGTATTTTTATGTGGGTATCCAAAGGGTTTCTCATACAGATAAGTCAGGAACCACAGCTGAATTCTGAAGCAGACGCCTTTGGGAAGGTGTGATGAGAAGCAGTGTATAGCATGGGTCAGAATTCTCGTGTGGCAATGTCTCACTTCATGTGACTCTACATGTCTCACTACATGTGACTCTACATGTTGTGCTTGTCGGGGTTTAACCTCGGGCCTCACACATTCTATGCAAATGCTTTATCACTGGATAACCTCAATCACCCTTATATTTTATATTTTTTATACTTTATCTTGAGAGAGGGTCTTCCTAAGTCTCCCGGGCCAGCCTTCCACTTGCTCTGTAGCCTAGGTTGGGCTTAAATGTGTGATCCTGCTGCCTTAGCCAAATAACTGATACTGTACCATGCCCACCTGTCAGTATACCCTAACTTGACAGTTTCTCTTCCTAGAAAGACACAACCCAGCTCAGAAGACTTCAGATCTTGAGGATGGGTTACCTGCTTCATCCTGTGCAGTATTTGGAGACGTTCAGATGCAACCAAGAGCAACCTGAAAACTGTGGATGATGGAAATAATTTTTGATTCTTTTTTTTCCTTAGGGGAACTGGGGGGCAAAAGGGTTTGGGAGGTTGGGTGGGGGAACTTTCTTGAGTTAAAGGGGCTTCTATCTGATGTCAATACTTTCTTCTCTGAGAAACAGTATATATATAATGTGTATAATGTAAGTACGTGTGTGTGTGTGTGTGTGTGTGTGTGTGTGTGTGTGTGAATGCCTAACAACATAACCAACAACTCTGCAAGGCTAGGTATGCTGATTCTTTGAAGTTCACAGGCAGCACAGAGGACTCTCCATTTCTCTCTTATAGACAAGAGCCACGTGTGGTTTTGGCTAGTTGGAAGTATAGTGTGTCCAGACAGGGGCTCATGCCAGTCAAGCCACAGAAAGTTCAGCAGCCTTTCTCTGCCACTTCCCAGATGGCAGGAGAAGGGACAGTACCCAAGGCTGAGGCTAATGTTCCCTCTTAAGAGACAGACGGAGCTCCAGAAGACACAGGATGGTGTCACTTGCCCAGATAGAGAATGGGCACAGAAAGACAGACTCACCATTCTTTGGGACTCTACACCCACATGACAGCCTTAGCCAGCAGAGTCCCAGATTTCAGAGAGCCTGCAAGTAGCTATTTCAGGAGAAAGAGAGCTAGAATAGAGCCTGAGGTCAACGAGCTCTGGGAATGGCAGCTTGTTCCCATCTTCCTGGGGGATGGGTAGGGACAAGGCACCTGCTGTCTCAGGCTTTCTCACAGAACAAGGGAGGAAAACTAGAAAGTATATGCCATGTGCCTCAGACCCAGCCTGCTGAGTGTCAGGTGAGAGAGTGCTTGAGGGTCCCAGAGGCTGAAGGGAGGGAATTAGCATGGGTGAGCCAAGAAAAGGAAGGGTCCTTTTTAGCATCAGCCAGCCCACATCCCAGCCATCAACCGTCCTCCTTCTCCCTGAACCCTACCTGTCCTGTCTACACTCTGTCCCTGTGAAACAAAGAAGCCTATCGGGGTGGAGGACCCCGGGCTTTGCACTTCAGACAGTAATAACAAAAGAGCTCTTGAGAACCCCATGAGTGGGCCTGTCTATGTCGAGGTCCCTAGGACAGGTGGCGGGATGGGCTGGAGGTGAGCCTTCCCCAGGGTCTCTCATGTCTAGGCTAACACCTCTCAGCTGGTGTAGTTAGTGCTGGGTAGACAAGAGTGATCAGGGCCAGACCTCTCTCAAGGAGGATGTATAGTGCTCCCTGGTCCACCCCTCTTCTTATCCCAGCAGGAAGACTGTAAATGTCCCTTGTGGCTCGGGCTAGCCTAGGAAAAGATCTGCCCACCGAGGATGAAGGTCAGACACACAAGGACATTGTCCCTGAGAAGAGTCCTGAACCATCTAACCCAGTGTGCTTGGCACTCTGGGCCTGCAACACCCTTCCCTGTTTGGCTTATGCTGGGATCTGCCTCCTGCCTCACCTCTTCTCCAGTATCAATGTGGGGTGCTGCCCCCCACACACTGTCCTTGGATAGGTTTCCTGGGATCTCCCTTGCCAATCAATGGGATGCAAAACAATCCGTTTCTTAAAACACACCATTGGCACACTACTCCATGCCAGGCAGTGTTCTAAGGAAGCCCTTGGGTACATCAGCGCATGAGACCTTCCCCACCTCAGTCCCATATAGTGTTTGTCTTCCCAGGGAGAAAGGATATCCAGGTCCTGGGCTTCAGGAACCAGCTCCTTCCTAAGTAAGTTGGAGAGAAACACACAGAGCATCCAAGTCAGAGAGCAGAACTGTTATAGACCATGAGCAACACCCTTCCTTCAACACTGTCCTCACTCCCTGCGGCTCAGAGGCTTAGTTTTCCTTTCTCTAGGAGGATAGTTTGGCAGGCCCACCCTTTGCTTTAGGGATGAATCAGGTGCCGAGACACCCAGGGGCCAGACCTGATTATGGTAACTTACTCCATGAAGTTGGCCAGATGGGCTGGGTCCAACTCATGCCTGTCATTCAGGAAAGGTAAAATTAAGGTGGCTTATTGATACATTCCTAGAAGAGAAAATAAGGGACCGACTGGACTTTATGTATACCAGACCTATCTTAGTGTTTTAAATCAAATTTGTCTTCTATTTCCATGCCTAAAGCAAGTTACAGTTGAGGACCAATGAGAAAGGTCTTCCTTGACTTGAGATCTCCTGTGAGAGATCCAACTATTGGCCAGCAACAACCTGCCCAGTGGGGGATGGACCAGTCACCCACACCTCTTCCAAGGACCCAAGAGGCCAAAGATGGCCTGTGTGTGTCCACTCAGCTCCTGGCTGGGGCTCTGGGCTTGCAGTGTCTGGGAATCTCCCTCTGGCCCTCAGTCTCCTTGCTCTGTGTTGTATGAGAACCTTGTGCCAGCCAGGTCCAGTTTCCTTGTATGATACACCATGTATGTGCTTTGTTGAAATATAGGAAATCAATAAATTGATAGTGTTTCTTTGACAATTCTTCAAACTTTGTATTATTTGGGTTACTACTAAGGGATGAAGGGCCTTCTCTCCAATGTCTCCTCTTAATGACTATCAGGTAAGAATTAAAAAATGTCACCCAGGAGATAACCTGCTCCACTGTAGTCCATGTAAACATGGGGATGCTGGGATTGCAGCCTTAATATACAGATACTGGGGCTTAGGAGGGAACGAATCTGACTGATGTCACCCAGGTTACAACTAGGAAGTCATTCTGAGGACAACCTATCCATTCAGGCAGAGTTCTGTGACTTAGGGGCTCATGGTTCCAGAATGCCTACGCTGCATGGGTTCCCCGTCAGCTGCTGGAGATACGGAAGACCCCAGGCATGGCATGGGCTGAGGGCCACCATCATCCATGAGAACCCAGGTACCTGGGTTGAGATGAGGAGATGCTAAGGAAATCCATGGAGAAGAGCCTTTCCTGTCCTGGAGGAATGATGACTAACAAGGGCTCCATTATAGTATCTTGCGATATCATGGTGTTTGGTAGTGTCCAGGGGAGAGATGTTGAGTACCAGTCAGGAGAGGACTGTGGCTCTCTGTGACCCACACTATTAGATGCACTAAGTCAAGGCTTCTGGAAATGCTTTGGGACCAACAAACGTGTACTGGCTGCAAAAAGCAGGTCAAATTACAAAATCAGTAAGTGCCATCTTTATGCTTTCACTAAAATACAACTTGGAGATCAAAATGGCACAATTTAAAATGTAAACAGTTCTGAACCTCTTCAAACTGAATAGCACCCAGGTCAAGAAATGGTACAGCATCAGCCCTCAAGCCTCCCTCATGGCCCTCCTGTTTCTATCCCACTCACAAGGAGAACATGGCACCACCCTGACTTCCAACAGTGTATTTTAATTTTGTCATTTTGAACGTCATATAAAGGGTGCCAATGCTAAATCCTGTTTTTTTTTTGTTCTGCTTCAGCTCAGCAACATGCCTGGTTGCTGCTGTCCCACTGCAATTATGCTCCAGTGTAAAATGTCACATGGATTGCAGTCACCCTGACATCTTCATGTACACATGTCTAGAAGCCATTATGGATTCATCACCTCACTTTCCCAGAACTACTACATGTGATTACTGGGAAATCATAACAGCGTAGAAATCTAATGCTATACTTGGATGTGGGTAGAGGAGTCCCAAATGACTACAATAGTTAAGTCCTAATTCAGCCATCCTTGACCAAAAAGGTGGCAGGTCTTACAGGAGACAGGCTGATGAGAGTAGGAGGATCTGGCTCCAGGATTGGATGGATAGGATCAAAGGGACACCAAGGACACAGTACGTCTCAAGGTGAGAAGGAAGTCTTCAAAGTCCTGGAGGCCGAGTGTCTCTGAGTTCATGTCCACACATGTCCACATGCCTGACCTCGAAGCCATTTCCTCTTGTCCCTTTTGTGACTTACCTGGTAAGGTGCTGGACGCCCCCCCAGGAATCAGGGAACTAAAGCGCCAATCTTTAACAAGCAGTGCCTTCTGCTGCCAGCACAGCTGGAGACGGGTGAGCAGATGTTGGGCAATGGTCTTCTTCAGAGAGGCACACAATGATTCTTTCACTTTCAGAACCCTGAGGCATTGTTTTCTGTCTGGATCTGCTTGTCTCTTTAGTAACCCAGGCAGAGCACAGGGCATCAAATGCCAATCAATAGATGAGGGGAAGGGAGAGAAGGCAGCCAGCTCAGTCACACAGGGTGCTTACAGAAGTTCCAAGCCTGGACCAGACCCAGGCCTCCTGTGTCCTGAGTATCAGAGCATGACAGGGAAGGCTGCGGAGGAGGCCGCCAGACTGTGCACTATAGAATCCCCAGTGAATAGGGTTCACAGAACCCTGGGACTGCGTAGGACTGCACATCCTACGAGGGGTGGATGCTGTGCAGACATGCAGGAGAATGAGAGTTCTGATTCACAGGCTGTCGGTCAGATGCCAGGAACTGCTGCATGCATCATCCAGCCTGGGCCTGGCAGGTTTGGTTGGTTAGAACACGGAGCTGATGAGCCAAGGGCTTCGAGGCAAGAGACGGCTCCATGACCCCAGCACGTATTCTGCACCCTCGCCAGTCATCCTGCAGACACCTGCCAGGGCATCGTGCGTGCATGTCACCGAGAGATAGGTTGGCCATCTGTGAAAGCTGAGGGGCCTGCTGCAGGGGATCAGCAGTGAACCCCACACTTTATGCTTCTAACATGTCAAATCTCACAGTGGTGGGGCTTGTAGTTTAGTTGGCAGTGTCTGCCTAGCATCCACAAAACCCTGGGCTCAACCCATGCCACTGAGTAAAACTGAGTGTGCTGGTATATACATGCAATCCCAGCAGTGGAGCTGCCGAGGCAGGGGGATTGTGAGTTCAAGACCAACCTGGTCTACAAAGTAAGACTGTCTCCAATGCCCTACCCCCAAAATAAACAAACAAACAAAATGAAACAAAAACTTCAATACGAATTAGTACGTACGTTTTAAGATTTGCTTCTGCTGGGCATGGTGGCACATGTCTGTAATTCCAGCATTCCCACTACTTGAAAGACCAAGACTGAAGTTTCAAGAGTTAAATAAAGGTCATCCGTGACTATAGAGTGAGTTAGAAGCTAGCCTCAGCTACAGTGAGCCCAGATATGTAGTTCTGGGTCCTCTGAGAGGAAGCTCCTGCACTCTAGGACCAAGACCATGTTTCCCTGGAGTACAGTTAAACTGCAGGTAACAGAGACTTGAGCATTTGACCTGTGACCATAAGCAGGGTGCACACTGACACAGGCAGACTCTACAGAGCTGGCCCGACGGTGCCCACTCTCCCATCCAAGGTTCAGAGAAGGCAGAGAGGCTGAGTAACTGGAACCACGGGAATTCCTAGGAACCCTGTGTGTATGTAGGGTCTTGTTACTGTTTAAGGAGAGAGAGAGAGAGAGAGAGAGAGAGAGACAGAGAGAGACAGAGAGAGACAGAGAGACAGAGAGAGAGGAGAGAGAGAGAGAGAGAGGAGAGAGACAGAGAGAGACAGAGACAGACAGAGAGGCAGAGAGACAGAGAGAGAGAGAGAGAGAGGAGAGAGACAGAGAGAGACAGAGAGACAGAGACAGACAGAGAGACAGAGAGAGAGAGAGAGAGAGAGGAGAGAGACAGAGACAGACAGAGAGACAGAGAGAGAGAGAGAGAGGAGAGAGACAGAGAGAGACAGAGAGAGAGAGAGAGGAGAGAGAGAGACAGAGAGACAGAGAGACAGAGAGGAGAGAGACAGAGAGACAGAGAGAGAGGAGAGAGAAAAGGAGGAAGAGAGAAGAGAAGAAAGGGGAGAAAGGATCTCTTCATCTTCATGCTGACTGTTCCTCTTGTCTTGTGTCCTGGGAACACGTGACTGTCACCCACCAGGCCAGCCCTGAAGACTCGTCTAACTTTTTCTGTGACCTGGATATGGACCAGTTCCAAAGACCTGGAAGGGCACGGTGAGCCTAGCTCACCACCTCTTTGACTGGCACCTGTGATAACAGCCGCACCCTCCACATCCTGCCAAGGGTCCAGATATTGCTTTGTTAGGGCTGGCTCAGTCCCAGGAATACTCAGAGCCAGGCAGAGTGAGCCAGGCAGGACTAGTTCTGAGTGTGTGTGTATGGGAGCATGCAGTGAGAACTAGACTCGGAAGTGACCCAGAGGCAGGCTATCTGGGAAGGGGTTTTGTCAATTTTAAAAGGGGCTGTGGAGAATTGTTTTCTGTTTTTGCCTAGAAAAGGTTTTTGGAGGACAGGAGCCTTTTCCCAAGACATTTCTTGAATTAAAGAAGGGAAAATGAGAAGCAAACGATTGCAACACAGGTGTTCATTCTTGTCTCAAACCGAGGTACTAGAGCTCAGGATTGGTGTGGCGTAATATGACTAACAGGACTCTTCTTGTAACCCTAACATGTGTGTCCAAGAATACAGGGAGCAAACTGGCCCCAGGTGCCCTGTGTTCTAAAGGGTTTTAGCATATCTGGGCCAGACATTTCTGAACAAAACCCTGAGGGCTTTTGAACCAGAGATGATGAGAGGAGAAAGGAAGCATGTGGAGCCGAACAGAGGGTCACAGACTGGACGCCCGGCCCGTGGTGGCAAGGAGCTGTGAATGAAACCGTGGTGACGCAGGAGAGTGATGCGCAGGGCAGCCAAGGGCACCCACAGATGGAGGGCTAGCCATCGGTGTAAAGTGATACTGAGGAGCTTGCAGGAAGGACGCAAGCTGGACTTAGGAGCCTTTAATTCTTAACCCCTCCTCCCTCGTAGGTAAAATAGAGATGCAGTGAAATGCACAAACCTTAAACACACCATTGCACACATTTTCAAACTCACACCAGTGCAACCCAAAACCCCGTGATCACCTCAGAAAATGCCTTTGCAAGTGCCCCAGCCAGTTCCCTCCCAAGATGCAACGCTGTTCCATAGTCCTGGTATTCCCTTCCTCACTCACCCCTCCCTCCCTCACTCACTCACTCACTCATTCACTCCATCCCTCCCTCACTCCTTCCATGCCTTCCTCCCTTTCTCCCCCACTCCTTGAACAGCCTGATTAGATACTTATCTATTTATCTTTTTGTTGTTGTTGTTTTTGTTTTTCCGAGACAGGGTTTCTCTGTGACTTTGGAGCCTGTCCTGGAACCAGCTCTTGTAGACCAGGCTGGTCTCGAACTCACAGAGATCCGCCTGCCTCTGCCTCCCGAGTGCTGGGGTTAAAGGCGTGCGCCACCAACACCTGGCTTATCTACTTATCTTATTTACCAATGTCTGACTGTGCTAGTTTTCTGTTGACTCCTTATTATTTTCTTCTACCTACTTTAAATTTATTTTTTCTTTTTCCCCTAGATTTCTGGTGTGTGTGTGTGTGTGTGTGTGTGTGTGTGTGTGTGTGTGTGTGTGTGTGTTTATTCTACACTTTGCATATGAGAACACAGACACTAATTGTCATTCTGAATCTGGCTTATTTCCTTTAGCACAATGACCCCCAGTTCCATCCCTGTTCCTGCAAGTTATATAATTTCATTATGAATAAAACACCATTTTAGTGCTGTCGAGTGAAATGTCTCACTTGCAGCACCCACATAAAAAGCCAGACCTGGCCAGGGACTCCTGTAACCTAGCACTGTAGGGAGCAGAGACAGAGGGCTCCTGGAGTTTGCTAACCACCACCTTCCTCCAAGTTCTTGAGAGACCCTGTCTTAAAAAAAAGAATGTGGGGCCATGCTGATTCCAGGGGTCTAGGCCACCCCTGGGGCTGTGCTGGTGTCCGAGGGCCATGCTGATGCTGGGACTATGCTGATCGGGTGGCCTTTGCTACCACCTGGGGCCATGATGACATCCAGACCCAGGCTGCTGCTGAGGACCATGTCTGGGTCAATGGTCCTACTGCAGCGGGGTCTGTGTGGAAGTTGCCAGTAGGAACCACACAGAGACAGGGGTCTGGGCAATAACTTGTGGCCTTGTTGATGTCTGTGGCTTGTGTTGCCTCAGAGGGGTCACAAGAACCATGAGTGATGTAATCAGAGGGTCAAGCTGGGCTGGCCCCGCCCTTTGCTGGGCCTGCCTCTTGCTAGATTCTGCAACAAGAGAACTGGCCCTGACGCTCACGGAAGAGATGCTCCCAGTCCTCACCATGGATGAGGGGGAACTGACGATGATGGCATGGGCGCAGGAGAGCGGGCTCTGTCCCCTTGCCTGAGGTGGGTGGCCCCAGTGGCCAGGACTGACCAGCTCAGCCACCACCCAGGCCCACAGCAGGGCCTCGGGTAGACCCACCCTAATATCTACCCATCTAGAGCCTGCTGGAGCTCATAAAGGAACTAGTCCTGGGGAACAATGCCCATAGGATCTCCATGACTCAGGGCAGCTGTGAGACATCCCAGAGGAGTTTGGTAAGGATGCAGAGATGATGGTGTACCAGAAACCAGAGGCCTTGAATCAGACCAGTGCAATGACAATTTGCTGGTAAAGCTGATTGAACAAAAGGGTATACATGTGACACACTGTGACTCCCAATGCCACCAGGATGAAAGAAGGGGTGTTAAAGTGGGGAGATAGAAAAGCAAAGAGGGGTTTTGTTTGTTTGTTTGTTTGTTCTTGCTTTTGTTTGCTTGCTTTGCTTTATTTGGTTTGATTTTTTTAAAATTTTTTGGTGGAGTGCTGCATGGATGAGGGCAGAATATTGGAGGCCTGGGATGTGGTGGTATTATGGTGCATGATGTGAAATTCCCAAAGAATAAATTATGCTAAAAAAAAAGAAGGTGAAGAGTGATAGAGCAGGACACCTAATTGTTCTGGCCATGCACAGAGGCAAGTGCACCGGCACACACACCACACACTCACACACACACTCACACACACATGCACTCACCACACACACTCACACACACACATGCACTCACCACACACTCACACACACATGCACTCACCACACACACTCACACACACACATGCACTCACCACACACTCACACACACATGCACTCACCACACACTCACACACACACATTCACTCACCACACACACTCACACACACATGCACTCACCACACACTCACACACACATGCACTCACCACACACTCACACACACATGCACTCACCACACACTCACACACACACATGCACTCACCACACTCACACACACACACATGCACTCACCACACACTCACACACACACACACATGTACTCACCACACACACTCACAAGCACACATGCACTCACCACACTCACACACACACACACATATGCACTCACCACACACACTCACAAGCACACATGCACTCACCACACATTCATACACACACCACATGCACACTCACAAACACCACATACACACACACCACATATAGACACAGACACACACTCACACACACATGCACTCACCACACACTCACACACACATGCTCACACATATGCACTCACCACATACACACACACCACATATAGACACATACACATCACATACACACACACCACATACCCTCACACACACCGCATATACACACACACCACATACACACAAACCACATACACACACACACCACACACACACACACACCACATACCCTCACACACACACACCACATACACACACACCACATATACACACACCACATACACACACACAAGCCGGGATTCTGGTGGATAGTGTCACTCTTCTTTCGTCACTTTAAAGATGTTGTTTCTCTGTCCTCTCACTGCCATTATTTTTGAAAAGCGATTAGCCATCATTTGTACCACTTCTCTAAATGCATTCTGTCATTTTTCCACTTTGCAGACATTATTGTCTTAGTTTGTAACGGTAGCACGCCCAGATACGCCTTTGCTGGGGCCAGCCTCGCTTGGCCTTTGCTGAGCTTCTCGGATCTGTGCTGTCTTTCATCCCTCTGGGAGTTTGGGGCAGTTGTGGTTTCAATGACTTTCATATCTCCTTTCCTTTCCCACTCGTCCTGGGACCGTGGTTCAAACTGTGCTAGACATCTTGTCACTGCTCCACGAATCACCTTTTGCTCTCTGCTCGTCAGATGAGTTTATCCCTCTTGACTGTGCTCAGGTTCATGACTCTTCTGTCATTCCAAATGTGGGCCTGAACCTGTCCAGTGGACTTTCATTTTACACACATTTGTCAGCTTGAGAATTTCTATTTGGTTCTATTTAAAAATTTTTACTTTTTGTAAATATTTCTTTCATATTTACAAATGATACTCACCCATTTCATTTGTCTTAACATCTTCTAACAAAATTACAAGTTCTGTTTTTAAATTATCTTATTCCTGTATTTAAGTAGCTCATATCAGTCCCATTTGTTGCCTCTTATTTCAATTATAGATCAAATTCTCTTATATATCTATTTATTTATTTATTTATATTTGTTTCATAGGTTTTTGTTTGTCTGTGTTTTGTTTTTGAGACAGGGTCTCTGTATAGCCCTGACTGTCCTGGAACTTGCATTGTAGACCAGACTACTTTGAATTCACAGAGATCTTCCTGCCTCTGCCTTCTGAGTGATGGAATTAAAGGCCACCATTCCGGCTATAGTCTCTTATTTCTAATTTGCATCCTGAATGTAAAGAATATCTGTGTATTTTCTGGGTCCTCCTCTTCGTCATCTGAAGGATACCAGGTGTTTACTGCTGAGCTCCAACTCCAGCCTCCATTTTCCCTGTGGTGAGCAGCAGCTAAACCTTCGATGGGTTCTTTGGGGTCTGTTAGAGCTACCTAGGTGCTCTTCCTCATATGCATAGTCCAAGAGCCAATCAGAGATATGGGTATGGCTTATTTATCTTTTTAAATGTTTATTATACCTTTATTTTAGTGTGTTTAGTATACATGTCTGTATGTTGCACACATACAACACATGCCACAGCACACATGTAGAAATAAGAAAACAATTTTCAGGAATCAGTTCTCTCCTTCCACCAAGCGTGTTCTGGGGATTGAACTCAGGTCTTCAGGCTTGGTGGCAAGCACCTTCACCTGCTAAGCCATATTGCCAGCCCTTAGTTATAGCTCATATTTGAAATCTGAAGCATTTGCTCTGAGACTGTATCACATTGCTATATTTTCCTTTTTTTTCCTTTCCTTTCCAGATGCCTCAAACAGTGTCTCCTGGTTCTTAAAGCCAGTGAGATGACAAGCTTTAATTTGACTCTTAGCCTGTCTGCAGCCTGACCCTGGATGAACGTAGAAAACTCATTGAATGAAATTTCTTCTCTCCTGCCTGTCTTTGGTTGGTCCCCGATAGCTCTGAGTGGTTGTTAATTTTTAACTTGTGTCCGGAGGGTGTGGCTTTTATCTACAGCAAAATGGTTTGGTAAAAGCTACTCAGCCTTTTCTGGACGCGGGACTCTCTGGCCACCGAATGAGTGGCGTGGAAGACATCAGTGTTTGGTAGGTTCGAGGATGGTTGAGAGGCTTGCTAGCTCTGCTGGAGGCTAGTCCACCTCTCAGCAAGGCAGGTGGGGCGGAGGGGGTCTCTGGAGGCTACATGCTAGCTCCCACCTGCTTGGTTTTTACAAATGCAGGTTGAAATGCACGAGGGCGTGTGTGTGTGTGTGTGTGTGTGTGTGTGTGTGTGTGTGTGTGTGCAGGTGTGAAGAGGCAGAGGAGACTATCTGGGTCTTTAGCAGATGGATGGGACAACGTCTGTTGCTGCTCCCTGTTCACAGGAAACAGGGGTCCCAAGAGGAGGGCGCTCAAGTGACACACACATACCTTGGCTCCGACCTCCATAAAGTTCAAAACGAGCCTGAACTACCGGTGGTTTTGGTTTGTTCGCTTTTAAGAAATAAAGACTAACTGGAATCGCTACCCACCCATCCTCCCAAATCTTTAATGCCTCCTTTGCCCCTCAGCAAGTCCTGATGACTGAACTACCCTCCCCACGTTCTAACACAGCAAGGGAACAGCAAGCCTGGCCCTTTCCTTGCTCTATGCTGCCACCTTCTGGCTGGCTTCACTCCCATGCCCGCCCACTGCCACCGGCCTCCTCCAGACTGCTCTGTAAGTAATGCTAACCACACCCTTTACCTTTTAGAAAACATCTGCCAACCCTGCGCTTTCCGTTCACGGTTCTCTCAGGACAACCTCGGTCTATCTGCCTTGTCCTGTTTTTCTTCATTCTCTCCCTTGGCTTCCCCTAACGGCATCTCCCCAAGGGTTGTGTGAATTCAAGCCCACTCTGCCTGTGCTGTTCCTGTGGCCTCATGTGGCCTCACTTGGTGTGTTCTCTGTCCACCCTCCAGGAGCCGACTCACATGCTGTCCCTCCATGAGGCCCTCACATTTATGCTGCACCATGACTGGCGCCTGTGGGATGATGAGCTCCTCGTTTCTGTTTCTCACCACTAGCATCACTCAGCATTGTGTGAGCTGCAGACAGTTCTGAGTATAGATCCAGATTCTCCCAGCGAATTTATATTAAAACCTTTCCTGACTCCCACATTTTGACCATAAAGACACAATCCATTTCAACTATCTATGGGTGGTTTTGTTTAGTTGGGTTTTTTGTTTTGTTTTTTGGTTTTGTTTGTTTGTTTGTTTGTTTTTTTTGGTTTTGTTTTTCAAGACAGGGTTTCTTTGTGTAGATTTGGAGCCTGTCCTGCAACTCACTTTGTAGACCAGCCCGGCCTCAAGCTCACAGAGATCCGCCTGCCTCTGCCTCCCGAGTGCTGGATTAAAGGCGTGCGCCACCACCGCCTGGCTCAGCTGTCTTAGCCACGCACCAACTCTGAGCTCTATAGGGAAGCGATCTCAAGATGCGCTGCTTTCCACCGGCTGGCCGTGTCTCTACCCACAGGGGCCGTGGAGAAGGACGCCTCACTTCCTTCCTTAGGCAGCCATCCTATGCCTTTGAGCTCCTCATACCCAACCCACTCAGTTTCTTCAGCCCTCCCTTAGAAGTGAGGTTTACTGCCCCACTCACTGTCAGGGTCACCCTCTCTGAACGTATCTCAAGTTGTCATCATTTCTCTTGAGAACCGGATTAGAGGAGGAGACAGAGATGTTCTCTAAGGCTATCAAGTACAGTGTGGGCCTGGGATCTCCAGAGCATCCATTTCCTGTGGTTATGCCATGCAGAGTCAGAACTGCCTAGTGGAGGGACTCCATTGCTTAGAAATTCATGTGATCTCTCTCTCCTCTGTCTCCTCTCTTCTTTCTCTCTCTCTCTCTCTCTCTCTCTCTCTCTCTCTCTCTCTCTCTCTCTCTCTCTGTCTGTCTCTCTGTCTCTCTGTCTCTCCTTCCCTCCCTCCCTCCTTCCTTTTCTTCCTCCTTTCTCCCCTGTCTCTCTTCTCGTGGAACTAAGGATAGAACCCAGGGTTCTTGCCTGCTGGGCAAACAGTCTACCACTGAGTGACATCTCCAGCCCCCGAAGCTCTCTTCCGACTTCATGGACTCCACACAATCAGGCTTCTTCAGCCTGCATTGGCAGCCTCCTCGGGAAGCGAATGAGGAGGAAAAGACAGTAGGTGTGAGGTGTGTTGCTATTTAGAAATGGGATTCCCCAGAGCTCATGAATTCTGCTTTGGGATACATGTATTCTCAGGTGCCGTAGAAATGGTGTCTTGGTGTAACTGTCAGGAGATCAGCACAGTTGATACCCAGCCTTGGAAACCTCAATAGCTTCCTTTCTACCAACATAAGGTGGTTCCTGGAGTCCCTCAGAGATGCCTGCCACATTAAGTCACTCAGTGTCGGTGCTGGGTCTCCTGGCACCACAGATCCCAGGATCCCCAGAGTCTCTGCAAACCCCAGCCCTTGGCCCCAGCTCACTGGCCATGGAGAGAAGCCGTCAGCACTGCATTCTGCAGATTCCCACAACCTCTCTGGCCCAGTCTCCTCAACCAAGCTGTTAGTGGCTGGAGGTGTTGGTTGCAGAAGCCATGAGTCAGGCTGTCAGAACCAACCCTGCCAGTTCCACCTTCCATCCAACCACAGAGTCAGCAAAAGCCAGGCCAGGGGTTGGCTAGAAATCGCTGTCACACGTACTCTACAGGTGGGCAAGGCAAATGGAATTTCCCCATGTGAACTGTCCTCCCATGGACGGACCACACCTTCCTGTCCGATGGCAGTCAGTCCATAGGAACAGTCTTGTCTCCTGCAGCAGGGACTCTAGGCATGGGCTAGAGCACTTGCTGGAACACGGAACGGTTGAGACTCAAAATAAAAGTACAGCCATCCCGAGCAAGAGAAGGGGACATTAGTGTGTGGACACCGCCCCTCCTCCAGCCCAGCCCCTGCCAATGCCACCAACCCACCTGGGAAATGAGTGCAAGGGTCCGTCGGGGACCAAAGCGCCTCCAACAAGAATCTTAACGATTGGTGTGTGGGTGGTAAAGGCACCAAAGCCTCCCAACGTCATTTGTACAGGCTCACTGCTGTGACATGACAGAGGTGTGACTTTCGGAGGCTCTGAGGAGATGAGTTAAGCAGTTCTCTTTGCTGGTGATTTTCAGAGACTTTAATGTGCCGAGGTGTTTGGGGGCAGAGAGAGTGGGAAGAGAGACAACACAAAACCTTCCCATGAGCCTCTGCAGAGGAATTCTTAACAGAATGCTGGCCAAGGAACCATCTGGGCAGCAGCCTCACATTGTTTAAGCTCACATGCAGAGAGAGGTTTCATATTCCTAAGCCAAAGCCTCCTGGACCATACCATGACAAATCAGTACACAAGGGGAGATCTGCCTCTGCTAAGCCTGTGCCGGGAATGAGGCTGTGTACGAGGACCCTTGGCATGCCCAACCCTTTTCCAGCCACATGAGTGGGCTGGTACAGGAGCAGAGTTCGGGGTCAGGCAGGCACTGCTCTGCTGTTGATGGGATTGGACGTGCTCTCTTCCCTATCACCAGTCAGTCTGTACTGGTGGCCATACGGTCCCAGACTGCCTTTGCGGGGACTGAAATTCTCACCAGACCAGCAGTCAGAGGACAGCCCTTTGAGCAGCAAGGTCTTGGACAATCTCTGGAAGCTTCCTGGAAATGCAGGATGGTTAGAGTGGAGCGACCAGGGTGGGAATTTTCTGCAGAAGAAAGTAGAGTCAGGGCTACAGAGCGATGGGAAAGAGGACAGTACGGAAGCGAGGCAGGTTCAGATAATTCAGGGTCCAAGCCAGCCGTGGTGGCTCACACCTTCAATCCCAGCACTCGGAGGCAGAGGCAGAACTCTGTGAGTTCAAGGCCAGCCTGGTCTACAAAGCGGGTTCCAGGACAGGCTCCAAAGCTACACAGATAAACCCAGTCTAAAAAAAAAAAACAAAATAAACAAACAAAAGAAAGAAAGGAAGGGAAGGAAGGAAAGCAGAAAGGAAGGAAGGGAGGGAGGGAGGGAGGGAGGGAGGGAGGGAGGGAGGAAGGAAGGAAGGAAGGAAGGAAGTGAAGGAAGGGTCCTATGGAGACGTGGACTTTACAGTCAGGAATAGAGTGGGAGACACAAGTGATGCCTGGAAGACAGATGACAACATCCAGGAATTGGCGAAGTCTCTCACAGGCCCACATTGTGACAGACAGCGATGGTAAAGGGACTGGAGACCACAGCTAAGGGCAGTGCTGACTCCCCTGGTGAGAGGTACGATTGGGCTCTGGGTTCCTCTCTTCAGGAGAAATCTCTGCCTTCCTCATGGGAGATGGGATGTCATCAACACCTAACTTTTACCTCCTGCGTGGTTGGCTACACGCAGCAGGGAGGCAAGGCGGAACAGGCTGACTCATCCCACCAGGACCGTCTTCCCATGACCTGTAAGTCCCAGGCTTGGCCAGGGAAAGGAGCGGGTGGGAGGAGGGGCCTAGCTACAGACACCCTGTGGCTCAGCGGGGTGGGAGGAAATAGGGACCTGGACTGTGGGAAGCTACAGGAAGTGGGTAGGAAGAACAGAGGAGGCCAAGGGACACCCTCTGCCCCACAGCACCCCAAAGATCACAGTGGGCGTTCACATGCGTCCACCACGTGCTGTTTTGAGCACTGATACTTATACAAGCCAGTTTAATCCCCACAAGAACCTGGTGAGGTCATTGCTAGTATCATTCCCATTGTGCAGAGGAAGAAACCCAGACACAGTAACGCTGCCAAAGCCACTCAACAAATGCGTGGGGGAGGTGGCATTGAACCCGGGAAGCCTGGAGTCACAGCTTGTGCCTTTAGTGTCTCTCTAGAAGAAGCTGATTCTGGGGAACACAAGACTGCTCCTCTCCCTGCTCCCAAGCCTCCCCTTGGTCAAGCCAACAGAATGCAAAACGGGCTGCTGGTGGCCAGGCCCAGAACACTTTAGGAACGACAGTCAGCCCTCATGAAATCTCTTCAGACAGCCTCTCCCTCATGAAAGCCTCACTGCTAACTTCTGGCTGAAGCAGCCCTGGCTTTATCCTAGACAGACCTCCTCAGATATCCGGCTGCTCCCACCTGGGGACCCCAAATCTGTTCACCTTTCAGAGCCCCAAGACTCGGACTCTTCTAGAGCACTGTGTGTGTGCAACCTGTTCAACAGGAGGCCTGGACTCTGGGAGAAAGTCATCCATCACTCCTCATACCCAGCAAGCAGTCACCAAGTGCCACCAAGTGCCACCACGTGCTTAGTGCACAAAAGGCCAATCCCAGCTCGGCTGTGCTTGCAGTCAAGTGGAAAGACTCTGTGAGGCAAGATGAACCAGTGCAGCATGCAGCAGCAAACAGAAAGCTCCGAATGACAGGGAAGGGGACAGGCAGATCAACAGACAGCACCTGCAGAGCCAGTTCTGGTGGCCAGGGGTGGACTCCCTGTGAGCCGGGGAAAACCTGAAGAAGATGAAGTTGGCCATGCAAAGTTTCATTTGTCTTCTCAGTGTCACTCATCCTTCTGGTGGCTCGCCCTGCTGGAGCGGGGGTCCCTTGGGGGCTCGCCCTGCTGGACCGTGGGGTCCCCTGGGGGCTCACCCTGCTGGACCATGGGTCCTCTGGGGGCTCACCATGCTGGACTGTGGGGTACCCTGGGGGCTTGCCCTGCTGGAGCATGGGGTCCCTTGAGGGCTCGCCCTGCTGGACCGTGGGGCCCTCTGGGGGCTCACCCTGCTGGACTGTGGTATCTGTTATATCTTCCAAACCTCAACAGTAGCTCTTGCTTCCTATACTTGAGTTGAGAAGACTTGATCCCCAGTTTGATGTTCCTGTTGCCCCTCTGACCAGTTCAGACTAGACTGCAGGATGAACAGAGAGGAGGCTGGGCATCACCCTGTCTACTGCGGGAAAGGAGAGGGCTGAGTCCTTGGTTTTATGGCTGTCTTACTGCTACCCCAGGGTGGATGCTCTAGTTCCTCTGACTTTGTGCTAGACTCAAACAGAGCCAGGGGTAGGTGGGTAGAGAGGCACACGAGGCCTGTCAGAGGCCAATAGTAAGTGTCAGTAGCTTCAGGGACTGGAGGGCCTCCCACCAACTCTCCAGACCCCAACCCTGGGCCAATGTTGTGATGCTTCCATTATCTTCAAGAAAGGTACCATGTCATGTTGCCTGGTCTCCCATAACTTTCCACAGTCAACCTCTCCAAATTCCCTACTCCTGCCCCAAGCACAAGAGTAGTTGCTTGGAGTCTCTAGAGGTAGTAAACACTCAGGCGGTTGTCCCAGGGCCCTGATCCCACCATGGCCTCCGTAAGTCTAGAGGATGGCAGGAGAGCTTTGAGTGCTGGACCGTGAGAGACAGAACTCCACAAACAAGACAGGTTCATCCTAGTCCTTACTAACACTCTTCCATCTGACTCCACAAGGGACCCAGAGCCCGTCCCAGTCCCAGATTCAAGCCACACACTGTGATTGCAATTTGTTTGCCCAGACTCTGGGCAATAGTCACACTCCAGAACTATTTGGCAGGAAATTGGAGCTGCTGGGTACCCCAGGAGTGACCTAGGACATCATTGTTAGAAGAGAAGTCTCGGTTTCTATCCACCATACATACACAAGAAGCTGGTGTAAAAATACAGAATGTCTACATCCCTAAATACACTGCCTGTGCAGATTATTTTTGTCATTTAAGAAGAAAGGAAGAAGGGAAGGAAGGAAAAAAGAAAGAAAGCAGGAAAGAACGAAGAACTTGGTTACAAGATTTTCTTTCTCTGAAGTAGAGACTTGAAGCTCACTGGTCAATCACCCTAGCCTACTTGGTTAGTTCTAGGACATTGAGGGATTGTGATTCAGAAAACAAGGTGAACAACACCAGGGGAACAATTCCGGAGGCTGTGCTCTTATGTCCACCTCAGGTACACGTATACATGTACACATGCACCCACATTCAAATAAGATGAAATTAAAGTAAAATACAGAGCTCAGAGACAGCCCCAGCTGCCCAGTATAAGGGCAGTGCTGGAGGAAAGGGGAGGGGAGGGGGGGAGAAGGGGAGGAGAGGGGAGGGAGGGGAGAGGAGGAGATGGAGGCAGCACATCTCCTCTTCCCTGATTCTGTGGGCCTTGCCTTCACTCTCTCCCAACATTCTCTTCTCTCACTCCACTACCTGCCCACATCATCAACCTGACCCGCCAGTATTAGTAGCATCTTGTACATTCTTCCTGTGCCCCTTCTGGTCCTCTTCCAACCAAAGAAATTTTTTAAGCAAATCATGCTAAACTAGTTATACACATCTGAAATCACAGTACTCAGGAGGCTGGAGTAGGAGGATTGCAGGGAGCTGGAGGCCACCATGGACTACATAGTAAAACTAATAATTCTCTCTGTCTCTGTCTCTCTCTGTCTCTCTCTCTCTCTCATTCTGCCCTCCCCACTGTGTGTGTGTGTGTGTGTGTGTGTGTGTGTGTGTGTGTGTGTGTGTGTGTGTGTTGTAATGTAGGAGCTATATAGTGGCACAGATCTGTAACATAATCTCAGTAATTGGGTGATGAAGGAAAATGTATCTCAAGTTCAAGGTTGCCTATCCTGAGGTACATAGAGAGTTATAGCCTGAGCTAAATAGACCTTTTTTGTAAAAGATAGATAGATTGATTGATAGATAACAGATAATAGAAATATAGGTAGATAATAGATGATAGACAGATTTGGATGATAGATAATAGATTAGATAGATGAAAGATAACAGCTAGATTAGATAGAAGATAGATAATAGATGATAGATAGACAGACAGACAGACAGACAGACAGACAGACAGATAGATTAGGTAGATAGAGACAGAGACAGGCAGGCAGGCAGACAGGCATGTAAACCAGTGTGTTTCACTCTTGATAAAAACTCTCCATAACTTCCCATGATGTCCTTCCCCATGAGCTGCAAGGACTGACGTTATCCTGGCCAAGCCCTGCTCTCCTCTCCAATCTCTACTCCCATCCTTCCCAGCCCCAGCCCAGTACCACCATGCAGCTTTTTCTTTTGTTTGTTGAGACAGCATCTCTCTATGTAGCTGATCTAGAACTCACTACGTAGAGCAGGCCGACTTCAAACTCACAGAGATCTGCCTGCCTCTGCCTCCTGAGTGCATTAAAGGAGTGTGCCACCATGCCTGGCCACATGACCTTTTAAGAGAGACGTTGTTCTCCTAGAACAGGAATGCCTTTCAACACAGTGAAATGCCTTTGTCATCTACAAATGCATCGGGTCACACTCATCACTTCCCTGGGAACCATGCAGTCTGTGAACTTCCAGGAGGACAAGCGTGCTATAAAAAGCTATCACTTTATTACAGGCCCGGGCAGCTGCTAAAGACAATGTCTGCTTTGCCGTGTATTCCAACCATGCTAGTGTTTGATACCCACAAGTCATGTTCCATTCAGGTCACCTACTGTGGGAATGACTTCTGTATTCCCTTCATCTGTTAGGTAGGACACTAGGATCTATAAATGAGTGAGCCAGGGCTCTAGGCATCAAGAAAAGCCCAGTTTACATGAGAAAGGAAAAGAGGGAATCAATAGCCACAACCAAATGAGAAAAGGACTTTAATTCACAAGCCGTGACCTGATTGACAAACAGTGATAGCATCTGACTGGCCAGAGAGTGATCAAAGTTTTGTAACTGATAGATTTGTATACTATTTCACACAAGTTTTCATGAGACACGGATTGGCACACATATATTTGGCTTTGCATAATCAGAAGTCATTCAGATGTTTGTTAGCTAGAATACTAAGTAAGTTCTTGAAAACATACTTCTTTTGTCTTCATCAGACATGTGGCTTCATTTGATAGAAAGTGTGTTGTGTAAATAACCTAAAATCATAATAGAAATTATCCTACATGCAATCATAATAAAAGTAATCCCTGCCCTTTGTGACCTAGGATGAGTCACCTAACTTCTCTGGGCCTCAATTTCCTTGTGTATAAAATGGGTTTACTGATGTAGGACTTAACTCTGTGTGTTATTGTAATTAGAGTTTACACAGAACAATACCTAGCATGCTCTAGACACCAAGTACATGGGCACGAATATTATTTACACTAATCCACAGCTCATAAACTATACCTTGTGTCTCAGAGTAATCCACCACTCACTTCCCTATTCCCTGGGAGATGAGAGATGCCAGGCTAAAGAGTCCCTGGGTCAAATTCTCAAGGAAAAAAAAATACTTTGCTCATTCCTCCAACCTTCATCCCAGTTGCCGGTCTCTTCTGGGAGTTGGCAGGGCATGGTGACTGGGAAGAGGATGAATTGAGACAGCTCATTCTCAACAGGCCCTCAGACCCGTCCCTCTGTTCTGCTAGCCCAGCACAAACTCAGCAGGTCTCAGCCTGGGAATCTCCCCACCCCAAGCCTGCCCACCCCTTTCCTCAAGAGCACCCCAGCCTGGCCCAGGCTCTGCATTGCCCAGGCCTGATTTTCCAGAGGAAACGACTTTGAGATTGGCATGAGCTTAAGGTGTGGCTACTGTGGTCCTGGCCAGCGCTGAGTGGAGAGCAACAGGGCGGAGTAGGGGCAGGGCAGGGTGGGGAGACGACAATGCACACCCACTCCCCAGGGCCTGCGTGCTTTGCACAAGTGTGGAAACATTTTTCTCCTGAGTCTTCAATTGAGAGCAATTTAAATTCCTGTAGCTGTTGGGGTGGAGCCTGAGAACCTGGGGTGCGCTGGTGGGTGGAGCCAGGGAGGGAGATTGAGTGGAGCACCTAGAGCTGACTCCGAGAGTCACAACCCGGGAGTCACAACCCGGGTAAAAACTCAGAATGCAGAATCTGAGGCCCCTCGGGGGAAACAATAAGCACCCAGGACATGGCCAGACCAACAGGGACTGGCCGTGGAGCAGAGAAATGGGCAAATCGAGCTTGGGAGGGAGAAACAGTGGGGTTAGAAAGAGCATTGCAGAGGCAGGAGTGAGTAAAAATGGGGGTAAAGGGAGCTGTGAGATGACTCAGTGAGAAAAGGTGCTTGCTGCCAAGTGTGAAGACACGACGTGAATCCCTGGGACCCACATGGTAGGAGGAGAGAACTGAGTCCTGTAAGCTGCTCTCTGATACACACATATCCACATGCACACAGACACAGACACACACACACACAGACACACACAGACACAGACACACACACACACACAGACACACACACACAATGTAATTTAATTTTTTTTAAAGAATGCTGACCCCCTTCTTGACAGCAATAAGATGGCAGCTGCAACAGGCCAGGCAGTGACTTTCATGATCCACAGACCCTTCACCAATCCAGGACATAGGAATGGGCCATGGGCTTTGTCCCACGCACCCACCCACCAAGAGGACACTACCCGTGCATTCTGTGGTTCCCGAGTGCCCCCTTCAGGCTGGCCTCCCTCTGCTGGAGCCCACATCCCCCATCAGGTCCAGGGACAGGAAAGCAGGAAAGGGGCAGTAGGAGCCAAGTCCCTGGACTCAAGCTTTGTGCCCTGACCAGGTATACCCACAATTAGATCACAGGAAACCCCGACTCTGGCCCAGGTGCTGCACCTGGGGAAGGCTTGGAGTGCTTCTCAATCTTCAAGGTCCAAGCACAAGAGGGTGAACTGACCTGGGTCAGTAGCAGTGTCCCCTCTCATACCCCATCTTCCTCCTGGTAGGATTACTAGACACACTGCACCCTCAGAGAAAGAGGCCACACTCCGATAGGCAAGTACCAGTGGCTGTATTGTGGATACCCAGAGTCCAGTCTGGTTTCTGGAATCCCCAACTTCAAGTGAGGTCATTCAGAGAGCTTGATTCTGGGCTTTATGTTTCATTCCCCCAACAGGATAGGCTCAAGAAAGCTGAGTTTTTGCCTCAACCTTTCCAGAAACCATGCTGTACAGTCGGAGGAGAGGCCTGCCTGAAAGCAAACTGAACTCAGAACAGTCCTGACCATGTATCTGGAGGACAGGCCTCAGTAGCAGTGCCTGCCATTGCAGCCTCCAGCAGTCTGGCCAAGGACACAAATCCCAGGTCGGACAAAACAGTGGTAAGCTGGCTTCCCCAAACCTTGAGCCCCCGAGAGGAACTGATCACATATGATAGCCAGCAACAGTAGTGGTTAACACTGACTATCCAATTAATCTGCAGCCAATACCACACCAATCACTACACACATTGTTACAGTCAACCCTCACAGCCACCCCACCTTTAGATAGGGCAACTCGGGAACAGAAGCAGCAAGGACTTGCCCAAAGCTCCCAGAGTCGGGACCTGGCAGAACCAGATTTTGACAAGTTCTAAGTCCAGAGCAAGGGTCTGCAGCTTCAAAAGTTGATCTCAAGGCTAATGGATCCCTGGAGACCCCTGTTTTTACCTGCCCCACCTCTAAAGTGGGCAGAGTATAAATGAGCTCTGCCCAGGACAGGTTGAGACAAACATAAGGGAATGCAAATCTGTTGGCAAGTTGGAGCAAGGGTATCTCCTGCTCCAATCCAGGGCTAAGTGACACATGTGAGTGGACATGGAGTGCTGAGAGCTCCATGAGGCAAGGGGGACCCAGAGTAGTACAAGGTTGAAATTAGAGAGGTTGTTCTTGGGGGTGTACAGAAAGATGGGCACACAGGAGCCAGGGTATCAAGTGTGCACTGGTCCTACTGCCACCTTCCTGATAGCCCCACCAACTCTTAGGTAGTCATGAGGCTCTGCCCATCTTGGCCATCCTTGCACCTCTGGTGTTAGACCCAGTTCCATGGTAAATGTAAGAGCAACTTATGGAACGGGTAAAGCAAGTAAGACTTTATACTTGTGCTAGGGAATCCATCTGGGTGTTTCTGTGCCCTTGTCTATGATCCCTCTGTCCCCTGGAAGTAACAGGGATAACGTGGAGGACCACTTGGCCTCAACACATCCCTTTTCTGTTGAACTTAGGAGGGCTCATCACCTACGTATGGCTCTGCACTCTGGTACTCTCTTGTTCTCTCCTCATGAGTGAGACAAGACAGGACCACCTCCTCTGACTCCAGTTATTAGTGAATGCTTCATGACCCATAAAGACCAGGGACGTCAGCCAGGCACAGTGACAAATGCTGTTAAGGTTTCTCTTGGATATAGAATCTAGAAGAATGGAGTCAATAGGAAGAGAGAGTAGAACGGAAAGGCAGAGGATGACATGTAGCGTCTTGGGTTCTACCAGTTGATAATAATATATTGTGTGTCGTGTATTGCAAAATATCACAGTCTTCCACTTCCTAAGGAAAAGACCTCTCCTTCTAGACACCTAAAGCAAGGCCAGTACCAAGCCCTACCTATGTATGTGATGGTTTTCCAACACATGCTGAAGTTTGCAATTTAGGCACAGCAAAAAGCTAACGAAGTAAGCAATAATAACATAGAACAATAGTATTAACATGCTGTAACAAAAAGCTATTTGAATGCCCCCTTCTCTTTTACCCCCCCCCCATCTTGGCACCTCTGTGAACTACTTGTGTCTGCTCTTCTTGGTGACTGAGGGTAACTGAAGGAAAATGGTGGACTGGGGTCAGGACATGGGAACTACTACAGCTAAAAACTCATATCCCCACTACAAAGAAATGATGAGCGTTTGAGTTTTTAAAAAAATCTTCCCAACACCCCAATGACCTTAGGAGAAAAAATAGTTGGGGGAAAATTCAGAGTAGAACAGGCTGCCTCTAGATGCCCCCCCTCACACACTTCTCCCCTGACTTCCCCTCCATCGCACCAGGACTCAGGGCACTTTTCTCCAGAAACCCTCCTGCCTGCCGTGGCCCTGTCTGCACCTTTTATGCCCATCAAAGGCACTCTGTGACTGGCACAGTGTCCGGCATATAGTCAGAGCTCGGGACATAGTTACTGAGAGATGGATGCGATACAGTTTGAATGTGAAATGAGCACACACACACACACACACACACACACACACACACACTGCTCTGCCCCACATGTCCCACCGGCTCATGTGATTGAACACCTCATTCTCCAATGGCAACACTGTTTGGGAGGTTGTAGAAAGGCAATGAGGCCCAGGAGGTAGGACTTGAGGGTTATAGGCCCACTCCACCTCCTGTCCAAGCTATTTGAACCTCCTGATCCATGGAGTCAGGAGCAAGCGCCTTGCCCTCCGTTGTTTAAACTGTGAACCCAGGTGAACCTTTCCTTTCTTGAGTTGCTTATGTCTGGTATTTTTGTCACAGCAACAAGAGTAGCAACTAATAGAGACGGATGAGTAAGTGAAGCCACGACCACAGGCTAAGCCCCTAGGACCGTGTTCTTTTCATGTCTGATGGCTAACGTCTGTTACAGGCACATAGCTCAGGATAAATAGGGAGTATGGTGTCCAGAGAGCAGGACAAGTGATGTCTGTAGGAACAGACTGACCCAATAGTGTGCGCTAGAAGATAAATCCTCTACACCTGGGAGATCACAGGGAAAGTTCTGAGACAGCACTCACACGGACCTGCTGGCAGCCGGCAAAGGGAGAACAGGAGAAAGGATTTCAGCAGAGGGAAACGGCAGGAAGGCTGGCTGGTACGGGAGAACCTGCCCCCTCGGGGGATCGCCCTAGAGAGCTGTTGAATTGGGAGTTCTACTATCTCTTGTGGATTCTCTGTCCATCTGCTCAGAAACTGGCTACCATGCTGTCCTCTTAGCTCTGGGATCCTTAAGGCCTAGGAAATATGCAGATCATGGGAAAGGGGAAACCAAGGCACACAGACTAACCCAAGCCTCTTGGCAGTTCTGGCCTGAACAGCTGCCCAATGAAACCATCCTTCGTTCCTCCCTCGAGGGCTCCCTGCCCCTCAGACAGTGGGCTCTTAGTGCCCAGGCCAAGAGGAAAAAGACAACACGAACCATCCAAAGAGGCCAATTGTTCCCAGCAAATGACTCACACGGGGAATGCTCCCTCCCAATGTGACAGCCCTCCTCTCCAGTACGCTGTTCCTGGTGACTCACAAAGGCTAAAATCACAGACCCTGTCTGCTGTTCACACCTCCTTCCTGGACTCTGAGAACGCATGTGCACTGCTCAGACACCACCTTCTCACCTGTAGGGGGTAAAAGAAGACCGGGCTGGCGCAAGTTCCCCCAAGCCGAGCAGATAGGAGGGTATCGGTTCCCTGTGACACTTGAGGGAAATGACAGAAATACCATTCCTCGTGTGCAGTGTGCTGGCCTTTTATTACTGGAGTGGTATGGGCACAAGGGTCAGGCAGAGTACTGGCTTCTAGCTAGCCCAGCTCCCACTTTCCAGACAGGAGTCTGCATCAGGTATCCAGGAGGACCCAGAGCTGGGATGCTCAGGGCAGGGACACAGGCAAGGGGCAGAGCTTTGGTGAGAGCAAACTGTCTCTATTTCCAGCGTCCGGTGACTTTGGTCTTTCCACGAGTTTTGGAGCTGCAGGAGAATCAGAACCCATCAGATGGAGGGAGTGGGGGTAGCAGTTTCCAGTGGGGCAAAGGCTGGGTGAAGGGAAGCTAAGGGTTGAAATGAACATACTGGAACAGGGGTAGAATGTGACAGCCGCCTTGCCCCTCCCACCCCACCCTGCACAGGCAAGCAGTGGCTAAGGCTGAGAGAAGGAAGCTATGAACTGGAGGAGAAGAGGAAGGCCTGGGGTCAGAACCCTCACAGCGGGATGAGGGGGGGCAGGATGCTCGATGAGAGAAGGGCCACGGACACTTACACTTTCTGGTTGTCGTTGATCCTGTTTCGCAGAACGTTGATCTGGAAGAAAAGCAGGGAAGATAAAAGCTGAAGTTGGGGCTCAGCCAGTGAGGTCTTGGAGGGGGGAAGGGGCTCGGTGTTAGAAGCAAGGGTTCCCAGGGGGAGGAGGAAAGCACCAGAACATTGTTGGGGACCGGTGAGTGAGTTGAAGGGACAGACTGGGAATAGGGAAAGGGGTTTGGAGGGGCGGCGGCGGTGGGGACTAGGTCAAACCAGGAGCGTGGCAGAAGCAGCTTACTTCGTATTTCTGCTGCTTGAACTTCTCCTGCAGGTCAAACTTCTCGGCCTCCAGGTTGTGAATGCTCTGCCATAGCTCCTTGGCCTTCTCTCTGCAGGAGACACAGTGGGCGTGGAGGGGGGAGCAATGAAGACAGACCCCCAGTGACTTTGGCTTCACCCTGGTCCACAGCCTACACCTTCCCCCCAGCGTGTCCTTGCACATTTGGGTCTGCAGAGGGTGCCTCCAGCCTATGCGATGGGTCTGGTCACTCTGAAATTCTGGGTCCCAGCTACGGTGCCCAATGTTCAGGGACTGACACCAAGGGCTGCCACAGCAGAGTTCTGGGAGTCCTGGGAGTTGTGAAGAAGTACTCCTGGTACTGTGAAGCATCTAATTCAATCCTCCTTCCCACCTCCTGTGGGAAGGTGGGCAAATGGGAGCTCAGAGAGAAAGAAAGCTCGCCCCGGAAGGCCCGCTGAGGCCCAACGCCAGCCCTAGTAATGAGCCTTGGTAAATGTGTGAGGAAGTAACTCCCCCTGGTGGTTGACAGTAGGAAGTACCTTCTACCCCACTCTAAAGAAGAGTGCCGGGGGCCACCCAACCAACAGCCCCACCTCAGCTGGTCTTCATTCAGGTGGTCGATGGCCAGAACCTTCCTCCTCTCAGCCAGGATCTTCTTCTTCTTCTCTCGCTCTGTCTGTCTCTTCCCACTCCTGCGCTCTGTCTGAAGGGGGTGGTGAGCAGGGACACTTGTCTGGAGATGGCTCCTCCCTGTCCCCTGGCCCTCCCAATACCCTGGGGTTTCTATCCTGTTGCTCTAGCAACGCGACACACAGTTACCTTCTGGATTCCCCCCAGAGAAACTGATGCAGGGTCAAGGAGGGGCCTACTACCAGTCTCTTCCAGACTCCCTCCTCCCACAACTCCCCCTCCAGCAGGGTGCGCTCCCCTCCCAGGGAGTACTCTACAGCTAAAGGGAGGAGGAAGAGGACTCGAGGTTTTGTACCCACCTGAGCTTGCTAAACCAGGAAACCATGAGAGAAAGACCCAGAGAGAAAGACCAAGACCGCCACAGAGACACGGAGAGAAGAGGTGGGAAACAGGAAGACAGTAAGGACAAAGCGATTCGCTGCTCAGCAGGGGCTGCCCGCTGTGCCAAGCACAGGTCTGGGGCTCAGGGAAGTGAAATTTTGATAACATTGGCCTGGTACGGTCACTATGAGGACAGAGACACAGTGGCAGAGCTATGGACTTGATAACTAAAACAAAAGATTCTGATGCCTCCATGCATAAAGAAAATCGCCGGGCATGGTGGTACTCAGGAGGCAGAGGCAGTCAGATCTCTGTGAGTTCAAGGTCAGCCTGGCCTACATGGTGAGTTCCAGGACAGCCAGGACTACACATTGAAGCTTTGCCTCAAAAAAAAAAAAAGACAAAGAAAATCAAGCCCCAGCCCTGACTGGGACTGGGAGGGGGGTTATCTAGTTATCTAGTAGGCACAAGTGTCCACAAGCGAGCCACCCCACATCTGTGGGGCATACGCTTTCCATGTTAGCTTGTCACCTCTCTGAAGCTGCAGGGCAGGCTGTGTGTGGAAACAAGATCATAGGTTACTGCAGGCCATGCTGCTGTATATGGCAGAATCAGGTCTCTAACCAGAGCTCTGACCCCAGGACCCAAGGTTCTCCTGGTGGCACCCGGTCACCCTGGGAAGCCATCATGAGGAGGCATATTAGTGTTCTCACCTTTGCACACAGCAAACCCCTCCTAGGAAAGCCATGGTCAGGCTACCAGCCACTCAGGGGCTAAGCATGGGAGGCCTTAGACTTCAGCCACAGCAGTTGGGAATTTCTTCAGCCCCGAGGATACACCGAGATCCCCTGGAGCCCAGTGCTGCTTCCCACCTACCTTCTGGATGTACCCTCCAAAATGCATCATGTTGGACAGAGCCTTCTTCTTGCGGGCCTCGTCCTCAGCCTTCTTCCTGTTCTCCTCCTCCTCACGCCGGGCCCTCTCTTCCTGATTTGGGGTGGGGGGGACCAGGGTGGCAAATGAATACATTAATGGCAAGGGTGAGAAACCAGACTCTGGGTTGAAGCTGGTGTTCTTTACAAATGAGGCCAACTTTCTTCCCACTGGACAAGGGGCTTTCTGGGGTACCCTCCGGCACAAGGTGGGCATACTGGAGTCTACTGAGTGGGTATTTGGATTGTGGTCTGAATGAGTTAAGCACTGGCTCACTCTGTAAAATCCCACCACACCCTCCGTCCCCATGTAGCCTGTACTAGGGAAGGGGCAGGGGCTGAATGTCCTAAAGTCATGAGCACAGGCCCCAGCGTGTCCTGTCTGTTGGAGTGACGTCCAAGCGTCTGTTGGTGTGACATCAACGCTGAGCCAGTGACCTGAACGTCTGTGGTCGACACTGCCGCTCAAGCTGATGTCTGTGACTGGAGAGCTCGGGGATTTCTGGGGCTCAGCGGCCGGGCTAGACTCACTCACAGCCAGAGCTCGGGGATTTCTGGGGCTCAGCGGCTGGGCTAGCCTCACTCACAGCCAGGCGGTTCTGCCGCTCCTTCTCCCGCTCATTGCGGATGCGCTGCTGCTCTGCCCGCTCTGCCCGCCGCTTTTCCTAGGGAGAGAGGTAGAAACCCCCGTGTGTGCCCCTGAGGGGTGTTAGTCCCAGTACAGGAACCAGGGAGTGGCCCTCTCCCATGTGCTTCTGCCCTCGGCCTGTGCCAGGGATGCAGACACGAGTGGCCCCTCCCAGGGGGAGCCTCTTCTGAAAGCCCACTGGAGCCTGTCTCAGTTCTGTGGGAAATGCTGAGGGGCTTCTCTTGTCTCCCTTAAGGACAATATCCACATTCTGAAGGACAATATCCACGTTCTGGCCCCAGCCCCAGCCCTGGCAGCTTCTTCTGCGCTCAAAGATACGTGACTGCGGTGCCCATCTGAGGAAAGTAGGTTGGCTACAGAAAAACAAGGAATCAAATGATCTTTCTCAGAGTGGAATTCCAGATGTTGTCTAGGACTCCACAGGCTGATCTTGTGCCTCCTGCATTAGGGAGGCAGCTACGCCCCACGGGTAGGAAGAGGGACAGGGAGAACACAGACTTTTGACTATCATTGCCCAGCCAGTGGTTAGGCCCAGCTGGAGCCGGAAGTTATCAGGCTCCCGCTGGCAAGGAGCATCCACACCGACAGGCAGGTGGCGGGGACCCAAGGGACGCAACATCCAACAGGCTGGCAGCTTGAGGCAGACTGCAGGGGCGGTGGCAGGAGGGTGAGGCGGACTGTGGAAGACTGACACCTACAATCCTGTCCTTGAGAGAGATCAGCTCCTCCTCCTCCTTCTTCCGGTTCTCAAAGTGGGCCTCGATCAGCGTCTGCAGCTCGTTCAAGTCCTTCTCCATGCGCTTCCTGTGGATGTCCTGTGGGGAGAGCCTGGCTGAGCCTGCCGTGCCTGCGAGATGGGTGGCCAGTGCAAACCGTACTGAGACTGTCACCCTGCACCAGCCTGCCAATGGCCTGCCTCAGCCCCAGCCCACAACATCAGGAGGTCCGATGCTCCTTAGAATCCTTGTCACCACCCCAGGTTGTCCCGCTCTACCCGCAGCCTCTACGCACATCAAAGTCCACTCTCTCTCCATCGGGGATCTTGGGTGGCACCAAGTTTGGCATGAAGAGCCTGCTGCAGAGAGGAGTGGAGGGTCAGGGTCACCAAAGCAACTGGAAGGGGGCGGGGGGAGGGACTATGTGTTCCTGGGCTGTCTTCCTGTAGGAGTGTTCTCTGTGATGTCAGCACCAATGTCTACCTCTCCTACTCAGACTTTCACCCAGCTAATTTCACTTTGTCCTCTCACTAAATCCCAGAAGGGGGCAGCACTGGGCTCCATTACGAAAATGGAGGCTTAAAACTACACAGCTGGCAAGCAGAAAGAGCTGAGATTAGATGACGACCCTGCACAGATCTCTGATCCTTGATTTCCTCACCTGCTCTTGGGCCTTCGGGAGCTGAGGAGAGCTGCTCCAGGATGCACAGAGCAGCCAGCAGAGAGACGAGCAGAGCTAAGACCTCCCCATCCCACCACACACACACACACACACACACACACACACACACACACACACTCAGAGGCCACTGGAGGCCATGAAGGTGCTACAGCGCCATCTGCTGGCAGCACAAGCATTGCCAAGAAGGAAAGGCTCCCTGTCTCAGTGGCGCCTCACTCAGCCACCAGATGTAGATCCAGGTATGGGACGGAGCTGCCCCGTCCCACCCTTTTGCAGCTCTCTGAAGCTGTCATGCCTACGTTGGCATGGTTTCACTGCTTGGCATCCCTTTCGCCCAGGTCCCACCCAGCCAGCATGGAGGTCATCCTGTGGGATAGGCAGTGTGTCCGTCCAAGGGGACGACCAGCCCTTCCCCATTCTGCAGATGAATGTAACTCCATCCATGTTAGTGAACATAGTAGGTAGTGGAGTCAGGGCGCAGTTCATCTCCCTTCCTTCCCCTCAGGCAGAGGCCTTCGGGTAGTATAAAACCTGTGCAACCCTCTGTGGTAGTCCGTGCCCACTACTGCCCCTGCTCGCGCTCCGTACACCACATCACTCCTGTCGCTTTCTTGTCGGCCTCCCTAACTGGCCTCCGCCCCCAGGGCTGTACGCAGCTGCACCCCACTCACCTGGGCTTGGGTTTGGACTCCTCGGCTGGACCATCTGGAGGAGAAAGAAGGAGGTATGGGGTCAGCAAGCCGGACTATTCACAGCTCCACCCTGAGCTCCACATCTGTGGGTCTCTGTTTACCGGTCTGCTAAGGGAGTCTCTCCCAACCCTGCTAAAACTGCACTTCTGTAATCACCAGCAGGCACACAGGGAACCTGGAGGTGACATACAGAGAATGGCTGGCTCTGTCTACGGGCTCAGAACACTAGACCTGGACACTCAGAGCCTTCTCTCATCTGTTCTGGCTTGGGAAGATGCTTCTCAGACTCCACAATGATGCAGGGGCTTGTGGGAAGGTTCCCAGGGGCTCCAACCCTAGAGCCCCTCCCAGGTCTGCCTTAATGTTTTGGGCCAGAGACTTCCTGGTAGCCATAGGACCAGGGAGCTAGTGGGCATGATTCCAAGGCCTGGGTGACTGTCCCCCGCAACCACCCACCCTGTGTCTTGAGTGACTGGAGCCAATTGATAGAGGCTGCAGCCTACCAAGAACCTTGAAATGATGTTGCCACAGTATGGACTATCTATGTCCTGGAAGTCCATCTTATAAACACCACACCTCACTGGCATTGCCTGGGTACCAGGACCTGGGATGTGAATGTAACTTCTGAGTCCACTACCCTGGACAGGCCAGGGGGCTAGATGCTGGTCCCCTTTCCTACTGGGCACTAACGCTGCATCTATGAGGTAGAGGACAAAGGTTCAGAGCCTCCCAAGCCCTGCCTTCCAACCCCTTCCTACATAGATTCTGGTGGAATCCCTGAGAACAGTCTCCCACAAGGCTACTATGACAAGTTCTCTCATCACACCCAACTCCTGGACTGACACCCAGCAGCACTTACCTTCAGCATCTCTGGCTTCTTCATCTGAACCAACCTCTAAACAAAACACGAGCAGTCAACAGAGGTCTTGTTCTGAGCTCACTTCCCTGAGGGCATTGCCCATGGCCAGGCATGCTGGCCTCTTCATTTAGTGTAGGGTCAACCAAGAAAGAGGCACTGGATGGATGATCACCAACCAGAAAATGGACTGCCGCTTCCCCCGCCCAGTCCAGGCGTCTCAGGCACGCGAGCTAGACAGCACCTGGACGGCTGACATCTTACAACACCGCCCCTGAGCCCCTTGTTCCTTCACCCTGGCGTACCTTCTGCTTTGGATTCCTCTGTCTCATCCTCACCCTCAGGCTCAGCCTCAGCCACACCGTCCTCCTCCTCCTCCTCCACTGCCTCCTCTTGCTCTGGAGAGGTGAACCAGACACCATGAACAATTAGGCCCCTCTCTCAGCAACCAGACAGCACCCCCAGAACAGAGATCAGCCTGGGAGGGGTGGAAGAGGGCCAGTAATACTCAGGTTCACATGACTTGGGAGCCATGGCCTCGGATGACAGAAGGGATGCTGCTTGGTCCCTGGTTTAAACTGGAAGCCAACAAACTAGAGCCCTAGCCACACCATGCGCAGGACTACTTCTGTAAGCAAAGGCTCATAGGCGTATAACCTCACTCGCTCATCTGCACTCCCATCCATGCCTCAACCCCACAAGTAAGTGCAGCAGGAACTGTGGGTCTGCCAGCCCAAAGCGTTCACCGTCTACTCCCTTGCAGGAAAGGAGAAACCCAACCGAAGGGCACCACCTGGCTGGTAAGTGTCCAAACTACCCTGGGAGTTTGGAAATCAGAATGGGGTCTACCCCAGCGTGGACACCTGTTTGACATCTGGAGGCTTCGGAACAAGTCAGATACATGACGTGGGGGCATGTGGTGTGGTGGGGGGTGCTGTGGGGAGCACCAGTGATGGAGGGCAGCAAGACTCGCCGCTGGGGACCAGTTGGGGTGAGGGCCTGTCCAGTCCCTTTCTGCCCAATTTAGGGCTTGCCTCTCCTAGTGATACGATTCCATCATCTTCCCTAACTTTCTACCCGGAGGCTCCATTCAGTGCCTGGACCAGTTTGGACAGATCCTGACTAAACTGAGGTGCCAGGGAAGGTCTGTTGTGAACCCAGGGACTCTTCAAGTCTGTAGACCTTTCCTCCATGTCTAGCAGAAACCAAAGCCATGAGGTTGGGTGGATGGATGAAACACCCAATATTTAGAGAGTTGTGCTACCCAGAAGGTTGCCAGGAATTTCTATTTTCATCATTTGCTTGGCAGGATGTGGACCCCGCCTCTCCCAACATTCAGAAGGGACAGACAGATTAGGGAGGCAGGATGCCATCCAGACCATGACTCAGCTTGGCGGAAGTGCTTGTAACACTCAGTGATGGATAGACTGACAAGTGGTGGACCTTGGCAGAGGGAGAAGAAAACACCTCATGACAGAAAGAACCATTGGAGGAAAGAGGGCCCCTCCACCCCTCTGCTCATCTTCTCTGGCCTCCTGTCCTAGGACTGGCTCCCCACTCCGGTCTGGGGTACTTCTTTCAACCATGCAGGAAATTTGCCAGGAGCATGAGAGCAGAGGGAGATAGCCAGTTATGGGGTCCACCTTGTGGCCACCACGCTAGTACCTCTTCCATCCACCCTAGTCTTCATCTCTCTGTGCCCTGTGCCCTTTGCCCAGTGGTCACACAGAAGCTCAATGAGCAGGTCACACTTAGGGCCTCCCTGGATGTCACTGTGGGAAAGCTGGTCCTAAAGTTAAGCCCCATTCTGTCTCCTTCACCCTCCTTATCCCTGGGAGCAAGTCCAGCCTCACCCCACCGCTCAGCAGCGCACATCTGAAGGCCGACACCATGCCCTCTCTGCTCTAGCTACTTGCAGTCTCCTCTGATAGCCTTCAATGTCTTTGTCCTCAGAGCCCTAACCCCTTGGCCGTCGTGCCTTAGGCAAAACAGGGACACTGGCATGGACAGTGGAGGAGCAGTTGGGGTTCATTCCTGCCATAAGAATCCCTCTGTGACCACATGTGGAGTGGGTGGGAAGACAGCAGAGCCCAGATCCACCCCACTGCCCACCCCAGAGAAAAGTCAAGACAGAAAAGAAGGAATGGGCAAGGGACCCTAGGGCCCTGGCCCTCTGAAGTTGTGGACCTTCCCAGTCCAAGCCCAGAGCCCAAGAGACACAGGAGAGCAGGGACAGGAACAGGACAGCAAAAGCTATACTACCGTCTCCGTCTTCACTCCAGTCTTCCTCTTCCCGGCGCAGGAGGTGACAGCAGCAAAGGGGGCGAAGCGGAACACGTTAGTGAGCAGCACAGAGCCCCGTGTCAGCGCAGGCCACAGCCTCAGAGTTAGGCCTGAACCCCAGCGCAGGCCACAGCCGCTCAGAGTTAGGCCTGAACCCCGACTCTCAAGCCAACCCGCAAGCAACGTGGCAGCCTCGCACCTCAGTGACATCCCCAAGCCTCGAGCAGACGGACATCATGACAGTCAGTTCCCAACCACTACCGAGAATCGGAATGCCTCACACAAAGCAGGGCCTGGCCCCTGGAAGCATTCAGCCCCAGCCTGCTTCTAGGCTACAGGCCCAGCCTCTCTCTCAGTAAGACAGTGGACCCCAGTATCAGAAAGTAGGAAAAAATTCACTTCCTCTCCAACTTCTGCTATATTCTACAGACTCCCAGACAGAAACTGCTGTGTGTAGTAGCCAGGCTGGAGGTCCTAAACCTGGCTGAAGTCTGTTTCCCAAACCCTACTACCCAGAACCTGCTGTGATTAGGAGGAAAATCCACAAAGGCAAAGGAATGCCCAGCAGATGGCTCCCTTCTATGGAGGAAGTTGGAAGCAGCTGGGCTCTTGATTCAAAATATGATTTGGAAGCTGGACAGGCTCATGCCTATAATCCCAGTACTAAAGCTGAGGCAGGAGGATTGCCACATCTTGAGACCAGCTTACACACACACACACTCACACACACACACACACACATACATACATACACACACACACACACACACAAAGCCTTGGTGTGGAGATTTAGCTCGGTAGAGAACCAAGGTGAGAGATCTTTCTAATTGCTCCTAAAAACCAGAAGTGGCATCTGTATACCCTTCTGCTCCTGGCTCCTACTTGGCTTCATGACCTGGAACAGGCACAAGAGGCCCCTCACTTTTCCCAGAAAACCTGAGGAGCAGGGGCAGTGTGGCTTCCTAGACCATCAGAGATCCTTTCCTTTGTGTCCACATGTGGCATGCCTTTGCCAAACCACTGCAAGTCAAGCAAGCTTCAGTCTGCCTGCAGTGTAGAAGCCAGGAGCCATAGGATGGTTCTGGGCCTTCCAGGAGGAAGGATGGAGGGAGAGAGAACGCGTTTCCATTGACAGCAGAGCCCAAGACAAGGAGGGTGACATGTCATCATATCCAAGACGAGAGGACAGCAACATTAATAAAGCTGTATGCCCATAGAAAATGTCCCTGGTAATGGAGCACTTTCAGATCACAGACATTTGAAAATGTAGTCAACGGAGTGTTCTTTGGTTTGTTCATGACATTGTGGTTGTGTTTGTTTGTTTAATGGTGCTTATTTTTCCAATTTTTAATTTAACTTTATACACACACATACACACACACACATATATATGTTTTGCGTGCATGTATGTCTGTGTACTACTTGTGTGCATGGTGCCCATAGAGGTCAGAAGAGGGTGTCAGGTCCCCTGGAACTGGAGTTACAGGCAGTTGTGAACCACCATGTGGGTAGCAGGAATTGAACCCAGGTCCTCTGGAAAAGTAGCCAGTGCTCTTAAATGCCAAGCCATCTCTCCAGCCCACATATCTTAAGATGTGTGCTGAAATAGTAAAGTGTGTATCTGAGAATGGTTTGGGTGCCTCTTCAGGACATTGAGGATCAGCTGGAGTAGAGATGAAAGACTGACCTCTATTTATGTTTATGATTGTGGAGGGTGGGTGATGAGAGTGTGGGGGTCATTATTCTTTCTTGCTATCTATGTAACACTTCAAAGTTTTCATGGTAAAAAATATGTTTTATACATATTGCACACACACACACATATATATATACAGATATGTACACACACATACACATATGTATATGCAAAGTGATTACTCAGGACATCTCTGCTCAGCTAGGAGTTCAGGGCAAAGAAAGACAAGCTATTTCCCCAGAAATACAGGCCTCCCAAAACTCCTCTCTGACTCCCCATGTACCTGAGAAACATACCTTCCACAGCTTCTGTTTAGAAGAGAAGACCAGGGCAAAAGAGAACAGAGAAGAGGTGGACCATTTTCCACCCAGACGGTCCTCCATCAGTGTGCACACGCATCCCCGTGAGAACTTACCTTCCTGCTCCCTGAGAATGAAAGAAAGAAGACACTGTCAGAACCGGTGCACATGCTACACACACACACACACACACACACACCACTGACCTTTCCCTGAAGTCAACCAGCCCCCCTTTTCCACTCCTTGCTTGTGCAAATGGCACTCCGTCTTCTGGCTTGCCCTGCAAAGGCCCCCAGCAGCCTGGCCCACCCTTCCTAGCCTGCACTATTTGCCACTGTCCCCAGCAAACCTCTAAGTCAACAAGCTTCTTCCCACTTCCCCCACCCTCCCCTCCCCTCTGAGGTTCTCCCAAGCAGTGCCCCTTTCCTCCCAAGTCTCTACAAAGGCTGCCTACCTTCTCCACACAGCCACCTCTGCCCAGCCCAGTGGCCACTCTCCCCCTCTCCCGAGCTCCTGTGCAACCTCGGCCACATCTGCATGCCACATCTGTATGCCACATCCCTTTGCTAAGTCCTTCCGTGGTTCATATCACAGCAGCCCAAAGGAAAGGAGGTTCTGCGCAGGTCTTTGTGACCTCCCTGGTGACATCTCTGCTTAGAATACTTGTTGGATTGCCTAACTGAACCTCACCTTTGGCTTCCCCAGGACAGGCCGGTAGACTAGCTATAAGGGACTAGGGATCTGAAAAGGAGTGATAATCCTGGGCCCTGGGGCAGGATGGGGGGAGGCCACCATTTCTGTGACCTCAGGAGAGCTGTTAAACCGGTAGCAGTTTCCCTCCTGAAAGCCAGGTCCTGGAACTGAACCCTGTATTCCCAAAGTACCCAGGCTGAGGGTGTCTGGGATCTGCTAACCAGAGCTACAGAAAGTGGGAAGAAATGAAGAAATCCCAACTCCAAGTCCTGGAAACAGGCGCAGCCACTCCTGCCAGGACGTGAGGGTTGCTGGGGGCTCATTGGCCGGGTATGAGGGGACAACATACAAGACAGGGTGCTCCCTAATACAATACTTACTCTTCGTACTCCTCCACCACCTCCTCCGTGTCAGACATGGCCTTGGCTCTCCCTCCAGAAAGAGAAAAACATCATTGAAGGTAGTAAGAAGGGAGGTTGCCTTCCTCCAGAGCCCTTCGCACCTAGCTGTAGAAGGCTCAAAGAACCCCGGGGGCGACGGGCAAAGCCGGTTTCCCCCTCTTCAGGGAAGCAACCATGATACCTCAATCACAGCAAGGCGGCTAAGCGGTAAACACCCATTCCCTGCCCCGTGAGCAGGCATGCCAAGATGAATTTCTTATGTTCCCATTTGTAATGCTCAAAGAAATGTTAGTCATGTTTCTCTATTTCTCAGGGGAGCAAAGAATCCTAGTGAACATCACCCTATTTCTGCTCTCACTGTGTATTTCATTCTGGCACACAGCTCCCCTGGAATACTGGTGACACCAACTCTAGCCCTGTACAGCACGGAACTCAGCAATGAAAAGAGACAAATGACTGGTACATTTTCCCAAGCTACTGTTTGAGAAAAAGCAACTATGATGGTCATACGCTATAGGGCTCCATATATAATTTTCTTGCAATGGCAAGATTATAAATGAATAGAATAAGGCATCAGGGTTCACGTGGAGGACAGGGGGGATGTAGAAAAGACAACTAAAATATGCACAAGGGACCTTGTTGGCCTTTTTAAAAATTATGTATCTACTTATGTGTGCCCTTTCCTTCTGCCATATAGGTCCCAGGAACCGAACTCAGGTTGTCAGGCTTGGTGGCAAGTGCTTTTGCCACTGAGCCACATCACAGGTCCCCCTGCGGGTCTTGACTGTAGGCATGACTACATGAACATAGCCAGGTTAGAACTGTGTAGAACAAGTGAAGCTGGGGCGGTCTGAGTGAGAGTGTGGATGGACTGGATCTGTGTGCACACATGAGTCGTGATACTACATTATGTAGTTTTGGAAATGTTTTGTCTGGGGAATGCGGACAAAGGGAGAACAAGAAACCTTTGTTTTCTTTCTCTTTTTTTTTACTTCTTTTATTTCTTACTATGTGTCTATGTGTGAGTATGTGCACACAGGGGTAAGGTGTCTGTGTGTGAGCATGTGCACACACGGGTGCAGGTGTCAATGTGTGAGCATGTGCACACATGGAGTGTGTGTGTGTTTGTGTGTGAACATGTGCACACATGGAGTGTGTGTGTGTCTGTGTGTGAGCATGTGCACACATGGAGTGTGTGCGTGTCTATGTGTGAGTAGGCACACACATGCGTGCATGTGTCTACGGCATTCAGAAGAGGAATTCGGATCCCCTGAAGCGTGAGTTACAGGTGGTTGTGAGCCACCTGACATGGATGCCAGGAACCCGCCTTACATCTGTAAATACGGCTCTTAACTGCCGAGCCATTTCTCCAGCCCCTTTGTGTTATTTCTTACATGAGTATTAATCCACATCATCTCAGTAAAGAGTCCAGCTGCAAAGTGTCCCTGGGAAACTGGCTGAGCTATTCCTGTAACTGTGGCAGGGGCAGAACTGGGTTCAGGTTCTCTTCTCTTAGTTTGCTGAGATGTTGGTGTGTTTGTAGCATAGTTGAACCCCGGTTCTCTCTGAATGATAGAGGGAGGACAGACATCCTGGCTAGGGGACTTTATGAGGTTCCAGCGGATAATAATGAGTGGACGCCTAGGCATGGCCTGGTGTAATTACGTACACTCGTAGTCACAAGAAGCCACAGGGAGAGGTGGGAAGAGCAAGGTCTCAGTGTGAGAGTCATCTGGTGTCCTTGAGTGTGACCTTGCAAAGGTCATTTCATTTTCCTACACTATAATTCCCTTTGGGAAGCTTCCCCCCTGTGGTATACGCAATAGAATGAACAGATTAGAGATACTGTAAAGTGCTTGGCCTGAGAACGAACTCAACCCATATTATTATAACCCAATTCCCGGAAGCATATCAGTGCCTAACCCAGAGACACCATCACATTGCCTGAAATGTGGACAATGCCCCCTGTTGTTTGCAATATAACCTTCCTGGCAATAGAGTTACGAGGGAGAAGGAACACACAATTCAATAGAAGCATGCTAATTGATAGGCCTGTCCTCCCATCTTCCTCTTGTGCCCTGCTTCCTGCCCACTCTGAAGTGTCCCCCTGTAACCAGATCCACCTTGCTGGTATAGAAGGTTTAGGACATGGATGGCCCTGCCCCTGCCTTCTCCAGCCTTCCCTGTATATCCCAGTGCAGGGAAGAGGACTGAGATCCAACCCGACACACATCTATGGACATCCATGAAAGGTAATGAGTTCCTGGATCAAGCTGATGGTCAGCACAAAGTCACCCTTGAGACTGGGCAATTTCCAGGAAGTTAGCCAGCTCTGGCCAGATGTGAGTGAAGAGTGTCTCAGACTCAGAACTCACTGTAGCTTGGGATTGGTCCAGGCCTGCTTGGCTGGGGACAAGAACAGCAAGTCCCCACTCTGCTCCCTCTGCTGGAGCAGGACAGAGACGGTGCGGGGGGGGAGCCCTGCTCAAGTGGAACTCTGGGCAGCAGCCCTGTGCAGCATGTCACCCTGCCTCCCCCAAGTTAAGACAGTGGAAAGGGGATGTAAAATGCTATGGTGTCTCAACGCGGGTGAGGGGGGGTGGTGGGGGGTGGGGCTGTATTCTGTTGAGAGAAGACTGGAACACCAGATGTCCTCCATCTGGATCTCAGGGAGAGCATGGCCACTTCTGAGCCCAGGAGTTGGGTCCAAACCCCAGGGGAACAGTCAGGATCTGTGAGGAGTCTGGGGGTGTCGGGAGTGATGGGGAGAACTCTTGGGGGAAGGTGCATGACTACCGCAGGTCTCATCATTGGTGGCTTCTCTCCTGCCCTCCCACCAGCTTAGAGCCGCTGGGCATTTTGCTGAGATCAGAGTAGGTAGGAGAAACTTGGACTCCCCACCCTGGCCCCAGAAATACCATCCAGCTCCCAAAGTAGCACAGAGACTTCAGAGTCTGAAGAGTGCTATCAGCAGAGGGGCACACCTAAGCCAGGTAGACTTAGGAAAAGAAACGGGGAGGCTGAGCCTGAGGGCTACAGAATGGGAGGAGATGGGGAAGCTGGAGGGGTTAATACAAACATGTCCCAAGGGCCCCACCCTCCACTATCTGACTACCCTCACAGCGAGCCACAGGGGTCACCTTTCATGGGTAATAAAGCAAAACAACAGAAGCCAAAAAGAGGGCTCTCTTTGGGATCAAAAGATCTGAGTTTTAAACCCAGCTTCTACTGTGTGGCCTCAGATAACTCACTAGACATCTCTGAGCCTTTAATCGATTTACCCATAATTGATTGGCTTCAGATTCTTGCGGTTCCTGAGGAGCGTAGGCTCTGTCCTTTAGCCCTTGTCCGCAGCATTGAGCTGGGGTCTTCCTAAAGCTACAGCTGTTGGCCCAGGAGACTCCCTGAGGAGTCAGTAAAGGGCGGGAGGGAGGGGCTCAGCCGACTTGATCCCCTCGGATTCTTCTGCTCTGAGAGGAGGAAGACCTGTCTGTGAGAAGAGGGCCAGAGGAGCAATCCTGGAGGTCAGGTAGCTTCCCAGCTGAACTCCCTTTGGAATGTGCTAGAAATTTCTTAGATTCTGAGCAATTACCTCCTAAGGAATCCTTCACTACGCCCAGAAGTCAGAAAGCCTGCCTACAATGCAGAGGCACTGAACGGGAGCAATCCTAAGATCAAGTTGGAGTAGCGCAAGGGTCACACTGGAAGGAACACAGTGGGTCCCAGGAATACCCTTCCTGTGTTGACAAGCTTAGCTCGTCTCTCCTGGGAAGGGGATCTGAACTCATCACCCCCTGACCCCATGGTAGCCACTCTCCTCCTCCTCCAGGAGTGGAATCACACCGGTCCCTGATGCCCAGCAGATGGCACATCCCCTTGGAGAAACCCCATCAGGCCCACGTGTCTCTGGATGTGCTTCCAGGACCCCATCTTTGTCCGTGGACACGGGAGCTGTGTCACCAGAATTCGTTGTCAAATGTAGCCATGGTCTTACCCTGTTCTCTAGGCCCTAGAAGAAAGATTTAGGTGGTCCTTAACCTGGAGTCAAGGAGACAGACCAAGCAATCTGGGAATCCCTGTTGGTTAGGGTTTCGTTGTATTTAGTGACCCAACAATGAACTTGGGCACTCTAATCATGAAAAAAAAGTAAGATCTAGGGAGGGAAAGCAACCTCCTCGAGACTTTAAAACCACACAGTGTCTTTAGTGGCAGATCGGGGCCTCCCATTCACTTCCCACAAGAATGCAGGCTCTTTCCAGTCCACGACACTCAGTGTTGGAGTCTGTCCTCGATACAGTTCCTCTGCTTGTGGAGGTGTTCTCCCCTCTAGAAGGGGCCGTGGATTTCCATCAACCTAGTGACCACTCAGAGTCACTAGAGAAAAGTGCCGGGACCGAATCCCTTGTGCTCTCCCATCCGCCGCCACCCTCCCCTAGAGGAGTCTTACCCACCAGTCTTACCTCTGAACGGGCTACACGCAGGTCCTGAGATATCTACTCAGCCTCGGCAGGGACTGGCCGAGGGCAGGGCATGGAGAGGGCTTTAAGCAGGCATGTGGGCTGGGGCCTTGAGAGCCAAGCCCTGCGGTGGGAGGAATGTGCAGCAGAAGATGGGGGGGGGACGACACAATGGGGGGTGTCGGCTGCTATTTTGGCAGGTGCCGGGCACAGGGCTAAAGGAGCAAGTACCCAGCGCCATATAAGCTCATGTGGTCCTCCAGCTGCCCACACAAGCTATTTAAAACCAGAGCAGATATGCTGGGGACATAAACCAGCTGTCCCTCTTGAGAATCCTGATAAAGCAGATGCCAAAGTCCAGGCCCAGGGGGTGGGGGTGGAGGGAGGGCTGGGAACAGGGTTGGGGACAGACGTCAACCTCAGAGATACTTCAAGAGCCTCAGAGCCAGGTATTGGGGAGCAGAAGACAAGAGCTGGGGGAAAGACATCTTCTGGGCGGCTGCTGCTGCTGGACCAAGTAGCCTCAGGCAGGCTCTGCAGGCCTCGGAAAGAGCGCCTGGAAAGTTGTTTCCATGAGCCCCAAGCCACACGCCATGTCCTCCTCACAGGAGTGAGCTCCAACCCCCAGAGGAGGGTGGCATCAAGATGGCGACTCCTTAGTCTGACGGCAGGAGTATGGGTGGGGTGCGGAGGATCAGTGGGGTTTCCCTCCAGGGTTAGAGCAACTTTGTCTGGCTTGCTCACTAGATCAGAAGGCCCGTATGATCAGGACCCAGCTTTTGCTGTAGTCTGAATGGTGATGTCCACCATCCCACAAAGGGTGACTGGCAAAGGCATTGACCAAAAGGTGGGACTCAGGGTGTGATGAAACCAAAAGAAGAAACTAAGTTGGGAGGCGGCTGAGCTCTCTCCACAGTCTCCCTCCCTCCAACAGGACCCACCGAAGTCTGAAGAACAAATACCTCCATGGACCAGGCCCAATTTACGAGGTGCCCCAAGCCCTGCGACCCCTGACCCTTCCAGACACTATGAGTGACTCATTCTCTTGCTTTCCACACTGGACTCAGCCAGCCTCTGCCCTTCTTTCCTGACCAGAGGTCCAGCCTCTAGTTCCACCACCACTTAAGAGGGACAGGGATGCCTCTGTGCGAAAGGGCCCTCTGCAAACAAGATGTCCACACTTCTAACCAACTAGTCCATTATCCACTGACACAGTTACCTTCCCGTGGTCCCTAGCAGTCTCTGAGTTCAGTGACTTTGATCCCCAGATCATCCCCAGCCATGTGTGTCTCTGTGCTGCTGGGAAGTCAGCAGCAGGACCAGCTGCAGCCACGGGCCTGGGGGCAGCATCCGAGGAAAGGGAGCAGGGAGAAGTCTATGAGGAATAATGAGGGCAAGCCAAGCTGACCTCATAAAGAGCATGGCAGCCAGCTCCCCCCTCCCCATGGAGCCCACCAAGCCCCATTTTGCGCTGCATCTCAGTCTAGAATCTCCCGAAATTTAGGAGTTGCTCCCTGAACTTAAACTACATTCCAAGAAAGCCAGTAACCTTTCAGACAGGTCATCTACCCACACAGAGGCCCCTCCTCCTAGAAAACCAGTGGGTTCTTAGTATCTGGGGAACCTAAGTGTGGGGCTTCATCCGGACAGCCGCTACTTGGCAGCCACACTGGTGTCTAGCAGGGTGGCTCCAGAAGCAACTTAGAGGATGTTCATTACAAATAATCATGTGTCCACAAATAAGCAGAAAATCAGAAATGTGTGGTCTCAGCTGGTGCATGTCCACTGGGATACCCACCCGATGACAGGATGCTCCTTGAGTGTCCGGGCCACTGCAGTAGCAGAGAAGGGAGGCCGACCCACCTCCAGGGGGCGCTCAAACGTCTCCTTCTGCACTCACGCACGCGCACACACACACACACACACACACACACACACACACACACACACACTCACACCTCTGACTCCAGTCACCTCCACACCCTGTTCATCAGCTGCCTCCAGAGCAGAACCTGTGGCAGGAACCGTGGAGTGGAGCCACACTCTCCCCAGTTGCCTGCTCACAATGGGCACCCCAAAGAGAGACTGCAGGCAGAGGTCACTCCACTTTGAGCCTGCACCTGATGAACATCTCCTCCATTGACTAAGGGAACAAACATGAGCCTCTCCTACAAGTCTGTAAGACAGCTCTGCCAGTCACAAAAGTTCACCTGTTAAGGAACTACCCGAAATTTGCAACATGAACATCCCAAAGCCATTTGGGGTCACCTGCTTGAACTCTTGAGACTCAGAGAAGGAAGGGCATGGGTCAAGGTGCTCAACAGAACCAGAGTAGCTTAGCCTCCATTGTCCAGGTGGCTCACAGCCTTGCCCAGATTCCCACCAACCCTCAACTGCAGATCAAGTCCTTGGCAGGATGTACAGGGTGTTCCAGGCAGGTCATCAGGGTCTGTCCCCCAACCCATGTCAGCCCAGCAAGTGTGAGACCAGCTACAGGGGACTCACAGAGGCCAGCCAGCACTGGGTACTGACAAATGAACACAATCAGGATCTGAGAGTCTCTAGCTTCTGGACTATGGGACCCAAGATAGTGGCCTTCACCCAGGACACAAAATCAGTGAGAATAGCTGCTTCTACCCTGTAAACTAGGGGAGCAGGGGCCCGGTGCCGTACTTATTAGGCATGTTCTGAGAAACTGTGGGATTGCCCCAGGCTGCTAAGTGGGTATGGGTTGGTGAAACCAGAGCAATCGGCTGGGAGTAAGGGCTGTAATGACTGAAGACCTCCTTTGGACTCCAGTCATGATGTGGCTGCAGGGTCCTGGACTGCCTTTCTGGTTTGCCGTGCATTTTCGGGTGGCTCAGCATTCGACACATGCACGCGCGCGCGCGGGGCCATGGAACTGGACTGGGAAGAGGAAGCCGGGGAGAAAGATAGGGTGAAGGCATGTGGCGGTTCTGTACTCTTAAATGTTTTTATTTTGTGTGTGCCTTGCTTGCATGTATAACCATGCACCGTGTGCATGCAGCGCCCACAAACTGGAGTTTCAAATATGTAGATGCTGGGACCGGAACCCAGGTCCCCTGGAAGAGCAGCCAGGGCTCTGAACTGCTGAGCCATCTCTCCAGCCCCCAGTTCTGTTTATTAAATCACCAAGCTGATGACAAGGCCACCACCTTAAGATGAAAGAAGATGGGAACAAGGTCTGTTCCTCCTGCCACCAAAGCCAGTGACCTCCGTCTCCCTGCAGCTGATTCCAAAGGGAAGCAAAGCCTGTAGGGACAAACCCATCAGCATTACCAGCCACTTACACCTGAGAATGAATGAGTTTATCACATCCTTCCTGAGAAAAGACTTCTGAGAGTAAGATTAGTGGTAATACAAAAAGGCACTGAGCTCCGGAGAGGGGCGGGGCAGGCGGGGGGGGGGTTAAAGCAGGGAGATGCAGCGCATGGGCAATGCCTGGTGACTCCTTTCCAGTCTGGCTTTAAAGAGCCTCAGGGAGCAGTGACTAGGTCTAGGACTTAGTATGGGGACACCACAGGCACACAGAGTACCTGTTGGGAGCAGACAAGACAGATAACTCTGGAGTTGGCAAAATAACCCCGCCTGAAGCTGGCAGTGAGCAGGAGGAAGGGACAGTCTCCAGACAGCACACGGTGACTGTGTGGCTGATGTGCCAGGGCTGTGCTCCGGGTCCTTCTGGGTTCAGGATATATCGTGGCTACAGCAGGACAAGAATGCACCAGAGCACATCTGTCCCCCAGACAGGGCTGGGGAGGGGCTGCAGGAGTGTCACTCATGTTCCTGGCCCCCAGGGGCCCTGACCAAACTGGCTGAGAAGCAGAAAGGGAATGGGGGCAGCAAGAGTCGGGAGTGCTTCAGGGCAGGGGCTGGCACGAAGAAGGGCCCTTGGGGTACAGGTTTGCAGGTCTGTCCTGGCAGGGCTTGTCACACCTGTGGGACAAAGGCCAATTAGAACAGGGAAATTGGGTTCCTGGGGCTGTGGGAAGGGCACCTCTGGACAAGGAGATAACCCTTTGGACAGGCAAGCTCCACCCACACTGGGTGTACCCGAAACCAGACGGTTAGATGGGGAGGCGTGGCCAAGCCACTCAGACCCACAACTGCAGCCCACTTAGAGCATGTATTTGGACAGGTTTGGGGGCTTCCGCTGTATGGCAGGGCTGGGCCCCTTCTGCCCCACTCACCTCCGCATCCAGGGACACGGTCGACTTGTTTCCCCATTGAGCCCTCCTGGTGACTGATGTCTCTTTCTGTACCTCCTGATCAGGACATCAAAGCAGAGACCAAGAACTCAGGGGTAAAGAGGGACATGGGACCCCCACATGCTCCCTACTCCAGGTGTCTGTGTTCTTCCTGAAGGGACAAGGGCCCACTCCTCTCCTTAGTCTAACCCACAGGCTGGGCCCTATACCCTTTGTCACCAACTCTACTTCTGAAATGACCCATTGCTGTTGCCCCTCCTCTGACTCGACATGTGGGTAAGGGTACCTGGTCTCCAAAATCCTGGGTCTTGCTGATCCACAGGTTAAGTCTTGATGTCACAACCCCTGACAGTCGCAGATTCTCCTAGAAAAAAAAAAGTCCCACCTTAAGGCTCGGAGTCCCTGACAACACTAAGGCTCTTCCAGAGGCCCCAGAATGGGGACAAGATTCTCTCTGGCGTCCACTCAGCACAAGCTATTTGTACCTAGCAAAGGTCACACCGTGTGGCGTTCTGCACCCAGTAAAGGAGTACAGAACAATACAGTTTCTAACACAGCCGAGGCCCAGGCTTCAGGGATGTCAGCCTAGAGCTCCAGCAGCTGGGATCTGGCCCTCACCTTTCGGATGGTTGGTTCTGTGCGGTTCTGGCCTGCCAGCTCCTTCTCAAAGAGGTGGCGCTTGCTGGCTACACCAGCAGGAGTCACAAGGACCTCAGTGCGGGAGGAGCCTGGAGACCTGACGGATTCGGATCTCTGTAAATCGGGAATGCGAGTGGCTGAGCCATGACTGGAATGTTCACAAATGGTGCCCTCCACCCTGGCACAGGCTCCAGAGGACCCTCTGCTCCCACCTGTATGGCTGTGTGGTATCTCTCCAGTTTCTCTTCTAGCTTCACCGTGCTAGCTGGCAGCCTCACACTGGCACTGTAGGATGGGAAGACAAATTGAGACGGTCCAGCTGAGACTCTGTACCCCAGAGAGGCCACGGCTGCCCCCAGGGTTGGAAAAACAACCCCCCGATGCTCTATCCTCCTGGCAAAGAGCGAGGGCAGGGGCTGATGAAGAGACCTCTGTTGCAGAGTGGATTGTAATGACTTGGTCAGGGTGATGTCTAGAGACTCCAGGAACTTTCACACCTCCGAGGAGCAGCCTGCCTACTCTACAGGGCATCTCAGGACCAGACATTTCCCACTGTTTCCTTCCTCCCTTCTGCTTCCACACCCCCCCACTTCCACTCACCTCAGTCTTCACAGGCTGGGAGGTCTTTACAGGCCCCTGAGCTCCCCCCTTGGGTCACACTCCCCCCGCCCCCTGCAGCTGCCTGCCTCGGTGGCTATGTGTTTAGTGGTCTCAACTGAGTCGCTTGGAGTTAGCCACTGTCATGACTTTGTTCTCTGGCTCCGTCCCCAGCCCCCACCCCCCACCCCTGGGTCCAGGAACGCAAGCCCTTATTAAAGGTTTAGCTGGTAGGTAAACACAGCACAGGTGGATGAAACTTGTAACACCAGCACTAAATTTAAATAAACTGCAGCCCAAACATAAAATCTTATTTATGTTTGTCCCCTCTCCTCCCCTGTGCAGTGTACCGTCCTCCATCTACTTGGCTCAGGGTTACAAGGGTGGTTACTAAACATGCAGGTTCCCGGCCACCACTCTAGGCCTGCCACGGTTGAGCCTTTTCCTTCTTTGTCCTAATCATAGTCTCCCCTCTGGAAAGTTCTCTTACCCTTTCTCACCCCAACTCCAAGATAAACCAAAGCCTCCCCCCCTCTTCAGAAACCCCTGAAAGGTTCACCTCCTCCAAGCCACTCTCCCAGGAACCACAGGACAGCTCCCTGACACAGCACACAAAGCCACCATGATGCTCCCTCCCAGTGTCCTCTCACCCAACCCCAGGACGTCCCACCAATCCCGTCACCCTGCCAAATCTAGAGTCCCAAGCAAAATCTGCACCTCCCCTGAAGTATGCTGTGCACAGCGTGGCACAATGATGGCATAAGAGCAGACACACAGAGTCAAAGCCTCCAGGCAGCTCACCTGCGGGTTAAGGTTGTTTCCGGGTTGTCTTTCCTGGGGCTCATCTGAAACGAGAAGGTAAGTGAGGGTCTTAGGCAGCCCATGCGCCCTCTCCAGTGAGGAGTCTAGTTCTCGGGATGCATCTTCTTCCTGAGAAACCCCCTCCCCTGCACACATGAGCCCCAGCCTTTCTTGAGTCTTAGTCTGGAAGCACCTGCCTTCAGCCTTCAGAGTGCGTCCAAAGCCCTTCCTCTGCCACCTTTCCTGGCCTTGCCGAGGTACCTGTTACAACCCATATGCCTATCTGCCTCTCCACTAACCAAGAGCCTTGAGGGTACTGGTCAACCTCAGGCAGGTGGCCTCTTGCCCAGGGCCTGTATCAAGGCACAAGGCACATTCAACCAATGGATAAGCAGATGACCCAGTAAACAAAAGAACTAAGTAGTGAGACAGACCAGATGAGAGTCTCCAATCCCATCACATGGAAGCAAGGCAGGGGCAGAGAGAACACTGGAAAGAAACCTGCTGTTCTCTGCCCTGTCCCTACCTCATAAGGAAGAGACAAGAGGGCCATGACAGGTCTGTCTGGTCTGGCAAGTTCATCTGCCTGCAGTCCTGTTCTTATCCACTAGGTGGGGCTGCTCTCCACACGCATTTTCTAGGTCTTCAACCTGCTCTCCTTAATTTAAAATGACCAGTCTGGTTTGGACACCCATGTAAATCCAAAGCTCCTCTCTATCCTGTCTCTAAAGTTGTGCCACCCAGGCTCTTGGTTAATGGCTTCCTTTCATGCTCTGCTTTCATGGTCCCCCGGCTCTTACCCGAAAGGAGATGGTCCTGGGGCTGGAGCGTTTGAGAGAACTGCTGTAGGTGAGCCGGGTAGGTGAGGATGTGTCTGCCTCTTCATCCTTGCTGGGAATTTTTACCTGAGCGGAGCAAAGGTGTCAGACAAAAACTCCTTGGTACAAGTGTAGGTGCTCCTAGGTTCAAGCCCACATTTTCAGGGGGACCTCAGGTGCCCTGGCCCATCCCAGAAGCTAGTGATGGCAGAGTCAGTCAAACCTCCTACTCACTCTCCTGCCCCTGCTGTGCAGTGACCTCCAGGCAGAGGTTTAGTTTTGGGGGGTTCTGAGGCTCCCTAAGAGCTCGCTAGCTAACCCAAGGCCCCTTAATGAGTGCTGGTTTCCTCAGAGGGCTCTGAGTGGACAGGTGACAAGGTTACCCTGGCTCTGAACAGAAATGAATGTCCTGGGGGCTGGAGCCCAGGGCCTGGATGAGAATGCGGTTGGGACCTCAGGTGCCTTCTGCACATGGCCCCTTCCCACTACAACAGCCTGCCTCTACAACAGCCTGCCTCTACGACAGCCTGCCTCTACGACAGCCTGCCTCTACGACAGCCTGCCTCTACAACAACCTGCCTCTACGACAGCCTGCCTCTACGGCAACCTGCCTCTACGACAGCCTGCCTCTACAGCAGCCTGCCTCTACGACAGCCTGCCTCTACAACAGCCTGCCTCTACGACAGCCTGCCTCTACGACAGCCTGCCTCTACAGCAGCCTGCCTCTACAGCAACCTGCCTCTACGACAGCCTGCCTCTATAGCAGCCTGCCTCTACAACAACCTGCCTCTACAGCAACCTGCCTCTACAGCAACCTGCCTCTACGACAACCTCCCTCTACGACAGCCTGTCTCTACGGCAACCTGCCTCTACGACAGCCTGCCTCTACAACAACCTGCCTCTACGACAGCCTGCCTCTACGACAGCCTGCCTCTACAGCAACCTGCCTCTACAGCAACCTGCCTCTACAGCAACCTGCCTCTACAGCAACCTGCCTCTACAACAGCCTGCCTGTACGGCAACCTGCCTCTACAACAACCTCCCTCTACAACAGCCTGCCTCTACAACAGCCTGCCTCTACAACAGCCTGCCTCTACAGCAGCCTGCCTCTACAGCAACCTGCCTCTATAACAGCCTGCCTCTACAACAACCTGCCTCTGACTCGGGGTCCTGTTCAGATAGCAGCTACAAATTCTGACTTGCTAAGAGAGAAGAAACTGCCAAGGCCAGCCCAAAAGTGGGAGGAAGGGAGGAAGCAAGGGATGGAGAGGCCTGAGGGCTGGACTGCCAGGGAGGGCAAGGGAGAAAGGGGCAACCTACCTGGAGTGTGATGGGTGGGAAGCTGGACGCCTTAGTTGGAGCATCTGAAGTGCCCTGCTCTACAGAGGACAGTGGGCTCTTCCCAGGGACAGCCCTCCCTCTGGGCTCCCTTGTGGTGACCTGGCTTCCGCCAGGGGCCTGAGGCTGCTCAGAGACGGTCGCCTTCTTTGGAGTCAGCTTTGTCTCTGAGACTAGTGACTTCTCGAAGATGGACGCTTTCTCTGACACCAGCCGCCTCTCTTGCATCTTCTCAAAGACAACGGCTTTTTCTAGAACCGGAGTGGATCTTTTCTCTGGAGCTGCTGTCTTCAGAGACACGAGTGTCTTCTCGGGGACGGGCGACTTCTCTGACACACTGGTTCTTTCTGGAACCAACTTCTCTGGGCTGCGTTTCTTCTCAGTCGGGGATGCTTTCTCTGTGGCTGCCCCCTTCTCTGAGGGGCAGGCTTTCTCCGAAGCCAGCCTCTTCGCAGGCACAGAAGTCTTCTCTGGCACAGGCGATTTCCCAGAGATCAAGGTCTTCTGCTGGACTACTGCTTCCCCTGGAAGCCCCTTTCCCCCTCCCGCAAGCCCTCTGCCCTTTCCGCTCTCTTCTTCCTGGGCCCAAGGACCTCGCTGCTCCTGACTCAGTCTCCGGCGAGGCAGGGGCTCCACTTTCTTCTTAGGCACAAGGGGCTGCGACAAGATCTGCTCAGGACCTACACTGTTCCTTTCCCCCTCCACCTCTAGCCTCTCCTGCACTGGAGCCTGGACAGCCTCTACCACCTGACGCCTCTGTCTCCGTTCCCTCCGAGTTCTAAGGATGGCCAGGAAGTCCTCTTCCTCATCTTTGGAGGCTGGAGGCGATGGCTTGGGGACCTCGGCTTCCTCCACACTGGGCAGCCTGAAACAAAAGACACGGGGAGATAAGGTGGACAGAATCAGAAGACATCAGGAGTGAGGGTGAGCCGGGGTGTAGCTGACTCAGTGAGATGCCTCCAGGGCCACCAAGGAGGAAGCAAACAAGTCAGACCCTGCTCTCCCTGCCCCTCACCATTTCAAAAAAAATCACTTTTATCTATTCTGAAAGCTGCACTTCCAAAGGGTCACTTGAGCAAAGCACCCCAGGCTCCAGAAAAATCACAGATTCCTGTCCGGTGTACAGTGAACTGTTCCATGTTAAACCACAATCACTAACACTAATCAAGCTTTGTAGGTTATGGGCCTGGGGCACCATTGGCCAGGAAGGCTCAGAGGAGTGAGTTCAGTCCATCAGAGTCTAGAGGAGACCATGGTAACTAACTGGTAGGGAGCTAAAAGGGAAGCCCAAGGCTTCTGAGGCACCATGATAGTATCCTGTCCATCGTAGGGGTATGTCTGGGACATGGTGGCAGGCCCACAAACACAGCCTGGCTTTTCTTCATTAGGAGATGTAAAGGAACAAAAGCAACATAAAATAATTGTGCAAAGCTCAGAGGTCCTGGTCTCTAGGTAAAGGAACCCGTGCCTCCTATCCCTGCTTTTCATGTGATTTCAGGCAAGTTAACCTACTGTCTGAGTTTTTCAAACCAGAAAACTGAGCTTTTTAGGCAGTGAAATGAGAGCCATCTGGTGACGGCGAAGTCCCAGCACAGAGGCAGCATTCAGGAAGTTCTGGGCCCTTCTCTTCCTTCCCCTCCTAATCCCCAAACCTAGATGTCAAGATTGGTCATCCCTTTTTGCTCCCCCTTGGAATGGGGATGATCAGAGTATGGGGTAGCCCATTTAAGGGAAGTCTGACAAAGCTGGGTGAACACCGTGGCCACACTCACTAGGTACAGGACCTCGACGAGCTACCTAAGCATGCTTCCCCAAGTCTCTCCTGCTGCAAGACAAGTTACTAACAGTGGCCTCTCCAACGCCATGAAGACTGAGCAAGCTACATTCATCAACAAAATGTCCAGCAGAGTGGGGCTCATGGACAGGTTCACCAAACGGCGCCGGGAGTGTGATGACGGCGGTGGGAACCGTGCTTGGTCTGAGGATGGGTCTAGGGATGGTGAGGAACCGGAATTTCATCTTCCCACCATCAACCTATTCCTAGACCACATCTCTAGAAGGTCAAACAGATTTCACAAAGTCTTCTGGGACAGCTAGGTCCCCCACTTCCACTCTTCAGATTTTAACCCAACCACGCACCTCTCCGAGGATCTCCGAGCTCCATTCTGGGTGAGTTTTGGAGATTCGTCATCTGTGGTTGAACTCAGGGTGCGGTGCCTCCGCCTGCGTTCACGCTCCTGTTCCTCCTCATCCTCCAAAGTCCGCTGCCGGGCCAGGCTAGGGGAAGGAGGTAGGGATCAGCACAGCCCCGAGACCAGTCAACACCTTCCCTAGCCAGACTCCCACAGGCTTGCAGAAGACAATTGCCTCCAGGCAGTGGGGTACTGCAGTGCAGATGGCCGGGACAGAGAAGTTCTAAGTGCAAATACACACCATATCCCCAAGACCCAGGATGAAGAACAGAGTGCCTGTTTTGATACAGACTCTCACTGTAGTGCAGGGTAACCTGAAGTTCCTGGGCTCAAGTGGTCTAGCTAGCTGGAACTACAGGCCATCACAGAAAGTTACACTGTTTGAGAAATGTGGCACTCTGTTCTTCATCCTGGATTAGAGGGTACAGAGCAATGACCCCACACACCAGTAGCAGCAGCCAGTGCCCAGTTAGGACAACCAAAGGCAGTTTCCAGCATTACCAAATAGCCCCTTGGGGTACCGATGCCCCCAGTTGAGCACCACTGGGCTGGAATTCACTGTGGGAACAGAACGTCTCTGGATGGTGGAAACGGGGAAGGTGGCATGGTTCTGCCTGAAGGAAGACGGTGACCTTTACAAGGTCCTCTCCCTTCTGAGCTCTTGACAGACAATAGCTGAGAATTGCCTCAAAGTTGCTCACTCCCCCACAAAAGCCTCTGGTGGTAGGGGTAAGGGTAGACTCCCAAATGAGACTCAGAGAGAAACCATTATATCCTTTCACCCTCTCATGTCTTTCTTGGCTTTTAAAGCTATCTTCTCCCTGCCTGGAGCAGCAATGGGACTCCCCATAACCTACATTTGGTTTCCACTCCTGTAACCTTGCATTTGGGAGACTAACTGACAACTTTCGGGCATCCAAACAACTCCCACTAAAATCCAGCCAGCCGGCCGCCAGTCATCTGGCAACCCAACCAAGCCACGCACTTGCCTTTTGCCATCGGGAGTCACCCACCCTACCAGAGTCCCAGCTACTGCTCACTCCCAGCCCATCTTCCCTCCATCCACCCAGACAAACAACAGACGAGCACGGAGTGCCTCTAGCGAGTGGCACCCTTAATCTGTAAGTTTGAGTATTAAGGAATTCAAAGAGGGAGCCAGTTGTGAGCTCCTGAAGGCAATCTGCCCATCTCTCTACATAGGTAAGGGGTGTCTGATCATCACCCCAAGGAAAGGAGCAACCTTAGAAGAGAACCTTCTGGAATATCCCAATCTCACCATTATGAGGGCAACCTCTGCTCATCTGAGTCACAAAGTGTATTCTATCTCAATGCAAACAAAAGAGGGACAGGGTTTTTCCATATGTCCTTGACCATGGATCTTAAGCGGGACTCCCCTGGGCCTTCACATGAGCCCTGTAATCTTTGTACATTTGAGAACTGATTCTTCATTCACCCCCACACTGCACGCAAACCTAGTCTCTTATGCCCCACCTCTCCCCCACCAACTTCTGCTGCCTTGCAAATGAGGACACTGCTCCTCCTCTCACTGTGCATGCACCCTGCCCTTGTCCTAGTTTGGGAACAACTCCTACCCTCCAGAGAGGGTCCATATCCAGAGGAAAGTGAGCACTCCCTACCCACACCCGGCAGGGCTGGGCTGGAGGAGCCTCCAGGATTCCTTGACCATGAGCAACACTGTTTCATATGCTTCTGGCTGCCCTTGGGGAAGCAGGGGGTTGTCTGCCCTCCCCTGGGCCCATGTGATGCCCCATCAGCCTGAACCAGCTCTCCTCAAACTCGACTCATGACCAGGTTGGGCCAAAGCTGGCTGCAGAAGTCAGGGCCAGGTGTTTCAAAGCTTGACACCCAGGTCCCAATGCTCAAGAAGGGTGATGTGGTCACCAAAACATGCTGCTCAGAAATCACGGGGCTACCTTCAACTTCTGACACCCAGAAAAACAGGAGTGTTTTCATTATCTCACCCCACCCCAGCAGAGGAATGTTATCTCCAATAAGCAAGGATTATTGGCCTCTAAAGGAAGAAATGGACAATCATGGAAGAGAAGGAAGGCCAAAGGTCAGCTTCCTTACCAAGTGCTATTACTGGAACCCCAGTAATAAATCAATTATTTTGGGGGCTCGAAATTCCAAGATGGTGAAAAACAAGTCAATAAGGAAAAGAATGAAGGAGGATGGGGGAGTACTAGCGCATCCGAGCTTACTATACACCAGAGCCGGTCTAAGTACTTTACAAATCCCGCTGATGTTAATCCATACAAGGCTGTGAGCAAGGTGGTGCTACCCAGCTCGAATTTGAGAAGCCTGAGGCTTGGAGAGTTGGCAACATTCTGGAGAAAGCATGGCTACTAAAAATAAGGAACCAAGGCCTCCCGCCTAAGTTACCCTCCTAAGTCACCCTCCTAAAGCTGCATGCCCTAACCAGGACACACGGGCCAAAAAAGATGCCCTCCCTGCAATGCTGGCCCTAAATCAGAGCCTTACAGCTGAATGTCCAGAAGGAAAGCAGGGCTGAGGCAGGAGCAGAGGCAGCCAAGCTCAGGGTACAGTTGCGAGAGCAGAGGTTTGGGGGAGCCAGCATCCACGATACCCTAGAGCCAGGCCCTATGTGAAACCTGCAGGCCCTAACAGCCCGGGGACTGGGCAGCTGACCCTGCAGCCTAGCCAAGCATCTCACCATTCACCCCCCTCCACACCTCTGCCTCCACCTCCTGGCCTTCACTGGGGCACACACATCCCCCTCTGCACCTCCAGGTGAGGCTGCTATCCCTCCCCACTCCTGATTCACAAACCCCACCCTTTCTTGTGGATGACATCACTGCCCTGTTACACTTAAGAGTAGAACCAGGTCCTGTCCGTCCCCCCACTCCAGCCCACCCCCGTGGTCACAGAGGCTCCTCTGCTTGGGTTTAAATACCTAGAGGGTTTGGGAAGAAATCCCAGAAGCCTTTAGTGAACCCTGGGGCTCAAAGAGCAGGCCCTGGGGAAGTGGAGAACAGTGGAAGGGCCCTCAGTGTGGCTGTGATTTTATGCCACAGTCACAGTTCCTTAGCACACAGGCTTCAGGCTCCCCCTCCACACACCGAGGAGCTATTGCAGGTGGCCTGAGGTCCCTTCCGCACCAGACAGTCTAAAGAAAGGTAGCAGGAGAATCCAGAGAGGCATGGGAGGTGAGAGGGCTGTTAAAGGGCCTGGCAAGGAAATGATTAACCACTGGCCACTGAGTCCCAGGCTCTCAGATCCTCCCCTCACCCCCCACAGGCAGGCTGGCATATCCTCACTGGTCACCAGGTCAGCACATGGAGAAGAGGACATGACTGACCAGGGCAAGCGGCTCACCACTGCCCGATCCCAAGCCTGCAGTTTCTGAGCCTCAGGGTTGAGGACAGCGAGGACAGGCTCGCCACATCTCCGCCTTGGTTCTAACTGAGGCCACCCTTGTCACGCCCTCAGCACAGGCCTCCCTAGCCTGGAAGGCTCGGTTCACGGTGACTCACAGCCCTTTCCTGCAGCCCGCTGGGGCTTGTTGCTCGCGCTCACTCAGAGAGCAGAGCAGGAGTGGTCCTCTGCTCCCGGTGCCTCATCAGGAAGACAGACGGTTGGCAGCAGCTGCATCTGCCCACGGGTTCCATGAAGGCTAGAACTGGGCAGGGAGGCCAGACTAGGTCCTCCGGTAGCAGGACTGGTTCCCCAAGGCTTCACTACCACTTAGCCTGGACATCCCATGGGAACTCGGCCCCACCCCTGCAGCCACAAGAGTCTATGTCCAACTGAGCAGAGGGCAAGCTAAGACCAGACCTCATTCCCATTGAAAATCCTAGTGCCCTCAGCCAAATCCTCTACACACAGACATGTGCACACACACACACACACACACACAGAGAGAGAGAGAGAGAGAGAGAGAAGAGATTATAAACAAAAAATAAGCAAATAAAATAAAATCACAAGCACCCATCAGTCTGGGCACTTGTAAGGAAGAGAGATCTGTTTTGTTTTTTAACCTAATATGTAGTGCTAACATCTTCAACAACCATTTCAATGGAACATTGTGGGAGCAAACTCAGCTGCCCACATGGACATCTCTACACAGGCCATAAACATGCTCACCCACACAGAAGCTGCACTCATAGGCACCGATGTGCCCACACCCAGAAACAAAGACACTCCCGCACCAACCCCATGCACACTGACCCACAGAGTCCAAGGCCTTGCCCCCGCATCAGCTCCGCCCTAGGCACATACCTTGCCTGGGGTGTGTCTGACCTCTAAGGCAGCCTGGGTTCCCTTCCCAGAGCTTTGGGTCTCACCCTCCTTTGGGCTTGCCTTTCCCCTTCTCTAGATGTGACAGACCTATCTGCACTGAGGCTGAGGGCAACCATGTCCCCAGGGCAATGTCCTTAGGGTCTGAGGAGATGGTCCTCAGACCAAACGGATGAGCTTCTGTGAGACACAGACGCTGAATCCCTCGGGGAGAACCCGAGGGGCAGCAGATCTTAGGTGATGGAAAATGTGTGAGAAATGCCTTGATAAGCAAGGCTACTGTACCTGTGCTGCCCACGGTTGCTGGGCTGCACCTACAGAGACAACTCTGACCCCACAGTAGGCCTGAAGACCGAAAGCCCACCTGAGGAAGGCCAAGAGGCCTGCATTACCCTGGCTGGAGCCTCTGCTCCCTTAGGACAAAGGATGCATTCCAAGCTAGGGCCTCAGTGGCAGGACATGAAGAAAAGATGCTCCTTTCAACAGTTCTGGAGAGGGAGGGGCAGCTCCAAGAGGAGGCTCAGAGAGAGGGGCTGCCTCTTAGATACCCACCCCTCCATGGCTTCTCTCACCCTGAGAGGCGGTCCAGCAAACGCAGTTTCTGACCCACTGGGACCAGTGCACAAACATAGTCTGCAGCACAGACAGGGATAGCAACTATCTTGCCCCCAGCGTGGATGCCACCCCAAATGCAAACTCAGAATCTGAGCCTCTCTTAGCATGGGGGAGCTGCTTTCTCTGACCCTAGTCACAGACCAGGCTCTATTGACTCCATTAGGTGGGGCTAAAGGACTCTTCCCAGACCTGCTCTAAAAGTCTTAACAGAGGCATAGAAACCGGGGGTTCACTCAAGAATAAGGTTTGGGGTAACCTTCCCAGTCCTGTAAACTGTTCCTTTGCCCTCACGAACAGTAGCACCCTGGGCTGTCCAGGCTGCGGACCAGCCTTCCCCTAACCTGTTCGTTAGGACCTAAGCACACAGAAAGCTGCGGAGCAGGGAGACCACCCTCCCTGTCACCTGCGGGGTCGAGAGTTTGGTCTCAACTCCGACTCTACCAAAGAGCAACAAGACCAGGGTCCGCTTCTGCAGGGGTGCAGGCCTGTGTCCGCGAGAGGAGATCCGAAGGGGAGAGGCTGCCCGCCAGTCCCGGCCCACCCGGCCTCGGTGGCCGCTCTCACCTGGACAGCGCGGACCAGTCCTTTCTGCTGACCGACATGCTGCCGAGCCCCGCGGCCGCCGCGTGCCGAGCTCCGCGCTGCGCCGCTCACCTGCGGCCCCTCCCCCGCGCCAGGTAGGGTCACATGGCCGCTTATCTCAGCCCGGCTTGGCCCCGCGCCGCCGCGCTCCCATTCGCCGGCCCCGGGAGCTGCCTCTGGGGTGTGGGCGTCCCAGACAAAGCCGCGCTGAGCTCCGCCGGGGCGGGTCTCCAGCGCGGCCGCTCTGCGGGACGGTCGCACCGGGCTGCGGGCTGCACCGAAGCCGGGGCTAGCGCGGGGCTGCTCTGCTGCTGGGGGCGAGGGCGGGAGACTTCCTGCTCAGAACCAGTTGGACCAGCTCGGCGCCGGCCCGCGTCTTCTGCCCCAGTCGCGGTCCGGAGTGCCAGGGAGTGGGACGGGGGCGGGACCCAAAGATCGGGGTCAGGTTGAGCTCGATGCCTGGAAATCGACTTAGTCCGCAGAAACCTAAGAGCTGGAAGCTGAGTAGAAAAGTTAGCGCAGGTACCGTAATCTTGGGTGTAGAGTGCCGGCAGCTGTGAGGAAGGGGGGGCTCCTAGAGGACACCCCAGGAGTCAGAAACTACTTGGAAGACTCTGCTGAGATGAGCAGACACTGGGTGAGAAACATCCCCTAGAAAGCCAGTCTCTCTCAAAAGGGCATGAGGCTCACACACGCCAACAGGGAAAGCACAACAGCTATAAATAAATAAACAGACAAATAAATAAATAAAAACTATATGCACCAAAGGCACGGTCCTTGCTCTCTGGTACCCCACCCCACCGTGGGCTGAGAAGCAGAATTTAACTGTGCCATGGAAGCACAGTGTGACTCCTCGGGAAGAAAGAGGGCCATAGACAACTGAAACTACTATTACACCAACCTAATGTAACTCGGACACCACCCGTGAGCACCCATTTGGGTGGGTGCAGCACCAGTTGCTTTCCACGCGGGTGCCTACCTCCTGGATGAGCAAACCAGGGTCAGGTACCTGGATGGGGGAGTCTATCTTCCCTTAAAGATCCGAAAGGGAATCAACGGCTCCTTCTGCAGGCCCTGCAGATTGAGAAGTCAGAACTGGCAGCCTCCAGAGGTCCGCCTGCCTCTGCATCCTGAAGGTTGGGAACGCTAGAATTAAGTCATGAGCCACCACAATGGACTAGGGGCCAGGGGGGTCAATCAGGGGTAGCATTATGCGGGAGGTGGGGTTAGCATCGGAAAGCTGAACTGTGGGTTAGAGATTGACATGGCTGGTGGGTTCTCTCTGCCTGGTGTTTGAGAGGGGGACTGAGTTGAGTCAGAGATTCAGAGGGTCAGGGATTCCTGAGGATTGAGGGAGGAAGTTGACTATAGACCACAGAGTGTTTCTTGACCTTTTAACCTGATACTTAATGCTCGGTTTGAGGAGCTATCTCCGCATTGTCAGATGGTCAGCAGCACGCAATACCCGTTGGAATTGAGGGTCTTAGAAGGAACTGTCGGGAAGATCATCGGATGTCGGTGTGGGAGCGCAGAAGGCCTGGCATTGTGTGCCCATACGCAAGGGCAGGGGTTGAGTGGGAAAGAGGAAGGAATGCGCTTTCAGCAGCATAGAGTCGGTATCCGCGCCCCTGTCCTGGCTTCCCAAACATCTTGACAACGAATCTCCCCTCAGCGTTCCCTGAACACTGTGCTGAGCACACTGGATGCTCCATAGCAGTTTGGAGAATCACACTAACTTTATTTGAGAAGAAAGTCTGTACCATTGAAGGTGACATTTGGAGTCTGGGTCACTGGGAAGCTGAGATCAAGGGGTTCTAGGCATCTAGGACCCCTGGGATCAGGTAAAGCCAGGGCGCGGTACCTCAACAGCTCTCAGAGTTCCAAATGGAGTGTAAATGGTACAGCTGGCAAATGCAATTGCATTCCTGGATAGAAAACCTCTTGGGCATGAACACCAGAGGAGAGGCCCATGAATATTCAAAGAAGCACGACTGGGAAGCAGAAGGGAATGAATCAAGGATGGCATCTTCATCGTTTCATCATTTCTTGGCGGTGAAATAGAACAAACGGCAGAGGGGGGAATGGCGGCTGACCCAGTGTTGAAAGAGAAAGGGCACAATGCATGCATTTATATAAAGCTTACAGGACCGTGCAACCCTCAGCAACGCACAGATTAGGGGGTCACAAACATAGAAACGGACAAAGAAGCAGAGAATTGTATAGCAGTTCCTTATCCTTAAAGGATCTGTCTAGGACTTTCAGGAAATGCCTGAGACCACAGATAGTACCATCCCTGTGTGTGATGTTTCTCCTACACATGCTTAAGAGAAAGTTTAATTTATAATATAGACACATTAAGAGATTACAAAGAGTAGCTAAGAATAAAGGGCTGGCGCTGGTAGTCAACTGGAAAACTTATGTCTGGCATTTGTAAAGTCCTAGATTCAGTTACCTACACAGAAAGCAAGCAAAAAAAAAAAAAATCAGCTGGGCGGTGGTGGCGCGCGCCTTTAATCCCAGCACTCGGGAGGCAGAGGCAGGCGGATCTCTGTGAGTTCGAGACTGGGCTGGACCGATAGCCTCCAAAACAATACAGAGAAACCCTGTCTCGTAAAAACCAAAAAAAAAAAAAAATCAACTAGAGAAAAGGGCGAGGTGCGGCTCATGGAATATAATCCCAGCTCTTGTTAGGCTGAGGTAGAAGGTTTGCCAAGGGCTAAAGGCCAGCTTCAGCTACGTAGTGAGTTCCAGGCTAGCCTGAGACACGGGAGAAAAGGGGGATGGGATGGGGAAACAATTTTAATCGCACACTGTGATGATTGTGTCAGCTATAGGACCTTTGTGCTTTGGAGTCACTAAGAAAATAGGGCTTACTTAAGGACAAGAACTGTGGTACCACACAGCTTGTCTGGGAACAGAGATGGCCACATGGCTAGTAGACAGAAGCTACACCAGGATACACAAGACAAGGATGATTTAGGTCCTGGGCAGGATGGAATAAGAGTTCATTACACTACTCAGAATAACACGGGATTTTAAATGGATGAATTACTTGTTTCTGAGATTTTTTTTCCATTTAGTACTTTTGGGCCAGAGTTTACCACAGGTAACTGAAATTGTAGAAAGCAAACTCTTGGAGAAGGGAGACTCCTGCAAACACAAAATTGAAGATCCTGTTTATTTACCTTTATGGAGAGGAAGGCACTATGATGAGGGAGGGGCCCAAGGGTTTCAAAGGTATTTCACAGTGTCCTAGATCTGAAACTGAGTGGATTGGGAGCTGGGGTGTAGTTCGGTGACCAAGATCCTGCCTGCATGCCCCAGAGTTCAAGCCATAGCACCATAAAAATAAACAAGTGGCCCATACAGGGGTGCTCCCTTTATAATTCTTTATTTACACATTTGTTTAAAATGTCAGTGCGTGGTGGTCACTTCCTTCAAGGAAAATCCATCAAGGCAAAGCCTGCTGTGGCTGGGAAGCCCCTGACCAAGCACAGGGGCTTTCTGCCATTTCTCAGTCAAAGATAAGGAAGAGGTCACCCCTCTTCTTCCCTCCCTTGAGGTTCTGAGGCACCCTACAGCAGACATCCAGGCTCTGGGATCCCCCAAACACAGGACTCATAGAGCATCGTTTCAAGGGAAGTTAGAATGGAAATCTGGGGGATCCCCAGCCCTGACCAGCTGGCCTTTACACCCTGACATTTCCGTTCAGTTTCTACTCCACTGAGTAGCCACTGTGCCTTTGGCACTGTTGGAGAAACGAAAAAAATAGAGCAACAGCACCCACATCCTAAGGACTCCAGACCAGGGGTCCCTGGCTTTTGGTTGCTGAAGTGCCGTTGCCACTGTCTTAATTTGTGACTTAAGAACCTTAGAAGCCAGAGTGGTATATGCCTCAGGAGGATCTGAGTTCAAGGCCAGCCCAGACTACAAGGAGACCTTATCTTAAAAGACATTAGAAAACAATTAGCACACAAAGGCCATTTTAATACTAAAATAACAACTTAGAAGTTTGCATGCTTTGGAAGAAAGGCCAGCCGTTTCCCTTTTTCTGCACTAGCTCTGGGATCCCCAGGCATCTGTGGTACTGGCTCCTCAGCAGAGCAATGCCAACGAGCTAGGATCGCAAACTGTCATTTGGGGAGGCATCCTCAGGGGACCGTTGTCACCAGAGCACACAGTGTGTGTACCCCGCTAACCAGTGGCAGCCAGTTCCCCGTGGTGTGCCCCATAACCCGCTCACCCTTTCTCTAAACAGCCATGGCATTCACATACTTTTCCCCCCAGGGGCTCCAAGTTGAAAGACCTGCCTGTCACCAGGGGAGGCACACCTCTCCCAAACCCAAGGCAAAGGGCTAGGCTCACCCAGCCTGTACTGACCCTACCAGTGAGCAAAGTCACTTGCTGGCACTGGAGTCAGGCGGGGTCTTGAGATAGGCCGGTTCCTCAGAGCCACAGCCTCAGCTTCTGGCTAGAAAAACCAATGCTTTCCTTCAATCAGTTTTCCAAGCAGACTGAAGTCAGGGGACCTGTGTCCCAGTCCCACACAACCTTGAGCAAGTCACTTTCCTTCTGAATGCTTCCATACATTGACTGCCACACTCTGTGCCAATGCCACAGGGACTACCAAGTCCATCCTGTCCTGCCTCGATCTTGGGGCCTGGGACCACAAGCCAACTTGGGCATATATCCTGGGAATAAAGAAACCCCTGCCCCTCCCTGCACGTAGGCTCCACAGGCTGGCAAACATTTTGAGAAAAGAGACCCCTGAGGGGGTCAGGAGAGGAAGCTGCCATCTGCACTGGTCTCAGAGACCTGTCCCAGACTTCATCAGCTTGGTCACCCACCTGGAACAAAACTGCCCCCACAGCTGCCCAGCCCAGAGCCCTGTGGGGGGTGTGACTCACTTCGCGGGGGACCATTGTGGCTAAACTTTAACCTGGCCCCTCCTTCAGAATGACACTTTAGCCCCAGAAGCTCTGAGCACAGGCTTGCCCTAAGTGCTCCAGTCACTGAGAGTGACATTCAGACACACCAGTGGGGACAGGGCACCTCATGAGAGAAAGGGAAGACACCAGCCAGCCTCGAGAGAACTCTAAGACAGGCAGAGTAGTAGCAGGTGGCATCCTGCCCTGGTTGTTCCTAACCAGGAGGGGGGGACATCCTGCTGTCTCCAGCTGCAGAGAGAGGCATGCCCACACAGCTGTTGTGGGATTGTTCACACCAGAGATTCCTAAGAAGGTCCTGGGCCTCCACCCTCAGCCTAGGTCCAACTATTTGAAGAAGACCTCCCCTTTGCCCGTGTGGGTCTGTCTTGCCTCTCACATAATGGCTTTCCCTTTGGTAGGGATATGGGAACTCCCGTTTTACAAGTAGGACTCCAGTGGAGTCCTTCCTGAACAGTAGCTAGTTTGGCTCTGTTGAAGCAAGATGGGTCCTAGAAAAGAGTGACTCCCAAGGCCAGTGGAACTGGAGTCCCCCATGAAGCCACGGTTGTCAATCTCTGGCCCTTATATCCCAGCGTCCTAAACCTTCCAGGGCTCTGTTCCTAGAGATCTGCCTCCAAGCTTTTTCTGGGAATGTGTGACAAACTGGCATGGTACGTTTGTCATTGTTATTACTGCAAATAGTGCCGTGGAAATAGTGGATGAGAGTCCGGATGCTGGCAGACTCCCTCAGTTAAGTTCCACAGCGCTCTTTGCTTTGTGACTATGGGAAGTCATTAGACTCCCTGCGCCTCAGCGGCTCCCTAAGGCGCAGGGATGGAGGCGGTGCTGTCTCACAGGGTCGATGTGAAGATTAAATGACTACAGTATCTAAGGCAATGCCTGGTCCACGGTCACATGCTGTGTGTGGGAGCTGCCAATCAGGGAGAGGCCCCAAGGCTCACTCCTATTTCTAGCCGTATCTAGTCATGTGCACTGTGGCCTTCCATGCAGAATCAGGACTCTGGAGATCTCACGCTTCCCACCCCAGGCTACAACAAAGGACCCTTCACAGAGTTCCCCCACTGCTGGAGCTCATCTTCTCCCTGCCATGGAGAGGCTCAGTCTTCCCAGATAAGTGTGGGTACCTATCTGGGCGCTAGTCCATCCTCAAGGAGATGGCTCAGGGCACCGGAAGCAGAATGGGGCTGGTGACCTTCTGGAGTTCTCTGCACAGGTCCTCTGTACTTTCCCAGAGGGCCACAGGCTTGGGTGTGTTGGAAGCCCCACCCCTCCCCCTTCCAGCAGCCCTCTCTCTGTATACCTTGTTTGCTTTGAGTCAGGATTGAGGCTGGTCTCCCACCTCCATAGGGCAGGGTGGAGACCCCAATCTGTCAAAGCCCTAGGTTAATAGTCTACTGGCAGACTGAAATTTGCCTCAGGAACTTAAGGCCAGGTTCTATCAAAGAGCTGGAAAGAGACAAAACATTGAGACATTCTCTGGAGCCCGGCCAGCTGGGAGGAGCGGTGAGGCAAGGAAGGGTGGGTTTCTTGGCTGCCCAGGCACGAAGCCTCACCCTATGCTCTGTGGCATGAACCAGCCCTGCCAGGTTCTCCAGAGTGTTCTCTCTCTCTCTGTCTCTCTCTCTGTCTCTCTCTCTCTCTATCTCTCTCTGTCTCTCTCTCTGTCTCTATCTCTCTCTGTCTCTGTGTGTGTGCATGCATGTGTATCTATGACTACAGGCATGTGTGCACAGAAAGTGTGCTCTTTGCACACCCGACTCTGCCTACTGATGTGTTTGTAGCAAAAACCTCATTCTAGATGCTGCCTTCCCTATCACACCCCAAGTTGCTGGTCCCCACGGCCACAGGCGGGCTGAGCATGCCTGCCCCACACTGTGCCCCAGGAGGTGACAACACTGCACTTTGCACCAGCCATTGGCATTCAGGACAGATAATACATGGAGAAGGCAGAGGGTAGAGTCGGGTATCTCCAGGGGCAGGTGAAAGGGGCTGTCCAGACAGCTCAGCCTCTGTGGAGACTAGCCCCGGGGACCAGTCACTTCCCTGTAGGCTTAGCTCAGGAACTGCCACTGGCACCACCCTAAAGCCAAGTTCCACTCTGGCCCAGAGTTTTGCTCTTTGCTCCTTTAAGCAGGGGTGGAATGTGGGGTGGGGTAGCAACTCAAGGACCCAGGACCGTCCCTCGTTAAGCCTACTCCTCTCCCCGTTTTAAGCCCCTCTACGGTGCCGTGTCCAGACATTGGTGAGATAGAAAAAGGAACCCACCCAAAGGTGCAGGACCACCTTGGAGAAAGAATGAGTCTTGGGGATGCTTGACCGGGAATGTGAGACAGGGTCCCTGACACACTCTTGCCCTCTGAGAAGGGACAGAGGGTCCATGCAGAGGACTTGGGAAATGCCCCTCCTTCTGCCTTCAGTAAGAGAGGAAGTAATTTGGAGTCGAGAACAAGGACTTAAGACCTGAGTAGCCAGGCACAGAGCCTCCTGGTGACCAGATATGGAATTGCAGCATGCCCCCCTCTGAGAGACCAGAGTGCAAAGAAATCCGCAGACCATAAACGTGGTTGTGGTTGAAAGCACCTTGACCTTGACCTCTTGGCCCACAACAGTTAGGTACGTGTGAACAGACAGTCCATGCTTGTGGAGATTAGGGAACTCAGGTGGGATATGCTTCCGAATGGGATGCCCCTCTAGGGTAGGGTGCCTCGGAGATTCTCAGATGGTGAATGTGTGATGCCACTGTGAATTGGAAGAAAGATTCCTTGGAGCGCATTAGCAGGCAGTCACCAAATCCTTAGTCTTCCATTATGACCCTGAGCTCCTGACCCAAGGCTGAAGTTTTTCAAGTCCCTTCCCACACAGGCCTCGTCTTCACTTTCTGAACGCTAACCACAGAGCTACAGAAACCACCGGGAACATGGGTTTTTAATGGAGTTGTGATGCCTGTGGACACTGCAGGTAGCAGCAGAAACGGGGGGGGTGGGGGTGGGGAGAGCAATGCGGGGCTGTGGGACAGGTGTTCTCTCTGCCTCCCTCCTCAGCCTGCGGCCCCTCGGCGTGGCACCCAGCAGGCCTCGAGGGTCAGCGTAAGCCCACGCTGCGGGGGTGAAGTCTCAGACTCCCATCTCTCTTCTCTGTGTGCCATTTCATCCTGACCCCAAGGCTGGCTGTGCAGGCTGGAGGAAGGGCATAGCAGGGGTGTTCCAGGCACTGGCAGGAAGATGGGTGAGTGGGACCGGACCCCGGAATCTGTAAGGACAGGGAGGAGACGCTATCAAATGGATCCTGGTGATGCATGCGTGCTGTTCAGGTGTCACTGACTGACACACAGCACATACGGTCCCATCCCCCCCGCCCTAGGGCTTCTCCCTTGCACCACCCATGAGAGCCCTCAGCTGCATGGCTCCCTCTCTGCTCCTTGGCTTGAGCCTGTCCTCCCTGTCCTTGCCATTGTCCGTGACTGGCTTCCTTCCACAGCTGACCTTTGCACCCTTCCCCTTCACTTGTGAACCGTCTCCCATCAATCACTGGGATCTGCTCTGGGGAGAGCCTTGTCTGTTGTGTGCTACCTGCAGACCTGCCTGTGCGCCTCCTACCCGCGCTCCCATAGCAGGGCTGCCAGGGCCCAGTTCCACCTCTTGGTTGGTTCCTCTGGCTGTTTCTCCGGGGGGTGGACTTGGTGTCTCTGAACTGGTATCCCCCCCTCTGAACTGGTATCCCAACCCCCACCCTCGGGACCAGTGACGAGGGCGCTCCATTGAGGGTATACAAATAAAGAACGGCTCCAAGTAGCTTGTGAAAGACCTGAGATTCTTGGAGACTTAGAGCTGGAGGACCTTGGGGACCGTCTATCCTTGCACTCTCAGACTCTGGCCTGCCTCAGGACCTCCTAGGGTCCCCCAGCACCACAGTTTCCAGGTCAATCATTTGCAACCAGGAACACGTGGAGGCTGCTAGGCTCGGGACCACTGATCCGGTGCGAGCCTCAGTTTTATAGACGAGGGGACCTGGCACCGACACAGACACGCCAGGCCCAGTATCCGAAGGTACAGAGTAGACCTGCGCTCGAGAGGCTGACTCCTAAGAACTCTCCTGCGTATCGCATCAGCCTTCCAACCCCTACGTATCCTGAGTGCCCGATACGTAAGGCTCTGAGGAGGGCCAAGACAAGCACCCTGGGGACTCTGGGGGCCCCAGGATGAGCATCCCGGGGACTCTGGGGGCCCCAGGATGAGCCCCGCCCACCCCAAGCACCTCTACTGTGAGGTTGGGGACTTGGCAGCATCGAACATCTTCTTCCGGCCTTCCATGCCAGACATGGCCTCCACATTCTTCCTCCAGTCTCCCACCTCCACGGGCCGCTCCTGTGGGTAATCCACAGCCATATCAGAAACTCACCAGGCTGGGGGGGGCAACAAAGGCCCCCTGAACTCGAGATATCACATGGAAGAAAATCTACCTCCTCAGAAAGATAGGAAATCCCACCGTGTGATAGAAGATGCCTTAGCCTGAGGTTCCACAGAGAGTATGGGGCTGTGCGGCTGGGAAGTCCTAGGTGACTGTGGTGGGGTCACAGGGCTGGTTTCCAGTGTATCCCAAGCCCCAAGCCCTGTTATACCCTCCTGTGTGAGACACTACAGCTCAGTCACCGCCTCCAAGAGGCCTCTCCTGATTCATCTCCTAGTTTCCACTTGTCGGCATACTGCTGAGCCTGTTCATCTTTAGTAGGCTCCCTAGACCAGAGATTTCTCTCTCACACTTGCCTCTCGCGGTGTGTGTCAGCTCTGGGCATGTACTGTGAGGCCAGCAAACTTGAAGTTGTTTGCTATGCACGTAATTGAACTCAGTTCTCCAATTTCTACACGCTCATGCTCCTACAGCCACAATGAGAAGCCATGGTGACAGGCTTCCCCTTAACTGACACTGGGAGCAAGGTTTACTTTATTCCTCAGTCAGCCTGTCTTGTGCTGTCTTCCCCTCAGATTGGAAGCAGCCTGCCATCCCTCTTGTGACACTGACCTCAAAGGGGGGGGCTAGAATATTCTGGATCATAGACTAACTAGAACACCCGGGCTGTGTGAGAAGCTACAGGTAAAGGCTAATAGGCAGGAGGAGGAAGTCTGAGGAGAGTGGTCCTCACCTTCTCTGTGTCTTCTTTCTTCACAGACTTGAGGTTGGCCCGCAGGTCCATGGATACCTTGTGCTTGGAGCCCAGTAGGGCTCGGAGCATGGCGTCAGCTGAGACGCGGACCCTGCGCAGGGGTGGGCGCTTGAACTTCCCACGGAGGTCCAGCACCTTCAGCTTCAGGTCCTTAATCTGTTGGAGGGGAGGAGCCAGGCTCTATGGGGAGGACGCTAGACCAAGTCCTCTCTTCCTGAGGAGCCAACTGCTAGGCTTCCAGCTAGAGCTGCCCCCAAGTCCCCCGGGCTGCAGGCTAGACTTTCTGAGGTGCCAGAACCACCCACCCTTCTCCAAACAGTCACCAGGAACTTGCGCAGATTAAGTCCAGTAGCTAACCTCATCCCCTTCCCTTCACCAAGCCTCACATAAACGAAACGTCACTAAGCCATCATTCACGTTTGGAAGCCTTGTGTGGCAAGTGGACTGCCTTTTTCTGTCCCTCCATCCCTGCTCTTGCTGTTCAGGCCCTGCCCAAGGGGGCCTGCAGAGCAGCAGAGCCTAGATTAACCCAGCAGGTAGAAAAGCCCTAAATCCTACACCCTGGGAATCCCAGGGTGTGGTCTACAAGGGAGTTCTCTGGAGTTTAATGACATCACACATCAACCTCCTTGGGGCCAGCGGAAGTGGGTAGGGAAGTGTCTGCTCACCTTGGGTCAATGCTCAGAAGCTGCCCCTCTGCACCGGAAGTCCCGCCTTTCCCCCATTCCTCTCTACCGGGGGGCCCTCCGCCTCTCAACACCCACGCTGAAGGAGGGTGGAGTATGGGAGTGAGAAGCCGAGAGCAGAGTGCATACTAGGACCCCATTCTGTGACTTGCGCCTTTGTGAGTCTCTGTGTCCTCATTTGTCAGGGTCAGGTACTAGCCCCCATGCCACCTACGGGTGTGTAGGGAAGAGCAAAGGGTGCAGCAGACATGACAGCCCTTCACAAAGGTGAGATGTCATTAACAGACATCTGATTTCTCGTGTGGTGAGCAGGGACAGCCACTCTGAGCTCACACGGCAGGAGGGGAGGCAGTTTGTTCTTTTCCTGTGCGCCTGTCCTTCCCGCCCATCTCCGGCCGGTGGAGCCAGGGTGGAAAACTAAAGCTTCATGCTGAGTGGCTGCCTCCCTGGATGCCCAGCCCAGGCTCCTCCCCACCCTCCCTGGGCTTACCTCCCTCGTGTTGTGGAGGCATTTGGCCTCGATATCATATCGCTCCTCATCCACCACCTCCACCTTGGCGTGTAGCTCTCGGCACAAGTCCTGCGGGAGTGCAGGGACGGCGTGAGAGTGGAGGAGAGCGGACAGGACCACCAGCGCCCGCCTCCCCCGGCCTCCCCCTGGGTCTCCAGCCTCCTCCCCGCATCTCCGGTCATCCCCCCGCCCCCGCGTCTCCGGCCTCCCCTGCGTCTCTCCGGCCTCCCCCCGCGTCTCCAGCCTCCCCCACATCTCCGGCCTCCCCCTGCATCTCCAGCCTCCCCCTGCGTCTCCACACTTAGAACTGTGACCCCGACAGGAGCTCCTAGAGTCCCATCAGGGTAACACCTCAGGGCATAAGCCTTTGCTCTCCTTTCTGCTCTCCTTGTGCTTTCTTTTTTTAGCTTGTTGTAAATGATTACTTAGGTTTTTAAATTTATTTTATATTTTATTTTATTTTTAGATTGCATGTAGCCAAAGCTGGCCTGAAAGCCCTGTTGTTGAGGGTGCCTAGGCACAAATTCACGATCTTCACACGTGTGAATTCACAGAAACTATGACAGGACATGCAAGAGCCACACACCTTCAAGTCAGGCACAATCCCAGCGCTGAGAAAGGGAAGTAGACACAAAGCCCCACCCCTAACCAAGAAGTTATTTGTAATGGATAGCTTTGGGGAGGGAAAATCAATTTTCCTCACTGGAGTGTTACTGGGTATATCAAGCCCCATGCCCGGGAGTAGATAGCAACACGAAATGAACTCCATTTCTCCATGTTTTGTGGGGTTTCTTTCTCTCTCTCTCTCTCTCTCTCTCTCTCTCTCTCTCTCTCTCTCTCTCTCTCTCTCTCTCTCTCTCTCTCTCTCTCTCTCTCTCTCTCTCTCTCTCTCTCTCTCTCTCTCTCTCTCTCTCTCTCTCTCTCTCTCTCTCTCTCTCTCTGTAGATCAGGTGACCTCAAACTCACAGAGATCTGCCTGTCTCTGCCTCTGAGTGCTGGAATTCAAAGTAAACACTACAACACTCCTGGTTTCCTTTCTTTCTTTTTTCTTTCTTTCATTTTTTCTTTCTTTCTTTCCTCTTTGTTTTGATTTTCATTTTTTGTCTTTTTTTCTTATTTAGAGAGAAATTATATAAAGTTGTGTGGTCAGGAGGTAAGAAGAATCTGGCAAGAGTTAGGGGAGGAGAAATATGATCAAAATATGTTGTATAAAATATTTTAATTAAAAAAAGTTTTTAAAGGCTGGGCATTGGTGGTGCGCACCTTTAATCCCAGCACTCAGGAGGCAGAGGCAGGCAGATCTTTATGAGTTCGAGGCCAGCCTGGTCTACAGAGTGCCAGGATAGGCTCCAAAGCAGTACAGAGAAGCCCTGTCTCGAAAAAAAAAAGTTTTTAATTCACAATCCTCCAGCCTCTACTTCCTGAGCATTGAGGTTATAAACACATGCCTCTACAGAAGGCTTATAGTCCATTTCTTAAAACATAGCTTTCTTATCATAAAAGTAACATAAGTTAATGGTAGAAAATCTGAAAACTATATGTTAAGCAAAAATAATAAAAACAAAATAGCTACTGCCTTGGCAGACATGTGGAAATATTTGCATCTGATCTATTCTCTTCAGTCACTGGGGCTAAAGCAATTCATAACCGATTGCAAACAGTGAAGATTCATCTCTAAAAGGAGGGGAGATCTTTGGAGCAATGAGCTTTCTAAATCCTGCCCATTTCCCAGGCCATGCCATTGCACCAGCTCTGCCCAGCCAAGTCCATTCTCGGCTCCGGGACTCCCCTCTCCAGTCTGTAAACTGCAGTATCACACGGTCACCGCGAGTGCAGTTGTGAGACTGGGGCACCTTGTGACTCTCAGAGCTGTGTGTGTTCAAACCCCCAGAGGGTTCCTTCCCAGCCTGCCCGGCTTACCTGCAGGGCGCTGAGGGACAGGCCGCGGGTCTGCAGCGTGGGGATGCGCTCCGCTAGATAGCGCACCTTCTCGGCCTCTCGCTCCTCGTGTTCCTGCTCCCAGCACTCCTTGGCCTTGGCTAGCATCAGGCTCTGGAAAAGACAAAGCCACGGAGCCAAGGTGGCTCCTCTTATTCCCTGCCCAGCATCACGGAGTGAGGAGACTCCGGGTCTGAGGCCATCGCCCCGTGTGGCAGTGTGTGCAGTAGCTGCTCGCAGGCCCTGTGTAAGTGACACAGAGCGGCTCCCATGGCATCCCTGAGTCCCAGAGTTGATTTACCCACAGTCTCCCTCTTCCCTCCTGGTTGTCCCGTGGTGTGTCCCACAGGGCTCCACAGAGAGAAACACACCAAAACAAACCATGCCCTTTCCTCTCCCTCCACCAAGGACCCCTCCCCAGACTATCTCCCGCCTCAGGCACCCAGGAGGGGCACGATACAAGTTACTGGTCACCAGCCAGCTCTGGCAACAGCCAAGCTTCTTCCCCTACCCTTGCTTGGTCTCCCTCCTTCCCTCCCTGCCCGCCGCACCCCTTCGAATCATCTCCCGTGGGACCGGCCTTACCTTCAGCATGAGTTTGCGGGAGGCAGTGATCTTGGATTTCCTCTGAGGACGAGAAGAGAGACCAATGGTAAGACAGAGGCTATAAGGCTGGGATTCTGGTCCAGACCAGCACAGTACCAGCTGTGGCTCTTCGTCACTACCCAGAATCCTCCGCTCACTTTAGGCCTTTCAAAGCTCATCTTTGGGACTGAACCCGTCAGGTTCCAGGAAGGCTGTGCTGCAGGCAGCTACCTTGAAGGCCTGCCTTCCAGTCCCCGCTCTGCTGCAGGCAGGATTCTGCAGCTGGGCCTCCTAAGGTACCTCCTCATCTGCGGGGGAGCATGTTGACAGCTGCACTTAGTTCACAGTGCCACCAAGATAAAATGAGGGCACAGATAAGCAACCTTTGAGAAAAGCCTAAAACGGGCGTGTGTTTTAGCCCTCCGGGTGATAATGCAGCTATATTCTGATGCTCTTTCCTGCCAGAGACATACGCTACGTGTTTCCCAAATAAGGGAACTATGTCTATGTGGCCATCCAACTGCTGTGCAAGTCATCTTCACCCACATAAATCTCTAAGATATGAAAACACTGTTGTGTCATCAAACCAGCAGGCAGATTCTTGTTTTGTCTGTTTTTGTTTTTTGCTATTGTTTTGTTTTTTGCTCTTTTAAGACAGGGTTTCTCTGTATAACAGCTCTGGCGGTCCTGGAACTTGTTCTGTAGACCAGCCTGGCTGAGAATTCAGAGATCCACCTGCCTCTGCCTCCCAAGTGCTAAGATAAAAAGGAGTGTGATACCGCCACCTGGCTACAGGCAAATTTTTGATGACTAGATAGATATGCCTTAATAACTCCTTGTAAGCTCCTGCCAAGGCCAGATATGGTGGGTCATATGTGTAATCTCAACTCTCTCAGGGCTAAGGCAGGAGGCTCACATGGCGTGGCCCATCATGGAAGAGCATGGGCTACATGGAGGAACCTGTCTAAAAGAAGGTTTAAAGTCCCAGCCCTGCAGCAGTGACCCAGTGTGGTGAAGGGGGCAGACAGAGCTACCTCGCAGCTAACTCATGGGACTGTGAGGCTTGGGAGCCCGGTGTCACTCCTGGGTGCTCCCATGGAGCACTGCCCTGGGAGAGCACAGCTGTGGTTTGTCCCTCCAGTGTGTCAGGCAGACGTGATGGATCTCTGGGAGTGGCTGGGCGAGGCAATGGCTTAGCACACTGAGCACACAACTTCTGACCTGCTCACGGTGGCTTATCTGTTGGAAGCCTACACTCCAGGTAAGGAGAGAAATGGCCGGCTGCTGTAGCCATTACAGCTCCCGGTTCACCCACCCAGACACACCATGGGGAATGGCCTTTTGCTGTCTTGGTTCCTCACCAGTCAGTAAGCACCTGGCCTCTTCAGCTAACCGACTCTAATCGGAGCCTTAGCAAAACTCAAGGGCTCATAGGTCACTGGAAAATGGTGTATTTGCTTCTCCTGAGACTATCCAGGCCAAGTGTCCCCTCCATCGGTGACAATTCCTCTCCACATCAGCTTTTCCTTCAGTCCCCACCCCTGGGTGATATGCAGGCTGCGCTCTCAGCAGCCTGAAGAAATCTGGACCACAGAGTGTCCAGAAGCAGGGTAGGGTAGCCACAGCCCTGAGGGGAACCTAAGGCCGCAGCATCATGCCTTCCTCATAGCCCTCAGTTATGGCTCTGTGCAGCATCAGCTTTTCGACGGGCAGAGTGATGCCCCAGGGATGGATGCAGGAGCTTTGAGAGATGCTGAGGGAAAACTTTCACTCAGCAAAGGTACGAAGCCATGCTGCGATCTGTGGTCCCGGCCACAGGAATGTCTGTGAGGAGCATTGTGACCCGGAGCAGCGACTCCCTGCATCCCTGGAGCCCAGCATCATATAGGGGCTTCACTCACTGACTCTCTTCTCCTGGGAGTCTTCTCAGCCCCTGGCATCCCCACCCCTACCTCGGCTTTGACCCAATCTCTGATTGCTCTCCAGGCCCACCCCACCTTCACCAGTCAGCAGAACTAAGAAACCCCAGTATCACTCACCTCGCTTTAGGCATCCATCGCAAGACGGACCGGAGGAAAGAGCAGAGCACAGGGTGAGTGGGAGCAAGATACATGACATGAGGGTAACAGAACCAAGCAGATTTGCTTGGAGAGGAGGGCACAGGTGGCAACAACATGTCTGAAAGATATCAGCCATCAGGCAGGGGACCACTTCAGGAGTTCAGCAAATAATAAGAACCCAATAACCTTCTGGGCTGCTGGATTTTCCTTTTGGGAGGTGTTGGTCATTCATAGATGTAGACAATCTAGTGGGAGGCTATGTAAGCTTTGACAGAGGGCCACCATTAATGCGAAACTTCTATCCCTGGGCCTGCATTCTCAAAGCTTCTGCCACGGCCCTGTGATGTGGTAGCCTAATGTGTGCAGTTTACTGATCAGTCCTGACAAGCCAGCTCTGAAGCTCAGGTCAAACACATCCTCCAGGGCAACCTGGGACTGAGCTCCACTCATCTGAGAGAGCTCCGGGACACCTCAGGGAAGAAATGAGTGCTGACCAGACACTACGAACCACCCCTGTGCCAGGAGCTTCTGCTGGGAGTAGCTTGGGGGCAGGGTGAGCCAGGCTGTCCAAAACTGTCAGGCTGAAGTCTGTGGTGAATGGACATGCCTCCCAGGAGCCCTGTACGGGGAAGAAACAACTTACACTTCAGGCATGGTGGTAGCAAGGCGGCACCTAGGGGATACAGAGGAATCATTAATGGAAAAGCTGTACCTTCAGCTGGGAACCCCTTGGAGGTGGCCAGTTAGACAACAGGAAGAAGTCAACAATGACATATTCCAACAGGACACCTCATCTGTTCTGCTTAACCAACGGTGGAACAGAATACATGAACAAAATCCTCCTGTGACCTGCAAAGCCTAAAACATTTGCCTGTGGCTATTTCCAGAAAAAGACTGCTGACTCTGGTACAAAACAGAATGGAATCTGTTTTGCAATGTAGACAATGCGGTTGGAAAGTAAGAATAGGCCTTGATCGAGAGAGACTTGAACACGTAGCTGAATCCAGCTGTCACCTGGATTAGGTGTGGATTAGGACTGGGGGGGGTGCAGGAGGGGCAGAATAGAATAGAATAAAAGCTGACACGAAACCGGCAGCTGGATGCCTTTTGGCCCAACTCCAGAGGAGCCATCCAATAGGTGCCTAGCAGCCCTGGGCAGGTGGCAAGAAGCCCCGAGTAGAGGTTCAGGCAGAAGGAAAAAAGATTCTAGTGTGTCTCTACTCTTTCTTGGCCAGTTCTCCTTTCTGCAAAATTGGAGCTTAGACAAGTGTTGTGCTTCTTAATATTCAGCCCTTGGACATTTTATTCAAACCAGATCTCACTTGGAAGTAAAGCACGTTCAATCACTAAAGGCACAATGGCACAGGCATCCTGAGCTGTGGAGCAGTCTGAAGGCACTGGCAGGCCGTCTCTGGACCCAGGCCAAGATGGGCTTTCTGAAGGCTGCAGAGGCCTGATTCACCCTCTTGTCTGGGCCCTGCCTTAGAGCATCCTGGAGCAGGTGGGCGGAGGGTAAAGGAAATGACTGTGCGGAAGCTCAGGGAAGCAGGAGCAGCCAGGCTGGGGACAAATATGTGGGGTGGGTCAGGAGGCCTAAGACAGTGGAGAGTGGGAGGAGCTGTGTACACAGAGGCAGCAGGCATGGAGTCCAGAGTGCAGCCTTACATTTGGTTCAGGAACCTAGTTTGGAGCACTACAGGAGCCTTGCAAAGCGCCCGCCAATAACGCCATTCCATAGCCAGCCTTCTGAGCCCGGTGACCAGGCTTGACCCTCCTATCATGAATCCCAGCCTGTTAGGGAGCTTTCCACATAATAAGCCTCTCTTGTGGGGAGAGTGAGGCTAGGTGGGAGGTGACCCTGGAGTCTCAGCTGTCCCCGTGGGGCGCAGGGGAAGAGGTGTGGGAACCATCCATGCATTCCCAAGATGCTTAGCTGGAATTAGATTCTATGCACAGCTGCTGGTCAAGGGCTCTGCTCTTCTGCAGACAGAGGGGAAAAGAAACACTGGCTGACAAAGATGCACCCCACCCACGTCCTTGTGGCCTCTGGGAATGCAAGTGGCAGCCGAGTAGGTCTCACATCTGTCTCCCTAGGAAGTTCTTCGCCCTGGTGGGCATCTAGCCATGTCTGTCCTTCCTCTATCCCTTAAGATCCCACTGTCGCCAGGCTGGGGCCCACGGCCGGGCCTCCTGCCAAGCTCCAGGCAGTCCCCAAATGCCTCACAGACAAATGCCAGACCCAGGGGTCTCAATCAAGCATGAGGCCCTGACCTGAGCTCTGACACCCACCAGGCAGGCCCCCTTGACAGGCCCTGTGGAAGACAAGCAGGGACCTGATTAGAAGCCAGGATGTAGATAGCAGCGAGGCTGGAGGGCCGAATTCCATCAGTACCACAAGTGGAAAATGAGGAGATAACAGAAAACGCAGAACTAGCGGGAAGGGAGCAGGCTCCAGGCTCCCTATCCCTCAATGCTCACCTCCCTATCCCTGAGGCCCTCGGTGTGGAAAAGCCTGAACGTGCGTGAGTGTGCAAACCTGTGTGAGAGACAGCACAGAGAAAGGAACTGACCTCTTGACACACCTCATAGGAACACAAGCATCTAAGTAGACTCAAGCTCTCCCTTGCTCCCCACCTGTGACCTTGGATCTTAGTTCAAGGGCACCCCCATGCTACTGAACAGGGTGTTAACAGGCTGGGTTCTCAAGCTTGTGGCCAGGGAGATCAGTGTTGGAACTTCTTTGGTTTTATGACTTCCAAACACAGGGCAGGGCTCCCTTAGCTCCCCGCTCCTCCCAACATCACAGTGTGGATATCGCCCTAGCTTAGGGGCTCACAGGCTCTTGAGCTCTCAACCCATCTGCCTCCCCCATGAGAGGACCCAACAAGTCCTTCTGCAACTCAGAGCCAGAAGCAATGGAGAGCATTGGCAGTCTGTCTCTTCCTGCAGACGAGACAGGCAGAGAGCTACAAGCTCCTGTCAGAGACAAAGGATCAAGAAGTAAGATGGTCTCTTTGGTCACAGGGGCATCTGGACCCGATTCCTGAGAGTGCTACGTGCCAGCCATCTTCCTGTCCTGCCACTGCAGGCACTGATCACTGCCACTGCTCCCCAGACACCTCCTGGATGCAGATCCTCTCTCTGTCTTGACTCCGAGTCCCCAGTGCCACCCCTCCCACCAGGAGCACGGTCCTTCATGCCACTGGCTGCCGTCCCTAGTGAAAGCATAATCCATTAGGCTCTGCCGTGGGCTCCTGAGGAACATGTTGGACAGTTCTGTCCCTCCGGGTTCTACTTCCCACAGCGTCTTCCAGGAGAGGTACCATGTTATGGGACAAAAGGCTGGGACTATTGAGAGAGCATTCTGCCAACAAACCTGTTTACCCAAACAAGAAACATCTCCCAAACCTTATTTCCTCTTTAAACAAAGCCCCAGCTCTCTACCCAGGCTCGCCCAGGTCCACGGTCAGGGCTGTAGACACTTACCTAGTTTAGTCCTCGTGGGGTTAGGTTGACCTGAGCCTCACCACAGACTGCAGACTGTGGGGGCAGAGCTGAGGGCAGGCTATGAAAACTGTGGCCTCCGGCAACTGGCCAGTAAAAATAGAACAGCCGCTGCCCCTCCTTCCCACCCCCTCCCACCATACACACCTCACAGGGCAGATACGTGCTGCAGTGTGTATACCACAGGGCACACAGGGTCAGAGACCAGTGTGTGTGCATCAGGAGTACACGCACACACGCTGCCCACGCAGAGCCTCTGACTGGGGGAAACCAGCACTCGACTGGGGAAGGCAGGGAGTAAAGGACCAGATGTGGAGCTGACCAGAGATGAGAGCAGGAAGTGGGATGAAGGAGATCTGGGCATTGAGGGGCCTGAGGAACCATTAAGGACTAGGGAGGGAACCGCAGACTGACATTGTCTCTCCTGCCAAGACATGTGGGCATGCAGCCCCAGTCCATGTTCCAAAACCCTCAAAAAGCCCTCGATATAATTGCTTGAGATTCTGGCACCAGTGAGATGGGAGTTTGCCTGCAGGGTTTTGGTGGCACGTTTCTGGGGCCCAGGTGAGTCACGGTGGCAGCAGGACCATCTTTATGCTCTTGGAAGCATACACTTCTTTGGGTGGGCCGTAAGGAGTCTCCATTGTCCAGGTTCCAATAGCATCCCACCTTCCATTTCTTGAACCCAGGGAGACTAGGAGTCTTTTCCCTGCTTAATCTTCATGCCAGTCAGAGACTAACTGACCCAGGAGGCTGGGACTGCAGGGCCGCACCTGTTTACCGGGTATTTTTAGGACTGTTGATGAACACATAATACCCACCCTATAGTCAGAGAAAGACAATGCCTGCTATGTTAATCCTGTGGCTATTATAGTCGGTCATCTTGTGGGCCAAGATCCCAGGCTAGGCAGGACAGGCAAAGCACTGACCCCTCTGGGAGGTCAGAAGCAGGCTCGGGGAGGGAGGCAGTTGGTGGGCAGGAGTGAGCTAAGGCAGTGCATTTCCAGTGCCCACCAAGAAGAAATAACCTGCCCAGAGGATGCTAATATCCTGTTGAACAGCAGAGATGTCCCCAGGCCTGTTATTCACAGGGCACGTTTGGGAATCTTCTTGATAGGTGGCTGTCAGGGAGAAAGGACAGGGTCTAAGAAACTATGGGGCTCGGGCATAGGATTCCAAGTAGAGAGGTTGGGGTAGAAAATAGACAGGCACCAGTCACAGGAACAGCTGCAGCAGAGGAGTCTAGGATCTTTGGGGAAAGGTCCACTGGGGCTTACTGCCTTCACATTTTGTGGGTCTCTCTCTCTCTTTTTAATACATTTGGTGTGTGTGTGTGTGTGTGTGTGTGTGTGTGTGTTCTCATGTGTGTGGTGTATATATAAGTGTGTGTACAGAGGTGTACTGATAAATGTGGAGGCCAGAAGCCAACCTGAGGTACTATTCCTTGAGAAACGCCTGCTGTATTTTTGAGACCTCTCTCGTTGTGACCTGGGGTTCATTGGTTCACCTAGGCTGCCTGGCCAGAGAGCTCCAGAGAACAGTCTGTGTCTGCCTCCCCAGTGCTGGGGTGACGTGCCCAGTTTCTGATGTAGGTGCTAAAGGTCAAATTCAGTGCACAGCAAGCATCCTAACAGCTGAACCATCTCCCCAGCACCTTGGAAATTCCTTCTGAGACCTCACACCAAAAATTAGTTGTCTGCATGAATTACCTTGCTTTTTGAAAAGGAAAATAAAGATAATATGACAAAGCATAAAATAGAAATATAAAAGAGGACCAAAACAAACCAAAAATTAGGTGACTATATGCTTACAGCAAGTCACTGTGAATGGAGACCACCCAGGAGGGTGTCCTCTCTGCTGGGAACACACGACAATGTGGCGGGTTGGGAAAGCAGGCCTGGAGCCCTCTGTGGTAGGTCCCGGTGTTCTACCTCTTTTTGCTTTCCTTCCACACTATGTGGTTCCCAGAATCTAGCTCTTTCCCCAAGGTCCACCCCGACTCATGACTCCAATTCTGGCTTTGCACTCTAACCGACAGACTTGTCCAGGGTCTGTCTCCTGATATAACTCAGAAGTGGCTGTCAAAACTAAGTCTATTATGCCCTGTAATCCAATTTACAATTTCCCTGAGTAGGGACGTGGGTGCAAAGACCTCCAGAACACCCACAGGTAGGCCCTGCGAGCTCCAGCAGGAGTCTTTCTCTAGCTAAGGTTCTACCCCGAGTGTTTCTGCTCTGCTATGCCAAAAACTGTCTTTACCAAGTGTGCCCCTGTCATTTTCCTCCTGACCAACCCCCTTGCTTACCTTTTCCATTCACATCTGCCCAGGACAGGTCACCCACTTCCTATTCTGCCTCTACAGGGGCAACTACCCCAGAGCCTTCAGGGATATGTCTGGCTTCTCCTCAGACATGGAGCCGAAGCTCTCCAGAATCTTCAGGCAGAACTTCCTGTGGTCACATGGATAATGGCCCCACAAACATGTCCATATCCTAATGACAATGTAAATATGATACTTTATATAGCACAGGGACATTGCAGATGTGATTTAAGACAGGAGGTTTCCCTGAGTTATCACAGGTGCCTTTTTAATGGCTGAGGCATGAGGTTCAGAGTTAGTAAGAAATGTGACCAACGAAGCAGAGGCCAAAGGAGAGAGAGATGTAACACGCTGTCCTCTAAGTTGGAGGAAGTGAGCGCCAGCCAAGAATCACAGGTGGCTTCCAAGACTGAGAAGAGGAAAGGAAATCCCTCCCTTGGCCTCCAGAAGGAAGCAGGCCGGCAAATACCTCATTTCCCAGCCTGCAAGCCTGGTTTTAGGCATTGACCCTTCAGGACTGTACCATAACTTGTGTTGTTTTTTAATGGTTGAGCTTATGGTGGCTTATCATAGCAGCAATAAGAACTTAATGAGTTCTCTCCAGTGACTTGCAGGGCCTCAGGCTTCATGGTCAGGTAGGCTTGGCACCAGCCAGAAAAAGCAGTGGGCTTGGCAAGGTCAGTGATAAGAACAAGGGTAGGTGGAGTGTACCCAAAGCAAGGCAGTCTTAAGGTAGCCTCTGACACTCTCCGGGAAAAAAAAACACAGCCCCCTCGGGCTCGCCCTTCCCAAAAGCCAGTTTTTCTCTTGCTGGGAGGACCACAGGAGGTGAGTGGAGGAAGACTATGGTCCAGGAGAACATGGAGAAGAGAGGCCATGCAGGGAGCAGTTCCGGTCTACCTCCAGAGTCTTCCCTAATGTAAGCAGAGCTGACCAGCTCTGACTCAGGGCTTCCTTCTAACCCAAGCACGTTCCTGTCTTTGTCTTTGACTCTGCTAAGGCCCACGGGTGTCCACTGAGCAAACAAGAAGACAGCCTCCTCGTAATGCACAAAGCCGGGCAGGCCCTGGGGCTTCTCCAGCCCAGGGTGGGCCTGCAGGGCCTGAGGAATACACTCAGCTGCACCTGTGTCCCAGCGATAACCCGGCCCACCACGCTCTTTGCTCTCCTCTGGTTTCCTGGGGTGACTGACCACTTGCACACCTCCAGTTCCTACTTTCTGCTGAATCAGAAGCTTAGTTCACGCTCCCCCATTTCCCCTCCACCCCAGCATCATCCCCAACTTTAATGCTGACCTTTCAGAACCTAATCTAAATGTAGGTTCAAGACTGAATACACCAGTTCCCGAAACCCTCTTTCTTTTTTGTTTGTTTGTTTTTTGTTTTTTGAGACAGGGTTTCTCTGTATTGTTTTGGAGGCTGTCCTGGAACTCGCTCTGTAGACCAGGCTGATCTCGAACTCACAGAGATCCGCCTGCCTCTGCCTCCCGAGTGCTGGGATTAAAGGCGTGCACCACCACCGCCCGCCCCCTCAGACCCTCTTAAAACCTTGGCTTTCTCATTGGTAAACTATCTTAGGGGTATGCCATGACATTAGGGGGTCTGGCTTCCAAGGGACTCCACTTTGTCTTCTGGGGAACCCCTGCTTGGGACAGGCTGATAAATGTCCTTTAGCTTCTTTTAAAAGTCCTGAGAAAATCTTAGGGAGTGTAGATAGAAGTTGTGCTTGAGAGAATGGTCACGATCAGAACTTGGCCCTCAGCCCCATGAAAAATTAATAAAAGTGGTCCATGTCGATGCACCTGTAACCTCCATACTCGGGACACTGAGGCTGGAGGGTTGTTGCTATGAATTTGAGGACAGTTTGAGCTGGAAGGAGGGAGGGAAGAGGCATGCCAGCAGTATCCAGGGCTTTCTGGGTTGGAAACATGGGCGGGGCACAGCTAGGAGAAAGACTCTGGAGGGGAGTTGGTGAAAGTACAAGATCTAGGTGAAGTGTCCAGCCTTTTGTCACTCTGATTTCCAATATCATTATTGCCTCTCCCAGGGCTAGAAAGACCATAGGGTATGGGAGGAAGGAAGTATCAAGCCAGATGATCAAAGCCTTACAAGGCCATGGGTAGTAGAGTCAGTCGTCGCTGGAGCAGACACCTGTCAGCTAGCCCCAGCTGCCCTAGCATTGTTTGGAAAGCAGAAGAACCTAAATTAGCAAATGACAAAGCCAGTCATTTGCCCTGCCAGCCGGCTCTCCCACACTGCTCGGGACCATGCCTCAGTGACAGCTGAGCACAAGCCCCCCTCTCCACACCCACTAACCCCATGCCAAACCTATCTGTCCTTGCTCTGGGACCAGGTGAACCCCGAAGAGGGGAGGGTGGAGGATGAAGATAGAGTTGCCAGGACAAAGAGAAGCTGACCCTCCTCAGTTTTACACCACAGAGCAGCCTGTGTCATGAAGGCTTGTGTCATTGGAGACAGAGCCTAGCTCAGTGAGTCAACACTCAAGCTTGGAGACAGACGGCCTCACTCCCAGCAAATCTGATCTGGTGTAACTTGAGCAGTTTGACCCTTGTGAGATTCCGTTTCCTCATCTATAAAATGGAGATAATAATAGTGTCTACCTCAGAAGATTGCTGTGGAGCTTTGGTGAGGTAATGTGTACAAAGGGCTTTGCGAAGTTCTGGCTTGAGGCAAGCACTTAGCCGAGGTTAAGTTCTTTGTGTATTCTGGTTTTGGTGGTGGTAGAAATTGAACCCAGGGCCTCAAACATACTAAAGCAAGCACTCTGCCACTGTGTGACTTCATGGCCCTTTAGTGTGTTCTCACTGAAGACTCAGAATCACTTCCAAGTGGGCATTATTGTTAATCCCAAAAGAGAGCTCACAGTAGGAAAGCGACTCGGTGACCCATGGTGAGGGCAACGCAAGAACTATCCCCGTCCCTGGTGACAGCCTGACATACGCGATCTGCTCAGTAAACCGTTTAAAGGGTTTTTCTTCCGTGCTCTCAACTTCAGATTTTTCTACTGTAAATTGGAATGGATCAATCAGTCGGGGAACCAAAGCTCCCTAAAAACTAAAGTGCTACTTTGATTATGGGTTCTTATTAGAGGTCTGTCGGTATCTGTAAAGCGGAAGTTCACGCCTCTATTCTCAGTCCTATGATTCCAAGAGGAAGTTTTTTCGTGTGTGTGCTCTGGGGACGCCTAAGCTGGGCAGAGAGGGAATAAGAGGAGCAAATGAAAAAGCCCACGGAATGAGGAGGGTGAGGGAGGAGGGAGAGCGCCTTCCAGCTCCAGCAGGCTCCGCAGCGGCTGGGTGGGGCCCTGCCACCTTCAGCTCAGCAGCCAGCGTTTCTCACACTGCAGCTGCCTCCCACGCCTGCCTGGGACTTCCTCACCCTCTGTCCAAACCTGTTGTCTCCAGCTCCATGAGCTAAAGCCTCACTCCATTCTACACTAAATCTGCCCCGGTCTCTCCCCCGACTTCCTGCCTCCAGCCATGTGCTGTGATAGACAAGGGGCACTGTCACCCCAGGCTGCCTCCCGGCTGTCACTGGGGCCCTTATGCTATGAGCCTAGGGCTGGGCCATGCCCTGGCAGGTCCCTGCAGAACAGGCTGCCTGACCAGAAATCCCCATAATAAGTAGGTAGGGTTCGGGGCTGCCCCTGTGGGGCACAGGAAAGGGGTGTGGGTCATGGAAATGGAGAGAGCTAGCAACCAGGTGTGGGTCCCACCCTTCATAAACAAATTCTTCTTAGACTGGGGCATGAGCAGTCAGGGAACCTGGGAACTGGGACACCAGGTCAGCATGGAGCTCTCCTAATGCTGCCCACTGCCGGTGCCCAGAATACCCCAGCCGCCGACTGCAGCCCCCAGACCTCTCCTGTGCACCACCCAGAATACCCCAGCCGCCGACTGCAGCCCCCAGACCTCTCCTGTGCACCACCCAGAATACCCCAGCCGCCGACTGCAGCCCCCAGACCTCTCCTGTGCACCACCCAGCCTGTCCTGACAACTTGACTCTGTTCACTCTGTAGAACCCCAGGCTCTTGAAGTTTCTATATCCATGCCTTTGTACTCACTGGCCCCCAGAGCAGGGCCGTTTCTCCCCTCTGCCCACCCCCCACACGATATATACTCAGAGAGAGGCAAGCCTCCCACCCAGACCTGCTGGCCTCAGCTCTCCTGCACAACTCAGGTGATTCTAGGTGTTATGTGCCTTAGCCGGATTCGTTTTTTTTTTGGTTAAAATTAGTTTTTATTTAAATTAAAAACAATCTTATTTAACATATCAATCCCAGTCCCCTCCCGTCCTCCCACTCCTCCTACCAATCCCCCATCCCACTCCCCATCCAATCCTCAGGAAGGGTGAGGCCTCCCATAGAGGATCATCAAAGTCTGTCACATCATTTGGGGCCCAGGTCCTCCCTGATGTATCTAGGCTGCAGGAGTATTGCTCCATAGGGAATAGGCTTCCAAAGTCCATTCATGCACTAGGGATAAATATTGTTTCCACTGCCAGAGGTCCTAGAGACTGTCCAGGCCCCCCAACTGACACCCACCAGCTGTTGTTTAGGCCACGGTACCTGCAGCGGTTAGGTAAGCCCTGCTGAGACAGCCTGTGAATCTCTAGCTAACAGACTGCCAGGTACCCAAGTTTCAAAGCAGGTATTGGCAGCCACATATCCTGCTCCCTTCCCTGCCTCCCGCCTAAGAGTCAGAGAGCCAGCTGCAGCCTGGCACTGCAAGCCCTGGGCCACCACCTCACCTTTAGGAAGGTAGAAAAGGACACGCCCACTTCTACTGCAGGGCCACTAATTTCCTCCCGTCTTCAGAGTTCCAGCCATGCTGCCTGTCCCTGTGCTGGGGTGAACTCTCCTTAGAGGCCCCGCCACACTATTGTCTGCCTGTCTGTCTGTCTGTCTACTCCAGGCATTAGTAACTCCCCAACGAACTCCATGTGCCCAACAGTCTGTGTCCCTCTTGAGTCCCTGTCTGAGGCCTTCCACGGACTGTCACCCTCACCCAGACATTTGCAAGCATTCTTCATCCACTATTTCAATCTGAGTCCCATGTCTGCCCCTAACCTGTTCCCTCTGTCTTCATGGCTCCTGGAAGGCACAGCAACCACCCCTGAGCCACCCCCCACAGCCAGCTGAGCCCTGGGGCCTGCCCTGAAGCCCCCCCCAGCTTCAGCCACAGGCATTGGCAGTACCTTCAGGGACTCCCTTCCTCCAGTTTCCCACCACACTTCAGTCTGCCCAGCCACCCCCACTGTATTGGGCGCTGCTCCTCCTGGCTCTGCAGATCCTGAAGTCCCTCTTTCCCACACTTCACCCCCACGCTGGCAACATCTGTTTCCCTCTCTGAGAGGAACTGGAGTGTGGACCCCAGACCCCATTCTTTGGTATCCTCTCCCCTCGGGGGCACACATAGTAGGTGCTCACAAAGGTTCTCTAAGTGGCTAGCAGTGACAGGTGACTTCTCCAGCAGAGACCGTGCAGGGGGACTCGTCCCAGCCCAGAAGGGATCTGGGCCTTTCCTGGGATCCTGAAGTAAGACTGGGGGCTCACAGCTAAGAGAGAAACTGTCTGGGAAGCTCCCTTGTCCAGGCTTTTGGAAACCAGCTGTCTCCCGACAGGGGGAGGAGCAACCCCGGCCCTGCTCTGTCCTTGACACAGGTGATGACCTCCAACAATGTGCTCAGACATACAAAGAAACAACAGCTGGGGACCTGGGCCTCTGCTGTTTAAAGACTTAGCGCCTAAGCAGTGACCCCTCTGTGTCCCATGGCGAGGCTAGGACCAGGCATACCGGGGAAGCAAAGGGCCTGCCTATGTGTGTGCTGGCCACTCAGCCCCCTCCCCACACCGACTCCCTCTCCGTTTCCCGCCAAGCCCGGTGCCTTTCCCCTCTGCTCAACTCCATGCTCCTGTTTTAAGTACCTGGGCAGGTGACTGGCAGGGAGGTGCTCCTTCGGTCAGCAGGTCTAAAGGAGTCCCTTCAAGACCCCAGCCTGGAAGGTAACGTCTTCCAAACGCCTTTTGAAAGTGGGCTTCCATGGGGCCCCACTCTTTCCACACAGGGGCAGCTGCTACACTTCTTTCTGTAGAATAAAGGGGAGCCCCCCTCTTTCATCTCCTGCTCAACATAGACCCTGTCTGCTCCCCAACTGCAGCTTCACCAACTCTTCTCGCTGTGTCTGATAGACAGGTGCAGAATTCCTAACACAAAGCCCTGCTTGCAAGTGCATGGGCAGTCCAGCAGGGGGCGCAGTAGAGGCAGGGATTGGACAAGGGGGTATAATTAATTCTCCCAGCCCCAATGCTGACCGTAGAGGTGGTGTTGACCATTTTGAGACAGACAGTTTCTTCCTCACTGAGTCCATCCTGAGAAAAACCTATGGCAGTGTTTCTCACAGTGTGGCCTGTTAGGACCTGAGTTGCACTGTTGGCCTTTTATACTGTGCCGGCATCTGCATAGAAGGTACTAGTGCAACCATGGGTAAAACTAACAGTGCCTCACCTTGAATCAAGGCAGTGGAACCAAAGTGAGCTGTGGTTAGGCAATTTTCCTCACCAACACTCACTGAGAAGCAAGCTGGGTTTTCTGAAGTATATCCTAGATGAATCAGGAAAGTGTTCCTTATATGATGGATGGATGATAGATAGATAGATAGATAGATGATAGATAGATAGATAGATAGATAGATAGATAGATAGATAGATAGACAGATGGATAGGATATAAGATAATCAAGAAAATAAAGTGCAGCTTTTTAGTCCTGAAAAGTGTCAGTCATTAGAAAAATCAACCAAGGCATTTTTAAATTTTACACACACACACACACACATACACACACACACACACACACGTCGCCACTGTAAGGGTTGGTTCTCTACCTCCACCACCTGGGTCCCAGAGATTGAACTCAGGTAGCCAGGGTTGCCTGCAAGCATTTTTGCCTGCTGAGCCATCTTGCTGGCCCCAAGGAATTGTTTTCAGTCCAAGTCATTCCGAATAGGCTTGCCCGTTGCTAGTGAGCTCTGAGGATCTTGTGGTTAAATAAAATAACCCCAAAGGTAGTGAGTGGAGCATCTGGTTGTGGAGATGAGATTTTGTTGTTGCTGTCTCGTCTATATTTTACTTCTCCTCCGTCAGTATCTAGACACCAAGGTTCCTGGAGAAGGAGATGAAGTTCTCCTTGCTGCCTGAGAGAGAACTGAAGGACCCTGTGTCTGTGATACAGAATATGTGAGTGGCATCTGTGGAAACTTCCAAGTAACTGACTGCATTATGACTGTTCCATCTCCCATTCCGATCCCTCCTCCTGCCCCACCCAGGGGATAAACAAGCAGATGTGTTTCCAGTCTCTGCTCTTACCCATCCCTCCTGAGCATTCTGCACACATTCCTTGTCCCAACAAGGTCCTCTGGATCAACACCAGGGAAGGCTTGGAAAGCAACAAAGGCAGCCGCAGGATGGACGTGTCAGCATCTGCTGTAACCCCAACCCAGCAGCTCTGACAATGTTCATCTTTCTTAAATTGAGGTCTTCCTTGAGGCCCACCCAGGTGTTCCCTGGAAGCTCTAACCGAGGGTGCCGTCCTCAGATTTTCATGGAAAAGATAGAGCTTCCCTCGGGAACTTCTGAAACCTAAAGGCATTCACACACCACATTTTTGAGAGCCATAACCTCTTACACACTCCAGTTCCAGAGGGCTCAGAGACGTGAAGGATGCGTGGGGAAGAGGACACCAGCACTGGGTGCACAGACGTCTCCAAGGACTTAGAGAGACTTTGTTTGTCGTGCACTGGACAGGCACAAGCACATGGACAGCCCTTGTTCCTCTCTGGACACAGCCAAGACCTGAAGGACCTCCAGTTGCCACTAGAGGGCAGCGTAGAGGAGGGAGCAAATGGGCCTGGTTCTGTTTAGGAGAGCCTAGGCCAGTTGAAGAAAATTCATGTTGCTATTTACACTATTGAAAGATATATCTTTAAATAAATTATGTTTCAAGATTATATTAATTTCAATATGTTATAGAGATTTCAAAGTGACTACTGGAGTCCAGGAAGACCAAAGTTCCCCACCTGGTATCAAAATGACATTTCTCTACCACCAACATTTCCACTTCCTGATTATAGTTCCTCAGGATTATTCAAGGTTCAGGCTGAACTGAAACACATGTCCTATCCCCTCCCTGAGCCTAACACGTGTGACTCCTCTGTGATTCATACCAAAATTGAGTCAGTGAAACTAACTTCTCCCACTTCGTTACCACAGACATCTAAGTTTCCTCCAAACATTTTTGACACGAATAGTAGCAGCTGTACTTTCCTGTCCTGTGAAGAAGGGAGATGTGCCCCAGGAATGGTAGCACACCTCTGTAATCCCAGAACCCAGGAGGCAGGGAGAACTTAAATTCTGGGCTAGCCTGGGCTACAAGATGAGCCTTTGTCTCAGGAAAAGTTTCTTAAGATGTGTGCCAGTGTATCATGCTGGCCTAGCATGAGTAAGGCCCTAGATGTGATCAAGAGCAAAGCAGGAGAGTGACAAATTGTCTCCGAGAGGGCATATCCCCAAGCTGGGTTGTACAGGACACGTAAGAGCTTGTCAGACAGCAGAGCAAACAGCAAAGTGGCATGAAATAGGATGAGTGAGGAGATCCAGGTAGTTTGCTCTCACTAGGATGTGAAGGGCTTGTCTCTGCACCAGCAGAAGGCGATGACGTGGCTGAGAGTGGACCACAGGTGCTGGGGAGCACGGCCTTCACGCATTTATACGGCACGCATTGCATAAGCCAGGGTGACATTACAGCTCCTGTGGATATAAAGAGGGATTGGAAGGTGGGAGAACTAGAGGCCACCTGTGAGGCCACCATCATCATCATCTAGTCCGCCGTGAATGGCTGAAGCAGGATGTCCAGGATGGGGCATCTATAGCCTACAGAGACCCATTGGTTCCCTGATCTATAGCCCGGGGACTTCAAGGTCAGGTGCTACTATCTGGAAAGGAGCTTCATGCTACCTTCCCACATAGCAGAAGTAAACAAGCAAGAAAGAGACCCCCTTACATGTTTGTTTATTTATTTACTATAGAATTTGGGGGGAAAGTGGGGGGAGGGCAGCTCTTGTTATATTACATAGGCTAGCCTCAAACACACCACATAGTCCAAGCTGGTCTCAAACTCTTTATGTAGCCCAGGCTGGTTTCTAACTGTAGGCTGTTCCCCTGCCTCAGCTTCACAGGTGCTTATATTCCAGATGTTTACCACCTCAGCTGAAAGCCCTTTTTTAAAGGTCTTAAAAAATTCACTCCCAAAGGCAGAGCCTTCATGCCCCAGTCTGCTCTTGAAGGGTCCGCCTCCTAATGACGTTACGGTGGCAACCAGATTTCAGCATAAGTTAGGATGGAAAGCCAAACCCTAAGAATCATCATTATCAAATATTACAAAACTAAAATGGGCATGTTTTTATGTGCATATCATCCCAAAAGGCTGAGGCCAGCCTGAGCTCTCTCTCTCTCTCTCTCTCTCTCTCTCTCTCTCTCTCTCTCTCTCTCTCTCTGTCTCTCTGTCTCTATATATGTGTGTGTGTCATATATGTATATATATAATATATTCATATATGAATAATACAGAATGAGCGATACGGTAACATACTAAAATATAAGATGATACTTTAAAATGTAACTAAGACTGGAGAAACAGTTCAGTAGCAGAGCCCTTGCCTAGAATGCAAAAGGCCCCAAATTTGCTCCCTAACACCAACACAAAGGTGGCTATGGAGAAAGTCCTACATTAAGTGTGGAATGGAGCCAATAGCTTGACAGTCACTTGAGAGAGCAGTCTCACACAGATTAAAAGATTTGAATAGATACATTTCCCCCAGAGAAGCTATGTAAATGGCCAATAAGCCACAAACAATGTTGACCTTCACCATCCATTAGAGAAGTGCAAATCAAAGCTGCACGCCAGACTGGTATGGAAACGCACGCCTGGGGGGGGGGGGCAGCACTCCGGAGGCAGAGTCAGGAAGCTGAGTGTAAGTTAAAGTCCATCATGACCCATATGGAGACACTGTCTCAGGAACAAACACTGCAGACCACTCATCAGGACGGCTGCAGCAAACACAGAGGAAAAGATGGGTGTGGAGGGTTGGGGACCTTGAGCATCGTCGGTGGGAGGCCCGGTGGGACAGCTCTGCAGAAGAGTGTGGCAGGGCCATGCAATCTGAAAAGTAAAGCTAGCAGGGGCTGAAGAGATGGCTGTGCACCCAGAAGCACCCTGAAGAGGACCTGGGTTCGGTTCCCAGCATCTACACGGTGGGCCTGTGTATGCTGACTGCAACTGCAGTTCCAGGGGATCTGACACCTTCTTCTGACGTCATCAGGTGCCAGGCACACGTATGATGCGCATACATACATGTAAGCAAACATTCACACACATAAAATAGGTAAATCTAAAAGTTTGTAATTAAAAAATAAATTTGTCACATGATACAGGAATTCCTCTTCTGGATATATACCCAAAAGATTCAAAAGTATGCCGGATGGTGGTGGTGGCGGTGGCACACGCCTTTGATCCTAGCACTCAGGAGGCAGAGGCAGGAGGATCTCTGTGGGTTTGAGGTCTATGGAGCTAGCTAGTTCCAGGAAGGCCAAGGTTGTTACACAGAGAAACCCTGTCAAAGATTCAAAAGTACAGTCAGACATGGTGGTACACACCTGTAATCACAGCACTCTGGGAGAGAGAGGCAGGAGGATTGTGGCTCTGAGGCCAGTCAGGCTCTACCTCGAAAACCCAAAACAAGATTTGAAATCAGGACCTTGATGAAATATTTGCACACTCCTGTTCATAGCCGCATCAATCACAGCCGCCAAAGGTTCACTGACAGAGAAATGGACCAACACAACATGGTGTGTGCACACATCGGAATCAGAATCCACCTTGAGAAGGGAGGAACTTCTGACACAGGCTACAACATGGGTAAACTTTGATGATATTACTGAAAAAAAAAACCAGTGATAGTGTCAGATTCAGAAGACAAAACACAGAAGGAAGGCATCCAGGGATAAAAGGGAGTGAAGGTCACTGTGTGTCATCACTGATGGTAATGACTGTCACATCCTAGTGTGGTATGACACTTAGATACGATCAACATGGGAACACTTATTCATTTATTTATGCAATTATTTTAATTTTTTGAGGCAGAGCCTCTTATAGCCCAGGTTAACCCTGCCAGATAGCTAAGGCTGACCTTGAACTCACGATTTCCTGCCTTTACTTACCAAAGTGTTGGGATTATAAGTGGAGGCCACCATGATCAGAGGTAAACTTTACTGTGTTTATTTGGTCATAATAACTTTTTTAAGAGAGTGAGCTGGAAAGAAAAAAAGCATACAAGACTACAGTCTCTGGGTGAGGAAGAAGGGAAGTGGAGCATGTAGGGTATCTGGAAACGGAGGGCATCCATGTCCCAGAGGCTGCGGCTTCCTCAGAGAGGAAGAGTTAGGGGAGTTGAAGAAACGGAAGAAATTGAAGTGTGCTCCGCCCATGCCTGTCTCGGGGCATCTCTGGCTCAGATGTGTGAAGATCAGAAAGGAAACTGTTCATGTGTTGGCATCATAACCCCTACTGGGTGGCATGGGAATTGGGTAGTGGGCAGTGGTGAGGTCACAGGGTAGAGGCCTCATGAGCGGGATTGCTGTCCTTGTAGAACAGGCTCGAGGAAGACGAGGGGTTTTCTTGGCTGTGTAGACACAGCAAGAAGCAGCTGTGTGAAAACCCAAAAGGGACAACCCTCTTCAGACAGCGTCTGCCCTCTTCTGACTGAATGGCGGCTAGGCAGTGTGGACAGGACCCTCCTGCAGGCAAAAGTGTCCTGTTTGCCCTCGGGTGCAGGAACATCAGAACTGGTTTTTAGGAAGGTGACTATGATGATGAGGCAGGTAACTCGGACTGCAGGTCACAGAGGATGGGAGGAGGGAGGGAGCTGCAAGCAGAGACAGAGGCTGGAGAGTGGGTGCTAAGATGTTTATCACTCACCTGCTCCCAGCCAACTTCCTTGGGGACTTCAATGCCCTCCTTCACCTTGAAGCATCAGTAACAGAATCTGCCTCTTCACTCCTCCAGAGTGTTTGTTTCATGGTGGAAAGACAATGGAATATGACTCCATTGGCAACATGCTGGGTGACCTTGGGCTGCTTACTTAGCCTCTGTGAACTCCAGGCTCATCCGTAGAAAGGGAGCTGTGATGCCACCACCCTGCTATTGTTGAGAGGATCTGGTGAGATCATGGCAGTGAAAGGAGCCTTTGTGAGTCACACCAGAGCTGTGCCGGCCTTTGAATGGAACCCGGTGAACTGTGTTCACACAGGAAGCCCCGGGCGGGAGCGGTGGAGCTGGGCTAGTGTGTCTGAGAATGCAAACTTGCACTTGGGGGTGGATTCTAAGGCCCACACGAAAGTCAGAAGCTTCAGGAGGCAGACAGGTGGACAAAGACATCATGGGATAGTGACTACTGCATTGCCTAGGAATCCACAGTTGGATTATGCTGTGAAATGACTACAGGTATTTCATATTTGCAGAAATTATGGTCTATAAAGTCACCTGCACACTCAATCAGCACATAGGAACCACTTGCTCCAGGAGAAGCATAGGGTCTGGTTTCTGGGAGTCCCTGGACACAATCTGGTTATCAACCAATCAATTCATAATGTGTATTTGTGGGTATTTCTGCTTAAAGACACCTTCTTGAATGGATATGCTCATTAACATTGAATTCATAGGCAACACACCCTTCATGAAAATGGTCTATCTCACATACTATTGCCATGAAGTACATCACAACCTTCTTGCACTTAGGAACCCCAGAGAGGATATCTTTATTATGTTCCATAAGCATATTAAGATCACCCACAAAAAGCATTAACATTCCACCCTTAAAAATAGCACGGTATAAACCTTAAGAGAACACTCGTTAGGGCTAGAGAGATGGCTCAGCAGTTAGAAGTGCTTGTAGCTCTCACAGAAGACCTCAGTTCGATTCCCAGCACCCACATATTGACTCCAGTTAAGGGGGACACTTTCTTCTAAGCTCTACAGGCACCAGGTACTTACTGGCCACATATACATATGCACGGAAGAAAAACACTCATACACATAAAAGTAGATAAATAAATCTCACAGAAGGAGAGGCCAAAAAGTCACCTCATGTGACCTTGGCAAATCTGTGCCACCAACAGTTGGAACTGTAACGGCACTCCGCCTGTTGCAGATGACCCTGAGTTCCACAAGTACTGATGCGGATGATTCCAAGATGACAAAGAAGACTAATTCCGAACACAGAATTCACACGTAACAAGCACTAAGGGCATCGTTGTCCTCATTTCACAAGATGGAGTACAACTAGGACACTCTGCTAATAAATGGTAGATCTAGAGTTCAAACCCTAGATTCGAATGTAGGTTCAAAATCAAAGGGATTTGACAGTATTAGATAGTGTCCTCCAGCCCACACTCATTCATTTTACAAATAAATCCCTAGCCCCAGGGAGGATGTCCGGCCACTCAGACACTGGGGCAAACCTGGCCTGGATCGCGGTCTTGGCCAGATTGACCATCTTTTTTCTCAGAACAGCGCCTCCTTTCATCAAGTGCCTGCCCTACCTGTGTTTAATGCCTCCTAAGCTCCCAAAGTATTTCTCTCAGACTGTTCCCAGGGCTCCCGGGAACCAAGTGGAGAGCGGGAACAGGGTCAGGGAGAGTCACATTGAGGAAAATGCGCAACCAGGAAGCCTGAATGTTTACAGATTGGGCCACCAGGGGGCGCCCCTTCCCGTATGCGCCCTATATCTCCTAACTCGTCCCCGACAAGCACTGGGAGGCCTCAGCTAGCCAGAGTGGTCCAAGGAAGGCATTGAACAATGGGCTGATTGATGCAAATGGACCATGAAAGACAAATTGTTCTGATGAAGCACACATTCCAGGGCCCTGCCAAACGCCCAGGGAGTGTGGAATTTCAAGGAAAAGCTAAGTAGATTTGGGCTGTCCCAGTGGCCCCTGAGCCTCCCCTGGACCAGCTCTTCAGCACCTCCTCTCCCTGGAATGTTGCAGGCTTGGCCTAGGCTCCCAAGGGACTACCCTGGATGGACCGGGAGGCTGAGGAAGGAGGAGGATCAACGAGAGGGCTGCGACCTTCACAGCAGAAGGTTCTGGTTCCCACCCCAGGTGGCCTTAGGCTTCTGAACATAACGATCTTTTAGCCAACTGCTCTCTGCCCATCTCTCAACCCCTTATAAAGCTATATGACTCAGAACACCTTCTGCCTGCCTCTACATAGACCTAGTGACAGCCTCTCCTCCAGTGGGCTGTTTTCCCAATGGTGAAGTGTACGTTCTCATCCTCTGCACTCATCTCCAGGGTGTATGTGTGTGTGTGTGTGTGTGTGTGTGTGTGTGTGTGTGTGTGTGTGTGTGTGTGTAAGGAAAAACATCTAGAAGCTTCAACAAACCTATGCCCACCCCTACCCCACCCCACCCCCAGGCTCCAGCAACCAGAGCTGGTTCCCAGATCCATCCTGGCTCCCTGGAGACCTCCAGGTGACCCCAGTGCCAACAGAAGCCCTGCAGCATAAGCTTGCAGCCTCCTCAGGATCTGAACTTCCGACCACGGCTGCCCCCCCCACCCCCCAGGGCCAGGGAGGGTGGAGCAGGATCTGATGCTGGAGCCTACACAAGGGTCCCTTGTCCTGCTGGGCAGCCTGGCACTGGTTGTGCGATCCTGAGAGTGCTCTTCAGAACCGCTGTGCTGCTGTTGTGGCTTGAGGGGTGAGCAGATCACAGCCCACCAGGACCAGTCCTGGCCCACCAGGCTGATGCCCAGTCCACCTCTGAAGTGTTGTAACTGGGTCCTCCCAACTCATACTTCTCTATGCAGTGGCCCTTGGTGCCTTCCTCTTACCCTACAATGGCCAGGATCCGTTATGCAGTCTTTGGCCAGCATGTGTGTTGTTACCCAGGAATGCCTGCTTGCCCCTCCGGTCTTCACAATCCTGCCCCTCCTGATTCCTTTGCTGTCCTTTTCTAATTAACCACTTAGTAATTCATACCAGGTACCCAACAGCTCTAACCCACATGCAATATTCAAGCAAATGCTTTCATTGCTCATCTGTGTGGGGCTGGCGAATCAATCCAGGAGAAGGCAGCCTGAGATACAAGGCCAACAGGAGTGGGGAAGACAGAGTCAGAACTCAGGGCCCAGTCTGAGTTTTTCCATCCCTATCCTGGGCATCTTAAAGTGGCAGGTAGCCAGTAACAATATAAATATGATGGCAGAAGAGGCGAAAAGGGCTGACAAGATGGCCCAGCAGGTAAAGGAGCTTGGTGTCAAGCCTGATGACCTGACCTTGAACCCAGGAACCCAGGTAGAAGAGAAAACCACCTCTTGAAAGTTGTCTTCACACACACACACACACACACACACACACACACACACAGGCACTGTGGCATGCCTTTGCCCATATGCCACAAACAAAAATTAATTAATTTAAATAAATTTGAAAGAAGATGCAGAAAGGGATGCTAGGGCTGAGCATGTCGCACAGTAGCAGAGTATGTGCCTAGCACATGCAATCCTCTGAGTTTGATCTCCAGATCTAGGCCAAGAAACCACTTCTTATTAGTCTTGGTTGTGCGCACCTGTAATTCCAGCACTCAGCCGGCAGAGGCAGGAGAGCTCCGCCTTTCAAGTCAGCCTGGGTTACATGGTGAGACAGGAAGGGAAGGAGGGAGGAAAGGAGAGGAGAAATGCTCCGGGAGAACTGGAAACCACCAGCACTCATCGAGTCATTTATAGAGAACTTAGTGTCTGCCAAAGACAAGTACAGCCCCTGCTCCCTGGACAGCTTCCATCCTGCTAGTAGAGGGTTAAACAAGCAGCTTGCTGTCCGCAGCCCTGCGCTGGGCCAGGTGTGTGAGCCCAACAGGGCCATCTGGTCCAGGATTTATCCCAGAAACCCGGATGGTCTGGCTCAGCACAATAGGCCTCCTGGGTGCTAGCAATGGCTCCTGCCAAGGAGGCTCCTGTGCCCCCAGGCCACACCCATCCTGCTGTGGTCTTCTTGCCAACCATATCAAGAGTTAACTAGCCCAGCCCTTCCTGACTTGGGGCAGGAGGGTCAGTCTCAGGTCCCCTCAATAAACAGCACTAGGGCTAGTTGCCAGCATCTCAGACAGCAGCAGAAAACCTGCACGGAAACCCTGCGTGGCCATGAAGAAGCCTCCACCTCCTCCCAGCTCAGCCCCATAGGGAGAGTCCACAGGCCTGGAAGGGGTTAAGTCCACAGGATCTGCCCAGGGCCCAGCTGTTTCCGTGGGCGGAAAGGCAGGGGATTTACAGCCTCCCAGCCTTCCACACTGTGGGGCTGAGCAGCCGTGCTGGAGAGAGATGCTTCTCTCTCACACTGGGACAGGAAAGGCAGAGTTCTTGCTGTGAGGTCAGACTCTTCTGTCTCAAAGCCAAGGCCTCCCACGCGGCGCCAAGGGGAAAGTGGGGGCAGGAAAGAGGAGCCAGGGGGCCCAGATGAACCCTGGCTCTGGATACCAAGATGGGTAAAGACAGAATTGGCCTTGCCTGTCGTGACTCATGTGGGGACAGTCGTTACTGGCAGAGAAGTAGGTCTGGGAGTCCGAACTCCAGGCTTCAGTTTCTTATGCTGCACTGCCTGAGTCTCTCCCCTCTTGGCACACCCTTTGTGATGAAGCACCACATGTCCACATTCTAGTCCTTTAACCTGTGATCACATTACGGATCTTGAGGTGGTACCTCAAGACTTTGATGATTCCTGTGGAGTGTAAAGGTCACCAAAAGAGTCCTCATATGAGGAAGGCACACGGAGATGGCTGTCAGACCAGAAGGCACTGTGACCACAGAGGCAGGGATTGCTAGTGCTGCAAAACCACGGCATCCCTAGAGCCACCTGAGGCAAAAGGGACCAGGGACTCCTCACCTGGAGCCTGCAGCAGGAATGTAGTCAGCCCGTATCTTGGTTCTGGTCCCATAGGACAACTGTAGCCTTTGGCCTCTGGAGCCATGAGAAATTAAACTTCTGTGGGTTAGTCACCGTGGTGGAATGGTTCTTCCAGAAGTGCCAGGAAAGGAGTGCAGCCTCCTTACCCAATAGAGCTGTGGTTCTCACCCTTCCCAATAGGCCACCCTTTAATACAGTTCCTCGTGTGTGGTGACCCCCAGTCATAAGGTGATTTCACTGCTACTGCATAGCTGTAAATTTGCTGTTGTCATGAATCATAATGGAAATATCTGATATACCGTTCTCAGAGGGGCCACAACCCATAGGTCGGGAACCACCATGATCAATGGACGGAGCATCCTATGGTCCCTGTATGGTTGTCACTTTCCTTTTCAAGGCGTCCCCCATCCCTGCTCTAGACTGCACTGACCAGAACACAGTTCCTCTGAGGTAGGAAGACAGGATGCCTGTGCTCAGCAAGCCAGCTGGGGAGTGTGTGTCCCCTAAGGAAGAGACAGGACAGCCAGGCTCTTCCACTACCAGATCTCAGCTTTTTGGTGCCTGGTGTGTCCTCCAAGTCTCCTGGGACAGCAACACAGGGCTGTAGTTGGGAGGCTAACAATAAGGAGCTGAAGCAAGAGAACCTTGAGTCTCCTGTCAGCCTGACCCACATAGAGACCCTGTCTCAAAGTACAAATGTCCCCTAAAGTGAGCCCTGAGTGTCTGCTCTGGGCTAGCCTGTCTGCCTCCCGCTCTACTACCCAGGGGCATTTTGGAGTCTCCCAGGAGTCAGTAATTACATACTTTCCAAGAAACCAAACAGCCAACTCTGTGGAGATCTGGGAGGTAATGGGGAAAGAGAGAGTCCAGACTCTTCACCCCTCAGCAATCTCCCTTCCTGGACTCACACTGTACCAGGTGCAGGGCCAGGCCCAGGAGGCTCGAGGTGATGCAGCCCTTACCCATGCTGCTGGTCTGAGGCCACTCTCAGTCCCTTGGTAGCAGTCCTTCCCAGCAGGACGTTTGTGTCCTCAAAACCAACAAGGGAACGAGAGTCAGAAGAGACGGGATGAAAGTCACAATCGTGTGGCGCCTCACAGCAGAGGGGACATCCACTCAAGTCACAGGGACGGGGATGTGGGACGCTTGCCTAACATTCACTAAAGCCTGACTTGCATCTCCAAGCACTGCACAGAACCAGGCATGGCGGTACATGCTTGTGATCTGTCATTTCAGCATTCCGGAGGAAGAAGCAAGATCAGAAGTTCAAAGCCATCTTCAGCTGCATAAGGTACTATAAGATGCTATACCCAAAACGAAGAGGACTAGCAATTCATGGGGGCTCTTTTGTTTTGCTGAGCGGAAGGCTACTCCAGCCTTCAGGGAGAGGCTGTCAGCCGCTGCTTTATTGCTCAGCGTGTTGCTTTCTGAGTGTCAATTCTTCACAGTCCTGACTCAACATTCCTGCACCACCATACAGCCTGGTGTTACCATTTTACTACCAATTCACTATGTCCTATTCTTGGCCTTATGTACATAGCAATCCTGGAAGGAAGGATGACCTTGCTTCCTATTCCACATTTGTGGAAACTGAGGCCCAGAGAAGCACATGGAGCCAGAGGCCCATTTCCCTAGGGACTTTTCTTCTCCAGGGACTATTTAGATACTGGCAGGATCTGACAGAGAAAACCACAAGAGACAAGCTTCAGAGGGAGGAAGACACTCTCTGAGCCCTGGCCTAAGTGGATGGATCAAGCCTGCAGGGTGTGTGTGTGTGTGTGTGTGTGTGTGTGTGTGTTCATTCAGTTTAAGTATTGCAGCCTTGACTTTTCTGCATCCAGCACTGTTAATCACCACTGACAATCAGAGATCTTGAACATCAGCCCTGCGAGCCAACCACTTCAGAGTCGCCACTGAGGTTTTGTTTTTGTCGCTGTTGTTTGTTTTATCTGGGTGGGTTGGGGAATTGGATCCTGGACCCTGGGTGTTAGCTTCATTGTCCCTAAGGTGAGGACCTTTCCTCCCCTTGAAAGAAGGCTAAGTCAAGCACTGAGTCAAGGAAACTTGGAGCACTCTCCATGAAGGCCAGGCACTGGGATTAGGCAAAAGCACTTGGTAAGTGGTACTAATTTACAGTGGTAATTATGTGCAGTTCTCTAAATGGGGATTAGGTGGAGCAAGGCTGCTGGGAGGATTATTGCACTACTGTAAAAACAAACACTTACTGTGTGCTATCTCTGTGCTTTATCTACTTTACAGGCATTCTCCCAATTACTTCTCAAGGTGATCCTAGAAAGCAGGCTATTAACACCCCCATTTCAATGGGGTGCCAAATAACCTGCCCATGTGAGGCACAGTGAAGACTCAACTCAGGCCTGGGACGTGAGCCCACGTTTCTCAGTGCCACTGGGCCACCTCTATACAGATGACAGGAATGCCTAGTGCCTGCCTCAGTGAGTGGCCACAAGCCATCTCAATCTTACCCTTGCTACCCAGCTCCCCTCCCCATCCTGATGGGTCCACCAACCCCCATCCTAAAATGCAATGCTTAGCACAATTCCATCCACCCTCCACTGGGGACCCGGTCGCTCTACCTGAACAGTACTACAGGGACATAGCAGAAACGGCCATGGTAGCCTTCCACACCACAGCACAGAGAGAAAGGAAGGAGGGAAGGAAGGAAGTAAAGAGAAAGAAGAAAGACACAGTTGAAGGACTGGCTCTCTAGAGATGTGATTCAGTGGTTGAGAGCACTGTCTGCTCTTCCAGGGGACACAGGTTCAGCTCCCAGCACCCACATGGTAGCTCACAACTGTCTATAACTCCAGTTCCATGAAATCTGACACCCTCTTCTGGTCTCCATGGACATGTGGTGCACATACATGCAGGAAGACAAAACACACACACACACACACACACACACACGCTAAACATCAGTGGTAGGGTATTATTTGCCTATGTGCACAATGCCCAAGATTTGATCCCTAGCACCACAGAAAAGGCGGGAAGGAAGAATGAAGGGAGAGAAGGAAAACAACCAGCATGCTAGCATGCAATGGAGTACACACAGCAAAATCCTGTGCATGAAACACAAGGACAAATTATTTCATGGTTGCATGTTAGCTATCTGCCTAGAAGTTAGTGTAGATGGAAGTCCACGGACAACACTTAGGGTGAAAGCGTGAAGGTAATATTGTTTTCTTCTTTGGCATATTCTGTCCTTCCACGTTTTCCTCCGGTTAACACATCTTATTTTGCTTTGTTGAGACTTGTTTTGTTTTTTGTTTTTTAGTGCTGGAAATTGAAACCAGAGCCTTGCACAGCCTAAGCAATCTCTACCCCCAAAACCATAGCATCAGCCCTCTTTCCTTTTAAGACAAGATGCTCAGGTTAGCCTTGAATTTGTCACCATCTCAGCCTCCTGGAGTAGTTGGGATTGCAGGACTTCACCTCTAGGCCTGGCTCAAACACGTTTTTAATAGCAAAACTAAATGGGTGTGTGTGTGTGTGTGAGAGAGAGAGAGAGAGAGAGAGAGAGAGAGAGAGAGAGAGAGAGAGAGAGAGAGAGAGAGGGAGGGAGGGAGGGAGGGAGAGACACAGACAGAGAGAGACAGAGACAGAGAGAGAGACAGAGAGAGCGAGCCCCAGTCCCTTCTGGCCTGCACTCAGCTGTCGCTCCCAGGATCTATGGAAACCTGTTTGTATCTCTTGTCTCACCTCACCTTTTCTGGTCCTAGCATCTTTACACAATCAGTTTCTTCCACCTGGAATGTTCCCTGTGGTCAGAATCCCATCCAGCCTTCAGAGTCCTCAGTGAACACCTTTGCTCCAGCCTGCTTTCCCCTTGCTGCATTCTTAGTCTCAATACCCTTGGGGCCTCCTGGAGACCAATATCTGGTCAGACCAGTAACTTCCTCTGCAGTGAATATTAAATGCTATCACCGAGGTTGAGTTGAACTGACTAACTTAGCAGAGGAGCCCTGCAGAGAGCTGGTAAGAGAACCCCAGTGAGATTGACTGACTCTTCTCCTTGCAGTTAGAGGTTTGGTGTCCTTCCTCCGAGAAGGTAGGAAATATTACCAGCCTGAGCCAAAGGAGGTGATGTTTCCGGGCCAAACCATTGCTGCCTGTAGGCTTGGATTCCATAGAACTGTCTGGCAACATCAAGAGGATGGGTGATGGAGGCTTCTATCTCAGGCAGTGGGTCACTGATCAACTGTCCCAGGATTGAGGAGTCTCTCAGAATGTGGACCCACCAGGGTAAATAGTGGAGAAACCAGAAATGTTATACATGTGGTTTTGAGGCCCCAGGCTGATGCCACACAGGAGACATAGCTGCTGAAGTTTGGCCTTTGTGGGCTGGGGTAACCCCGAGTTTAGGTCCTGAGACCAACAACATCTTAGACCAGCATAGGAACATTAGGAGATGGGAGTCTCCTTAGGTCCCCAAAGCTCTTGTTCTCCCTTCCTATCCTAAGGTCCCTCCATTCTTTAGACTCCTCCTGCCCTGGCCTTGCACCTATAGATAGCCCAGGTAACTTGGTCTTTTCCTACTGCTAGACCCCACCCTTGATGTTTTGTTTTAGAGAAGAGTAGGAGCTTGAGACAGGGCCTCTGTGTGGTCCAGTCTGGCCTCACACCTGGCCTTCATGCCTTAGCCTCCCAAGTACTAGAACTACAGGCACTAACTCCCAAGTACTAGAACTACAGGCACTAACTCCCCAGTACTAGAACTACAGGCACTAACTCCCCAGTACTAGAACTACAGGCACTAACTCCCCAGTACTAGAACTACAGGCACTAACTCCCCAGTACTAGAACTACAGGCACTAACTCCCCAGTACTAGAACTACAGGCACTAACTCCCCAGTACTAGAACTACAGGCACTAACTCCCCAGTACTAGAACTACAGGCACTAACTCCCCAGTACTAGAACTACAGGCACTAACTCCCCAGTACTAGAACTACAGGCACTAACTCCCAAGTACTAGAACTACAGGCACTAACTCCCCAGTACTAGAACTACAGGCACTAACTCCCCAGCTTGGTCCTATCCTTGCTTCACAACCTGGCTCCAGTCACTTTCTGCATGAACACCCCCACCCCCACACTAGCTCACAGAAAGTTCTCTGCCCTTTGAAGATCCTTACTCTTTGGAGTTTAACACAGGAGAGTCCCTTCACCTCCGAGTTCCCTGCTCTCAGCAAAACTGTGGCTTAAATCATTCATGTGTGGTGGCTTACATCGTTCATGTGTGCATTCGCTCACGCGGTAAGAATGAACCTATCTGGCATTGGCTAACAGCACCTGCTTTGATTCCCACCATGACTAAGTTGACTCCACCACTTAATTAACCGCAGTGTGACTCTGGATAGTCACGTTGCTTCTCTGGGTCTTGATTTCTTAATGTAAGGCAAGTGCCTTTCTCTCCTGAGTTCTGCAATGTTAGAAGAATTAGCACTATAAATAGCTTCAGCTCTTGGACCGATACAGAGTAAACACATACACAGCTTGTCGTTATTATTATTGAGTCTACCTGGTGCCAGGTAATCTGGGACACCACGAGTACACAAATGACACATCCAAGAGCTAACCAGCCGAGTGGCACAGGCAGACATATAAACCAGCAATTGCACGCAGTGTGACTAATGAAGAAGGTATGGCCACACACAGTGGTTACTCAGGCTAGCCTGTAGGCAGAGCAGTCGTGGGAAGACATCTCAGAGCATGAAAGCTCAGAGCCACGATACCAAAATGTGTGGGAGGGGCTGGAGGAAATGGCTTATAGTGCGAGGTGACCTCCACTGGTACTGGAATGGGGACAGTTACCTGTAAGAACCTGGATGTGCAAACTAAAGAGTATAAAGCGAGGGCGCTATGGGGAAGGGGTCCTCCCACTGCAGGGGACAAGCAGTGGTACTGATGGAAGAATCGACTGCATTTCCTATAGATCACTCCGGTAGACAGCGGTGGGCAAATGAGAACAGAAGACCGAAGGAGCACATGCCAGGGCTTTCAGTACAGCCTTGGGGCAGCCTGGCACCCAGCCTGGCATTCTTGCTAGGGTCCTTGGATCCTGGCTCTGGTGCCTCATCCTTGGCTCCAGGTTTCCAAAGGATAGCCTCTCATGAACTTCAGACCCACTCTCTCTCTCCTTTCTTCTGCAGTTCAGGCTCTGGCCTCTCTCTCTGGCTCTTCCCAGCTTCTCCATTCTTCCCCTGGAACAGGCTCGCTCTTGCCAAAGCCTCAGCTCCCAACCCGGCTCTCCCGGACCAGAACGAGCCCATCCCTTCTCCCCTCTGCCTCCCCACCCCACCTCATCGGACTCCAGTTGTTCAGCTGAGACTTGCCCTGTCTCATTTTCCCATTGATGACTCATGGATCAGGCGGGGTGAGGCCCCAGCTGCCAGAGCAGGGGGAGAGTTGGTGGCAACAGCCCCTCCCTGGCCTCACAGTGTCCTCGAGTCCAGCTGAGCAGTTCTCTCTCTCCTGAGGGTCTGCTGGCACTCTGAGGACCTGTCTGTGTCACCAAAGGTGCTTTCCCCCTACTCAACAGTCCAGCAGGCATTCCAAGGGTGAAAGCCTTTGCTCCTTCCTGGAAATTCAGAGCAGAAAGGGCACCCTTGAACTGGGAAAGCAGAGTAACCCCTTCCCTGCCAGAGACCAAAACTCCCCTGAAAGGTCACTGTCTTCTGAAGGAGCGAAGGGCCATCTTTCGAATAGCATGTGTTCTGAGAGAGCCAGATCTCTCTACAGTGAGGGTTCTTGAGAACCCAGGGCTCCCAGAATATTGGTAAATATCCATTCTGTTGTAACAGTCTCCACCTACACACGTGTCAGGAGCCTGCTGAGAGCCAGGTCCACAAGAGGGTCTCCAACCATCCATCTTATAGGGCTTGAGACTCCCCTACGAAAAGGCACGCCGAAGCTGACTCTGGGCAAGAACCAAAGCTGAGTGTGTAACCAGAGCCTGCCTTCATCCCAAGCACCTGCCCTCTGCCCTTGACTCTCAGCGCTGCCCTTTGCAGCACAATGATCCCTCTCAGCTCTGCTGAGGTCCACCCTGAGCAGCAAGGAAACAGTACGCGGTGCTTTGAGGGGCCTGTGGCCAGCTCCTCTGGCACCAGCTGGTATTGGTTTATCTCCCACTAAACTCTGACCTCCTAGGGCAGAGATTGGGTCATCTTTTTTTTTTTTTTTGTCACTGCAAGTCCACTAGAGAGTACCTAGCCCAGCAGGCATTATTTGGGGAATGACCACACCTTGATCCTAACCCTAACCCACAAACCTTCCTTCCTCATTCCTGAGTGCCTGATGCCTCATTTCTTTAAGCCCAAATCTCCACCCCCTCCGCAATTCCTGGGCTTGATTGGAATAGTCTGGAAACATGTTGTTTCGTAAGCATGAGGAAGCTAACCGTTTGCCATTAAATCTACAGCTTTCTCTCCTTTCCTGACGCATGAAAGAGCTGACTCCTCACCCACAGAAGACATCACCAATTGATCATAGCACCCTGGCTTAGACCTAGCCTTTACAGCATTGATCTAGGTTGGCATGGTAGATGCTGTTGTTTGACCTGGTGGCGTTAAGCTATCTATAGGGTGTACAGATAATGAATGGGACAGTTGTTAAATGTTCCTTTGTAAATCATACACTCATTCACCTGTAAGATGTAGCTCTCATCCAACACAGGAGATACTTCTGAGAACTGAGGGACATGGACAGAAGAAAAGAAAATTTTGGTTAGAAAACAAGAGAAGTTCCAGGATAGACAGGGCTACACCGAGAAACCCTGTCTCAAAAAAAAAAAAAAAAAAAAAAAAAAACAACTAGAGAAATATGAAGGAGTGAAACATGAGGAAAACGAAGAGGTTATTAAAGAGATTTCAAATTACTGTTCCTTCCAGAGACTCTGAAGCAGGACATCGCTCTGCACAAGGGAGGGTAAGACTTGCTGGTTATACTGGGAGGGATCGGAGGGGTGAGCAGCAGGTGCTGTCTAACTCCAGGTCATGATTCCTCTGCATCTCCCCAAGTAGGAATGGTTCCTAATGCTAACCACTAAGGAAGACTTCCTCTATGAATGTGTGCATCTGCATGTGTAAATGACAGGGAGAGAAGCCAGCCCAGCAACCAGAGCCGCTTCCCAGGCTGGCAGAGGCAAAGAAGTAAAGAGATTCTCCAAGCTCTAGGTGTCTGTAGTTAAATGAATTTCACTCAACAGACGAGGTAGTTACTACCCACATACTGGGCATCTTCATTCTGGAATAGGCATGAAATGGTAATGGCCAAACCCTTACCCCACCCCCACCACCTCCAGGCCCAGCACCAAAGTGAGGAGAGGGCAATAGAGTGTGCAAAGAGAGGGTATGGATGGGTGGGGGGGTCCCAAAGGACCTAAGCAGCAAGAGACCCCCAGGCACAGGCCTCATGCCCAGCAGATCCCATCTGCAAGCTAAGTCCATCGGCTGTCCTAAGGTAGGGTGGCCATCTTCTGGATCCCAGGCTATCCTCCTGAGTTCTGAGGCCTTGACTTAGCACGCCATGAGGAACTGCTCTCCTTTGGGCAAGTCTCAAGGCCAGGGGCCAAACAGTAGTCTGCAGAACCCAGAATCAAGGGCAGGATCAGTGGGAGGGGCCTTGATGCCAGGTAAGCCCCAAGGGCTCCATCATGGCGCATGAGGCCAGGCCTGTGGCTTGGAGGTTCACCAGTCTCCGTGTCCAGGAGCTGAATCTTCATCCTCAGCCCCTCGCTGGCTTCTGCTCTCCATGCCCGGCCGCTTGGCTCCTTCCATGATATGCTTCTCCCGAATGCCGGTAGTTTCCGCTGCATCACATGTAGTCAGGCCCCAACCAACCAGAGTGGACAGAGAGGCTGGAGGGAAAGAACAGTGGTTAGGACAGGGCAACAGTTGATTTACTGGCAACTGGGTGCCTCATGCCAGGCCTTCCCTGCCCTTTCTACACCAGAACAAACGACAATAATGTAGCCACTCCTGTTACCCACAGGAAACAGGTTTCAGGTCGTGCCACACAGATGCTAACTAAATTCTGGGAACTTCTTTCTATGACAGGGTGAAGTTTTTGCATATAACCTACATACAGCTCCCATATGCTTGAAGTCATCTCTGTGTTACTTTTAATACCTAACACAACGTAAGGTGTTACATTCTACTGTTTGGGAAACATTAACAAGAATAAAAAGGTCCGTGATGGGATAACATTTTTTTTTCACCTAGTTTTGACCAGGGATGGACTGAATCCACAGATGGCGACCAGGTAGACACAGAAGGCTGGTAACACACTATGAGGTGGAAACTGCTCCCTCTAGCCCTACTCTGAATCCTAAGGGATCAAGGTGGACCCATTCATAGCCCACTGGGTTTACTTTTTACCTGCTTTATTACAATGTGTGGAGGAGGGGCCGTCAACAGGCGTGCCAAAGGGGCTGCAGCATTAGACGGACCCCCAAGCTCGCCTGAACTCTGCTTGCTGGAACAAGGAAGAAGGAAGGGGAGGAGGATGAGGGGGTCGGCAGGGACCAAAGCTTCCACTGGGAAGTTAAGGACAGAGTTATATAAACCCCTCCTTGACCCAGCTCAGGTTCCCATGGGGAGGGAGTGGTATCTGGGGAAGAGGGCAAGAAGGCTAAATGCCATGGCTTCTAGGTTCTATTCCTGGTCGCTCCCTTGAGCCGTTCTACCCACAAAGCAACCCTCCAACCTCTGTCTTACTGCTCAAGAAGGATTAAAACATCACAAATAATCCACGGCCTCGCTCTTCTGGCTTTGCCTCCTCTGGTCGGTGGACCCTGGCCTGCACTCGTGCTAGGCAGGTAGACAGGCCCATCATCCCTGGAACTCATGGCCAGGCCACAGCCCACCTCACACATCGCTTGCTCCCTTGCCCTCCCAATAGCTCAGCCCTAGGGCCCCAAATCCACATTCAAGAATGAGTTGTTGAGCGGCTGGCTCAACCCAGCCCTCCACTGAGGTCCCACGTGGGGAGCTGGGACGCCATAGTTTTGTGCCCAAGCCCTTATAACTCCTTCGATAACTACAAGATGGTGAGTTTTCACCTCAGTTCAACGATTAAATTCTCTGACATGCATTCATTCTGGGAGAGATAATGCAGGAGCCCTATCGTATGTCGGGTGGCCCACAGGCCCACCACATGAGTCAGTGCTCAACCAGTCTCTGAAAAGGCCGGTCCCACCTGACAGGCCCTGTCTTCCTCTCAGACACTGGGTCGCATTAAGGAGCCTCCTGCCTGACACCTTAGGGAAAAGACCAGCTCTGCTCCCTTGGCCTGAGGCCCAGGCTTCCCAAACAGTGTTGGGATCCTACCCTGTCGGCCCCAGCAACTTTCCCTAGGGCTCTGGGGTGGAAAACAAAACCCCTGATTTTCTATGGAGGAGTGAGAAAGAAAGACAAAATAGAGGGTTCAGCGCTCTGGGGCTTACCTGACACGTCCTCTGGGCACGGAGGTGGTAGCGGTGGGGGCATGTCGATAAAATGGTATGCCTCGTGGTTTAGGACACGAGGGTGCCAGTCCCAAGACTCTGCCGGGCCCGCACGGTCTGGATGGCCTGTTGATTCTTGAACTTGACCAGGCCCAGGGTGATCTGAGCGTTCCAGCCGGGGTCTTCGAGGGGGCAGCGGAAGTCGATCTCACCCCCGCCCTCGGTCACTAGGGTGAAGTAGATGTGGCGCCCGGTGCTCTCCACGCACTCCACGGCTTTGATGCGGGCGAAGCTGAGCTCCTTGGGCCGGCCGCCCGTGCCCTTGGCCTCGAAGAGCTGCAGCCCGCGCTCGGTGAGCACGCAGCGCTTCCGTTTCCACAGCTGCAGCAGCCCGCCGCTGCGCTTCTCCAGCACGCCCTCCTTCAGCACGGTCGCCGCCGCCGTCATGGGCGTCCCCGAGGTTCCCACAGCGCTGGAGCCCGCGGCGGTCCCGGCTCTTAAGCGCCGGCTTCTCGCGCCCTGGGCCGGCTGGCCTTGCTCCCTGTCTAGCCGAGCCCGCGGCCCGGGACGCCTTGCAGACGACAGCGGCGCCGGGGAGACGCGGGAGGATGCTGCTCGCTCGCCGCCCGCTGGGGACCCTGCGCGCCGCTCCGACCGCCGCGAGCCTCTGCCGGGTGCCCTGCGCCTCTCCGCCCGCCCGCACGCCCGCTCCCCTGGGCTCTGTGTGCGCGCTGGGAGGCTGCTGGCGGGATGTGCCCTTACATGTTCCGCCGCTCGCCTCCTGCGCCACCCGCCCGCCTGCCGCGCATTCCTGTCCCGCTGGCCCTCCCCTCTGCGCCGCGCACCCGCCCGGTCAGGGCCCCCGGGGGCGGAGCTGCAGCGGGGCTCCAACACCCACCGCCGGCGCGGCCCCGGGAGGGGGCTGCTTACTCAACAGCCAGGCCTCCGGCCTGCTGTGGCCTTTTCTTAAGACACCCCCACCCCATTCCCGTTCCCCGGCCTCACACCCGGGACATAGGAAGAGAAGTGGGGAGGGCCTGATGAGAAGTCGGGGAGAGTGTCCGCTAGAGGAGAGAGGTCACTGCTAGCCAGGGGTTTGGCCTTGCTTGGAGATAGCCGCGTGACATCATGGCACGGTGGACGTCAAATACCCGCTGTGTGCTTCTCAAACCGCGGGAGTCCTGGTCTCCTGCCTCTGCCAAAGCTAGTGTTGGGTTCCTCCACCATCAGGAGATGTCTTTCTGCTGTACGCATAGGCTGGGGACAGCTTGGACGATCAATCCTCCCACGTTTACCTGCTTCAGCTTAGGGCAGACGTTAGAAAAAAGCCTGTATGAAGCAGGGAGAGATAAATATTGATGTGCCACTCACGACTTTACCATAGTGGGAAGTAGAGACACGTGCTGTGGGCTTCGGGTGTCCCACGGTTCTCTCCCCAAGCACCTGGAGGTGACCAGCACCCACTTGGAGGACCACGCATTCCTGGTGCAGTTAGTTCTCAGCCTTGTGACTTCTCTGCAAATTCCACCCCGGAGAATGGGCTTCTCCCTGGACTCCAAGCTGAGGGGAGACAGGCTTCTCTCCGTTAGTTTCAAACCTCTCTTCCTTGCTTGCAATCTCTCCTACCTGGACAACGGCTCTAACCCTTTGTGTTTCCATCTATTAAATGAGATAACTCATCGATGCTGATCTAGGAGGACTGAGTTAAGTTTGAGACCATTTGTGAAAGACCCGGGACAGACCTAGCAACTGAGTTATTCCTCTCTTCCTACTGTCTTCCGTTAGAAAAGGTTAGAGCCCATTCCCTGAGTTTTCAGTCCTCTTTCTCCATGGCTCTCCTAGGACCTCACGTGGCCTTCTGGGTCAACTCCTCCAGGCCAAAGTTTCTTAATTACCTAGTCATGGATAATCAATGTCTGGGACTCATGACACATACTGCGACAGAGAGAAGACCCCTTTGGACTCACACCTCATATTTCTATCCTCAATGAGAAAGTATCATGGACAGGGAGGGTCCCTTTGTGAGCCGGGGGTATCCTCCCCTGCAAAACCAGAACAGGTGTGGGGGGAAACGCTATGGACTTCCCACCCATAGTCCTGTATGTGGAGTGCACCTACACAGAGTCTGTCTGTCCTTCCCTCCATCCTTCTCCCTCTCCCTCACTCCCGACCCCCCACTGCCACTTCAGGAGAGAAAATGAATAGACCGTGCCTCTGGGACCCCTGTCTGCCAGCCATGCCTTCCGGTGGCTTTTTCCCATTTTTCTTCTAGGGTCCCCTGAGTTCACCAGGCTGGCAGAATCCTGCCTTGGCCCAACCTTCTCTCCTTTAGGAAATGGGGTGGGGGATGAAAGTGGCGATGTCTTCATTCTGTCCCATCTCTCAACATGCCCTCTCTCATTCATGCTTTCTGTAGCTTCTGGATCATCCCCAAGACTTAAAAACTTACAGAGCCCTCTCTCAAGTTTAAACTCTCATGAGAGATAGTTAATCATGTTTTTGCTCACTTTTTCTCATGAGGAGGAAAAAATGAGACGGTCGAGTCAAACCACTTAAACAGAATCCGAAGCTCTGTAAGCAGACTAGGATGTAAATGGATGGTGGTCGACAGGACCAGGAATCTGCTGATGACGTCACACTGCCTCTCCACAAACACTGAGCCCTTCTAATGCATGGCATGGCCACCCACACTTCTTACTCACTGGCTGGAGGGCTGGAGGCTTCTAGACAGTGGAGGAAGGAAGGGAGAGGGCAGCAGCATTGGGTAACGAGAGAGTGGGCAGAGAGGCACAGGAAGAAACTCAGAGGGGCACACTCTACTGCTGGGAGGGTCTCTGCCCACCAACAAACGGTTCTCTGTACCACTGCATCATCCTAACGGCCTGAGTCTGCAAGGCTGTGGCCTCCTGGGGTTAGGAAGGAGGATTCAGCTGCCCCAGGACTGGCATCTTTCCTGGAAGCCACCTGAGGGTTCCTTGGGTCCAGGCTGGATTAATTGACGATTGGGGGAAGTTTTTTGAGAGCAGAGCGTACAGGGTGTCATCGCTGTCAGGGATCCAGATCCTTTGCCAGGAACAGGAACTACTTCTCAGCCTGCTCAGGCCACTGGCCGGGGACAGATTGAGCTCCGGGATTTTGACTGGACTCTTATTGGCTTGTTGACTCCACATGGGACAGATGGACAGAATGTCCCCTGTAGCAACCCAGAGCTGCCACCTCCCTTTGCCCACACCAAATAGAAAGCTGATCTGCCCTGTCAGGCAAGCTGAGTCCAGCTGCTTGGGACTGACTCAAAATGCCTGGGAGGAGGGGGCAGGGAGTAAGTCGAGACCAGCTCTAGCTAGTGAATGTCCCACTTTGCACACTGTGAGGGAAGGAGGGGGCGGCCACAGCTGGGGGAAGAGCTACAAAAAGAAGCATAGGTGGCATTATTTTTAATGATTTATTTTATGTGCATTGGTGTCTTGCCTGCATGTATGTCTTGTGAGGGTGTCAGGTCACCTGGAACTGGAGTTACAGACAGTTGTGAGTGACCAGGTCCTCTGGAAGAGCAGTCAGTGCCCCCATAGCTGGTTTTAAAAATAATTGCACTTATATTTTATGTGTTTGTATCATGTGGGGGGGCACATGTGAGGGGGGCATATGTGAGGGGGGCATATGTGAGGGGGGCATATGTGAGGGGGGCCATGGAAGCCAGAAGAGGGTGTTCCATTCCCTGGGGCTGGAGCTCCAGGCAGGAGTGAGTCATCTGACATGGGTGCTGGGAACCAAACTCAGGTCCTCTGAAAGAGCACAGTGTTCTTAACTGTTGAGCATTCTTTCCAGGCCCAGAGCTACTGTTTTGTGCAATATTTACTTGAGTAGATTAAGTCAGGGAGTAATACACTGCTAGGCAAAGCAGCAGCAGTAAGGACAGTTTTGTCAGCAATGTAGAATGAGGCAGGCAGAGGCAGACCTGTAATAACTGCATTTGGGAGGAAAAACCAAAAGAATAAAAAAGTTCAAGAGGCGGTGATGGAGCATGCCTGTAATACCAGCAGAGACAGGCAGATCTCTGAGTTAGAGGCTAGCCGGGGCTACAGAGTGAGTTCCAGGACAGCCAAAGAAACCCTATCCTATGTAGTCTATATAGTGAGTTCAAGACCCACTTGGATACATGAGACCAGTCTAAAATCAAATCTAAACAATCTTTCAAAAATGGGATATGTATTAACACTAAAAGTTTTAAACTAACCCAGGTATGATGGTACACACCTATAATCCCAACACTCTAGACACAGGAGGGCTGCCACAAGTTTGAGTCTAGCCTGGTCTACATAGAAAGGCTAGGCTAGGCTACATAGTAAGATCCTGTCTCAAAAAGCATAAATAAATAAATAAATAAATAACTACATAAAGTGAAACTCCTTTGCTGACGATCCATGAAAGCCTTCTCATGGCACAGGGTTGGGATGATGCCAGTGATGCCACCTGCCCACCCGCTGGCCAGCACCAGTGGTTGGAGACCCGCTCTAGCTTGCTGACCTCTCCCTCCTTCCTGATGACCTTTGCATGATCACTCACTGCATCACCACCTGCTTCTTCTCTACCTCCCTCCATTCTTTGTTAGAGTACTACCTTCTCCATGAGACTGCTCCCCAACACCCTGCTTCACACTTCCACCCACTCCTCCAAACACAGACACGTCATGTTTCCCTCTCTGTGTGATGCCTGCATCGCCCTCTTCAGCCCTGTTTTTCCATTTGTCTATTGTCTGGCCTCTACTAGAATGTAGGCTTTATACCAGTGAGAGTTTGATATTTCTTCACCCTCACAACTCCAGCATCTAGGATGTTGCTTGATTCATAGGATGTCCTTGGTAAACATTTGCTGATGAGAGGACTAAATGGCAGAATGTAGCCAAAGGTTGGGAGGTGAAACAGAGTAATGCTTCCACAAGCTAGGGAACCAATTAAAGGAGTCTAAATATACCACCTAACGTAACAATGAAACTAGACCTGGCAGTTGGCTTCTGAAGTGCCAGCTCACAGGAGACAGAGGCAGGAGAATCGAGAACTTCAGACCAGGTTGGGCTATACAGTGGCTGCAAGGCTGGCCTGGACTACATGATGAGTCTACTTTATGAGACCACGTGTCTCATAAAGTCTAAACAAAGGTGAGCGGGGTGGCTCAACCACTCAGGGCATTTCAATCAAACCTAACAGCCTGATCCCCATAATCCACACAGTGGAAGGGGAGAACCAGCTCCTCCAAGTTGTCCTCTGACCTCTAACCACACACACTATGGCATTCATGCACCTCCCTCACCCCCCCAAAACAAATGTAAAGATTAAAGACTAAATAGTTAGCTGGGCGGTGGTGGTGCACGCCTTTAATCCCAGCACTCGGAAGGCAGAGGCAGGTGGATCTCTGTGAGTTCGAGACCAGCCTGGACTACACGAGCTAGTTCTAAGACAGGCTCCAAAGCCACAGAGAAATCCTGTCTCGAAAAAAAAAAAAAGAAAAAACAAAAAAAAAAACAAAAAAAAGAAAGAAAGAAAAGAAAAGAAAAAAACCTCAATAGTTAATAGCTCCTCTAAGAAAGGATGGAGAAAATGGTTTTTCTTTTCATTGTTCATCCTTCTATCTCATATCCAATGTTTTCAATCCTCTACCGATGTTGCTTCCTTTATAAATCTAGTTAAGTACCCAACACATCAACATTTATATAGTTAAAAATGATTCTGAGTAGCTGGAGAGATGGCTTAGTAATTAAGAGCACTTACTGTTCTTGCAGAGGGCCTGGGTTCAGTTCCCAGCACCCACATAGTGGCTCACAGCCATCTGTAACTCCATCTCCAGGGAACTCAGCCCCTCTTCTGGCCTCCAGAGGCTTTGAGCACATGTGCTACAGACATGCACTTAGACACACACACACACACACACACACACCAATAAAATTAAAGAAATATTTTTAAATGAAACAATAAGAAAGCTGACTAAATCCACAGTTGAGCCGGGAATATTTCAGTATTGGAAGCATAACAAGCTGTGAAACATGACCCCACATGAGCTGAAGCCCTCCTCTGCTATGCAGGTTAAATCTGGCAAGGTCCACACTGCTGTGTGACGATACGTTGGTGGGCTAACCTGAAGATGCTTGCCACTTGTTCTCCTTTTTTAGTTTTTGGAGACACGATCTCCCCGTGTAGTTCAAGCTGGTCTCGCTCTTGAGAGCCTCCTGTATCAGCTGCTCTGGTGTTAAAACTGCAAGCACATGCCACTATATCCAGCTTACACAGAGATCTCTCAATGAAACTGAAAACCCAGGGCTGGCTTGAGAGCAGGGTTCGTTTCAAATTCATTCATGGAGGTTGCTGTCTTCAGGGCATCTGTGAGCTTCTCTGAGATGGGCACAGCAGAGTCTCCTGCTGAGGGAATATCAGGATCAAATCAGAAAGAACTCCCCACCCCCTCCAGTCTCAGGAAACATAAAGAAGCAGTTTTCCTTCTGCACCTTGGGTACCTGGCCCCTAAGATTGGAAGGCTTTCTTCAGATGCTAGGGATAGATGCTGATGATTCAGTAGGTTTGGTTTGGGACCAGAGAATATGCATTTCTGGGTTTTTGAGATAGGGTTTCTCTGTGTGGCCCTGGCTGTCCCGGAACTCATTCTGTAGACCAGGCTGGCCTCAAACTCAGAGCCTCTGCCTCCTGAGTGCTGGGATTAAAGGTGTGCCCAACGAGTTATACAGGGTTCAGAGCAATGGTTCTCAAAATGTCCAGGACCAGCAGCATCAGAAATGCAAATTTCAGGCTCCATCCTAGACCTACTGAGTCAGAGCCCTGGGTTTGAAGCTGAGCAAGCGCTGCGTGTAAATGAGTATGAACCACTGACGTAGAGGAGGGAGCACTTGGCCAGGAGGCAGAACACTGAAGATCTGCACCAGCTCCATAGCAATCTGACAGTCACCCCTCTCATCACACCTCCGCTTATCAAGTGTGAAGTGAAGGCTGTCAAGCTCTGTTTTGTGAAGTTAGTAATGATTTCCAGGAAAGCCTGGTTGGTTCACAGGGCCTCAGGAACTCCCATGTAGGTAAGAGAAGAGGCTCATTGTTGATACCTCTTCAGCCGGTTCCTTTTTCCTAATTCATCAGAAACAGGTAGCTCACCTGCACGGGGCAGAATGAGTCCACCCAGAGTCCTGCCCCACCCTGGCCCTCTCTCTGTATTCACCTTCCAATTCGTAGGTCCCTCCCAGCCCTCCTCTCTTACCCCAGCATGTCTTTCCTCCAGACTTCTGATCCCCTTATTCCCCTTTGATGTACAACCCTTTTAGTTCAGGGCTTTGGGGTTTCCTCCGATCTCTGTGTTTTTTGAAAACTGGCCCAAGTTTCAAGTCTCTAATGACTTGAATTTAATGGGCACTATTGCAACAGACCTCAAGTGGGCAGCAACCGTGTAGCTGACCAGCCCGGGCATGCTCCTAGGCCTGTCTCTCTTGCTGGAAATCCCCTCCCACGCTCAACCCTTTAATCACTTTCCAACCCAATAACTTTCCTGATTCACCAGGGATCCCTTTCGTCTTGAGAGCGCCCACTGCCCCTCTCTGATGGGGCTGAGTCTGGACTTGAAGGCATTTGATCCCAGCTTGGGTCTGACAGAGATTGGATTTGTGGGCTCAGGGTTCAGGTTAGGGCCTGCAGAATTTTCCCCTTTCCCATGCCATCTTGGCATCTGGATACCTATGTTGCAGAAGCAGAAAGGTTACCCCAGAATGGCCCTCCGGGACACTGGACCACAGAATAGAGGTATTACCAGAACAGACTGAGGCCTAAAGCAAAGAGCTTTCCCAGCCTGCCAGCTGGGCAACTGTGAACCTATCCATTGCTTTCTGGTTCTTAGCTTTCTCTTTTAATAACAATAATGTGCTTTGAGTCACAGTGCCTCAAACCACGAATCCCAACCCTGTATGGGATTGTATAACTGTACATACTGAATATAGGGGTTGTGAAAACTTTGGTAAGATTAAAAGGTTTCTGAGCATTCAGTGACCAAATGTTAACTCACAGTCAAACACGATACGAATCTGTGGCGTATCCAGCATCCTGTGCCCTTGTTGTATTTGGTAACTTCACTGCTGCCGTCATCAGGCTTGTGTGGCAAGCTCCTTTTTTACCCACTGAGCCATCTCTCCAACTGGGAATGTTTGAATTTTAAAGCTATTGTTTGAGTTGCTAGCTTGAACTTCATTTTTCTTTGACAAGTAATTAAATAGATCATTAAATGCACTTTGGATTGGGATTGGGACGGAATTTCCAGCAATTTCTAAAATGGCCTTAAATATCCTTTATCGCTTTTTAGTATGTGTTTATGTGAAGTGGAGCTAGTAGCCCGATGATTGTAAAAGCAAAATACCAGCCAGTTCTCAAATATGTTGACTGCGCTCTGTGCCTGCAGTATTAAATATTCAGCCAAGACTTCATTCTTTATGTAAAAATAAACAGGCACACCAACCCCAAGAGATGCAAATTTGCTCTTATATTTAATAAATGACATGTGCACCAAAGGATAGCTTTAAATCAATTAGCGATTTGCTACCAGTGAATATTTGATTTGTACATTTATTCTGCAAATCTACATATCTGAGACTGTATAAAAAGTTCTCAGGTGTAAAGGGGTCTGTAGTGGGAAAGGGGGAAGAAGTAATCTTTTAAATCTGTGTAGGCAGCACATTCTCGGACTGCTCAATGACGGAGACATTCTGAAACACGTTGCTAGGTGAGCTTGTCATTGTCACAGAGCATACACTTAAGCCTGGATACTGTATTGTATGTCGGTTGCTGAACATGGTCCCTTGAAGCAACAGAGAGCTGAAGCAAACACTAGATGCAAGAGGCTGCTTCTGGCAAAACAGTGCACTATTTACAAACACCTTTTGTTCTTAAATATACTTCTAAGTAGGAAAAAATGTGCTCTAAGATAGCTGTTTAAAATATGGCATACTACAGCATACTAAATATACAAGGTGGAAACATGCTTGTTTATTGCCGTTATCAAGACTGTGTCCTCTGCATAACTGTAACTCCAATATTTCTTTTTTTTTGAGACAACTCCAATATTTCTGTGAGGATAGTGGGTTTGTTTCCACCAGCATTGCCACAAACTTGTGACAACAACAAAAACCAGGTGACAGAAAAGTTCAGCTTTATTATAGTCTTAATGAGATCGTCATCTGCGGTCTAACATTGGTGGAAACATTGTCTTGTGGCATGAGCTTGTACTTAAATACATTTTTACTGCAGACACTCAAAAGATGACACTATTTTTCACCACCTTTCTGGTCCCCATGTCTACAATGGGCAATCACGTTAGCCAGTCCTGGGTCTTTGCTTTCGGTACATTTGTAACGAGGATGGTATAAAGCAGCATCCTCACTGTGGGATTCTTGTGGGATGTGGGATTGATGGGAGGGGTTTTCTTCCAGCTCCAGCATTCTCTCCACTTCATGATGACTCTCCCTCTCTTTCTAGAGAGTTGACAGGAGGGCCCTAAGCTACAGTGCGTGGAGGAAGAAAAGTGGCAGGGAAGAGGACAGTGTCACCAGAGAGTCTTTCTAGATGAGGGTTTATGCACAACTTTCTTCCTGCCTCTGATTTTCAGATGTCCCACGATGAGAATTTTGAATGCCCCTGTCACTTTGGGTAGAGAAGAAGGCTGTGAGGTGCCCAGCCTGAGAAGAGGGTCAAGAAAAGATGAGCACACCTGACTGGAGGCCAGGGAGCAGAGGGATTCAAGAGAGGAACTCGGGATCATTGAGGGTCCCATGAGTCAGGCTCTAGCTAAGCTCTAGGGGAATGAAATTTGAGTCCTGTTCATGGGATTGGCAGAACAAGGGAGATAGAGTTCATAGGCTCAGGGGCCCACACCCTCCACCTCAGCAAGGTGACCCCTCTTGAAGAGACACCCCGAAGAAAACATTAGCTTTCTGCCAGTCCATTATAACCACCTCACAGAAACATGTTTCTTAGGTCTGAACACTGCCTGTCTAAAGTCACAGCTGACAAGGTATGCCCATAGTCATCAGGGTGGGCTGCTCACGCTACATTAATGAGCTCTCTGGCCCAACAGTTTACCCAAGCAAAGGCTACCTACAGTGCTCCTGCCTCAGTTTCCACTCAGGATACCAGGGAGGGTTCTGCTCACTGTAACACAGTGAATACAAGGTCCATCTTGCACTTGTTCCCACCCACTTTGCAAGGCAAAAAGGGGACATAAGGATTCACACAGTGGCTCTTAAAGAGTTGTGTGTGCAATATGTGCAAGTGTTCATGCATGATTGTGTGAGGTATGCGTGCAAGCATGCATGTGCAAGTATGTGCATGGAAGCCAAAAGTCAACCTGGGTGTTGCTCCTCAAGAGCCATGCGCCTTGGTTTTGACACAGGGTCTTTCCATGAACCTAGGACTCACTGGTTAGGCTCCCTAGTGAATACCAGGTATCTGCTGCTGGTCTCTGCCTCCCCAGTGCTGAGACTATAAGCAACCCCCTCCCCACTGTCTATACTTTTGTGTGATTTCCAGGGATTAAACGAAGGTCTTCTTGCTCACACAGCAAGTATGTTACTAACTGAGCTACCTCCCAGTCCCACTCTCTAAAGAGTTCTAAGCCATCCTGCAATTCCAACGCTTGGGAAGCTGAGACAGGAGGATTGTGGGTTAAGAACAGCCTCAACTACACAGCAAAGCTGTGTCTCAGAAACGAGCAACAAGCATTCTCTACAAGCTGGGCATAGCGATGCACACCTGTAATTTCAGCTACCTGGAAGCTGAGGCAGGGGGATTGTGAGTCCTAGAACAGATTGGGCAACATAGCAAAACTCTGTCTCAAACAAGCAGTCAAAGAAAGAGTTCTGTATAGAAATGACATGAGTCATTTTGGTCTCGGTTTAAACACCAGAGCAAGGCACATGGCCACATCTGACTTAAAGGGAGGAGGAAAAATGTACTCTTACCACACACTTAGAAGATTGGCAGGTATCTGTGAACAATCAAGGACTAGACAAGGTGGCTACTATGGGACTGGTGGGTGATCCCAGGAGGTAGAATCTTGGGAACTCCTTTTTATACCTATTATAGGGAACAGCAGGGCACAACCTGGACACTAACCTAACCCTTTAACACTCTGGAGATGTCTGTCCAAGGTCAACAGAGTGGCAGTATGGAAGGCTCAGGGGCAGACACTTCTAACTAGGCAGAAGGGCTTGTCCAGACATGGAAAGTGCCCACTAAGATCTTCGGTCAGGATAATCTACTTCCTGAATTTTCAAGGCCTTTGGGGCGAGTCTTCCTAAGCCCATAAACTAAGAACATCAGAGTTGGGTGGGTCCCCTGGAGCCTGGCTGCTCCGGTGTGGTCTCTGGATCCACAACATCAGCACCACCTTCCCCTGGGAGCTTGTGAGAGACATCCGGTCTCAGGCCCCACCCAAAACTACTGAACTGGAATCTGTGTTTTACAAGATTCCCCAGGAGATGTGTATGCACATCAGAGCCTGGGAAGTACTTCCCCAGCACTAATTTAGGCCAACATTTTCATTTCACAAATGAGACGCTGACACCCAGAGGGGAGGAGGCTGGCCCAAAGTCACACAGCTGGTTCCAATCCTGGCTCCACCACTTGCCAGAGACTTTGAGTAAGTCATTTAAAAATGCACTGACTCTCACTTTCCCCTTCTATAATAAAGGGTACCACATTCAACTCCAAGTGCTTGTGAATGCATCAGGTAGGACAGCATCCGGATTAGGATTCATGAACATCGACTGTTACTACAGTCCAAGCTCATTGCTCTAAGGCCACCCTCTCACCTCCCTACACACGGCAGCTTCTCTACCGACTGTGCTGTGTATTGCTGTGTAGGGGTGAGTGCTTGGCCAGTAGGGTCTATACAGAACCCCCTCCACTGTGTGACCTTGAACTAGTTCCCAAATTGTTCCCTGGTTCCTGGCTTTAGTTTAATCATTCATCAGTGCTTTGACTCTGTCTCATAAGGTCATTGAAGGTCTTTGGTCTTTGAATAGTCTGTGGTATAGAATAAACCAGAAATGACAAACTTACATTTCCAAACTACCCAAAAGAAGGAGACCCCAGGGAGTCTATAGATCATTCCCAGGATGGTTCTACTTTGACACATCCATGTATCTCAAATGCCTAGGTTTTCTTTCCTCCTCTTGTTCTGAGGTTTGAACCTAAGGCCTCACACATGCTAGGGAAGTGCTCTACCACTGAGATATACTCTCAGGCCCTGAATACTTCTCTTCTTCTTCAGCTAGTGAAATGGACTCTCAAGGCTTCCAGTGTTCTCTCTCAGGAACCAGGGACAGGAGGGGTAAAAGAGGATGGAGGCAGACTGGAGGACAGCTGCGCTTAACTCTTTGCAGACTGTCAGAAGAAGAAGCTTAGACCATGTCTCACTGGCTCTAGGGAACAGAAGCAGAAAATTCAGGTAACTCCTCTCCAGCTGTTGGAAGCAGCTCCAGTAGCAAGTGAGCTGCTGAGTAGGAGGTCTCCCTTGCTGCAAGGCTGTGCGCTCTACACGTGCTTCCGCCCAGATGACCGTGGGCTCTAGTATCATCTCAGGCACTTTTCAATACAGATTCCCAGGCCCCGCCCCAACCTGATCAGAATCTCTAGGGTGGATCTGGGATCCATTTTAAAAGCACCCCACCACCCCCACAATGGTTCTCATAACAGGAGTGTGTGTGTGGAGGCAGGACCAGGACTGGAAGAAGGGAGTCAGAGCCATCCACTGACTGCTTCCCAAGGGTCTTTGATCTTCTGGAGACTGTAGCTTCACTGGGTTTCTTTTCTTCCCAAAGATGCATTCTTCATCGGGGATTAAACACCTAATAGCAGATCAAACACACACACACACACACACACACACACACACACACACACACGCACGCACGCACGCACGCACGCACATGCACATGCACATGCACACCACCTTATTTTTTGCAGCAAAATTGTTCTTGAACTCACTTTCTTCCTGCCTCAATCATCAAACATATTCTCCCTCATCTGCAGTCTGGCTCCCTCAGAAGTCACCCTCTCAGATGACCAGACTCTGGTCTTGGAAGAAGCCTGAATGCATTGGGCCTTGAAAACAGGCAGCTTTCTCCCAACACACCCTACAGGCCCAGGGCACTCATGCAACTGGGCGTCCTTCTTTCCCCCAAGGGCATCCTGGACCGCGCCTAGGTCTCCCTTGAATGGATACAAAGGGCTCTGCCTACTTTCCTCCTTTGGGTTATTCTCACGGTTTGGCAGGCCACGGGTCACGCACTATTAGTATGCAACTCCTGCCAGGAAGATGCTATCCTTGGAGATTAGATGCCCGCACAGAAGCAAAGGGTTGTCAACACCTACAGCAGAAAGGGAGTAGCTAACAAAAATATAATGAAGTAAAAACAAATAAAAAGAACAGAGAAAGGGAGTGGCTGCCTTGACCCCACAGCGCCACCTGGTGTCTACCGGCACAGAGCAAGCTCGGCGCCTGCGGATCCCCACCGCTGCCCAAGTTCCAAGCAAGCTGGCCACGCACCTCCAGAGAACAGCACTACCGCGCGGTGCTTTCTGAACGGGTTGCGTATGCATTACAGCCTTCCTCTGGTACCCTGGCTTTACGCCGGAGTGCGTGCTGTCCCTTCTGCAGTGCGTGACTGAGGGATAGACGGAGTAGCCAGGTCCTGCCTGATGGTACAGTGCTGGCCTGAGGACACGCGCCCGCGCAGCCAGCAGAGGGCAGCCGGTCTCCACCTTCGGACCCCAAATGTGCCCATCCTGGTACTCCTGTGGGCCCCGCCCAGGGAAGGAGGATCCATTTGTGTTTATGGAGTGAACCATTGTCCTTCGAGCACAAACCTCCCCAGAACCTCCCGTCCTAGGTCTTGACCCCCGTTTGGGAGCTGTCAGTCTGAACTCCAGCTGTTCGGCCTGCGTTCCCTGGCACTTTCCCAACCCTGCACCATCGGTGTAGGTCCAAGAGGAGCATTGCTGGCTTACCTATCTGGCTAATACAAACACAAAATGTATTGTTTACATTCTACTCATTGCTTTGGAAAAGTCAGTGTGGGCAACCTTTTCATGTACTGACAGAGAAGCCCAGCTCTGGGTGGGCCTAAAACGAGCAACTCTACAGCACTTCAGACAAGCCTACTTCCTAAGTCTGGTCTTCCTTGAACCTGGTTGTGGGACCCTAACGGGGAAGCCGGCTGCTAGCTGTGCCCCAACCCCAACTCTTCCCAGAAGAAGTGAGATTTCTGGACACAGAAGGTTCCTCCGGCCGAGTTTCTCTTTACAAGGGACTTTCCGAGTTGAAGTGCTAAGCACGTTGTCTGGACCTAACAGAGCCTCTCAAAAGCCAAGTCCACAAAATTCCCATGTCATGAGGTGGGGTGGAGGGCAAACAGGCAAGGCATTTGGTTGTTTGGCTCTCTTAGAACTGACACTACAAAGTAAGTAGACCCTAGAAAACTCTTTGAGTGAGTCATCTTTTGTTTGTTTGTTTTGTTTTTCAAGACAGGGTTTCTTGAACTCACTGAGATCCTCCTGCCTCTGCATTCCAAGTGCTGGGACTAAAGGCATGCGCCACCACCGCTCAGCTGAGTGAGTGATTCATTTCCAGCAGGCCCGGCTGCAATTGTTCTTGTCCAATTCCCCTCCTGGCCCCAAGGTGTGGCAGGGCCCCACAGACAGAAGAGGGACACCAGAGTTCTGTTCTAAACTGCTTTATTGACCAGATGAGAGATCAGCTTCCAAACAGCCCATGCCCTTGCAGCCAACAGCGTTGTCCTGGGAGCATCATGGCCCAGCCCTTCCCCTTCCTCCCTCTGCTCCTGCCTGAGGACCTGGGAGCTAGTGAATGTCCCTAAGAGAAGGGTGGGGTGAAAGAGGCAGGGTCTGGGGGGTCTGGGTTGGAGGGGAGTGAGGACTGGAGGCAGAGGGAAAGACAGGTTACCTCTGCCTCCTACCACATTAGATCAACTATTAGGAATGGCTAGAACACAGCACAGAGAGAAACTGTCCATCCCAGCCACCAGACCCAGGGTTAGGACCAGAATTGGAGACTCCAAGATCTTGACCACTGATGAATATGAATGCATGCTTTTCATTAGGATCTCCCCTTCCCCATAAAACAGGGAACTTGATGTTAACCTAAGGAAATCAGGCAACCTCCAGACTCCACTCCAGGCCTGGGTGGTTCTCCATTCCTAATGGAACGATACCAGTTCCACATTCAAAGGCAAGAGCCCAGAGAAAGAGCTCCTTCCTATGGTCTACAAACCTGTCTGTACACCTCTCCACCTCCCATGGGGATACCCCCAGACTGAAATGCCTCGGGTTTATTCTGAGAGGGCACTCTCTGGGATCCAATAAACTGCAGTCTCCCCAGCCCATTCCTGGTCCCGCCTCCCTCCCTCCAGGTCTGAGGCTTGACTACAATGGGCTCCAAAGATTTGGGCTCAGATATCCTGATCAGTAGAGGATGGACATTCTGTTTGTGGGGGTGAAGTGTGGGGAGAGGGACCTGTTCTCTGTAAGTGGGTGACAGATGTCTCTTAAAGGTTGTGGTATCAAATGCCAGGCAGGAGGAAGCCCTTAGTGGGGTAGGAGCTCAGGCAGACCTCCTAAACCAAAAGAAGCCAGATACTCAAGTCCAACATTAGTGATGTGCACCAGGGCTGAGTGAGAGAAAGAATCTTGGAGGTGTCCAAGGCTTCTGGAAAGGGATTGATGACAAAAAAAAAAAAGCACAGGAGAAGGCAGGATATGCAGGCAGCAGTGGCCTCATTCTGAGTGAACCAAGGCACCAGCTCCTTGTCCAAAGCCAAAACCTTTGGGTCCAAAGTTTTTAGCATAGCATCCTGCAGAGAGAAGAGAAGGGTAAGGATGTGTTCCTGTTCCCATAGCAGTTCCTCCTGCCACTCCTACCTCCCCTTCTCCTAGCCTCAATAGTGAGGACCCAATGAAGTTTCCCCTTCATTGCAATAATGGAAGGAATCCTTTGCTGAAAAACACCGGTCAGGTAGGTATTAGGATCCTAGGCCTATGTCCTATGACCTTTGTCCTGTGACCCTTGTCCCTGCCCTATGTTCCTTCTGACTCTAGTCAAGTCCCATTCTCCCTCTGGTCTGGTTTCCCCACCTGTGTCATGAGATGCTCTATCTCTTGGAGCAAATGGCAAGGACTTGGTTCATTAGTGACATCATAGTCACTTGGTCTCCTGCCTCCTCCAGCCTTCTACTCTTCAGAGAGAAGTGGAACTACCCACCTTTGCAGTAGATCTCACCATCCTTGTCCGCCAGGGTGGTCGACTCAAGGCCTTTGCCACATTTGGCACACCGGAAGCAGGACTTATGCCAGGACTAGGTAAGAAAGGAAACAGCTAACATCACGGTTGTGGCTAAGGTTTTCCACCCTAGCCCACCAATAGCTTGCCATAGTAGACAGATATTTTGCAAGTCAGGTAGGGGTGGGGTAGCTGCTTGGAGAATGTGGCCCAGACACAGAAGAAATAGACCAGGGACCAAGCACGCACTAGTAGTATGCACCATGGCTCCTTGCTTGCACCATGGAAGGGGGTCACACCCCACCTGGGTAGCTGTACACCCCACAGGCTGCCAGGCAAGGCTTCTCCACACTATTTTGCCTATAGAATTGGTATGGCACTTCCACATGCTACTTGAACACCTGCCCTGCTGTCCTCCCCAGGACCTCTCTGTTTATCTTGCAGCGTGGACATGAGGACCTGATGTGGAAAGGGCTGGCACATGGCAGAACGGGCATTTATCACTGTTTCTCCTGGCCCGGCCCAGCCTCTGAAGTCATAGAACTCAGTGCCTCAGCTCAGCTCTCACAGAATGGTGTGGCCTTACTTCCTTTGCTAGCCAGATGCCAGAGTTAGATCTCCTGGACACTGGACATCATCCAAGAGCTCTTCATGTGCCCAAGGACAGCAGCAGTGATCCTCTGAGGGCTGGGATGGGGTCAACAAACGATCTTAATTCGTCAGTGCTCTGTGCAAACCTTTTATACACAGGCTACCACCCAGAGGACACCTCCAAATAAGCTCAGTATCTTTTTTCATTCACTCAACACTGAAAGGTACTCTTTGTTCCTTAATGATTCTTAAGGGGGCTTCTTCCTCCCTTCTCCTTTGAACTCAAATGTTTCTTATTCTGTACAATCTTTCTTTTTTAAAAATATTTATGTTATGTATATGGTGCTCTATTTGCAGGAACACCTGCATGCCAGAAGATCTGATGGTGGCTGTGAGCCACTATGTGGTTGCTGGGAATTAAACTCATGACCTCTGGAAGAGATGTCAATGGTCTTAACTGCTGAGTTATCTCTCCAGCCCTCCCCTACACCCCCTCCACGCCACTCAGTACAGTCTTAACTTTATCCTATGCCATGGAAATAAGGATTCCTGGATGTTTATTTAATAATTTCCTACTCCCATGGGCAAAGGTGAAAATTTGAATTGTGATATTCACATCTTTTTTCCTCCCTTTTGGGAGTGCAGTCTGGGATTACAGGCATGTGTGGCCACGACTGACTCCTGTCTTCATGACATTGAAGGCATAACTTTGCCCATTATACATGCATTACTTAATGTAATCTTAAAATCATTTTGTTCGTCAGGGACCATCATGGTTTCAGTTCATAGAGGCTCACATTATAACTGTTGCTTAGTGTGGGAACACAAGACCTTGAGCAGAGACCCACTTCCCCTTCTGCCTGGGAGTAGGCAGCTGTAAGACAATGTTTACTAAAAACATGTTTACTAAAAACAATACAATGCCTGGGGGCATTAAGTTCCTGGAAAAGGCCTGCCCACAGAAACCACCCTGACCTCGACCTTGTCCAAAGACTAACCACCTCTTCTGCCACGCCCAGATCAGTTTCTGGGGTCAGAGCAGAACCAGCCAGGGTGGAGGAGAGAGCAGAAGCTTCTCTGGTGGGAGCCTTTCTTAGGAAGTTTTCTTGAACCTTTTTGGGGCCTGCTTAAAGTTTTTTTTTTTTTTTTTTTTTTTTTTTGGTTTTTCGAGACAGGGTTTCTCTGTGTTGTTTTGGAGCCTGTCCTGGAACTCACTCGGTAGACCAGGCTGGTCTCGAACTCACAGTGATCCGCCTGTCTCTGCCTCCCGAGTGCTGGGATTAAAGGCGTGCGCCACCAACGCCCGGCGCTTAAAGTTTTCTTTACATCGTTGAACAAGTCTCTGTGTTGTCAATCCCCGACACCCTCTGCACGTTCTCGGACACAGGCCGCGCAGCAGACGCGACAGCTTAGGAAGGCTGAACTGGTCCCAGTGCACATGAGTAAATGGTAAAGCCAGGATTCAAGCAGGTTGCCTAGGGCTGGTGCAGTTCATCGACCTATTGGGATTAACAACACTTGCTGTCTTTGCAAATGTTTTCAAAGGGGTTAAGCGACCCACAGTAAAAAGCAGGACCTCAGAGTCAGGCACACCTGACTGAGCTTCTGGCTCGATTTTCTTCTTCTTCTTCTTCTTCTTCTTCTTCTTCTTCTTCTTCTTCTTCTTCTTCTTCTTCTTCTTCTTCTTCCTCCTCCTCCTCCTCCTCCTCCTCCTCCTCCTCCTCCTCCTCCTCCTCCTCCTCCTCCTCCTCCTCCTCCTCCTCCTCCTCCTCCTCCTCCTCCTCCTCCTCCTCCTCCTCCTCCTCCTCCTCCTCCTCCTCCTCCTCCTCCTCCTCCTCCTCCTCCTCCTCCTTCTTCGTTTGTTTGTTTTTGTTTTTCGAGACTGGGTTTCTCTGTGGCTTTGGAGACTGTCCTGGAACTAGCTCTTATAGACCAGGCTGGTCTCGAGCTCACAAAGATCCGCCTGTCTCTGCCTCCCGAGTGCTGGGATTAAAGGAGTGCGCCACCAACGCCCGGCTTCTGGCTCGCTTTCTAGCTAGACAATATGAGTAGATCATTCATTCCTGATTTTTGTTTTGTTTTGGGTTTTTGGTCCTGTGTGATGGAGATAATTCCGACAGCAATGAAGGGACTATGGTCCAGATTTGACCCGTGTTAGTTACCATTCCATCACTCCTGAAACCCATTCCTCAAGATCAAAGGGTGTTCAAAGCCATGGCCCGAAACAAAAGGAGCTGTCCATGGGCTCTAGGCGCCATGAATTCATTGGCTTGCTGTATGATCATGGTCAAGTCACTCATCCAGCCCAGACCTCAGGTGAGGTCCGGAACTCCTTCCTTGAGGGACATGTGCTGTGTTCTGCTGACTGTTAGTCTAAGACCGCAAACCCCGGGCTCTCCTGCTCTTTCCCACCAAGGCCTGAACACCAAGGAAATGATGGCTGGGCTGTTCGGACAGTTGGTTGGCTAGGGTGATCCTCATTGGGCACTACTGACTAACATGGGGAGGGCAGGCATGGCAACATAAGTAGCATGGGAAAAAACCTTCCAGCAGGCTAACATGGTTACATGGGTGGGTTTCAGGTAGAACACATTCCATGAAACAAAAAATGTTTATTTCCAGATGGTTTGTGAATGTTTCTGGAACCAAAACTGTGAATCTTCCTCCTAGAAACAGATACTCCCTTAGAAAACCCGGCCATGTAATCTTAGGGTGTGGGCCCTTCAACAGCCATCTATCTATAACCTTAGCCTCGAGCCCTCAACACTAGAGTACCAGATCCTGGGAGCCTATGTACCCATCTTAGCAATGCTCTACAAGCTGACTAAAGACAATCCGCAACACTGGGGCTGGTACAGTTTGTGGGTTAGGGGAGCCCCTGGGGCCTGGGACAAGCAACCCACAAGGACAAGGGCTCTCAGTTTCTGGAAGGAAGCAAAGCCCAGTGCTCGGGCTGCCCTGAGCTCTGTAATGCAGAAGTGCACCTCCCTCCTGTTTTCCTCATGCCCAGTAGCGACTTACCTTCCCAGCACCAATCACTTTCTCTGCAGCATAGACTGCCTGGCTGCATCGGGGACAGCGCTCAGAGCCACCAATCTTCTGGGCAAACTTGGATGCGTTGGGATTGGTAGTAGGCCTGTGCCCGGGGGCTCTACATGCAGAAGTACATGTGGTGAGATGACAGTCATTGCAGGGGAAGAACCCTTTTGCCTCTTGCCAGGGACAGGGCCAACCAAAGCTAAAGTCACCATGGCCTCTGAAATCCCAAAGCGCAGCATAATATCAAAACAGCACATTTTCCTCGTCACCTAGTTAGAGGCCCGCCCCAGGATCATTTAACACATCATTTGCTAAGAATCCCCCTCAGCCCCTCATTTCTGCAGCTGGTCTATTATTAGACTCTTTCCAGGAGAAATCTGCTGACAGACCAGTCCCATGGGGCAATGACCTTGGCTAACATTCACCAAGTCTTCATCATCCCATCCACTTCCCCACTGCTGACCCCCCAGGGTGCCAGCCACCCTCTGTCAGCAGGTCAGAGGCAAGAGATGACGGAGGGTGAGGAGTCCCAGGAAAGGAAACTACTTCCCCTTGGCAGGGGTGAAGGGTGGTGGGGCTGTGACACAACTCTGGGCTTTCGATTATAAAATGGAGAAACTGAGCTATATAACTCTTGGGGCCCCTTCCGGCTCTGACACTTGCTCCAAGCAGCATTCCTACTTGGTCCTCAGCTGCCACAAACACCCCACAAAGTCAGCTGCTGTGTGACCTTTCATTTATTTTTATTGTTATTTGTTTGATTTTGGTGTGTGTGTGTGTGCGCGCGCGCGCGCGCGCTCCTTTGTGTGTGTGTTCATGAGTGTGTCCATATGAGGTGAACATGCATATGTATGTTCATATATGTGGAAGCCAGAGGTCAACAGTAGGTTTCCTCTTTAATCATTGTACCTTTTTTTTTTCCTTAAAGACAGACTCCCAATGATTTAGCTACACCAGCTGACCAGCAAGTCCCAGGTATCCACCAATCAACACCGGGGCTATAGGTACACATTGCCAGTACCCAGCTTTTACATGGGTGTCTGGGGTTAAACTCAGGTCCTCATGTTTATGTGGTGAGGACTTTACCAACTGAGACATTTCTCCCCAGCCTGGTTTGTTTTTGCTCTTTTTATCACAATCTCTATTTGTAGCAAGATCTTTCAGGTTCAGTCTCCCTAGGATGACAGGTAGGGACCACCATGTACAGCTTTCCCTTTTAAATCAAGGGCTTCCCAGAACCTCCCCTGCGCCCCCTCTGCTTAACCAAAAGTGGTTCATTGGTGTCCACCTCAAGAGCAGGTGATAACTCAAGAAAAGGTAGAGAGATGCACTCACTCCTCATGCTTGATGCCCAGAGACTCCCCCTTGTCCGTGCTCAGTGTGCCTGCGCCCTGTCCATAGCCATAGCCTTTTGGCCCATACTTCTTGCCGTAGCATGACTTGCAATAGATCTCTTCTCCATGCACGGCCACAGTGGTACTGTCCAGATTCTTCTTGCAGACCACTGGGGAGGAGACAGGAATGGTGAGAAGCAGCTCCCAGACCTCCCAGGGCTTATGCAATAAGGGAGACCAGCAGTGTGACCAGTGGGCTGACTTCCGGGAAGCTAGGAGTATTTCCCTCAGACCTCTGTACCCTGGTACCTACCCAAGTCTCACTGACCCCACGTTCAGAAGCCAGAGCCGAGGGTAAGATCAGATGGAGTTTTACATTCTGCTAATACAGAGATCACGTGCCCCAGCAGGAAAGGGAACAGAAGGGTAGGGAGGAGAGCAGGGTTTTGCTGCCTCCCGCAGTGGCGTTGCAAGAACACATCTGGGTGTGTGGTTGCAGCTGGGGCGGGTGTGCAGGTGAAGAGATACACCCCGAAGAGAAATGGAACATGCAAGTCATGGTAATCAGAGCTCAACTTGCAATTTTGTCTTAAAAGTCACTGGCCCACAGGGAGAAGAGGGGCTGCACCCAAGGGAAGCAGGTCCTGAGTCACAGGGTGGGAGAAGAAGGGACACGGTGAGCTGGAGGCCTGCTACCCTTCTCTGCTACTCTCTCGGGAGCTGTGTCAGATACCCAGTATACAAGGGGACAGTCTGGCCTCGGGTCCCAGCTCTCCATTCCATATGGGTGGCTGGAATAAACTGTTTTGCCTTTCCAGGCTCGGTGTCCTGGTTTATGAGTGGGGATAACCACGTCTACCCTAAAAGGTAGTCAGGACCGTCAAGGGACATCTTAGATGTGACAGACTTACTCAGCACCCTGTGCACAAAGGTTCATAATAAATGTCACCCACTCTTTCTAGCATTGCACACAGGTGGTAGCAAGGGAGACAGAGCACCTAATTCCATCTTCCTACCTGCTTCTCCCAAGAGACTCAACTTAATATTCCCAAAATACTGGAATTGAGTCATCGTAAATACCCAAAATACCCCCTCTGAAGCTGGAAGCCTACCGACACCTCAGCGCCCCGGCAATGGCCGTTCTCTTGCCTTTAACGGTCTAGCCCTCCTCCAGTCCTCTTTGAGCCCAGCTTGAGGACTTCAGACTAAATAAGGACCCTCGTGTCCAGCACTTGAGATCCCTACCTCATTCCAGCCCTCTCAGCCACCCAAATATGGACCCTCCCACCACCTCCCCTGGGGCCTGGCTCTGGGAAGAACACTAAGGCAGGGAACAACAGGCCAAGGCTCCAACATTCCCTTCTAGGGTGGGAAGTCAGGAACCAGCCTGGCCGGAACTGTTTCCCTTAGGCCTACTTTAAACTGGGAATTCCAAAATGAGAGATAAGAGCCCAAGGAGGAAAAGGCCTTTTTTGCAGTTGTCTCTGGCAAAGGACGACCGGGGTCTTGACTCTGGAGACACCAGGCCCTACAAGACCACACCCTATAGATGGCTCCCCTGTGTGCTAGTCAAGACCTCCTGTTTCTTTCTTCATTACCTTGGTTTTCTCAGTGGTACAGTCTTGCTTACTGTAACTCCAACATAGCCTCCTCCCCCTCCACCCTAGTGATAATAGTAGGCGACTCAGCTCACTTGTGGGTGTGTCCCCCCTCCCCCTGCGTACCCCCAGCAAAAGCTTTGCCAACAGAAATTCTGAATATATTCTTCATTCAAGGAATACCTGAATAAATGTCTTTTAAATCAGGTTAAGCAAAACAGAAACCCCTAGATTAGTCTGTGCATTTTTTCAGAAACTGTTTCCAGATATTACCTGGCTCTGTGGGGCCTTGTGATGCTCTTTGGGAATATGGAAAAGAGGTACCCACTCACCACACCTGAAAATGGAAAGTAACCCTGCTTCTGGAAGGAAAACCAAAACCCACAAAAACCCGCTCAGGGTCACAGGGTCTTCCAGAAGCAAGGCCAGGCCAGATTCCAGCTCCGATTTCCAGTAGTGGTTTTCCACCAGGCTATGGCTCTTCCAGAGGCAGAAAGTAAAAACTGACAGCCTGGGGGGGGGGGTCAGAGAGGTTTCTCCAAGTTTCCCTTGTGCTCAGACTCTGGGGGACAGCTTAGGGCCCACCAGCAGGCTTCGGTAAGACAAATGGAACTTTCTTGTCTACAGAATGGCTGCTCAGCTCAGCTCACTCCAGAAAGGAGCTGGCTGCAACTCAGAGTTGGGCACACCATCTCAAGAAAGGCTCCTATTGCGCCTGAACTCAATCTATCACCCACTTGCAGTCTAGTGGGAAGAGCCCTCTCTACTGAATTGAGGGGGCAGAGTGGAGATGAGGCAGACTCACTGCAGGTCTGCCTCTCTGCCTCAGGCCAAACCCAGGAAGATGTGGTCCCTCTTATCTTTCCTATTGCACCATCCCAGCTTCCTCAAACTTATCCTAACCCTCCAGAAAAGTGTTTACGGTGACAAACTGAGTTGAATACACCGCCAAGGATTAGAATTAGCAGGCCTCTTTTAAGGACCTGTCCTAGGTTAACTAACACAATGGCTCCAAGTGCCACCCAGAACCTGCTGGCCTTTGCCGAGGAGGAAAAGCCCTTTGAGTCTATGGGTTACCATGAATACCATGACTGGAAGGGGACCACGCTCCTCTCGTTCCTGACAAAGTCATGTGCCCCGCTGTTCAGGGGTGCTAGGGATAAGACAGTGGGGGATAACTTCCTAACACGCCTGGACAGCACAGGGCTGGGGCAGACACTTGAGAACTGCACAGGCCCGAGATGCCACAGACACACACAACCATCCCCTAGACTCCGGACCTGCAGTGACAGCTGCATAGCACCCCTCCTCCCCAACCCCGATACTCTGCAATTGCTGCTAATCCCTGACACCCCCTCCCACCCTGCTCCAGGTCCTGCTCCTTCCTTCCACCACCCCCTGAATTCCAGACCTCCATCCACGCCTCACCAGAAGCTAGTCCTCTGCATCAGGACGTCAGCAGGCGCGCTGGACACAGCTGCAGCTGGTCCTTTTTAGTCCGTGATTAAGCAACATTTGAGAGCAGAGAGGGGCCTTGCAGACCCACAAGTCCAGACCCCCTTCCTAGCTGGCACCAAGCTGTCTCTTATTCCCTCTGGGAGCAGGGGGCACGGGTGGGGGGGATTGAAAACCCCTCATGATGAGCTGCTAAGGACCAGCTGCTTCTGTCTGCAGCCTCCTCGGTAGGCTGGGAGCCAGCAGAGCTCCACAGAAGCTTGTCATCTCCTCATTTATCACATGTGCCCTGGGACTGGCGCCCCAGGCCTGCTGTGCAGTGCGAGGACCCTGCTGGCCCGTGCAGGGTGGCTTCAGGCTGGCCTGCCCAGTAACAGGTAGAGGTATAACTATCAGGTGAGCATGTACCACGAGTGCCAGCTGGATCCCACTCCAGATCAAACCAGGGGTGGGGAGGGGCGTGCAGAGTTCCTGACTGATCTCACAGGGCAGGGTGTCCTGGACCTCATTTCCTGGACCTCTCAGGTGGGCTGGGATGTCATTCCCCCAAGTGTTCCACCTCCCTTCTGCTGAGCTCTTATCAATGAGCATGGGTGAGTTTGTGTATTTATTGAACACCCATCCTTCTTGAAGTGCTTCCTCTTTTTTTTTCCAACTCTCATTTCAGTTCTCGCAGTTAACCCTATGCAGTATTGAATTTGTCCATCGTCACGCAAACAATACGAAGTAAGTTGCAATCCTAGCCCTAATCAGATTGGCGTTGACATCCTAATGCCTCCCAGGAAACAGCTGGTAGGGTTGGTTCTCTCTCTAACGCAAACTTCTGCTCTGACCACAAAGTGCAAATCATTTAGGAATTGAGGAGAGGCTTCTCCAAGTCACCACCTTCAGCACACACCCCCTGACCCAGGAGCCAGCCAAGGCAGCATCAGCTGTGGTTCTGGGCTACGCTGACCTAGCTCTGCTGCTGTGTCTAGTGCATGGTTCTCTATATCAGAGTTGCCACAGCAGCTCACAAGGGATCATTGGGAGAGGCAGCAATGAGCTTGGAGCCCTCCTTCCCTCCATACAGAGTGAGGGGGAATGCAAGTGAAAACTCCGCTGAGAGGAGGCTGAGCCAGTAACAGATTTAGTTTCCTCCTCTCTGACCTTCACCACAGGGTTGTGACCTGTGACCTTCACCACAGGGTTGTGACCTCTGACCTTCACCACAGGGTTGTGACCTCTGACTTTCACCACAGGGTTGTGACCTGTGATCTTCACCACAGGGTTGTGACCTGTGACCTTCACCATAGGGTTGTGACCGCTGACTTCACCATAGGGTTGCGACCGCTGACCTTCATCGTAAGGTTGCGGCCTCTCTTACCTAACAAGGTGTAACTTGAAGGCTAGTGAGACTTTGGGTTGAGACCAACTTTCTCAGAAACGATAGGATAGTGTGACAGGAACAAAGAGTGGAAAGTTTTCCTCAGTGAGCCTTTCCAGCTTGGCTCTCAACCCTGCCCCACCCCCACCAGCACCGGCCAGTTCGCCCCTCAGAAGACAGCTTCCAAGGGAACAAAGAGGCCCTTAAGGGTTTCCCTCCCCGGCTGCACTTCAGCCAAATGTCAGGCTCCCTGGGGTGCCACAGGCCGAGCTTGTGGGGACAGGCCTGTCCAGGCCCCCTGGCAGCACAGCAGGCCCGGGCAATACTCACTGCAGAGGAAGCAGGATTTATGGAAGCTGCTGCCCTCGCACTGGACCTCCTCAGCAAAGTAGACGGTCTTCTGGCACACCCCACATTTCTTGCCTCCTCCCCAGTTTGGCATTCTGAAAAAGAATGGAGAAATGAGAATGAGGGTTACATAGACAGAAGAAAACACACTGCCCAGGGCAGGTGGCCCAGGGGATGACCAGCCTGAGAGTGGCTTGTTCTCAAGACCGTTCATTCTCCAGCTGCTGCTGCAAGCATTCGGCAGGGGAGGCCCCTCCTCCTACTTCATCCTATTCGCTGGGCTGCTGCAGCATGTTGGCTCTATGCTTAGCACCCTACACAATAAGATCATAAGATCTTACACCAGGCGGTGGTGGCGCACACCTTTAATCCCAGCACTCGGGAGGCAGAGGCAGGCAGATCTCTGTGAGTTCGAGGCCAGCCTGGTCTGCAGAGCGAGTTCCAGGACAGCCTCCAAAACAATACAGAGAAACCCTGGCTCCAAAAACCAAAAAAGAAAAAGATGCAAGGTTTACAAAGAGCATGCAGGAGCAGCGCGATCGAGCTAACCGGTGGCAGGTGTTACCACAGCGCATCAGAGAATGGCTCCAGAGGGGCAGATCAAGCAGGGCTTGTAAATCTCAAACCAGGGCAAAGGTCACATGTAGGCAAGGGATGAGCATACGGGTCGGAAGGAAAGTACCCCGAGGGGGAGGGCAGAAGGAAAGTACCCTGAGGGAAGGAACATGGAGGTCTAAGTTCTTACAGTGACAGGAGCGGGTGAGGCATGGTCGCCTGGGAGAGTGTTAAAGCTCTAGGCAATGTTCTTCCGCTTGACCCACGGGAGCCTCCTTCCTAAAAGTTATTCCTTGAACCACACACATAGGCATTTTACATTCTCTCGTACACAGGATAGGTGGTGGGGAAAGGGTTAAGTTGGGTACAGTGATCCATGCCTATGATGCCAGCATTTAAAGGCTGAGACCATTGGAGGCCAGACGGAGCCATATAAAGAACTTGTCTCAAAAACAAGCTAGATGTGGTAGAGGAGGCTGTAGCCCCAGCACTCTGGAGTCAGAGGCAGGAGGACTATAAATTCAAGGTCATCTTTGGATACAACGTGGGTTTGAAGCTAGTCTGCGCTGCATGAGACTGCATCTCATAAAAAGAAAAACAAACAAAAGGTTTAAAACAACCCAAGAGATGGGCACACAGGGCGCTGTCCCCTAGCACTACAAAGCCAGACCACCTGCCTGTGCCTGCCGAGTGCTGGAAGTAAGGAAAGGCATTGGCCCAGCCTAGGACTCTGACAGTGACTCCTGCAGACGGTTGGGCCGATGTGGAAGATGTTCTAGGTGTTGGTTCTGAGCTGTAGTCCTGATGCCAGACTTTTCGGTCCCGGTTTGATCCTGCCACTCACTCGCTGTGTGACCCTGGGCAAGGGACTTGGACTTCACAGACCTTGACTTCTGCATCTTGGAAGTGGGGCTGAAAATAAAAGTTCTTAATAGGCTATTTCTGGGGATTGGAGGAAGTATGGGGTGTCAAACACCCAGCACACACTCAGTGCTTCATAATTAGTAAAACACAAGCCAGAGGCTGTAGGACAGCTGATGTCACGTGCCAGTGGCACAGGGGGTGCGTGTCGCGGGGATGCAGAGGCATAGATGTCCTTCAGCTGATGTGTCATTGGGTCCCCACACCCTGAATAGTGCCTGACACACAGCACACACATGGTGTCCAATGTGCAGCTGAGGAATGGGTGAACTCAAGGCCCCGATGAGTCCAGGTCCTGTTCCGTTGTATCTCTGAAGCACCCGGGACCTAGAAGTGGTATCCAGTAAACATGTGCAGACTGAGAAGCCAACCTAAGTAGGGATAGTGCTGGTGATGCTGACTCCCTGGTTACGGAGACCAACCACATCCAAAGGAGCGAAGTGTGTGGGAGCAGAAGAGAGAGGTGCATTTTCACCTGAAAGTTGGGGTTCCGTCTGGTCCCAGTCTCCTGCATTCTTACCTGCCTATGGTCACCTCCTTGCAGAGGCTCCCACATATCTGTGGCCCTGCCTTTCTCCCTAGTCTAGCCCCACCTAATTTCAGATTAGTTTCTCTAGGCCCACCCGCAGGTGCCTCCATTTGCGAATGAGCCATCCGAACTCACAGCCTGCTATCAACCGTCCTGATTCTCCGTTTTGCTTGTGGTGACATCACCAACCTCTGTGTTTGTAAATGAACAAAGATGGGGCTCTTCACTTGGCCTGTGAGTCCCTCTCCGCTCCCCTCTACTCACTTCTTATCACGGTGCTGTATACCAAGCCCCTTAGATTCCACTGGCCCTACAGCACCTCCCCCTGCTCCTCCCCCGCTCCTCCACCTGCCTGGTTGCCTTCCTTCACCCAGCAGCCCGGGCCACCCCTGGAGGAGTATGTCTGCTACAGTCATTAGTCCCATTTTATTTGTTTGGTTTTGTTTTTCTAGACAGGGTTTTTCTGTGGCTTTGGAGGCTGTCCTGGAACTAGCTCTTGTAGACCAGGCTGGTCTCAAACTCACAGAGATCCGCCTGCCTCTGCTTCCCGAGTGCTGGGACTAAAGGTGTGTACCACCACCACCCGGCTTTTTGTTTTGTTTTGCTTTTTGTTTTATTCTTTGTCATTAGTCCCATTTTAAGTCATGACGTGTGACTTGGGCCTAACCTAGTCAGCCAAAGTTATTGTTTAGTTATCTGCAAGATAAGAATTCCTGAGGGCTCTGGAAGAGAAAGTTATCCTGTCTCCTGAGAGTTTCTTGGGAATAGGTGCCCTCCAGTGGAGTCTTGGATGATGTCATTGAATAGCCAGCTTAAGCCAAACCTATAGCTCAATGTGCTCCTGATACTAGTTATACAAATAACCAACTCTGCATTGCTGAAGCCACTTGGCACTCACATGACTGGTGTTCAGACTGGCCCTGACATCCCCTAGCCCATCCCCACCCAGCAGCTCCTAGCTTCTCGCAGGGCAGCACCCCTCACCAGAAACCAAGGGTGCCCCTGCCACCAGAAGTCAGAACTGCTCCTGGCCTTGGCAGATCTCAGCCTGCCCCGGCTGGTTCCTCTCACCTCACAGACCGGAAGCTGTCAATTTAGCTCTTGTTCAACCCTCTGAGCGCCAGCTCAACCTACCATGAAGAAAGCTTCAGGCCACGCCTTTGTGAAGAGCTGGGAGGATTTTGGTGAAGCTGAGGGCAGAGGCTGGGTGTACTGTCCTCGCAGAGACTATCTGGGGAGACTGTCTCCTCTGCACACATCTACCTTCCTTCATCTGGGTTCAGGACTACCTTGGCTCCACAGGCTCACGCATGCATCTTGAGGCAGCTTTCTCTACCTGCCGGTGACCTCTCTGCTTCCTCAGATAACCTTGGGGCCACTCCCCATCTCAACCTCTCATGACCCCTTCAACCCCTGTCTGTCCTGAGGACTCCAGGGCTTAACTGCACTAGCTGAACGAGGACTCAGAACGGCAAACCCAAGTAAGAGAAGGGTAATTCAGCAAGAACAGTACATACATCACTGTCTAATTGCCAGCCATCTCCCCTCCTTCCTTTCTCTGGGAACCCAAGTTCTGCTCAGGCAGCTATCCTCTAAGAAATGAAGAATAGATGCCCAGGTTGCAGATAAGGAAAGCCAGGTTCAGAGAGGTTGAGCAACCTGTTTATAGCACCACAGCTATAGGAGGCAGAACTGGATTCTAAGGAAGGTCCACATATTTCTGTCCAGGGACCCCAGTCATCAAGCTGTGGGCAGAGCCTGTTTAAGGTGGCTGCGTAGGGTGGGCATGCGGTTCATCAAGACAGGGTCTCCTCTTTGACCTTCCTGTGCAACCCCCTAAAGCAACAGGAGACACACTTGTGTCCCTAGGGACACCCCTAAGGGAGGAACAAACAGTCCCTTAGCCACGCGGTAGGAAGCTGTTCCAAGCAGTGTTTTGTTCAGCCATAAAGTCTTTCCCCCACTGGGGAAGACCCACAGCTCTGAACAGGCGTCCCCTTGTTCTCCTTGGCCCTGTGTCAGGGGCTTTATCCAGCAGGGCTCCAGGGAATCAGGAACATGGGGGGAGGGGTGAAAGCCGAGGACCCATCAGAACAGGAGGCCGGCTCAGGATGTCCCTTGGCTGGGTCATTCCTTGAGCTGGGAATCCCGTTGGGACCCCAGGCTTCAAGAGGGAGAGCAGAAACAATGCCACAGCCAGAAAGCATGCTCTACCCTCTCTGCCCAAATGATGAGCACTCAGGGGATCCTGAGTATGGGGAAGAGTCCCAGCTGGAGGGATCTGTTGGCTGCTACCTCCTTCCAGTGTGAGGTGTTGCAGGCGCCACACTCCACCTCCTCCTTTCTGCCCAGCCCCTCTTGTCAAAGCCAAATTCCGACTGGACTGCCGGGAAGCTGGATTGCCTTAAAAGGAAGGCTGTTTCTTAGTCTGCTCAGGGTTTACTAGTCTGCAGAGGGATGTGAGGTTTATTCTCAATTGCCTTCCCAATTCTGGGGGACAGAAGGCCTATGGGAGGCTGTGCCCCGTGCTAAGGAAATTGGAGCTGGGGTTAAAAAGTTCAGTGTACCTCCTCCTAGCTGAGTGGACACTTCTAGCTCTCAATGTCATTCCTTTAACCCTAAAATAACACTCCCCATATTATGATGATAAAATAAGAACATAAAAAAGGGATAGCATACTATAGAGATTATGCCTCTGGTTACTACCTACCCTTAGCCCAGATGTGGAGTCAGATGACTTACCTCCCTTCCTCCCTCCCTTCTCTGCTGATACATATCTGAAAGAAACAAGACTTGAAAATCAACACTCCAAGTAGGGAACGGAAACTCCTGACCTGTCTAGCTAATGAGTCTGTGATTATTTTAGTTTAGTTCCCCAGTTCCCTCTGCTACCTACCTACGATTTCCAGCAGGGAAGGTAGGAACCTGTGCCTTACATAAAGCTTTCTGGTATGTGGCTCTAGGCAGACAAATCATTGCTGCTGGGCAAAGTAGCACTTGGGTATAAATCAGCACTTGGGAAGCAGAGGCAGGAGGATTGCTTTTGAGAAGGCCTGCGTGGCCTACCTACCAAGCTCTAGGACATCTTAAGGCTTCACAACAAGACTATTTAAAACAGCAATGACTGGCTACAGTCTTCTATAATCACATTATCCTCACTGAGTTCATTCAGAAAGTCCCATTCCCTTTGGGACTTGCTGTCTCTGTTCCATTTGTCCTACTTAGCTGTCTTGATAATCTCACCTGAGAATAAAATCTGAATTTTCTGTGGTTGGGCATCCCCCATCAGCTGTTTACTTGAGATATTAAGATCCCCAGGGCTAGCTAGAGGTTGGAAGGCAGTGATGGTCCTCTTTAGACACGCTAATTCAAGTCTGCTGCTCTAACTCGTTGTCCCATTCCCAGCTATACAGAGGACCAGTCATAGAGGATGCAAGATGGCGACCCTTATAGCAGTAGAAGGGGTGGGCATGGGGTACATCAACAGAGGTGACAGATTCTGCTGGTCACCTTCCAGGTCAAATGTATCATCTGGGTTCTAAGCCTGCCAGCCACCTATGCTCACAGGAGGGACTCTCTCATCAAACACTTGACAAGCTACCTCACATCTTTCTCCAGTGGAAAAACCCCATCGCTCCTGCACCATAATCCCTTATGCCCTCCAGCAAAAGAGGGACTGTGACAGGCTCAGGGCACACATCCCCACCTTCTTGGTCCGGTAGAGACCTGTTAGGTGTTTGCTTGAGTAGAAATGAGCTGCTAGAAGTTACTTGAGCTCTTTGGAACCTGCCAGGTAGACAAGAGTGCTGTCATCTTTTCCAACCCTGCAGCTGTCTCTTCCACGCCCCCAAGCCCAGAGAACAGCCAGGGACAGAACCAGAGGGAAGGAGGGGCAAGCCCGGAGCCCATGGCGCTGGCATCTTCAAGGTGACACCTGAGAGCCCAAGGAGCAGACCTTCTCAGAAGACAAAGGTCCCTGGTACAAAGGAGGTACCCAACAATGAGCTCAATCTCAGCATTACAGGTCCCCCAGAAGTGACTTCATTAGACTTTTGCATATGGCTTATTTCTGAGAAGTCAGTCCTCACTGAAGTTGTCATTACCCTAGGTCCCATGCTCCCCAGGATGTGTCTATAACTGAGTGCTCCTGCTCACCCCTCCTCCAAGTTCAGAAATCTGATTGCCATGTGTGCAGATGGAAACAGGGATCCATGACTACTGCTGAGCTACATCCAGACCTAGATTTCCTAAAGTATTTCAAAACGAGCACAGGAAACCTTATAATTATGGTATGATCAAATCGAATTTGCTTTTGTCTGGGATGTCGAGAGCGGAGCCAGTTGTTTGTGCCATGTGTTGAATACAAAGGTCTGACTGCTTTTAATTAATTTTTAAAAGGGGGAAACAAAACACATCTCAAGAAGATCCATCCCACACACTCGAATGCACACACACACACACACACACACACACACACACACACACATAGGAAGAATACCCAGACCCCCTTGGGGTGGGGACCTCCTGTCTCGTCTGCTGGGCTACATTCCAGCTGTGAGCACTCTATTTCTTCCTCAGACTTTGGGAAGCCATGGAAATGCCGCAGAGTCTGGAAATACTAGCTGCCTTGTATTTTACACACTTTACCATACATGGGAATTACTCTACGCTGACGTCAGACAAATTCCTGGGGAGCTGCGTAGTCCAAGCCATGTCATTACCATACAAAACCCTGACAACTGGAAACAGTAGGTGAGGCTCCTGTCAGGGCTCAGGCTACCGCCTCTCATTCCTCAGGCAGCAGCTCTTAAGGGGTGGGGGTGGGGGGCTCTGACTGCCTCTTTTCCAGGACTTTTTAGAAATTTCTCCTGAAAACATGAATCCAAAACACAGACATATAACAAGTGTGATGAAAGTACATCTGGGAAGTGACTTGTGGGGCTCCCTGTACCTCAGCACCCAACAGTGTGAAAACCTAGAGATCAGGCGGTCTAACCACCAGCCCTTCCATGCTGCTGCCAGTGAAGCCCTGCCCGCCTTTAAATGACTGCCACCACAGAGCAGCTTGAAACACTGATGTCTCCAGGAGAGACCCCATTTCCTTAGGAGACCTAGAATGAGGAAAGTGAAGGATCAAGGACAACCAGCGGGCTTTCGGGGCAGCGGGCCTGTGTTTGAGCAGCAGCTCCTTGGGGACCAGCTGTAACTTGAGGCAGACCCTATCACCCACCGCTGAGTCTTTTCATCTGCAGAAGTAGCCAGCACCAGCTCCCTCCTCATAAGCAACAGCCAAGACAACACAGGCGAAGGGTTTAGCTTTGGCCGGCAAGCAGCAGGCACAGACACTTGCTTAGTGTACTCTTCAGGAAAGACCTGCACAATCAGTTTGGTGCCTCTAAGTATTTGCCAATATGCCTGTGTGCGCCAAAGAGCTGAATAGGGGAGGGGGACTTTGTGTCACTAGCATCTCTTGGGACTTAATGCATGCCTCCTTCAGGCTTCTAACAAGCCGGCTTTGCCCAATGAGCCCTGCTTGCTTAAATAAACTTTAGGAGCCCACCAGAAAGCATTTCCACCTAGCTTGCTTTCTCCACTAGGAAATCCACCATCAATAAAAACTTGTGAACACTATGGTCATGGAAAAACTAGTTGGTAATTATTCATGACAACACATATTCCATGTATTCACTTAGTATTTGATTGTTGACTGACTTTATTTTTTTGAGATAGAGCTCCAATATGTAGCCCAGGCTTGCCCCTAACTTGTGATCCTCCTACCGTCATCTCCCAAGTGCTAGGTTTGCAGATGTGTGCCACCGTAGCCAGATCCAGTCACCCAGTATTGACTTACCATCAGTCAAGTGCAAACATTGCTCTCTCTCAGTCTGTAACTGACCAGTGAGGACTGACCGGCCCTAGAGCCTAACTGTGAATTACAAAACAGAACACCTGGGCCAAGATGGCTGGCGCTAGGACAGACCAGAGGCAGACCTTCCTCACTTTCTTAGCAAGCTAGTCACAGAGCTTGAGACCCTGCCCTTCAGATTCTCTCCAGCATCCTCTGTAAGCTCTCAGCATCTGAGCTTTGGGGACAGTAGTCCCCTCCACCTCCTCAGGCACACCATATCTCACCACACCACACCCTCTGCAGGATAAACTTCCTTCCCTGTCTGGCTGTCCCTCCCCGGATATCCTTGCCAAGGCAAAGGGTCCCTGCGCAGTAGCGCCAAGCTGGATTCTCCAAGGGAGCCATAAACATTGGCTAGGGAGTGCTTAGGCCAGTCTCTCCCCAATAGAGTGGCCTGGGCTCCTAAGTAGAGGGCTGGGGGAGAGAATCAGAGGCATGAGGAAACTTTAGTGCCCGGTCCTGCAAGAAATTCCCACCCTAGCTCTGAAGTAATGGGCTGCTCGCAACTCCAGAACCCTGAAGCAAGAGGAAAGCAGGGAGCCACAGCTAGTGTGTGTGTGTGTGTGTGTGTGTGTGTGTGTGTGTGTGTGTGTGTGTGTGTGTGTCCGTCCCCACGTGCATAATATATGTTCCAAGTACTGGCCCAGAAGGGAAATGAGCTGTCTCTTGTCCAAGGTTATCTGTGTATTGTCAAATACAAGTCAAAACTCAGTCTGCTTGCCTGTCACATACCCTGTCACCAAGATTCCAGCGTATTTCTCATGTTCCACCAAAGGTAAGAGGACGCCCTGCATGCACCATGATGGTATCCCGGGGCAGCGCCCTCTCAGAGTGGGGAGGGGCTACCCATTCAGTCACCCAAGAAACCGGAAGTGGGTGGGTTGGCTCTGACTTCATGCAATTGCTTACAGTCTGGACCTCTACCTTGAAGGATCACATCGGTACAGGACCAGAAGCATGCAGAATATACCCAGGCCTGTGGCACTGGATGAAAACACCTGCCGGATAACAACTTGTTAGGTGGCACTGCCAACTTGCTTAAATGTGCTCACTCTCTGGAGCCCTCTCTGCTCCCCAGCTTTGAAGAAACATTCACTCTTGGTTCCTTGAGATCTCAGTATCCAGTCCTCACCTAGCACCAAGACTTGAGCAGGGAGGTGCATGAGTCTGCTTCCATCTGTTTCTTTCGGGAGGGGGAAAAGAAAACCCATAACTGTACCCTATGGCCACCAAGCCAGATGCTGCTCTTCCCCGCTAGCGGGCACTTTCTCCCAGGAAAAGAGAGTGAGGGAAGGGGTGGCACGGATGTCCTCATCCCTCAGCCTTACAATGACTGTCAGTGGCCCACAGAATCACCGTTTGTTCTGCGGGACCTGCAGGCGGTGGGGGGAGCCGGGTTACCCTGGGTCTAAGGCACGTGAAAGACAGCTGCCCTGGAAGTTCCGGAATGGGAATAGACCCAGGGTTTTCTGGAAAGGGAAGCACTGACAGGCTAACTAAGGCCATATCTCACCACCTTCCTTCTGAAGTCACTTTTCCTACAAACTTTTCTAGCAAGCGACAGGGCTGCGGCAAGCTATGAAAGACCATTAGGCGCAGGGTGCGTCCCAGGCACTCGGCTGGCGGGCAGCTGCGGGGACCGAGGCGGGCGATGCGGGGGCGCACTCACCTGGCAGCTGCTGGAGGTACACGGGTGACAGCACTCCGGGAAGCGGTGACTGGCTGCGCCCGGCTGCGCGCCGTTTTGTTTCCCTACTCCGGAAGGCGTTTCCCGCGCCACGCCAACCAGTAGGCTTTGCACACTGCACCACAACAGGGCTGATGTCACAGCGCAAAACCCGGGGAAGCTGTCCCCTCCCCCAGAGCCCGGAGCCCGGGCGTGGCCCGAGCCCTAGCTGCCGGCTTCTCTGTGCACCCTGCGGCGGTCTGGGAGGGGGGCTGTCTTACTTAGGGGCGGGGAGCGGAGTTTAGGGGTTCCTGATCTGCCACGTGGAAAAGTGGAGAGGTACCCTGAGAGATCAAACCAGAGATAAACTTGGGTCCCCTAGGGAAGACAGCAAGGGTCCTTAAATCTTCATGTCCTGATGGCTCGCCAGAGTAAGACAAGCAAGTGTGGTTCTGCTTCTTCCAGTGATTGACTTTCTGCTAGACAGCTGGCTTGAGGTTCATCTGTAAACGGAGAATGTGGCACCGAGTGGTGGGGATAAGAGCAGGGGCTTTTTGCTGCGCCTCCCACCTCTAGCTCCGGGCTCCTGTTCTCTGGCTTTCCCCATCTCTCCTAAGCACAAGAGATCATTCTACCAGCCCCAGGAGCATCAGCTGCTGAGTGGACCTTTCTCTGGGCTCCTAGCTTAGAGTAGTGTGACAGACACAGGGTCAGGCCACCGGAAGCTGCCTCTGGGGTGGTGACCAATAGGTGTTACCGGTCCAACAGAGTGCCTGCCCGGAAACCTAACGCTGGAGGTGGGCTGCTGCTCTTGGACCCAGTGGCCGGCAGGAAGCAGAGCAAGTCTTTTTTTTTTTTTTTTTTTTTTTTTTTTGGTTTTTCGAGACAGGGTTTCTCTATGGCTTGGAGGCTGTCCTGGAACTAGCTCTTGTAGACCAGGCTGGTCTCGAACTCACAGAGATCCTCCTGCCTCTGCCTTCTGAGTGCTGGGATTAAAGGCATGCGCCACCACCGCCCCGCCAGAGCAAGTCTTAAAGGAAGGTCTGTTTTCCTTAGTGGTACAGACAGCTCCAAGCAAGAAACATACTTTCCTTGGGACTAACTACATATAGGATCTGCAAGAAAAACTGTGTCCCCGGTAACAGAAGAAAGTGGGAAACTGTTACGTTTCGTAGGATAATTATTATTATTATTTGTTGTGTTTTGCAAATTGTTTTGTTTTGAGATAGAGTCTCACTGTATAACCCTGGCTGGCCTGGAATTCACTATGTAGACGGGGGTGGCCTTGAACTCACAGAGATTCCCCTGCCTCTGCTTCCCAAGTGCTAGGATCAAAGTACCAGTTGTTGTTTCTAATACAAAGGGACTTGGGGACTGGGCTTGTAGGTAAATTACATTATTCTTATCAAGTGCAGACTGTGTTGGGAAATACGCCATACTCAGATTTCAGTGTGACTTCACGTGCTGTGTGCCTACGCCTGTTTGGACCTTTCTGCTGCCTCCAGCCATCTACAGTAGTCTCAGAGGAAATTCCTATGGTGTTAATTGGGGACAGTCAGGTTTGTTAGCAGCCGCCCTCTGCCATCCCATCTCATGTTAGGTACGACTTGCTGTATCTTTTACCCTGTATCTCGAGGGCTCAGACCCTCATGGGCCTTATTTAAAGCCCTGGGGCCTGGCTCTGTGGCTTTGTAAACCCAGCTCTCTGGGAAGCTGACACAAGAAGAACACAAGCTCAAGACCTGCCTGGGCTACAGAGTTGTTGGAAGGCCAGCCTGAGTGACTTCACGTGGCCTTGTCTCAAAATAAAAAGCAGGGCCAGTGAGATGGCTCAGTTAGTAAAAAGGCTTGCGGCCTGAGTTTGATGCCCCAAACCCACAGTAGAAGGAAAGAACTAACCCCCAAAAGTTGTCCTCAGACCTCCACCCACACCCCATAACTCCTGAAGGCCTACCTACTCCCCAGCCCCAAACACCACACACACACACACACACACACACACACACAGAGAGTCATAATAAGAGAAGTAATAATCGTAAGATTATAATTCAAAGTAAAAAGCGGGCTGTGGAGAGAGCACATGTGCAGTATGTACAAGCAAGGTCAGGGTTCATTCCCCAGTGTTACAAATAAGTCTCACCTGAAGAACCTCCTCCATCAGATGGGCCTGTGAGCGTATCCGTGGAGAGTTTTCTTGATTGCTAGCTATAGACTGATTAGGAAGGCATGGCCCACTGAGGGCAGTCAGGCTGTATTAAAAAGATAGCTGAGCCAGGTGTGTTGGCTACAAGTGTGGTGGCGCGCACCTTCAGTCCTAGCACTTGGGAGGTAGAGGCAGGCAGATCTCTGAGTCTGAAATCAGCTTGGTCTATAAGAAAGTTCCAAGGTAGCCAGGGCTACACAGAGAAACCCTGTCTTGAAAAACCAAAATCAATCAATCAGTCAATAAGTGAATACATAAATAACTATAATAATAATAGAGCTAGCTGAGCATGAGCCCAAAATGGAGCCAGTGGGCAGCATTTTTGTGTGGTTTTTGCTTGAGTTCCTGCCCAGACTTCCCTCCGTGATAGAATGTTCCCTGGAAGTGTAAGCTAAATAAACCCTTTCCTCCTCAAGATCATGGTGTTTATCATAGCAACAACAACAACAATAAAAACCCAGACTAGGACGATTTCCAAAACTGTCTGTTTCTTGCAGAAAATATCGTCATCCCTATCCGACATAGTCGAGACTGAGAGGAGAAACCAAGGGACTTCTTGGTTTTCTTATACTGGACAGGTGTATTAAACTGAAAAACTACAGTCAGTGTTAGACACCATGGGCTCACTGCCCAGAGATGTCACACCTACGACTGGGGTTCTCCTGAAGCATCAGCACTCAGTATCCGGGAGAGAGGAGCCTTGGACTTTTGCCCAAGACTACAAAAGAGCAAAGGCTTGCATTTCCTTCTTTGGTCTGGGTTTGTCCTCTGTGGCTCTTTTGACAGATCTCCCTGTGGGGGAATACCAATCTGTTCTCTGAAATGCTTTTAGGATGAGCCAGGGAAAGGAAAACAGAAGCTGCCATGGTACTTGTGTTTCTCAGCATCTGAAAGCACTGTGTCAAAGGAACGGTGTTCGGTGTGTCACCCAAACTCACACAGGCGTGGGCACCTGCTCATTACACAAAGGCTGTGTCATCTTACACAACTTAGGAACTCAGGCAGAGTTGGTGGAAGTACGGAAAAACAAACAGGCCCATCCTTCTCTCGTGTTTTCCTCAGAAACTCACACATTTGGTTAAACTGACCTCCTTGCATACTGCCAACCACGTGGGCTTGGTCTTTGGGAGCTCATAAGCGATAAAGAATGCCTTGAGAGTGAGTTGAGTCAGAGATAATGATGGCTTACAAGTCCTGTAAATGAGTGAGAGCTTCATGATGAAAGCAGACAGTCCAGAAAGCACTGCCCATACTTGGGCTGGTACCTGTGCCTAAATTCCCTTAGGGCAGAGGTACCGTTCCTATATAACTGGGCCCAGACCAGTTCTAACCAGGTAACAGTAGCTACCTCTACAAATGCCATGGTCAGAGATGATAGCTGGGATGGTCTCAGCCGGGGGCTTCAAAGGAGGCCTGCCACACACAGGTGAGGGCAGGGAGATGATGAACTCAGTTTCAGTGGACTTAAGTGCCTGGGGTTGTCTAGTGGGCAGTTGCACACAGAGCCAACGAGGGGCGGGGTTGGAGATAGAGATTTGGGACTGCCAGTCTAGAGAGAGTTTGGGAAGATGAACAAGTCCAGAACTCCAAGGTACACTGCTGATTGAGAGTGGCTGAGAGCCCCCAAAGAAAACCGAGGAGGAAGGAAAGACTGAAGGCTAACACACATGTCATGGAGGTCAAGGGAAGGTTTCAGGGAGGAGGCAACAGTGACATGCACCAAGTCCTTGTCTTCGGGGTGTGTTAAAGGAGCCCCGTGAAGCATGGGGACACCAGGGGAAGAAAACCAGTGGCAGGATCAAGAACAGTAATGTCAACTGGGCATTGGTAGCGCATGCCTTTAATCCCAGCACTCGGGATGCAGAGGCAGGCGGATCTCTGTGAGTTCCAGGACAACCTCCAAAACAATACAGAGAAACCCTGTCTCGAAAAACCAAAAAAAAAAAAAAAAAAAAAGAAAGAAAGAAAGAAAAAAGAAAAGAAAAAAAGAACAGTAATGTCTGCTCTGGCATGGTGGTACATGTCTTTAATTTCAGCAGTCAGGAGGCAGGGGCAGGCAGGTAGGTCTCTGAGTTCAAGGCCAGCCTGGTCTACACAGCTAGTTCCCCAAAGGGTTAAGATCATCTTAAACATTCCTTAAAGAAGTGTATTCATCACTTCACCACTGAGCGTCTGAGGATTTCTTCACCGTTCCCAGACACCCCCAAACATGCGACTCATCCAGTTTGAGGATCCTGTAGTGTTGACGACACAAATCTGGGGCATGATGGTTCTGGAGGCAAAGCCCTACTGCTCCATTTGGACTGTATCCCACCAGGCATGCATGCATTATTTTTCATGCTTCTTGAGGGACAACAGAGTCATTTAGAGCTGAACTGGACCCCAAAGAAAGCTCCCGAGAACACTCGGAGCACTGTGCTTTTAAAGATCTACTTTTAGGGCTGGGAATGTAGGTCCATTGGTAGAGTGCCTGCTTAATACACCGGAAGCCCTGAGTTCAATCCCTGGCGTTGCATAAAACCAGACATGCTAGCGCGTGTCTATGATCTGAGCATTCAGGAGTTGGAAGCAGGAATGGTGTCTTTCTGAGGCAACTTAAAGGGACAGGAGGCAGGAAAGAGACCAGTGAGACCTCGCCAGTATGAAAGACCTTACAAGTATGACCTCATCAGTATGATCTTAGCAGTGTGACCTCAGCAGATGAGGCTGTTTATTTCAAACAGAGAGGACAACCACAGTGGGGAAGGGGGAGGGGCTACCTGAAATTTATACAGGGTGTTTGGAGAATGGAAAGTTAGCACAGCTTCAGAGACCTATGTATCAGTCCCTAGGTTCTCCCTCCCGGGGCTGTTTGTCCAGACAAGGCTGTTTTATCTTTAGAAAGTGCCTTGCTCTGGACACTAAGATGCGGGTGACAGTGGGTGAATGAGTTTGGCAATGAGCAGGGACGGGGAAAGGGCTGGAGTTTCATCATCAGGTCTCGGTCAGGGTGTGGCAGAATTTGTTCAAGCTGTGCTCTAACGAGGAATATCAGAAGTTCAAGGCTATCCTTGGCTATATATCCTTGACTGTGTATATAGGTGCGTGCACACACACACACACACACACACACACACACACACCAGCCTGGGCCATATGAGAGCTTCTCTCAAAAATGACAACAAACATACAAAAACAAAAAGAAAAGAAAAGAAAAAGAAAAAAAGAAAGAGACGAGGAAAAGAAACAAGAAAGGAAACCCTCTAACTTCAAACTGGCAGTTTGTACCTCTGCTCTGTCATGGATCTTTAAAGCCACTGTTAAGCACTGGCTGTGGGACAGGTCTCTACCCACCTCCTTCCTCATTGTCACAGTGACTGACGGAGGAAACAGGGGTAGGGGAATAACTGTCTCAGTGGCAGTGTGGTCACACTCTAGCCACCAGCTCTCTCCCTACATAAAATAAGAGGCTGAACTACCACAGCATCTTCAGAGTGTCCACAGGCAGGCCCGACGGGGACCAGGAATGACTGTGCTCCCCAGTCATCCCAGAGGAGCCCAACACTGGTCCAGGACCTTAAAGTTTTATATTTTATTAGAAAAAGTGTGTTCGAATTCTCATCCTCCTTCCTACACATCTATGTTTGTTTGAATAAAAAGATAATTTTTTAAAATTGTGTTTTTGAGCCAACAAGATAGAGGAGCTTGCTATGAGGCATCATGGACCTGAGTTGAACTTTGGAATTCATATGGTAGAAATAGAGTGCCTGTTTCTGCAAGATGTCCTCTAACCACCCCGCCCCCCACATTCACCCACACACTCACACACACACACACACACACACACACACACACACACACACACACACACACGAGATCTGTGACACACACAGCTAAGGCTGGTCCTGAGCTCCCGGTCCTCCTGCCTCCATCCCCAAAGTGCCGGGATTACTCATCAAAGGAAGTGGATGTTCTTGGGAATATGCAATGTTTATTGCTGAGCATCCCTGGCAAGCCACTGTGGGTCCCTGAGAGTAAGAGTAGGCCAACTGACACATGTAGGTGATGCTTAAGGCTCTTCTTGTGACTGGGGACATGGCTCAGGGGGTACAGTGCTTGTCACACAAGCACAAGGGACCTGAGTTTTGATCTCTAGAACCTGAGTGAAGTCCAGCATGGTGGTGTACATCTGTAGCCCCCAGGCCTGGGAGGGGAAGGGAGAGACGGCAGTTCCCCAGAGCTCCCTGCAGCCAGGCTAGCTGAATGGATGAGCTCCAGGTTTCGTGAGAGGCTACTTCCCCAAAATAAGGTGGAAATCAACAGAAAAAAACAACCTAACACTGACCTCTGGCCTGCACATGAATGCTCACATACCATGCATATGCACCTGCCCACACACTGCATCCACACATGAACATATTCACACATGTAACATACATACACCCACACACACACACACACACACACACACACACACACACACACACACACACACGGTTCTTCTTGGCTCTGGCACTATTCTACTGTGATATAAGCTGTAATGGGACACATCAAGGCAGGAGGGAGGTGTGGGATGGGGTCCAGCATTTCTGACTGATATTCATCAGTCTCTGCATCTGTGTTTCCCAAGGAAGAGTCCTAGAATCCCTCGGCATTTACTAGGTTTACTGAGTTTGTAGCTCTCTTAAGCCATGGTCTGTTGCTATAACAAAACACCCAAGTCTGGATGCTTTATAAGGAAAAGAGGTTTATCTAGCTCATAGCTTGGGATATCCAAGAACATGGCACTGTTGGTGGCAATGCCAGCAGCAGCCTGAGGCATTCCCTCATCTCTTAGGGAATCTGGATCCTTGGTTTTGTCACAGAAAAGAATTCTAGGAGGAGCCAGCATGAGGTAGAACTGAAGTATGTCGAAAGTGTACTGAGTCATCTTTACAGTGACCATGTGCACTGTGTTTGGTGGCTTCCGAAGTTGCTAAGGAACCAGGATGAGATCACAGGATGGCTCCTATGCAAAGGTCACAAGGGTTACAAGGTCGCAGTACAGGAGAAGGTGTTCTTACTATAAACTAAGGTTTAGTCTTATTTTGTGACTCCAGCAAATAATTGGGGAAAGGGCAAGGCTATAGACACCAAAGGACACATGTGGTCTCTGGCCTTAAGAAGGACACATGTGGTCTCTGGCCTTAAGAAGGACACATGTGGTCTCTGGCCTTCAGGGTGATTCGCTCCTGTTTGAACACATGGTTTCTCTGTATGAGACAATTATTGTGACTGTGTCAGCAACTGTCACAGCAAATGTTCACCACACAGGCTCTTTAGCCGGTCAGAGCTACAGCCTAGACTCCAAGGCGAGGGGCTCTCTCCTGTCCGGACCTCCGAGATGATCAGCCTTCCTATGCTGTGTCAACACCAGTGTGGCTTCCATGAGAGTCTCACAGTGGCAGGAGTTTCTATACACGAGAGAGGTCACACAGGAGGCAAGAGAGGGGCAGAGGGCAGAGCCAAGGCTAGTCTTGTTTTGTTTTGCTTTTCCAAACAGTCTCACTATGTAGCTCCAGTTATCCTGGAACTTACTATGTAGACCAGGCTAGCCTCAAACTCAAACTTTGGTCTTTTATAGCAATCTAGGTCACCTAAGCCACCCCATGAATGAAGCCGCCCTTCAGGAAGGCAATGATTCCCACTATGTTCAACGTCTTAACAATCCCAGCCCTTTCCATCGGGAACCACACTTCCAGCACACAGATTTTCCACATGTGCCAGACCACAGCAATAGCTAGCAGAAAGGTCAGAAAAGACCACATGTGGCCACCATAAAACTACTGCATGGCTGGAGGCAAGAAAAGGGAAGTCAGGTGGAAAAATGAAAACAGCTGGTCTAGGAGATCCTGACCAAGGAACCAGGTCTGATGGTGAAGTCAGAGTTTACACTCTAAAGAGCAAAGAATGTTCCAGGGGAGACCGAGAGGCAATACGGAAGCCCACAAAAACAGTTTGGGGTTGGGTTCTCAAGGACTTTGTGAAACAGTCTGGATAGCTTTTTAAATGACCACTTCCTCTCCACCCTTCCCCCCATCTCCTGGACCCAACAATCTGACAGTCTTGGTCACACAGCAAGGATCTCTTGCTCCCTCCAGTAGGCAAGCCGGAGGCGTGGTCCTCTAAGTAGGTGCGGGATGCAAGACCTGGGATACAGGGAAAAGGTCCTTCCTCCAAGGCCAGGGCTTGCCTGGGATGGGGAGGGGGAGGCGGGATGACACACCAACCAGGCTCGACACACACGAGGCAGAAATGTGTGAGCCACGACACACACATGAGGCAGAAATCTGTGAGCTTAGTGTTGAGACTGGCCTGCTCAGTCCAGGGAGACCAGCGGCCAGGGTGGGGCACGGGCCCAGCAGGACAGCTCCACTCCTTGCTGCCTAACCAACTGTCCTCTCTTCCGCCGTGTCCCTTCTTTGTAGCCAATCCTAATCACTGCCCTGTCCTTTGTTCCCTCTGGCTTGTAATGTTGGTTCTTCTTTTCTTTGGTCTAGGATGTCCCTCTCCACACTGCCTCATGGTCATGTGGCTTATCTACTTAAAGTCATGAAATGGACTGAAAATGGCCTGGATTTCTGTTCCGTCAAAGTTGATGGAGTGGTAGTTGCTGAGTTCTGGAGTTGAAAGCACCAGGTGACTCTTGCCGAACCAGCTCACCCTCAAGCTAGCTCGAGAAGCACGGAGTTTGCTAGCTTGGAAGCTTCTGGAAGGCAGGAATTTAGCTTACTCTCCTTTGTATTTCTCAGGGTGCTTTGCTTCACCTGCTGCAGATACTTCCTTAGGATTTCATGAATGTGTACTTAAGTCAAAGCATGATTTGCAAGGACCTGGAGTAAGATTGCCACCTGCTGGTAAATTCAAGAAGGACCCTTAGCAGCAGCCTTCCCTGACCAACTGGTCACACACCCCACAAGAAGTCACAAACTCATATCTTTATAGAAATCCCCCCCCCCCCCCCCCCCGCTATGCCAGGCGTGGTGGTGGATTTCTATGTGTTTAAGACTAGTCTGGTCTACATAGTGAGTTCCAGGACACAGTCAGAACTATGTAGAGACAACCTGTCTAAAACAAAACAACCCCCCCAATCTCTTTCTATTTCTGTCATTTAATGTTTTCCTTCTCACACCCCACTGCTTTTATGTATGTATGTGTGTACGTACGTATGTATGTATGTATGTATGTATGTATGTATGTATGTATGCATGCATGTATGTATTTGCAGACAGGGTCTCTGTGGCATTTATTCCGACTCAAATGTTGAGTCAGGTGGTGGTGGTGCACCCCTTTAGTCCCAGCACTCAGGAGGCAGAGGCAGTCAGATCTGTGAATTCAGGACTAGCCTGATCTACAGAGTGAGTTCCAAGATAGCCAGGGCTACACAGAAAAACCATGTCTCAAAAAACAAAATAAAATAAAATGATAAATCTCACACAAGATTATTTTCTGTGTGTGAATAAGGAGTCTAGTGTGCTATAGAAGCTTTCAACAATTATCAGCAATTTGACTTATTTTCAAAGAATAAACTAACATTTGCTTAGTGTTCACTAGGGGCTCACCTCTGCAGAATGGCTGGGAAGATGTGTTTGTTTTCCCACCTGTGAATATGTGAAGCAGAACCATTATCTTCAAGGGACTTGGCATCCAAGGCAGAACAGAAGTTCTGAGATGACCCTCGGAGGGTGGGGGCTGCGAGTGCATCTCAGGAAAGCAGGCACATTTGCACTTGTCTGTGATGGAGCCATGATAGCAATTTAATGTCATTCTCTTTGCAGTGAATAAACGGTCAAGGAGGGAAGGGAGGGAGGGAGGGAGGAAAAGGAAGGAGGGAAAAGAAGGGAGGGAGGGAGGGAGGAAGGAAGGAAGGAAGGAAGGAAGGAAGGAAAGTGTTGGGGACCAGGTCACTGAATCTACTTTTTACCCCAGGGCACATCCCAAAACTCAGGCGCCTTCCCACAAATGGCCCTGCGCCATAGAGATAACCTATAGCTTAGCAATGCCTTGCTGCTAGCACCTATACTCCCTGGTGAGAGCTCCTGCTCTCTTGCATACCCTGCTCCTAACAGTCCCCTGCCTCACTTCCCAGCATCTCTGGTCTAACAACCTCCGCTCCACGGCCAATGCCACATTCCCCTATTTAAGCCTGTACAGAACTTTCATTAAACAGCAGCTTGATCGGAAGGTCCGTCTTGCTGTCTGTCTCTCTTGTGTCTCTTGTCTCATTCATTCCCGGTTCCCGTGGGATGGAACCCATTGTGCCCTGCTGGACAGGGCAGGAAGGAAGAAAGGAAGGAGGGAAGGAGAAAAACCCTGCCTGGAGAAATGGCGCAGTGGTCAAGAAGGTTAAGAATGATTGTGTGCAATCATGATGGCCAGAATTTAGATCCCAGCTCATGAGAGGTGAAGTTCAGATGCCAACACCTACATAACAAGCTGGGTATCCCGCAAATGACTGTAATTCCAGTCACCCAGTTCTGGCTTTTAAATGTACTTACCTGCACACACATCCATGCAGAAACACACACATACACACTTAAAGAACAACTTTTTATTGCTGTCTCTTGTGTTCCTGAGGCCCTCTGGAGCTCAGCTCCATACATTCCTCAGGACCTCTCATGCGGTTGCAACCAGGCGATAGCTGGCTGAAACTGACGTGAGGAGTTCCTCGCTACCCTGGCTTGTGACTGAGGCTGGTGATAGACTGGGACCTCAGCTGGGGCTGTTAGCTGGAACCTTGTGTTAATGCAACCTAGAGTCACCCAGAAAAGCCTCAGTGAGAGATTCTCTACATCTGAAATTAAGTTACTGATGTGGGATGACCCAGCCCACTGCAGGGGGGCTCTATTCCCTAGGCGGGGCTTTAAATAAAACCTATATGAAAGTAGAAAAGCTGGGCATAGTAGTTTATATCTTTGATCCCAGCATGTGGGAGTCAGAGGTGGGCAGATCTCTACAAGTTCCAGGCCAGCCTGTGCTACACAGTGAGTTCAGGCCAGCCCAGGCTACATAGTGAGACCCTACTTGAAAATGTAGAAATCAATCTGAGCAAGGAAGCAAATGAGCATACACACATCCGTCTCTGCCACTTTAAAAAAATCTATTTTGTGTGTCTGTCTACTTGAGTTTATGTGCACCCAGAAGTCTGTGGAGTCAGTTGTCGGATCCCCATGGAACTGGAAGTACAGGTGGTTGTAAGTTACCTGATGTGGGTGCTGGGAGCAGACTTGGGTCCTCTGGAAAAGCAGTAATTGCTGTTAACCTCTGAGCCATCTCTCTAACGCTCCTCTCTCTTCACTGTGGCTACGATGTAACTAGCTATATGAGTTCCTGCTGCCTTGACTTCACAACAGGGGGTACCATAACCTAGAACTGTGAGCTAAATATCCCTGTTCTCCCTTAAGCTGCTCTTGTCAGGCTGTGTTATTACAGCAGCAGTGATTGTACAAGGACACCCCATGTGCATCACTCCATGAAGTCTGGGCTCTCTTACTCGTAGCATGGCAGCTGGCCCATGAGGACATGCATGCCTGGGGGCAAGCACCCCAAGAGAATCAGGGAGAAGCTGGCTTGCCTTTTGAACCTGAGACCCACAAAGACGTTCATGGAACTTTTCTTGGCCTTTGAGACCTTCACAAACCTCTCAGCATTTCAAAGAAAGGAGACAGAGTTGACTTCTTGGAAGAGCTTGTGGCATGCAAGTCTGGCAAGCATGCTTTGCAAAAACACAGTTTGCAATAAGTGGGAATATGTTCTGGGTGTTACTTTTTGGCTCTTGAGTCTGGAAATGCATTCTACAAGATCCAGTTCCTTAACTAAGGACACAGCCCCGTAAAGGTGGTAAAAAAGCTGGCAACAATACAAGGTTTCTGAATGCACAACCGCAATGAAACTGTGACTTCCCTGTGGCCTGGGTCCTGACATATCAACCTATCACACCAGGAACCCTGCCTGAAACAGTTTGGCTCAGATCCCACACCAAGCTACAAATTTCAATGTGTTTACTGTACACATTACTGAAATGTAATGGCTTAATCAGGGAAAACAAGGACTGAACGTTTTCCCACCATCCATGCTCCGTGTGTATGTTTCAGTTAGTGTACTTTTGGATTAGTGTACTGTTAGAATGTTTGATTTTTAGAATCACTGGCTGAATCACTGGCTTGAGCTATGTTAAAAGGATTTTGACTGGGGGTTAGGACAGGATTTCCAGTCAGTTTTGAAGCGCATTCTTCTGGCATTTTGTATTGTGTGTGGAGGGAAAGTGGAGTTCTCAGCATTTGTAGCTAGAAATTCAAACACTGACCAGCTCTGGAAAGCATTCACAATGTTCTACATCAAATATTCAGCTACACTTACTTACTTCTGTGAAGATAAACACACTTCTCCCATTTATGTGCATATTTGCTTTAATCTTTAACAACTGGCAAAATGATACATATGCCAAAGACTTGATTTAAAATGAATTTCTTTATGATTTACTATCAGTAAATGTTTGACTTGTATGCCTAATTTATATGCCTCTATATCTAAGGTCTATTAAACATTTCTTAGGCAATGGACTGGCAGAAGATTTGATACCCAGAGCACAAAATGGTAGATGGAGATAAATGACTCCCAAAAATTATCACCAGAGCTCCACATGAGTGCTGTAACACACACACACACACACACACACACACACACACACCACATAAATGTTTAAAAAGTTTGCTCAGACAAAAAAGGGGTCCTGAGTGGAAAAGTTTAAGAGACCCTGTTCTAAGAGAGAAAGTGGTTTTCATAGAATGGCTGTTGCCAAGAGAAAACTGAGATTTTGGAAGAAATTGCTCAACCTTCTTCACTAAGACTCGTGAAAAACATCCACTGAAGTGGGGAGGCCAGAGGCTGAGATGAATGGCTTGTACCAGTAGCTGAGACAGTGGAGTAGCCGCCATTGAGGAGGCCATCTTGGGAGTTCTGCCAAGCTGGCGATTGGAGGCTATTTCTTTTTTTTTTTTTTTTTTTTTTTTTTTACGAGACAGGGTTTCTCTGTATTGTTTCAGAGGCTATCGGTCCAGCCCGGCCTCGAACTCACAGGGATCCGCCTGCCTCTGCCTCCCGAGTGCTGGGATTAAAGGCGTGCGCCACCACCGCCCGGCGCTATTTCTAAGCTATATCTTGGAGCACAGCAGGGGAGCATGAAGAAGGCTGAAACTGGGAGAGACCATCATTAATTAGAAACTACAGTGTTTCAACAGAGATAAGATGTGCCCACAAAAACCCACCACACATGGTGGCAGCTGTCAGTCTGGGGTAAAACAGAAGCAGGGGTCAGTCATTAGGCAACAGCAAGATCTGGCTTAAAGATAAGAACCAGCACTGTACTAAAATGCTTAAGGAGTGAACTCAAAGACCACAGTCAACGCCTCAAGGCTTTGGTGCAGGATCCTCTATGTCAGTCTCCAACCTTATAGGGAAGGATTCAGGAGTCTGAGTCAAGCAATGACAGGTGACAAATTCTGGGAGTCTGTACCTAGTTGTCTGTGAAGGGAGGTGTTTGTCAATCATATCCCTGCTGAGTGTGTTAGCTGTGAGATTCAGCTGTTTAAGGTCTGGGCCGCACCACACAAGAGGAACTAGGTACCAGCTTCCTTCTCTATGAGGACTCTTTGACACAGCCTGGACAGGAGGGGGACTTGTTATGGTTTCCATGTGGATTGGGTGTGCCCACTCCCCTCCCTCACCCGCCCTCAGGCTCTGTAAATTAAAATATAATCTTCATTGTGGAGAGAGAGAAAGACTAGAAATTTAATCCAACATTGGTCCTTGGAGTTGGGGCCTGTGGGGTGTGTTATGGACCAGATAAGGTCATTGGGATGGGCTACCCATGAAATCCTGGTTTTATTATTAAAAGAGAGAATCTGAAAGAAACACAACTATACCAAATGGTTCCCTGCCTCCTGCCATGTGATGTCCTGTACTGCCTCAGGACCCAGCAGGAAGCCATTGACAGATGTGCCCTTGACCCAGACTTCTAGAACTGCTTTGCAAAATGTCTCTTCTAGCTTGCCCAGCCTGTGTCATTGTGTTACTGGAGGCAGGAAATGGACCAACACAGGAACTAAGGTACTTTAGTCTGGCTGGGTGTTCTTCAGTTGCTCAGAGGTGACTTCGCCTAAGTTACAGACTTTTGTGTCTCTAGATTAAGTTTCTTCTTCATGGATTAGGACATATGCGAGTGGTCCCAACAAAAGCCCCTTTGCTACAAAATGCCCAGGACAATCAAGAACTTTCAGGACAGGACTGTCTTGATCAGCTTGTGGAAGCTCAGTGCCTAGAACAATATGTGACCCACAGGAAGTTTCTAAGCAGGAAGGAGGAGGGAATATGGGGGTCTGACAGGAAGAGAGTCAGACAATATAAACACTGTGCCATTTGTCAAATTAGACCCGAATAGCTCACTCCAGGAGAACTGTTGATGAAGACTCATTACCCACACAGACCATCACCAACAAGACCCCCCCAAACTTTACAGAGATATAATCCACATGCCACATGCTTTTCCCACTTGAAGTAATACCCTAACGACAGCTGTTAGTAGGCACTTATGTATTTACAGCTTTAAATTCATAATATATTTCAGAACATTTCATCAAGCTATCACTCCCAAGCTCAGACCCCAACCTCCCTAGCCCTGGTAACCTCGAATCTACTTTGTATTTCTATTTGGGTGTTTTTTGTTTGTTTGTTTGTCTGTTTTTCGAGACAGGGTTTCTCTGTGTAGCTTTGGAACGTGTCCTAGAATTTGCTTTGTAGACTAGACTAGCCTCAAACTCACAGAGATTTGCCTGCCTCTGCCTCCTGAGTGCTGGGATCAAAGGCACACAACACCACTGCCCAGCTGATTTGGGTGTTTTGAACATGACTATACAATGTAACCTTGGTGACTTTCATTCAATATCTTCAAGGTTCACCCAGGTTGTAGATTGCATCAGTAATTTGTTTTTTGTTAGTTTGTTTTTTAGATTTATTTATTTTATGTATAAGAGTGCTTTGCTTATATGTATATATATGCAACATGTACATGTCTGCTACTCATGGAAGTCAGAAGAGGGTATAGGATTTCTTGGAACTGGAGTTACTATATAAACATCTGTGCATCACATGTGTACAGTGCCCACAGAGACCAGAAAGGACAGGAGTTACAGAGGGTTGGAAGTCTCCATGTGAGCACTGGGAATAGAACCCAGGTCCTCTGGAAGAGCAATCAAGGGCTCTTAACCACTGGGCCATCTCTCCAGCACCACTTTGTTCTTTTCCATTGTCAACTAACATATGGTTGCATGACAGGCAACATTTTATTTATCCACTTACAGCTGTAAACATCCAGTTTGGTTTTGGGCTTGTGCATGGATGTTCACGTACAAGGATGTTTTTTGAGGCGGGTGCCTGTGTGTGTACTTGTTTCCCTTAGGTATATAGTGTGGACTGGACTAGCTAGGTCATGTGGCAACTCTTAATGTTTGGCCCTTAAGGAACTGGCAAACTACTTTCCAAGCAGCAGCAACACTCTGCGTCCCCACTAGCAAAGTATAAAGGTTTTTGTTTCCCCACATCCTTGACAACACCTGTCATTATCAGCCTTCATTATAGTCATCCTAGAGCGGCTGAAGCACTGAGGTTCTATTGTATTTCCATGGTGGCTGATGACACAGCACATCCTTTTATGTACTTACTACCATTTATGTCTTCAAACTCTCTACATCTATCTATCTATCTATCTATCTATCTATCTATCATCTATCGAGACAAGGTCTCACTATGTTCACCTGCCTCCTGATTACTGGAATTAAAGAAGTACGCCATTACAGTTGTGAGATTCTTCACCTATTTTTATTTTATTTTATTTGGTTTTTACGAGACAGGGTTTCTCAGTATTGTTTTGGAGGCTATCGGTCCAGCCCAGCCTCGAACTCACAGAGATCTACCTGCCTCTGCCTCCCGAGTGCTGGGATTAAAGGCGTGCACCACTACCGCCCTGCTCACCTATTTTTAAATAGCATTGTTTGCCTTTTTCTTATTGAATAACAATTGTGTCTCAGAATGGCCTTGAACTTGTGATCCTCCTGCCTCATCCTTCCAAGTGCAGGAATTACACACACGCTGATCCACCAGCCCTGAAGAACACTTTTAAATGTGTAAATTCTTGAGTTTATGTGCACCACATGAGTGTAGGAACCCAAAAAAGGCAGAGGGCAACAGACTCCCGGAACTAGAGTTATAGGCGAGTTGTGTGCTGCCTGATGTGGGTGCTGGGAACCAAACCCAAGTTGGATGCAATAAATGCATTTAATAACCAAGCCATCTCTCCTGCCCAAAGGGTATTTCTGTATTTATTTTCTTTCTTTCCTTTTTGTTTGTTTTCTTTTGAGACAGGGCTCCTCTGTGTAGCCCTGGCTGCCCTAGAACTCACTCTGTAGACCAGGGCACCCTCCAACTCAGAGATTCCCTCTACTTCTGCCTCCCAAGTGCTGCCACCACCCCTGACAAAGAATATTTCTTAAATCTTGTTTAATCAGATGCTTTCATTTAACGCCCTTCTGCTTCTGGTCCAGAAGTAGAAACAGGATTTTACCTCTTTTTTTTTTTTTAACTTTTTTTTTTTTAAGATTTATTTATTATGTATGCAGACAGGCCAGAAGAGGGCACTAGATCTCATTACAGATGGTTGTGAGCCACCATGTGGATGGTGGGAATTGAACTCAGGCCTCTGGAAGAACAGCCAGTGCTTTTAACCGCTGAGCCATCTCTCCAGCCCAGGGTCTTACCTATTCAAAATAACAACAAAAGTCAAAATATGGGGTTCAGGAGATGTCTCAATTGGTAAAGTGCTTGTCAGAGCAATGAAGGAAGACACCTGACGACAACTTGTGACTTCTACCCATGCACACATGGTTATATACACCAGCACAGACACTCTCATACACATGCATCACACACACACACTCATATACATGCATCACACACACACACACTCATACACATGCGTATCACACACACACACACACACACACACACACACACACACACACACACACACACACACGGCAAAATAAGCCATACTAAAAACCTTAATACATTCCACACAAGACAAGGCTGAATGACTTTTGAGTAAAGAGAAACAATTGAGGGAACCCTGGGGGTCCCTTGGGTTGCCTGTCAAGGGCTTCCAGGCCACAGCGCAGCAGGGAAGAATATTTCCGGAGTTGAAAAGGAGCCAAGAGTCTAGAGAGACAGAGCTCATAGGGCACAGGAATGAGAAGCTGCCTGGAGTCCACTGAGATCTCCAGAGGCTCTGCTTCCAAAGTTAAGTGTGTGACTCTTCACATTCCCAGGAAGAACCATCTCTGAGGCTGAAGAAGAAAGCTCAGGAAGGATGTGAGGAGGCACCGTCTGTATTCACCAGCAGAAATGGAAAGCTGTGCTGTCACCACTGAGCAGAGTAGAAGGGGTAACCCTAACCCCAGATTGAGCAAACTCACCTTCACTTCTTAAAACGTGATTCCCCCAACACAGACACATCCCAGCATGAAGCTCAAGCATGTGTACAGTAATACCAAAATAGCAGTCACCCAGTCAGGTAAAATGCACATGGCTGGCATACACACACACACACACACACACACACACACACACACACACACACACACACACAAATCACCACACATGCAAAGAAATGGGAAGACATGACCCATAGCAAGTGGGCTTAGAAATAAGTTAGCTGAGACCAACTGAGAACTGACACAGATATTAGAATTCACTGACATTAGGACCACATTCCATGTGTTCAGAAAGCTTTGCTGAAATATGAAAAATGAAAGAAAATTACCTTTAGAAATGAAAGTTATAATGGCATTGCAGAAGCAAACAATGTGTGTACTCAAAGACAACCATAAAAACCATCTGAATGAAACGTAGAAATGAACATACTTTTTTTCTGCATGTGTATATGTGTGAGCCCGTGTCCATCCATGTGTGCTCCCATGTGCAGACATGTGGAAGCCAGAGTGTCTTCCTCCATCATCCTCTGCCTTACTCACTTGAGACAGGGTTCATTACTGAACTTCAAGCTTGCTGTTTGAGCAAAGCTGACTGGCTCAGGCTCTCGGCATCTCCCCATCCTAGCAGCTCCCCAATGCTAAGGTTATGGGCACAGGTACCTAGGCCAGGCTTTTATGTCAGTGCTGGGGGTTCGAACTCAGGTCTTCAAGATTGTACAGCAAATGTTCTGACCCACTGAGGCCCAGATCCCAGGATAATTTGAAAAATGGAACAAACTGTCTGTGAACGAGGTGGCAACTTCAACCTAATACACATCTAATTCTGAGAAGGCAGGAAGGAAAAACAACATAGTATATGAAGAAATAATGCCTAAAATTTCATATTTAATGAAAAGTAAAAACACACACATTCAAGAAGCTCAATAAAGCCCAGGGTGGGAAGCATGAAGAAGGAGCTCCAAACCCATCACAAGTCAACTGTTCAAAGCTTTGAAGAAAGGAGTAGAGCCACAGGAGAGGCGAGACAAGGGCAGCAGATTTCTCCTGAAATAACACTGGCAGGAGCTGGAGCTACCCATGTAGAAGTCTACACCACCCACAGCCATGTTCTGAAAATCAAGGCAAAGCTGAGCATAGTGGCACAAGCCTGTAATCCTACTGTTCAGAAGTCTGAGGCAGGGGGATCACAAATTGAGCTCTAATAATAGCAAGTTTTGGAGGTCAACTTGGCTACACAGTGAGACATTGTCTTAAAAAATGGGTGTGGAGAGATGGTTCAGTGGTTAGGAGCACTTATTGCTCTTGCAGAGGACCTGAGTCTAATTCCTAGAACACGCAGCAGGCAGCTCACGACCGCCTGTAACTCCAGCTCCAGGGACATGACATCTTCTGGCCTCCTCTGGCACCTGAACATACGCAAGCACACACACATATACATAAAATAAATATTAATAAAAGTAAAGGCAATTACTGGAGCTGGTGGCACAGGCCAAGAATCCTAGATACTCTGAAGGCTGAGTATCACAAGTTGAAGTCCTGCCTTAGTTAGTTAAAGACCAGCTTGAGTAACTTAATGAGAGACCCTTCCTCAAAAGGGCTCATTTGGGAAAGGCACCTATCACAAAGTGTGATAGCCTGAGTTCAATCTCCAGGACTCACATGGTGGAAGGTGAGAATTGTCTCCAAGATATCCTCTGACCTCCACAGACATGCTATGATACATGTGCGCTCGCACGTGCACGCATACACACACACACACACACACACATATATAGAAATAAATGCAACTTAAAAAGAAATTGAGAACATCAGAAATGTTAGCTACATAGGGGAAGATACAAGTTTTTAAAGGTTATTTATAACTTTCAAATAGATCATTGCTTAAATGAAAATGATAACAATGTATTTTAGGGTTTATGATTCTTGTAAAAGTAAATGCATGTTGATAATACCACTATGGCCAAGCAAAGGGAAGTAGACATGTATACTTGTAACACTTTTTTTTGAGACAGGGTTTTTCTGTGTAACAGCTCTAGTTGTTCTAAAACTCTCTCTGGCTTCAAAAGGTGTATGCCTCAATGCCAGGCTTATAACACTCTTAAACTATCACTTGAAAGATGATGTGGGCAAGCCAAAAACATGAATTCTAAAGCAATCACCAAGATTAAGAAAACAAAACAGCCAGGTCGTGATGGCATATACCTTTAGTCTCCAGCTCTTGGGAGGCAGAAGCAGGTGGATCTGTGAGTTCAAGGCCAGCCTGGTCTACAGAGCGATTTCCAGGACAGCCAGGGCTACACAGAGAAACCTTGTCTCGAAAAACAAAACAAACAAAGAAAGAAACCAAACAACAAATAAAAACAAACAACAACAACAAAATTAAGAAATTTCAACCAACAGATCAGTGAAGGAATCATAAAAACTCTTAGCATAAAAACAGGAACAAAAGAGACTAAAATAGAACAGAGGAGACAAACAGAAAAGAGATAACAAGGAGACTGACTCATACCTAACCCCATTAATAACCATATTAAATGTAGACAGTAAAGATATTTCTTTGAAAAAGATTTGTTTTACGTTTTTTTAAGATTTATATTTTATTTTGTAGGTAAGTGCGCTCCATGCATGACTGGTGCCCCTGGTGACTAGAAAAGGGCATCAGATCCTCTGAAACTGAGTTATAGGCAATTTTGAGCTGCCATGTGGGTTCTGGGAACCGAGCCCAGGTCCTTTGCAAGAACAGCAAGTGCTCTTAACCACTAAGTCATCTCTCCAACCCATAAAAAACATCTTATTTTAAAGACAGATTGTTTAATGTGGATTGTTTTGTTGTTTGTTTGTTTGTTTAAAGTCTGGCTTCAACATGGAATCCTCTGCTTTAACTGAGTATTAGGGTTGCAGGTGTGTGTCTGGCTGGAGTTTTATTTTAGGTAATACTCAATTATTTGCTGCTACCTGTAATAAATGAACTTTATAACTAAAAACATGAAAAAGACAGGAAAGAACAGATCATGCTAGCACTAAACAAAAGAAAGTCTTTGTGGCAATTCTGGGAGTAGGGACATATGTCCATAAGCCCATCTTTCTCTCTTTTTTTAAAGATTGAATTATTTATTATGTATACAGTGCTCTGCCTGCATGGTTGCCTGAAGACCAGAAGAGGGCACCAGATCTCACTATAGATGGTTGTGAGCCACCATGTGGGTGCTGGGAATTGAACTCAGGACCGACCTCCTGAAGAGTAGCCAGTGCTCTTAACCTCTGTGTCATCTCTCCAGCCCCCATAAGCCCATCTCTTAGGAGGCCGGGGCAAGATATTTATGACCCTGAGATCAGCTTTGGCTACATAGTGAGATCCTGCTTCAAAGGGAGAAAGCAACCAAGCAGAAAGAAAAATATCATTTTTATTTCCCATTTAACTTTTCTGTGTGTAATGATTTTATTTATTTATTTTGGTGGTTCTTTGTAAGACTTCTCTGTCTTTTGTTCTAACAATTGTACTATGGTATGCTGTGTGATTTTTCTTTGTATTTATCCTGCTGGAGGTTGAATGAACTTTTGGTGATGATAAAATAGTTGTTTTTTAATGAAACGTTTATGCCGCTTATATCTAATGTGATTGCTTGTAGCCTTTTGCTCATCTCTCGCCCCTCTCTTACACACACACACACACACACACACACACACACACACACACACTTTTTCTTCTTTCTTCTTTTCTTTTAAACAGGGTCTTGCTATGTAGCCCAGGCTGACTTCAAACTTATGGCAGTCCTCCTGTATATGCCTCCAGAGTGTATATACAGAGTGTAGGGATTATAAGCAGTGCTGCCACACCTCGCTTGAGACCTGTTCCTTGTGAGATACAGCTTAAGCCAGACACTCACTGACTGGCAAACAAAAGACATGTACTGTGTTCTTCGGTCCGAACAGACCTTAAAAGACATTATTCAAACTGAAAGAGACAGATGCAAAAGACCTCGTGTTATATGATTTCATTCATGTGAAATGTCTAGTAAAGCAAAATTGTGAGACAGAGAGCAAATTAGCGGTTGTCTGTGGCTATGGGTGGGAGCTGGAATTGGTTGCAAGTGGGTGGGAGGAATTGCTTTGTGGTGTTGGAAATGTTCTAAAACTGGACTGTGGCAATAGTTACACAACTCTTTAAATTGATTTCTGAAAATCATTAAATTATATACTTAAACAAGTGAATTATATATATTATCCCTCAATAAAAACCATTATGGCCCTAAGAGACAGAAGCCATTCATTTGGAAAAAAAATAAATGAGCAGAAAGTATTTACTTGAAAAAAGATAACTAGTCACAGCATTTAGTTTTTCAAATCAAAGAGAAAGGGGGCAGCAGGAGACTTGGGGAAAGAGTAAGAGATGAGAAATAGAAGTCAGTCCCGTTGAAGAAGGAATTTATGAGCAATTATCCTACTGTAGTGAAATCTGATGCTACGTGGTCCCATAACAGCATGGTTATAAAAAAGGAGAGTGGTGACAATGCCAAGCGTTGGCAAAGATGTGGCCAAGTGAAAGTGTCCAGACTCCATGACTGTTAATTCACTCCTGGACGGACTAATAAAGAATGCAAATGTATACCACAAGAAGTATGTAAGAATTTCCAAGGCTAGGGATATAGCTCAGACATAGAGTGCTTGCCTAGCATGTGCAAGGTCCCAGGTTCAAACTCAGGATCAATCTCTAGGAATGAAAAATAAAACTTTCATAGCAACCATTTAAAATAACAAAAAAACCGGGCCGGGCGGCGGTGGCGCACGCCTTTAATCCCAGCACTCGGGACGCAGAGGCAGGCGGATCTCTGTGAGTTCGAGGCCGGGCTGGACCGATAGCCTCCAAAAAATTCAGAGAAACCCTGTCTCGTAAAAACCAAACAAAACAAAACAAAACAAAAACAAAAACAAAAAAACCTTTATACAATAAAATCAATGAATCATAGAACAATGGAATATTAAAAGCAGTAGAAATTAATAAACTAAATTTACATGCATCAACATAGATGAACCTTACAGTATAATGTTGAGCCAGGAAGGAAAACTGTAGAATTTACCAGCTAAAATGTGCAGCATACAGTGGGGTAAAATTATGAATGAGCATGGCAATGGTTTTTTGTTTTGTTTTTGTTTTGTTTTTTGTTTATTTGTTTGGTTTTGTTTTGAGACAGGGTTTCTCTGTGGCTTTGGAGGCTGCCCTGAGACTAGCTCTTGTAGACCAGGCTGGTCTCGAACTCACAGAGATCCTCCTGCCTCTGCCTCCCGAGCACCACCACCACCTGGCGAGTATGGCAATGATTAACAGCAAATTCAAAATGCCATTTACTCTGTGAACTGAGAAAGAAAGGCAATGGAAGAGGAACATAAACCATATCTGCAAAGTTTTATTTCCTAAATTTCACAACAAAGTTGGAATGGTTAAATTTATAATGTGCCACTTGTCTGGGTCGTGGAGTGTCCAAATAATTGGCCTAACATGATTTTAGAGGTTACTGTGATATTTAAGGGTGAGCGTAACATTTAAATTAGAAGAAAGAATAAAGCAGGACTTTCTCCTCAGTCAGGGAGAACTCCCCTTGCCCGCCTTACCTTCCACCTGCAACACCAGCTTCACCAGCCTTTGCTCCTAACTGAAGCCTTGGCTCTTCCCGGATCTTGAGTCTGGTGGCTTTTGAACCACACCAATTGGCTTTCCCTGGTCTCCAGCTGGTCCATCTTATAGAAACTGAGACGTTTTAACTTCTGGCATACGTGCATATTCCTTCTTGTGTGTTTGTCTGTCTGTCTACACACATGCACATCTTCCATTTTTTCTATTTCCATGAAGGATGCTACCGTAGCAATTTCTTGTTACATTATTTTGTATGCCTTTTATACATCTAAAATATTTCACAATGTTTTTTTTTTAAAGATGGGGAAACCCACAGAAACAGCTGACCTAAACCAATGGGAGCTGACAGCTGGGGAACCAGCACAGGACCGAACCAGGACTCCGGAACGTGGATGTCAGCTAGGAGGCCTGGGAAGTCTGTGGGGCCTCTGGCAGTGGATGAGTATTTATTCCTAGTGCATGAACAGACTTCGGGAGCCCATTCCCCCCAGAGGGATACTCTCTTAGCTTAGGTACACTGGGGAGGGCCTGCCCCAAATGACTTGACAGACTTTGATGATCCCTCCCTGGGGAATGGTTGGGGGATGGGGGTTTGGTGGGAGGCACAGGAGGATGGGAGGAAGAGGGAACTGGGATTGATATGTAAAATAAGATTGTTTCTAATTTAAATAATTTTATTTTAAAAAGATGTATTTATTATAGAAAGTGTTCTGCCTGCATGTATGTCTACACGCCAGAAGAGGACAGCAGATCTCATTGTAGATGGTTGTGAGCCACCGTGTGGTTGTTGGGAACTGAACTCAGGACCTCTGGAAGAGCAGTCAGTGCTCTTAACCTCTGAGCCATCTCTCCAGCCCTCACAATGATTTTATGTAAGTGTCAATGCATACCAAATGTCAAATGCTACAGAGGTCAAGTAAAATGAAAAGTAATAGTTTGATTGTGCCTTTGGGTTCCATTCCCAACATCACAAAACAGGGATGAAAAATAGGACAAGGAGGGGTTAAGGAGGAGGAGGAGGGTGAGAAGGAAGTCGGCTCCTCTGTGGCAGCAGATTCAGCGCTGTGCCCCGGGCAGGCCACATGGTGGCAGCGTGGAGGACTGTGTACACACCCTGGATGGGGCCTAATGTGCAGTAGAGTCGAGCACAGGGTCTGATAACCCCGTTCAGGGTAGAGGAAGGGATTTAGCAATGAGCGACTTTGCTTCTGCTTGGGGCCTCTGTAGGGCTTCTATTGGAATTAGCAGAATCCTGGTGCTTCTTGGGTCCCTGTGACTATTCCAGTGGATATTCTGGAATACTTGGTCTTTTCTCTTCCTGTGCAGAAAATGAGTTTAAAAAAAAAAAACCTGCAGTCCAGAAGCAAATACTCTGGATGCCAGGCTTCTTAGAGGCACCCAGCGACCATGATAGCAACGTCCCTCGTGGACAGAAAGGTATTAAAGGCAGTCTCTAGTCGAAGGGGAATGTCACAGCACAGGAAATCAAGCTGAAACACAGTCTCTGTGCTGAAATAGGGAAGCTACTCTAGAAAGACAGAGCGAGAGAGGTGATGATGCTGACTCAAAAGCGTTGAGCTACTTGAAAATGTTGTCTTTCTTTCTCTCCCTCCCCTCCCCCTCCCTCCCTCCCTCCCTCCCTTTTTTGTCTCCTTAATGGTTGGATTTGGCAATGAATGTTGCTAATGGTTTCCCAATTTAGTTTCAAGAGGACTGGCAGCAGGGTTTTCCAGGCCACAGAGACTGGAGGGGACACACTGCTAGTCTGTCGCACTCCCTCAGAAATTCAATCTGGGTTTTATTCTAATTTCCGCTTTGTCTTCTCAAAGGAGCTCCAGATGGGGAGATTCTGAGCTGGGGTATTTCTTCCTACCCCTCCCAGACTGATTGCGAGGTTTTTCCAGTCCGGCCTTCTTCCCGGAGCTCTCTTTAGACGCTGCAGACGCGCACGCGCCAGCAGGGGGCAGCAGTGTCCTACATCTGGCGGGGCGCCGCCTGCCACATGCTCCATCTCTCCTGGCGCTGCCAGGGTTGTTGGGGGGATTAGAGGGCGCTGTTTTGCTGAAGCCTTGGCCCACTCTGACGTGCCAGCCGAGATTCCTCCCTTGGACGTGGTCACTAAGAGTGCTGGTGTGGATATCAGCGTACGCCGCCGACATCAGCAATGCCAGCTCACCACCTGCTTTTCATCGCCAGGTTTTTTGTTTTTGTTTTTTCTTTTTCTTTTTTATGTGTACTGGCACGTGTGACTTTCTATGTGGGTCTAGGTGTCAGAGAGTGTGACTTGGATTTGTTTTGCTTAAATCTCTGCACAGACCTGGGATTTCTGGATTCTACCTAGTAGTACCCACTCACGCTTTTCAGGCTCGGGAATGGCTGGTGCCCAGTTCTCATGAACGCTGGTCCCTGTCACACCCTGCATTATTCAGTGGAACGGAATTCTCCCGTGGTAGTGCCGGGTCTCCATAGCCAGTGTCTCCATGACTGGAGTCCAGGAAAAGCAAGCTCTGCTTGGCTTCTCGATGCATCCGGGTATCCCTGCGTCTTTTTTCACTTCTCCTGTCCATCGTGCAGTTCACTCCTGAGCGCCTCCTCCTAGCTCAGGCCACCTTGCTAAATAAGAAGGTCCCCAGGGAAATCAGAGGCCTGGAAACATCTGGTTCCTTGGAAACAGCATGACTTCCCCGCCATCTTCCTTACTTCTCAGTTTTCCCCACACCAACGTGTTTGGGGGAGGGGTGAGGAAGGGGCTCTGGCACCGGTACAGTAGGGGCAAGGCTGAACTGGGAGAGTCCAGTTAGCGTCTGGGATTCCCAGGGCCCCCCGACCTTCCAGGCGGGCTCCCCTGCTGCCATGACAGGCACATGCCTGCTTTTCCACACGCCTTTGAAAAGGGGGACCGGGAGGAGGCCTCCCCACTAGCCTGCTTTCTTAGGAGTAGAGTTACAGCAGCTGATCTAGACAACAGGTGTGGCTTGCAGTTACAGCTGCTGCAAAGCACATCTGTACTAACAAGAAGGCTACAGCCACAGCTTGGCCCATCAGTCACCAATGCACTCCCCAGATTTAGGGGGAGTGCCTGAAAGGGCGTGGGTGAAGATTGGGGAAACCAGATCGGCACTCACAGAGCGTTTTTTAGCCTGGAAGTCCCTCAGCGGCAGCCTCAGCACAGTTTCAGCCTCACTGGCCTCTAGCATAGGGATGGGGGAAGACAACTGTCTTCTCTCTTTAGCGCCCCAGCCCTTGGACTGTGGCCAGCTTCTCTTCCTGGCCAGTGGAGACCAGACCTTCGAAGGGTGGAGCTCAGAATCCAGGCTCTTCCAGGAAGCCAGGGGTGTGGAGGGTTTAGAAGACTAGCTCTTTGGAGCTGGAGATTTGACTAGTGGATAAATCACATGCTACAGAAGCCTGGGGGCATGGGTTCAATCCCCAGCACCCACATAAAAATCCGGGTGCATGCCAGTGACAGGGCTGGCTGAGCAGAGGCTCTATGTAGCCACCAAGCCTGAGTTTCATGCCCTGAACACCACAGTGGAAGGAAAGCCTCAGCTCTGTCCTCTGCCCTCCACAAGTGTGTGTGAGTACATGGCACACCCAGGTGACCTGATCGTGGAATGTCAGTGCTGGGGAGGCCGTAACAGACAGATCCCTACAACTCAATGGCCGGCCGTAAGTCCCAGTGAAGGATCACCCCTCAAATAAAAAGATGGAGGGCTCCCGAGGAGCCACACTCAAGGTTGCCCTCTGGCTTCCGTGTCTTACACACACACACCCACACCCACACACCCACACACACACCCACACCCACACACACACACACACACACACACGTCCATGAACCGCCACCACATGAGCACACACCGACACACCCACACGTACACCTCCCCCACTCACAGGTACAAAAGATGACTCTCTAGACAGTGAAGTGATTGATTGACATTTGGGAGTGGGGGGGTCCTTAGTCTGAGCCAGTCACTGGCTTCACCAACATCACCTCACTAAATAAATTCTCCTTGGAAGCCTGCCACAAGAGCATTGCCAGGGTCATTTCTTCTTAATAGACGTGAACTGGTTTACACTGGATACTTGAGATGTGGTGAGGGTGAGACATTACCGCAGCCTTGACTTGGAATTGTCCCTTGGGCTACACTGTACTTAGCTTCTCTGGCAAACTCGTTTGTTTTTGTTTGCTGCCGCCAGCTTATCTTCATTTCATCTCACAGTTCACACCTCTTCCTCTCTGTTCCTGAGCGGGCAGCTTCTACATCAGATGGAGATAACGTCCACTCCTGCCATGCCAGCCAGCTCCCTGCCCCCACACTCAGTTCCCTTCCCCCAACAACACCACACGAGCCCCCATTCCCGGGGGGCAGAGTGTTCTCTTTGCCTCTGTCTGTCACCCTAGCACACATGCTTCACGATTTCTTCACATGCTCCTCTGCCGTGGTTTGAATGAGAAATGTCCCTGTCTTAGTCACTCTTCTGTTCTTTGATCTAGAAAACATTTAGTTGGGGCTTGCTTATAGTTTTAGAGGGTTAGTCCATTGTCATCTTGATGGGGAGCATGGCAGTATGCAGGCAGGGCACCAGAGCTACACCCTGATCCATGGCAGAGAGAGAGAGAGAGAGAGAGAGAGAGAGAGAGACTGGGTCTGGTGTGGGCTTTTGAAACCTCAAAGTCCACCCCCCACCCCCGTGACAGAGTTCCTTCAACAAGGCCACACCTACTCCAACAAGGTCACACCTCCTTTAAGTCCTCCTAATCCTTTCAAATAGCTCCACTCCCCGTGACTAAGCACTGAAATATGTGAGCATATGGGGCCACTCTCATGCAAAGCACCACACAGTCCCTGAAAGGCTCAGGATTTGAACACCTGGTTTCCTAATGGTGATGCTGCTTTGGGAGGGTGTGGAGTCTGTGGGACAGGGAATGGGTCAGTGGGAGGCAGAGGGGAGACATAAGAGTTAGAGCCCACCCAATTCCATCGGAGCTGTCTGCTTCCTGTGTGTCACTTCATGTAAACTCCTGCAACCATGCTTTCCTCTCAACTGTGAGCCCCTGTAACCTTTGTCCCCTTCCGTTGCCCAGGCTGGCCCCAAACTCTAGACCCCAAGTGATCCCCCTGCCTTAGCGTCTGAAGCAGGTAGGACTACAGGTGCACAACAGACTGCCTAGTCTTTAGTCCTCTCAATATTCAGAATTAGGACTCTACAACCACATAGAATCCATGCAGAGCATACACCTGAATAAATTCACATGGAGACATGATTCCTTGATGGAGCATTAAGAGTCCATGGTCAACCGGGTAGTGATAGTGCACGCCTTTAATCCCAGCACTTGGGAGGCAGAGACAAGCGGATCTCTGTGAGTTCAAGACCAACCTGGTCTACAGAGTGAGTTACAGAACTGCCAGGACTACACAGAGAAACCCTGTCTGTGGAAAAAAAAAAGTCGCATGGACAAAAATAGTTATACAATTTAAAATTTTCAATGCTAAACAAAACTGTGTGATTCTTTGCTTGAAATTATCAAGGATTAAGCCAAGTAGGGGCCCTTGGAAGCATGGGGCACTGTGCCATCATTATGCATGTTCACAAGCCCACAAAGCTGGCCCTGCCCATGAGCTCTACAGAGAATAGCTGACTTGGACAGCAGAGTCCTCCATTTGAATCAATGCATGCCCTGTTCTGACGATGGACATTCCTGTCTCAGCCCCCACATTGGATATTGTCTCCTAAGCCTGCACACAGCCTGCTCCAGCAGCGTTCTCTGCTCCAAGGCAGAATGCTAAGCAAACTCCCAGGGTCCACGGCTGCCTGTCAGCATTGCTCTGGAAGTACCCACAAAGATGGTAATGGTGTTGAACAATGACATCCCTGTGTCACAGAAGGAAAATGTCTCCAGAGAAAAGAATGCATGGAGCCACCAATCCAGTCCTGCCACCACTTGAAGAGCTGTCAGACATCTTGGCACCTTAGTTTCTTTCTGTAGAAGGAAGGGGGTGGGATTCAACAGTCCCGAAGGCACTGTCCAGTCTGAAAGACTGAATTCCAATGAGTGAGAGACTATAGTGACACTGATGACAAGAGCTGATGCTCCTTAAGACTAGCCATGCACCACTCACGTGCCCCATGTCCCGCTCCTAGCTGTCCTATGAGGCTGGCAGTGCTATTGCCCTTACGGATGTGCCCCGTGAGAAAACTCGGGAAATGTTCTCAAAGTCCAGTGTGGTGATGGTCATACAACTGCGGATTTGCTACAAGACAGTTTTACACTTACATTGGTCAAGTTTGACAGTAAATTCTACCTCAGGAAAGCTGTCAAAAGAGAATTAACAAAGGTATAGTTAGCGTATAGCAGGGCCCCCACCACTACCCATGCTGCCATAGTGTGCTCCTCTGGATATGCTTGGTCCTCCGGACTGTAGGGGTCAGAAGGCACGGGGTCAAATCCTCACCCTAGAACTTAATAACTGTGAGACCCACGCACGCAAGATACTTTACATCAGTTCTTCAGTTAAATAAAAATGTATCTGTGGGGGCCGGGCGTTGGTGGCGCACGCCTTTAATCCCAGCACTCGGGAGGCAGAGGCAGGCGGATCTCTGTGAGTTCGAGGCCAGGCTGGACCGACAGCCTCCAAAACAGAGAAACCCTGTCTTGTAAAACAAAACAAAAAAAATGTATCTGTGGGGCCTGCGAGATAGTTCATCCCATAAAGGCACTTGCCTACAAACCGGATGACCAGAATTCAATCCCCAGCACCCACGTGATAGAGGGAGAGGATCAATTCCCACAAGTTGTCCTCTGGCTTCTGCACATGTGTACACCCAAGGGCAAGATCATGCACAATAAATACAGAATAAAATGCTTTTTAAAGGGATACTTATGGCCAAACCTGGAGGCATGCATTTATGGTTCTTACTACTGAATGGGCTGAGGCAGGAGGATCACTGGAGTCAAGGAGTTTAAGCCAGCCTAGGCCATATAGAGATACCTTGGTTTTATTTTTGTTTGTTTTTTAAATGTCGTATGGGTGTTTTGCCTGTGTATATGTCTGTGCACCACTTCTGTACTTGGTGTGGGTAGGGGCTGGAAGCGGGTGTCAGATTCCCTGGAACGGAGTTAGAGACTGCTGTGGGATGCAAGTTTAGGTGCTGGTCTATGAGCCTCCAGGTGGGTGCTGGGAATCAAATCTGGACTCTCTGGAAAAGCAGCCCCTTAACTTATCTGCTGAGCCATCTCGCCAGCTCCTGACCCTGTCTTTTAAAAAGAAATTTAGGGTATGGGAGGGTGACTCCATCAACAAAGGGACCCCAGTTCAATCACCTGAATCAAGTATGAGGGCATGCTCTTGTAACCCCAGCATTGGGGAGATGGAGGCTGGTGAATCCCTGGAGAATCTCTGGCCAGACAATCTAGCCCAATTGGTGAACTCCAGAGAATGACACCCAGGGTTGTTCTCTTGCACATATATCTCCTATACACACTGAACACACATACACATTAAACATGCATACATAAACACATTTTAAAAAACATGAAACTTGCCGGGCGTTGGTGGCGCACGCCTTTAATCCCAGCACTCGGGAGGCAGAGGGAGGCGGATCTCTGTGAGTTCGAGGCCAGCCTGGTCTACAAGAGCTAGTTCCAGGACAGCCTCCAAAGCCACAGAGAAACCCTGTCTCGAAAAACAAAAACAAAAAAAACAAAAAAACCACAAAAAAACATGAAACTTTAAGACTTTTGATAAAAGGCTTTTCTGTCCTGCCCAGCTCCGAAGCCATTTCCAAATAATCACTCGGAGACTTAATATAAATTAGAAATGTTTGGCTGATGGCTCAGGCTTATTTCTAGCTAGCTCTTACATTTAAGTTAATCCGTTTCTATTAATCTGTGGGTGGCACATGGCCTGTGGCTTACCGGTGGTGCTCTGGCATGCTGCTCCTTGGGCAACTGCTGGCATCTCTCTGACTCTGCCCTTCTTCTCCTGTATCTCTGTTTGGATTTCCCACCTGGCTCTATCTTGCCTTCCCATAAGCCAAAGCAGCTTAATTTATCAACCAGTGAGAGCAACACATATTCACAGTGTACAGAAAAACATCCCAAATCACTGGTGTTTATTATATAGGCTTGTTATGATATGGGTGGGTATAGGTTGGGTGTTTGAAATAGCTATAGGCACAAGGTGTTGGTGGTGTGTGCCTTTAATCCCAGCACTCAGGAGGCAGAGGCAGGCAGATCTCTGTGAGTTCGAGGCCAGCCTGGTCTACAGAGCAAGTTCCAGGACATCCAGGGCTACACAGTGAAATCCTGTCTTGAAAAACCACACACACACACACACACACACACACACACACACACACACACACACACACACACACACACACAGTAGCTGTAGGCACCAGGCAAGTGTAAGTATGGCCTGTCATTATCTCCCGGATTGCAAAGCCTGTTTCTTAGACAGACCAGTTTCACTCCACCAGCCCCACTCCTACTTTCCCTGCCCTTAAAGAAACACTCCTCTTCAAAGGCCATCTTTGGAAAAACACTGGCTCTCCTCACATTTTACTTCCTGGTAACAGTGAGGGAGAAGCTCATCTTCCCGATAAGGCAGTGACTGGCTGGTTCTCATAAAATGTTCATTGCTATGCCAGCTTTTCCCCACAGACTGTTTCCTCCAGGGCCCTCAGTCACTGTAGCAATCAACACTGAAAGTGGGACCCGGGACCAAGGACAGGGCAGGGGCACAGCACTCGGCTGCAAAGGAAACCCCTTGCCAGCTTGCTAATGAACCAAGCTAGAGAGGACAGGATTTTGTGGGCAGGCTTCTATCTCTCAAAATATACTTTACAGCACTGAGCCCACAACCAGTGAAGGGGGTGGGGCTCGTGTGGTTGGGTATGACCTGCTGCTACTGTGTGATCACTGCACTTCTGCTTATGTTTGAGTGGCACTTTCTAAGTCAAAGTCCCTTCTATGATCTCACTGATACCACAGCCTTGGTGGCATGTACTGATGTTCCCTGGGTGATGATACCCTCTTTTAACTGATGAGCAAACTGAGGTGATGCACTTCAGAAAGCGTCACGAGCCAGGCGTGGATGGAATGAGGCCCTCTGCAGCGAGGCCCAGTGTTTTTCCACTGGCTTCGGAGGAGGAAGTCAGAAGGTCCCTGGACTCCACCTCAGGAGCGCTAATAATGTTTGTTACATGCTGAAGAAAATGAAGCCCTGCACTGTCTTCACATCCCTGCCAAGTTCCTTACACACTGCTCTCAGAGCCCTGAAAGAAGCCAGAGGGTCATGACTGTCCCATTACAGACCACAGGCAATGCAGGGGCTATGATTCTTCTCAGATCCCCAAAGTCTTACATCAGGTGACCCAGTGGTGGGACACATGGACATTGGTCTACAGAGCTCAAGACATCAGGAAAACATCCACTCAAAGCAGTCAGGCTGTGGCAGAATAAATAAATAAATAAATAAATAAATCGTTTGCCATGCTTTCTGGGGCTTCCAAGGCTTTCATCTCAGGCCAGGACAAGGCTCAAAGGGCTGATTTTTAAAAACCTATTTGTCACATTGACACTAATCCTCTTGTTAACAGTTTGCCCCGCAGCAGAATTGGTGCTCTGCAGCAGAGGCCAGAGCAGGGAACCGCCTTGGTGGGGTCAGCACGTCCTGAAGCTACCTTCTTCAAGGGGACAGGGGGGACTGTGATCTTGCCTAGGGTCCCCTGCTGTGAACCTAATTCACTCTTCAGCCACTCCCTAACTAATCTACTCCTGGCTCCTGCCATCCCACCCAGTCTTCAGCCCACCCAGTCTTTACCTCTCGTTGATTTTGATATTTAAGGAAAATCCATTTGTTTGATTCAGAGCAACTGAATCATCAGTGTTCAGACAAACCCACTCACAAGGTAGGCATTTGGCAGAGGCCACTTATGTGTGGGAACCCAGCTTCGTCTCCAAACAGGGCTGCCCATTCTGGCTCCTGGCTGCTCCCCTCTGCTGCTCTGACCGATGGCCCTTCCTGGTAGCCTTCAGACACTCTGTCTGTCACCCCAATAAAACCGGACCCCTTACACAGGCTCCTGTGTTTACCTACAAACTCAAGTTCACTGTTGGAGGTGTGCAACTGGGGCCTTTGGAGCAGAGTGTGACACAGGGGAGAAGTACTGACCTAAGCATAAGACTAAATTCTCACAAGAGGACGGCACTGACCTTCCTTGCCACTTGGGAAGCACCTTGGGAGTGGCATCATGTTGTCATTACAAGTGTGGCTGCATGGGCTCCAGGCTCAGTTTGACTTCAGCTGTTCAGTCACTGATGTTCATTTGCCACCATCTTTTGTCCTTGGGACTTCAGGGCCAAGAAACTATGCAGTGAGCATCAAGAAAGGACAGAGTCTGTCTATGTAGCCCACACTGGCTTCAAACTCATGATCCCTCTGCCTTAGCCTCCTGAGTGCTGCGATTACAGGTATGTGCCACCCATGCCCAGTGATGGTGCTTCTTAAGACAAGCCCCCTCCCTCAATGCAGGCTGCGGGTACTCTGAGAAGGGATTCCAATTGGTGAGTGTCAAGTTAATTGGTTAAGTCTCTTAAAATGCTGTTTAGTGAGGATGTACTATCACAAGCACGTTACCTGTATTATTCCCTTTTTAATCCTTTTGACAACATTACAAGACAGGAACTACTGTTGTCTCTTTTTACAGAAGAAGAAACAGAGGTAGCCAGAGGTGAAAGAGCTTGTTAAAGACCCAGTGACAGCAGACTCTAAATGTGCGCCTTAAAAACCCACACCTTAGCCAGTATCTCGGGCACTATTCTGCAGCCCTCTCAACCCTCCAAAGGACAATGCACTCCTTTCATGGACAAAGATTTCATTAAATTAATTTCCCGGACCATCTGGGAAGGCCACTGTCTACTTCTCTTTATCCCATGACTCTGGGTGGGGGGCCCCAGGCGGGACTCGGGGGCCTTTAATCTGACTATGCCAAGACCTCCTAATTAGTCGGCATTTTGCTTTCTCTCCATCTCCCAACCTCCAGCCCCAGCACCTTGAAAATAAATCAGTCTTCCTGACTGTTGACTGGAGCTGGTGAAGGCTAAGATCCTCGCATGCAGAGTCCCTGGTGGCACGTGGCAGGGTCTGAGCACAGCCCACCTGACTTCTGTCTGTGTGCTTGTGGCAGAGTCTGCGAGCCCCCGGGTCAGGAGGTAAGCACCTTAAACTCGGTCACGCCCCAGCACTGCAGACATTTGCACAAGGTCGTGGATAAGATCTTGTCATTTCCCCTCTCCTCTTCCTCCTCCCACTTCTCTGGTCGAAGGGTGGGTGGCTGCATTAGGGTCAGCAAGGCGCGGAAAGTCGGTTAACTGAACGTCTACTTTTTGCTAGATACTTCCGGGGCATCTCTTCACTTCTCACTCAAGGGTCCCAGCTCAGATATCACGACCCTTGCAGGGGTCCAAAGTGGAAGGAAATGGACTCTCACCGATCCATCTGCACTCTTCTCTGAAAGAATTGAAGTAGCTAGGGGACTAGGGCAGGAGGACCCCGCTCCTGGAAGTGGTGGTGGCGGGTCCCTGGGTAAAGGAAAGGCTCAATTGTGCTAGGGCTTCCTGCCCTGACAACTCCCGGCGTAGCCCCCGCCACGCTGCAGCCGCCTTTCTGCGGCCGGCCGGCTGGGGAGGCGGGGCGGGAAGGCTAACGCAGGAAAGGGTTACGGGAATAGCTTTCCAATGACAAAGTCTGGAAGGGACCCATGCCTCCGCCCCTCTGCGGGTTAAGCTGGCACGGTGCAGGGGAGGAAAACGAGGGCGATCCGCAGCCGGGCCACCCCTTCCTCCCACCCCCAGGCGCGGGCACTCCCAGCTCGGCCCTCCGCCGAGGCGGCCGGCGTGTGCCTAGGGCAGCGGGTCACTAGGCTCCGCCCCCGGCCGCCGGGGCCCGGGGGACGGCACTTTGTTCAGGATGCCGCCTCCTTCTCGTCGTGGAGTCGGAGCCCGCGGCCGCCCTAGTGAGAGGCTGGAGGCCGGAGCACGCAGTGCCGGCTGAGACTCGCCGCAGGAGCCGGCTGGGCCCCAGGAAGCCCCGGGAAACTTTCTGATCGCGCGGAGAGGACGCCCGGCACTGCGCTGCTCGGGCGATGCACGACTCCGCGCGGCGGCGGCGGCGCGAACCCAGAACCCGGGACCAGAGGCGCTCCGGTGAGTGGCCCGCACTGGGCGGACGCGGCGGAGGGGCAGGGCTCTGCTCTTAGCCGGGCTGCAACCAGCCCCAGACAGGAGAGTCTGGTGCCCGAGAGAGGCTGCAGGCTGGCGCAGGAGAAGCACGGGATAACAACCGGGATGCTAGCGGCTTCGCGGGAGTGCCTAGGCGCCGCTGCTGGACCTTGCGTCTGTCCTGGGGTTGACAACGCGATGACCTAACCACAACGCTCTGAGCTTCAGTTTCTCTTCTTAAGATATACCTGTCATTTAAAGTGTGCTGCGTTCCTGCAATTAAAGGCGCTAAACGCTGTGCTATTACACACTCACTCACACACACACTGACACACATAGTGTCCACACACAGTGTGTCAGTGTGTGTGTGTGTGTGTGTGTGTGAGAGAGAGAGAGAGAGAGAGAGGCAGAGAGAGAGAGAGAGACAGAGAGACAGAGAGAGACAGAGAGAGAGAGAGACAGAGACTTACACATAGTCAGACGACACCCGCCTCCTCCCGAAGCAGCTAGAAAACTCTTCGAACATCCCAGGAGGACATGAACAGCTAGGGCAGGTGACCCGGCTGGGCTGTTACAGAAAATTGCACTGCCCCACCACCTCTACCATCCCCCTAACTCGAAGATACCCTGAGAAGCGCCGTTTTCAAGGCTGTTTCTTCTGGCGCCTGCCCAGGACGTCTGGGAGCCTCGAGAGCATCCCGGGGGAGAGAGGAGGGAGGAGAAAAGAGAAGCTGGGAAAATGTGAGGGAGACGCTCACCTGAGGGTGCAGTGCCTGGGCTTTTTGTGCTTCCTTTTAATCTTCAGAGTCTACCAAACCTGGCGGTAGGATAGAGAGCCGGCCAAGTCTGCAGATGGTTTAAAGCGGAGGAAGGAACTGGGACGGACCTCAGTGGTGAGTGGCTTGGGCAGTGCACTAGAGTAATGCCCACCCAGCAAAGAGGGTTGCTTGTCCCCCAGAGCTGAACACAGGAAAATCAGCTGGTGAGTCAATGGGACTTTGTTAGTACGGTCCAAGAGCGCAGCTGGCGCCGGCTTAAGGGAAGTGCTGAATCTCCCCCCCCCCCCTTGATAACATGCTGTTTATCTGGCTTCCTGTTTCAGTTATTGGGATACCATTGGCTGGTTCAAATTCACTGCTGAGAAGCCTGTGTGTGACCAGTTCACCCAGAGAAGGTTATCTATCGACTTATACAATCTTTTGCATTGTGAGCTATTTCTGATTCCCTGGACTTAGGGCACCCCTGTAACTCATTTGTGAAGAGGTAGGAGGACTTCAACATAGACCCTCAACAAGGTCACTCCAGAGACCTTGAAGTACCTTCAGGCCAAAGGTACTTTTTTTTTGTTTTGTTTTGTTTTGTTTTTGTTTTTCGAGACAGGGTTTCTCTGTATTGTTTTGGAGGCTGTCCTGGAACTCGCTCTGTAGACCAGGCTGGCCTCGAACTCACAGAGATCCGCCTGCCTCTGCCTCCCTAGTGCTGGGATTAAAGGCGTGCGCCACCAACGCCCGGCAGGCCAAAGGTACTTGTTCCTCATCTGGCTGGTGAATTGTTTTCACCTCTTTGAATTTTGGTTGGTGAGTCTTTTTACCCTGTGAAGGGAATGGCAGCGATATGGATCTCATCTGAGATTAGCTTTACACAGGCACGGGTTTCTAGGAGAAGTTCTCAGTCAGCCTGTCCTTTCTCTGTCTGGATGGCTATGGGCTTTGTATGGGAGAGCAAATAGTTCTTTATCTCCCTTGCTCTGGTACTCATGCTTATAAAGTTGATCCGGAAGAGAGAGTACTGGACAAATAGACAACGATTTTGAGATTGTGTGCCAGCCTCTAGGGACCTTGACCTGAGGTTGCCAGGTGGGGGGAGTTGCTAATCTGAGCTCCTCTAGCCCATTTTTCTTAACTCCCCCCGGGGCAGATCTTGGATTTTGTTTTGTATTTTAGATGCATGAAAATCTTCACACAGGCCTTCCTTCCCTGGCACTTATTCTGACCACTTACAACACCCAGCACATAGTAGGCCCTTTGTAAATATTTGCCATCTTAATAAAATTGAGGGAAAATCTTAATGCCACCCAGAACCTGCCCTCTATTTCACTCAAACGGCAGGCTATCTGTTCTTTTCTAGTTGTTTGATTTGCCCCCCCTGCTAAAACCATTCCACATAATAGTCTGGGCTCTGGGATCTGGTGTCCCTGATGAGTCTTGGCCTGAGGAAATCAAAACCAGGAATGCCATTTGTCCTTCTCTTGCCTATCTGCCTCCTTCCCCAACTTCATATGAACAACCTCCCCACTCGCAGGCTAAGCAAAGTGCACCCAACTCAGCTCCAACCCAGCCTTCAGCTCAGCTTTGGTCCAGCAGGAAAATTTCAGCATCAGTGTCCAGAGCATCTTTTCAGGTTTGCTCACCTTTCATTGTTACTTGATGTCGCCTCCCTTCTTTTAAAGCACGTTAGCATTCTTTACGGGGTTTATAATAGGCTGACATTTAAAGTTAAAGAATCTCTGTGTCTCTCAGCCCAGCCCCTTCTCGCCTTCCTTCGGACCAGAATTCAGGCCTCCTGAAGGAAGGCTTGGGCTTTGGGCCACTCAGTGGGAGAGAGGGCAGAAACACAGTTCAGAGGAAGCAGGGCTGCTCCTGGGTGGAACCAACCACCAGCTCTTACTCTGTGGGACACTGAGATCTAAGAAGTGTGGCAGTACTACTTGGCAAACACTTCATCTTGCTGGCCCTTAGTCTCTTACACACACACACACACACACACACACACACACACACACACATACACACAAACAATTTAAAACATTTTTAAACATCGAAAAACATTACTAACTTCCCAAGTAGAAACTCTCTCCTCAGTGAACAGTTCCCTGGGCCTGATTTCCTAGGGAAGCTGACTCAGGCTTAGTCTCCTCCAAGGGGCCTGGGATTTTACTTTCCAGCTTCCTGTGACTCCTGAGACATGATGGGAGGCAGGATGACTGCCACCCAGACCACTCTGAGTGGCTCATAGATGTGATTCAGCTTCCAATGCATGTCCTGTGAAGTCCCTACTGCCACCCTCATCGAATCTATTTGCTCTACTTAATTTTAATGCACTAATATGCATGAAAAATTAGAGGCACCGATGCATGTACCTCACGGAGGACTGTTAATAACAAGATGTTTCCACACCAAAGGACTACTAGACTATTCTGATGTCCGGTCCTCTGATGCTCTGAAAGTTTCCCTACATGGATCTGCTTCTTAATTCCCTCTTTGGTTATTCCTTGTTTGTATGCCGATCTTATACACCGCTGATTTGCCTAGGATTGATTTTGTGTATGAATTTGGAATGTTCTGTATATTGGACCACATACACTGTGACTAGAGATAGTTTTACATCTTCCATTCTGACTTAGGTAGGTTCTTTTCTTCCTAACCCAATTGCTTGGGCTATAACTTTCAGTACATTGTTGAGCAGCGGTGGTGAGAGCAGGGGCCCTCTCTTGTTCTTCATCTTAGGGGAAAGGCTTTATGTCTTTTACCATCAGCTATGATGTGAGCTGTGCGTTTACCATATTTGCCCTTTATCACCTGGTAGGAATTCCAGTTATAGCTTTCTATTTTTTTAATTGTGAAAGGCTGTTGGATATATCCAACGTTCTTTTCTGCATCTTTTGAAAAGCCGCATGGTTTGCTTCCTTCCTTCATTTGATGATGTGGTGTACTTCATGACTCTTCTTCGTTGAGCCACCCTTGTATTCCTGGAATAAATCAACCTTTTCAATAATCTGCAATTTCCTGTCACCAGAACCAATGGTGACGGGCCATACCTCAAGCTGGATGGAATGAGTACCATATATATAGCATAAAATTTACCCATTTAACGACTTTCTTTTTCTTGTGAGACACTCTCTCTATATAACCCTGACTATCCTGGAACTCTCTATGTAGACCAGGCTGGCCTCAAACTTACAGAGATCTGCCTGCTTCTACATCATGTGTGCTGGGACTATATGTAGCACCACCGAGCCTGGTTTAACAACTTTTTGAAAGACAGCAGTTGTTGTGTAATACAAAGTGGCTTCAAGATCTAAGTCCCCCTGCCTCAACCTCTCAAGCACTGGAGATTACAAATGTGTCCCATACCCAACCTTTTACCTACCTGTCAACATGCAGTTCAGTGGACTTAGATGCTCCACATTGTTTTGTAATCACCACCACTAGCTACCTCTAAAGCTTCCTAATCCTCCTAAACTAAAAGCTACCTATTAAAGATTAACTCCCAGCTAGCTTCAAATGGTGGCACAGGCTTTAACCCCAGTACTCAGAAGGCTGATGCAGGAGGACTGGGAGTTTATCAAGCCTTTGTTTCAAAATTCCACAAGTAAATGAATAAATAAAACTAAGTAATGAATAAGCCCTCCTTTGCCCCTCCTCCCATCTTCCGGTAACCAAATTGTGACACTCTTTTACTTGTTTTGTTTACTTTTGATTTTTCAACACAGGGTTTCTCTTTGTAGCCCTGGCTGTCCTAGAACTTGTTCTATAGACCAGGCTGGCCTTGAACTCACAGAGATTCGCCTGCCTTCTGAGTGCTGGGGTTAAAGGCATGCACCACCACTTTTGTTTTTATTTTTTACTTTGCAATCCCAGTTCCCTTTACCTCCTCTACTCCTGCTGCCCCCACTGCCCCTCCCCCGCCACCTCCCATCTGCTCCTCAAAGAGTGTAAGGTCTTCCCTAGGAAGTCTACTAAGTCTGTTCCATCATCTTGTTGAAGTAGGACCAAGGTCCCTTGCACCCCATCCTAGACTGAGCAAGGTATCTCTCCATGTAGAATGGGCTCCACAAAGTCTGTTTGTGCATTAGAGTTAGATCTTGGACCCACTGCCAATGGCCTCGAATATTGCCCCGGCTGCATCACCGTCAGCTGTATTCAGAGAGTCCAGGTTCTGCAGTTGGCAGACCAGAGTCAGTGATCGCTCACTAGCTCCGGTCAGCTGATTCTGTGGGTTTCCCTATCATGGTCTTGACTCTTTTGTTTGTGAACATTTTTTAAAGACCAGGAAAGTAAGTGCTTTAAGTGTTAACTATTACAGGGTTAAGGTATCCTCTCTTCTCATCTTCCACTGTGCCTCGTGTCATGACAAGACTGCCTCAGATTAGACACGCGCTAATGGTGTGTGACCATTCCAAAGCCCAGGTGACCTTCCCTTCCCCTGCCTGAGCTTCTTCATCCTGCTTCTCTTCCCCTTCAACCACACCTTTTAAACATCACTGGTTTCTGAACTCACCCCCCAGAGACTTACCTTCAATCAGTTTGGAATATGGCTTCCGTACCTGTCATTAAAAAAATCTCCCTGGTAATTCCCATGCTGCGTGAGGGTTGTGAGCTCTGCACCTGGCTGAGCTGATTTGCTGGCTGGGACCTTTGACTGTCACAGCTTCCAGTGACAAAGTCCCCTCCCATCTGGTCAACAGTACTGACCCGCTTTACATCCCTTTACTAATTTCGAAATCTATTTACAAACAGAATAAATGGCAACTTCCACAGAATGAAAACTTTAAAAGCTGAAAAGAGCTTTAATTTTGTAGTCTCACCCCCCCCCATAAAGTCTCCCTTCTGGTGCTCGTCCAGAGACATCTCCGTTACTAGGGGACACATGACAACACCACTGTAATCTACTTATTTCCTATTTGACAGTTCTGCTTTCAGAGTTCCTCCTTGTAGTCATCAGTTATAGTTGCAACCTTCACCCCTAGGTGGAAAACACCAAAATGTTAGTGAGTATCACCAAAATGCTTCCCCAAATTAGGTGTGGAATATTCAAATTCAGCCACGCAGGATAAGTGTGGTTACCTGCAAAATGCCACCTTTTCACTATTTGAAAATAGCTGCTGTGCCCCTAGCCTCTCGCCTTCCTCCTTGCTCCCATCAGCCCTTGATGCATTAGCAGGGATGTTCAGAGAAGACATACAATGTACTAGGAAGATTTTGAGCAAGCCTGGGAGTCACAGTTCACATCTTGACTCGATGTGTAAAGTCTAGCATATATGAATATCCAGCAAATGGCAAGTGTGTGGAAACTAGCTAGTGATTGCATGAATTGGGTCTATGAAAGACCTGACCCAGTCCCTGGGATGCTAAAAATGTGTGTTCAATAAATGCCAGACTCCTCCTCCTCCCCCTCCCTTCTACTCAGCACCCTTGAAACAAGCTGCAGTTCATGTCCTCTTGTGTCCAGAAAAGCAGCAATTCCTCTATGAGCATCCTGTGCAGTCATCTGAAGGCACTTCATCCAGTAGAACCTACAGTCAGAGCAGGGTTTTACCCCCTCCCCCACTGCAGATTGAAAACCGGAGAAGTTGGCTGCCTGACACGGGATAATAGAGAGCATGAAGTGACAAAAGTCTGACTATGTCTTTTGCTCATTTTATTTTGGTGATATCTAACCAGGAGGAGTAGACTTCAAGTGTAGCACAAATTGGGTCTTCAATAAATTATTGCTAGAGTCAATTCCCCGTGCCTGTTTCCCCAGCTCATTGGTGCAGATAATTAAGTTGACTGGAAAGGAATAACAGGGGATCCTGGTAGTGCCAAGACGCCAACTGTTCTCTTGTAGCTTGTGTTGAACAAAGAAGAGACAGCTGATGAGACCGTGGAGGAGGCCAGGACCATAGCTCAGCAGCTGCCTCCTTGGGTGATTCTGTGAAGTCACCTGGTTTTCTTTCCCAAAGCTTTGGAGGGGGTTGATTGTGTGAGAGACCTGGATGCTCCCATGGGCTTCCCATTGGCCCTGCATAACCTCCCGGTGCTATGAGCTTTAAGAGGGCATCCATGAAGCTCACTCACCCCTGTTCAGAGCGGAGGCTGTGTCCTCAGGGTGCCAGTGAAGGAGACTAGAAAACAATGTGCTCTTGCATACTGGCTTGCTCGACATGGTTTTGTTTAGAAAGCTGTCAAACTAGGAGAGCAGGTAGTACAGTGAGCACCCAGTCGCCATTCTAACATTGGTTACCTGTACCCTCTTGCTCTTTCTTGCATGAGGAAGGAGGAACCTCTTAGAGATTCTATATGGGGGGAAGACAGACATATATGTGTGTGTGTGTGTGTGTGTGTGTGTGTGTGTGTGTATAGATATATAGACAGACTACATATATATGTAGAGAGCAATGTAACGAAATGTCGATAGTAAATTTAGACATTTACTGTTTAAGAATATATACAGAGCCATTAGAAAATAATTGTTGACATTATGACAATCAACACACCTAACTATTTAGCTGTGTTTCCTAAGGACAGTGGCATTCTCTTACATATCCACTGTATCTGAACCATACCCAGTAAAACTGGATCTAACAGAATTAGTTGATTTATGGGCCATACACAAATTCCTAGGTTGTTCTCCAAGTGCATAGAGGGCTGTGCATTTTTTTCTTAATCAACTGACTGCTGTGTTGAGGCCCTAACTGAAACTTTATCTCCTAGAAGGAGGGTCAGGGCCTTTTCAATTGGGGTTATGATATCCTGGATGAAGAGCACTCGATTTGTTTGTTTATTTATTTATTTATTTATTTATTTATTTGTTGAGATAGTTTTATGCTGTATAGCCTAAGATGGTCTTGAACTCATGGGCTCAAGTGATCTTCCCACTTGAGCCTCTTGAGTAGCTGAGAGTGTAAGTCATGCTCACCTGAGAAATGCTTTAACTTATATTACTCAATTCAATCTTTTACAAGTATCTTTACTACAAGATAGTTGCTAGTATTCGCTCCATTTTACTGGTAATGAAATCACGAGGCAGAGTCACCTTTATTGCCCAAACGGTATGAGCCATTATTACCATTCACGCTGCTCGCCAGGCAGTGCAGAGGAAGATGGTGGTGGGTTCGTAAAAGGCCAGGTGGCATTCACTAGCCTCTCTCTAGGTCTGACGGGACGCTTGGTCACACTGGGTGGGCTTTAGTGTAAACACCATCATTCTTTTTGGCTGGGAGTGATAGACATTGTGTACAGTGACACAGCATGGCCTAGAATGACTTGTTTATCACGCAAGTAAACAGCCAAAGAGCTAATGGCGAAAACTGCTTAGGTAATAGGACATGGCTGGCTCTATAGACCGGACTGGCCTGGAACTCACAGAGATCCGCCTGCCTCTGCCTCCCGAGTGCTGAGATTAAAGGCATGCACCACCAACACCCAGCTAGAACATGTAGCATTTTTATTCCACTGACATCCGCAAAGCATCTTGGCTCTAGTTTCTATCCTGGAAGCAGGGGAGGGAGAGCTGCTGGCGTGGGCTCTAAGGTGTCTCTGGAAGCAGGGGAGGGAGAGCTGCTGGTGTGGGCTCTAAGGTGTCTCTGGTGAGTGGTGAGACTCACACCACTCTGCTTCCAGGCCCTAGGCTGTCATCCTTCTGACATGGCCCTTTCTGGGCCCTCACTGTTACTAACACTGCTCTTCTCAGGACTTCCCTGTTCTCTCAACTACGTGATCCAAGGCAGGTGCCCTGCTCCTCACAGCTCATTCACTCGCTGGCAGCCCTATGAACTGGTCAGGACCAGCACCCCCTTTTTATAGAGGGTGAAAACAGGACTCTGTAATGGGGCTGTGTACTATAGAACAGTGCCTTCAATGGCCATGGAACCTCAAGCATCACACACTGTTATTAAACAAATGCAGAATCACACTGAGTTTGTAGTAGTAGTCTTGCTATAGCATTCGTTGTGAAGATCTTTAAGACTTACTTTTGTTACTACAATCATATGCTCTATCAGTGACCCAAACTTCCAGCCCCAAAGTTGGCAGAAGCTGAATATAGTGGCACAATCCTGTGATCTCAGCACTCAGAAAGCTTGAGGCCAACTTGGACTACACAGAGAGTACCAAACCCTGTCTCAACACACACTCACACATACACACAGATGCACATGCACACACACACACACACACACACACCTGTCTGAAAATACACACACACAAAATTATATTGCTAATTCTTTTTTTTTTCTGCTCACTTGTTGCACGGGTAGTTAAAAAGCAACATAAAATGCTTCACATTTTCTCATCAGAATTGAGAATAACTGTTATACATAAAGTTGTTAGATTGACAACTCATTGAAATCTCTTCGCTAAAATCCTTAGCTAGTTCAGAGCTAATAAACAGGCCACCCCCACTTACACATCTACGCAATCCGGTCTTGCTGCCACTCGTTACCAGGATGCCATCACCAACACGCCGCGTGGCACCTCTGAGTCATTCCCCCACTTCCTCTTGTCAGTAGAGAAAGCAGAGGCCAGCAGAGAGATCTAGAAATGATCACGTGGTAGGGTGCTGTGGGAAGTGGCTGCCCCTGAGCTGCCTGCAGAGACTGCATCCCCTCCGCACCCACATGCCAGCCTGGACAAAGGCCACTGTGTTTGTGGTGATGGATTGGGGATGGCCTGAGGTCTAGGAGAGGCCACTAGGCCACACCAGGGCCTCAGCATGGAAGTAGCCAATGCCAGCACACAGTAGGGGCTCAGGAAACATTTGCAGATCAAATACACCTATAAGCTCCACTGAGGGGAGCCCAGACAGGAATGACTGTCCCTCCCCTTTCTTAGCCCATGGGAGTAACCTGGATCCTGACTTCCCCTGTCTTGAAGGCCACCTCCTTGCTTCCTCAGTCTCTCTTTGATGTTGGGCCTCTGAAGTGTGATTTAAAAAAAAAAAGGTCATGGTATCCTGCACCTTTGATCCCAGCACTCCAGAGGCAGAGGCGGGAGGATCTTTGTGAGTGGAGGCCAGTCTGGCCTACAAAGCCAGTTCCAGGACAGTCAGAGCTGTTACCCAGAGAAGCCTGTCTCACCCCAACCCCCCACCCTGCACCATCATCAAATGCACATGCTTGTCTTGGGTTCCTGTAACTTCCTGACATTCAGTTTCTCATCTAAAAGACAAGGATGATATTACTTGCTCCACAGAATTGAGGTGCTCCAGGTGCTGGAGGTAGGACCTGGTTCTCTGGTACAAAGTGAATGCTGGCCATGACCATTGGCTCTGATCTACACAGTTCAGGGCTCAGGGTTCCTACACTTACTAACAGTTGGCCCTGCTGAAGATGTGTGTCAGACAGGAAAGCGACCGAACAAACTCAGTGCTGCATCAAGCTTTCAGCCCCAGCCCCACAGACTATTCTTCGGGAAGCATTTATTCCCAATAGAGTATTTATGCATCAGGCAGTGCATGGGACAATGTTGCTTTGTCATGGGGTCAGAGGGATAGAACAGGACAGCGTCCAGTGCCAACTCTGAGATATGCGGCCCCTCTGGGCCCACTGGGCTCCACACTGCCCTGCAGGCTGCAAGTGTGTGTGTGTGTGTGTGAGTGTGTGTGTGTGTGTGTGTGTGTGTGTGTGTCCTGGGGTTTTGTTCACCGAGACTGGCCCATTATCTGGTCCAGTCTGTGTTTCAAAGTATTACAAACAGCACTGGCTTCAGAAGGAGGGAGTCGCAGATGTGGCTGAGGCAAAGAATATGGGAAGATAGGAGATTTGAAATGGTGAACCAAATGACAGATGGGGTCCATCTCCATAACAACAGGACATCCCGAGCACTCATTCAGTAGCCTCTGAGGCAGAGGGCTGCCTTGCAAAACTAGAAAAAGCCAGGCTCAGTCAGCCAAGGTTGCTGTTCCGTTTGTTTCCACCTGCTCTTTGCAGTAAGCCTGACCAGGATCCTGAACAGGCCTTATGAGATTCAGGGTTGGAAATGGGAGCCCCCAGCCTTCCCAGTCCAGTGTTCCCAGTTAGACTTCCATAGAAGGAAGGACCCTCTCTTTCCTTTGTTCTATTTGATCTTAATCAAGATATAAGTTACCAACAGTGGTGTGCACAGAACTTCAATGTCCGGTTGGATGTATTTTGGATAAATGCATGTATACATATACCCCACACCCTCACTAGACACAGAGCAGTTCCGAGAGCCCATTTTCTCTCCTGTCCCTCTTACGGTAGACACCCAACCCCCAAGCAGTGTCACTGCTGGTTTGTATTGCCATAAATTGGCATTGTCTGTTAATGAATTTCATAGGAGTGAATAGTATGGCGTGTTCAAGTTTGACTCTCCCTTCTCAGCTCAACATAACTTACGGGTAAAGGATATTTCTTAGCAGCCAAGTCGTATAGTCTCATCCGTGTTAAGCTGTGTAGGTTTTGCTGTGTGTTTGTTGTTTCTGGACAGTCTCACAGTGTAGTCCAGGCTTGCCTCAAACTCATAGCAATCCTCCTGCTTCAGCTTCCTGCATGCTGAGATTGCAGACATGAGCCACCACACTTGGCAACTTTGCTTCTTTTCATTTTTGATAGAAAAGTCCCACAGTTTATTTACCGGCAACTGTGATGTCCACCAAGTTTTCAGAGTTAAGATACACTTAACTTAGGGAGATAGGCATAGTCTAGGAAGCTGAAGTCAGGGGAATCAGGTTCCAGGCAAGCCTGGGCTCCATTGTCAGTTTGAGGTCGGCCTGGGCAATCTAGTGAGACCCTGACCCAGAGGACAGAAATAAAAGGAAGAAAAAGAAAAACTGTCCTGGTGGTCCTTAGAGGAATCCTAGACGTTTTCATGACAACTTTGTTTCTAGGCCATCTTCCATTCCTATGGTGATAGTCTATTGTCGGGGGCGTGTGTGGGGGTGCGGCCTCCTATGCTGCTGGAGGCTTCCTGCCCTCCAGATAGCAACCTTCCTTTCTTTCATGAATTGTAGCCATCTTCTCCCGTGGATGTGCACAGCCTTGGTGGAGGGCCGTGTTTCCTCCCTAAGACAGTGCTGCTCACTGACCTGTATTGAGCTGGCACGTGCCACCAGGCAGGAGTGCCCATCCCTGCCTGTGAAGAACAAAAGGGCACAAGGGTGACAGGGAGGGATGGAGACCCGGACCAGGGGGACTAACCAGGGATACTGCCCCCCACAGTGATTCCATTGACTGTGCTCTGTGGGGGAGCCCAGCACTCGGTGTAGAAACTGATACATGGAGGGCATTTGATAAAGATCTGCTGATGGACTAATGGTCTGGAAGAGGGGAGCTGGACCAACAAACCCACTGTCACACTCCTGTTGTGGAAGGTCTGAGCTTGGGTAGCCCTGCTGGGAGAGGAGGGGTGGGTGAGGTTTCACAAAGGAAAACCTGGCAGGGTGGAGTAATTGCGGCATGTGGGAGGGACACATGGTTGCAGAGTCAAGGGCTGGGGTGACAGCAGCGTTTTTAGAGGATCACTGGACCGTGGTTCATGGGGCTGGAAAGATGGATGGCTCAGCAGTTAAGAGCTCTTGCAGTTCTTGCTAAGGACCTGAGTTTGGTCCCCAGCACCTACATGGTGGCTTACGACCCCCTGTAACTCCAGTCCCAGGGAACCAATGCCTTCTTCTGGCCTCCAGACAGGCAGGTGGCACACGTACATACGTGCAGGCAAAACACTCACACATGTAAAATGACAACTAAAATATTCTTGATTTTTAAAAAAGGTTTTCATCATATGTATGTCTTTCTAGCCCCCAAAAGTAAATTAAAAAAAGAAAAAGAAAACAAAAGTCTGTCACGATGGTACAACCTTTAACCCTAGCACTTGTGAGACAGAGTCAGGCAGGTCTCTGTGAGTTCAAGGCCAGCCTGGTCTACACAGAGAGTTCCAAATCAGCCAGAGTTACATGGTGACATATCTCAAAATAAACAAACAGAAAAGTTAATTATAAAAGTTTCTTTTAAAAAGTAAGCAAACAACAAGACCCTTAAATCCAAGAAATTCTTTGTTTAAATTTTAGCCACTGAAAGTTCAAAATCAAGATACCAGCAGGGCAGGGCTAGAGGGCTGGTTCCGTGTTAAGAGCACTGACTGCTCTCCCACAGGACCCATGTTCAGGTTCCAGAACCTGCATGGTGTCTCACAACTGACCGAAACTCCTGCTCTAGAGGATTCAACATCACTTATGTTGGTGCCTTTGTGGGTACCAGGCACCAACATGGTACACAGACATACATGCAGACGTAACACCCTTACATACAAAATAAGAACAAATAAATCCTTAAAAGACATTAGGGTCACAATGCATGAAACCCGTAGTGAAGAATCCCTTCTTGCCTCTTCTGGCTTCCAGTTTTGCCAGTAGGCTTTCCTTGGTGTGCAGATCCATCATCCCAGCCTCCATCCCCATTACTGTGTGGCCATGGTCCCCATGAGGTCCTCATATCGTTGTATTACTGTGTGAGTCTGTGTCCAAATCTCCCTCTTGTTAGTATACAGGTCATACTGTGTGAGGGACCCTTCCCTACTTTCGAATAATCTTACTTTAACAAATTATATCTGCTATGACCCTACTCCAAATAAAACCACATTTTGAGAAACTTGGAATTCAACCATCTATATTAGTGACACAATCAACCCACCCAAAGGATACTGCCCCTGGGGTAATCCTTTGTAATTGTGATGCGTTAGGCAAGTATCAGGGAATTTTAGCCTGGGACATGACTGAAACATCCTATGGGACTGAATTCAAATAAATATGTCTGGGTCTCTTTCTTATAAAATGGACCTCAGGTCCTCCCCACATGTAGAACCAGCAATTCTGCCTCTGAGGCTTGGAGTCTAAGGCATTGGGAGAGAGTATAGGGCTCCTGAAGATGTGATTATCAGCAAGGAAACCCGTTTGGAAATTAGGAGATGCTCTGAACTTCTAGCCTTCAATACTCATTTGCAGTCTCAGGCTTCTCCTCCTTGTGGCCAGGACTGTGGAAAGCCCCAGTGGCCTCCATCCCAACCTCTGTGCCATGTCCCCTTCCTCTGTGAGGTCCACAAGGAGGGAGCCACACTATAAATAGCACCCCACACCCAAAGGCCTTCTTCCTGTGCAGGAAGCACAGCAAACTAATGGGGAGGAAAAAGGTGTTTCCGGAAGAGAGGCCAGGAAAGAGGAGCCAAGTGGGGCCAGGCCTAGCTGAGTTCCCGGGTGCTGGAGGAAAGGGGTGATGAGGCCAGCAGAGCAGGTACCTGGAAGGGTTTGGTGCCAGCTTCTCGTGCTGTCATGTGACCCTTCCTGGGGCCTGACATTCAAGAACCTCACGAGAACGTTCAGCGAGAAAGGCCCTTACGATGAGTTTAGACTGGGAACTTGGGAGTTCAGGGCCAAGAGAGATGTATAAGTGCTGTATTCACTCATTTGTTCACTGAGCATTTGTCGTTTGTCACTTTAGGACTAGGTACGTGTTCCTAACAAGCAGCATGAGCTATTTGTCATAAGAATGACTGGGTAAGAAGCCAGTGATCCCACCCCAGGTGTAGTAAGTACAGCAAAGGCAGCCTGGGGTCCTGGAGGACAGGAAGAGGTAACAACTGGAGAGGCAGGAGAAGTCCTGGAAGATGGGTTCTCCTCCCGGGCTTGAGGAATTCAATCAATCCCAGGGAAGGAAGCCGGAGGCTGCTGGGTGGGGAGGTAGGCGTGGAGATGAGCGTGTGGGTGTGGTGGTAGTAGTGGCTGAGCGGTCCCTAGACACTCTCCTTTCTCCTAACTGGGAGTCTACCGAGTAGTCCTTGTCCCTCCATGCAGCCTGCGGCCTTTTGTCCCTGCCTGGCTGGAAGAGAGGATATCCCCCATCGCCTGTGTAGAGGTCACAGGAATGAGGTGACCATACTCAAAAGCCAGCTCATCAAGAAACCCTAGAGAAGCACCTATCACTGAGAAGAGCCAGAGCCTGACACAGGGTTCCATGATGGCAATTGCCACAAGGGAAAGTTCAGGCCTGCAGGCTCATTTCTAGTGCATTTGAGTCATCCAGTGACCCCGCAGCAGTGACTCCCTGCTCTCCAGCCCTCTGTGACACTGCCAGACCGCAGGTCCCCTGAGTTGCCGAGATGCAGATGGGTTGTTGTTTCTCTAAGGAAACCCTAGAGCAGTCAGCCTTGGTATCAAGTTCAGATTCCTCTGCATTCCCACGGTACCAACAGTGATGTTGAAATGCAATATGTTCACCCCCATCCTTCAAACCAGGGCGGTTTGTGATTAGAATCCAGGCAGGATCCCAGGGCCTCTGAGGGGCCTGGGCAAATTTCAACCCTGTTTCCTGTTTTATAAAACAGTGCATAGTGGTTCGGGAAGAAAAACAAAAGCTTGGCATATGTGCTTATCTCGTTCCCCTAGCCTATGTCCCAGTGGCCGTGTGCCCAAACAGAGGCAATGTTAGGAGATCATTAAAGTTGGCTTTCAGGTTGTCTGCCCTCCATAGGATAACCACTTATGGAGCTGTGCTTTGACCACAGAGGCCCCTGGAGAATTAATCAGGCCAGAAATCACCTAACCACCAGCCCCACCTTCTCCCCGAACACCTTGTCTGATGGTAATCACCTGCTAGCAAATATGGCGTCATCTTCCCAGTTTTCACATGAGTTCGCTGAGGCCAGCTTGCTCACCCCACTTACACTGGGAAGAATAGGCCATTGCCCAGGAAATCACTGGCTGGATTCCAGTCCTTTTACTGTAATTATGCTGAGAATGGGTAGGCATGACTTTGCTTCAGTAGGAAAGAAAAGATGAAGAGAAGGAAAGAGGCGCTTAGGTCATTTCTATGGCTTCTATAGAAGGGTAAAGGACACCTCAGAAGGTGCAGAATAGATGCTGTCTCTGCTGTGCTGTGTGGAAACTAAGATGTCGTCTCTGTGCTGTGCTATATGGTACCAAGATGCTGTCTCTGAACTGTGTGGTACTGAGATGCTGTCTCTGTGCTGTGTGGTACTGAGATGCTGGCTCTGTGCTGTGTGGTACTGAGATGCTGGCTCTGTGCTGTGTGGTACTGAGATGCTGTCTCTGTGCTGCGTGGTCCCTGAGAAGGGAATGGAGCCTTGTGCATCATGGGCCTTCAAAACCAGGCAAGTAAATAACAAAGCTAAACTAACACAGTAAAAGGGACCTGGATAGATAGCTCAGTGGTTAGGAGTTCCTGGTTGGGAGTTCTCCCACAGAGGATCCTTGCTTGCCTCCCAGCACCCACATTAGATGGCTCACTACTGACTGTAACTCCAGCTCTAGGGGATCAGACACCCTCTTCTGGCCTTCTCAGACACTGCTATGCACGTGGCATGTACTCACACACACATTCACACATACATGGACATACATTTACATATACACTTACACATATACATACACACATACATAAAAATAAAAATGAAATAATAAGAACATAAAGTCAGTGTCTGTAATGTGTAGTCTTCCCGCCAGCCGCCTGGGTCCCGTTGCCACTTTAGCCCTCAAATAACACATGAGACACTATATTAATTATGAAGTTGTTTGCTATTGTTTCTTATTGGCTAGCTCTGACTTAATTATTGACTAGTATATATTTTTATAAGGATTTATCTTTCCAAGGGCACCCTTCTGACGCGTCCTTTCCTCCTGGGAGATCACATGGTGACGACTCTCCTCACTACATTTCCCAGAATCCTCCTAGACTCCTAGTCCCACCTATCTTGCTTCCCTATTGGTCAACAGTACTTTATTTACATATACACAGAAGGACTTTCCACATCAAGTGTCAGAATAAGAGTGAAACAGAAGTGTATTTCTGTGCTTCTGACACTTCCTAGGTGTGTATCTGACTTTTGTACCTCCTGTCTCTGAACCATCATCTGTAACATGGGGCTAACTCTAACCTAGCTCCCTGGGGAGTCTACCATGGGTACTGAATCAGATCGTCTGTATAACACGCTTTGCTTAGCGCCAGGCTTGTGGGAAGTAGAGGTTATTGACAGATGGTAACTCATGAACAGGACACTTGACCTCCTGAGGCCCGACATTCCTCTCTGTAAAATGGAATTTGATTATGGTCTCTTTGGTCCTGCTGAGATACTGCGGCTGCAAATGGCCTGGCATGAAATGGGTTCTTGGTCAATGAATGCTTCCTACCTTAGGGGATGCTTGTGACTTTTGAGCCTTGGTATGGGGAGGGAGGCTTTGGTTTTTCCTCTGGCAGAGTTAGCTTCTCAGACTGGAGAGTCCTAAAGAGTTTTGAAAGAGAGGAGCATATTCTGTAGCCAGATGAGGCCTTTTGCAGGTGATGCGGGAATGTGGAAGCACTGGCCTTCTCTGTCCTGGGTGCGTTTGGTTTAGAGCTTGCAAGAACAGTACAGTATCTACTTCCTTTAGAGTAGGGCCTAACCCATCTAACACTAGCTTGTATATATAAAGGCCTTGGCATGAGATTCTGGGAAAGAGAGATAGGAAATCTGGTTCATCCTTTGTCTGCTTGTCCTTGCATCATTCTGTGGCTACCACAAGAGGGCACAGTTGCCCAGCACAACCTGCAGGATTCCCACGCCCTCCTCTGCAGCAGCCAGGGGCCCCCTGCGTCATTTGGACTAGGAAAAGCAGCCAGGCTTGGCCACTCAACTCTACACTCCATGAAATCCTGGGGGTGGGAGCCTTGGGTGGGGCAGTCCTGCATTATACGGAAAACCTAGGCAGGGCGATCTAGCCTAGTATTTTAATGACCTAGAGAGCAGAGCTCATCTGTCCTACCAGTGATGTTTAGGACTCTGACTCTTGGCTTGGGTCCTATCTGCTACAAACTACCCTTGTCCCCACAAAATAAACTAAGCTTCTTGCTTTCTTCTCCTGAGACTTCAAGATACTGAGTCCATTAGGCATGTTGGCTGACTTTGTAGAGGATAAAAGGATAAGATGACCTTGGTTGGCAGAAGCAAAAAGTCAGTGTTTTCCAGTCTGGCTGTTTCTGGAATCTTCTTTTCTTGTGGTTATTGGGACCCAAAGTCACAGCTACTTTTTTTCTCATCAACACAACCTTCCTGTGTGGCCATAGTAACTTGCCTATTGTAGATGGACAAAACCAGTCCCAAATCATCACTGGCTTAGCCTTGGTCTTCCTTGGCTAATGACCAACAGGGCTCATGTATCTGGGGGCAATCTGGAGGAAGTTCAGGAGTAACAGGGATAAGCGCAGGACCCTGAGAAATCCTGTCTCCTATTCCTTCAAGTCCCATGCTGCTGCTCCCTTAGAAACTGCTGTCTCTATAAACCCGTGTCTGTGGCCATGTGTCTGTGTTTTTTTTTCCCCTCTCTGCAGACCTCTTCTTGGGAATGGAGCAACTGCAAACACTTTGGGGTCTGTGGATCTGTGCCATAAGCTGGGTCTCCCCAGCTCTGATACAGTGACGGACAGGCCAAGCTGCTTTCTAGCCTAGGTGCTACAGAGCCGGCAGTAGACTCAAGGAGCTCTACAGCACCCCCTTGTACCCCACCCCACCCGGACAGACTTCCCTATTGTGTGCCTCCAACCATTGCTTTTTCTAGAGACCCTAAGCCACAGCTTTACTGAGACATTGGACTGGGGCCTTTCATTATCCTGAGCCTTCTCTCCCAGGGACCCCCAACAGCCCTGTCCAGACCACAGCTTGCCCTTACACTGTGAGGGCTCCTCTAGCAGAGGAGAGAGCACTTTTGGGATCCTTCTCTTGTCTTTACGTGGACAGACCATCTGGTTGCTGTGGAATATGGTCAGGGCGCTGTCCTAGATGTAGCGATATTTAAAATTAGAGGGCATGGATGGGAAGACGAGCTGGCTAGTCTAGATGAAAACACAGGAAGAGATGAATGTGCAGCCACACACAGGGCCACCCAGAGGTCTCACCTGCCTTTACATCAGGGTCTGCTCTTACTAGTTGTGACTGAGTGAGAGGACTTCCAGTGCTATGAAGACTGAACATACGTGAAACTGGCATTACAGAATAGACTTAGTTCTCTTCCGTCTTTGTTCCCTGGCTTTTCTTCTGATTCCCTTATTTCTAGATGTCGGAAGCTCTCCAGGGATAGAGATGGTCCTACCCCAGGCAAAGCCCTGACTCTTCTACAGCTGCTGACTTGAGGTCTAGGGGTACGGTCCCCACTTGTCTCAGAGTGGCAGTGTCTTGATCACCACAGCAGGTAGGGGCTGTATTTCCTCCAGCAGCTTCCTATGCCTTAGGCAGTAAGCACTGTTGTGTGGGAATGACTGAGTGACCCCCGCTTATGGAGGCACCTGGTAGCTCTCAGGGAGTTACCCTAAGGTTAAGTGTACCCCAGAACTCGGGTCCTTGTGGACAGAGGGTGTTTCCGAAGTGCAGACATCTGGAGGGCAGATGGAGAGTTGGCTGGGGGGAATGAAGTCCTGGAGGAGTTGGGATTCCAGGCTCCATGACTCACTCCCCCATCACAGCCACTCCTCAGCAGCTGGGCTGCCTAAGGCTTGAGGCCTGGACTGCATGCAGCTAGCTATCCAGGTGTGGCTGGGTAGTGGTCCCTGGTCTGAGACACAGCTGCCTCTCAACTGGACAGAAATGGAGAACTGACAGAGTTCTATACATCATACTCTCCGAGTTCCCAGGCTCCTCTGAGTGTAGCCGAGGGTACGATCTTACACAGGTCATTTTGGGAGTGTGTGAAAACAGAAGGTGGCTTTCTCTTTCTGTTCCAGCTGGGATGGGGTTCTCAGCTCGCTCTTGGTGTTTCCTGGCCTGGGGGTGATGGAGGTGAGCAGATGCGCTGGGGCGGGGCAGGTTCTGTCTTAGTGTTTGTCAACAGGCATTGCAGTCAAAGCAGCAGAAAGGCAGATGGGTTCTGAGGTCAATGCCTTGGTCCAAGTCCCTGATGATGGTGAAAGCAGTTTGAAATCTGTCTTAGCGTCGCTCCTCTCTTTTGAAAATGAGGATCACAACAGCTCAGGGTGAGGGCTGGGTCAGCGAGGTCCTGTGAGGGAGCATGCTTGGCAAACAAGTCTTGCCAGGATAGAGGGCTGTGAGATTCAGGGGTGGCCTGGGCCCTGATGATGCTGTCTTGGTCTTGTAGTGAAGCCCTCACAGAGGACAATGGGACCATGGGGTGGGGAGCGACAGACTAAGAGGTGACAGGAGAGTCTGAGGACACAAGCCTGGAGTGTGAGCCCTAGTGACATTCTGCCTGTGTGCCCTCAGTAGCTGGAAAGGCGTATTATCCTCAGAGCACAGCCACTTGGAGAGCCAGATCGGACGACAGAGTGTCAGTTTGCCAGTTGTCATTGCCCGACTTTTTTTTGTTTTGTTTTTTTTTCTCTGTAGTGTAGCTCAGCCCGGGAAAAGTTGCTGAAACTTGACCAGAGGACATGAGGCTCCTAACCCCTACACTGATGGGGGTGGTGGTGCCCTAAATCTCTGCTCCAAGTATTCCAGGACCCCTCTACACATGAAGTAAGGAAGAACCCAGAGTCTAGAGTTGGATGCAGGAGGTCTTGGGTTGTCTGATGTAGACAGCTGGGGACTCAGGTCCCCATCTACAAATGAGGGTAGGGTCCTGTTTCGGGGGACCACTGTGAGGGTGGAACGGGGCGGTGTTGCAAGAGCTGTGGAAAGTGTGGAAAGCAGACGCTGAGACTGTGGTGAGCAGGAGCTGTGGTGGCAGAGGCTATGCTCGCTCACAGGCATTCTGTGTGGGACAGTCCCTGCCGTGAGAGGGCTGCTCAAGGAGCCCCTCCACCTCCGGCCCTTCTCACCCTCACCCCCCACTATCAGAAGGAATGGAGTGCTGTCCTCTGCCCATAAAAAACAGGACCACAGACTGAATGGCTTAAACAACACAATGTGTTCTCTGATAGCCCGGGACAGCAGAAGCCCAAAAGGTATTGCTGAATAAAATCAGATATAGTTCAACGGCATAGAACTTGCCTAGCATGAGTAGAGACTTGAGTTCCATCCCCAGAACTAAGATAAAAATCAAGATATCTGTAGAGGATGTCCTTCTGGATGCTCCAGTAATTGTCCCTGCTGGTTTCTAAAGGCCATCTGCATTTTTGGCCGTAGGCTCTTCCTTGTCTTCCAAAATCAGCGAGAACTAGACAAGCCCCGGACTGTAGTCTTCTAAGTACTGAAGGGAAAGGCTCTGGTTTTTCAGGATTTGCGTGATAAGATTGGGTCCACCTAGATAGTCTAGGATTCACTCTCCACTTAAGACCTCTTGCATCTACAAAGGCCCCCTTGCCATTTTCGGTGACATCCACAGTTTGAACAATAAAGAATGAACATCTTTGGGATTTGACATTCTGTCAAACAGAGAAATTGACGGTCCCCATCCTGGTGTATTTTTGTCAGGAATAAATACTTGTCAGAAAGGGTAACACATGTGAAGTGACTATCTGTGTGTGTTACTTTTTCTTGTGGCTAGAACCAAATACCTGACAATAAATACTTGTCAGAAAGGGTAACACATGTGAAGTATTGCTATCTGTGTGTGTTACCTTTTTCTTGTGGCTAGCACCGAATACCTGACAAAAAGTAGCTTATAGAAGGGCTTTTGTTGTTTTTTTGTCTCAAGTTTGATAGCATATAGATCATCATGATGGGGAAGGCACATTAGTGGGGACGGCTTCTGCTTGTGGCAGTGGGAATGCGAGGTGACTGGTTATATTCCTGGAGTGGGGACCTAGCAAATCAAACCATAACGCTATCATTATTATTACATAACCCACGCAGTACTTTTAAAATGCCAGTTCTCAGTACCACTTTTCGAGATAAAAAGCTGCCGTCTTAGTTTCTGTTGGCTCCCTCCCCGTGCCTCAGTTTCCTCCACTGTCAAAGGGGAAGCCCCCACCCCCACCCCACCCCCACGCTTGGCATTTCATCCACCAGGCTTGGGAGGCACACAAAGTTTTCCTTGTGCTGTGTGCAGGCGGCTGCCAGCGGCGGGCACAGGGCCCGGCCCGCTGCTATCCCAGGACACAGCATTCACCCAGATCACAAGGGAACAGAAGGGCCCCTCTTTTGAAGGGCAGAGAGGTTCCAAGCAGATCGCTGCAGGAACTGAACCCTCTCTGTGGGAAAGAATTGCCTCCCTTGTGAGGCGGCAGCACTATTTGAAAAGAGTTTTACAATTATTTTTATTAGCAGAGCCCTTGGTCACAGAAGGGCTGCCACCCTGCCTCAACCTCTGTAGGGGAAACTGAGGCCCAGAGAGTGGGAGGCAGAACTGTAGGCCACAGGGTGAGCTAGATTTGCCCTCCAGGGGTCTTGTGGCTTCAGATCAGCATTTTACCCCCAGGGGTGCCAGGCATATCCTTTTCTCAACCCTCAGTTCACTGAACTGAACCAAAAATTAATACCCAAAGGCCCCTAGGCACCATTTCAGACTTTTTCTCTACAAGATCATTTGAAACGCAGCCACCCTCTTGTGTGCCCAGTCTCTGGCTGGCATTTCTTTCCAGTCCTGGCTGCCCCTCCATCTTTGGAAGTCCTGGGTTCTCTGCTGACCCCATCCATCTGCAGACTCCTTCCTGTGGGCTCCTGAGCCTCCCTCATACTGTCCCTGCCTCCAGCCCTCCAGGCTAACCTGGTGCTCTACTGTTAAGTTGGGAAGCTGGCTGGTTCCTGATAGCCAATGGCAGACCACTTCTCTCAGGCAATCCGGTGGCCCACTGTTCTTTGAGAAGCCTCTCTCTGGCTCCATGGAGGCACAGCTATACCGCCACCCACCTATACCGCCACCCACCCTCCACTTCTAAGGCCTTCTGGAATGTCCCCCTCTAAGCCTACCTCCTCTGCCCACTCTTGACTCCAACAGCGTCCAGGATGTTGGTGGGGGGACACGACCTCAGTTCACTTGTGTTTGATATCATCTTTTCTACCTAGGATATCCCACGCTTATTAGGTCTGTTCCTTCCAGGGAGAGAGTTCCCTTAGCGAGCTCTCTAACAGCCCTCCCCCAGCTCTGCGCCATCTCCCCATCCAGTCTCAAGGCCACACCAAGGTTCATAGACAGCTTTCTTCCTCTGCCCACCCACAAACACACACAGACCCCTTTGTCCCTTGGTGAGCCAAAGGCACAGGCCCTCCCCCATCCGCCATCCCTCTCCCCCAACCCGGGTTTTAGGCAGCATTTAGATTTTTTCCTTATTAGTAAAGATCAAAGAAAAATAGAAAATCTTAAAGTAGCCAGAATCCCCCACTCAGGAAGCAGACGTCATTATCATCTCTACTTTTAAAGTTGGCTCCACACTGTCAGGATCATGGCCTGCATATAATTTCATATTTTTATGTTATGTCAGGTGGTTTCCCATATTACCCAGAGCTCTGTGCACATCCTTTCACTTTCTCCTGTATGCACCATAATCTGTTCGTCTATCTATGATCTCTGTGAACAATCTCCGGAAGACAGGGCGGCAGCTTCATTAGTGTTTTGGGATAGTCTGCTCCCTCCTGCCCCCGCCCCCGGCCACCGCCCCTGCCCCCGGCCACCGGAAGACCAACGCTATTATCAGCTGCTCCTCACTGGGAATCTGATTAGGATCTTGAGCTGGGTGGCACTGGAAACCAGTATCACGCCCTCCCCACACCCTGTCGCTTCCGGCCTGACAAGATGGGAAAATCATCTGCTGCTGCGGCGGGGCATCCCCAAACATCCCCACCCTGTGGCTGGGGAGCTGCCTTCTGCTGGCTCAGAGGTTATCTCCGCTGGGGTTTTTGTTTTGTTTTGTTGTTTTTCTCTTGGACAGAACTGTCCACAGGCTAAAAAGCACAGACTGCCCAGAGTGCCCGTGGCCTGCAGAGACTATGGGGTTGGAGTCTACACAGATGAGTCACCAGGTGAAGGGTGAGCAGCACTGCTGGGTGGCATCTGCTGATTCTCAGCTGGAAGGCTGAGTGAGGCTCAGGGAGCCTGTGCTGAGTCTCTGTCAGTGATCCTGGCTGTATTGCAAGGGGACTCTGATGTCCGCAATGTTCCTGAGCCAGGGATGAGGTTACTCCGGGGTGTACAGACAGGGTCTAAGGTTGCCGGAGGTCTGAGAAGATGGTACTTGTGGCTCCTAGAACCCGTGTTCAAATCCAGCTTGGCAACAGTCTGTGTCCTGACACTCTTGTGTAGGATGATGGGGACTGGCTCAGGGTGAGCATGAAAGACCGTGGCTTCCCCCAGGCTCCTGGACACCAGCTTGGCCAGGCATGTGTGTTTCTAAGGCCTAGCGTGCACCATGGTTGTGAGTCCCAGATATTAGATTTGGAATGTCCTTTGTCCACCAGATCTTGTGGTAAAAGCTGAGCATGGCAAGGTGCGCCTGCAATCCCAGCGCCCGGAAGGCTGAGGAAGGGGCCATTGTCGAGAGGTCTAGGCTACCCAGGCAAACTCAGGAAGGCCCTGTCTCAAAAACAAACCCCACAACATAATAACCCATGGCCCAACCTGAGTGCACAGCCCTCCCCGAGTGACCAGAGGTCACATACCATAGGCTGCCCAGACCATCCGCTGGAGGAGTCGTTGGAGTGGGCATACAGCCTAAGTGAGATAAAGGAGACGGGCGGTCTGGGGAGGAGGCGCGGTTGTCTGCCACCCGGCCCCTTCCCACTGTTCCTGCAGCTGGATGCCTGGCTGGCACTGGCCCAGGGCGAGGCCTTTATCCCATCAGTTGTCGTCCTGGGTGAGTTCTTCTTGGCCCTCACTGGCAGTCTCCTATGGGAAGGTCAGAAGATCTTGATTGCCAATGCCAGAGTCCCGCTTGTCTTTTTCCCACACCTGAAGACCACTTGTCAGCACAGTGCCAGCACTCACCGCCTCCTCCGAAGGCTGCATTCTAAGCACTAAGTCCCTTGGCTTTGCTGTCTGTTCCTTCTCTGTCCGGGGTGATGGCACATCTGGTAACCAGGGGGTCAGGTTGCTTTTCCTGTAGTGTCACTGTGACTGTATCCACATGTGACCCCAGATACACTAGATATATAGTTGGCTCAGTGGAAGTAGGTTTGATACTGGCAGTGGCAATTAGGGATTTGTTGTCCATCTCTGGCCTCAGTTTCCTCATCTGTGAATTGGGGACGTTAGTCATATGCACTTTACAAAGTGATTCACTAAGATACCATAAGCCATGCTTGTTTGCACACTGCCAGTAGCATGTGTGTTCAGGAAAGGGGCTTCATTGCTGTAGTCTCTGGCTCCCGAGGCTGCCCATTGCCCTCCTTCTCCAAGGTATCCATCTAGTCTAAAAAATCCAGGTGTGCACACATAGAAGTTTCTGGTGGTCCCTTTGGGCCAGAGGGTTTGATCTAGGGAAGAAGATCAAACTAAAAGATCAGGGTGGCTGTGCAGGGTTAGGCCTCCTTGGCTCCCCACTCCTCTCAGCTGCTTCCTGTTAGCAGGTCACGTGGGGGAAAAGTATGTTTCCTCCCCGCTCAGAGTCAACTTGGCAGCTTCTCCAATCCCCAGAACCTTGGTCCACAACCATCAAGAGCCCCAAGTATTCAAGGACACTACAGGGTAGTGCAGGGTCAGTCAAAGCCTTACTCGGGTAGAGGCAGCCAGACCTGGCGGGAAGTGCTGAGATTTGTAACCAGTACCCGTTCAGCTCCCTTCCAGTCTGGTGGCGGCCTCGAGGAGATGGTTAGGAGCTGCAGCCGATCCATCCTGCTATGATCTCCTGCGACACCAGGGCTTGCAGGGAGCAGGTGTGTTTGTGAAGGAGTTAGATCTCCTTCAGTTCTGTGGTTGTTGTCACATTTTTGTTTAGTTTCCTATTTAGGTTGTTTGTTTGTTTGGGTTTTGTTTGTTTGAGACAGGGGTTTAACAGTGTAGCCTGGCTAGCGTGGGACTCACTATAACTTGCAGTGATCCTCCTGCCTCTGTTTCCAAGTGCTGAGATAACTGTGTGCACTACCGCCCCTCGCTCTGCCTTCAGTTCTTTAAGCAAGTGACTCCCGGGATCTACAGGCATGATGATTCTTCATTCCATGAAGACACAAAAGTGACATAGCCCCTGAACCTAATATTTCAAACTTCCCTTCACATGCAGGGGTACCAAATATGTTCTTTGTTTTTTGTTTTTTGTTTTTTGTTTTTGTTTTTTTTTGATACTGAGAATTGAACCTAGGGCCTTATGCATGTTAGACAAGCAATCTTGGAGCTATGTTCCCTGACCTTCAAAGATGTCCTTCTGTCATTGTTCAAGTTGACACTGTATAAGATACTCTGGAGTGTGTGTGTGTGTGTGTGTGTGTGTGTGTGTGTTAAACAGTCTAGGAGAGGTGCAGTGACACTAACCACTGGCTGCGTCTCCACACTGCCTTGCTGGGACAGCACTGAGAGCAGGAATAAGGGGTCCCCTTGGGATGAAGACAACACTTCTGAGTTAGGGTGCCCTTGCTGTCTCTCCTGCTCCTGCCCTCCCTCCCTCCCTCCCATCCCCCCCCCTCAGCACACTGGACAGAAACATAAGATCACGGCTACTGCCTTGGTTAGATTTTTTTTGTCAACTTGACACAAGATAGTCATTTGAGAAGAGGGAAGCTGAGTTGAAAATACATCCCCAACAGACTGACCTGCGAGTGAGCCACTAAGTAGTATTCCTCCAATGCTTTCTGCTTTGGTTTTGCCTCCCAGTTCCTGCCTTGAGTTCCTGCCCTGACTCCCTTCAGTAACGGACTGTGGTGTGGCTATAATCATAAATAAATCCTTTCCTCCTCAAGTTGATGTTGGTTGTAGTATTTTATCGCAGCAACAGAAACCCTAAGACACAGATTGGGGACGGTGCTGGAGGGAGAGCAGGGCCCTGGCGTCTGGCCCGTGGTTTGATCTTGGACACTTATTTACTGAGAGAGAGAGAGAGAGAGAGAGAGAGAGAGAGAGAGAGAGAGAGAGAGAGAGAGAGAGAGAGAGCACTACCACTGATTCTGATTCTGCCTTGCTCATGGGGTCACTCTGAGCATAAAGAAGACATCGTCTGAAGACGATTTAACTGTAAGCCAACACTGCATTTCTCTTATTGGCACGATTAAGAAAAGGGGTGGGCTGTAGCTCTGTAGCAGCGTGGTCACAGTCCTGGGTTTGGTCGCCAGCACCACAAAGGAGAAAACATGCCAGAGCCATCTTAGGGAGAGGTTACCTGGCCCTCCCGTGTGCCCTCATTAAACTGACCTGAAAACCTCTGCCAGGAAAATCAGAGCAGGTGGAGAGAAGTAGGTTCTCTCCTTTCTGTTGAGGAGACCACGGCCCCAATGCAGGCCATGCTCACGGCTACCCCTCCTTCTGATCCAGGGCAGACCAAGATCAAGCACCAGCCTGGGTCAGGCCCCTTTCTGTGTTCAGGGGGGTGGGGGATGCTCGTCAAGATAGCCCTGCATTCTGTTCCTCTCTGGCTTCAGCTTCAAGTCATTGTTCATAAACCCCAGTCATGGCTCTACTCCCTGCAGCCTGTGAGAAGGACAGGACTGCAGAAGGGTAAGGCTTCTTCCAGCTAGCTCTCGGGGAGGGTGAGTCCTGTCAGGCAGAGAAAGAAGTCTTAGACCAGAAGTGGTGGAACCACAGGAGAGGTTATGGGGACATCAGCGCAGTGCCCAGGGGCCACCGCAAAAAGCTCCCTCTCCCTGCCTACAGCCTGGTCCAAGCTGGAAAGTCCCCAGCTGGCTTTCTGAAGGCTGTGTGTGTCTCAGGCTAGGGCTAGACTGTGGGTGAAACTCAGCCGGCAGCTGCCACCCCTCCCCCACCCCTCAAGAAGAGGCGCTTAACAGCTACGGTCGCCCTCGCTTGGGGTTTGGCCTCCAAAGCACGCGTGTTCACCAGAGCCCAGGTATAGGAATGGGGCTGCCTCTGTGCGCTCTCCATCTCTAGAACCTCAGACCTGACAACATGGCCTGTTTTCTACCGTTAGCCGGTGATTGCCTTGCTCTGCCGCTGACCCGGTCGCCCGTTGCCAAGGCAACAAAGCCCTCTCATTTCCTGTGCTCTGCAGAATCTCAGCACCCATTTCCGCTGTGTCCACATCCACCCAGAGGTACCTTGTGGTTGTGACTGTGTCTGCCAAGGGCTTTATCAGCCCTGCCAGGACTGGCAGCCACCGGTTTCAAAAGAGCAGAATGACCAGGACACGCCATGAGCTGCTTGCATCCAGTGATGATGGTTCCTGGATCTCTGGAGCAGCCGGCAAGCCTGAGCAGCTGCTGTATGGTTAAGAGGAAATCGGATTCGCTTCCCTGAGCCTCATTTTCACCAGGAAAGTGGAGGCAGGAGTAGGAGCTGCCGTGAAAGTTAGATGAGATAATGGGTATGATAACACAGGCAGGACTCCCAAACAGGTATCCAACAGATGAATGAAGGTCTCTTCCCCTTCGTTTCCGTGGCTTAAAATGCCTTCCGGCCAGCTACAGGCTTCTGCTAAGCACTGTCCGTGTTCTAGGTACTTTCAGGCTCCAGGCACTGGAGGAAGCTGACCTGGCTGGCAGGGAGTTTGTAACACAGCTGGGGCCCCAGCCTTGTGCTATGATGAGATCACAGACAGAGCAGATCCCAGACTGAACCTCCCAGTCCTGTCCCTGGGTCCCTGGGTCTCTAGCTACGGAAGTCCAGATCCAGAAGCATAGCTGCGTGGGGGGAGGGTGGGGGGAGGGTGGGGGGCCCTCAGTTATCCACCATCAACAGCTGGGAGCCTAACTAGGTTTTCTGTTTTGCCTAGAACTACTTGTTAGAAGTTTTTTTCTTTAGCAGTAAATTTTCCTTCCTAATTTGGTTTTGTTTATTCCACTATTAAAGTGGGATTGTCCAGGAATTTATTCCAAGTAAATGATCACCAGTGTAAACAGAGAGATAGTACAAGAATGCGCTCTGCAGAATTGCACGTCACGGTGGAAGGACAAACATGAGGGTGGGTCACGACACCAGGCGCGCTGACGATCTCCTGGTTCACCACCTAGTGGAAGGAGCCCTATTCAGGGCGGGTGCTTCGTGACTCCACGGGGGAAGGAAACGGTTCGTTCATGCACTCAGCCGTTATTCATCTAATCATCCATTCAGGTAGCGTTCACAGAGCAGCTTCCAGACACACCCATGTTTTCAGTTGGTCACGAATACGAGTGTGATCATGATGGGAGCGTGAGGAAGTGGGGAGCTGGGACATTTGGACTGAGGTATGGCACATGAGACATGCTGAGCTTCATGCTGGGTAGAACGTCTCTAGTCTGCAGAGCCACCCAGTCAAGCTGGCCTCTGTAGCTTTCTGAGAACGTGATATGTCCCCCAAGATTTGGACTTAGCTGTCCTGGATTCCGATTTCTTCCAGCCTTCATTGCCATCAGAGAAAGGGACACAGTTCTACATGGCTGGCCTTCAACCAAGATGTCATTGCACCACTCAACTGAAGCAGCCCGTAGCCCTCTCTGAACTCCTCAGGGGTAAACACTCAGATTTGTCTTGGTTTCACTGCTTCTGGAGTATGTGGAGAGGAGTGACGGTGTCCATTGACTCTTGGGAACTGCTTTTCTTTCTGTTCCATGCTATCAATCTTCCCCACCCTACCCCTGCCCCTCACTCTTCTGAGCCATGTGTCATCAGCTCCATAGTCCCAAGTTCATTTGAAACCAATATTGTTACTGAGAAGGGTCTGTGGGAGAGCTCACCCCTTGGAAGCAGTTATGTAGCCCCATGTAGTGTTTATTCATGTTAGTTAGGCTCAGACTGAATTGTGTGGTGGAGGAGCCCACCCTTGTGGAATTTTCCATTTAGACCACACCCTCTGATGATGTAAAGGACACACACATAACAGGTCATAAACTCAAGGCAGGCCACAGGGAGCTGATCCTGGAGTACTGATGTCCCAGAACATGGCTGTAACCCCCACAGAAGTGTTTTGCCTTCTAAGTATGTGTGTGTGTGTGTGTGTGTGTGTGTGTGTGTGTGTATCACTGAGCCCATCAATGCAGTAGACAGAAGGAGCAGGAGATGAGGGGTCTTGTTGCAGGTCCCACCCTGTTCAGTTTCTGCAGACCAGGGTACCAGCTGCACTTGGCAGGGAGCATAGGAAGCTGGGGAGATGGAGCCTCACCATTCTCCAACGAGAGGACAGAGAGCTGTGATGTGTCCAGGCCTTTATCTCATTCTTATTAGAGACACTCAGGTTCTCCCAAAGACTACCTGACATGGTCCCGGAAGGGGTGTCCTCCTTCAATGTCCTATTTCAAAATAAGAGGAATGGCTGAATGTCCCTTTGTGTCTCTGGATATGTTTCTAAACCCTGGGATTCCCCATTGCCCTGTGTTTCCCTTCCTTTTTCTAGAATTTGAGGATCAAATGGAGGAAAAATTGAAAGCAGAGAGAGACACAGACAGACAGACAGACAGACAGACACAGAGAGACAGACACAGAGTCAGAGAGGGAGAGAGGGAGAGAGGGAGGGAGGGAGGGAGAGAGAGAGAGAGAGAGAGAGAGAGAGAGGGGGGGGGTGCATTTTGGCAGGGAGGTTCCCCGGTGTTATGAAGGACTCCTGAACCCATGTGTCCTTACTATCTCCTTCCTCACTGCCCTCTGTCTCCTAGACTCATTGTCTCTTGGCCATTTGCCTATGAGTTGCTAAGCTATACTGTCTATTCCTGCCCATTAAGGAATTTATAGATATCTAAGTCAACTCAGCCAGTGTTTATTGACATCTGGGGTTGGCAGGTCTTGTATTGAACTCTGTTGCAGGAGATAGGGGTGGGGCAGGGTGGGGTTAGAGAGGATGTTGACTGGGGTGTCTGCCCTTGAACTGCCCCAGTCTGATGGAGGAAGTAATGGTAGAACATTGAAGAAGGAGAACCCAACTTAAACAATGACAGACAGATGCCTGATGTTAGACATGATCTTGAGTGCCTGGGGAGGCCCAGGGTGGTGATATCCAAATCTGAGGTGAGGCTGGGACTGTTTGTTTGAGAAAGTGTTTTTTTGAGTTCCCTACAAAGGAGAGAAGGGCAGAGACATTACAGGGAAGTGAAGGAGCCCTAGGCCAGAAAGCATCTATTTGCATCTTGGTCCTCTTTCCCAGACTTGGGGTGCTCCATCTTCTATCACCTCAGGATCCCTGGAATTCCCCTTGTGGATTCATCCATGGTGGGTTTTTTTATTTTAAAAGATTTATTTTTATGTGCGTGTGTGTGTGTGTGTGTGTGTGTGTGTGTATGCACATGTGTGCAGTGCCTGAGTAGGCCAGCAGAGGGCTGAGGTCCTCCTGAAGCTGTAGTGACAGGCTGTGGTGAGCTGCCTGAGCAGGATCTCTTCAGCCCATCATCCAGAAACTACTGAATAGGATCCTGTAGTATGGATGGATGTAGCATAATCTGTTCATCATTGAAGGACATAGGGATTGCCTCCAGTTTTGTACCATTAATAATAAAAAATAATAAATATTCATTTGCATGGAGGATTTCTAAATACAGCTCTTCATATCTCTGGGGATGCACAGTTGTTGGATCGTGTGTTTAGTTTTTTAAGGAAAGTGCTAAGTCATCTCCCAAAGCGATTAGGACTTTTCACATATCTACATGAGCTGCAGGAATGACCCCGTGTCTCTCTCCTCACCAGCTTCTGGCGCTGCCACTAACGAAAAATCTGGGCCATTCTGACATGTGTGAAGACATATCTCACTAAGGTTTTAATTTGCATTTCTCTAATGGCTAATGATTTTTAATTTCTTTTCATGTGTTTATTTAGCCATCTGTATGTTCTCTTTCATGAAACAAATCCTCGCTTGCTCGCTTCCTAATTAAACTGTTTGGTAATTGACTGATGAGTTTAGAGAGTGTTTTGTGGATTTTATATGCCAGCTCCTTCATGACTCTGTGGTTGGCAATTTTTTTTCCTACTCTGTAGCCTCCCCCGCTCCCCCAACACCCAACCCACCTCCCAGTTCCCCTTAACAAGACCCAATGCAGAACCAAGACTCTTAAGACTCTTCTTCTTCCTCTTCCTCTTCCTCTTCCTCTTCCTCTTCCTCTTCCTCTTCCTCTTCTTCTTCTTCTTCTTCTTCTTCTTCTTCTTCTTCTTCTTCTTCTTCTTCTTCTTGTTCCTTCTTAAATACAAGGTCTTCCTCTATGAAACCCAAACTGTCCTTGAACCCAACTTTCCAATCCTCCTGCCTTACCCTCTGGAGTACTTGGATTAGGTATGTGCCACCACACAGAGCCAAACTTATTTAATTCTGGTAAAATCTAATTCATTATTGTTTCTTTGTTAATATTATGGATTAAAAAAAACTGTTGAACTCTTCACCTAGGTCCAGACCTCAAAAATGTCTTCCTGTACCTTTCCCTAAAAGTGTATAGCTTCACATGTGATATAAACTCACTGTTCTGAGTTGTTATCATAGAGGGCTGAGTTCTTTTTCCCCTTAGCTCATAGATGTTCAATTGCTTCAGCACCACTTGATGGAAAAGCTCTTTGCTCCACTGAGTTACTTTGACAACTTTATAAAAAAAATCTGTTGGGCTGGAGAGTCACTCAGTGGTAGAGCTATTTGCCTAGGACAAAGCTTCTGGTCTGACCCTCAGCATTGCTTTAATAAATCAACTGAGTAAATAAAAGCCAGTTGGGCATATGTGTATGGGTCTATTTCTGGGTATTAGTTTTGTTCCTTCTTACTCAGGGAACTTCCTTTAGTCATTCTTGCTGGTTTATTTGCTAGTGACAAATTAGCTTAATTGCCCTTTATTTGAGAATTTCTTGATGTTCTTTTTACTCCCAAAGGCTATTTTACTGGCTATTGGACCCTAAGTTAATCATTCTTTTCTTCTATAACTTGTAAGACATGGTACGACTTCCTTCTGGCCTTCAAGGTCCTCAACAAGAAATCATGTTCCCTGGGAGTCAGAGGAGCTTAGTAGTTTTTAGAACTTTCAAGACTGGCAAAACAGACAAACACAAAAAACAAAACCCCCAATTTGACCCTCTCTCTCTCTCTCTCTCTCTCTCTCTCTCACACACACACACACACACACACACACACACACACACACACTGCACGCCTGTGTGCATAGGAATGCACCTTTGATGGTTCATGGGTAGAGTAAAGGTCAGTGGACAACTCTCTGAATTGATTCTCCTCTTCCACCATGTGGGTCGTGGGACTGTACTTGGGATGTCAAACCTGGTGACAAAGTGCCTCTACCTGTGGAGCCATCTCACTAGCTCCCTTTTTGGTTTTGATGTAGTCTATTTGCCATCCTCCTGCCTCAGTCTCATGAGGGCCGGTATCACACATCCAACTTTCAGGATTTTTTCTTCATCATTTAATGTCTGAATATTTCATTGTGACTTGTCTTATTGCATACCTATTTGTGTTTATCCTGTCAGTGTCTGTGTGTACCCTTGAATCTGCAGCTTTATGTTTCTTGCTAAGTTAACAGTCATTCCTTCTCAAAATCCTGCCTTTTCTCCTCTCTGAGACTCCAGTGGTGTGAAACCTATGTCTTTCACTATATTCTCACAGTCCCCTGAGGCTTTTCCAGTGTGTTTCCTCTCTGTTGTTCAGAACGTGTGATTTCCATGGGGCGGCCTCCCAGATCACTATTCTTTGCTCTATCTCCTCCGTTCTGCCCTTGATCTCATCTGTGGACTTCTGTTTTCCAGTCATTGCAGTTTTAGTTTAAACTATTTGGCTCTCCTTTGTAGAGTCCCTTCTCCTCTCCGTCATTGCTGCCCTGGGAGGGTGTTCCAACCCCTACTGGCCTCTTGTGATTGCACCTGGTATAGGGGAGGTAGGGCCACCTTCCTGCTGGGTGGGACTGGAAGTCTGGCTGCCTGTGATCTCCACCAAGGCTGAACAGCAGGTCTCAAACAAGCAAGAAGGCAGGGCAGTCGGGTTCTGTCATTCGACCCCAAGAGGGTTGCCAGTGACCGCATCACAGCTTGGTAGGAATGGATTCTAGCTCCCAACTTGGCATTTTCTGGCATGGTGAAGGTGGAGCTATGATTTTCCCCACAGGGTTTGAAGAGTAAACAATTTCTAGCAGTTTTCTTTCTAATGGAAATAACATCTTTCTGGTCTTTGGCTAGAGGGGGCGGACGCTTGTTGAGGGTTTTTGTCTGTTTGATTCTGCCCTTTGGTTTCTAAGCAACTGGTCACTTTTGTTACAAGTCTGGGGTGTATGAAGCAAACAAGGAAACAACCACTCCCTCCAAAACCCTCCGAACCAGAAATCTCACCACCGCGTTGTCCCTCTAGTCCCAAGGTCCCCGCTCCAGCTGCCTGCTGCCTTTCAGAGCCTTCCCATGGTTGCTTTACTTATAAAGCCCAGAGTTCTCAGTTTTACTTAGTGGAAGGAGTAAGGAGAAGGGCTTGTTTTAGTCACAGTTCTTCAGAGAATCAGAACCAGAAGGAGACATAAATAGACACGGATAAAAATGGATATACAAGAGGCATTTACTAGGAGAGTTGGCCAGAACAATTACAGAGGCTGAGAAGTCCCACAATAGGCTGTCTGCAAGATGGAGAGCTGGGACACTGGGAGTGTGGCTCAGGCCAAGTCTAAAGGCCTCAGAACTAGAGAAGGGGGAGGGTTATAATGGTCAGTCCAAGGTCAAAGGTCTTAGGACACCAGGAAGATATTGATGCAAGCCTCAGAACCCGAAGGCCATGGCACCTGGGGTCCTGATGGTAAGGGGTTAGATCAGTGGGGTGTTCCCCCAACTTTGTTGGGGGGGAAGAGAAGAGGGAAGGGGAGAGAGAATCCACATTCATTTTTTTTTCTCTGCTTTTTTCCTTACTTAGACCCTCAGGTGACTGAATGGTTCTCTCTGTTCTCTCTCTCTCTCTCTCTCTCTCTCTCTCTCTCTCTCTCTCTCTCTCTCAACCTGGTAAAGACAGTTCTTTTTTTTTAAGATTTTATTTATTTATTATGAATACAGCATCCTGCCTCCATGCATGTCTGCACACCAGAAGAGGGCACCAGATCTCATTATGGATGGTTGTGAGCCACCATGTGGTTGCTGGGAATTGAACTCAGGACCTCTGGAAGAGCAGTCAGTGCTCTTAACCTCTGAGCCATCTCTCCAGCCCCCAGACAGTTCTTTTTAACTGTTTATCCAAATGACATTTTCTTCTAAAGAAATACCTAGAAATAGTGTTTTACCAACTATTCCTAATGGAATCAAGTTAACCATCATATTGGCTCATCCTCCTCAAATGAGTCCTTAAACACTCATTCTAGAAGCACATAAAGACAAATTATTTATTATTATTATTATTTTGTTTGAGCTCTCTAGCTGATGGAAGGAGCATGGAAACACATAGACCAATGATGACTGTGTTCCATTAGTGAGTACTTCGTTGGAGAAGATGAGTTGCTATCAGGCTTAAAGCGGTGGAGTTGCCACCTACCTGGGGTGAATGGAGTGGGGTCAAGCATGGCTTCTTGGAGGAAGCAGATTATGTTAGTCAGATGAGCAGATTTCTGGATAGCTTGGATGACAAAGGGCATTCTGCCAGAGAACACAGCAGGTGGAAAGGCTTAGCGGCCTCAGACAGCTCTGACAGTTCACCGCTGGCTGTGTTGGATAGGACCTGGGAATGTGTACTTAGACTGGGACTCAGCCCTGTGAAATCATGGCGGCTCTGGTCAAGCAAGGTATCTTGGAGCTTGCTAGAGATGCTTTCTGAGGTAGAGAGGACAGGGCCATCCGTTCTCCCTGTGTCTTCAGGACGGGGCCTGTTAGCAGAAGTCTGTTGACTCAGAGTTGACACAGTCAGGCCATGGCAACCAGACAGCCTCCCTCTTAGGGAAAAAGCCAGGGTGTAGTGAGAAAGTGGGTGTGGGGCAAGTTGCAGGACCTCCAGAGAGACTGTGGAGTACAGGATCCGTTGGCCCAGCAAGGCTGATTGACTGGAGAATGGTCCCTAGGATTGGGACTTTAGGAGAGCATGAGTGATTTTTGCTCAGGAACGTGCTAAGTTTTGGTCTCAGGCTTTTTAACTGTAGAGTTACTAGCCTTGGCATCCTTCAACCAGCCAGTCTCTGCCTCTCTCTTTCTCAATTTTTTCCTCTGTGACCCTCCTGTCCCCAATCCCCAATTGTTGGGACTATGGGAGTGTGCCACCAAGCCCAAGCACCTAAGGTCTGAACTTGTAAGCCCAGTTTAGTCTTACACTCTTCTAGGTGCTGGTCTTTGTCCCCAACCTCTGGGGATGGTGAGCGGCATCCCTCAACATCCCCTGCCTCAGCCCTGAGGCCTGGCACGGTGGGTTTCAGCCTTCCTCCGGCAGTCCAGCTGTCTGGGTGAGGCTAAACATGGTGGCTCTGCACCCCTGGGGTCTCATCCCATTTGGTGGCTCTCAGCCTCCTCTCTGCCTGGCTGATTTCTTTGTGTGCCTTGGCCAGGCTCATGCTGCGCCAGGCCTGCCATGTGGGCATAATAGCCCCCATCTCTGTGCTTGTCAGAGAGGAGGCAGCAGGGGCAAGGCCCCATCCAGGGCTCATCAGCTCTGTGCCCCAGCTGTGTTAATTGCCCAAGCCCTCCAACAGGCCCACCCTGTTTCCCCTCTGCAATTAAAACAGAAAGCTCTCTGCTGCTCTTGCATTATCTGCAGACTCTGCTAGGAAGCTTTCCCTCAAGAGCAGCACCTGCAGAGGCCAACAGAGGTTAACATTAACTCCTTCCCTGCTGGAGTGAGGAGCCTGGGAGTCAAAGAAAATGGGTGAATGAACAGCTGGGGCTGGTAGGAGAGTTCTTGATAATTGAGGTCTTGACATGACCTTCAGCCAGTTGGTGACCTTGGGCAGACAGTTTACCTTTCCCAAGCCCTCCTTGTCTTCCCTTCCCTTCTGCCCATGAAAGCTAATGGAGATGAGAAAGATGTTGTTCAAGTTGCCAGCTCTTTGGAGTTACTGTAGTCATCCCTGGTCCTCTAATATCATGGCTAATAATATTTTCAGGAGTCACAGTCCTTGCCTCAAGATAGGGCATGAGTAGGTAACCTACCAGTCAGGGCTGTCAAGCCTGGGGAAGAGGGGCAGCCAGGACTTGAACTGCCCAAAGGACTTGAATCTGACAGGATTTAGCAACCCCACTTCACAGGGTGTCCTTTCGCTAGCGCTGTGCCTCTCTGTGCTCTAGATTCCTCATCCAAACCACTAGTGAGACCAACTTGATATTCCCCAAATTTTTTCCAGCTGAGAAATTTCATGTTACAATGTGAGAAGGAGAACAGCATTTACAAAACCTCTTTTCAGCTCCTTCGTAGGTACCGTTGCCTTCATTTAAGAGAGGAAAAAGTATGTTTCAGAGAGGTTAACCAAGTTGACTAAGGTCAGTTAGCCCTTGGAGGACTCACTCAGATCCGCGTCTGGGAGGCTGTAAAACTGTTGCTCTTTTTGACATTGGGTTTAAGAGAATTACGTTTCCTTACAAATAGAACTGCATAGAGAGACAAAAATCACCTAGGAAAAAAATGATGTTGAAATATTGACCCTTTCATTTCTTTGGAGTTTTAATAATGTGACTGGGAAAGAATGAATGAGAAATAATCTTATTTCCTTTGGTCTCTCTGTGTAACTCTGAAAGATTACCTAAGATATGCATGCAGACTCTTAAAGAAGTTTGTGTAACCTTTAGACATTGAACTCCTGTCACCATTGGTGTAAACAGACCTGGAGATGGATCCAGAACTAACTCAGCGGCTGGCTCAGCCTGGAATGGGCTTGTATACAGCAGACATGACTTGACACAAACCCTCCTGAGCCTCTTTCTAGAATCTTCTCTGAGTCCACAGTAGCTGCTGTGTGTGGGGCTAACAGGAAGGAACATTCCAGATGCCTCTCCAAGGGCCAGGTTCTGGACCTGCAGCCTTGTCCTCTAATCTGCTCCTGAGTCATCCAGACGAAGGGTCAGGAGAGTCTGAAGCAGACAGGGGTAGAGGGAGTCAGGGGAAATCTTGACAAGCTGGCAGGGAGCCCAGACCTTGGCAATCTACAAGACAGGAGAAGTGGCCTACATTCTTCAACCAAGGCTTCCAGAGCAAGCAAAGGGCTAAAATTCTTACTCAGCTTTGGCTCTATACCCCAAGCACAACTGGTAAGGTAAAGGCTTCCTGGCTAGGGCTCCCATGGGAATGTCCCCCTTGTCTCTCCAGCTTTGGGTAGACTCTTTATACCTCGACCCTGACATCAGGTCTTAGAGTCCCCTATTTATGATGTCTCATTTTCTCTGGAGGGCTTTTTATGGAGTCCTGAGAAATCCTCAGAGCAGACAGTTTCACAGTGTTCTGTGGCTTCCCACCAGGGATTCTGTGAGGAGGAGGAATAAGTTGGTGAGGGGAGATGGAGAGAGGTGATTGACAGCTAAGTTTTGGAAATGCAGCACAGTCCATCTGTCTTCTAGAATCCCGGCTCTGAGAGGTTTTTGTTGTTTTGGTTTTGGTGCCAGGTCCAGTACTTCGTGCATGGTAGGCACCATGCTCCATCCATAGCCCTCTGGGAAGTTCCTCATTCTCAAACTCCAAAGAAAATAGTAAACAAATTGAGGCTTGCCAAGATTTAAAAATTTGTGTTTCCAAGACACACACACACACACACACACACACACACACACACACACACACAGGTTGCCAGACCTAGTGACATATGGCTGTAGATACCAGCACTTGGGAGGCAGAGGTAGGAGGATTAATGGAAATTCAAGTTAGGCATGCTTGAGCTACAGAGTGAGTAAGAGTCTGTCTCCAGCTCCCTGACCCCCACCCCTGCCAAAACACACACACACACACACACACACACACACACACACACACACACACACACACACAGCGAAGTCTGACACAGAAACATAAACATGCCAAATGAATCAATCTCAAGAGGACTGAGATGGTGGGAGTCTTCCCTAAAGAGCGAAAACAAGCATTCTGATGTAGGCGTGGTAGCCCTCTGAAAGATAAGGGGCTTCAGCAGGATGCTGCTCGTCAGCATGGTCCATGGCAAAGATGCAGCTCCCAGGATCAACAGGGAGGTCTGGGTTCGCCAGACTCAACCATTTCAAAATGGTGTCTGTTTCTTTCTTCTCACCACTTGACTGTTTTGCAGTTCATGTATCTACCCACAAAACCTTATTAATCTTATAAAAACGATGAATAAAATAAATGCTGAAAATTTGTGTCTCCTGAAGCTAGCCCTTCGTGCTTGCTGGCATTCTCAGGAGTTTCCTGCCTTTGGCATTCTCATAGTCAACATCACTGATTGACGGGGTTAATGTAGTCATACTCACACAGAGGAAGAAAGTATTACAGGAATGAATTAGAATTGTTGCAACAACGTGTTGTAAATTTAACAATATTTTTTCAGTCTTTGTGTATAAAACATCATTGAAGTGGTGGTCTTAAATTTTACCATTGAACTGTGTGTGTTCACATTGAATAATTATTTCTGCAAATTTATTTTCTTGTTAAACTACTGCTTCAGTTTAATACCTTGTGTGCTTGAAGAATCGTTTGTGTATAAATTAAATTGTCATGCCTCAAAAAGAAAAAAAAAGATAGTTTCCAGGGGCTTGGGGTAAGAGAAATGAAGAGCTGGGTTTTTTGTTTGTTTTATGTGTATGAGTATTTTGGCTGCATGTGTATCTGTGCCTGGTCCCCAGGAAGGCAGGAGAAGCTGTCAGATTCCCCTGGGACTAGAGTTGCAAATGTTTATGATCTGCCATGTGTGTGCTGGGAATAACCCCAGTCCTCTGAAAGACCAGACTCTGCAGCCCCAAAGAGTTGTCTTTGAATGTATGCAGTTCGTTTTGCAAGTTGAAAGAGCTCTGAGGACAGATGGTAATAATGGCTGAACAGAGTATGAATGCATGTGATGCTGTTTATGTTAGTTTGCTTAAGCTGCCATAACAAGGTGCCAAAAAAAAAAACAACCTAGGAATTTATTTTCTCATGGTTCTGGAGTCTGGGTGTCCAAGAACAAGATGCCAGGATGAGGTCTTTCTTCCTGGCTTGCATTAAAAACGAGTGAGGGCTTGGGATGTTGCTAGCTGTTAAAGCACTCACTTGGTGTCCATGAGGGCCTGGACATCTCTACTACCCCCAAAAGAATTGAAAAAATATGATGAGCAAAATATTTGAATAGGCACTTCTCAAAAGAAGACACACAGATGGCAGAGAAGCCTCGAGAAGATGTTAAATGCAGTAGTCATTGAGGGAATGTAAATAAAACATGACAGAAACACTTGTCACCCATGGTGATGGCTATTATCAAAAAGGTAGATAATAAGCACTGTTGGCAGGGACCTGGAGACATGGCTCAGTGGCTAAAAGTGTGTCTTGCTCTTACAGGGGATGGGAGTTCGGTTCCTTGCACCCACGTTGGGAGACTCCAGCTCCAGGGAGTCCGGGGAGATCTGAAGCCTTTGACCTCTGAGGGCATACACTCACATGCACAGACACACATATAAGTACACAAAATTAAAAATAAATATTTTTTCAAAGAACAGTTGGGAAAAATTAACTGCTGATAGGACTACAAAGCAAAGTAGTTTTGGGAAATATTTTGTCCCATTTTAAAACTAAAATACTGTTTGACTTGACTTGGCATTAAAATGTTGTTTATTTACGTGTATGTATATTTGCATATGTGAATGTATGCCGTGTGTGTCAATCCATGAAGACAAAAGGACAGCATAAGATCCACCGAAGCTGGGGTTATAGGTGGTTGTGAGCTACCTAATGTGGGTGCTGGGAACTGGACTTGGCTTCCTTGTAAGAGCAGCAAGCACTCTTAACTGCTAAGTCATCTCTCCAGCCTCCGACTCAGCATTTTATTTCTGCTACATACCCAAGAAAATTGAAGGGCCACATCTATACAAAAACTTCACAGGCGTTTATAGCACCGATTTTCATAATAATTCAGAATGTTGAAATTATCTAGTGACTGATAAATGGATAAAGTATAGTAATGTCCACATGTTATGGCCCGAATCTGGTATGTCCCCCCAAAGTCTCATGCTTTAGGTGTCTGCCCCTACCGTGGGGCGCTATTTTGAAGGCTGTTGGCCATATAGAAAGTAAGGGCTAGCAGGTGAAGTGGGTTATTAACGGTGGGCTCTAAGCATCCCTGGTGCAGTTTCCTATCTCTGCTTCCTGTCCATGCCATGAGAGGACCCTCTCCCATCCTGTCACCATGCACCCCGCCATGCCTTCCCCAGCATGATAGAGTGAGATCTACAAAACTGTGAACCAAAAGAAACCCTTTCTCCCCTTAGGTCACTTCTGCCCTACACTGTGGCCACAATGACGATAAAGGGAACGAGTGTACAATACAATGGCACTCTCTTCATTCATAAAAATAAACATAACACCAACACTCGCTACAAGGGTGAACCTTGGAAACATTATTCACATGGCATAAACCAGACACAAAAGGCTATGTGCTATGTGAGTCTGCTTATTTTCAGAGCGGACAGATCCATTGAGACAGAAAATAAATGAGTGTTTCCCCGGGGAAAGAGAGAATGACTCCTGCTAGGCATGGGCTTCTCTTGGGGTGTGTGGATGTTTTGGAATTAGGCAGCAGTGTTGACTACGCAATTTTGGGAACCCACTAGAAACCAGCAAATTGTGTATTTAAGAGGATAAAGAGTATTTATTACATTCAGGTTTATCTCAGTTAAAGAGAAGAGAGAGAGAGAGAGAGAGAGAGAGAGAGAGAGAGAGAGAGAGAGAGAGAGAGAGAGAGAGAGAGAGAGAGAGATTTAATCCCAGCATTTCTTTAGTTTGTTTGAATGCGGATCTTTGTAGTTCAGGGAATGATAGTAGTGGTCATTTATTTTCCATTTTATCCAAAGGGAAAGGAAAAGAAAACTTGACATCTGTGCCTCAGTTTCTCATTGAAAAACTGAGGATAGCGGTACCTATACTTTGTAGGGTGTGGTGTTAAATCAGGTTTTGTAGTATAGTGCTGAAAACAACGCCTACCTAGCAACAGGTGATTCAAAATGGTTATTGCTGCTATCTGAGCAAGATTAAGGAGCGGACCCCAAATGCAGGCCCTATGGCCTGATCTCCCAAGCACACTGAAGAGAAGACAGTGTTCTTTCACTTCACGGGGTCAGAAAGTGAGGTGGAGGAGCTGTGGTTAGGAAGCACCAGGCACCATGCTGCTCACAGGGACAGTATGGCAGGAAAAGTATCCAGGGTCTCCGGATGGCTGGCATCCACCCCTCTCTCCATCCCACTCTCGCCTACAAGGCAGCTCCTGACTTCCTCTCTATTTTATTTTTTAAAATTTTGGCAGCTTTCTTGAGGTATAATGAAATTCAAAGTGCCTTTGAACTAAAGTATACAGTTGTTTAATTTTAATCATGATATAGAACATTTCCATCTTCCAGAAGGTTCCAACCAGCCAGTCTCCCTCTTCCTGGTCCCTGGTCCGCCATCTTGTTTTTTGTTTGTTTGCTTTGTTTTTCCCCACAGGTGTTAATGACTCTGTGAAAGGCTCAGCCTTTGCACAGCTGAGGAAGGGCTGAAGGAAGGAGGGAGTGTTATTCAGTTGGGTGAAGCTTATGCCTAGTCGACACTAAGGATCAGAAAATCTGGTCACAGGTCCTTGAGCTGGACCAGCCACACCCTTACAGCTGAGCCAGCTGGGTCCCCCTTTCCCAGCACCAGCAGAGTAAGGTGGAGTTGGGTTGGGTAGTGCAGAACTAGGAGGGCCTGACGTAGCTTTGAGTCAATGTCTGGATCACCAGTGACCACAGGGCTTGACTTCCTCATATCCCCTCCTCCCTAGTTCTCCCTCTGTCCTTCTTTGACTTTATTTTCCTGGCTCTGTGGAACCATCTCACCAGCTACCTGTCTTTTCCCCTGAAGCCTCTCTGCCTTCCATCTGCCATCAGTTTCATGACCACCTTTTTCCTCGAAGAATTCCTGGCCCTGACACCAATCCTGACTGGATGAATAACTGGTCCAACTGTCCTTTTCCTGTTTACGAGTGTGTAAGAGTCAAAAACCTCTAAGGTTTCTCTCCAGCTCTTCATTCTGATTTGTTTCTTCTTCCTAGACAATGTGGGCACCTGGAATAGAAAGACAGAGGAGGAAGGTTGTAGTGGCTGTCATACCTTAGCCTTAAGAGAAGGGTGATCCACTAAGAGCCTCTTAATCCAGGATTCAGAAGGAAATGGGCTATAAGCACAAAGTACCTGTATCAGGACCACCTGAGCTCATTTGCAGTGAATTGGCCTCCTGGGGGTTCCTGGAGACCTGGTGTAAAGGAAGAGGGACTAGGAAGCTATAGGGAGCTAGGCTGGCTTGGAGAGAAAATAAGCATATACAAATGTATGCAGATATATGCAAATCTCTGCAGCTTTGCAGTCAGCCTAGGGGCTCTCTGGGTAGGAGCCTTGGCCCCACCCTAAGTTCAACATCTCTTTTTGGCCCATTAATCCCTTCTTCCTGCTTCTCCCTCCCTGGAGCAGCTGCCTCTTCACAGTGGCATCTTCCCTGGACCCCACAAGGGGTCTGGGAAGATAAGGACGCTGAGTCACCAGGCTGGGAAGGGAAGGGGAGAGACTTAGTTTCAAGCTGAGAATGACAACTTGGGAAAGTGGCGGGAGAGCTACCTCACTTCCTGGTTGCAAGTCTCTATTTAGCCCCAGATGTCAAAATCAGCACCTCTCAGATGGGCTTGACTGCTCAGCATCCAGAACAATCCACAGCAGGGCTTCGTGGGGTCTCGGGCGAGCCAAGCCGTGGGAAGAGGGTTGTGAAGGGCCCCCCCCTACCTCTCATCTCTGCTCCTGTTGTCCTGTCACAAAGCAGGCGGCACTAGATCTCCTGTGGCATGGGCCCTCATGCTCTAATGAACTTCTTATTCCCCTTCTCACGACCTTTTCTAGAAGACACATTCTCTTGTTTATCGGCACACAGCAGATGTGAGCCTCAACTTAGTTTGAGGGAAAAGTCGGTGGACCCACTGGCAAGGGGTGGGGTGAAAGAGACCTGAACTACTGTCTGGATAGCTCTTGGCTTTATTGTGCCTCCTGGTAGAGAAACAGACCCAGAGTGTGTGAGTAACTTCCCTGGGGTCCCACAGCCAACACCAGCATGTCACCTGCTTCTCCTATGAGACGGGAGGGGAGCGGTTAGTACATAAGTGAATGAAGAACCTAGGAGGCTGCAGTTGGGCTTGTGCTCAAAGGCAGATCCTAAAGTGAAGGTATCTTGTGAAGGAAGGGACAGAGCAGCAAGACAGGGTAACAAGGGGGGAAGATAGGAAGGGACAACTGGACGAGGATCCAGACCTTGTCTCCCCAGTTCAGACTCCACCGTCAGACCAGGAGCCACCCAGGGACGATTGGAATACATTTAGTGACCATCTTCTGTCACTTAGAAGCTGCCATTCTTAGTTTACATTCCTAGCTACATCTTCTCATTCCCTCTTTCTGATTCCTAGGAACCTCTGGGGGTGTTGTCCTTATCATCAAAGATGTCTCAAGCCTGGCCATAAATGTCCCCAGACCTTGCAAATTTGCATCAGGGTCTGAATGGGGGCTGTAACCAGGACAGGGCGAAGGGAGAAGCAGTATATGGTCACAGCTTCCTGTCCTTTGACTTTATGAAGCCTGTCATGATAAATGCCTTCCCCAGCCTGACTCCAGGCGTAGACCCATGCATCCATCAGTTTCACAGCCCCTCAGTGAGAAAGGGACACTCTAGTCCTCAGACTTCAATCCACTCCGGCCTGAGACTTCCTCTCCCCTGGGGGAGACTAATGCAGGGCCATAAATTAAGACATCTGCTCTCTAAGTCCCAGGAACCTGGGGCTCTGTAATATCTCCCTTGTTTTCTTTGGCCCTATTTAACTTTCTTCCAATTAGTTAGGCCCTGGGGCAGCAGCGAGCCGGCAGATGAGTCAGAGGCACCAAATCCAGAACCCAGAGTTTATCCAAATGTCGGCAGCCTTTCCCTGCTGGTTCCACTCTTCCCTGCCACAATTCTCTGGTCTCCTGCATCCTGGACCTGTACCAAATTCAAGGTCAGTAACTCTACTGATACGACAGGGAGGGAGCTGTTGAGCATGTGTTTGAGGACAAATTTTGTCCCCACCCCAGCCAAGATTGAGGCTTCCCCAGAGTCTTAAGGCAGGCCCCCTCTCAACCCCGAGCTACACCCCCTTCCGGAAGCTGTCCCTGTTGCCTCTGCTCCAGCTGCAGCTGCAGAGATGATAGACTGGGGGCCACGGAGGCCCAGCAGGATGGTGATGAATTAAGAGCAGCTGTTGAGAGCCTGATTTCAGGTCCTGGGGGGCCAGGGTAGTGGGACCCCACCAGTGCAGGGACCCCACCAGTTTAGGTGGGAGGAGGAGAGAGGCCTTTTGGGCGCTACTTACTGAGAACAACAGCTGACCAGCTGAGAGTCAAGCAGTCGGATGGTGACGAGGAACTGCTGTTTCCCCACCACAGGTGTGGCTCAAAGGGCCATGTCGGGTCCTGGCTGTGCTCAGCCCCACACCACAGCGTGCCTCATGCTAGCTTCTGCTGACCTTGTCCACATCAAAGGTTTCCGTCCATGGCAGGCTGGGGGTAGAGGAGAGGAGGAGGTGGCTGTTGGAGTGAAATGCCTGAGAAAGCTCCCTCTCTGCTTGGGGTCTGCAGGAAGCTGCAGGAAGGGTACCTCCGAGCCACCCATAAGGAGGGCCCTGCTGAGGGGAAATTTTAGGGCACCCTGAGACCAGTAAGGCACAAAGCTGCCTAACTAGGATGCATGACTCTAATAGAAAGGAAGTGGGGGGGGGGGGAGCAGATCAGGAGACAGGGGAGGGGGCGTTATCTCCTGAGTGCACATCAAAAGTAGATCTTCTGACAAGAAAGCAGTGGGGAAACACGGAAGTGAAGGTCGGTAGGGAGGGCAGCCACCGCCCCCACCACCACCACCACTCCCCTCCCCCCCCCCACCCTCCCAGGCTAATCTTGTGAAGGAAGGGGCAGAACAGCACAGCAAGACAGGGTAACAAGGGAGGAGATTAGAAGGCAGCACCGGCCTCCACCAGGGACGGGAGGAGTGGGAGCTGTCCAGCTTAGGAACCTGCTGAAACGAGGAAGGACCCGTGGCCTGAAGTGCTTACAAGAGCCTTGTCTCTCCTGGTTGTGTTCCCAGCCTGCTGCCTCCTCTGTGTTTCAGGAAGGTGTGTTTGAGGACCAGCCCAGATCGTCGGTTCTGGAAAAGGAAACACTTGTAGAGAATACCCGAGTCTTCTCCATGGAGAAGGGGAGGAAAAGTTAAGTGCTCAAAACAGCCCTAGCCAAAGACAAGGTACATTGCACTTGCACCAAGCAGAGCTAGCACATTCCCAAGGCAGGGCAGGACTGTTTGTGCCTCTAATGCTAATGGGATAAAACAGCAGGTGAGTGGCCACCGGGGTGCTATTGGACTCTCGGTGTGTCTACGAGTACTGGTGTGTCCAAGCACGCCTGCCGGTGTGATCTGGCCCTCCGGTACTCACATGAGGAGAGGCCCTAGTCTCAGCAGTGACAACCAAAACAGTCTCGGGCCCAGCTTGGGTGTCTGCCTCTGCCTCAGAACTTGCTCATTTAAGCTCCTTTCTATCAGGTGTTGATGTGAGCTCTCGTGCTGCGCTAGGCACAAGGACACATGAGAGTCAGGAAGACACTTTATCTAAATGTCCACATAGCAGGTAGAACCAAACAGTTTCACTTCCCTCCCCCAAGTCAGTGAGCCTTTCCCATTTGGCAGAATCATTCTCAAAAATGCTGTCCTCAGTGACCTTCCCTTCTCTGGTTCAACTGCCACTTTTTCCCTGAAGCCCCCTTGCTGCCTCCGATGCTGTCTTAGGGTTTTTATTGCTGGGGAGAGACACCATGACTACAGCAACTCTTATAAGGAAAACATTTAATTGGGGTGAATTGCTCACAGTTCAGAGGTTCAGTCATTATCATCACGGTGGGGAGCATGGCGACATGCAGGCTGACATGGTGCCTGAGCTGAGAGTTCTTATGTCTTGTACACAACAGGAAGTAAACTGAGGTACTGCGCAGCATCCTGAACACAGGAAACCCCAAATCCCGCACCCCCCCAGTGACACACTCACCCACTCCAACAAAGCCACACCTCTGAATAGTGCCATTCCCTATGGGATTATGGGGGTCAATCATATTCAAACTACCACAGATTCGAAGACATCACCTCTACCCACAGATTCCTTCTTTGATTAATCTAGGAACTTGGGAGGGACAGGCCAGAGCAGCTGTGCACAGTGAAACGCTGGAGTTGGGGGTTATGGTCAGGAGCAGAGGCTGGCCCTCCATCATCCCACTGTATGAAACCTGGAGAAGGAAGAGGAAATCCCATCCCACGGCTTTGGGGTGGTCTGAAAGCTGTGTTCTTGTGCTGTTTCTGCTATCGCCTGTGCATCTCCTACAACCAGGAGATCCTTTGCCTCCTGCTTCACTCCTTCCCAGCATGCCCCTCTTCCAGTATGCTAATCAACTAACTGTGGTTACCTCACTTCATGACTCGCTCCCCAGAAGCTGTGCTAAACACTTGTGCTAGAGATGCCATGGGAAGCTAGGAAGTCTCTGCTGCCTACTGCTTGGGCTTAAGTATTGGCCAATCAAATCTGTTTTTGTTTATGATGATTAAGACAAGTGCCTTGACCGGATTTGGCATCCTCTTTCTTACCTGTCGAATGGAAACATTAACATTTACTACATCATGGTGTTTTCTGAAGATGAAGTCAGCTGACACATATGGAAGGCTAGGAGCAGCGGCTGGCACTTGGTGAATATCCCATCCATGTAGCTCTTGGCGCTTCATTTTTCTTGTGGGTCTCATCTCTCAGCGGGAATGGACGGCCTCAGAGCACCTTCATGTATGCATTTCTATCAACCTCAAAGTTTCCTGATGGCTGGTATTATTTCCTGCTCTGGAGTAATCCAACTCTGGTACTGAAGTCAGCCCATGTTAGCCAGGGTTTGGACACACTGAGGGAGCATGAACAACCACATTCTTTTACTGCCCAAAGCCGTGTGGAAGAGACAGAGGCCATTCATGAGTTAGACTGTCAAGGACTGACACTGTCATTCTCTGGCAGGTTTCCCTTTTCTTGTCATTCTCAAATTACTTCATGTAGTTACATCTGTTCACCATGCTGGCTGACCATCTACCAGACCTCAGGACTGTGGAAGGTAATGGTGGACAGAATGTCCCCACTGTACTTCCAGTCTAGTGAGAGGAGATGGAACAGATAGGAAGGGCTTTAACAAGGGACGCATAGTAGGGACCCTGGTTTAACCTCAGGGCTTAGGGAAGTGACCCTGTAATCAGAGGCCAGGAACTAGGAGGGGAGCCAGCATGGGCAGGTTAGAAGTGTTCTGGGTTTTCTGCAGCCTCACCTTGCTTCCTAAACCCTACACTCTCAAAAGGATCTTGGGATTCACACACACACACACACACACACACACACACACACACACACACACACACACCTCCATCTTCCACACATCTCCCACTTCCAACCTTACCATCTTTCTGGGGGCTCTGTGCTGACTGGCATTGAGGCTTTCTGAGCAGGGCTCACTGCAAACCACAAGTGATCGTATAACCTCTTAACGTACCCCAGAGGATTCTGTCTAGTGCCTGAAGACGGGATCTACAGACACCTCCTTGCAGGCTGCAGCCCCTGACCTGCTGGGCTGAGTGCCAAGCCAGGATAACCTGAAAACACTACAAGCATATAATGGGCCAGATTTCCTCCCTCCTACTCCTCAGGAAGCCCCGCTTTTGCACTCCACCCTACTTCCTGTTTAGCAGGGACGATGTCCAGGTCAACTTCCTAAACATCTGTTCCTCACGTTCTTCATTCAGACTGGTGACATGTAGCTCAGTGAGATGACATGAGCCCAACCCTCCTCTAAGCTGAGCCATCTCCTGCCTACCTTCATTCTGGGGCCTCCAGAGAACAAGTTAGGGGAGATCAACCCTCCTGCCTCTGCAAGGGACAGAGGAGGAAAGCCCAGCTGCAGGGACCTAGCATCGAGAAGCTATCCAACACATACTGACTGTCCAGTGTGAGCCAGGCGCAGGACCAGGCAGCAGACTAACTGTTCCTTAAGAAAATAGGCAGTATTGGAGAGTAGGCCAGGACCTATCTGGAGTGAGAAACATTGCTGTGTGCATGGCATGGAGAGCTCAGGGCCTTTCAGCTCCTCACAGAATGTCAGGGAGGCCTTCCCAGACAGGACACCCTCGTGGAACCTGGAGGGTAAAACTAGCCAAAGGCCGGGTGGTGGCACACGCCTTGATTCCCAGCCCTCGGGAGGCTGAGGCAGGAGGATCTCTGTGAGTTTGGAGGCCAGCCTGGTCTACAGAGCGAGTCCCAGGATGGGCTTCACAGTTACACAGAGAAACCCTGTCTCCGATAAACAAAACAACAAACAAGCAAACAAACACAAAAAAGCTAGCTAAAGACAGTCCGGAAACATTGTCTTGTGTGGGCAAGTGATAAGAGTCGGTAAAGCTTGAAGATAGGGAAAAGTAAGGGTGTGGGATCTAAGGGGCCCCAAGAAGCTTGATTATACTGGCGAGTCATGATCTCATTTGATAATCTGGACTCAGTGCAGAAATCATGAGTGGATCAGCTAGTGGGGGGGGGTGCAGCAAGACAGGCTTGAGTGGAGGTAACGAAACCAAAAAGAAAGAATTGAGAAAACCTGCCAAGACCTCAAGATTGCCTGTAGATATGTGGTTTAGAATCCAGAAACTGAGTTCCAGGCAGCCCTGTGACCTTGGACCATCTCTCATATTCTTTAGTTTTCAAGTTTATCGATATCAAATACCTTCTCATGGGAAATAAGGCAGATACTGGGCTGCCACTGTGTGTTCTGCAAGACTAAAACTCAGCAGCCTGGTAGGATCCTAGCTGCCAGCAGTCAAAAGTCTTCAGTTCAGGGATGGGGATGGGGAGAGGAGGCTGCTCTGTGGCTAGTCCTGGAGTTGGATGAGTCCTACCAATGTCATGGCATCCTTTCCCCTGCCTTGGATGGGTGGCTATCATTGGGGAGGTATTAGAATTAGGAGGGATTTGCCCTCCACTCAGAAACCATTTCCAGCCCTGTTTGGTGGTTCATGCCTGTAACCCCAGGGGATCCCAAGTTAAAGGCCAGACTGGACTATATATTGGGAGCTTGTTTCAAGAAACAGAAGACAACAGAAACATTCCTGGGGATTTTCCTGGCGCCAGGAATTGGATTGGTCTCACTTAACACATAAGGAGGAGGCTAAATATCTCTGTGATGGGTGCCACTGACTTTCCCAGTCTCCTAGGCTCAGCTGGTCAGGAAACAGAAATCATATCACAGGGCTCCCTGGGAAGATAGGTCATGTGATTCAGGTTTCCCAGCTCCTGCCCTTGTCATTCCCTTGTCTAGTCCCAATCTTTATGGTTGGAAGGGGACTTCAGGACCCTAACTTAGCGAAGATGGAAAACAAAGGTTTTATATCTGCAGAGCCCATTAGCCAGCTTCCCCTTGATTCTCAGTCTGGGGTACGCCCCCCAGTCCATTAACCTCTCACCGGCCAGCCCTCCCACCATCCCCCTCCTCCGGGTACCATTCCGTTCTCTGTGACCCTCATAAACTACAGAGCACAAAACTAATGCGTTAAGAGTTTCATGAGGTCCTGACCCCCAGTACATGGGCGTGGAGCTTTGCGAAGCCCCTGTGCCATGGAGGCTGACAGCCGGCTCTCAGACACGGGACTCCCTCACCCCACACCCACCCATGCTGGTGTCCTAGAAGCTTCCTTCCTTGAATCTCACCTCTCTGGAAAGATAAGCCTTTGCCAGGAGTCCGCCTTTTTTATGAAGGGAGCTGCGGGCAGGCTTCTTGAGCACACTCAGACTCCTGTTAGCACCGTCCTCATCCTTGCTATAAAAGAGGCCACACTGGGGGTGGGGGTGGAGGTGGGGGGGGAGGGAGAGTGTGTCATAAGCAAGGAAAGATACTCAGTGGCTAAGCACTGGGAGCATCATTAGGGATAGTCTAAGGAGGGAAGAAACAGCACTTTATTTGGAAACAATTCTGCTGAGATGCAGTGTCTCAACTTCTCCTTCCAGCTGTGTGTTATGAGGTGCTTGCTGTGTGCTCAAAATAGGGAGCGAGTTTTAAAGTTACAGGCCAAGTTCTGGGCTTGGATGCAAAGGAGCAGCTCGGGCTGGATGATCTGCCCTTAGGGGAAGGGTCCTGAGCAGCGGCTCTCCTGTGCTCCTGCCCTTAGGGGAAGGGTCCTGAGCAGCGGCTCTCCTGTGCTCCTGCCCTTAGGGGAAGGGTCCTGAGCAGTGGCTCTCCTGTGCTCCTGCCCTTAGGGGAAGGGTCCTGAGCAGCGGCTCTCCTGTGCTCCTGCCCTTAGGGGAAGGGTCCTGAGCAGTGGCTCTCCTGTGCTCCTGCCCTTAGGGGAAGGGTCCTGAGCAGTGGCTCTCCTGTGCTCCTGCCCTTAGGGGAAGGGTCCTGAGCAGTGGCTCTCCTGTGCTCCTGCCCTTAGGGGAAGGGTCCTGAGCAGTGGCTCTCCTGTGCTCCTGTCATTCATTAGGGCTCAAAGCCTTTGCACTTGGAATGACCCCTGAACAGACAGGCACCCAGGCTGGGCCAGAGGAAGGTTTCCACAGAGACAGTCTCCACGTGGAGACAGCCAGTGATTCTCCTTGCAGGCCTCACCTCTGAGACGTACGTTCTGCTTCTTCCTGCCGTCAGTTCCAAACCTAGAGTGGAAAAATAAAACAAATGTTTTCTGTCTTTACCCTGAAGCATGGTGGGGCAGGCTCCGTTTTACTTTATTTTTGCAATTAAAATTAAATTTTGCATGTGGGTACATATGCATCATGCTGTGCTTGTGGAGGTCAGATGACAGCTCGCAGGAGTCTGTTCTTTCCTTCCACTATGTGAATTCTGGGAATCCAATTCAAATTGGTGACAAGTGCCTTTACCCGTTTTAGTTGAATTTTTCTTTGGGTTTCCAGCTCACAAATAAGAGAAACTTATTATTAATTATAAAGGCTTGACCTTAGCTTAAGCTTGTTCCTAACTAGTTCTTATAAGTTAAATTAGCCCATATTCTTTAAATCTACATTCTTTCATGAGACTTGTTACCTCATCTCCATACTGCCCACCCTGCTTCCTCCCAGGCAACTCCGACTTTCTTCTTCCCAGAATCCTCTCTGACCGGAAGTCCCGCCTATTCTCTCCTGCCTAGCTACTGACTGTTCAGCTCTATATCACACCAGCCACGGCAACACATCTTCACACAGTAGAAACAAATATCCCACAACAACCCACTGAGCTATCTCACTGGTTCAGGACCCAGTTTTCAAGAGGATTTGTGAATTTAGAAGGTAAAACAAGCCAAATAAAGTGGGGGTGCCTGGAAGGAGATTAGGGCATTGAAAGAAAAACTGGTGAACTCCAAAGAAAGCTCCAGTGTAGTTAATAGTAATATGCCAATGTTAGTCGCCTGGTTTTGACAAGGCACCATGGTTGCATGAGGCTTGAACTTTAAGGGAAAGTGGGTGGAGGGTAGACAGGAGTGCTGTAACTTTTCATTATGAAAATAAATAAGAGCACGTGCTGGAGAGGAGTCAGAGAAAAGGGAACACTTATACATGGCCGGGGAGACTATTAAATCGGAACAATCAAAACAGAAATCAGTATTGTTGTTCCTCAAAACAAAGCAGCAACAACCAAAACGGCCACGTGATCCAGCTAGACCACCCCAAGTCAACACACCAGAGATGCTGCACAGCAGTGTTTACGGTAGCATTACTCTCAGCAGCTAAGTCGTGGAACCCATCCAGGGGTCCCTCGACAGAGGAATGGTTAGAAAAAGGTGTGGGGGGAAGGGGTTGGAGAGATGGCTCAGTGGTTAGGAGCACTGGCTGCTCTTCCAGAGGACCCAGGTTCAATTCCCAGCACCCACACGGCACTCACCACCATCTGTAATTCCTCTTCCAGGAGACTTGATGCCCTCATGCAGACAAAATGCCAATGAACATGAAATAAAAATAAGTAAATCATTAAAAACAAGAAAAAAGGTGGTTTATATTCACAATGGAATTTTATTCAGCCCTAAATCACTAATTGTATCATTTTTCAGAAAAATGGATGCGATTAGAGATTGTCCCATTAAGCAAATCAAACCGGACTTAAAAAAGGCCAATATCACACTTGTGGGTCTAAGTCTGTGTATAGATCTGTGGGTTCATGTACACATATGTGACATGGAAATGGGAGCAACACTGTTTGGGAGAAGCAACAGGAAGGGGAAGAAAAGGAATGTGTGGGAGGACTTGGCCAGAGTATATTATATATTGTGAGTTTGAGGCCAGCCTGGTCTACAGAGCAAGATCCAGGACAGCCAGAGCTACACACAGAGAATCCCTGTCTTAGAAAATCAAGACAAAACAGAAAAGCAAAAACAACAACAAAAATTTACAAAGAAAAGGTGGAGGGAGGGGAGAAAATGGCAAAGTCAGGCAACTCAAGAGTCACACATGCTTAGGTGGAGGACCCCTCATCTAGGAGTAAAGCAAAGACCTCTCCTGAGCTGCAGTGCTTAAGACCAAGTTCACCCCAGACAGCCACCCTCCAGCACTCGGCAGATTTCCGACCTGACCTGATGTCTGGCTCCTGGGACTCTGCAAAGGCTGGCCCTTAACCCTGCCTTTCTCTTTTCCTTCCCAAGCTCTCAGCCTCTGGTCAGAGATGACAGATTAAAGCACTAGCAAACTCTAACGTGGAGAATCTGATGTGTGCCCCAGTCTTTGCACATTGAGACCGCGCCCTAGCACAATGATACTGAGCGATGAGGTCATGAGGGCAGAGCCCTCTTTTTACAAAAGGAGCCTCGGAGAGACCCTCAAATTTCCCATATGTGAGGACACACCAACGGGGTCCTCTGAACCAGGAAGTGAGTTTTCTAATGCCTGGACCTTGAGCTTCCAGCCTTCAGAATATGAAAGATCTGTACATGCCATTTACAAACTACACAGCCTATAGAATTTTGTTACAATAGTCAGAATGGTTGGCTGAAGAGCCGATATTTAGGACAAGTGAACCTGATGTATGGGACTGGCGAGATGGCCTAGCCAGTAAAAAGAACATGCCATGCAAGCCTGACTGCCGGAGTCAACCCTTAGAACCCACAGTTCTGGTCTCCACACATGCACCATGGCATGGACGTTCACATACGAGCACACACACACTCCTATACACACATATCCACACATACATACATATATCCAATACACACATGCACACACACATGCATGTGCACAGATATACATGCACACATATATGCACACTAAAATAAATATAAAAAGCTTAAATGTGAAGGCAGTTAAAACAGATGAGCCCTCAGCAGGCATTCCCACACTCAGTGACCCCTTGGGGTCCTAGCTCTGCCCAGCTCAAGTTACCTACTCCCTCCTCTCTGGTGCCTTCAAGACAGGTTTCTCGGGCGGTTGTGGCGCATGCCTTTAATCCCAGCATTCAGAAGGCAGAGGCAGGCGGAGCTCTGTGAGTTCGAGGCCAGGCTGGACCGACAGCCTCCAAAACAATACAGAGAAACCCTGTAACCCTGTCTCGTAAATACCAAAAAAAAAAAAAAAAGACAGGTTTCTCGTGAATACTTCCCTCACCCATTCCTTCACTTGCCCACCCAAGTGAATGGCTATGGAAAAACCCACCATCTGTGTGTCCAAGATGAGTACCAAACCAGGTGGTTCCGAGGCACATTCACCATACATCCACCATCAAGGCTGCCTTCCACAGTCGCCCTACGTCTCTCTCGTGGATGCAATTTCCTCTATGTCTCTTCCTAGGACAGGAGAGAGATAACCAGGTACCAGTCGCCTAGAGTAATGCCATGAGTGTTCCTAAGACTGACAAGGCCCTTCTCTAAGTTACATTCTGTCTTGTTTACCATGAAATAGGTCCTGGTCCTTTAGCCTTGCTGTGGAGCCAGGCCTGGAGAGAGCTGCTGGAGGCTGGGGGCTCTGCACTGGGCTCGGAACCCATAGCCTATCAGCCTCTGCTCACATTCATCTTGGCCTCCCTGGCCCCACCAGTCTCCACCAGCCCACTCCTGGCAAGCTGGGCTCTGGCCAAGCAGAAATGGCAGCGGCGCCCCTCTGGTGTCTTGTCGGCATTGTTGGGAACTTTGGCTTTGAAACCACAAAGGTGTTTCAAGTACCCAGGGAGAGAGCTCAGGAAGCCGTGGAGACAGTGAGACAGCTGAATTAAACAGCATCTGTCTGTGTGAGTCACTGCTCGCCTGCCTGCCACCACAGTCCTTGCATGAACCTTGAGCTAGTGAGACACTTCAACCCACCAAGTTTCTCCCGCACGCAGAACCAGATCGCTTAGCTGAAAGTTATTGCTGCCAGAAAGGATTTCCTGAACTCTATGGGCCCCCAGGTACTAGAGTTTCCTGAGAGGGTACCCAGTAGCTGGCCACAGTTGGCCCCACCCAAAATAACTCAGGACAAGTCCACCCTTCTTAAAGAGCTTCCCTGAGATTTGAGGTCCTCCTCTCATGACTGGCCTCATGTAGTTCCAACATGGCACGGTGTATTCAGAAGTCACCACAGCTGCCTTCTCTCGCTGCCTTGTTTTGCCTCTGGTGACAGTCTCCGTTGGTTGGACAAATTAGTTTGCTTGAAAACTACAATGGAGGCTCTGTCTTTGCCAACCATGTGCCTGGCTTCTACCTCTCATGGTTTTCTCCATGGTCACAGAGAATTCAGGAAGGTTGAAAAAGTCCCCATGTGGAGCTGTAAGTTCACCCTGAAGGCCATCCAGGCGGAGGAACAAATGGGAGTGTGCCTGCAGGTCATGGGCCCCCATGGTCTCTCCATGGTACCGGGCAGGACTGGGGCATTCACACCGACATTCCCCAATAGGCTCCTCTTCACCGGTGTGAGGGAGAGACTGTCAGGCCACTCAACATGAGCTACTGGCTTCTGTTCATAGTTTGCTTGGGTGTCATAGACAGTGGGCTCATTAATCTGGATGGAAGTCAGGTCTTTGGGCATCCGAAGAGTCTTTGGGCTCTTTCCATTAAGAGAACAGCAGGGGTGGGTTGTACTTGGAAAAGGCCAACAATAGCCCGAGTTCCCACGTGCCAGAGTCCACCGCTCCTCATTGGGTAACAACCCTATGAGATGCATGTTGCTATTCCCCTTTGTGCCTTGCCTTGATCTTTAGACATGGTCACACTATATAACTCAAGGTGGCCTTGAACTCATGACTGCCCTGCCTCAGTCACAGGAGTGGCGAGATTACAGGTGCCTGTCCCCACACTCAGCTGCTGGTCCCATTTTTATGCATGAGAAAAGTGAATATCAAAGAATTGTCCCTCTTGATTGGGTCACACATTGAGGAAGAGGTGCAGAACAGATTTCAACCCAATTTTGCGGTCCTTGTTCTTCCCACCACAGGACGTTGTCCTCGCACAGGATTGCTCAGCCCTTATAGTCAAGGACTTCCATTTTTTTGCGGTGTTTTTTATTTTCTTCTATCATCCTGCTACAACATAAACACAGCTATGAAAACACACTAAGGCTTGTTTGTTTTGCCGTTGTTTCCATGAGGGCGTTTTAGCAAATACGCAAATGTGACCCAGCCCTAGGGAGGTCACAGGCTCTCTCTTTTTGCTTCTGTATTTATGTTCTCTTCGTTCTGGCCTTGTCGTCTGCTTCTCTCCTATGCCTTTGTGTTCCCCCAGGGTGTTTCTCTATTTTCCCACCTTCCCTCATCATCTTTTCTGCTCCTTTAGGCCTTGGCAGCCAATCCTGTACCTTTAGCATCTCGTTGCCAAGCAACAGGCTTTCTACCTGCACCATTGTGTTAGAATCTCCATGGCAACAAATATTGCCAAAAAGGAAGGGAGGGGAGAGCTAGGTGGGTTGCAAGAAGACCCTGTGTTTCAGGACACTCATGCAGTTTTGCCAGCAGTAAAAATGTTTGCTCTCAGGGTTTCCAGAGGTTGTTACAGTTTGCTTAAACCTAAACCTTGGGGATGGCTCATCAAGAGGCACAGTGTGAGTCAGGGGAGACAGAGTTAGGAATGTCCGTGTGAAGGGCCGCGTCGAGAGCCATGAGCACTTTTTGCAAGGGCAGATGGAACAGGACTGTGTGACCACCTCTCTGTGAGATAGTTCTGACAACCTAGACAAGGCAGGGCTTCTCAGTAAGGTTGGTGAAGCAGCTAATGAAGAGTTTCTCCACAGGGCACAGAGAGGGCTGCATCTGAACACGGGCTTGCCCAGCGTGCAGCATTAAGGAAAGGGTAAGAAGTGAAGGATGGTGGATGGCATAAGATTATAGCCACACAGGCGCCTACCCAGGAATTTGGGGCATGTAAGAGCCTTGTACAATTCATGGTTTGTTCTTAGACAGTGGGTGGCCTCCCCTCAGCCTCTGCTTCCCTGCTTTCAGAGATCTGGGGGAACCTGCTGGAAAAATGAGGAAGAATTGGTGCGAAAGAGATAAGGATAGCATGAATTCCCAGCGCTTATGCTGGATTGCAGTGGGGACTTAGCTATTCTGTCCACAGACTCTGAAGGATGTCCTAACAGATGTCCTTCAGGTGCCTAGCTGGGAAGACAGTGACCAGTCAGGATGCTCAGGAAGTCAAGTAACCTTGTATTATAAAACCTCCTCTCCCATGGACAGAACAGGCTGCTCTAGCTGTACTATTAAAGACAAAGAGTGTGGACAACTGTCCATCCAGGACCCAGCACACACAGGGACTCTGTGATTACACCTAACAACCCCTTTTCACTGGCATTTTCCTCTGTGGTACTGCCCCATATGAACTGCAAGTCTTTCCCAAGGTCACAGGCCACAGGTTATCATGCCCTTGACCCTGGGCCTTCCAGGTACAGGGACATCTTTGTCTCTTTAAACTCCAAGTGGACAATGAGAAAGACACAGTCCTATTATGTAATGTTCTTTATGCTTAGAAAGTGCTCAGCTTCAAATCAGAGCATTTCAGATTGTGTTTGATTGTTTTTAAGACAAGGGTTCACTGAGTGGCCCTGACTGTCTTGGCACACTCACTTTGTAGATCAGGCTGGCATTGAACTCCTAGAGCTCTGTTTGCTTCTGCCTCCCAAGTGCTAGAATTAAAGACATGAGCCACCATTCTCAGGCAGTCCAAGTCTTAGTTTAGTGGGAAGGAGAATAGATGAAGGTCCTCCGCCTAGTGGGAGTGGAGAGGCACCCAGACATCTTCTCTAGCTATGTTCTCTTACCTACTTGGCCTCTTCATGCTTTTGTATGTGTGGCCAGGCTCCCAGCGGGTGACGGCCCCACTGCTGAACAAGGCAGCCTAGATTCAAGACTGCTGAGTGAGTCAGACACTGCAGACGCTGTTGTGGATGGAGCTGGCTGAACTTTTGGGAACAGTAATCTGCAATTTGTAACTGAAGGCTTTTCAGGACTCTCTCCTCTTGGACCCAGGGGTTCTCCTTCTAAGAATGAAGCCGAGGGAATGATCTCAAGCACAAGCAAAACGTGTCTGGATTTATCACATCCTTGTACACAATAGTGGAAAACTGCCAGAGGGTGGTGGTGGCACACGCCTTTAATCCCAGTGATCTGGTGGCAGAGGCAAGTGGATCTCTAAGTTTGAGACCAGCCTGAGACGAGCCTGAGACAGCCAGAGCTACACAAGAAATTTTGTCTCAAAAATCAAGGGGATTGGGATGTGGAAGAAAACAGAAAACCCTCCCCCCCCCCACAGAGTATGGAAAACTAAGAACATCAGACATGGGCAGCAATGGGGGAGAGGTTAACCGGGGTTCAGACAATACAATCCCCAACAATTCATGATCTGATGAATGTATTTTAAACTTTTGGAGACTTAAAGTAAAAGGTAAAGGTGCTTAGTACACTTATAATTATAGTACAACCGCAGTTTTACACTAAAGGGATGTACACTTGTAGCTATAGTACAGCCACAGTTTATAGTAAAGAGATGTACACTTGTAACTATAGTACAACCACAGCTTATGGTGAAGAGATGTACACTTGTAACTACAGTACAGCCACAGTTTTACAGTAAAGAGATGTACACTTGTAACTACAGTACAACCACAGTTTTACAGTAAAGAGATGTACACTTGTTAACTATAGTACAGTCACAGTTTTACAGTAAAGAGATGTACACTTGTAACTACAGTACAACCACAGTTTTACAGTAAAGGGATGTTACTATAGTACAGCCACAGTTTTAGAGTGTGTGTGTATTTTTGGATTTTTTCTAATATATGTTGTGATTTTTAAGAGTAATAATTACCTTTTGGGCTTTAAAACAAGATTTATTTTGTTTTTGTGTATGTGTATGTGTCAGGTGTGTACTAGTGCCTGCAAAGGGCAGATGAGAGCAGACACTGTCAGGGGCTCTCCTGGGAGCTTGGGAATAGAATTCGAATCCTTTGGAAGAGCAGCAGGTACTCTTGTTCTTAACCAATGACTTATCGCTCCAGTTCTAATAATAATAATTTTAAAGTACTTCTCATGTGTTTCTATGCTTTGTTTCATCTTTACAGTTCAGTGATATTTGTTATTCTTGTTTTCAATAAGCAACCAAAGTTTAAGAGAGGCTAAGCAACTTTCCAAAAGCCACACACCTTATAGATAGAGTCAGATTCTCCATGCCCCACGCCAAAAAAAAAAAAAAGTTAATGCTGTCATACAGTGTAGGGTAAGGGTAGGTAGGTGGTACTCATCTGCCCTACCTGTGGTTTCTGATCCATGCAGGGAAATGCCCATACATTCCAGCCTTGGAGACACTCTGCTCAAACCCTCTGTCAGCCCTCCCAAGTGGAGAGCATGCTGTTCTGAGACCTCGTGCTTACACTTCCAGGGTGCTGAGGCCCAGAGTATTGCAGGCAAAACATCAGCTCCCACACAGGAATATTTGGGCTGGAAGCCTTTAAGGTATTGCAGAATCCTGGAGAGCTCTCCCCTGCCTCAACATCAAGGAATCTCCCTTTCCCTGCCCCAGCCCCATGCCCTAACCTTTGCTAAATGATACACCTCCATCAACCCAGCTGGAAAGATCATCTACAGAGAAATGCTGAGAGCCCTGCGTTTGGGGAGAAGAAGCATAATACAGGGAACGTGAGAGAGATGGTACTGACAAATCCTAAGGAGACCTGTCGTCTGGCTGGCTGCCTAGGTCTCTGCTGTCTTGCTGAAGCTTCCCACCCCCAAGAAGAGAGCACAGCTGCTCTTCTCCCCACCCAGCAGCCCAGCCTGGGTCAGTCTGCCCAGTACCTAAACTGTCACTTAAAAAAAAAAAACAGACCTCCAGCAACTGGTTCTCAGGACCTAGACATCTGTGTCCTGTGACTTCGAACTCTAAATTTTTATCATCTTCATTACAGGAGCGAAACACAGTGGTAGGGTGTTTGGCGTTGGAGGCTGTGAAACAGGAACATTCTGGATTCCAGGAAAGTGCATGGGAAGAGGGAGGGGAGAGGAGGAAGAGGGGCAGGAGGAGATGGGGGAGGGGGTGGCTTCTCTGCCCCACTGTTTAGTTGTAGGAAGCTGTGGGCGGCTTCATGCTTCCCAGGCCCAGCCCAACTTCCCCAAGAGGCATTTATAACAGACCTCCAGCCCCCTGTGATTTGTGGGACAGTTTTAAACCATTGATTTTCATTAGCACTAAATCATTCTTCTTGGCTAATTGAAAAGGAACCAAAGATACTGCTTTGAGTGGAGCCCTCAGATGGAGCAAATCAGCAAGATATGCCAGATATGCTGACAGCAGGAGTCTGTAGCCAGGGAGTTCTGCAGCCCCTCCCTGAAGTTCAAACCCCAGTTCTATTTCTGAGGCCAGGAACAGAGAGAAGCAAGGCCCCAGAAAGAGGAACTAGAACGTGCATTCTGTTTTTTAATTAGAGGGGTAGAGGTTTAGACACGTAGAAGAACTTCCAGCCTCAGGAAATGGGGTGACAAGTTCTGAGAACTGGCAGGAAAGTAGTGACCGTCTGTTCTGTGTCATGTTTGAGATTTCAGGGTGCCCTGTCTTTGGCAGCCTGACTGCAGATGGAACAGCTCATGGTCAGGGAACAGTTAGGGAATGATGTTTGGGGAAGTAGGGGATGGGCATACCACATCTGCGCTTTGCTGCATTCCGAAGCCTCTGTCTGGGATCAGCAGGGCTGGACTAAAGGCAGGAGCTGGGCTCTTGCCTCGTGATTTCCTCTCATGTTGGGAGTACCTGAGGTTACCTCAGGACCCCGTCTTTCCTCCACTGTAAGCATGTCACCATCTGACCAGAAAGGAGGCCATGCCAGTCCACAGGATCAGGAATTCCCAAGAGCTGGCAGAAGCCTGGGGCTCAGAGGGAACATGGGAAGGAAATGGTGGATCCCATTTGAACAGTCCTAATCCCTGCTCTGAGCCTGGAGCCAGCCAGGCGGGCGCTGGGGTACTGAGCCGGCACATTGCTCCCTTGCCAACTTGTCGCCATTTCCTCTGCTTTCTGCCAATCCTCTGCCCACTTGGTGATGCCCACTAGCTGCCCCCCCTCTTCTCTCCACACTGCTTAGGGTGATCCCCTTTTCTGCCAAGGACTTGGCAGCTGAACTGATGGGGGATGCCCTCTGTTCTCAGAGGCTTGCAGAGGTTAGAGGCTGAGCCAGACAAACACTAGCAAATATCTCTTGAGGCTCAGTCTTCAACCCTGAGGTCCTCTTCACAATTCCGGATCTCAGAAAGACCGAGGTCTATCCTGGACAGACAGGAGTCTGAGTGGTCACTCCAGGCTCTGCTGCACCTCACACTGTGACGTAGGACACGCACCTTCCTTGCAGGAAGAGGATGACTTGTCTTTGCCTGTGTATGCCGCCCCAGGTACCACACATGTACCGTACCAGGTCCATAACCCCATTCTCCAGGGAAAGCCTGTGCATGGGTAGGGTGGGGAAGGACAGCAGGGGCAGTGGCGAGGGAGGGAGCTGGGAGTTGTGGTAAAGCGATTGCTGTGCGAACATGATGACCTGAGTTCACTTCCCTGTGTTTTATGTAAAAAGCTAGGGGCACGGTGGCATGTGCTTATAAATCCATCGCTGGAGAGGTAGAGACAGGATTCTTGGCGCTTGCTGACTATTCAGCCTAGCCGAATTGGCAAGCACTGGATCCTAGTGAGAGACCTGTCTCAAAAAAATTAAAAAAAAAGAAGGTTAAACTGGATCATTTGTAAACAAGTTAAAAATAAATTTAAAATGATGTATATGTTTAAGAACTGTGAGGGTGAACATGTGTGTTTGTGTGTGTGTGGGAGGGAGAGAATGCGACTGTCTGTATAACCATGTGTGGGGGTGTAGTTTGCCTACGTGTATCTGGCCGGAGTATGAGTGTGTACATTTGGGGGATAAGGTGCATATCTCTGTATATTAGGTACATATGTGTCTCACTCTATGAACCCTATAAACATCAGAAATATGCTGATGGAGAGACATCTGAGATCAAGGTATTAGCAGATTCACTGTCTGGTAAGGGCCCACCTCTCATCACGGAATCTTCTGGGTCTTCACATGACAGAAGGACAACATCCGTTAAGCCACTTTAAAGAGGGTGCTAATCCCATCTATAAGGGCTCTGCCTGGACTTAGTCACCTCCCAAGGGCCCGGCCTTTGAATGCTATCCTTGGGGGAAACAAAACCGATCAGACCAAGGAAGTGTGTGTACAAGGGTGGCGCAGCGCTTGTCCAAAGCTGAAGCAGCACAGAAGTCACCTCTTTGCTGTGGCACTGAAGGCCATGGCTGTCTGTTCTCTAGGAAGGTTCAGCCCCCAGGGAGGCAGACTAGGGTTCCAGCCAGAGGAAAAGCCTGAGGTGGGGCTTGGTTCTGGGAAGTACGGGTCAGGATTACAAAGGCAAAGAAAGCCTGTGGCAGACGGAGTAAGACGGCTTGCAAAGAAGCCCACATAGGCCAAGACTTCCCTCTGTGGCAGCTGGCTCCTTGCAAGTCATCCATCTCACCCTCCTGTCCCAGATGTTGTCTCTAGTCTACCTCCCTGTAGAGAGGCCTCACCTTGTATGCATGTCTGTTTATCACATGCATAGCTGATGCCCTCAGAGGCCAGAGGAATGCTTCAGATCCCCTGGAACTGGAGTTATAGGCATTTATGAACCACCATGTCAGTGCTTGGAATAGTGGGTGCTGGGAATAGAACCCAGATCCTTTGGAAGAGCAGCCAGTGCTTTCAACCACGGAGCTGCGTCTCCAGCCCTCTGCAGAGAATACTGACTTTCTTATTCTTAAATTACGTGCATATGTGTATGTCCATATGTGGGTATGTGCACTTGAGTCAGAAGATGGCATCAGATCCCCTGGAGTTGGAACTCCAGGCAATTGTGAGCTGCCTGGTATAGATGTTGGGTCCTCTGAAAGAACAGCATGTTTGGTTTTCTTTTCAATTATTGTTATTTATGTATAGGTGTCTGAGGAGGCTGGAGGGATGTCAGATCCCCCAGAATGAGAGCCACAGGTTGTTGTGAGCTGCCTGATGTGGGTGGTGGGAATCAAACTCAGGCTCTCTTCAAGAACACGTCCATGCTCTTAACCACTGACTCATCTCTCGTGCCCGTGCACTTTTAACCGCTAAGTCTTCTCACCAGCCCCATACTGTGGTTTTAAACATGAAAACTCAGCTTGCTGTCTGGCTTTGTGTACCCACTCCATTCCAGTCCTACATAAATCAGCTGATCCGATGATTCTTAAGTGAAAATGAAATTTAGATTAGACATGAAGCATTCTGTACAGTGCTTACATTGCTTTGACTGAAGTGGCTGCTAATGGCAGAGAGGGGGTCAATGCTATGTCAAGGGCACGCCTCTCAGTGGAAGAGCACAAGGCACTGTTGTAACCTCCCTCTCAGAACTCTGTATATCTAGTGCTATACGATTAGTGCTCATCGTGAGGACGCATGAAGTGCCCTGCTCCGGACTGCCTCTAGAGCTCAGGAAGGAAGCATCTGTGCCCATGTTTGCATGGCAGTGTGTGGGAAGGAGGAAGATGTGGCAACTTTGGGTGGTCCTGGCTCCAGATCTGCATTGAGCTGCCACTCTGTACTGTGTGAAATGCTCCAGGCCAACAGTGGGTGTGTAATTTTCCTCCATCTCTTTTCTCTATTTTTTCTCTTCTCTCCCTTTTTCATTCCTTTTCTCCTCCATTCTTTCTTTTTTATTTCAACCTAATATATCCATCCTCTTCATACTGTGGTTAAGATGTCTGACCTTGTGGAATGGGCATCATAACTGCTTCTCCAAAGAGCTGTGGCGGCCCCTTTAACAGGCAGCTGCGGGAGGAGCTGTCCTATCAGCACCACGACCAGACCCCGCCCACCCTGCGGTGACTGCGGGCTGCTGCTCAAGGGCAGATAGGGCGGGGAAAGCCAGTCCAACTAATAATCCTGAGAGTTCTGCAGGCTTATAACGGACCACCTTCGTTCCCAAACACCCGGCCCAGGCTCTGCAGAATGGAGGCAGCTAGCGCTCAGGCTCTCACCATCTTCTAAGCTAGAGTGAAATATTTATAGACCCAAATACTTCTTGGCTCTGGGATTTGCAGAGCACTAAGCCAGTTAGCTGGCATTTGTCCTGATAGGACCTGGGGCCTGAGTGAGTAGAGTCTAAAGAGATGGGGTAAGGGCTGGAAAGGAGGCTAGTTCTAGCTATAGGGTGAGCAGTTGCAATTGGGAAATTGACTGTCTCAGTATCACCTAGGCTATGTGACCTGGGCTAGCTTTGTTATCCTGTGTATAAATAACCCTTAACCTCCCTGGCTTTTGTAGTCTGTACCTCTGAAGTTGGGACAATGATGGCACCAACTGATAGGACAGTTGCAAGTTATTGTAGGTAGAATGGTTAGAATGGTGTCAGGCATGCAGCCTGGAAAGGAACTAAAAGGACTTTAGTTTAAAATTAAAACACAAGGGGCTAGAGAGATGGCTCGTGGGTTAAAAGCTCTCCCTGATCTTGTAAAGGACTCATGCCAGGCAGCTCACCACTACTCATCACTCCTGCTCCAGTGGATCCTGTGACTTCTGTAGGCATCTGCACTTCCATGCGCACACAATTTTAAAAATTAAATCAATCTTTAAATATGTGCTTGTGGCACCAGGGTGAGTGTGTGAGAGCAGGTAGTTGGAATATAGACAAAAAGGGGGTGGGCTGGGTTGGTCAAGGTGCAGTATTTTGATGAGTGTGCTATACACCATTCTAGTGTCCTGGGGCAGCTCCACCTGAAGCCACCTGCCTCTGGACTCACCTGCAAAACATCAGGCAATCCCCTTTGTCATCTGAAATTTGGTTCCTTTCCTCCTCCTCCGAGGGACAGATGTTCTCTCTAATTTCTGCCACTTCTATGTGCCTGTCACCATACTGAGTATCTTATTTTAGTCCTTCATTTAATCTTTCTGAAAGCCCATAACCAGATTATGCAGGTGTGAGTTCCAGGCTTAGAAGACTTGACTTGTGTAGTCGTGGCCGAGTGGTTAAGGTGATGGACTGGTAAACTTGACTTTTCTAAAGTCACATAGTGAAAGTGGTGGACTCCCACGAGAGAGAGAGAGTTATCTTTGAGGTCTTAACAACTATTTGTTGAAGGCTAGAGGCATTTTATATTTAACTAACTTACTTATTAGTAGGTAGGTGCTGGTATTGGTCTCCTTTTATAGAAAGGAAAACTCAAGTTCTAGAACTTGCCAGGGGTCATACCATAAGCAAATGGCAGAGCCAGGTTTGGGTCCAGAAGTTTACTCTTCACCATTGTAGCACTCAATCTCTTTGAAGAGCAGGGTCTGAATGTTGGAGCTGATGGAGAGACCCACGGGTATGAGAAACCCTATATTGTGTCACCATTTCCAAGATTGACTGAACTGCCAGCCCTATTGCTAACTCTTCCTTGAAGCCTCACTAGATATCACATCCTCAACAGACTGGATGTCTCCATGGTTCTTCACTTTGTCCCTTTTAGTACTCACTGTACAGGCTGCTTGGTGTGTCTCTCAGTCCTTGAGATCAGAACCTGGGTCTCTGCCATCTTGATTTCCATAGCACCTGGCAAAGCGTGTGGCAGATGGAAGGTACCCAGTTAGGGTGTGTGGCTGTTGAACAGGGATGATGCCAGGAATCCTTCTGAAAGTGGGATGTTATTTGTACCAGGGAGTATCAACTCCCTCATGTAACTTACCAAGGGATTCCAGAATGGGGAACTAAGGGACTCCCGGGACTGTCTTCTTCACTGAGGCCAAATGAAGTGCCAGGTCAGAGTGCTCCGTGATTTGGTGGTCTCTCTCTGTGAACCCTTGCTTCCCCTTCCAGCTCCATCCCTAGCCTTCTTCTGCCCTTGGCCCTTCTCAGATGCACTGTGAAGGTATCTTGAAGGCTGATGGGACTAGTAGCCAAGCTCTTTGGCTTGAACGGAGTCAAACATCTCCCCCAGGATTACCTTATTCTGCCTGTTCAGGACTCAAAACAATGAGGAGTGAGGGCTGAGCAGGAACAGAATAAGCAAGTACGGAGTCCCGGAATCATTTGGTTCACTAAGAATGCAGTAGGTGCCACAGGCAGCAGCCATCTGACTGTGGCCCAGGACAAAATGCCTGAGCAGAGGTCTACTTGTGACCTCAGGAGGCACCACTGTCCATGTCTCAGCTCAGAGGCCCCCACCCATGTGTCTTTCCCCAGCCCCACTCCTCCCACAGTCTTTCTCCCAAGCTGTATTAGTCAGCATACTCTAAAGAGAGCTAATAAAAAAGAACAGAACTGAACTGATAGGATGAATATAAGAATATATTCATTCATTCACGTATTCATACCGTTCATTCAATAAATCCCATATAAGCTAGGCGTTGGTGGCAAATGCCTTTTAATCCCAGCACTCAGGAGGCAGGGGCAGGCAGATCTCTGTGAGTTCGAGGCCAGTCTGGTCTACAGAGCAGGTTCCAGGACAGGCTCCAAAGCAATGCAGAGAAACCCTGTCTTGAAAAACCAAGAATAAATAAATAAAATAAAAATAAAAAATAAATCCCATATATACATATACATATGTAGGCACACACACACACACACACACACACACACACACACACACACACACACACACACAGGCTTTATTAGAGTGGCTCACAGTAGGCTGTGGTCCAGATAGTCTAACATCGGCTGTCTCCTGACAGAACTCCTATAATTTTTCAGTCCATGAGACTGGATGTATCCACAGACCCAATCTGATGTTGGAGTCCTAGAGGATTCCTAGAGAGCTGCTGGGCTTCAGTCTACATTGGAATCCCAAAGAATTAAGTTCTAATAACAACTAAGAAATACCTCAGCAACAGGATAGATGAACTTGCCAGCAAGAGTTAAAGGCAAGTGGGTCAAAAGCAAAAGCTTCCTTCTTTCATGTCCTTTTATGTGTCCAGATTTAGGGTGGGTCTTCCCATCTTTTGGGTTTTTTTTGTGGGGGTTTTTGTTGTTGTTGTTTGGGTGGGGTTTTTTTTTTTTGGTTTTTGGTTTTGGTTTTTTTGTTTTGGTTTGGTTTTTTGAGACAGGGTTTCTCTGTGGCTTTGGAACCTTCCCTGGAACTAGCTCTTGTGGACCAGGCTGGCCTCAAACTCACAGAGAGCCACCTGCCTCTGCCTCTCGAGTGTTGGGATTAAAGGTGTGTGCCACCACCGCTCTGCTTAGGTCTTCCTATATTAAATGGTCCAATCAGTAAAGTCCCTGATGGTGATTCCTGGCTGCTTGGGTTTAAGTTGATTCCAGATGTAGTCAGCTGACAACCGAGATTAGCCATCACATAAGCTTCTACCCTAGCCCATGCCTATCACCAGCCACCAACTGAGCATATTAGACCTCTGGCCAGGCTGGATTACATCCATCTTCTCTCCCCCTCTTCATGTTCCTACCCCATTCTCACCCCAACCACCCAAGGCAAACAGAATGACGGGGCAAAGAAAGTATAAAATATGAGGAATGTCGGGGGAAGAAGAGCTCCCCACCAGTGCTGCCTATGACCGATTCCACCCTATGTACTAGATCTGCCTCCCCAGCTCCATCTCTGAGAGACTCAGAATGGCATCACAGCAAGGTACATGGGGTGTTAGGGCTGAGGCTAGGGACATGTTGAGTGCAGCCTGCAGATCCACAGAGCTCACCCCATCGCCAGTGTGTCTTGGTACAATTCACTTAGCCACAGCATCATCTTTCTGTCCAGTGAAAGAGGGGTGGTGAAACGTGTCTTCTTAAGTTGTCGTGAGAATTAGAAATAATGTCTCACTAAAAGAGACTGTTCCCAGGTACATAGGGAACAGCTTGGTAAGAGCAGGTGTGTGTGCTGGGCATCCTTTGAGTTTCTCTTACAGATGCTGGGTACCCAGAGATGCTTACTTAGAGGCAAACTAGGGATGCCCCTCCATGACACCTCTGCAACAAGCTAGAATAATTTGCTTTCTAGGGAGGGGGCCTCCATTACTCTAAAACTGGTATGGTTCTCCCAGACTGCACCTGGGACAATGGCTGTCACCTACGAATCAGCATCCTGCTTCCAATCTCCTAGAGGGCTATCCTAGAGGAGGAGGGGCAAATGATGTCCCCGTTGTGATGTAGGGGCGGGGCAGGGCCCCAGCGATCTACCAACGCATTGTTTTAAAAGTCCTCTCCCATCATGCATTTTAAAAAATGATGATCTAGCTGTGGGTATACTCCATTAGCAAAGGAGTCAGAAGCAGCCTTGGCCTTCAGACTGTAAGAACTGGAAATCTAGCCAGCCCTAGCTGGAGGGTGTGGGGACATCTGAGGCAAGGAAGTCCAGACTAGGCCCTGCAGAGCTAGGAGCTGGAGGTCCCTGGCAGATCAGGTAAGTGGGCTCCTATGGGTCTTTTGAGTCAGGGAGCAACACCCTGGAGACACTTGATCAATAGGTCTGAACCAAGATGCAATTTCTAGGTTTTCTCAAAGATGTAGTTTCCAGAAGGAGTGGACTGAGGGGCCTAACTGGATTTGGTCCCCACGTTGGATTGGGATTAAGGACGGGAACAGAAATAGGCCACGCAGCAGTTTAGCAAGGGGGCTAGAGCATAGAAATGACAAAATCTTGAACATGGGTGCAGCAGACCAGTTGTCTAAAGCCTTTGCTGCAAGTGGGCCCGTTGGTCAGTTCAAACTGCTCAGAGCCCAGCACAGCTCAGCGCCCTCGGCCAAAGTCAGCCCCTTGAGCCCACATAAACCTCAGAGCTGGTTCTCAGCACCAAAACTGATGCACACAGCTGACCACTAAAGGGTGGGTGTCTGGGTGGCAGGAGGATGACAGGCTCAACCCACTGAGGTCACAGGCTATAAGGCCGGCACTCTCTTCCCATTGAAGGACCCACGATCTGTATCTCAGTATTTGTCAGTAGTGTCCTGCCTTCATTTTCAGGCACGGAGAGGTTACATACTTTTCCAAGTTGTAGTAGGTGCAGGCAGCACTTGCTTGAGTTCCTCTTAGATATCTTTGTGAAAGAACTTCTTGGTCTTTTCATTCTGGGGCTAAAGACAGGGCAGGAAACCCTACCCAGGAGACTGAGCAGCCAAGGGTGACTCAGTCCCTCAGTCTGACCAGGTGGGTAGGCTAGGAGTGCACAGCAGAGGGAGTAGCAGTCAGCTGAGCCCGGGTGTGGTCCTCCATGTATTGACCCTGGAGGGGCAGAAGAGAGCTCACTGTGGTCCCTAAATGCGAGGCTTTGCTAGTCACAGCTAATGGAGCAGGTGGAGGGTGCCTTAGGTCATCCAGTAATGTCATCAGGCCTCTAAAATATGAACTAGAGGAAAGGGGTCTCTCTCACAGCCTTCAAGCTGCTTCTACAGATCCACCCCCACCCTCGGGCATCTACCTTGACTTCTCCCAGACAAGCCTACAGCTGGTCCCAGCCCACAGGGAGAGGTTGCCAACCGCATAAAACCCCCTACTCTGCTGATGCGGGCTTCTTTTGACACAAAAGTGACTGTCCTGGTGGCCTCAGGTGGACTATCCAAGCTTTGGGAATTTTGTTCATTGTTCCCAATGCCCCTTGTCTCCATTATCGCAACACAATTTATCCTGCAAAAGGCCACTTGAGTATTTTCATTGCATATAAATTGTTGTCCATATCTTTGTTTTCCTAGGATGGTTTTCTAGATGTGCCATTGTTCCCAGTAGGATAAAAGACCTGGTGTTCTTACCAACAGTCCATATTATAATTTTCAATAAGATGGTAAACTTGATACCAGCAAATGAGAACCTATTTAATCTGCATTCTTAAAACTTTTTCGTGGAAGCCCAGCATGGTGGCTCATGTCTTTAATCCAAAGCACTTGGGAGTCTGGGATACAGGGATTCCTGTGGGATAGAGGTCAGTCTACTCTGCTTACTGGGTTCCAGGCCAGGCAGGGCTACAAAATTGCAAATGGAACCTTTTGTCTTTGTTTTAGATGACTGCATAATGATTTTGTGAGTTGTTGTTGTTGTTTATTGTTTGTATTTTATTCCATGAAATATTTGCTTTCTAATATTGACATGATAGAGGTTCTGTCTTCTGAGTCAGCAGTTCTTTGCTTTTCATACTTGTAGCAGGCATTTCTTTGTTTTTTTTTCGAATGTCCGCAAAGGGTTGCTTTTTTTTTAAAAAGCCATATAAGGACTTTAACTTTTATGTACCAAAATCTATTGACATTTCCTTTATTATTTCTTTTTTTAAGGATTTTTATTAATATGTATACAGTATTCTGCCTGTATGTAGGCCAGAAGAGGGCACCAGATCTCATTACAGATGGTTGTGAGTCACCATATGGTTACTGGGAATTGAACTCAGGACCTCTGGAAGAGCAGCCAGTGCTCTTAATCCCTGAGCCATCTCTCCAGTCCCCTTTATTATTTCTTGTTTTGCTTGTTTGCTGTCTTTCTATTTTGTTTGCTTTTGTTTTTTCAAGACAGGGTTTCTCTGTGAAGGCCTGGCTATCCTAGAACTCACTCTGTAGATCAGGCTGGCCTGAAACTCACAGAGATCCACCTGCCTCTGTCTCCCAAGTACTAGGATTAAAAATGTGGTGCTTAGAAAGTTTTTTCCCAAAACTAATTACTTCGCTCATTAACATGGCAGAGCTGGGGAGCTGGGGAGCTGGAGTGAGGAAGAGGGAGGGAAGGTGGGAAGGAGAGAGAGAGAAAGAGAGAGAGAGAGAGAGAGAGAGAGAGAGAGAGAGAGAGAGAGAGAGAGGGAGGGAGGGAGGGAGGGAGGGAGGGAGGGAGGGATCATCTGGAAGGGAGGCAGGACAATGGATGATTAAGGCGGAAGAGAAGGGATGATGTGCTGTTGACTGAAGGTATTTGGGGAAGCTTCTTGGACCTTCAGGTGAGACACTCATTTCTGAGGGTAGATGAGGGGGCAGGGAGTGACAGACCAGTTTTGCAAAGGCAGGGTGCAGGTGGGGAATCAGTGGCGAAGACTCTGGGACAGGTACTCAAATCCCCCATGGTTGTGGTGCGGGGAAAAGCAAGGAGGACCAGAAGAGAGGTCATCAACTCGGAGGATAAGAGAGTGGGAGGAGCCTAGGCCTCGTGGAGACTAATACAAACAAGTTTCTGGACTGGAAGAACTGTGGTCTACATGTCACTGGCTGCAACGGCATGTAGAATATTGCATTTCCCTCGGGAGGTATCTAAAGCACTTGGGTACCATGAAAGGTCTGATCCAGTAGCAACTGGGAGGTGATGATCCAGTAGCAACTGGGAGGTGAGTCTTTCTGCAATGGAGAGGAGCAGAGCCAAGAAGAGTTAAACAAAGCTCATGTGTAGAGCATGTTCTCAAAGCCTTTTCACACATAGGCTGACATGCTCGCCCAGAGTCAGGCAGGAAGCCCATGGCTGTCTATCAATGTAGGCACCATCATCGTTATGCACTAGGGACAGGGACTTGGACGTTTACCTGACAGTCTCCTTTTCTTCCATCTCTGCAGGATCCTAGTGCTGCCCTACCTCTGTCGCTGACCATGAATGGGATGGCCAACGTGAATTCTGCCAGCCGCTCATACTATGCCTCCTCCATCCCTGTGCCTCGAGCTTCCTCACAGACCAGGATTCACACCCCGGGCACGTCTCCTCAGCTTCGGCCTCGTCAGGCTGACTTGGCCCTGAGCCCTCAGCGAGCTGTCTCCCCAAGACCGGGCAAGGCTGCAGTTTCTTCCAGAAACTCCTCCCCCAAGGCCTATAGAGGAAGAGGCACCCCCAGGGCTGCAGGGCCAGCCAGGGAGCTAGCTGAGAGTGTGGAAAGCCTCCCTAGTTCCCCCTGGAGCAGCCCCAGGGTAACCCCCAAAAGAGCCCTCTCCAGTCAGACAGGATCCAGAAGAGCAGGGGAGACACAAAGCACTCAGAGGAAGAGGACCCAGGAAGGAATCTCAGTTCGCCAGACCAGGGGAAGAAGCCCACCCCAGGCAAGCTGTCATGGAGAAACTCAAATTCCAGGGCCTCCTGAAGGTCGAATGCTTCCTAGCTGCCACGAAAAAGATCAAAGAGACAAAAATTACAAACCCCCTAGGTCTCTGGAGCCTGATGAAGGAGCTGCTTCAGGAACTTCCTCTCCAGTCTGCAGCCCTGTGCAGAGCAAGAGGCCCTCTCCTACTCAGGGGGCCATTAGCTTTTCCTCCGCCCATCAGCAGAGCCAGCCAATCACAGCCACGGTGGCCCCCTTTCAGTACAGGTGAGTTGGGGAGTGGGCGAGGCAGATAGAGAAAGAGGGGCATTGGGGTTGAGACCAAGGGGCAAACTCACTGAGAACAGAGACTTTGGTACAAATGGCCGGTGGAGACTGCAGGGGATGGCTAGAAACTTGGGAGTGTGAGACAAGACTATATAATCTTAAGTTCTCTGGTTTTTCTCAACGCTGGACCTTGACAACAGAGACTCATGAGGGTGTCTCTAAAGTGGCCATTTCACACTCCTTGGAAATGATGAAACTATATTAGGGTGTTAAAGATGCTTAAGCACCCAGCGCATAGTCAGGAGGGTTCACGGGTGCTTTAAACTTGCCAAATTTGTGTAGGCCATTTGTCACGACTGTGTGTTGGACAAACTGTGTCGTCTTGAGCACTGAGTCTTCAGTAGCTTGAGCAAAGCCTCTGTGCTTCTCCATTCTCAGCATTTTTGTGTCTGTCTGTCCATCTCTCTCTCTCACTTGCTTGTTTGCACCACTTGTCACACAGCCTTGTGCCTGTTTACGTGCATGGCGAATTGGCAGTCAGAAATACTTCTTAAACGGCTAGGTGGGTGCTGTTGTCATTGGCAATTCATTTACAGCCGTGCGGTCATGCCAGCCTCTCTAGCTTTCAGACACAGCAAGTTGAGTGCGTAGAATAACATTTAGCCAACTAGGCTTTCCAAGTAAAAAATAACTCTTTGCTAACATGACCACATTAAGTAAACTAAATTTTAAATACTAATCATTATGTAGGTTAGAAAAGCCTGGGCACAAATTAAACCTCTTCCCGACTATACTCACTTTCTGAGTTTCCCCCATTCCCATGCTAATATAGGAAGTAGCTGCCATTTTGCATTTTGGAGTATATAAAAGCTTGTGCATCAGACCCTGGGTAGTAGGGACCTCTGAGACATCTGAAGGCCAGGTCCCTAGGAGTATCATCCTTCACTAGCGGTCAACTCACATGTGTATAGATCTCTAAACAATTGTGTGCAACCTTATATCACAGTAATAGGTGTTGGGGTCTGGGACAAGGAAATTAATACCCATTATATTCTGCATGTGGTCAGCCTCATTTGTAAGGTTATATTCACTTATGAGCAGCGTGCTTTAAAAGGACATTGGGCCAGCAGTCCCACAAAGGTGTTTTCAGAATGGTTAGAGTTAGTGAAAAAGCTAGCTTGCTCTAAAAAGAGCAGGTCCAGGATGGTCTGTGAGCTGTTCTCAAATATGGGAAAGGCTGTCACGTTGTAAGATGAATTAGTTTGCTTGGGGCAGCTCCAACAAGCTGACTCAGTGTCATGGTGGCGAGGAGTTAGCTCAAGACAGATTTGAGGCCGGATAGGAAGAACTTTCCGACAGCAAGAAAGGCTGACAAACTGACTGTAAGTGGGGGAGTTATATTCCTGCAGGACCCCAGCAGATTCCACAGCCCCAGAGTTCTTAGCCTGACGAGCCCTGTTGCCCGACTGTACCTATTAATGCACAGATGTCCCTCTTTCCAGGGGGCAGGTCACATCTGACCCTTTTCTTTCTCTGCTTAGATTCTGAAGCTAAAGCTGAACCAAGCATAGACACAGGGAGGGTGCTCCTTTTTTTTGTTTCTCATCTGCTGGGTCGAACCCAAAGCCACCTGCGTGCTAGGCAAAGCCTCTGCTACGGAGCCACACTCTAGCCCCAGCCTTCTTTTGAATGACCCCTTCCCTAACAGCTAAATGCCTCCCTGGTGATGGTGCCTTGCTTTTCCTACCTGGCTTCCTTCATTTCAAATTCATTCTTTGGGGGAAAAGTGTAAAGGTATTAAATAGTTTCAGATTTTATATTATCCACACTACAAGTCCCCTGGTATATTTACAGTCTGGCATTTTTCAAAGAGGTCAGAATATTTCCCTCTGAACATTTTAACGCAACTTAAACAGAGCGGTGCTTCCAGCACTCAGCAAACATTGACTGCATGTTTGCATTTTAAACAGACACAGAATTGTTGCTCCTCTCTGGAAAGTGGTGTCCTTACCCCCCCCACCTCCACCTTGCACTTCCCAGGCCCTCAGTTGTGGTTGGAGGTTGGGTCACAGCACGAGTAAGTTTTGGATGGAGGATACCCCGGCATGCTGTAGGCAGATGGGCTAGATCTCCATACACCCTGCACGGCCGAGAGCTGCTGTCATGGGCGAGCTCTGCCAAGAGCTTGGCTAGGCCACTCATCTAAACTCTATAGCCAAGGAGGTGCCATCTGTTCCCTAGAATCCATAGACATCCTGTTTTTGTGGAAATCTACCCTCCACCCTCAACACCCTGGGCTTCTGTAAAACTTCAGGTGTATTCAGAAGCAGAGAAGGTTTCCTCCTCCTCATCTCCAGCCTGGTCTGGGAAACGAATCCATTACCCATCTTTCACCCAGCCTTCCAGTCATATCACTTCAAAACCCTGAGTGTGGTCCTCCCAGTGACACTCATCTGCCTGCCTCTTCCCACCTCCTCTTGATGCCCTTCCTCCTTGGGCCCCAGAAGGCAGGCTGTTCTCTGGCCATCTTCCAGTTTCTGGTCTCACACATCCAATTCCATCACAGCTTCCTCCTTACTCCTGGTGTGTTTTTATAAAGGGCCACCACACCTGCGGCATCATCGTACATCCCCCGCCTACCATTCCCTCACAGTGCACACCTTCAGTCCTCAGGCAAGCCTTGGGTCAGACTTTAGTTAGGAAGGTGTGGTTGGTTAAAGGTGTCAGGAATGTAGGGTCAGTGAGGTCACCGTTGTGGTTTTCCTCTTCTCTGGCTCAGCCTCCCCCTGACTTCTGGTCTACGTTGTCCTGTCCTTTCAGGCTGAAAAATGAGACAAGCCCTGGCATATGGAAGAAAGGGAAGGCAGGTATAGACACAAGTGCAGAGCCAAGAAAGAGCAGAGAGGCAAAGGCCACCTTCCTTCATGCTCCTGGGTCTGGGGTTCCTGATACACACAGATGATTCATTCTTACCGGCCCTTGTAACACAACGATGGCAGCAGACTCGTGACAGTAAACCCTTGCTGTTTCAGGGCTGGTTAGCACCTGTCTTCTCCCAGACAGACACTGCTTAGCTTTTTATATAAGATGCTGTCCAGTGAAACCTTTACTACATATAGCATTCCCTCTCCTCAGTAGGATGTTGTATTATTTTCATAACAATATGTTGCATGTCCATACTAACCTTTTCCAAGTAAACAAATGTCTCATTTCCCCCATCCCTTTGACTTGTACATTTGAGTAAGATGAGTGTCCCCATTATATCAAGCACTTCCCAGAGGCCAGCAGCACGAGATCTCCTCCTTCTCAGTTTACTCCACCCTGCCTTGTGCCCAGCACACATCTGAGGGCTGGCAGGCACACAACACCTCATTGCTACCAAGATGGCTTAGGGAGAGTCAGCAATAGTCACAAACCTTTGCATCAAACCCAGTAAGCAACTTCAGCATGGCCCTTCGTAGGTCATCTCTCCAGGTCCTGATGAAAACCAGGCCCAGAGAGGGGAAGATGTTTGCTTGGGTTACACAGTGAGCTCATGGCAGCGCTGGATTCAGAGTCCCAGACGTAGAGGTATTGGAAAAAGTGAAAACCTAAAAGACAAATTGCAGCAGCACTAGAGACTCCCAGGGTCCCCTGGCCCAGCCTGTCAATTTCCCCTCTTGTCTGCATAGCCCTCCCCCCTCCTGCCAAGCTGCCAAAGGGTCCATTTAGCTGGCGACATTGGGCGGGGATATGGGGGTAGGCGGGACTGCTCTGAGCCCAGGGTAATTGCATGTGAGGAGAGCTCCCACAGCCTTTGTTCCTGGAGCAGTTGTACGAATGGGGCTGTGTTCTGAGGTCTGTGCACTTGGTAGCCAGTGCCCAGAGACCTCGCCCTTCCTTCCTGTTGGCACCATGGATCTAGCATGGACTTGTCCTCCCAGGAGTCACTGTGGCTCAGGCTGAGCCCACCCCTCCTTTCCTGACCTAGTGTGCTTGAGGTGAGCAATTCCATAGAGGCCAAATGCCCTCTGAGTGCCAGGAGTCAGTGGCTTCAACGTCAGAGACAGCCTTCCCTGCGGGTATGCTCTCTGCTGAGCAAACATGAGCATCCTAAGGGCAAGAATCACAGTGGGGCAGAGGAACCCAGGCCTGAGACACTGGGGTACCTTTCTGCTCTTTGAATGATGTATGCTGCTGGGCAGCAAAGGGCAACAGATGTTGAACATTCCAGTGCTCTTGGGGACTCCTTCCTGGCTCAGCCTGATGCTTGCTGGAGTGTCTGCATATACACATGTTCTCAGGAGGGGCTGGCCCAGAGAACTCAGGGCATGATAGAAGAGAGGGCCCAAGTCCAAAAAGGCTTTGCCTAGGCCATAGAGGGGCTTTGAAGCCATGAGTGACCTTTCCTTCTTGGCCCCACAGGTTGCAGACAGACCAGGAGCCTGGCCCCGTTCCTCAGGAAAGCTGGGCCCTTGATGGATATACCAGCCTCCCTGGCAGGACTGAGGACAGCTTTTCCTGCATGGGTAAGTACCCTGGGGAAGACACAGGAGCTGCTGTCTGGACTTTCCTTATCTCCAGGGGATAGAAGTGGCCTGGGCCTAGGGACAGGTTTTTTTCTGTTGTTTTGTGTCAGGACCTCACTAAGGAGTTCAAGCTAGCCTCAAACCTGTCATTCTCCAGTGCTGGTATTATGGATGGTGCCACCACATCCATCTTGGGTCTATCTCTTTTTTTTTTTAAAAGTTTATTTTTTTGAGGAAGGGTCCTACTATGTAGCCCTGGCTGGACTGGCACTTGCTATGTAGACCAGGCTAGTCACCAAGCCAGCCCTAAATTTTTTAAAAATTAAGTATGTACGTGCATGCGTGTGTGCGTGTGTACATGTGTCAGGGCACATGTGGAGATCAGAGGACAACTTGTGAGAATTGGTTCTCTCCTTCCATCATATGGATTCCAGGATTGAGCTCAGGTCAAGCAAGCTTGATAACAAGTGCCTTTACCTGCTGAGCCATCTCCCAAGTCCTCAGGTCTGTCCCTTCACAAGATAATAACCTGTGAACTGCCCTGACAATTTCTTCCATGCTTGACTCAACTCAGGGTAAAGCTGTCAAGTTCAAGAGCACTTCAGGGTCAGGCTAGGAAGCTAGCCATGAGGGGTCAATGTCATGTTTATCCCGTGCTCAGGTTGTGGGAATCTCTGTGTATGTCACTGGGAGATCACAATAGAAAGGTGACAAGCTGGGAGAGTGACAGCCAGGTTGTGGTGAAGCCCAAGTTCAACATGAAGGTGCTGGGAACCCAGAGGGCAGTCCATAGCTACCTGCCTGACACCTGCTTCATTCTCAGGAACACTCTTAATAACAAGTCCCTCCCACACATGTCCCCTTCCCGGTGTCACCCTTTAATCAAAGTGTCACCCAGAGCACTACACTACTAACAAACCCAAAGACCTAAGGCTGACTGGGAAGACCCTTAAATTCAAATTAAGTAATATGCCTCTACCAAGTATGTCCTCAGGTGTTCAGCGTCCCTGGATGAGTGCACGATGAGCAAATAACTAAGTGCCTTGTGAGCCACTGGCTAGAACCTAAGAGAGTCAGATTCTAAAATCCCCCATAGCGTTTAGGTTTCTGTGTTGATTGATTTCCTGGCAACATTAAAAAATAAAAATAAACTGTAGAATTCAGCAACGTGCGTACCAAACTACACGTGACAGCACACTGCAGGAAACTTGCTCTATCTGTCAGTTTCCTAGGCCAAGGGAAATTTGCTCCAGTAAAACAATAAACTTGATTTTGCTTGTGGTGCTGAGGCCGGTGTATGCCAGGCATGCTATACCACTGACACTTGCTTTTAGAAGACCCAGAAGGTTGGCCTTATAGCTTCATCTCTGTGCTCTGCTCCAGTGAGCAAAATTCGAGGTCAGCTCACAGCCTGGCCTTGGCATCATTTGGCAGCATTAGCATACCACTGTATCTTCTCTGTTCCCTGCTGGGCAGGTGGGAAGCCCTTTGGAGCCATCTCTAGAGAGCTTAAGGGCAGCAATCTTGGAGCTACTGCAGAACCGCCATGCTTCCTACAGCAGGCCTTGCAGAGGACAGTCCTGGGGCAGGGCCTGGGCATTTAAAGGGTAACCATCTCCTCCCACAATAAGTACACATGCTGTGGGAGCAGGGCATGGCAGGGGACAAAAGTAAACTGAATTTCACAGGCACTGACAAAGCATCAGAATAGAATGCGGTAACCAGGAAACTATGTGCAGCTCTATTTTTACATTTGCAGTTTTGTTAGCGTAATGGCTTCCTTATGTGTGTACCACATTGTTAGGCTAATGATCTCCATCCACCTAGCCCGGCACTCCTTGCTAATTATGACCCCGTGAGCTGGGAAGGGGACTTTCTTTTCATGTCTGCTGCAGGATGACCCTAGGAAGCCCTTTGACTTGTTAGCTTGGAGAACACCCTCACGGGTAAGATCTGAAAATGTTCTCTAGGTCCCAGGTTAGGCGATCGGTGTGGGGGGGGGCAAGAGCCTTAAACCCTAGAGGGTTTCACACAGAACAATGGGAAGCACCAGCTTCCCCCAAGATACCTAGGGAAGGGGATCAAGGTTCATGGTGCTGCCTGTTGTGGTCCTCGCTAGTTGTCATGGTGACAGACACATCTTTGCTGAGGATCCACTGAGCTCTTTGATGGGTTAGATGGGGAGAGACTTAGGATTTGTCTTCTTTGTGAGGGACCCTACACTTTACTGAGCTTGAAGAAGATGGGGAAGAGAGGGAGAAAGGAAACCACAGTTTACACTCTGTTTTGCTCTTTTACTTCTGAACTCTCTCCGGACATGTCATGAGTCACTCACTTGTGTGCTCTCTACTTAGTCAGCAACTACCCAGTGAGCATTTGCTCTGTGCCAAGCAAACACTGCTGGCGCCACAGAAGAGGAGGGGGCTTTGGTCTGCTTTCAAGGAGCTCACAGTGCAGGGGTTCACTCTGCAAATTCTTTCAGGGTATCTGTTGGTGTCCCTGAAGTCCCACCCAGTGTCCTGCCCATACCTGTTGACAAAGCAGTTGACTGGCTATATCAGACATGCATAAAACATGCTGCAGTAGACCCCACAACATGTGGAACAATGAGTTCATTGCTCTCTCTCTCTCTCTCTCTCTCTCTCTCTCTCTCTCTCTCTCTCTCTCTCTCTCTCTCTGTGTGTGTGTGTGTGTGTGTGTGTGTGTGTGTGTGTCTTTTGAGACAGGGTTTCTCTGTTGTAGCCCTGGCTTTCCCAGAACTCATGTAGATCAGGCCAGCCTTGAACTCACAGAAATCAGCCTTGCCTCTACCTCCTGAGTGCTGGAATTAAAGGCATGAGCCAGCACCTCCCGTCTTGCTCCTAGTTATTGATCATATTGTTTTAATACTAGTATGTGGGAGATAGGCAACTTTAAGCTCAGATATCACCCCTGCCTGTTGGCGAATTCACTGTTTTTGATGAGCAAGGGATCCAGAATGAGCAGTCTGTTGCTCATGCCTCCCCCGTGAGCCAGGTTTCCTCTCCCAGCTGAGAAGAAGCCACCAGTCTTCCTTTTCTCTTCCCATAAGCATGGGGGAGGTGCAGGGTCCTAGAAGGGAAGAGAAGGAGAATGCCAGAGTTCTCTCTGCCATATACCACTCTGCCTGGAATAGAGTCCAAATGAGCATTCTACAACCCTCATGTAGCAGGAGGAATCTTTCCCATCATGCCTTGCTACCATGATGGGGTGTTTGGGGATGCCAAAGACTGTCCACAGCCAGCTGTTCCTTCTGCTTTTGCCCTGGGGGCAAGAGTCTAAGACTCCAGTGCACAGGTGCTTATGTGTGTTCCCTGACTATCCCAGGGTCCACCTGGCTCTTCCGGGGACAGCTTGGGGTTGGGCCCATCTAATCACACTCAGCACTGGCTCTCTCTGCAAGGCCATCATCAGATCTTAATTTGAATAGGCAAGGGAACCAGGGCCGACTCTGCCTCATGCCCGCACGTGTGAGTGAGGCTGTGTTCAAGACTAGAAAGGGTCGCCTTGAGGTTTACATGGATTCCTTAATTACTTCCACTCTGTGGCATGTTTGAATGAGTGCTAAGTGGACACACACTAAAGGGATCTTCTCTCACAGAAGCACGTGTCACCGGGGAGCCAGTCAGAGACTCCTCTCTGCCTCCTCATATGGAAGTTGATAAACACATAGACCAGGAGGGGACTGTGCAGCTGGCCTCCTGCTGGGAGGTTTTACTTGTTGTCTGTGTCTTTTCCCTTGGCGAGCAGACTCTGTCTTTAAGCCACAAGTTCACGTGTTGTCGACTGGGGTGCAGAGTGCTCCTTCTAAGTGGTGTATCTGATGTGACTTAGTCTGGGGCAAGAGTGAAGTATGAACACTGTGCTCTCTGGGATAGCATGAAGAGGTTGTTCTGAGCTTATTGCTGCAGCACAGAGGCGAGGGCAAACATCAAAGAACACAGTGAGGAAAAGCTCCAACAGCCCCTTATAGTTCCCTCGACCTTGGCCTCATTTTCCCTGAGGAGGGATCAGCCTTATGTTCATGATGGACAGTGAGTCAGCAGATGGACTGAAACCAGCAGCATTGCCTCCCAATTCTCAAAACACTTAAGATAGTCAAATGATAGGTGGCCATCATTTATTGAAGCCTACTATGTGTAAGCACACACTCGGTACTTCTTACACAAAGTTCTTTGTGAACACAGTGTGGCTCTTTAAAAATGGTCTTACTCTTGCTAGAAAGGAAACACCTCAGGCTCTGAGAAGCTCTGAAACCTGTCTGAAGACTGTGTCAGGATTTGAGCCCTGCTTGTCTGCAGGTCATGCCCTCCTCCTCTCATCCCCTTCCCTTCCCATCTGCCATCAGGACTCACTATGGTAACTGCACGAGGTCCAAGCTCGGCCCAATTGCTGCAGACCCCTGCCAGGAGGCAGGGAAGAAAATGGGGTCATAGAACCACACACCTTGCTGCCATCTCCCTCAGTCCTAGCAGGCCCCAGGATGTCACTGGCACCACTGTCACTCTAGACCCATGTCATTTCATGCTGAGTTCACACTGCTGTACTCCCTGTCCTCTGGGGACTTCTGGGCCAGGATAAGCCTGATGTCCCAGCCATCCGTGGAGAGAGACATGCCGACAATTGACCAGAAAACAGAGCAAGCATCAAGTGGATGATATCCGTTGTGCTCCAGGGCTGTGTCCCCAAAGGAGCAGAGGAGGCTGCAGTGTGGGCGGAGCCCAGGAGACCCTGTTTACATAAACACAAAAGTCATCTGGGACCAAGCAGGCTTCCAGGAGTTGGGGTGGGAGGGTGTAGCACTTGTAGCAGCAGCTGACACTTATTGTGGCTTTCTGTAAACCAGGCATTGTTGTAAGCATATTTAATCCTCCCAACAACTGCAGCAGTGCCGGAGCCTCTCTGCTTGCACAGAACCTCTCTCTGCCTCGGTTACCTTTTGCAACTGGGCATGGTGGCTCGCACCTGTAATTTCAGCACGTCAGTGGTGAAGGCAGGAAGATGGGGATTTCAAGGTCATCCTTGCCTAAACAGTGAGTTTAAGACCAGCAGGGGATATAGGAGACCATGCTTTTAAAAACAGTATTAAATAAATGAACGAATGAATAAATAAATCTTCCCCTAAGGGATTGTGGGAATTAAGTGCTTCAACATAGGAAAAGTTCACAGAAGAGAAGCCTGATACATAATAATTATTTAATATATGTCCAGTATCATTTGTTATCAAGCAAAACGCTGTCCTCATCACCCCACCTTACAGATGGGAAAACCGTGGTACTGAGCAGTTAAATGATTCACCCAACTTGGCCCATTCAGGATATGAACAGGCAGCAATTTACCCTCAGCCGTCTATGCTATGACCTCAGTGAAGAAGAAGATAGGTTGATTCCAGAGAGGAGGCAGTGCCTGAGGGAAAAGCAGGGGAATGGCTAACATGGCCGAGCCAGGCTCTACAAGGGGCCCAAAGGCAGAGGCTGGTGAAGGAAGGTCATCTGAGGTATCCGCCAGAGTGGATTGAAATAGAAAGAGAAGGATCTGGATTCTGCTGCCTTGGAGCGGGGAGGGGAAGGGGGATCGAGAAGACGGAGTGACTCCTCCTGACAGCATTTGGCTGGCAATGAGATTTATCTCCAGAGTAAATTGAACTCAGTAGGAACAATGTTAGCAAATATCAAGAACTGTAGAGGCTGGGCAGCCTGAAGTTCCCTTCCCCATGGTTGCACTGGGTCAGGCCCGCCTCCCATTCTCTCTACTGCAGGTATGTGAATGGCTCTACCGTGTTTACCACTTTGGGTTTCCAAAATACAGCATGTAGGGTGGAGGATACCTCGTTTTCCTGTTCTCTGCTGCACTAAGAAAACCAAAGCCTCAACCTGCCTAACTCCAGAAGGGATTCATAGTCAACATCAACCTTGTAATTAAACTCTTACTATGTACCAGGTACATCTTAGAAGTTGGAGCAAAATTTGCAAAAGCATCTGTCCTTGTGGGGTTTATGATGCAGTTGGGAGCAGTTTAGCACACAGTCTGTGCAGCTATACGGGATCCACAGAGCATCCCGGAGCTCCGGCCAGTGTGTCCTGTCCCAGAGATCAGGAGCTCTAGCTTCATGACACCTCTGAAATGACCAGCAACAGTAGTGCCACAGTTCCAGGCTACAGTCCATCATGGTGGAGAAGCCAAGCCATCAGGAGCAGTTACCAGAGAGCAATGAATGCATACACACTTGTGCTCATTTGCACTTGTGGCCCTCCCCTCTAGCTACCTATGAAGTTCAGGATCTCCTGCCCAAGAAACCATCCTGCCCACAATTAAGATGGGTCTCCCCACCCCCATGGGTATGTCCAGAGGCCTGTCTCCCAGGGGATTCTAAGTTCTTGTCACATTGACACCACCACCACAAATAGTCTAGGGCCATCCCCCTTCGTATGGAGTCCTTGCTACTTGGAAGAAGAATAGACACTAGATGAATTAGCAATAGACCTTTCTCTGTGCTTTTCCTGGGAATGACACCCCTGCCCCCATCCCAGATCCTGTCTATCTGGGACTTGGCTTCATCGTGATTGCTGTAGGGAAATTCACTCTTTAACTGCAGACAACTGCTTCAATTCCCCGACCCCCAGAAAGCCCAGTCCTTTGTTTAGCTATTGTGGGCCAGTGGGCTGTGGGCCTAATTCTTAGGAATCTCCCCAGCCCAGCCTCTATCTTGCCCAGCAAAGGCTGCCCTTAGTATTTCTCTACTGTGAGCCTTGGTATTTCTACTGCTTCCTTTGTATTTCTCTACTGTGATCTTTCTGGAAAGCTCAGGTAAGGACCTGTAGGGGCTTTGTCTCAAGGAATCAAAGCTGTCCTTGTCCCAGTGCCTCACAGAAACTGGAACACATCCTCCCACACCCCACATGGCCCTTTTGGCAAGAGGATTAGAGTCTCTGGTTCTGCCCCTCAAGGCTGGCTACTCAGCAGACTTACACAGAAGGAGCTCCAGGACAAGGCCCTGAAGAGTGAGTAACAGACACAAGAGCCAGGACAGCAGGCATTGTCTTTCCATCCTGTGTGTGACCCTGAGGGGACAGGAATGCAAGACTTCAGAAGAAACTAAGGTAGGGCCAGTGAGTTCCAGATCACTCATCCCAGAGTAGGCAAAGCCCTGGGAACAGGAGAAAGTCACAAAATAGTTGGCCATATCTTCTTTTGTTTTGTTTTTTGAGACAGGGTCTCAATATATAGCACTGGCTAGTCTGGAACTTGCTATGTAGATAGACCAGGCTGTTCTGGAACTCGCAGAGACCTGCCTGCCTCTGCCTCCCAAGTGTTGGAATTAAAGACATGAACCACCATACCAGGCTGTACTTTCTTTTAGGGATCTCACTGCCAGTGAGGGCAGAAATAGGGAATGAGAGTGTTCTGCAGTGTAGATGGGGCCCAAATAGCTAAGGGAACTCCTAAGAACTCAGCCTCAGTGGAAACAGGAGCAGGGATGTGGAGCCTGAGACTCCATACTCAGCAGGTCCAGCCAGGGGCAGGATGCTATGAGCTCACTGCATCCTTCCTGCTGTAGAGGCTGGGTTCATGTGGAGGCGGGAGGAAGCGCTGAAGCTACCCGGGGATGAAACAGGACTCTGAGAAGGTGAGGTTCTCATCATGGCTCTGAAAGCCCCACCCACTGCACTGAGAACTATTTCTAGGATTTGCAGCTGTTTTTCTGTGCCAAGTAATTGCCAGTGATACCGGTTAAAAATAATTGAAATATGAATCCATGGCAGCCCTCCATGTAATGCTGTGTCTTATTGAGAAGCCTAACAAAAACTCTAATAAAGCACAAAGATGTCAGTGGGCCAGTGAGGGTAGCCACAGAGTGGGAGTGTCTTCTGTCTGGGCAGTGCTTGCTCAGGTGTCTCTAGGCCATGTCCTGTTAAGGTGGGTTACAGTTTCTTTATGCATCCACTTAACTTTAACAGTTTGAAGCTCCAGAACCTCCTTAAGAAACCCATGGGCATTATGTCTCACAGACAAAAAGCCATCATCTTGGCATATGGCTGATATTTGGTGACTTGGTCTACTGACCTCCTAAATCTGGTCTGTGGTTTATTTATTTTCTATGGTAGGATGTCACCCATCAATGGGTCAGCAAGACAATCTCAGCTGTGGGCCTTGTGTTTTCCCTCTGTTTTGGGGTTTTACTTGGCCCTCAGTGAGGCAATAGGGTTTATTACAAATAGGTCAGTTATTTCCTGAGGGAAAATGTTGCATAAGACTGTCTATCTCCAAGGTCCCATGTAGCCTTGTGATTCAGCTGTGTGAGACTCTGCATGGAGTATCTGCTTTGACTCTGGGCTAAATCATAAAAAGAGGATACATGCTTACACAAATAGTTTGCCTGTTTCGACTGAATGTATAGTCTCTCTCTGTCTGTCTTTCCACTCTCTTCTCCCTTTGCCTATCTCATGTCAATGGTTGCCATGACAACCGATCTAGGTTGGTCTTGATCTATGGACCATGTAAACTAGGTGATACAGAGCTCATCCGAGGCTTAGTGTGCAAGGACCATTGCTGCTATATGTATGAGACAGTTGCACAGTAATATATAGGACACATGCATGTGGAAACATTTGGACTTCTTGTTGGCCAGAGAAGCAGGGTATGTGGTTTTAAATGAGTACAATTTCAGACAGATGCCCTAGATTAGGTATCTCTTCCTGCTTTTCCCTTCTGGAAGTCCTAAGGGAGGAGGAAGTGGAGACTCCATACCCTCTCGCCCTACCTAATTTACAGGACCAGTGGAGGTGCATATAACACAGGCATCTAACGACATGTAGCAAGTCCAGAAGAGAACCCAGGACCCCCAAGCTTCTGGGCTGTTAGGGTCACTGGGATTGAAAAGACAGAGTTCATGAAGCTGAGACCAGAAAGAGACTGGCTGTAGTATTGTCACTTCCTCTGTCCACAGGATGCCCCCTCTATCTCCTCTCCCTGAATTCAGTGGGCCAGTCCTACTGTGACTGTTATCCTAGGTCCACTCTAATCTCTGGTGCAGCAAGTGTAGTGGTACAGGTATCCATCAGTAGGACCCTAGGCTCTCACACTATGGCGCTCCATGCTTCTTGGAACAGTATACAGTGTGGAGCAAATCTCCAGATAAAACTGCACGTTGATGAAGGATGTTGTGGAAGATTGTAGGACCCTAATAGGATGGCATTCGAAGTCTAATTATCTCGGGTACCCCCAGTGTGGTCTTGGTCATTTCTTTCTCTGTAAAATGAAGATAATGAGACTCCCTGACTCATAGGGTCTATGAAATAAGATACAGAATGTGTGTGAGAGGGCCCCTGGTACTTGGTTCCTGTAGGATCTCTTGCCCTCCGTTTAGCAAGCGTCACTGTGTCATCATCTTTTTTTTTTTTTTTTTTTGGTTTTACGAGACAGGGTTTCTTTGTTTTGGAGGCTGTCGGTCCAGCCTGGCCTCGAACTCACAGAGATCCGCCTGCCTCTGCTTCCCGAGTGCTGGGATTAAAGGCATGTGCCACCAACACCCGGCCATCATCTTATATAGGAGGATTTCAATTCAGTGGTAGAAGAAGGTCTGGGCCCTGGGATGCAAGTAAGCAGAATATGATTGCATAGCTCTTGACTACAATCAGCAGGTAGGAAAGGCGCAAAGTTGTGTGGGGCAGGCAAAGATGGCTGAGCAAGGATGCTTTGCAAGATGCATTAGACCTGAATGCATATGGAGAAAGGCCAGGCAAAGCAAGCATACAGGGATGGGATTAGACCTGGATACTTGCAAGCAGTAGGGGGCAAGGTTGCCAGGAAATGATGCCAGAGTGGTGAAGGGCTTGTGGCGGCACAGGTCTGTGTGGCAGCTAGGCCCCAGAAGGTGGGGTGGTCCTTATCTGAAAGGTCACCCAAACGGCTAAGTCAGAGATCCTCCTCCTCCAGATCACAGAGCTGTAGCTATGAGGGAGGGGCCTCCCTGCCTGCCCATCTTGAGCCCATACCTCCCACCTCCAGGGCAGCCCTCCGAGAACCAGCCACCAGGAAGAAAGGCTCCATGCTCAGGGGTTCAGCCCTGGGGTGCCTGAGGAGTCTATGGCTGGAAGAGGGGTCTGTCCTCTGCCCTTTCACACCAGATCTAGAGCAGGCTCTCTTAAACAGCCTTCAACCCCTGTTACCTCAGGTCCTACAGACCCCTGGAAGAGGGCCAGTGCCTCCCCAGACTTAAGGAGATGTCTATCTGGCTTCAGGTCCTGTCTCCTCTGTGACCAGAGATGACTTGGTTTTCTTCTTCAGGCCTCCTTGCTCCTCTCTGCACTACCCCTATCCTGTCAGTGTTGGAACTCAGAAGGGGAAGGCCACGCCACTGGGGGTTTTAAGGAATGCATGCTGCGGCTTAGGGTTGATCCACATTTCTGTCACCTTGGGATTGAAGCAGTGGTAGGTTGGAGGTTGACTAAGGTCTAGAACCCTGGTTCTATTACCAGCTTTCAGCTTGCCAAGCCTCATTTTCCCTAGTAGACAGACAATAGACCAATGTAAGAGGACTTCCTGGAGAGACTTCCTGGAGCATGTTGGGGTGTGTGACATTGCTGTGTCCATTATTAACTTTTCTTGTTGCACATAGGAGTAAATGGTGGACTCTAGTCCTAGTTTAGTACTAGTTTGTGTGCCAGACAGACTGGGCTGTGAGAATACTTCAGACATACTTGCCCCTTTCTCTCAAAAGTGCAGCTAAACTGCCCCACACCTCTGTACACAGCAGACGTTTGGGGGCAGGAGGTAGTCTCATAGCTAGATGTCCCTAGGTCACTCCCTAAAGATATGGAGTTTCCTGTGAAGGAGACAAGGACAGGGTCAGTGGCCTCCTCCTGCCCCGGGGCTACAGAGAAGTGAGAAACGATTTTGCTGGGCCACCATCCCAGAGGCCTGGCTTCCACTCCACACTCCAGCTGTGCTGTCTCTCACCACAGGGTACTGAGAGGTCACTCCTGTTTACAGGCCCCACACATCTGTTCTGAGTCACGCATTCATTCATCTAATCAGTCGTCATTCACCAAATATTCCTGAGAGCCCACTATGCGCACAGGACTTTGATGGCCTTTGAGGACAAGTTCAACCAAAAAATGGATTTTTAAAACACAAATAAACGCATGATGAATGATGGCTACAGATGTTAGGAAATCATAACAGTGGCTGCACGGGATTGTGGGGAGAGGTGGGATGCCATCCTTAAGGGAGGAGGGAGCATTCTCCTTCACAAGGGGTTGAGGAGAGCTGGCTTTGGTGGCACACGTGTAATTTCAGAATTCAGAAAAGACTACAGCACGAGCATACTAAGTTCAAGGCTAGCCTGGTGAGACCCTGTCTTAACAACAGCAACAAAGGAAAGCCTGTGGTGGTGCATAACCGGCAGATCTTTGAGTTCAAGGCCAGCCTGAACGAATTTCACACACCCAGGGCTACACAGAGAAACCTTGTGTCTTGAAATACAAAAACCAAACAAAAGAGAAATTCCCATTCAAACCTTGGGAAAATATTCTTGATCCCTTTCTTTCCTACATACCCACATTTAACCAAAGAGAAATTCTAACGGCTCCAATGCATACCATTGCTGACCAATTCTCAAGACCACCATCCCCGTCACCATCGTCTTTCAACTGGATTCACCACTTCAGCCAATGACCCCCACAAGTGGCCCCCACATAAGACTCAAAGTGATCGTTTCCCAGGGGAAGACAGGTTTCTCCCGGCCCTGCCAGTGTTATCCCAGATGGCAAGCCCTTATACAAAGACCTAAAAAGCCTTCTGTGACCCACTTCCTAGCACACCTCTTCCCACTCTCTGCAGCTTCCCTTCCTTTTCTGTCTCTCCAGCCTTTTATCTTCCTTTAAAATGCACCAGGAGTTTCTTATTTCTATTTTTTCTCTTTCGCATTTTAACGCCTATTTTGTGTGTGTCTACAGGAGCTTGGGGGACAACTCTCAGGAGTCAGTTCTGCCATGCAGGTTCTGGGAATGGAACAGAGGTTGTCAGGCTTAGTGGCAAGTTCAATTATCCACTGAGCTGTCTTGCTGGCCCCTCCTTAGTGCTTTTAAGTAGCTGGTATCTCTAGATAATTTGCTATCTTTCCCATTTGAATATAAACTGCATAAGGACAAGAATATTTTGTTTTGTGTTCTGCTACCCAATGGACCCTGCACTAGCCTGAGCAATGGGAAGGGGATGTCTAGAGACTTGGTGTTTAAACACCAGCTGTTTCCATAGTCTCCAGCATGGCCTTGTGCGCATTCTGAAGTCTCCACTGAGGGACAGAATGACATAGGGAAATGACCCGATAGAGTGTGGGGAGCAATAGACAGAGGGCATTCTATAGAAATGGGGGTGCCAGAATCTGCTTGAGAAGTGACGAGAAGGCTTATCATAGGAGGATGAGCCCAGACAGCCTTAAAGAAAGAGCTTGTCACTTTTGGGGGTTGAGGTACCCCCAACCCTAACCCAGGATGGACAGGCTAGGCTTGCAGTCACATGGTTGGGTTTCTAGTCCTTGTTCTCTGGATCCTGACTGTTTTCCCAGAAACAAGAATGCTGCCTGTCCCCAGACTCTGCCCTGTGCTATGTGGGGAGCAAAGTGTGGACTCCTCGGCTCACTCTTCTCTCCCTCACACTCTCTTCTTCCAAGGTCACCTTTCAAGGTCATCGGGGCAGGAACAGTCAAGCTCTCATTTCTGCTTTCTTCTCTCTTCTTTTGCCTTCCTTCCAGCTCTGCTAACACTATCATATCAGGCAGAGCCCCAGACCACCACCCCCTCACCCTGGGTTACATCATTTCCAGTCACAGGGGTATGAGAACGTGAAGTCCCATAGCATGCCTTTCCCTGGCCCAATGCCTACATCTTCATTCCTCAAATTTCGTCAAGATATCAGTCAACAAATATGGTCAAATTACACAACCTATTTCCAGTACAGAAACTGGCAGCAATGGGGGTATCGAGCTTGCTTTAGGAGACTGAGGAACTGAAGATATAAATGATTCCAAACCATCCCCTTCCCCACCTCACCAATAGGAACTGACAGGGACCAGCCCTCACATAAGTTTACTGACATCATCATCACCCTCCATCTGCCCAGCCCATTCTCTCCCTCATCTTGCCATCATCCCTTGATGACCACTGGTCTCCATGCAATGAACCACTTGAGCAAAGGGGGAAATGACTGATGAATAGGAGCTCAGGGTTGACCTTGGGAGTAGTACAACATGACAGAACCCCTTCTTTTCAGGAATCACTGTAGCAAAGGCTCTGTACACACCAGCTTTATCGATGGATGCCAGCACGGCTGTTGCCACGGCAGCCGAGCATTCTCACTACAGAAGAGGATGGTTGGGAAACTCAGAGGATGTGAAAAGAATAAAAAAAGAGTGAGATAAAGGTAGAGGTGGTATTAGGGAGCCTTGGCATATCCCAAGATGCCAAAATGCCAAGGCAGTATTTAAAGGGACCACAACCTGGCCATGGCAAGACCCTTTAAAGGCAGCAGGAGAACTGGCAGTGAGTTAGCTCATGACTGTGCATAGACAGCATTTTACACCTCAGAAACCGACAGGTGATGTGCTGTGTGGGAGGGAGAGGGACCCAGACTTAGAAGGTAGGAAGGGGCGGTACCTCTCTTCTGATAAGAACAGGTACCAACTTGATTTCATCCAAAGGTCTGAGGAGTGGCCTACCCTTTATCTGCTCTGTCTTCTAAAGAGAAGCAGAATTTCAGGGACTGTTTGTTGAAGGAAGAAAAGGGATTGAGATTGGGGAATATGATATCCCATGAGGGGAGGCTCAGAGGAACAAAGAGGAAGAACTAAGCTAACACACCGAATCAAATGAAGGCGTGAGACAGCCATGGTGGAGGGAAGGTGGGGTCCCGGGGGCAGTCGGCATCCGGGGCAAAGGAAATGCAGGTGGCCAGAACAACACATGGCCTAGGGTTTCATAAAATGTTGAAGGCTTTACTACAGATATGGACAGAAATGAGGGGTCAAGTTAAGCCAGGTGCATTGGGTGTAGCAGTAGACATGGGTGGATGGACACAGTGTTGTTCAGCCAGGATGGCAATTAGCCAATTTTGTTAGCTAAGGCAGAGATGAAACCGTAATCGGCAGGGGGGGGGGGAGGGGAGGGAGGACTACCAACAACAATCAAGAACTTGGCAAATCAGCCCACAGATATCCTTTTCCATACTGCAGTTTTTAGAGAAAGCAACATTCCCATATGATTGAATTGGGGAAGTCTTGTATAAATTAAGGAATGACAGATGGATAAGAATGAGGACTTTAAGCCGGGCGTTGGTGGTGCATGCCTTTAATCCCAGCACTCGGGAGGCAGAGGCAGGAGGATCTCTGTGAGTTCGAGGCCAGCCTGGTCTACAGAGCGAGTTCCAGGACAGCCTCCAAAACAATACAGAGAAACCCTGTCTCGAAAAACAAAAAACAAAACAAAACAAAACAAAAGAATGAGGGCTTTAGAAATGATGGTGTGTCTATAATCCCAGCACCCAGAGGGCTGAGGCAGGAGGATCTCCAGTTCCAGTTGTTTGTGACACTATTACAAGTAGTCTGTGGGATCAGAGATGTTCTTTCTCTTGCTTGAACTAGGAGCTTGAGGGTAGATTCTCCATCTTTCCTGGGATCTCTAAGGCCAGCTGAAAGTCCACTGATCTTGTCAAACACCTCTCTGCTACACTCCCTGTCCTAGAAAGGTTTAGAGACTCTCAATCCAGCCCTGGGATGGAGGAAGTTAGAGTCTCCTGGGCTCTGGTCAGCACCTGGTGTCCAGCCTTCAGCCCTCAGAGTCGTTTAACCATTAACACCTACTCTGGGCTGGTGTGGCACTTGGCGAGCTCCCATGCTGATGGAACGGACATATCCAGGATCTTTTTAATTAGTTCTGCAGCCAAGGGACTGATGAAGTCTCCTCTGAGTCCTTAGGTTTCCAAAGCCCCTTTACCTAGGAATCTAGTATTACAATGTCTGTAAGAGTGACAGACAGCCAGAGAGCTCCAATGATTTTGACAAGGTCACGTGATCAAGTGGTACTCAGACGCCTGCTCCCAAGGGTTAACCCCTTCCTTTTGCATCCCAACCCCCCTTGGTCCCTGTTTAAACCACCCTGTCGTGTACTGTGTCCCTTTCCTTCAGGGCTTATGAGGGTGAATTGTGCCCTAGAGACTAAAGGTAGAAAGCGAGTTTTCCTGGGGGAAACCAAAGGTAGTTTGTGGGAACTTCCCTGAGGCTCTGCCGGTTTCTACCCAAGACCCTGTGGGGCAACTCTTTCACAGATAACCCTTTCTCAGTACCTTTACCTGTACCCCTAAATCTTCTCCACGGATACAGTTTCCCGGATGCAGTACCCCATCTCTCAGCAGGAAGCAAGGAGAAAAAACTGGTGGGATCCTTTCTGTGCCCCCAGGGCTCAGCTCACAGACACCTCCCCCTCCCGAGCCAGAAATAGACACACTGTCTCCCCTACCTCCCTCCCCTTGCGCACACTCCATCCCTCCTCCTGTTTGCTCCCCGCCTCCCCCTCCCCTTCTTCGCTGGGAGCTGCAGCCCGCAGCCTCTCCACAAGCTGGAAGGAGGAGTATAGTGTGGGCGCTGCCTGAGAGTGTGCGGCCCTTCGCATAGATCGACCGCCGCCGGGCGACCTAGCTGAGATCCGAGCACGGTTGCACGTCCCCGCTTTGACGGAGCCTCCCGGCTTCCATCCTTCTTTTGACTGATTTAAATTTTTTAATTTATATTCTCCCTGCCCCGCCCCTTTTCCTTCGACCCCGCCCCATCGCCCGCTATTTCCTTGCCTTTTCCTCTTCCCGGGCTTCCTTCCCTGCGTTTCTTTCCCCTTCACCCTCCACTCGCCTCCTTGCTCCCTCCCCTTCCTCTCCCCTTCCTCCGCGGTTTCTTCCGTCTCCCCCCCCCCCCACTCCGCCCCCTCCTCTCCCGGCACTCCCCCCTCCTTCCCCCGCCCCGTGCCTGCAGACGCGCGGATCGTCCATGCGCTCCTGGCAGGCAGAATGCTGGGCAGCAGCGTCAAGAGCGTGCAGCCCGAGGTGGAGCTGAGCGGCGGCAGCGGCAGCGGCGGCGACGAGGGCGCGGACGAGCCTCGGGGAGCCAGCAGAAAGGCGACCGCGGCGGACGGCAGAGGCATGCTGCCCAAGCGCGCCAAGGCGGCCGGCGGCAGTGGCAGTATGGCCAAGGCCAGCGCAGCGGAGCTGAAGGTCTTCAAGTCCGGCAGCGTGGACAGCCGTGTCCCCGGTGGGCCGCCGGCCTCCAACCTGCGCAAACAGAAGTCGCTCACCAACCTCTCGTTTCTCACGGACTCCGAGAAAAAGCTGCAGCTGTATGAGCCTGAGTGGAGCGATGATATGGCCAAGGCACCCAAGGGTTTGGGCAAATTGGGGCCCAAGGGCCGCGAGGCCCCTCTAATGTCTAAGACACTGTCCAAATCAGAGCATTCGCTCTTCCAGCCCAAAGGCGGCCCTACGGGCGGCGCCAAGACCCCACTGGCTCCACTAGCGCCCAGCCTAGGCAAACCTAGCCGGATTCCTCGCGGACCCTATGCGGAGGTCAAGCCTCTCAGCAAGGCGCCTGAGGCAGCGGTGAGCGACGATGGCAAATCGGATGATGAGCTGCTTTCCAGCAAGGCTAAGGCGCAAAAGGGCTCAGGGACCGTGCCCTCAGCCAAGGGCCAGGAGGAGCGGGCCTTTCTTAAGGTGGACCCCGAGCTGGTGGTGACCGTGCTGGGCGACCTGGAGCAGCTACTCTTCAGCCAGATGCTGGGTAAGTCTTGCCGCCCCGCCCCACCCCGCCCCTGGTTTTCTCCTGGCCGGCAGAAGGGAGAGGTGGGGAAAGGGAACCTTCCTCCCTTTTTCCATACACTGATTATTGGCCAGGTTAGGAGGGGCATTACTGTCCAGATGTGCAGAGCTGGCCTACCTTCAGCTGTGTATAGCTAATGACTGACTGTCTTAAAGATGTCGCTGATGGGAGTCTGGGTTCTGCTGTGGCCTGCCGGAGGTGAGGGTGGACAATGGGGGCAGGGGGGACTTAGGTTCTCAGAAACCATTATCTGCCCTGAATTTTGAAGTCCAGAGTCCTAATATGGCTAACCACAGTGAGGTTGGTAGAGACGCTAGGTGAGGAGTGGTCTGTGCTGGATAACACGGCGTCCAGCATTGCTAGGAGAGCATTGGGAAGAGCCCAGATCTAGAGCACAGATGTAGGGAGAGCAGATGTGAGGGCCAGTTGGTCCTTGGAGCAGAGCTGAGGCGCCACTTCCTCTGTGGATCCTGGGTGGGAGCTTGAGTCGGATTTCCCGGGTGTGGGGGACCTGGCAACAAGAAGTGTCTGGGGCCAGGGAGGCGGGCGGGCAGCCAGCTGCGCGCATCTGGATGCGCATCCTTTTCCTCAGCCCCAAGTAACCACAACCCCCATTCCCCTAAGTGTTTTAGGGAAAGGTCTGGGCTTTTGCGCGGAGACTCCCGAGAAGCCTTTGCCCTTTGGCTAATGAAAGCCAAGCTGGCGGGAAGGGAGGAACAAAGCTTCCTCGGTGGAGGAAGCTGGAGAGCTGCTCCATTGTTCTCCAAGCCTGAACAGTCCGAGCAAAAAACCCGGAGCCAGCCGGGGAACCGTGCTTTCTTTCTGTAGATCCCCTGTCCCCATACAGGGATACATGGAGGGTGGGCCTGATGAGGCTCAAGTACCCCAGAAGCTTGCACTGTCAGTACAGGGGCTGCGGGAGGTCGGCTGCGAGCCACCTTGGGTGCACAGACTTGTTGCAGTGGATGGGATGTGGGTCCTCAGGCGCCAGAGCCCAGGGACCCTATCTTCCTGGGTACCTTGCAGACCCTTACGGGCTCTGCTGGGGGCTGGGAAGGGGCGTGTCGTGAGCGTGTGAAGGGGCGGGGCTGAGAGGAGGGTGGCGGTCCAAGTGACCGGATGGATGGAGGGAGTAGCGGGTTCTGGCCCAAGGTCCCTGGAGAATGCGGACGGAAACCTGTTCAGACTGCTGCAGTCTTCCGAAGACATCCCCGCCCGTGGTGTGGTGAGGGTCTGATGAACAAGGATTCTGCCTCTGACACAGATGGCTTTCGCAGAGGCAGTTAGGAAACTGCACAAGGGCAAAGGGAGGAAAACAGTCTTGTCCATTTAGAAAGCTGCCCCCCAAATTCGATTTGACAGTGAAAAGGGGGGATGGGATGGAGTATGCAGAAGTGCCAGGGGGAAGTGCCACCCTGTTGCTTGTCGTCGAGCCGTTCAGAGGCCCTGCCCTCAAGGAGTTTGCCATTCGGTCGGCTTACATAGACAATAAGGAAAACAAAACACTAGGCATCAAGAAGGTTGCATTCTAGAGAGGGACGTGAGAAGGGAGGCCTCTCTGAAGAAGGAGGTCATGGAATTGTGATGAGACATGAGGCTGCCTTGGAATGAGCACAGCCTGAAAGAATGGGAGGACTGGGGAGGAAGGGCCTTCATGTGCTTTGGGCAAGGGGAGATGAGTGTGGGTGGGACAGGTAGAGGGCACAGCCCCATTTTCAAGGTCAGAGCATCCTCTGTTTGGGATGGGTCAGCTAATCAAGCCCTCCATAGTCCAGGCATTCCCCAACCGTCCATCAAAGGCCTCTTAGCTGCTTCTCAAGATGGGTTACTACAGACACTCTGGCAGATGGTCAGAGAGCTGACTGGGGCAGGAGGGGAAGAGAAGCTGAGCTATGGTGACTTTACCCTGCTCAGCTGTCATTTCCCCAAGCACACTTCCACGAGACCACTCAACAATTAGAGGGTGACCAGGGAACCCCTCCCTTTCTAGCTGGGCAGATGATGGCCTGAAATGCAAGGGCCTGAGCTGAATGCCGAGCCCTCAGTTACAGCTCTTCCGTGGGAGACCTACGAGGAGGGTGAGCTCACAGGTGTGGAGGCTCTGATGGAGATGGCATGTCCTGGGCCAGGAGAGCAGTTTTAAGAGTACGCCCCCATAGAGGATGGAGGAGACAGGTGGGAAGTCCGCAGAGGTTGCTGTACCTGCCTCTGGCTGAGAAGATCAGGGCAGGGTGGCATGGGGCTCCAGAATACACTGTCTGGCATCAGATGATAGGGTGGCAGTTGGTGGCTCTAGGCCAAGCCTTTTCCCTGGGTGAAGATGAGGTAGAGAGCACACTGACCAGGACTAAAGGGGATAGTAGAGCTGATTGTCACCCCAGAGCCTATACAAGCGTGCCCTATGTCAGGACAGGCTCTGCTGTAGAACAGAGTGGCGTCTGGAGAGAATCCTGCTGTGATGTCTCCCCATGGCTACGGTCATGGAGTTTTTCATGAGGCCAGTATCAGTTTATGTGTATTCTCTGGTGCCATCTCAGTACCAACTTCCCAAATAAGAGCCTTCCCAGAATAAAGCGTAAGAACTGAGATCTGATGGTCCCATCCCCAGACTCAACTGGGGTCCAGATGATCTAAACAGACTCCCGGGCCCTTCCCTAACCTGAGAGCTGCCAAGTAACCAGAGTCCCCCAAAGAACCCTGGAAACCTAGAAGGCTGAGGGTAAGCCCCAGGGGAAATAGGCCAGTTTCAGTGTCCTAGCTTGATAGTCCGCATGAGATAGTTTTGACTCTGGAGGAAGGCCACCGGGCCAGCTCTGGGGCAAAGCAGAAGGTAATATTTCCAAATCCTTGTCCAAGAGTCCTGAGTTCTACTTCTTCCTCTGGGACTCAGTTTCCCCATATAATTGAGTAGAAGAGACCCCTCCAATGGCTCATCCTATAAGAGGGCAGTGATTAGACCTTGTAAACATCCTGGTGGATTAATGAGTGCTTGTATTAACGTAGAAGTTAAAATTACAGTTGTAGCCCAAATCCTACTTCAGCTCATCAGCAGCACTTCCCCTAAAGATTCAGGCAAAGTCAGTCCCTCAGACACTCAGCTTCCCCCCCCGCCATTCAGCCCTCCAGAAAATAATGGGCAGTGTCAAACAATCGAGATGGCCCAAGGTCAGGGTGTGAAAGAACCTGGGATCTTGGAGTTAGTTCCTAGTCCCAGTTTTTTCACAGAAGGTGTCTGGCATCCAAGGAGGGGTTTCCATGACAACAGCTCTCTGCCCTCAGAAGCACAGACCAAATAGAATTGAGGAAGGAAGACAGGAAGCTATCCATTTCTAAGGCCCCCGGGCTTCAGGGAGGAGGGCTGGGAAAGGATTGCTTCATGGATTTGCTTTGAGTGCTGTGGGATGACCTGCTTTCATGTTTTTCCCTGTTCTTTCTTCAGTACCTTGGTGAAGAGTGGAGATGTGACTCTAGGTAACAGAGCGTGTGTGTGTGTGTGTGTGTGTGTGTGTGTGTGTGTGTGTGTGTGTGTGTGTGTAAGCACACCCGGAACCAGAAGCTCCACTCAGAGGCATAGTTGGTGATTCCAGGAGCTCTATAAGACCTGGAAAGAGTATGGACAACCCTTCCTCCTCCTTTCCCTGAATGCTAAAAGTCCCCTCTAGCGTTTGGGCTAGAGGGGATTTTTAGAATTGCAGGTTGAAGGCTTATGACAGCCAGTGAACATGGTCGTGTGAAATAGGAGCTGACACGGGACTTTGGGGCTCAGGGCCTGCTGCCTTCCACTGAGCAGATCATTTCTTTCCCTGTTACATTCAGGATCTTTTCATCCAAGGTTGGGCTTGGGTTGCCACCAAAAGATGGGCAGGAGGTCCTGTTCCTCTGCACTGGCCATGGCCTTGGCCTGATTGCTGAGACTAAAGCTAGTCTCCTCATGTGACAACCTGGGTTCCGAATCTCAGAGCGGAAGAGCTGGGTGAGGAGGTCTTAGGGGTAGGCTCTCTACCTGTGGGCAGAAGTGCCAGAGCTGCTTGGTTCTCCCAAATCATATCCAGGGTAATATTCTTTTCCATTACTGACTGACTCCAAGCCCAGACATAAGCATTTCTAGTCTCAAATGACGCAGGACTAAGCCATCTAGGACCCTGGTGCATATTTTCCGATACTTTCTTCTTGTTTTACCTGTCTGTCCTGTGCCCAAGCTACTTCTGGGGCTGTATTGGGCCACTGCCTGCCCTCTGTCCCAAGCTTCCCCCTTCTCATCCCTTGCTGTCCTCAGTCTTTCCCTCCCTGCAGCTCTCTCCATGTACTCTAGTTCTCTAGTTTCTGACCCAAGGGCTGCTGGTGGTGAAGGGGCTTCCCGGAGCTTGAGGGATGGAATAGCTGAGTGAGTCTCCAGGGTGCACAGCTGCAGTTCAGCACCTGGCTGCAGTCTCCACGGACAGGCAAGAGTGAAGTCTCCTCCTCTCTGCATAATGCTCAGCCTTCCCTGGGATTTCACAGAACCAAAGAGTAGGAAATGTCTAGATGAGCCACCCACTGAACGCTGAAATTAATCCCTTTGTGGCATCAGAGGCAGGTGGGTGTTCTGTTTACATGCTCCTGGTAACAGAGGGATCACTACCTTATTTTCCTGGAAAGCATTCATTGGTGGAAGGATTTTTTTTTCTTTCTGTTGAACCAAGATTCTGTCTTCTGAGAATTTCTACCATGGTCCACATTTACTCTTTGTACTCTTACAGATGAAGGTTGCCTGCCTTCCACAGAGGTTAGATGCCTATTTGAGCTGCACCTCATCTTTCTCCCTTTACCTGACTTTTCATCTTTCTTGCATGTGCCTTCTTTCTTTCCTTCTTTCTTTCTTTCTTTCTTTCTTTCTTTCTTTCTTTCTTTCTTTCTTTCTTTCTTTCTTGCTTTCTTGCTTTCTTGCTTTCTTGCTTTCTTGCTTTCTTTCTTGCTTGCTTGCTTTCTTTCTTGCTTGCTTGCTTGCTTTTAAATAAGACTTGGTGGGGAAGGAGTCTGACCTATATCACCTGGTCTCCAGGCCTGCTAGAGTTCCTCTTCCACCTGGATCACAGGACCCCATCACACCTGGCTACAGTTCTTTGGTCCCCAAGATGCTGCTCCTGACCAAGCCTTTCGTCCCCTTTGCAGAGTCCCTGTGTTAGCCAGCAGCAGAGGGGAAATGGGCGCCACCTGTTTCTCATTTGCTCTGGCTGACCTCCCCCACACCCCGTTGGATTACCCAGATGTATTTGATGCCCAGGGAGCCTGCAGCCTTCCCTCTCTTGCTCAGAAAGGACCAGGGCAACAGACCCAACTGACTGCCCTGAATGGGGAGGTGACCTCCAACAGGAGCCTGTAGAATTCCTGCCACCAAGGCAGATACCTTCCCCACACAGCTGATTCTGTAGCTGGTGAGGCAGGACACCTGATCCTCCATGGTTCAGCTCCACTTTGTTCAATGAAGTCTCCGCTTCCTTCTGACTAGCAAACATCAGTGTACAGACTGGGAAGATGTCCCAGGAACTCTGCGTCTTCTCATTAGAGGCGGGAACAGAGTTGGACCCGCCCCAGATTTTACACCTCTGGTGTATGAGATGCAAAGTGTGGGGGGGAGTTATTAGGACCTGCTGGGTGCCTACACTCCTCTGCTAGCCTGGTGCTGTGGTGGGTAGGGGGGGCAGGGGCCACAGATAGTCTGCAGGCTTCCGGCTCTTGCTGTCAGCGTCGCTGTGCATCTTGTGTTTGTATACAGCTCTTCAGCTCCATGCTAGCCAAACCTCAGCAAGGCAACTAGGGCTCGGCTGGGGCCATGGCTTGGCCTAAGCCACCCTGAGATCTATTTTAGACATCTCAATGATACATTTCAGAGCCTCGGGAATGGGTGGTTTCTCTGCAGAGCCTTCTAATTTCTGGGTGGCAGTCTCGCCCTGGGTATCTCACAGTGCTGCCACTCCTGTGACTTGGGATGTGGGCACTGAGAACTAACACTTTCGTAACTATGCTCATCCGCTCCCACTGCCTGTCCCTGTGGGACCTCACAGCCGCCTGAGGGTTATCCATTGGGGCCCTGCTGTTGGGTATAGTTTGGTGTAGGAGGCTTGAATCAAGAGCTGCATGTTTCCACGGCAAGTCAGCATTATAAACTGTGGCCTCAGGATGACTAGTATGACAACAAAATGCATGCCACATTGGAAATAAGGACATGATGGGTTATGTGGCACATAGCACAGCGCCTAGGACTTGGGTGGAGTCGCGTATCATAATCCGAACTTGGAGTGTGCAGTGGGTACTTAAGCTATGTGTTCCCATGGATCAGTGGACATCCATACCAGTGTACTCTCAGGTTTCCAACACAAACGAACACACTGAAGGTGCTTTTACATGTGTGTGTGTGTATGTACACAAGAGCTGGACCAGACTGAGAGTGTGAAATATGACCACAGAGGAATGACTTCCCCCAAACAGACCCCCAGGCAGAGGGTGCAGGGTTCAGATGCCTGGCTTCTTTCCCAGACAAGCACTTTAAGTACTAGTTACCCTGCAGACTCCGAAGACTTAAGCTTTCTTTGCCCTTGGTGACCCACTAAATAGGCCCTTCCCTTTGGGGGAAGCTGGCAGCCATCTAGACAGGAGGCCCTGCGTTCTCTCTATAGAGTCCCCGAGGTACCATGGAGCCTAGAATTGCAAGATCTCTACGCTGGGGAGCTACTTCCTAGGAACCCGGTACCTGATTCTTCGTAGGCAGAAGGAAAAAGAGAGCTCGAGAATGCTATACCTAATCATAATATTTACTAATTGTTTAGTGTCTAAGAGTCATTGCTTTTATGCCTTATGCATCATTGTTTATTGGTATTTACAAATGAAAAAATGGAGACCTTAAAAAAAAAAGAAATAGGTAAGCCACCCAAAGCCAAGAAAGCAAATGAGTACGAGGGCCAGAATTTGAAATTAACTTCCAGGGAGTAATGCTGCCTAGAACCTCAGCTCCCCCCCCTTTTTTTAATTCTACTTGATTTATAAGAAACTCGCCAAGCAGCTTGTAAGGCAGCATGCACCTGAGACTGAGGCTTTGGGCAGGCTGCTGACTTGAGATGTGGGTGGCAAGAGCTCCTGATTGGCTGGAGAGAGGTGGGAAAGGAGGACAGGAAAGAAGCAGGTTGTGGGACATGATGGGGATGCGTGTGCTGGGACCATAGGCTCTGGGGAGACATTTGAATGAACCAGAACGCACACTGGCTGTCCCCAAAGGACCCCTCCCCAAAGTCCTATGTATCCTCTCTCCTAGGCATGGTTGCCCATGAAATGAGCTCTCCAGGGCCTTCAGGTTCTGAATCTCCTCACCGGAAGGCAAGGCTCTTTGTAGCCCTTACTGAATGGGAGGCACCCAAGGGTGACTGTGCTCAGATGTTGCCTCTTTCCTTATCTGCAGAGGCCTTCTGCCTAAGGTGCAGTGTTCTGCCCTCATCAGGGATTGGTCTTCCCCAGCCTTAGTCATGGAGTATTTGTGCCCTGCTAAAGTAAAGGCAGGCCCACAGCCCCCAAAGCTTGAACCAGACCACCCACAGCACAACCCCAGACATTAAGGCAATTCAGAACCACACACTAGAGTTTCTTGTCCCCTCTCCTCATCTCCTCCCCTCTCTCCTCTCTCCTTTTCTCCCTCCCTCCTGTTCTCATTTTTCAAGATTTTAGTCTCATGTAGCTCAGGCTGACCTCAAATTTGATAGGTATCTGAGAGTGAACATTGAACTGATCTTCTGGCTCTGCCTGGGCTTACAAGCACCCACTATATCCATGGAAATTTTCAATTGTGTCCGACTTGGAAGCAGGTGTACACAGAGTGCAGGCTGCATTTCAGCCTCCAAATTATTTGCTTGATTCAAGAAGTCATACCAAGCGAGTTAGAAACTTATTCAAAGGAATCAGAGCTGGGAATGGTGTCGTATATTTTGTAATCCCAGATGTTTAGGCAGGGGGATTGCAAGTTTGAAGGTAGCCTTGGTATTTTAGTTAGGGCTACTATTGCTGTGATGAAACACCATGACCAAAGCAACTTGGGAAGGGAAGGATTTGGCTCACACTTCCACATCACTGTTCATCATTGAAGGAAGTCAGGACAGGAACTCAACAGGGCAGGGACCAGGAGGCAGGAGCTGATGCAGAGACCATGGAGGGTGCTGCTCACTGGCTTGCCCTACATGCTCAGCCTGCTTTCTTACAGAACCCAGAACCACAAGCCCAGGGGTGGCACCACAATGGGCTGGGCTCTCCCACACCAATCACTCATTAAGAAAATGCCCCACACGATGTCTATTAGTATTCGAGGGATAAACACTGATCCACTGCTCAGGACCCCATAGGTAGCCCAGGCCTCCTCATTGACTCACATTCAGGGGGTCTGGATCGGTCCCATGCTGGCCTCCCAGCTGTCCGTCTGGGGTCCAAGAACTCTCCCCTGTTCGGATCAGCTATCTCTGCTGGTTTTGCCAGCCCATTCTTTGCCAATTTGCTCATAGGGTGGGAGGATGGTGGGAATGGTGGGGGGGTTGCGGGAGGAGGGGAGAGAGAGGGAACTGGGATTGACATGTAAAACAAGCTATTTAAAATTAAAATTAAAAAAATAAGTAAATGTAAAAGGATAATACAAAGACTGATGAATGTTAAAACTAATCTATCTTTCAAGTGAAGGTGCCAGATATGTTCAAAAAAAAAAAAAAAAAAAAAGAAAAAGAAAATGCCCTACCAGGTTGCCTACAGCCTGATATTTTTTTTCCCTCAATATATGTTTTTATTTAAACTAGAAACATTAATGCTTCACATGTCAATCCCAGCTCCCTCTCCTACCCCTTCTCCCTTGTCCCTTCACCAACCCCTCTCTAGCCCCCACCCAGTCCCCACATCATTCCCCAGGGAGGGTGAGGCCATCCTTGGGGGGATCTCCAGAGCCTGTCATTTAATCCAGGGCAGGACCTAGGCCCTTCCCCATGTGTCCGGGCTGAGAGAGCATCCCTCCATGTGGAATGGACTCCCAAAGTTCATTCGTAAGCCATGGTAAACACTGATCTACTACCCAAGGCCCCAGAGTTTTCTGAGGCCTCCTCACTGACATTACATTCATGGAGTCTGGATCAGTCCCCTGTTGGCCTCTCAGCCATCAGTCTGGGGTTCAAGAGTCCCCCCTTGTCCAGTCAGCTGTCTTTGTGGGTTTCACCAGCACGGTCTTGACCCCTTTGCTCATCACTCCTCCATCTCTGTCACTGGGTTCCAGGAATTCAGTTCTTTGTTTAGCTGTGGGTATCTGTCTCTGCTTCCATCAGTCACTGGCTGAAGGTTCTAGGATGGCATATAAGGTAGTCATCAACCTTATCATCAAGAAGGGGCTATTAATGTAGTCTCTCCACTATTGCTTAGTTTGCCAGTTGGTGTTATCCTTGTAGATCTCTGGAGATCTCACTAGTGTCAGCTCTCTCCTCAAACCTATAATGACTCCATCTATTATGGTATCTATCATCCTGCTCTCCTCTATTCTTACCCTGACTCAACCTTCCTGCTCCCCCATTCCTTCTTCTCTCCTCCTCTTATCCCTCTCTCTTTTTCCTGGTTCCCTCTCCCTTCCCCCCAATGTTCCCAATCTTCTCAGGATATCTTGGTTCATTCCACTTATCTGGGGTATCATGTATCTCTCTTGGGAACCTCCCTGTTTCCCAGACTCATTGGCACTGGGATTGTAGGCTGACACTCCCCTGATCCATATATAAAATCCATATATGAGTGAGTACATACCATGTTTGTCTTTTTGTGACTGGGTTACCTTACTCAGGATGGTTTCTTCTAGTGCCATCCATTTGCCCGCAAATTTCAAGATTCCGTTGTTTTTTTTCCACTGAGTAGTACTCCATTGTGTAAATGTACCACATTTTCTCTATCCACTCTTCAGTTGAGGGGCATCTAGGTTGCTTCCAGGATCTAGCTATTACATATAATGCTGCTATGAACCTAGTGGAACAGACATCCTAGTTATGTTTATGGCATCTTTTGGGTATATGCCTAAGAGTGGAATGGCTGAGTCTTGTGGTAGACTGAGTCCCATTTTCCTGAGGAATCTCCATACTGATTTCCAAAGTGATCTTATGGAGGCATTTTCTCAACTGAGGCTCCCGTCTCTCTGATGGCTCTAGCTTGTGTTAAGTTGACATTGAACTAGCCATGACACTTGGCAACTTAGACCCTATCTCAAAAAGAGTAAAAAGAGGAAACAGGGGTAAAGCACTTGCCTGGCATACACAAAACTTGGGTTGGGACTCCAGTACTTCTACCCCCAAACACAGTGGAATACCCTTGGCATAGTGGGGAAGGCACCATTTTCATACAGCTTTGTTTAAATGAGCATAGGACAGCGCTCTCAGAGAAGATGGTCCTCTAGGGAGTGAAGGAAACAGGCCTCCCTGGGGCTCGGAGGGCCTACAGGGTGTGAGGGTACTTCTTAATAATGTGCTCAAGACTTCATCATTTTCTTTCTCCTTCTCTCAGTTGTTATAGGAGCCAGGATGTTTTGTCATGGAGCATTTTGTTTTGCCATGGAATCTAGCTGTCCCCATGATGTCCCCATCTATCCTAGAGTTCAGGGTTTGTCACAGGAGAATAGGCACTGCCCTACTGTCTTAATGCTTCCACAGGGCCTTGATGATGACATAGCATCCAGGAGTTGCTGCAGGATTCGACTCCTGACTTCACTGTCAACATGTCCCTGCTTCAGCACTCAGGAAAGGGAGCAGCCATGGCATCTATGCCCCTCAGAGGCAGATAATCAGGTGGTCATGCTATGGTGCTGATCCTGCTGCACGGCAGATGACTACAGATGTGAGACATGTCCTTCTTCAGTTCCGAAGGCTGGACCTATGATTCCTGGTTCTTCCTCAACAGCTGAGTTTGCTTGTTTCTCCATCAGGCAGTGTGGAAAAACTGCTGTACTCCTGTTGCCACCATTAAAGGGACATGCTGAACTTTCAGGAGCATCAGGGTCTAGTCTCTAGGGAAGGAGGCCTGCTTGGCATGCCAGGCCTTTCTTTTCCTTGAACCTAACCAATAGTTTCAGGGCCACTCCAAGACTAGCTGTAGAGTTTTTGGTCTTTGGAAGAAGGTACACAACCCCAAGACTGTACTGAAGGTTATATAGTGTGCAGAGGTCAGACCTCTTCATCCAAAGCCCTTTGAAGGACCACCTAACACACAGGAATGTGCGAGACATTGGAGATCAGCAGCAGTGGTAACCAGCATTTATTGAGCACTCACTGTATGACAGCTGTGAGGCATGCTTTGTCCAGATAAACCATCTCATTCCTAGAAGGAGATGTGATTCAAGGATTATGTACACAATCTTTAACAATCCAAGCAGACTATAGAAATGGAGGAGCCAAGGGTATCCTGTTCTGCCTCCTGTAGTTGCTGGAATGGACTGTGGAGATCAAGTGACCAAGGTTGCAGGGGGCACAGGCTAGTGTTACTTGCCTAAATGAAGGAGCGCTCTGTAGTACTCAATAAGCAGGATGGCCTGACTGCTGCACTTCTGTTGGTAACCCCATGATCACAAAAGACTTAGATATGTCGGAATTCACGAATGACTATTTAATGCCAAGCAACTTGCCCAAAGGCACGTGGCTCATTCATGGTGAAGCTAAACATCAAAGCAGCCTTGGTTCAGGCTCCCATATTTGGCTACTAGGCTCCACTACCTTTTGCATGACAAGTAGCAAGTCTGTTCCTTGCCCGTTATATTCTAGAACTCATGGGCTCAATCTTGCCATGGTTTTGATGATCCAGGTTTATAAAGATGGATTTGCTCCTGGCCTCTACAAGCATCCTTCAGCACTGACTATTTGCAAAGGGTCTTGCTCCCCCCGCCCAAGGTAATCACTGTCCATTGTCAGAATCTGACCCATGGAGGAGGATTCCAACAGTGTCTTAGCTGGAGTAGGATAGAGCTGAACCCAGGCACTACAGGAAGGCTGCCACGAGGGAGCTTCCCAGGTGGGCCAGAAGGAAAAGTGCCAAAAAGGGTTAGATGGTCAGAAAGCTGTTCTTGCCTTTGTGCCTGTGAACCCTTGATCCATCTCTCTCTAAGTGCATCCTTGGATAAGCCACTTATCAGCCTCTTTGTTGGTAAAGCGGGGATCAGATTCCCCAGCTTCCAGATCTAGAGGACTTGGGAGGGAACAGTATAGGACTAGGCTGGTACAGGGGCTACTGTGGCTTGGAGCTGCAGATGTCAGCCCCATCTGCAACTTAGGATGCTACTACCTTCTACTCTCCATGCCCACTCCCTCCCTCTGTAAGTAGACCCTGATTTCTAGATTAGATTCTCCATAATGCTGCATCATGGGCGTGGGCATGGGCTCCATGAAAGGTCTGAGACTTTTGACAGTATCTGTAGTTTGTTGATGTATTATGCATGAGGCACCGTTCTAGGCACTGATCTGGCATTTATTATTTCAGTTACCAGGACACAGAATCAGGTACTACATTTGTTACAGTTTTCCCAGCAAGGAAGTGTTAAATGTGCCTCAAGCACTTGCCTCCGTAATCGCTATGCCACATGGTCTCACCCATGAAGAAAACTGGACTTGTAATGTCCCACGGGCATGACAGATATGCCTAGAGCCTGTTCTTTTTAAAGAGGTGCATCTACCTGGCGAGGGGTGGGGGTGGGGGTGGGGGGAGGCCTGTAACATTTTGGTCGGGGAGACTGCCTGGTCCTCTGTTCTTACTTGGGTACCTGTTGCCAGAATTGGGACAGTTTGTGAGGTCTACTGTAGGTATACATTTACATCACCGGCATGTGCTACTCCACCCTGTATGCCGATGGTCTAAGAGGGACACCATGCTTACTGTAAGAGACAGGTGTGCACCGAGACTCTGGATCTACCCTTGGCAGGGACCCTGGCTGCCTGGGGTAATAGAAATGGCATCAGCTTTGAAGGCATACACATGAGGTTTCAGATCAACTCAAAATGCATGCTCATTCCTGTCTGTGGTCTTCTTTGAACCTATTCCTCATCTGTGGGCTGGGACTAAGATTCAGCCTTTGGGGCCATTGTGAAGATTAAATAGAAGGAAAAGCAGAGATTACCTGGCACACCATAGGCAATCACTAAGTGATTCTGTTCCCACTTCCCCTACAGGCTTGCTGTTCTAACCCCTGTACCTGTTGTGGTGACCCCAGTGGTGACCCCAGTGACCAATGGTGACCAGTCATCCCAAGAGACTCCATTCTTAGTTTGGCTCAGTCACTGAACCTGTTTCAGGCCCACGTAGTCTCTGAGATGTGAATTATGAAGCCCTCTGGAGCTAGCTTGAACAAAACAGGGGGTTTATTATAGGACACAGCATCTCCAGAACAGGGAGGACACCAAGAATCAACCAGGTTCCCAGGAGGAATGGAGCTAATGGTGCCAAGCGTCTTCGCCTGCTCAGCACGTTGGCGCTCCCCTGATCTGCTCTACACATCGGTTCCTTTCCTTTCTTACCACTGACTGGCTTCTTCTGTTCCCAGTCCACGTGTCAGCATGTGGAGGCCCACGCTCTGTCCAAGAGAGCAGCTGGTTTCCCAGAGGAGGAGGAGGAGGCCCTGACTGACCTATCACAAGGAGAGGAAGTTGGCTTTTTAAGGTCTTCAAGGTCATAGGTCAGCCTGGTGGTTGTTTAAACTATTATGAAAATAAAAATCTCAAAAACAGTATGAAGAAAACGCACAGACTGTAAGGTGTGGAGGACAATTGCCAGAGGGTGGCCCTCTTGGTTCAAGGTCAGCACCCACTGTGACCCCTTAGCCCAGGATGGAGCTCCAATCTAGATCAGGGTGAAAATTATCAATGCCCTTATTTCTAGGCGGGTTGGGAACTCGGACTTGATCTGTTGGCTTACCCTGGGCTGGTCTGCCTTTCTTTGGCCAATAACCTTTCTGGTGGTCATTGTGGGCTCTTCCTGGGGCCGAGGCATGGGATCTACTCTTACTGTTTGTTAGCACACAGCTGGGAAGACATCTGTGGAAGATCGGGGCCAGGACATCTTGGCTCCTTTACTTTTCTCATGGGAACAGGTGGATGGTTTTGAGACTGGCCTGGGATTTTCCCCACAAGCCCCAGGCTGTAGCCAAGGTGTTGGGCTAGTAGGAGTGGGACCAGCCTTGCCTTAGGGGATGGGGTATCAAATGGCTGGCAGGAAGAAAATCTCCACAGAGGAGCCAGTCCTGCTCCTCTGAGCTGGGGGAGCCAAGCCTGAGCCAGGACAAGGGGTGGATTCCTGCCATTTTCTCACACTCTGCAAGGATTGGATTTCCCCTGCATCTGTGGATCACAGTTATAATGTTTTCAGCCTCTCAATGCAAGCACTCAGCAAGAGCCTAAATCACTGCTTTATTCCCTTGGGGTCATCAGAGAAAACACATAGACTATAGTGGCCACGTACACAGGCACTGGGGTCAGACACAGTTTAAACCAGAGTTGATAGCGTTGAATCCCAGGCGTGTTAACCTCTCAGCCCTAGCTTCGTTTACCCTGCTGTTGATCCATTCCAGCCCCCACCCCCTCCTCTCTTGTTACCATCTCCTGAATGCCTCTGTCCCTGGGTGTTATCTCCTCATGTCCCAGGCCCCCCAGTTTGTTCCTCAGGTTCTGCATATGCTAGGATGCTAGCTCTCTTCCAGCCAACACCCAGACTGCCAGACACACATTAGTGAGGCACGCCAGTGCTGCCTGCCTCAGGTGTACCTCTGATGGAACAGCACCAGTGTCCACCCGTCTGGTAGTTCTTCCTTCTCAATCTTCTCCCCTCCTTACCAAAGTGGCCCCTCATCCTCTCTGTCCCTCTCCCTTTGCTGTGCTCAGAGAAACCTGCATTGGCTTCCTCTTGGTGGCTTCCACTCCTTGTACCTACTGTCAGTGTAGGTCCAACCTTGTCAGGTCCTAGCACTCTTATTCAAGAGTTCAGCTACTTGCTAGAAGATGATGGAGTTTGCTTCCTCACCTCTGGCCAACTGTGCATCTGGCCTTGGTCTCCATCTAAACCAGCCTCGCCCAGCCACTCACCCAGAGTTCCCTGCTCCTCCACTTCCTCTGCATGCGAGTTCAAGGAACCAAAACAGATCTATGTGGTCAAAAGTGACTGAAAATGGGGAAAGCTGTACCCTTAAACCTCAAACAGACAGATGTGCTGTGCTGGAGGCTCTCAGAAGCGGGCTAGGGCCAATCCTTTGTCCCTGTCCCAAGCACTGCAGGCACCAGCATCTATAGAAAGCCACCAGGGAAGAGCAGTCTCAGGGAAGCATCCTTCTCTTGTCTCTGCCTCTCTGCAAGGCCAAAGGCAAGAGCATAGGTGGGCCAATCAGAGACTCTCCTGGAGGAATCTGGTCACCACTGCTCTTGCCTTGGCTGAGAGACAGATGGTAAGGAGAGCCCAGGGCACTCAGATTCCTAGCTTCTATAACCAGGTCAGAGATTCTCCATTAAGAGGCCAGTATTGCCTCTGTCTCTTGCCTACCCCAGAATGACCCCAAACCTACCTGTACTTAGAGTTTTTGCTGCCTGCATCACAAATATACTGGCTTCTCCATTATCTGGGCTAATATAAAAGTTGTTTGTTTTTTGTTTTAATCCATTCCCTCTATCTTGAACTACTCTTCTTGGTACTTAGGATTCAGTTTTCCTTTCCTGGTTTTTGGATACTTTTGTTTGTTTTGGTTTCGTTTGCTTGTTTGTTTTTGAGACAGAGTTTTACCAAGCAGCTCTGGCTGGCTGGAACTCATCATGTAAACCAGGCTAATCCCAAGCAGAGATCCCTCTGTCCCCCAAATTCCGGGATTAAAGGCACGCACCACTCTTTGACTACACCGAGTATCTGTTTTGATTCCTTGAATTCCTGTGCAGAGGAAGTGAAGAAGCAGACACTCTGGATGAGAGGGTGGGTGAGGATCATTTGGATGGGGTCTGAGGCCAGATGAGCAGGTTTCCAGGGCTGAGGGAGCCATGCTCCCAAACATTTATGTAGAACACCTGAGGTGCGCCCGTTCTCAGCCATGCCGGTGCTATGATCTGCTGGGGTTGGGACTGGGGAGACCAGCACCCCCTTTATCGGTCTCTTACCTCCTCTTGTTCCTTGGCTCCCTGGGTCCCATATGTTCAGGGAATACAAACTGACAGCAGCGGCAGCTTGAGCCAGACATCACTGGAAAGGGAACCTCTCTCCACCCTTCTTAAATTAAAAAAAAAAAGCTACATTATCTCAGGCAGCTCTGTAAGTAGAGAAATATGTCTGGAAGAAGCAAACAGATGGAGCGGGGGATGGTTGATGAGGTGGCAGAGCAACTGCCCCTTCTATCCTCTGTGGAGGGAGGGAATCCCGGGGGGAAAATGGTAGTGGCAGAGAGAATGGAGGTGAGACTTTATTGACTTGCCTGTATGATAACTGACACCTGGGAGTGATGTGGGTGGAGCCTGAGGACATCTGCTCCGTGCACATCTAGGGTACCTGACATCCTGGACTCACTGCTGACCTGGAAGACAATACCCACCTGTCAGGGGAAAGGCAAGTGGGCAGGGAAGACCTTTCCTTACTCTCCCTAAAGGCACTTCAGATTGAAGAATGTGTGCCTCACGGGACTCTATCTGAGCTCCAAAACAGAGCCAGCAAGCTGTCTCCCTTTGGAATGTTCCAAGTCAGGATTTCTTGGAATGCAATTCAGATATGAAAGCCATGAAGAGAGGAGAGGGCACCAAGGGATGTTCCATGGTGAGGTCAAGACACCTTTCCACTGGAGCTGGTTAAACCCTCCTGAGGTTGTGGACACTTACTTCAACTCGGTGGCAAGCCACAACATCACCAGGTTACAGCCAGAGAGACCTGAGGGGTGATATGCAAACCTTTCATTTTGCAGATGAGACCAAGCAAGCCCTGGTCTCACTTGAGTTCCCTTGACTCCTGATCCAACGATTCCCATCTTCCCTTATCCAGTTTAATCTGCTTGTCCCCTTCCTTACCTTGGTTGAATAGTTAGGGTGTTCTACCGTGGCACACACAGCAGGTCCTTTACATGAAGGTGGGATGAGTTGTCCCCTGGCAGATGGCCCAAGTCTGTCAGAGTAGAGTGAGATCTCATTGAACACCATCCAATCTCCTGTTCAACAGGAGAGGGAACCGGGGTTCCTAAAATTACAGTTAGCCTCAAGTCACCCAACCCATGCGTGGGAGACACAAGCTCTAAATCCAGGTCCTGTCCCATGACATTTATTTTAGGCAGTCACCCTGGGGTAGGGAGGACATGCTGCCTGTCACCCTGGGGTAGGGAGGACATGCTGCCTGTCACCCTGGGGTAGGGAGGACATGCTGCCTGTCACCCTGGGGTAGGGAGGACATGCTGCCTGTCACCTCAGCAAATGGCTGCTGCTGGCCTGACGTGCACATTTTTAAAATGTACCCACTGAGGTTTGGGGACAGAGTGATACACACATTCTTCCTCCCTCTCTGTGGCTATTGAACCTCATAAATACTCTTTAACAATCACTCCACAGTTTCTCCTACCTACAGACGTTCATATAATGCTCACCAGGACCTGAGATGTTGACAAAGGAACCTCTGCTGTCACTTAAAATAAAACTGACAAATTTTATTTTGCCTATACATAAGTTTCTTATGTGTAAAGAGCATGTATGTTTGATTAACAACTACAAAATTCTCAGCTCTTCTAGTAATAATGCCATTTGTCAAAAGCCAATTAATTTTAGCTGAACTTAGGGTTCCCAAGATTCATACAAGCTGAACTCAGGGAAGAAGGAGAGGCAGTCACTCTGTCTGAAGAGGGAAGTGGTGAAGACCATGGTAATGGCGGCAGCAGTGTGAGCGGCAATGGTGGTGGTGTTAGAGATGGTGATGGTGATGATGATGAGTTTTTGGTGCTGATGGGACCAGTGATGTGGTGATAGTAGAAAATTAATGAGGGATGTAGGGAGGGTAAGATGGTTTTGGTGATGGTGATTGCAGTGACATTTGGTGGTAGTGGTGGTGATAGTGAGGGCCACAGCCTTCATGCCATCTGTAGTCTTAGGAAAGGCTAGTGTGGTGCTCTCATAGCTGACCACTGTGGCTGACACCCACCCATACTCAAACACACACATCCCACACACACAAGGTTAAAGAATAATAATAGCAATGGGCCCTTGACTTCCAGAAGGATACTGTTGCCCCTCACGTGACTCATGTTACATTTTGGTGTTCCATGTTGCCTTGTTGACATTTACTCCACTCACAATTTTCCATGAGTTCAACTGAGAGCTCCCACATATTAAAGCACCCTTCTACATATCTGGCACCCTGTACCTGCCTCCCGCTCACCTCTGCTGACATGACACGGGTGAGACAGTAAACAGAGCTCTGCCAATAGCAAGGACTGTGCGCTTGGTCAACAGCGTTTCTGTTCTGACAACTCATTTCACCTCCCGGGGCCTCAGCTTATGCATCTCTTCCACGCAGAGGTGATTTGCTCCATCCTTCCTAGTTACTGCTGGGGTGAGGGCACTTGTTATCAACAGGAGACACAGCTGTGTGGGTGATGGGGGGAGGAGGACCTCTGTGGGCACGGTGCATTCCTCACAGTCTACCAGCTGTCTGGTCAGCAGACTTGGCCACAAAGGGGCCCTTGTCTAGGAGATCCCATGGGGAACCATACCACTAGTCACGGTCTCCACGCTGGCCTTTATCTCTGGTGAGTCATGTAGGCTTGAGGTAGAACCCTTACAAGTCTCTTGACTCTACATGAGGATTAGGCCCAGTTTAGGACAGAAAGGTGGGTAACATAAGACTAGCTTTGTCATCCTGACTGCTACATCTTTTCTTACCCCCTCCCTGAGAAGTGGCCCCTCTTCTCTTCAGTCCGCCATAACATGTTATCTGTCCTTTCCTCAGGACACAACACAGAGGTCCCTGGGAACTGGCTGTGAGGCTAGTCTGCCCAGACCTTAGATATTAGAACATTTTCATTGTGCTAGGCATTTCTGGGGTACCTTTGCATAGTAGGTCCACAAATCTTCACAATACTACAGAACATGCTTACTGTCCTCAGCGTTCACACTAAAAAAGCAGGAAGTAGGGGAACATAGGGCTTAGGTTAGTTGTCTGAGCCCACTACCATGAGTAGTTTTAACACAGGCATCTGGCTGCCAAGAGGCCACAGAAACAAAGTGGGCCTGCAAATAGGACAGTGGGCACTTTAAGAGCTCGGTAACCTGTGTCTTTATAGTGAGAAGGGATTCTGGCATCCTAGAAGGCAGGTCTGGTTGGCATACTAAAAAGAGCCAAAAAAAAAAAAAAAGCATGAGCTCATAGCCCCAGAGATGCCCAGGTACCTCTGCTCTGTGGGTTCTGCAACCTGATGGAACTGACAGTGGGGTTCCAAAGTCCTTCTGGTCAATAGGCATTAGGGTCAAATACAAGCCTGGTTCTTGGCTTTTGAGAAGTACTGCTGTTAATTTTAAAAATAACACTTTCACAGGCTAAAAAAAAAAGTGATCTTAATCATACACTCTCGCTGTTTTTTAATGAATGCATTGTTTTAGGCTCTGTGAGAATGCAATAAAAGTTTTTTAAAAAATTCAGATTGTGTCCCTATATTTTAGAGGTTGCTCTTAAGATTGGAGTCCAAGGCTTCCTGCATGTGGGCAGACAAGAGCCACAGATGGGCCGCGGCATATATGAGTAAAGCAAGAATGCATTTGTAAGGGATACTCGTGGGAGGCACACACTTACCAGATTTCACTTCTGCTCCTTCTCTTGGCATAGTAGCTAGAGACGATCAAATGTTGGAGGGAAGGAAGCAGAGCACCAGGAAGACTGGGAGACCACGGAATGGCTGAAGCAGAATTCTTTTTGAGTGTTTTGCCTGCATGTATGTATGTGTACCGCACGTGTGCCTGGTGTCTGAGGAGGCCAGAAAAGGAGGTTGGAGCCCCCTGGAACAGGATTTAGGTATGGTTGTGAGCTACCATGTAGGTGTTGGGACTCGAACATAGCTCTTCTACAAGAGCAACAAGTGCTCCAACGTGCTGAGCCATCTTTCCATCCCCTGAAGCAGAGTTCTTAGTTATTGGCGGCCTCCCCCAAAGTGAGACTCAACCACATCTTTCTCTCCTCCTCTTCACAAGTGCAAGTGTTAGGCCCATTGCTATCAGCCTCCTCCAGTAAGGTCCACTCTCAGCTCCCAACACTCTGAATCCTCAGCCAGGCTCAGCACAGAAATGCAAAGCGAAGAAACAGGCCCTGCGCACAGAGAGCCCCTAACCTGCTAGGGAGGAGAGGACCCAGGCAGGCACTCGGGTGTCGGCAGGGAGAGGCACAGGCACAGGTCTGTGGATGCAGCTGTGACACTTAGGAAGGGACACAGCAGTTGAATACCAACTCTGCTCGGGGCGTAGACGTGGAATATTGCCCAAGAGCTGTCTGGACAGTGTTAACTGAGACTGGAAATGCCAGGAGGGTGCTGAGGACTGGAGCTGTGGAAGACAGACTGAATTAGAGATAGACTCTTAGAGAAGTTCAAAACAAGGAAAACATCAGCTGTAAGAAGCAGCTACAGGGGTGTGCCATCTGCGGGGAGAGTGCTGTCAGTGACTAGAGGCAGGACTGAGGACCTGAGACAGCTTGCACCAGTGTTTCTCAAGCTTGTTGGAAACCAGATCAGTTACTGCTCTGAGACCCCCCTGCTAGGCCCAAGCAGGTGTTAGCAGACTCTCTGAGTGCCCATGACCAGCTTCAGTCCCGGTCTCTCTTCACCTCAGTCCCTGTGAGCCTAGCTTGCCAGCTAAGGAACAGAGCCTGCCTTAGTTGTGGACAGAGCCAAGAGAAGTCACCATGGTAACTCTGGCTGATGGGGACTTTGGTTGCCATGGAAACCTGTATAAAATCAAAAAGTATTTTGGGGGACTGGTTTCAGCTGAGAAGAAGGATGGCGGAGACCGTTTGTAGCAGTGCTGCACGTCTCCAGGTTCTGTTCTGTGCCTCTTCGAGTTCCTCCCTGAAATGGGGGGAGAGCCAGAGCCCAGCCTGGGACTTCTGAGAAATAACACTAATATTACCAGGAACACACCCAGAGGGCATCCTCGGCAATACACATCTCCCATTTCCCTGGCGAGAGCTTTGCCTAACTGTATCTTTCAGTGCCAGTTCTGCTCCTCCGCAACACCATGAAATCTGCGAAATGCATGTGCCTCTGTAGCCCGGCTCCTGCCTGAGACTCTTGGCCCAGCCATGCCTCACAGTCCCTTTTCTGACAGGACCTTCTTGTCAAAGGCCGGCCTATGGTAAGCTCAGTGTGGACACTTGAAGATGCCTCTGTGGTGAGCATTGGGAGAGCCACACAGACACTGGGCATGCTCGGAGACACTGCAGACAGGCCTGTTCTTCCACTGCTCCCAGTAGACATTGGATGAGACACCTGGTGTCTGAATGTCCCTGACCAGGAGGAAAGTACACACTAAATCCCACCTCTTGCTTCTTCCCCCCAGCTCCAGCTACAGCCCGGTAGTACTTGAGCAAACTGTGGAATGGGCCATTGCCTTAGTGGAACCATCGGGACCATTCTCTGAAGTTGAAGGGTTAGGAGAGGAACCTGAAGAGAAAAGAAAGACATTTGATTGTCTCCATGGTCTGGGCCAACACTAGTCATTCATAATTAGAAGAATGCATTCTTTACCATCCTAGGCCTCAGTTTCTCCCTCACCACATAGATGATGCCAAGCCCCTTTTCAGAGATGGGCTGTTAGTGAACCCTGGCAGACCTGGAAGCCTCCTGCAGATCTGTGAGAACGCCACCCGCTGAGAGCAGCCAGCTCTATCCTGGAGACCCTGGCCCCTCCGAGGCCTTCCCTCCTGAACTCAGGAAGCTGTAGCCTTCCTGAACTCAGGAAGCTGTAGCCTGAGAAAATTCGACTCTCCCAAAAGCTGCACTTACTTAAGCCAGGCTTGGCTCAGGTTTCAGGACTCAGGGATTCCTATCCCCACCTCCACCCCCAAGACTAGAATGAAGCTACAGGAATGTTGAGGAGGCCACATATTAGGCTTTTAGGATACAGGCCCCAGCTGTATCTCCTGTGCCTTCTCCTGGAACCTCCAGGGCTGAAGAATCAGCAATACTTGGGGGACAAAGCTGGCTTGCCGGGGAAGCTCTAGGGAGAACTGCCCTAGCTGAGCAAGGCCAGGGCCTGGGAGCTTTTGTTGTTTGACACCCCCCTCTGCCCCCTCCTTCCGTGCTCAGCCAGCTCTGCCAAAAGGAGACACAGTTTCTGAAGGGCTCCAGTCCAAATTCTTCCTGGCTCTTTTGAACTTGCCCTATTCCTCTCCTGTCAAGCATTTTTATGCCAAAATAATTAGGTAATTAATGATCATGTCATAGACCTTGTTTCTGGCACTCCACACTTTTTAAAACTTTGGACTCTGCGTGATACATGTGGATATCAGCCCACAAGCTTGGACACTCAACAGAAACCTATTAGTTGCCAAGTCCACATAATCCTTATTCGGAGCCCTTACCTACCTGAAGGCCAAGATGTTTCATTTCAGAATTTCTATGGTCCTTTCCCCCAATCCAGGCTTACATCCAGGCTAGGAGAGTTTAGGTGGGGCTTGGAGAGCATGTGCAGCCTTCCTCAGCTCACAGACCACAACAGCACTCTAGTAGGCAGGGTTGCCGTTAGGGATACTGAGCTCTCTGTTCCTGTGATGCTGTGGACGCGGTACTCTTTGCCAAGCCAGGAGCCGTGTCCATTGTCTTCTGCTTTGCACCACTTCTGCAGTGTGGGACTGTAACTGGACTGCTCACCTCTGGGCCTCCGTTCCTTCCAGAGCAAGAGAAGCTTGCTCTCTCGAGTCTTCTCTCGTGGGCAGTCTCTTCTCAGCCTCCAGAGCTCCGAACTTTCACCAAACACACAGCTGGCTCTGCATCTTGCTCCTACTCAGTGTCCTCGAAGACCCCAGAGGACTGGGGAGTGAAACACACAGAGACCCAAATTAAAAACAAAACAAAACAGTGTCGATCCCCCCACACCCGCCATGTGTATTCTCATTGTCTGATGCTCTCCCTATAGTAGGCATTGTGAGTATTGTCCCGGTGCAGACAAGGGAGCTGCACTCTGAGCTTAAAACCACTGAGTTCATGCCTCTTCCTAGGACTCAAACCCAGGCCTCCCACTTCTCAGCTGAAGCCCCTACTGCAAGCAGGCCTTCTGGACAGTCCTGAATGGTCCGTGAGAGCCTGGACAAGAGCCAGCAATGGCTGCTGATGCAATTCCCTCTGCATGTTAAGTCACTGTCCCAAACCAGGCAGTGGTTGGTGCAGAATAATTCTGAGACAGGTGCTTCTGCCTCCGTTTTACAAATGAGGTTGGAGGACATTGCCCTACCTAGCTTCTCAGAAACACAGGGTAAGAAAGGGTTGATTTCATCTTCCAGTTTAGAGCCATCATTGAGGGAAGCCTACAGCAAAAACCTGGAGGCTGGAGGGAGGAGTGCTGCTTACTGGCTTGCTTCCCTTGCTTGCTCAACCTGCTTTCTCATTAACTCAGGACTACCCAGAGGAGGCACTGCCCACGAGTGGGGGGATTCCAACATCAATCAGGAATCAAGAAATTATCCCACATTGGAGAGATTCCTCAATTGAATTCCCCCCTTCCCCCGGTGACTCTATAGTTCATGCTAGCATGACAAAAACTAGCCAGTGTTGATGTTGATACTCAGAGAAAGCCTTGTGTCTGCTAGAGTGAGGAGTTGGTAACCAGTGCAGTCATATTTGAACCATACATTCTTGGTTTTGGTTGGTATGTGCGTGTACGTGTGTGTGTGTGTGTGTGTGTGTGTGTGTGTGTGTGTGTGTGTGTGTGTGTGTGTGTGCATGTATATATATATGCACATAGAGGCCAGATGTCAATCTCAAGTGTCATTCCTTAGGTGCTGTTCACCTGATTTTCTGAGACAGAGTCTCTCTCCAGCACCGAGCTCACCCAATGAGCTAGGTTGACTGGACAGCCAGCCCCTACAGATTCACCTGTATTTGCCCTCCCAGCGCCACGTGGAGTCTGGTGGTTGGAACTCAGGCCCTCATGTTGTGCAGCAAGCAAGCTCTTTGCCAACTGAACTACACCCCCTGCCCTCCCCACCCCTGCTAGCCCTTATTAACTCCCTGGCAATGATGGAACAGGCTTCAGTGCCTTTAAGGAAGTAGAAGGAACGCGTATGGAAGGAGTAACTTTATCCATGATTTTGTTTAGCTTTCTGACTTCCTCCAGAAGAAGAGGCTGCTTCCCACAGTGGTGCGCTCCAGCTTCCCACAGTGGTGCCCTCCATTCATCCCTGTAAATGCATTGCTTCCTACCACCCACTTGCAATCTCACCCCTTGTTCCGTCTCACGGCGGCTCCTCCCTCCACGTCTCCTCCCCAGCTGAAACTTTGCACACTTATCTCAAACTGAAAAGCCTCAAGGAAGGACCTGCCAGCAGTGGGGAGCGGCCCAGGGGTGTAGCCCCTCCTCACCATCTGCTTCCAGCAGGGATTCAGGGGGGTGGATGTTCTAGTGGAGACTGGGGGCGGGAGGGGGGGGCAGAAGAGACGTGGTATTGACTAGTCGAGGGCTGCTGGTGGGGGGGGTAGCCCCTGGGGGAGGCTGCAATGCACCTTACCACCTCTGCCTGCCTCAGCAGTCACCCAAATGAAGCCCCTCCTGCTCTGCCCTCCAGCGCTGCTGGCAGAGGGCAACCAGCTGGTCTCTTCCACACCTTTCCCTTAGCCAAGCCGGGTAGTGGTCTCATTCACAACTTGTCTCCCAAGGCGAGTGGAGGTGTTCGGAGAACAAGAAACCAGGGGCTTCCAATTAACAGTGTGCATCTGGGGAAGTGAAGCAACTAGATTCAAGTGGCAGCTTGCGCTCCTTCCACCTGCCAGGGGCACAGAGAGGCGGCACCTCCATCCTCTCTTGCGGCCACCCCCAAGGGCCTCCTGTACCCAGCAAGCACTGCGCTGTTTCCTCTCCTTCCGCCTCGCCTCTCTTCCTCCTCTCCCTGTTCACCCTTCCCTGTTGGGGTGGAACCCTGGGGCCTTGCATACACTATTGCAAATGTTGTACCACCGAGCTACCTGCCCAGCCTGACTGCTCCTTCTTGGCACCTGCATCCTGACCCCCTCCAGGCCAGACTAATCGATTGTTGAATGTTATTGCATACTCACTGTGCACCTGAACTATGCTGAGCACGTTACATTTATTGGCTCCACGCAGGAAGCCTACAAAGGTTGGAGCTCTTTTTGTCCTCCTTCTGCTGATGAGGAAACAGAGAGGTTAAGCGGTTTGCTTGAAGTCTTTGCACTAGAAAAGTGATAGGAAGGGAGTTTGGCTTCTGAGTGCTCCATTCTGTGCCTCTCAGAGGAGCCATGCTTGGTTGTGGTGCAGAGAAGGAGACAGGACACTGAGTACTGGTTCACATCATTATATATATCAAAGGCATAAATTATTGTGATTCTTCTGTAGGGAAGATTGTTTTCCCTATTTATTTATTTATTTGGTTGGTTGGTTGGTTTTGGTTTTTTGAGACAGGGTTTCTCTGCGTATCTTTGGAGCCTGTCCTGGAACTCACTCTGTAGACTATGCTGGCCTTGAATTCACAGAGATCCACCTGCCTCTGCCTCCTGAGTGCTGGCATTAAAGTGTGACACCCCCACACACAGTTTTCCCTACTTATTTCCTTAGTGACTGGTGTGTATCAGAACTGACTTGTGGGTGCTCCTCGTTCCCTCTGAGATACAGTCCAGCACTGCAGCTTTCGTTTGCTAGATGAGGTCCAGGGAATGATGGAGGACTCTGATCTAGACTGGCCAGGCTGGCTGTCTCCTCCCAGCCCTCTTACCATCTCACCTTGTCTCTCGTCTCCTGCATTTGTTCAGTTCACCAAACTGACCCATTTCTGCTTGCTGCTTCTACCTCTGAAAACTTCCATTTCTTTATCGTCTGGCCTATAACATTCTCTACACTCATTTGCTATTTTCTTTGCCTCAGCACTCCAAGAATCGGCCATTTCTCTAAGGAACCCTTGTTACTTTTATTGGAAGAGGCATTAGAAGCTGAGACCTATGATCTGAGTATGTTCATTGCTACTAAAATGTTGCTGCTTCTGGGTCCTTCCAGTCGGTGAAATTAAAAGTATGTGTGTCTGTGTTAGTCTGTGTATGACCATGTCTCTATGATATATGATCTGTGTAATATATGAATAGGTATTAGCTTGCTATATAAATAAACATCAGTTAGTATAGACTTTTCCAAGTCTAATCTAGTATCACATGCTTCATTCTAATCATTCCTTTATGTAGCTTTTTAAAACACCAGGTTTTTACTGGGTGGTGGTGGCACATACCTGTAATCCAAGCACTCAGGAGGCAGAGGCAGCTGGATCTCTGTCAGTTTAAGGCCAATCTGGTCTACAGAGCAAGTTCCACGACAGCCTGGCCTACACAGAGAAACCCTGTCTCGAAAAACCCAAACAAGCAAGCAAACAAAACAGGTTTTTAAATATTAATATTTTGTCAGTATACAAAATGGGAATTTCAAATACCATTTGTTTGGGATCATGATGTTTGAAGATTAGGCTAGACACTGTCTAAAGACTGAGGAACATTTATCTTGCATTCCTGTGTTCGTTGAATTGAACTGTGCTGTTCCGTATCTGCCCCTTCCAGTACATTCAGGATTTCCAGACCCATGCCTGTGTTTCCAGCCCTGAGGCTGTGAGGCAGATTATCTCTTACCTCCCCCAGGTGATTCTGGGAGGAAACAGCTTGTAGTCCTGCCAAAGTGTCTATTAACCCATGTTTGGGTGTATCTGTTAATTTCCACCCCTATCTGGCTTCCTGAACACCTGATACTTCCTGGGATGAAGCCAGAGTGTCTAGGATCCATTACCATAGCCCGAAGGAGAATCTTCAGTGACAATCCCTGCCCATCCTTTGCCCAGCAGCCAGTATTTCATTTCCATGAGGTGATAATCAATGCATGGATAGGTCTCCCAGTGGAAGCCACAGAGCTTGGAATGATTTACTGGTCATCGTAAGAGTGAGGAACAGGTCCAGAAAACGAAGCCTGCCTCTGGCAGAGCCACTAGAGGCCAGGCCCTTGTGCATTCAGAATCTACTGTGTCCTCAGCCCACTCTTCTGAGTGCCCTGGGCTGGAATTGTGCGGATGTGTCACCCACACAAGAGGAAACCCTTGGCCTTGTGTCTCGAAGGTTGCTGTGAACCAAAACACCCCTGAAGACAGCTGGATTGGATTTCTGCAGAATGGTGCCAGAGACTTTTCTGGAAAGCAGCACAGCCCTTCCTCATGGAGGGAGGGGTGTTAGAGAATGTTGGCCCTAAGTGAAAGTGTGGCTGGCCCTCATCACTGTCACCCCTTCTCCTGCATCAGCCTCTCTTCAGCCCTCCAGGTTTTCCTAGGTCCTTGCTCTCTCCCCATTGTGCTCCATGTTCCAAAATTCTCCCTCACATCTTCCCTATGTCCTCACCAGTACGCCAATTCATTTAGCTAAAGTGTTCGGTAAGCAGCGTAATTGAGCTTTAGGAAATTCAAAGAGTCTGTCCTGTTTGGGGTGTTTTGTTTTAATGATACAGAGAATTGGACGTGGGACGGTGTTTCACTGTTCAGCTGCATCCCTGACCCCTTAGTATTTATTTTTTCTCAGAAAAAGTCTTACTAAGTTCTGAGAGCTTGCCTTGAACTCCCTGTGTAGCCCAGCCTGGCCTGGAAGTCACCTTACTCCTACTTCAGTTTACCAAATAGCTGTTTTACCCCATTTTGAATATTTGGGGACCATGTCTCCCGCTCCTGGCATAGCAATGCCCCTCTGTGAGCTTCACTAGAACTTTGTTTTTGTTTTTGTTTGAGACAGGGTTTCTCTGTGTAGCCCTTGCTGTCCTAGAACTCACACTGTAGACCAAGCTCGCCTGGAAGTCACAGATCCACCTGTCTCTGCCTCCTGAGACTGGGATTAAAGATGTGCACCACCACCAGCTGACTACGAGATACTTTTGTTTTAAAGAAAAGATTTATCATTTTTAATTGTGCTGAAGGGGATACATATGTGTGCAGGGGCCTGTGGAGGGAGTCCCATCCCTGGAGCTAGCATTGTGAGCCTCCAGATTTGGGTGCTGGGAGCCAAACTTAGGTCCTCTACAAGAACAATACATGTCCTTAACTGCTGACCCATCTTTCCAGCCCCTGCGTACTTTGTCCATATCGCCAGCATTTCCTAACTTAATTTCCTTATCCTTAAAACCTCATGGCTTTGTTGCAAGGTTGCATTTACTTCCATCTGCCTGGTGTCGCCACCCTTCACCAACTGCCCGCTGTCAAAGCCTCTGTGGGTAGGCTTTCTTTTTGCTACTTATCTGGCTGCCTTTGCTTCCTAAAGAGCTCTTAAGTTGGCTTCCGGGCAGCAAACATCTTTTTCTTCCTGGACAGTTGCCCAACCCCTGCAGCCTACCTCTCTTGCCAGCCTCAGATTGCACTCTGGTGCCCCTGTCCACAGCAGGAATCGCTGATGACGGGAGGAGGCTCACTTGCTGCCACAGCGCAAAGCTCCGGCGACAGCTGCTTTGCCACTCAGTCCCTAAGCTCCTTCCTGTCTCCAAACGCGTTTTTTGATTATGCATAGTTACCCATTAACAGAACCCTTTCAGCTCCTTGCAAACTTGGTAATGCTCATCTTCTCTTCAGAGGTCTGCATGAGCACATTCAGGAAGGTTTCCTTTACCAAGATAGCTGCAGTTACATGAACTGTTACGTGGAACGACCCATGGTCTTCCATCTGAAGATTTTATTTTGCTGACTGAATCTAGGTAGCCATCTTGCAAGGGTTTTTAGCAATTGCCCCTCACCCTCCCTGGGGAATGATGTCGAGATTGGATGGGGGCTGGGAGGCTGGTAGGCTAGGGGGACAAGGGAAGAGGGGTGGGAAAGGGAGCTGGGATTGACATGTGAAGCATTCATGTTTCTAATTTAAATAAAAACATATATTGAAAAAGAAAGAAAGAAACAAAAAACAATTGCCCTTCACCATAAGGGAGAGAGCTAGAAGGAAGCTATGTGTCCTTCCCCAAATCCTTGGAGGACTAACAAGAGCTCAGGGCTGAGGACCCTTGGGGGACAACCAGGTGGTAACCAAAGAGAACCAGGTATTGCTTCCCTGCATGGGATAATTATAGTAACATCAATGACAGCATTTGAGTCCCTACCAGATAGCAGGCCCTGTACTAGCACTTAACGTGTGCTAGCTAATTGCATCCTCTGGAAAAGTAAATGTAATTACGTCATTTACCATGAAAGAAAATGAGACTTTTGAACATAAAGATCCTTCCTAAGCTCAACACAGTCATTACACAGTCAGGAATCTAGCTTGTAACCATCTACTCTAAAGCTATACTAGACTACCCAGCCCTGGATCTTGGTTCAAAGTTCAAAGACGATCAGTTTATTCTTTCTTGAAGCTCAGCTTCATTTGTGGACAGGGAAGGTAAGGTGAGAAGTCCATTTCTCCAAACCCTGGCCTCAAACGTGGGCACATGGGAAGCCAGAGGTTCCCATTTCCCCCTCCCTGTCTCCGATAGCATGTTCCCAGTTCGCCAGCGCACCACCTGGCCATATTGTATCTAATTGCCACAGAACGTGGAGTGGCAATGCAGTTATGATGGCTCAGAGAAACTCTAGGGTTGCGGGCTGCTCAGGCTTTGTGTTTATAGAGCTTGGTGGTAGATTGCCCACTTAAATACAGAGATATTGTAGAAGCGTGGCTAAAGAGAACAGAGCAAGGCTTGCCTTGTTACTAGGCCTGGGCCCTCAGCTCCCTGGTGGGGTGGGTGGAGAAGCTGTGTTAAGGAGACAAAGCACATTAGCTGTGCCTGGGGCAGGCCTAACTCCTTCTAAGAGCAAAGTCAATCCAAAAGGACTGGGAGGTCGTGACAAATGCTCTGAATGAATGAAAGAAGGTGATCTGGGGTTTAACTGATGATCGTATTTCCCTGAATAAAGGATTAATGCACAAAACACAGGTATTGCATGACTGGATCAGAGCTGAAACATGGCTGTCTGTGTCATTTGCACCTGCCCACTGTTCAAACCCAGGCATCCTGTTCTGTGGGATGTTCCCATAGGGGAAGAGACTCCTATCACATGATTATCACTGACATTGGCCCAATACAAATAATTATACAGGGGATTCTGAGAGCCAACACAATTAGTCCAATTAATCTCTAGCGATGAATTATTCCGTCCGATAATCGTCTTCGGAAGCAAAGGATTCATTAGCATCCCTGGCTGACAGCAGGGAGTCAAATGTCCTTTTACTCTTTTCCCTATCCCTGACATGATACAGTGAAATTGCCTCTCACATTGATAAATTCTATCTCCATTGAAAAGGAGGCTGGTCAGGGGGAGCTGCAGAGGCGGGGCCTGGGTATGAGGTTATGTTTCTGGCTCTCCACACACTTCTAACCCTGAGCTTAAGGCCTCGGTTTATCCAGGAAGCCATGAGGAGAATGCAGGTCGAGATCTACGATCAATTGGGGAATAACCAGCTCCCAGAGGCAGATAATCCCAACATACCTACCAAGACCCCCGCCCATCTCTTGTTTTCCTCTGTGTAGGAAGCTACCAAGGGGAAGGCAATGAGTAGACGTTTGTCTGTGGAGCTCAGTTTGCCCACGCTCCAAGAGAGGTGTGAGCACTCATGGGAGTGCCGGGGATGCTCAACTAAGGATCTCAGAGCATCTGGGCTGTGGGTTCTGCCTGCTAAGTGTCTGTATACTCTTTACTGTAAGGCTTCCTTCCTGGGCTGCCCAAGGCCCAGAGCTTGCCTCCAGCTTAGTAGCTCTCAACTAGCCTGTTCTTGAATTCTTCTTTCCAGAAAACGAACATTATACACAAGTATAACATTTGCATTTAATTTTGGAGTTTCTAGGCTCTTGGCAGCTCCTTCATGTTTTGGGCCATGGAGTTCTTCCCTCAAGGGATTTGACTCTGCAGAGTGGAAGTAGGAGGGAGCTGGTATGGTAACAGTCAGCCTCGGTATGGTAACAGTCAGCCTCGGTATGGTGACAGTCAGCCTCCACATTACCAACACTGGGGCCGAATAATCCTTTGTTGGGGGTCCTGCCCTGTACATTAGAAGATGTTTAGTGGCATCCACGGCCACTACATACTTGATGCCAGAAATACATCCGATCAAAAGCGTGTGGCAAGTATTTCTGTTCTCTGTTGAGAGTCATCATAACAGAGTCACAGCTCCATGGCCCAGCAGAGTGATTAATTCTGGGTGGGCGGGTAAGAGAGGGCTCTCTGGGAGAAGTGTGAGAAAGCAGCCTTTTTGCTTAGTTGTTCACTTGTTATCCCTAGAGGCCGGCACAGTGATGGTGCTGAGAGTTGCTCTCCACAGGTAGATGGATGAGGAAGAGAAGGGCGAGCGTGCATGGGGAGGGAGCAAGACCTCCAGGTTGAAAGCGTGGACAAAGGCACAGGTGTGTTTGTTGGTGCAGGTGTCTCCAGGGAATGCAGATAAGCCACCCCGTCCCTGGTCCGTGGATGAGCAACAGGGTTGTGGGACCTCCTTTCCTGCCAGGTTGGTGGACGACAAATAAGGAAGGGAGTGATTTTCCGAATGTCCCACTAATCGGTCATAGCACTCTGCCCCAGTAGATATGGATGTGGCTTGGGAATTCTCAGAACAGCCCAGCATAAAGTTCTTACCCAGCACCTGCATGTGGGGCAGACCTACAGCTCCCCAGCTGTGGACCAAGGGCCTGGGCCAGCAATGGGGAATGTTCTGCTTAAAGCAGATTCAGACGGGAAGCATGAGTCTTTCTCGGTCATTGATCACAATTTATGTGCTGTGGCTTTTCTAGGACTGTATGTCCTCTCCCTCATCCCTACCCCATTTCTTCTTGGATGTGGAGCTGATCTTTTGCTGGAATCTCTTCTCCTAGCTGTCTCATTCATTCATGCACACACTCATTCATTCATTCATTCATTCATACATTCATACATACATATGTTAATTTGGTTTTCTTTCTTTGTTTGTTTGATTGATTTTGTTTGTTTTTTGAGTTAGGGTTTCTCTGTGTAGCCCTGGCCATCCTGGAAGTCTCTCTGTAGACTAGGCTGGCCTTGAACTCACAGAGATCCTCTTGCATCTGCATCCCAAGTGCTGGGATTAAAGGCGTGTGACAACACCGCCCACCCACATCCATTCATTTGTAAACATTTAATGAGCTGTGTTGTCACTGAAGATCTTACTACAGAGTGGCTCTTAATGGGATGTGGGGACACAGGCAGGAGAGACTAATAACCACATGGTGAGCACTGAGTTGTGAGAAAGGAGGGTGTGGCAGGATCCAGGGCATTGCCTAACACCGTAGGGGCGAGGCCCTGTAGAAGCTTTTTAAGGGAAAGGTCCGTTGAAAGCTGGGAATTAGGGTGAGTGACAGATAGCTCAGTTTAAAAGTCTGGGTAGTGAGTTTTATTGTATATTTTTCTGTGTGGGTTTAAGAGTCGTATGTCCAGTAAAATATATGTGTCTGCCTGCCTGGGGACAATTGCTGTGACTTCCCAGGTAACAGGAATTTGTAATGGCCTAGAAAATGGAGGAAAATCTTTAAAGTGAGCTCCTGGTCTCCATTAAAAGCATTTACGGTGTCTGGGGAGGCATTTCCCACTGATTTGTACCTGATGAAAGAGCACGGAGACTGGGATGTCAGAGAGGGAGGCAAAGGCTTGTGTGTGTGTGTGTGTGTGTGTGTGTGTGTGTAGAGGGGGAGAGAGAGAGAGAGAGAGAGAGAGAGAGAGAGAGAGAGAGAGAGAGAGAGAGAGAGAGAGAGAGAGAGAGAGAGAGACCATACAAGTCCGGTGTTCACTGGGAACCTACCTACTTGCAGGAAGGACCAGAGGCAGAGGTCTGGGCCGGGCCCCTGCCGAAAGAGAATCAAGGGCAAGGAGGTCAGTCTCCACCTGTGGGGAATAAAACCTGTCACAGTTTGGAAGGCAAACATCGAGGACAGAGATCAGAAGTCGCAGTTGGCCTGGGACCTGCAGGGCGCATGAAGAAAGTGAGCTGGAGAGATGGCGGGAATGGTGACAGTGCAGGAGAGAGAAGACTGTAGGTGACATGGGGTGGACTGGAGGCAGCCAGGGGGGGTAGCAGGCAGGGGGAGGCAGTGCAGGGGAGTGACAGGCAGGGGGGAGGCAGGCAGGGGGTGGCAGGCAGGGGGAGGCAGCACAGGGGGTGGCAGGCAGGGGGAGGCAGGCAGAGGTGTGGCAGGCAGGGGTGTGGCAGGCAGGGGTGTGGCAGGCAGGGGGGTGGCAGGCAGGGGGTGGCAGGCAGGGGGGGGAGGCAGGCAGGGGGGAGGCAGGTTGTCCTTGGCCGTTTGTTAAGCATCGAGCCCTTGGAGCAGGACGAGCCTGGCAGGAAAGGGAGAATCAGTCGGAGCAGGGATTACAGCTCCATGCTGCAGCCCATCCAGCTGATGTGTTCCCTCCACTCAGCTGATGCTTGCTGCTCAGAGGAAAAGGATTTCAGGGTGAGCTGGTGGACAGTGGGGTTGGAGTTTACGGAGAGACTCAGCATGGATTCAGGCATGGACGCTGACAGGAGTTCACCGTGGATGTGAGAGAGCACACACCAGGCGTGCGTGTGAGTTCCCCCACACCGAGTTGTACCCAGGGTCTTAAAAATCACCAGTCGCCATATGACTGCCGTGGTTTCTGAAGTTAGTTTTTCCTAGGGGACTTTAAGGAATTTTTAGTTTCTTTTGGTAAGTAGATCAAAGGGCAGCTTCTGAGGTGCACTGGTAGAATTGCAGCTGATAATCATGGGTCATGAGGGTTGCACAAGGGAGGAGAGATGCGTTTTGGTTTTTAACTGTAAAAGAACTTTGGTAGTCATGTAACACGGAATTATAAAAGGCCCAGAGACAGATATTGGGCTTCAAGCTTCAAGCTGAAGATCAGAGAAGCAAAGCAGCCAAGCCAGTAGATCTTACCTCTACTCAGCTGAAATGGCAATCCTGTCTCCCGAATCCTCAGAGGCAAAGGCTCTTAATTCCTGTCTCCTCCTCCTTATACTCCTTTCTCCACCCAGCCATGTCCTCCTGTCTCCACCTCCCTAGTGCTGGGATTAAAGGTGTGTGATCCCAGATGCTAAGGTCACCTTTGTGTGAGCTGTTTCTCTTAGGACTGGATCAATTTCATGTAGTCAATGTGGCATTGAACTAACAGAGATCTGTCTACCTCTTAATCCTGAGAAGCAGTAAGGCTTAGTTGAAGGTTATACGAGCTCAGGCCTTACCCATGGCTCACTGCTATTTGGAATAGCCCTGTACGAATGGTATATTGTCTCTAGATAGGCAGTCTTCACAGCAGATTTTGTTAATTGTTCTGGAGTTCTTGCTGCTCAGCTGGCAAGATAGTTCAAGCAGACCCAAGGCGAGGGGCTCCTTTTCCTTCCTGCGCCCCCTTAAGTCTTTCTGTCCTGAGTCAGGAGGTAAGAAAGGGTCTTAGATGTATTTGCACTGAAGACAGGCTGTAACCTAAGTACCATGACAGGAATGGGCATTCAAAGATGGGTGGCATGTAGCCTCTGCCCCCAAAGCAGGCATGGGTCAGCAAGGGTATACAGGCTGTGGTGGAGTCATTACAGGAACTCTGAGGAAGGAATGGTGACATCTACCACGAGGAAGGACCAGATGAAGGACAATCTGCATTCTCCAGGGACCTGCCATTTGAGCTGCGCTTCCTGGCACCTGATGCTTGATGCTCTGTGCAGTTGGCATTGGGTAGGGTTGTTAGGAGGGTAGTGTCACAGGAGGCAAAAGCAGTGGGCGCTAGGAACTGTCACTGCAGATGTAACATGCACTCCTTGTTTGGTTTCGTTTTTTGAAGCAGGAGTTCTCTGCATAGCTTTAGAGTCTGTCCTGGAACTCACTCTGTAGACCGGGCTGCCCTTGAACTCACAGAAACCTGTCTGCCTCTGCCTCTTGAGTGCTGGGGTTAAAGACATGCGCCACCACCATCCGGCTTGTTTGTTTTGAGACAGGGTCTCACTGTATACCTTTGGCTTCCTGGAACTTACTCTGTAGCCCGAGCTGGCTTGCTGGCTTCAGATCCACAGAGACCTGCCTGCTCTGCCTCCCAAATGCTGGAACTAACAGCGTGTATCATTATGTCTGGTGCAATATGTCCTCCTTGATCAATCAAGTTCTGCAGCCTGAAGAAGTGATATCCAATGTGGGCCTGAGAGGCTCTGGGAAGAGATGGAGCTAAACCAGGCATTTACTGAAGCAGGGAAGAACCTTCAGAGAAAGCAGTGGGAAGGACAGGCAGGCCATGATGAGGTGAGAGGATGCAGTGAGGGATTGGCTGAGGGAAGGATATGTGGGGGTGGGATACCAGTTCAACCAGTTACAGCAGAGGGCCTTGGACTCTAGGCCAAGGGTCATAGTGTCATGTGGGATGCTGAAGTCTCAAGTTGCAAAGGCCTCAGGTTCAATGGGTGGGCCTTGTTCTGAGACTCCTTAGGTGGTGGCTGAGGTCTAGGGGAAAGAGGTGTCTGAAGTCATCCAAGTCATCCCCCAGCCTCCAGTCTAGGCTTGGCACTTCAGCATGCATAGCTCACTCCTAAATGTGCCCTCCAGTTTGTCTTCCTCGTGAGGGAGGGGACACACACACAGAGACTAGTGGTGCCCAGGAGTGAAACCTTAACCGCTGTTCCCATGGCAACTGCCTACTGGTCCTTGGTATACTGGGGGGCAGGGGTGGGTGTATGAGCACAAGGAACTGGAGGAGATGAGCAATTCCCCAGTCATCCAGAGCTGCCCGGATTGGCATGTAGGGGAAGTAGGCACAAAGGCTGGCAGACCTTTAGGACCAGGGACGCCCCTTGTTTTTTTGAGGAGGGAAATTCAACCAGGCCCAGACAGCTGATTCTCCATGTCCCTCCTGAGCCTGCTCATTAAAGATAGATGACCCTAGGGAGGGGGTTCAAAGGTCACCAGCTGCTGAGGCTTCTGGCTAGAGATGTGCCGAAGATCATTTACAGGGAGAATATGGCCAGGACTACCTGCCCTGGCTGCAGAGGCAGAAGGGAGAGTTAGTGGGCTGGAAAGCTGGTGTGGCACAGAAGCAGCATGTCCCCAAGAAGAGCTATGTGCTACTGGCAATGATTAGAAGTCAGGAGAGCTGTAAATATTCTGGGCCCTGTTTTGTTTCTTACTCATTAAAAACAGGAGACAGATGAGGTACAGTCTTCAGAGTGACCAGGGATGGTAAGCATTGGAATTGGAGTTGGTGACATTGGATTCAAATCCCAGCCATGAACCTCCCTACTGAAAGCAAATGCAAACCTCTTATCCATCTCTTCGTGGCAGGATGGGCTCTCTAAAACCTGCTTCACAGGATTACTGTGGGGCTTTAAAGGCCTGAAGTGTGTGACATACTTGACACACAGTAGGCATTTAATAGGTGCTGCTATATTTCCTGGGCCCTACTCACAGAGAGGCACACACACAGAGACAGACATACATGCACTCACATGCTCGTGTGCGCGCGCGCGCGCACACACACACACACACACACACACACACACGAACATGCATGCACTCATGTAACCCTCCATTCCCTCCTGATTGCTTTCTTGAAGTGTTGCTTTCTCTCAACTCCAACCCAATCTCCAGAGCCAGCCAGCCATGCTCAGGCCCCTGGCCACAACCTGGATGAGACCAAGAGGTGAATACACACAACAAGCGACACCTGGTGGCTTCTGTTTGTCCCGCTGGGACAATATCTCCCTCTACCTATGCTGTAGACAGGCTCTCCTGGCTCTGACTCTCCAGGGCTCTGGGTGTTGGGCTGTCACTGTACCCAGTCTTGCGTGGGTAGCTGGCTAGTCAAAGCCGTATTGTGCCCACAAAGTGTGACCTTCCTCCACCTGCTTGCGACTTTTGTAGCAGCATGCACCCAAGTTGGACTCTCCCACAGGCCGGGACACATCTGGACAGCTAGGCAAAGGTGGAGCGTAAGGGAAGATGTGTTGCCCTTTAATCTGGATATAGCTCTGTAGACCTGGACAGGCCAAGGAAGATTCTGTTTTCCTAGGACTTTGCCTCTATTCCAATGGTGACCCACCCAAGACTCAACCACTGGCATAGGAGAATGGCTACTGAGCTGAATGCAGGCTCTGGAGGGCTGATCATGGGTTGGGGGAAGGCCTGGGTATTCCCCCATGGCCTCTTCCTGATCTTCCCCAGGCCCCACTCAGATGGGGTTCCCCATGCGGCCCCAGCTGCCCTCAGAGACAGGCAGAAGCTCACTGCCCTCTGATTCTGCAAATGCCAGTTCACATGCCCTTCCAGTCTTCCCTGCTCTGTGCTCCCTCCACCACCCTCAACAGAGTAGAAATGGGCTTGATGCTTTTTCCCAGGAGCAACTGAGGCCCTGAGAGTCTAACCATCTTGTTCATAGGCCCCAGAAGACCCTGTGACTTGGACGCGGATCTTCTGCACCCAGCCTGGTGCTCAGGCTAAATGTGCTTTCCCTACAGCTGTAGGATCCCCTAGGTTCCTCGGGGTAGAGCCAGCTAGTGGGGGCAGCACTGGGCAGGAGAGCCCCTGTGCCTCCACCCTCCCTCCCCAAGATGTTCCCTGTGAAGGAGAAGCCTGTGAAGACACCGCCTCCTCCGCTCTGCTTCGGAGGCCCAGGTTCCCAGGCTGCAGGGAATCACACAGAACATGCAGGCAGGGACTGGCCTTTGCTTGGCAAGCAGGCCGGCCTTACAGCCTGCCTGCCAGGCGTTCTAGGAAGCTTCTTCTGAGGCCAGAAGCTTTGCAGGTTGCAGAGCTGGGACAAAGCCCAGTTGGGGTGAAAGGACTCCCTCGAGGAAGTAAGTGTTAGACAGGAGCGAGCAGTGGCTGCCAGTGAGGCCTACAAGACTGGCTGGCGGCCCCGCATCGAATCGCCGAGGTAGAGAATTCTTGGCCTGGCCAGTGGCCCATGACTCCCCTGTCTCCTGGCAATGTTTTATCTCATTCATCCCAGAGTGGAAGACAGGCCTCATCCTGTGACCTGTGAGGAGCATGATTCCAGCATGCCAATCAGGAAGGGCCTCTAGTGTCAAGCCAGGTTGTCTTTGTTGGCAATGGTCATTTATTTAGGAAGAAGCGATCGAGGACTTCAAAGACTGACTGGGATTTAAGATCCCTACTATGCCACTTATATAAACTGTGTGACCTTGGAAAGTTAACTGACCTCTCGGAACCAGACACGTATACATGGGGATAATTATTTTCATCCCCTCGTGATTGCTGTCTTCCAAGGACAGAACGTCTGTCCGTGTTTAGGGCCAAGTGCAGCACACAGAACACACTCAGGAAATAGTCTCCTTCCTTCTCACCCCTGCCTGTCTCCGGGAACACTGTCCTGGAGCAAACTGTATTCTGCCTCACCATGGGATTCTCTGCCTTACAATTGAGAGTCTTCCTTCAAGCTAACAGCTTGCTACTCTGGCTTGAGCCTAAGCCCTGGGATGGGGGAGGTGGGGGCTCCCAAGCCTTTGTCTAAGGCAGTGGGGGTCACCCTGGAGATAGTGGCAGATGGTTGAACCCTAGGGTCCCTGGTGGTGGCAGCAGAGGATCAGTGACACAGAAGGCGTTCCCAGGAACTCAAGCCCCCTGAGTGGCAGCCCACCACGAAAGTCGGCCAGCATTGAGGCTGCTGTCACACATATCAGATTCTGTGTGGGAGGCACTGGGTTCGGGGAACTGGAGGAGTGCCTAGTGTCCTGAGCTGCAGAGACCCCTCCTTCTGGGGCAGCCCCACTTGGCCAGGCCTTGCCCCCAGATTTCTCCCTCAGAATCTTTAATTCTATACTCAGGCCTGGTCTGAGGTCACAGGCTGCGTCATCTTGACTGAGTCACTGACACGGACAGCTTGGGGGGGGGGCATCATTCAGGAGCAGGTCTAAGGGACACCCTGCCCTGGGGGTGAGACAGCACTATGGGGGTAGAGCCACTGCCGGCTCTTACCTTCCGTTACTGTCTGTCACCAGGTCCAGTCATGCTCTTGGCAAGTTTCTGATAAACCCACTTTATGTCAGGACCCTGGGAACCTGAAGATGGTTCCACCTGTAAAATGGACTGGATTGTGTGTAAAAAGCTGGGTGTAGCAGCACACAATGTAATCCCAGCAGTTAGGAGGCTGATGCTAGAGGGTTGAAGGCAATCTCGGGGTAGGGCGTGTGCCAAGCATCTGGAGAAAGAGCTGGTTACATTGTACAGTCCCACTCTAGAGGACTCCGACTTCTGCACAGTGCCCAGCACGTTAGGAGCAGTAGTTAAGTAGCCAGGACGACAAGGTCACGGTTGAGTGCCTGAAATGTGGCTGAGGCAACTGAGGGAATCAACTTTTAATTAATTCAGGTAGAAAAGGTGTTCAACATTCTTAAATACTTAGGAAAACACACATTAGATCTATGGTGAGATAACCCGGCACACTGGGCTGGCCACCGTATGACAGACAGTAGCACATGTTGTTGAGCCTGGGTGGAAGCCAGAGCTCTCACACGCTGCGGGTGGGAGTAAGACGTAGTGCAGACAATTTGGATGACACTGCCACCATTCCCTCAAAACGTTAAACATGCATTACCATATGACCCAACATTCAGCCCTAGGCATATACTCAGGAGAAATAAAAGCAGATGTCCATACATATATGAATTTTCATGGAGCATATTACACATACTGGGCAAAAAACAGATGAAGCAAATGTCTATCAAATGTTATCCATACAGTAGAATATTATTCAGCCACAAAAAGGCGTGAATGGCTGACCCATGCTACAAAGTGGGGCAACTTTGAAAAGGCAGTGCAAAGTGACAGAAGCCACAAAGGTGACAGTGTGTGAGTGTGTTCATTGAAATGTCCTGAGTAGGCAGGTCTTCAGAGTCAAAAGGAGACCAGTCATTGCAGGGATTAGAGCAAGGAGAGAAGGGCAAGCAGACGCTATGTGTGCGGGGCTTACTAGGGGAGCGATAAGAATATTGTGAAATTATGTGAATGGTGATTACAAGTGTGCTGAAAGCCACAGAATTATATATTTGAAAAGGTAGATTTTACAGCATGTGATCATCCCTCATCTGTATGCTTTACTATCTCTGGCTAGTAGCTCCAGGATTAGACAAGGCTAGACCATCTGCCTTCTAATTCTAGCTTTGCCATGTGCTACTGTATGGTACTGGACAGCAGACTTGGCTGTCCTGAACTCCAATTTCTCAGCTATAAAACTGGAGTAATAGCTGGGCGGTGATGGCGCACGCCTTTAATCCCAGCACTCGGGAGGCAGAGGCAGGCGGATCTCTGTGAGTTTGAGCCCAGCCTGGTCTACAGAGCAAGTTCCAGGACAGCTAGGGCTACACAGAGAAACCCTGTCTCAGAAAAAAAGGGGGGGGGTAAATAAATGGATCAGCCCAGGTTTGTCATGACCTAAACAGGGCTCATATACATAAAGTTTTTGGATAGTACTTGGTTCCAGAGCTAGAAGGGTTAGCCAGTACTAGTATTACTAGTACCATGTCCAGAAATCACCCACGTCTCTCCAGCGCCCTCCACACCTGAGTCCAAGCCCCGTCCTCTTCTCCCCACTGCCCTTGCCCGCAGATGGTTCTCTCTGCTGTGTACACTGTTGCTATAACAACCACTCTGGCTTCCCAGGCGCAGCTGTATAAGAGACATCATTAACATTATCTGAGCAGGGTGTCATACGAAGGCTCTGGGCATTGTTAAAATAGGAAATGTTTCCAGTAAATCTTGAGGTTCACCAGACAGGAGAGTCGGGCCTGCCCTGAGCAACGAGCGACCTGCCTGTGTGGCTGAGATGCTCAGTCCATCCTCTGTTGGAGGCCGGCCCACAAGCCTAGCCTAGCCTCAAATCTTTAGAAGCTTCTCTTATCCTATAACCTGATGGTCAAAGGGGAAGGGGTGGTAGTAGGCTTTCTCTAGAAGTGTAATAGAAACAGAAAGACCTAGCCGGGCATGGTGGCGCACACCTTTAATTCCAGCACTCAGGAGGCAGAGGCAAGTGGATAGATCTCTGAGTTGGAGGCCAGCTTAGTCTCTATGGAACAAGTTCCAGGACAGTCAGGGCTACACAGAGAAACCCTGTCTCAAAAACAAAACAAAACAAACAAACAAAAAAACAAAGGGAAAGAAAAGAGACATTACAACTAACACTCATTTCAAACAGGGCTTAAGGCCAGAGCCGCCCTCTTCTGGTCCCTTGGCCCACAGTACTCATTGTCCTTGACCTAGCCAGGCCTTCCCCAAGGGGATATAAGTGCTAGCCATTGAGAAGTAGCTGTCCCCTAGGCCTGTAAGCTTACTCCCCAAGTTCTCTGCCAAGGCTGCGCTTGTAAGCAAGGCTGTGTGAAGCTGAGTCGCAGCCAGCCATTTGGAATTCCCTTTCCGTCTTCAGCTCACTGCAGAGATCTCCTTTCTCCCCAAAAGGACCTTGATGGAGCATGATTGAAGGAGCCTGTCCTCGCACCTCCCCTAGAAAACCACCTGCCTCAAGCACACTTTAAAAGAGCAGAAGTGAGACTTCCAGAGAACAGACTTGAACCCCACCCACTTATCCAGGGTGCTAGGGTTGAAAGGCAAGCTGGATTCTCTCTCAAACTTTGGCTCTGAATATGAGCTTGCCAAGGGCCCGTGAGTTTCATAGCCTATTTCTGCCTCGGGCTGGTTTGAATAATCCCTGTAAACCAGGCCCTGCTCTTAAACTGTCCCAGGAGCAGGGCAGGTACTGCCTGGGTAGATGGCTTTCTGATGCTGCAGACACTAGGCTCTTCTCCAAGGGCAGGGGGCTGGCGGTATGGAGAAGCATGTCTGTCCCAGGAGTGCAGAGCCTGCAAGGAAGCGATCCTAAGCAGAAAGCAAAGGCAACTCCTCCCAAGCCAGACAGCCAGACAGCTGCCCATCTTGCAGCATTGCGGCATCAGCAAGGCTGCAGGCGGCCGAGGTCCCATAGCGCCCCCGTGTGGTTCTTCTCTGCAACAAGCGCCAGAGGTTGGCATCCCCTGGCTACAATACAGAGGAGTAAGGTTTTGGTGGCTGTCTTACCAGAAGCTTAAAGATGTAGCAGGCAACAGAGAGCAGACTTGTACAAGAGGTATTTCTCCATAACCTTGTATGGGGATGTTGAGCCATAGTCTTTTGAGGGGTGTCCTGTTCTCAACGTGTGCAACCAAATGCAAGGATTTCCCAAAATAGGAACCTCCAATCACATCACCTGATTTAGTATCTGGAAGTATAACAGATTCCTCCAGGCCGCTGAACCAGAAACTGGGGGTGACACCTTGGCATCTTTGCTTAAAAGTAGGAGTCTTTACAGACCTCAGTCAGGCACATAGACAGCCCAAGCTGGTGGGGAGGGGTCCTCTACCTATGTGAGAGCACAGGACCAGACTGCCATAATTTAAGTGTCGGCTACACAGCTCCCTTACTTATAGATCAGGAAACTGAGGCCCAAGAAGCAGTCACTTACCCAAGTTCTACAGCTGATTGGTATGTCCCCTTGGGATTTTTCCCTCATTGAAAATCAAAACTGCCCATGAGCTGGGGAAACTCCTGCCTGGCAATTCCAGACTGCAATGCCCATGCACACTTCTCTGTTTAGCTCCAGGTTTGTTTGTTGTGCCTAGTTTTTGTATAACACCCCCCTACAGCCAATGCATTGTTTTCTCAGTCCTGGCTTTTCTCATGCAGCAGCCAGCAAGACTCCGGCCTGCCCCCTCGCTGCCGGAGTGGGTTCTCAGGGGTAAAGAGGAACTCCCTGGGAGTGGCTCTGGGGAGCAGGAGTGCTGAGCAGATACAAGCATAGCATTTGCTTCACCGCAGGATTCGGTGACAGCCGCCTCTGACAATATTGTGACTTAAGTGGGGGGATGAGTGGAATGATAGGATTAGCAACAGAATAAATAGTCCCCGCCTGCACGCTCCATGACAGTGGGGTGTCTCTGGCCTGGAGGCCCGCCCACCCAGCATCCTTCTAGGACCTCTGGGGTCAACAGATGATTTGCAAAGGGGTATAGGGAGGGGATGGGGCTGCCCTTCAGACAAGCTGCTGCTCTCTGCCCCAGGGCAAAGGAGATCTGTATACTGGGTCACGTGTCAGCTTTTAACACTTTCCCTGCCACAGTGTAGGACAGTGCAGGGGTGGGGATGACTCCAGTGCAGGCCCCACAGAAGTGCCGAGTTTAACATGAGCCTCTGGGGTGCCCTGGAATGAGCCTTAGACCAGGAGTGCACTGGGGTGGCCTCCTGCTCTTACTGGAGTTGGTGGACTTATGTCCTGGAGTGGAGGAAAGGGGAGAAGAGATTCCGATTCCCAGAGACATCTGACCCACTAAAACACAAAGTACTGCTCAGCAAACACTGCAAAACTCCCCAGTGTGTTCTTCCACTGTTGGAGTGAGTGAAAGTGGTCCCACTGGTTGGGGCTGGACTCTTTTTAGAAGTTGAAATTGTGACAGTTTTCCAGAATGTAAAGATCTGAACCATGTGCTGGGTGGGATCAATAGGGTCAGGGAATTTTTCTCCCTCCGGAGAGTTGTTGAGAGGGGGTGTGTGAGAGAGAAACAGGGGCTCAGTCCCTCCTATTTCCAGGTCCTTTAGGCTGGCCTGGCTTTCTGCATGGGTCTAGGCCCAGGCCGTCCCCTGTGGTTAATTCTGGCTGCGATTTACCTCTTCTGCAGATACATCTCAGCTTCCATCCCAGCCCACAGCATGGGACGGTGAAAAAAGAGCCGAGGCCAGGAGTCACGGCAGCCCCGAGTCCTTCTGTGGACTTGGAGGAGAGATCATTTCTGTCCTTACTGTGACAGGACGGCAAATGCTTTCAGGCCCCCTCTTGGCTTACTTCTGCCCATCCTTGGGGGCTTACACCTCACCCAGCCACTCAGCAAAAGGCACTCTAGAGGTGAGGTATCGATTCAGTTCTCAGTTGCCCTGCCCTGGTCTCCACTGCTCGTGTGGGTTCTGAAACTTTGGAAGTAATTAAGGTTTGCCGGTCAATCATTGCAGTTTACTTAATTGCTGACTAATAATTAAAACCTCACAGAATGTGGGGAAATCTGAGCCCTGGGTGACGGATCCCCGTGAGCCTCCTCCTCCTCCTCCTCCGCCTTCTCCTTCTCCTCCTGGAACTTACCCGACTCTGTTAGAGCTTTCACCCTGAGCTGCGTGGAGGCTCACTATCTGTGCTATACCATTTTTTTGCCTTCTGGCCTGAGCAAGTCCCTGTAGCCAAGTGCACCCCACAGGCAAGGCCCTGAGAGAAACAGCCCAGGCTGGATGATGAAGAAGCAAGGTTGCCCCTAGATCCAGGTGTGAGGGCCTCACCAGACAAGAGCTTGGTCCCACCCATCTGTGAATGACCGAGAGTGGGGAGTTCCGGCCCCACTGCCCACCCACCTCTGCCTTCTGCCAGATCCGGATCCGAGCCACAGTTCCAGGAAGTTTGCTATGTGCCTGGCAAGGTGCTAAGGATGTTGGTCCTTAAACCTCGCTACAGCCCGACCAGGTGAGACCATTCCTTTCCCCATTTAGCAGAAAGGAAAACTTCTGCAAGATGAGGTGGCCTGTTCAAGGTCAACCTTTCTGGGAAGAGGCTGTCCTGGCTGTTCTGGAACTCACTATGTAGACCAGGTTGTCCTGGAACTCACAGAGACCCACCTGCCTCTGCTTCTTGGTACTAGGATAAAAGTTGTGCTCCACAGTGACAGGCCTAAGAATTGCGTTCTTGACACCAAAATGAGTCAGTTTCTCCCCAGTGTCACATCTTGAGGCTAGCAGCTACTCAGTCTTGTCATTCTTGGGAGGCCTGTCCACCTGTCTGATGCCAAGCAGGTAGACGAATCTACTCACATCACATCCCGGCGTCCCCTGGGCCTTCTGTTCTCATGCGTACATTGCCTCTTTTCCTGGAAAATTGCTTGGTCACCTTCCTGTCACACAATGGGAGTTACGTGTGCGTCTGCAGACTGGCACACTTTGATGAGATGTGCATGTTCTGAGGCACATTATCGTAATGGAAAGAATGGGGGTTCGGAATCCAAACAGATATGATGAATCAGATTAAATACTGTGAAGTCATATGCCCAGCATGGTACCTCACGTATGGCAAACATGTAGTCACTGGCATTACTGGCATTTCTGGGTGCATGTTCCTATATGTCAAATATTTTTATTGTTGATCCTTAACTGCAAGACTGAATGGGCAGGATACTCTCTGTAGGTACACGCACACGTGCGAGCGCACACACATACACACACACACACACACACTCCATATACACATACAACTAGGTAAAGTTTCTATAGCCTCTAGGGTCTCGGTGGCCAGTCCTTATATGCATGTAAGTCCTAGGGTTTCTGTTTCTTATATCTTTCTTCCCAAGAGGGCAGCCAGATCCCCCCACACACACAGAGAGAGAGAGAGAGAGAGAGAGAGAGAGAGAGAGAGAGAGAGAGAGAGAGAGAGAGAGAGAGAGAATGCACTGTGAAAACACAAGGTGGCGCACCCTAGATGGCCACCAGGCGACACTGCTGAGGCACCAAGGAGTTCTAGGGTGTAGCCTCTTCGGGACTGTCCCAGCCAGATGCTGAACAGATCCAGACATCCCCATTAGTTCTAGTGTGTCCTGACCTCCTCACCTCCCCACCCTGGGGGCTGCAGATAATTCTTGGCCTCTGTCGTCTCCAGCTGGTTGTGCTCCTGCACCTTGGCATCCTACCTTCTCTGCGACACACAGGGCTGGGTTGAGCCATTTCAAGGACCTCGATGCCTCTGGTTTTTTTGGACTCTGCCCTACTCTACTCTGTTAATATGGAAACATTTAGGGGCTGGAGTGGAGGGATTTGAGGAGATGGGGCAAGAGGGCACCATGACTGGCACATCAAGAGCTGATACGTGGTTCTCTGTCACTACCACAGTTCTGGGTTCTCGTTCCCATCATGCCCTGCTGTTCACCGAGGCCCCGAGAATTAGGAATGAAGTTGACTGACTACGGCTTCAACATTTTTCCTTAAAGAGAGAGGACTTTCTTTTTAATGTCACAGCATCCAACCACTACACACACACACACACACACACACTTTAAAATGATAATTGCACTGATTAACTCTTTAGATATCATTAAATGCTAGGGTATACAGTCACTGTGCGTGACACTGCTGACACAGGCATGCCCTGTCTTTTATCAAAAGAAGTGAGTTTCTTTCAGACCCTCACTCTACCCTGTGCTACCTGTTAGTTGTGCGGGCCTCAAGTAATTTATTTGATCTCTCAAAGTGTCAGCGTTCTCATCTGTAAAATGGGACGATAGTATAGATCTCCCAGAAATGTTGTAAGCATTCAACTGGATGGTGTGTGCAAAGGTCTGGGCACGCCCAGAAGTCCCCGCATAACTTTCAGTCACCTTCTGTCAAAACCGTAGAAAGCATCGCCCTCCCGGTAAACCCATTCCTTGGCATTCTGTTCTAGGTTCCCACATAGATACTTGAGGATTAAATGTTAAAATATATAGGTGCAAACTCACTGACCCTGCGTCCCATGCCAAGACACCAGTTAAAGCCCTGGAGCAGCTCACAAGGTGACACTTGCCAGGACAAACAGGCACTGGCAGGCAGAGAAATGACGCCAGGGCTATGGAGAGAGCGCGGACCATTGACATGGAGGCCTGCTATTTGTCCTTGTTCCTTGGCACTATCATGGAGTGCTGTGTACATGGGGCTGGCCGTGAGAAGCTGGGGGATGGGGGCAAGACACCAAGGGAGGGACACAGAGATGGCCGGAGCCAGGTTTGGAGCTGGTCCTACGAGAAGGTGCCCCAGAGGCTCTGGGGAGAGCCGTACAGCATGGCCCTGCCACCCCACCCAGCCTCTCTTGGCCAGGCATCCAGTGACAGCCAGCCAGCCTGAGCTCCATCTTGAGAAAAAAAATACCTCTTATGGGATTCGGAAATGTTCTCTTTGGCAGCCAAAAGGAGCTTGCTCTCCCGCTGAGTCTGTGGGTGGAGAGAGGCTGGGGCTGGGAGGGGGGCTGAGGTTGGCTTGCCCAGAAGGCCTGAAGGGTTGAGGGAGGGAGGAGAGGGCTTGTCCCACTGTCATCTTTCTGTCACTGACTGCGGAAGATTCCCTTTTGAGGAAGATTGGGAAAGCTGGGTTCTGTTCAGTGGCTGTGACTTAGATGCTAATTTGAAAGGTAAACCGTGGGGCAGGGCCTAGCACAGTGCCTGGTACCAAGTTCTGTTGGTGTCTTTGCTGTTTCATTTTTATTCATTTTGGGGTTTGTTTGGGTTTTGTGTTGTCTTTCTTTTTTGAAATAGGACTTCACTATGTAGCCTTAGCTGACCTAGAAATTACTATGTAGACCAGGCTAGCCTCAAACTCAGAGATGTCTACCAGTCTCTGCCTCATAAGTGCTGGGATCAAAGTTTCGTGCCATCACACCTAGTCCCAAGTGGGTATTTGATAAAGTTTCTTTTTTTGCTAAGTCAATAGAAGGGAGAGGAAGGTTCTTTGGGTTGCATCATTTGGATGCTATTTCCATCCTAGATAGGAGAAAGGATGAAGTTTTGTTTATGGGCAGAGGCTCTCATCGGTCCAGGCTAACGTCATCCTGCCCGGAAACCAAGGAAGAGCAAAGTGGTCCAGATTCTGGCCGCACCCATGCTTCTTCCACAGCTTGGAATCCAACTCTTGAATAGGATATGAAGTGTCCAGAAAATGACTGTTCGTCTCCAGCTCCCAGCAGCCACCTCACCTTTAGGAGGCGTTGCCTCCTGGACCCCTACAGACCCACTCCACACGCTTAGAATAATGGCCAGTGACATGCTGATGAAGTGAAACCGGCCACGTAGGAATATTTATACCATGGAAACAGCCAAGCACTGCCCATCAGAGTGTCCCCTCTTCTAAGGGCCTTTAGTACATACCAGCAGAGTGCTACAAAGGAGGTTTCAGGGGAGTGTTCCATTTCACTCCACCTCGGGAAACCTTGCCTGTGACCTCTGCCTCTGCTGTGAGAAGAGCTTCCCAAAACCAAAGTCAGAGGTAGTGACGGTCACTCAGAGAGAGGGTGGGGGAGTGCAGTGGTCTGTCTGCAGCCCTTTTTGGGGTTGGGACTTCAGTCAGCCTGGGGCATATATGGAGGCCTTTAGCTGTATCTGCTCCGCTGGTCATCTTTGGGGAACAGAAGAAGCAGGTGACTGACCCCAGGGCCTAGCTTCGGGAAGATATGATCTGGCTCCTCTTCTCTGGCCCCCAGTTCCCTTCAGGAAGTCCCTCCTCATTCACCAGCTCCTTTTGCTCTCCTTGCCAGATCCGGAGTCACAGAGAAAGAGGACAGTACAGAATGTTCTGGATCTTCGACAGAACCTGGAAGAAACCATGTCCAGCCTTCGAGGCTCCCAGGTGACGCACAGGTAAAGCTTGAGCTGCCCTTAGTGACGTCTTCTCCCTGGGTCTGGAGGGCAAGGCCTCAGGGTCACTCCACATCGCCACATAAGCATCCCAGGTTGACCAGATGGCCTTGGCCCCAGTGACCACAGATGTTTGGATCCCCACATTGTCAGTGCTGTGGGGAAAGAGGAGTCCGACACCTCAGCAGAAGCCCCGTGCAGTCTTGCCTCTGCTTATGCCTGAGCGTGGGATTTCACTCTTGCAATTCATTGTGAAAATGACTGGGAAGTCCAGGTGTGTGGTCTGTCATACCTGTTCTCTCCTTGGGCCTTAGTCTCCTTATCTGTCAAGAGGGCTTTGCTTACTAAACACACTCCCACTTCCCAGGTCCCATGCTTCTGGGATGCTAAAACCCAGATCCTCCCAACACCTAGGCCCTTCAGTGCCTTTGGCTACTTCCATCACTCCTGAAGGAGGGCCAAGTACCTGGCAGAGTCTACATACCATCACCCACAAAATCAGCCCCAAGCTTCTTGTCCCCCAGCCCTTACAGAAGCTTCCAAGCCTGTAGGGTACACACCTCTCCCACAGCCCTTTCCCCTAGAGCAACATTCTAGCCCCAGCCCCTGTGAGTCAGAATTTCCCATTCGGTTCCTCTGGGCTTCCCTGAGCTGCTCAGATGAGCTCATACTGTCAGCCCTAAGGGGGACAGAGGGCCCAGCTAAGTTCTGAGGAGGGAGGTGACTAGGCAGCCAAGATTAGGAAATCATGAGGCATGGACTTGGAGGCCTGGGTATTAGGGGCCGAAGCCTCCTCAGTTGAACTGGAGGTAGGTTCCCCTCTGTGCTGGAAAACTAACGGCAACGCTGGGACATAGAGTTAATGGGGAAAGGACTTTTGATAGCTCTGGGCATGGTCTGTCAGAGGAGCATCAAGACCTGCTTGTCAGGCATTTCGGTCTAGGCGGGAGTCCCATGACTGCAGCTGATCCCATGACTGCAGCTGATCCCATGACTGCAGCTGATCCCATGACTGCAGCTGATCCTCGTCTTAGCGGCTTTCATCCATCAGCCCTGGGTCCTCTTGTAGAGACTTTTCTCCTCTTACTTCCTGCTGCCTCCCACATCCCCATTCATATCCCTGCCTTGAAAAGCCAGGCTTTCATTCCCAGACATCTAAGCATCTCCCAGATGACTAAACAGGAGGTAATCAAGGGAGTCTGGGGAAAAGTGGTCAATGTGGCTTCAGGAGACCCAGAACAGTCTCTGTCCCATTCCAAAGGCCCTAAGCAGGGACCCAGGTGGAGCGGGGCTCCCACTCAGCTGGATGACCCAGCAGTTTTGCCACCTATAGATTAAATCTTCAACATCTCTCCTCCCCACCACCCCTTGTCCAGGGAAGTTTCTGGAACATCTCTCAGGGCCAAGTCACCCGCCAGAATCTTGCCAAAGAAGTCAAGAATTGCTGAGTTGCTTAAGAGCCACACCCCAAATGACTCACCCACAGAAGCAGGGCAGAGGCGGCGCTCTAGGCTTCTGATACCCTTTGCCTGCCCTGAGGCTCCAGGGAAGTAGGGAAGATTCCGCTTGGATGGGGAAGGGTAGCCTAAAGCCTTCCCTTAACGCTGTGGTTGAAACAAGTGCCCTGGGGTCTCTGGCACCTCTCTCCTTTCATGGAAAAGAAAGTACCAGCAAGAGCCTGTGTTTCTGTTTACCACAGACTAGGGGTCACTTCCCTTTCTCTTAGCCTTTGGTTTGGTTTATCTTAGTTCTGGTCCAGACACCAGAGTCCTGACTTTTTTTATGGCTCTGTTGCTTTTTAACATGAGTGATAATATAGTCATCAATCTAGGAAGACCTGGGAGTAGATGCACCTGTTGGACCCACAGGCTTCTGGGGACAGCTGTGTGTCCATACAGCGTGGGGGTACCAACCTACAGAAAAAACATAGTTTTTCCCCCGATGACCTCAGGGTGCAGGGGGGGGGCATCTGCCAAGGTTGCTGTCACCCTTGAATCCACAGGGTGACTTAGACTCAGTTCCTTTTTGGAAACTAGCTTCCTCTATTTCTGTAGGTATGCTTCCTTCAATGAGGGGAGTCTGGGGTAGGGACTGTGGCTGGAGAGGAAGCAAAACTGACCTCCCCAGGGAGGCCGGCCTAGAGCTGGGCACCGGCTGGAGGCCAGGAGATCAGCTCTGAGCTAGAAACCTTTTCCACTGAGATCTAGAGATGGCTTTTGATGCTTTAAAAAAAATAGAGCCTCAAAATAGGGGAAGAGGCATTTTATGTTGAGAGAGTAACACAGAAGGTTAGACCAGAGACCCCGCTTCCTCATGTGCTTGCTACCGAGGTGGACGCCAACTGCCCACACCAGATGCTGCCTTGGATACCTCCATGCTCTCCCCATGGTCTGCTGCTGCAGCATATCCACCCTCTCCTCTCCTCCTCCTCCTCCTCCTCCTCCTCCTCCTCCTCCTCCTCTTCCTCCTCCTCCGTCATCACTGCCAATCATCATTTCATGGGTAGCTCATTCTTATTAAGCACTTATTGCATGAGGCCTTGACCCTCCTCTGTGGTGAGATGATTCCTGCTGCAGTCAGCACAGCCATCCCGGGTCTGTGAAGTGCGAGTCTATGGATGGGGTGAGCATTGAGTCTGAGTCACACCATGACCATGGCTTTTCCCCCAAGAGATGGTGTCGAGTTCCACAGTCACTAGAAGCTGATGCAGAAGTACAAAGGATGCTAGCTAGGACCGATGGGCCCAGAGGGAAAGATAGAGTAGGCCTCCTGGGATATTGTACTCCTTGGAGTACTCGAGGCCACTGATTGTGCTGCTGTTTTTCAGGACCACTGACCCCTCTAATTTTTCTGGGGAACAGAAAGGACATTTTCTCAGACTCAATAGAGACCAAATGGGTTTTCCTTTTTCTAAGCACTTTATAAATAATAATAATAATAAATCAATGTCTACCTCCCATCCCAACCCTGAAGTGGCTGTGAAAGGGATGTGGTCACAGATCAAAGATTCTTCTGCTTTGTGTACCTCTTGTTTAGCCATGGCTTGTCTCAGATGACGCAGCTTCAGTAGCCTACGTAGCTCATGCCATTGATTTAACCCTGTCTGACTTTAGTCAAACCACATGATAGTGAAGGGTCAAAAGTAATTTGGAGTGACGCCATTGCTGGACTGCATGAACTTATCAATCCTAGCCTGAACCAAAGCCCTGATAACCATTCTCACCAGATCTCAGACATATTTCCTCTCTGACCCTGTATGAGGGAAGGCCCCAGGGTTTCTAGCCTCAGATCTTCTGGTAGTAGCTTGCCTGTGGCTTCCTTGTCCTGACCCAGTGGCCTGAAGCCTTTGGGCCCCTGGATGGTGTTGTACGTTCACCGGGCCCTCTCCTTTACCAGTGAAGGCCATGTCTATTCCCTGAGGAGGCCCTGCTTCCTCCCCTGATGCCCAGGCCTATAGCCAGAACCAATCTCCCTGGGGCCTGCTCCATATCTCAGGTTCCCCAAGCTTGCCTCATACCTTCCACATCTGATTTTAGGTTTTCATAGATCTGGTACTACCCAGGAATCAGCTGAGCCTTTGCTCACTGACTGACAGAGGTGACGGCCATACCCTCAACAGTGAATAGTCGAGGCCTTCTGAGCTCTGGTCATCAGTAGCCTCCACTCTTCCTGACCCACTAGGCCTCCCTGGCTCTTTCTGGTTGGGTGAACATCTTCCACATGCCAGGCCCAGTCAGGTCTGTATGGCTGCAGCCCTCCCAACTCTACAAACGTTACATAGAGTAGGCATTATCCCATCTCACTGACAAGGAAGCAGTGGACCAGCAAGATTAGTTTATTTCTTTGGGCCATTTGGACCATCAAAAAACATCACACACACACACACACACACACACACACACGCGCGCACACACACACACACACACACACACACACAACACAGTATTAAACACTAGCCATACTCACAGCATAGGCTCTTAGGAGTGTATGGGAGTTCTGTCTTGGCTACATAGGCCCATTGTCCCTCGGACAGTCTGAGATACCCTATAACCAAGGAACATACACTTAGCAGCCCCCACAGAGGGGCATCCCAATGAGGGGACAGGGCACAGAGCGGCTGGGCTGAGGACTAAATGCATGCCATCTGCTTTCTCCCCAGCTCCCTGGAGATGACTTGTTATGACAGCGATGATGCCAACCCTCGAAGTGTATCCAGCCTCTCCAACCGCTCCTCTCCTCTCTCCTGGCGCTATGGCCAGTCCAGTCCCCGGCTGCAGGCTGGCGATGCACCCTCTGTTGGGGGGAGCTGCCGCTCCGAGGGTCCACCAGCCTGGTACATGCACGGGGAACGGGCACACTACTCCCACACGATGCCTATGCGGAGCCCTAGCAAGCTCAGCCACATCTCCCGCCTGGAGTTGGTGGAGTCCCTGGACTCTGATGAGGTGGATCTCAAGTCCGGCTACATGAGTGACAGTGACCTCATGGGCAAGACGATGACGGAGGATGACGACATCACAACAGGGTAAGCACAGGGGCCCTTGGACAGCTGGTGAGGGAGGCCTGGGAGAGCAGCAGAAAGAATGGTGGAAAGGAATGCCTTAAAAGCAGAGTGGAACTCAGCTTGCGTTTGCTGTGCTGTGACAAAAGCGGTCTGCAGAGGGCGATGGTGCAAACTGTGACTGCATCTGCAATCAGATGTGGCTTATTCTAGAGGGTATGGTGGGCACAGCTGACAACAGAGGAGCTCATTGATCCGTAAAGGTATGCCCTTATTCTCCTCCCTGAGCCTGTCCTCCAAAAAGTCTGGACCAACTCTTTTGGAGGCCCAGCTCTTCTGCAAACGGGGTAGACTGCAGTTGCCTTAAAAAGAGGCTGAGAATGTCACCTCCCTCCTCCCGCTAAGAGAAAGCAACTTTTGAATGAAAGTCCAGACCAGACAGAGTGGAGGTGTGTCTCTACTCCCTCTGCCTGGGTTCCCTGGCCTCCTCACCTCAGCCCGTGGTTTATATCCTTGGGTTTCTGCCTCTGCAAGTCTGCTACCCATAATGCCACATCCTACTCCCTTCCCCAGTCTAGTAAACCTTCTTTCCTGCTCTGGGACAACCCCCCTCCCCGGACCCTCAGTTTATCTTTTCTGCCATAAAAAGCAGGGTAGACTTGGGGAGACAACTTGGACAGACATGGCTGTCTTGGAAGTGAAAAGAGACCAGGAGGAATTTGAACTGATGGGGTTCCGGGCATTCTGACCAACTTTTTCAAGCCCTGAGGCCAGAGAGCTGCATGGTTCTGGAAACTTCTCTGGGGTGTCTCTCAGCAGACCGCCACTTCCATTTTCCCTTCATGGTTGTCTGGGGTCTCCACTCCTAAAATACCCCCACACAGCAGCAGCAGCCCTTTCCCTGTCTCTCGGGCCCCTAAAATCACGCTGCCAGAGTTTGCCGCCCCTAACAAAACCCTGCAGCTCCAAGGGCATAGCCTCTTGGAAAAGGCTGAGCTGAGTTCCAGGCCATCCACCACTCCCAGCCCGCAGCCCACCCATGGGGATAAACTTGGCAGGTCTGACCAGGGTCTGTCCAGCTGATGAGGCTGCTCTTGAGCAAAACAACTGACGCATGAATGGCTTGTTTACTGCCTGGCAGATCCCAGGGGCAGCCCGACCTCATGCTCAGATCCGCCAGCCTGGAGCTGGGATAGGAGAAGTCACGCTGTATTCAGGCCCCAGCTGTTGCTGTGGTCACAGCCCCTCATGGGGAGAAAGGAGAGCCAAGGTGGTAGAAACGCTGCTCCAAACAGGCCATATGCCCTGGGAGGTGCCTGTGTGGAAGTATCAGGTCCCTGTCCCCAGATGTGCCAGCCCATAGGGCAGAGAGAAGCACAAAGCCTATGGGGTTGAGAGCTCAGGGCTGTGGCCACCTCTGTGCTAGGGAATTCCAAGACCGGCTAGATCAGGGAGCTCCCAGATCTAGCAGCATTCTTACAACCCCAAAGTATAGGAAGGCACAGGACCCCTGCACGGAGAGACCCCATCTGAGGAAGTAGTAGGACTTCTAGCATTAACTAGCTGTCTGAGCTTGAGTTACTTAGTTACCCTCTATATTTTAATCTGTCTCCCTGCTGAATGCAATCTATGGCCCGCTATGAAGAGCAAAGGGGTTAGTATATGTAAAAGGCTCAGTATAATTCCTGGCTCAGTGTCATTGCTCACTGTGTTAGCTGTTAGGACTGCTGTTGTCGGAGTCCCAGACTGATGGACAGCATTTAGCGCCCACCTTTTCTCCTCTCTCCTCTGGGTAATGTGTATGCCCTTGATTGAGTTAAGTCCAAACAAAGTCCCAAGAGAGTCATGAATGAGACCTCATCCTCTCTGCTCACCTCACAGCTAGGAAGCCAGGGAAGCCGGGAGTCCTCATGGAGAATACATGATAAATGGCTGACATGACAGTATTCACAAAGTAGATGAGAGTATAACTTGCAATGTTAGTTTGCTATGTCATTTCATATGTGTCTTTTATGATCACTTGTCCATCGGTGGTAACTTTGGCCCTAGTTTTAAGCGTTCTCTGTCTATGAGTACCTGTCCAGGGCCATAACCGGAAGGCCATCCTAAATGTGCTTAGGAGGGAACCGAAGCGTTGAAGATCATAATGCCCAGTGACTTTAGCGCACACTGCGTCTGCTCAGTTAAGTGTGGCCAGACTGCATTTGTGCTGTTATGTTAAAGCAGGATATGCTGGATTCCAGAAAATCCTCAGGTAACCCTGCAGACCTAAGCTGCCCTTCCTCAGCTTCCATCCCCATTGTGGTTCTCAGCTAGATCTCTGTCATTTATAAAATGAGCTGGAGAGATGGCTTGGTGGTTAAGAGCACTGGCTGCTCTTCCAGAGGACCTGGGTTCAGTTCCCAGCACCCACATTGCAGCTCACTCCCACCAGTAACTCCAGACCCAGGGGATCTGATGCCCTATTCTCGCCTCCAGACCAGGAGTGCATGTGATGCACAGAAATGTATGCAGGCAAAACACCCGTACAAGTTGGCTTGTTTGTTTTTAAAGTCACTTTCCTAAGAAAATCGTTTTTTCGTTTATAAGATGGGTTGGGCCCTTCCTGTCCACCCATCAGACTTCTGCTTCCCAGGCATCTCCAGGGCTGGGCCACCTGAGCAGTGCAGCTGGCTGCCGAGCCTCTTTCTGCCTTCCCCTTGGGTGACACTGTCCATGTGAGCCACGATGGAAGACAGTAACTCTCACCCTCGGTCAGTTATCCCATGGGGACTGTCCTCTCGCTGCTTCTTGTCAAGCTGTGTTGAGCTCGGCTCTCCTGGCCCTACCGAGCTGCAGGTGGCTTCCTGGCTTATCACTCAGCAAACTGAAGATGTTTATTCTTCCAACATTTGGGTGCAGTAGGCTGGGAAAGGCTCTGACACCACTGCCAAAGGGGTCACAGGCTCAAAACTAAGCCTGAAATTCGTGAAGTATACAGAAGAGGCACAATTTTAGAAGAACATTTTGTGTTGTTTTGTTGTTCACTTGTTTTGTTTATCAAGATGGGTTGTTGTTTTTGTTTTTTGTTTTGCTTTGTTTTGTTTTCTGTGTAGACATGGCTATCCTGGAACTCACTCTGTAGACCAGGTGGCCTTGAACTCAGAGATCTGCCTGCTTTTGTCTCCCAAGTGGAGGGATTAAAGGCATGCGCCACCACCATCTGGCTAGAACTATTTTTTTTTAATTCTTTTAACTTTTATTGGGCCTTTGTGGGTTCCACATCAGGTGTTCCGATCCCACTTATCTCCCCATCCGTGGCATCTGCCCCTTGCCCTTGCAACCTCCCCTACAAAGCAAAATGAAATTTAAAAGAAAAACCAAAACTAAACAAGATTGAGAGAGAGAGAGAGAGAGAGAGAGAGAGAGAGAGAGAGAGAGAGAGAGAGAGAGAGAGAGAAGAATCTTGTGGAAGCTGTAGTGTGGCCTGTTGAGTCACACGGCTTACCCTTTAGTCCATTCATCTTTTTTGTTTTTTTTGGTTTTTACGAGACAGGGTTTCTCTGTATTGTTTTGGAGGCTGTCGGTCCAGCCCAGCCTCGAACTCACAGAGATCCGCCTGCCTCTGCCTCCCGAGTGCTGGGATTAAAGGCGTGCGCCACCACCGCCCGGCTCTAGTCCATTCATCTTTACTTCCAAGTGTTCCTTGGCTCAAGGCCTCTGGCTTCTGCTACACAACTGATAGATAATGTGCTCTCACTGGGGCTCCTCTTGGACATCCTAGTCTTTTCCTGTGTCATGGAGATCCTGCTGTTTTGGATCTGTAGGTTTGTTCCCTTCACATGCTCCCTCCAACAGATCATACTGGGGTGGGCTACCTCATAGCCCTGGTTCTGGGCCTGGGTAGTGGCCGAATTGATCAGCTTGCTAGCTTCCCCTCATCATCACTACCCAGGCGAGCTCTCCCCCACTGCCTCAGCTAGGTCATCTAATGCAGCCTGCAGCAAGGAGCTGGGCCAGTTCTCCTCTCAGGCTCTTGGATCTGGCTCACCCACACTCACACCAGCTCTACTGTTTTGCCCAGTTGAGGTGCAAAGCCCTCTCTCCCGATTGCTGTAGGGGGCATGGGGGGCAGGGTGTCAGCTGTCCTGCTCTCATGCCCTCCGAGCTGGCTCACCTGTGCACCAACAACAGGGTCAGCTCTGGTGTGCTGCTCTCCTTTGTGCTGCAGCGAGTGAGGGGCAGGGCTAGTACTCTTACTCTCATGACCATGACTGTGGGCCAGCTTTCTTACGTGCCATAGGTAGCGAGGAGTGGAGGGGGAGGGTATCTTTCCCTCATGCATGCCTCTGCACGGCAGATGGGGGGCAGGCAGGATCAGCTCTGCTGTTCTCATACCCTCAGGGCCAGCTTACCTGCATCCCAGTCCCCGACCATAGGGCCAGCTCTAGTGTGCTGCCCAGACAAGACGCAGAGCCCATTCTCTTGTGTGCTGCACTGCACCCAGTGACCGTCAGGGCTGACTCTCCCACTCTCATGACCAACTCTCTCACCTGCCGCAGGTGGTAACGGATGGGGAGGTGGCAGCAGAAGAACCATGTTTAAATGCAGTTGAGTGGCACTAAGTACGGTCACATTGTTGTCCCTGGTCACCACCGTTCACCTCTAGTACATTTCAAGTGACCAAGCTGAAACTATGCTCATCAACAGTGGCTTCCCTCCCTCCCTCCCTCCCTCTTGCCCCTGGCAACTACAAGTTTATCTCTGTGGATTGGACTATTCTAGGTAACTCATGCAAATGGACTTACACTGTATCTGTCTTTTCTGTGGTATATGTTACCTAGCATAATATCATAGAAGCTCATCCATATTGTATCAGAATTTCCCTTTTTATGGCTGAATGGCGTTCACTGGCTGTGTGTGATATGCATTTTCAGATGCCTGGTAGTAGGTTTCTCCACCGATGCAATAAGCCTGATCAAGTTGAATTAATAAGACCAGGTTTAATCTGAGTGAGGCGCTCAAGCCCCCCAGAAGTGAGGCGGGGAAAGGAAGAAGAGACATCACATGGGCGGGTCTATGGACCAGAGTTTAAATACCCTCTTTGCTTGGTCTTGAGCAGCTCCAGGGAAGGCTTTCTGAGGGGTGGGGTTTGGAGAGGGAGGAAGGGGGTCTGAGGCGGAGCTTCCAGTGGGACATTGTGTACTCCATTTGTCTGTCCTTTCGTCTTTCTAGCCATCTGCTAGGTACTGGCAACCATGTTACCACGAACATGCTGTGTATATACCTGCTGAGTGCCTTCAGCTTTGGGGCGTACAGGTAGAGAAGAATGGCTGGCTGTACGGTGACTCTGTGTACTGTCTGAGGAACCACTGCACAAACTCCACTGGGACTGGACCATTCTACACTGCCATAGGCTCTACAGCCACAAAACATCACTGTTCGTTAGTTTCTGGTTTAAGAAAACTAGCCATGCTAACTGCGTTAGTTGGCTTTCTGTTACTATAGCAAAATACCTGAGAGGAAAGTTTTTGTTTGGGTCAGAGTTTGGAGATTTCAGTCTATGATTGGTTGTCCCTGTTGCTTTGAAGCCCTTGACAATGCAGCACATCACGGCGGGAGGGCATGGTGAAGCCAGCTGCCCCATGGATGAGAACGATGTCTCATAGCCTTTAACGGCACACTCCCAATGACCTAACGCATTACACTAGGTTCTGCCTCCTAAAGGGTCTACCGCCCCCCAGACCTCCAACACATGACATCTGCAGAACACTTAAAATCCAATGGATGGTAAATAAGATTTCATTGTGTTTTTTCAAATATATATTTTAGTTTTGTTTGGGTTGGGGGGTTAGTTAGTGATTTTAGTTTTGTTTGGGTTGGGGGGTTAGTTAGTGATTTTTTGTTGTTGTTTAAGTTCAGCACAGGCTGGCCTTGAATTCACAATGTAGTTGAAAATGACTTTGAATTTCTGATTCTCCTCCCTCCACCTCCCAAGTACTAGATTATAGACATGCACTATCACACCTGGCTTGTTTTTTCTTTCTTTGATGAAAATAGTTGTACATATTTTACTATAGGTATACAATATGGTCAGATCAAGTAATTGACATATCCATCAATAGGACATCATTTCTTTGTGTTGGAACATTAAAAATACTCTCTACCAGTTATTTTGAAACATACAATTAATTTCTGCCAACCACAGAAAACTGAAAGTTATTTCTCTTATTTTGGTAATGCTGTAGAATATTAAAAAATTACTCTTGGGGCTGGAGACATGGCTCACTGGTTAAGACTACATGCTGCTCTTGGGGCTGGAGAGATGGCTCAGTGGTTAAGAGCACTAGCTGCTCTTCCAGAGGTCCTGAGTTCAATTCCCAGCTCACAACCAGTTGTAGTGAGATCTGGTGGTCTCTTCTGGCCTGCACGCATACATGCAGACAGAACACTGTATACATAATAAGTAAAATCTTTTTAAAAACCAACCACAAAAATTAAATATATTTTTTAAAAAAGACTGTATGCTGCTCTTGCAGAGGACCGGAGTTTGACTTCTAGAACCCCTGTTAGGTGACTTACGCCTGTAACTCCAGCTTCAGAGGCATTCCATGCCTCTGGCCTCCTAGGGCACCTGCACTCATGTGTATGTACAACACACACACACACACACACACACACACAACTAAGGATAAAACAAACTATCTTTAAAGGTTACTGTACTTCTGTGCTTGTCAGCCTTAATCCCTCCCCCCAACCTCATACACTCCCTGGCTCCGGCAGCCACCACTCTGCTCGCTCCTAGTGAGACCCACTTTTCAGCTTCCACATGTGAGTGGTACATGAACGTGAACTTTCTGTGCATGACTGGCTGCAGTTAGCCCAGAGTTCTCCATATTCATCCACGTGACTGCACGTGGCAGAATTTCATTCTCTTTGTGTTGAATAACATTTCTTCATGGATGTATACCACATTTTCTTTATCATTCATCCATCAGTGGACACACAGGCTGATTCTGGCCCTGGCCATTATTAATTGTTCTATCATAAATGTGTGGACAAAGTTGTATCTTCAGTATACCCAATCATGGGGATGCAGGACCATGGGGCAGGTCTATACTATTTCTAACTGTTTGAGGAACCAACATGCTGTTCTCCATGACACATGCCCTAGTTTTCATTCCCATCACCATCATGTAAGACTTTCTCTCCACATCCTCAACCAGTATTTTCTGTTTTCTTCTTTTTTTTAAAGATTTATTTATTTATTATGAATACAGCATCTTGCCTCATGTATGTCTGCACACCAGAAGAGGGCACCAGATCTCATTATGGATGGTTGTGAGCCACCATGTGGTTGCTGGGAATTGAACTCAGGACCTCTGGAAGAGCAGTCAGTGCTCTTCACCTCTGAGCCATCTCTCCAGCCTGTTTTCTTCTTTTTTAAATAATAACCTTTCTAATAAAGGGGAGGCAATGTCCCATTATGGCTTTGGTTTGTACTTCCCTAATGACCAGTGGTGTTGAGTGTCTTTAAGTGATTATTGACCATTTGGAGATCTTTGTAGAAATGTCTATTTTTTTGCTTCAGGAGTTCTTTATATATTCTGGGTAGTAATCCTTTATCACCTATATGATTTGTAAATATTTTCTACCATTCTGTGGGGTTCCTCGTTATCGATAGTGTCCTTTGATGTACAGACACAAAAATAGCTTACTAAATAGCCCAGACTGGCCTCAAACTCAAGTTCCTCACACCTCAGCTACTCAAGTACTGGAACCGCAGGTTTACTGCACCAACCCTGGTTCAGTGTGAGTGTGTGTGTATCTGTGTGTGTGTGTGTCTGTGTGTGTGTATGTCTGTGTGTGTGTCTATGTGTGTGAGTGTGTGTGTCTGTGTGTGTCTGTGTGTGTCTGTGTGTGTATATGTCTGTGTGTGTGTCTGTGTGAGTGTGTGTATGTCTGTGTGTGTGTCTGTGTGTGAGTGTGTGTGTGAGTGTGTGTGTCTGTGTGTATGTCTGTGTGTGTGTCTGTGTGTGAGTGTGTGTGTGTGTCTGTGTGTGTGTGTGTTGAGGCATCTATGTTTTCTAGTCTGGTTTTGAAGTCCTGGCTTCAAGCAATCCTCCTCCCTCAGTCTCCTTAGTAGCTGGAGCTCCAAGGACACAACATCTGCTAGTTTTTCACTATGAAGAAGTCCAGTTTATCTGATTTTTTTTTATCTTTGTTGCCTGTGCTTTGGGCACCACATCCAAAAAGTCACTGATAAATGCGATGGCATATAGCTTTTCTCCTGTGTTTTCTTCTAAGAGTTTTATAGCTGATTAAAAAAAAAAAAAACTAAGCTTCCTGGCCTACCCAGAGCATCACTACTGCCCCAGGAAAACACACTTTTCTAAAAGTTCTCCCCATAGTTTGAAGATCTTCTCATCTTGTACAAATATGTCTATAGTAGCCTGACAGCCTCGTGCAGCCTTGGCTTGCACAGGCACAGTGGCTTGCACAGGCACAGTGGCAGGGGCCTCATTCCCTTTTACACGATATCAAGTTCTGTGGCAAAGTTCTTACTATGCAGCCAGACTCTGTTTCATAATAATTCCTGCTGGTTAATTCTAATGTTATCATCTAGGAGAACTGAAATAAATGTAACTCCTCATCTGAGTATGTCAGCATGTAACTAATGATTGCTCAGCTGTTCTCTAGACAAAAAGAAAAAAAAGTCCCCACCTAATGTCAGTACTTTCTAAAATGAACCAGTTTTCCAGACCCCTCAAGTCCTGATGACCCTCCCATGGAAGTTCTCAAGTTGTCATCAAGCCATTTAAAAGTTGGCACCTATGCTGATCACCCGTTTAACACCAGAAGCAGTCCTGCAGGGCGATATTCAACCCATAGCACTGCAGACTGTCATAGATGACAGCTTGGGACATTTTTACCCCTTGAAAAGACAAAAGGAATTTGTTTTTCTAAAAATAGTGGGGTCTGGAATTTAATCTAAGTAAGAAGATAAGGCTCCCAGCCATCTGTCCTCCCCATCCATTCCAGACGTCCAGAGACAAGCAGGAAGGAGTTGAGGCCAGAACCAGACTCAGGTGCTGGAGCCGAGACGAGCATTTCAGAGAGTCAGGAACTCAGAGTACCCTCACCCACCCCACCCCCATCCCACCCCAGATGTGGTTCCGACTTGTGTCTCCATGTCTGTCTGTGTCAGGGCAGACTGTGTTGGAACTCTGTGGCAGTCATGGACGGGAAGTGGCAGGCCAGATGAGCTATAGGCCTTCCAAACCCCACAACTCCAGGGGGGTGCTGCCCGCAGTGCGTAGAGGTGTGCAGCGTGGGCTGGACTGCCGTAGCACAGCCGACGCCAAGGGCCACAGAGCAGCAGACAGCATCAGCTGGCTCCATCTTGAGGGAGCTGTGGGTAAACACAGAGGGATTGTGGCAACTGCCACACCCTGTCTCTTCCAGGTGGTGTCCGTGCTCTGTGTGTGGCTGGGTGCTTCTTGCTCCCCCCCCCCAGCCCCTCCTTCTTCTCCCTCGCCTGTCCTCTTGAACTGTGCTTGGGGGCTCAGCAACAGATGGGATTCGTTTCCTCTTTGGCTCTAAAGTATCCTGGCGTTGAAAAATGTCAAATAAAATAAACTGTGGGCCCTTGCCTTCTCCCAGACTGGCTCTTTATCCCAGAGGCACTGAACTCAAGTCTTAAAGAGCCACCTCCAGTCTCAACCCAGCCTCCCACCCCTGTCTCCTAAGAGCCCCATCCACGCTCTCCAGCTTAGCCCACACCTGACTGCCAGGCCCTAAGATGCCCACCCAGCTCTGCCAGGGACAAGAACTCTGCATGGGACTGGGTTTGCACAGTTTTCCCAAGGAGAGCGTGATGAGTGTGGCTGGGCAGGGAGGAGTGTCCTGAATCTTCTTCTGCTGTTGCCTTCTGTTTCCTGGCTAGTCTCTAGGCATCCCACTGGTGGGCAGCTAGACCAGATCTATCACTGGCCCATGAACACATTGGGTGGGGGGACGGACACATGGGGAGGAACCAAGGTTCAGTGCAGGAAGAAAAGTCAGTTTCTCCCCTGAAGGGACTCCGGCTTTAAATGGTAGGTAAGGGCTAGGGATGTAGCTCAGGCGTAGAGCCCTTGCCTAGTAGGCCTCACCCTGGGTTCTATCCCATGTACTCTTCCCATCACTGTGGTCAAATACCAGAGAAGCAATTTAAAGAAGGTTTACCTAGGCTCACAGTCTATCACAGCAAGGTGACAGGAGTGTGAGCTGGTTGATCAAACTACATCCACTGTCAGGAAGCAGAGAACAGACAGGAAGTGGGCCCAACTATAAAATGTCAAGCCCCACCCCCAGTGACATCCTTCCTCCAACAAGGCTCCACCTCTTAAAGGTTCCACAAGCTTCCAAAACAGTGCTGGGGATCAAGTGTTCCAACACAGGAGCCTATGGGGAACATTTTGCGTTGAAACCATACTACCCTAGAACTAAATAAATGAATAAATGGATGGATAAATAGATGGTAGATTGGCTAATTTCTGGATTTACAAGAAACGAAAGGAAGTGCCGTTGAAGTAGATAATGGGCAGCAAACAGTGGCAGTGCTGGTGAACAGACCGGTATACACCACCTAGGCTGATGAATCTCTGTGTGGGAGGGAGCAGTGGCCTAATTTTAGAATCTGGGGTTCAAGCCTAAGCATCTCTAGTTTGATGTGTGGTACTAAGTCATCTAGCCCCTCTGAGTCTTAGTTCATTCATTTATAAAAACAAAACTAAAGCAGGGTGTAATGGTGCACACCTTTAATCCCAGTACTCAGGAGGCAGAGGTAGGTGGATCTTTGTGAGTTCAAGGCCAACCTGATCTACATAATGAGTTCCAGGCTAGCCAAGGCTAGACCCTGCCTCAAAATAAAAGACAACACAAAAAGATTTTTAGCCAGGCTAGTAGTGCACACCTTTAATCCCAGCACTTGGGAGGCAGAGGCAGGCCGGTCTTTGAGTCTGAGGCCAGCCTGGTCTACAGAGTGACTTCCAGGATAGCCAGGGCTACACAGAGAAACCCTGTCTAAAACAAAAACAAGGGGCTAGAGAGGTGGCTCTGCAGTTAGGAGCACTGGCTGGCTATTCTTCCAGAGGGCTCATTATGTTGCCCTGATTGGCCCCACTGTGTAGCCCAGTAAGCCTTTGAACTCTGTATATATACACTGAATGTGTGTTTGTGTGAATGTGCATCCACACCACCTTATTTATTTGTTTGTTCTTTTTTTAAGATTTATTTATTACATATACACCAGATTGAATTGTAGATGGTTGTGAGCCACCATGTGGTTGCTGGGAATTGAACTCATAACCTCTGGAAGAGCAGTCAGTGCTCTTAACCTCTGAGCCATCTCTCCAGCCCCCTGTTTGTTTGTTTTGAAACAAGGTCTTTCCCAAAACTGCAGCTCACTGATTGAGCTAGACTGGGGTCAGTGGGCCCTGGTGCTGGCTTTAAGGATCCTTAGTGCCACACCTGACTTTTTTACGTGGATTCTGGGGATCTAAACCCAGGTCCTCATACCCATTCGACGAGAACTTTACCAAACAAGCCATGTATCCTTAAACTCTTAATCATCCTGCCTCCCATCTCTAAGTCCTGAGGTTACAGGGACATCCCACAAAACCCAAGCTGAAATAGAATTACTTAAACTTGGTAGATGATACATTGGATTTCGGCTTTACTTCTCTTTTGGAGTGGTCTCCTTGCTTTTTAGTGCTGTCTTGACATCCCTTTGGTGTGCCCAGCATGCAGTTAATTAGACAGGCTTTTGAGAGCAGGCTTATTAACACAGGGATACCACAGATGCCAGAGCAGCAGAGTGGCTAAAGGCACACAGCCAGACTGCTGGGTTGCATCCTGCCTCTTCCTCCTCCAGCCAGGTGAGGTTAGAGGCATGCCCTGCCTCCCCTTTTGGTACCACAGCTGGAAACTGTGGACCTCTATCTCATATGATGTGAGAATTAAATGTGTGGCCATGTCTACTTTAGATATCGTATGGACTCGATGCATGCTAGCCATCACTAGCCATCTGGTGACCAGACATCAATACATTGACAGACCTAAGCTGTCACATATACATTCTAAATAACAGTAACTGTATTTACAAGTGTATGTTTGCCTCTATGCTGAAAATGGTGTTTCTAATCTTCTCTGGGAAGAAGAGGAATTTATTTGCTAAGCAATATGGACTTATTCTGACCCTTTTCACTTGTGCGTGCAATGTTCTCCTTGGCCAAATGGTGCCCACATGTGGCTTGGGATCTGAGTCATGAGTACAGCATGTAGCTGTGCACAGAACTAAGTTAATTGTAGGAATGGAGAGATGGCTCAATGGCTGGGTACCTGCCACTCTTCCAGCATTCACATTAGGGTGACTCACAACCATCTATAACTCCAGCTCCAGGGATTCTAACATCTTCTTCTGGCCTCAGAGGACATGTGCACCACATGTACACACAAACACACACACACACACTCACACACACACACAGTTACAAATAAAATAAATTTACAAAACTAAGCCAATTGTGCACAGGTTCACAGTGACCTTTTCCCCTTCATGACCTGGCTCGTTGGACTTGCTGTCCCATGCTCAAACATTGCACAAAGAGTGGCTGGGGCTGGTGTCTTAGCTCCCTGTGTGCTGCTATAACACAATACCACAAAGAGGTCATTTATGAAGAACAGAAATTTATTTCTTACACTTCTGGAAGATGGGAGTCCAAGACTGAGTGGCTAGTCTGCTCAGGACCCTCTTTGGGGGAAAGTGGAAGGTCAGGAGAACATACATGAGAGAGGGGGATTAATTCATGTTTATCGGGAACCTGCCCCCACTGTAACTAACTGTGAATCTATGCTGTCATGGTCTAGTGTTACACCTTTAAAGTCTTACTTTTTTTTGTTTTGTTTTGTTTTTCGAGGCAGGGTTTCTCTGTGGTCTTGGAGGTTGTTCTGGAATTAGCTCTTGTAGACCAGGCTGGTCTCTTAACACTGTTACTGAAGATTTTCCAGCACATGTCCCCATCTTAGATGACACACTGGACCATACAGGTGGGACCTCCAGATGAGCAGATCTGGGGCAGGGATGGCATGGGCACAAGGAAGAAGGTAGGGCATGCACAGGCTATTGTTGTGGGCACCTGAGGATTGGAGATTTCTGGGGTCAAAGAAGCTTGGTTATTTATTTTTCAGCTCCCACTCATTATTGAATGCAGCAGTTCCTAGTGGATTGAATGGCACTTTTAGCCCGTTGTGGCTGGGTCACAGACTTAGGTGCCTGATGAGACTGAGGAGAGGGAAGCAGAGAGACACGAACACCGTAAAAGGAAAGTAAGAAAATAAGAGAAGCAAGGTGTGTGTAGAATCAGATTCCAGGGCTGCTGTGATGGAAGAGGCTAGTCTGAGAGTCCTAGGCTCTCAAAATTCTATTCATTCTCAAAGCACAACAGTGGACCATTCTCTGTCTATAGACTTAGTGTGTATCTTGTACTTCTCTTAAAACCCGGAGTAAGCCAGGTATTCCAGAGGGGCTGCTGGATGCATGCTAGTTACCATGGCAACTGAGGCAGACTAGGGAGTGGCCCCTCCTTTGGGTGCCCTAGTAACCTACAATTGAGCTGCTGGAGTTTTCACTTAGTGGGATGACATGCCATTTGACTGACAGTCAGGGAGGATAGGCGTTAAGGAAAGCTGTTGAGATGGGCATGGCTTTTCTCTACCAGCCCTGCCCACCTGTCTCCCTGCCCATTCGTCTCTCCTCTTTAACTGTCAACCCCTCCTTTTCTCCACAATCCATATGTTTTGTGATAAGTCAGCTGAGCTTGTATGTGCCTGGAAGTTTCATGCAAACTGTCGTCACCAAAAGAGCACAAGCTTGGAAGTGTGATAGGCTGGGTCAGATACTGTCTCCGAGGCTTCAGGAAAGCTGTTTATGCTAAGTATAAATAATAATATGGGACTAGGATTGTTGTTGGAAGGAATATATATGTAATATATATATATTTATAGTATGTGGCATGCAGTAGATGCTCAGTATATGAAAGGTACTCAGTATGCAGTAGGTGCTCAAGGTGCTTCTCTTGTTTGCCTGTTTAGAAATCCAGAGCGATAGAGGCCCATTTTGAAATAGAATTTTCCTGCCTAGGTGATGATGCTTGGTTGTCATACTCATCTTTTCCAAATGCTTCTCATCAGGGAGCTTTTCCTAATTTATCCCATTACAGTATGATTGTTGTCTGACTCTCGGTTGTTCGAGCCTCATGTGCAAAATTTGTACTATAGTGGTTTGTGCTTGTATGATTCCTTGACAACTGTAAAGGAGCAGCTCATAAAACACTAACGTGGAATTATCTCATTTAATCTCAACAATACAAATTAGATATTCTTTATCTTGATTTACAAGCTAAGAAATGGAACTCAGCCTAACTGGATGATGGGATTCCATAACTTCAAGGTGGGAGAGTCCCAGCAAAGCCCAGGCCTGACACCCTTTCCAGTCTATCACTGCCTTGCTATGTGTATCTTGTTTCCCTAAAACCTGAGAGCATGGTGGAGGAGAGATCACATGCCTGCCACGAGGGTAGCAGCTTCCCAAACACAGACACCCTGTCTCTTCCTGTCCACAGCTTGGGTTCTCACATGCTGCTGAATGCCCAGAGAGCCATTGCTAGAGACCCCTACTGGAATGCCCCTAAGCAACCTCTCCATCTTCCTCACTTTGGGGAGCCACAAAGTGGCCACAGCTGGGAGCTCTGGGCCAACAGCAAATGAGCAACCCAAGCCTCTGAATGCACGTCCTTGTTTGACTCTAGCTCAAAGACCAAACTGTCCCAGGATATTCCTGAGGGGCCAGCTCAGGCCTCTGGGCTATCAGATGTCTTTGGTCAGACAGCAAAGGGCCATTCACTGCAGCTGAAGAAAGGCCAGCAGACCAAGAAGGAGGCATACCCACCAAGCTCTCTGCAGGAGGATTCCCCAAAGAGGTCTGAAGATAGAATTCTTCTTCTTTTTTAAAAATTATTTTATTTTATGTGCATTGGTATTTTGCCTATATATACATATACATATATCTGTGTGAGGGCGTCAGATCTTGGAGCTACAGACAGTTATGAACTGCCATGTGGGGTGCCGGGAATTGAACTCAGGTCCTCTGGAAGAGCAGTCAGTGCTCTTAACTGCTGAGCCATCTCTCTAGTCCCGACTGAATTATTCTTGATTCACTGTCCTGGTGACAGTGGAGCAAGCACCAGAAGATGCATGAATGTCTGGATTTGAAAAGCAAAGTAGAAAAGAGAGACCCAAAGCATGTAGCTATGTCAGAAATGGAGGGATCCTCACGGAATATGCAGGACAGGCTCGTGGGGAGAGCAGGTGGAAGATGGTGCCATGTGGGCATGTGCCGCAGACAGAGCCGGAGCTCTGTGCGGACCCAGGAGTTGGGAGGAGAGGTGGACACTGTGGGAGGCCCATCTGAGCTTCTGTGAGAGGTGGCCAGAGACAAAGGCAGGGCATGCGCAAGGTCTCTGGAGGATGCACGGCCACCTAGGCACAAGTTTATACAGAGCAGCCACATAAGCAGAGAGGAGGGGGATTTCCAGAGGAAGCGAGTGACCTTGTACTTGATCCAACAGGGTAAACAAGTGGCATCTCCCAGCCCTCACTTCTTCTTTGTCGTTTGTATTCAAGGGGTCTGAGTTCCCCTCCTTGTGTGGCATCTCCAGCCTGCAGACAGAGACCTAGCTCCCACCCATCCTTGCTGTTCACGATTTCAGCCCCTCTTCTCACTGCTTCCTCAATACCTCTGGGTCCCTCCACTGCCCTATTTGACTTCATTCTCAGACACTGTGAGTCTGATGACAATGGGCAGTTCAGGATGGCGCTGTCTACCCACACATGGCCATAGGGCTGTTAGCAGCAGGTGTTCCCAGGGCCACTGATGTTCCACTGAACTGCATTAGGTGAGGGACAGGGTTCATCTGGCTGTCATTTCCCTTTCCAACCCATAATGAGCTTTGGAAGAAGGGCCTTGGGGATAGCCAGTGGTTCCAGCCCAGGCTGAAATGAACTTTTCCCAGATGTCCAGTTTTCTGGAATTGGCCTGGGCAAAGCACTTCCGTGTGTGCCTCCCACTCAACGACCCCATTGCTATCTGGGAGGCAGTGGCTACGCAGTCTCTTATGCCTCTGCCAGCACCTGTGGTTAGTTTCCTTCTCTTGGGAAGCAGAGTGACATACTATGGAACATTCTACAGCCTGACTGCTATGATTCACTTTTCAGTTTGCTACTTCCTACCCACCTGGGATGTTACCTTGTCTGTTTTTGCTTCGCTCTGAAAAGAAGTTTGGCGCTGATGCCCACATCATGGTATTTGTTTATACGTTTGGTGTATACTTTACAGAATACCTGCTGCATGGCAGACTGCAGATACAGGAGGAAAAAACATGGGCCGTCTTAAACTCATGTAAAATGAAATGGCAAACAGACACATACAAATTAAGACATACCCCTAAACGATGCTGCGCGATAATGGAAAGAGCAGGGTTGAGTATAGAGCAATGGGTGCAGGCCTTCGAGATAGGGTGAACAGGAAAGCCTTCTTTGCTCCAACAAACGGAAGAGAATGTGCAAAGGCCCCAAGGCAAGAGTAGATATACATTCAGGGAATCGGGAGGAGGTCAGTGTGGCTGACACAAAGTAAACAGAGAAGAGAGTGGTCAGAAATGAGGTCAGGAGTCAGCTAGGGCCAGATGTGCCATGATGAGGGCTGTCTCTGGAGAGAGGGAAAGCCTTTGGAGGACTTCAAGGAAGGGGTGATGTAATTTACCGTGAGCTCACAGTGACTCTAGGAGAACCAGGAAGTGTGACAGGAGACCTCTGCAATAATACAGGCAAGAGCAGATGGTCATCATACCTGGTGTAGAGGCGGAAGAATGAGGGCTTTGGAGATTAAGTGAGATGATAAACGTACAGACATATAAAGGCACTCAGACATGCTCACAGACACTGGAATTTCCTCAGTGACATCCTCCCCCACGTCTCCCCACCCCACCCCTAGCTCATCAGGCACTTGCTAGAGCAGCAACCTCTCCCACTGCCCTTCCTTTCCCCTCCCTGGCATCCTGTCTCTTGCTCTCAGGGATGGTAAGAAAGATCCACGACGGTGCTAGCTCGCCACGGAAGATTGTTGAGGTTTCCTTCTCTGCAGTTCCCAGCGCAGGGGTGGTGGGAAAGGCCGGTCTTGGTAAAGGTTATATAAATATTTACTGAGCAATAACACAGCTGGGAGCAGGGACCCTTCCTTCAGCTGGCGCATTTGCCACCCTAGAGAAAGCTCAGCTGGGAGTAGGGACAGGCTTTGGAACTCTCCACTGCGCATCTGCTGACTCTCAATGCCCGCATTCAAACCGTTCCACAGACCGACCTTCCATACCTTTCCATGTGAGCCCTATGCTAGCCCTGCGGAGGGATCTGGCAAGAAGTGATACCACTGTCTGGATGAACCCTAGTCTAGGAACCAAGAAACTTGCGTTTGCATAGGAATACCATGCATGTCATGTATCCTTTATGGCCTCATCTGTAGGAGGGCCTGTGACTGGGCACAGTGACCTTTCAGGTCTTTTCAGCCCTGATCTCTGAGTTAGATCTGGTTCAGGCTCCCTGGTACCACATCCAGGAAGGGCCTAGAGGCTGGATGAGCCACGAGGCAAGAAGGAAAGCTCATGCCAAGAACTATGAAAGACCTCAGACATAGCCAACAGGCCAAGAAATTCACTGGTGATCCCTGAGCTAGGACTGACATCATCCTGCCAGCACCTGTGGGCAGATTTCCTTAGGTCGATCTTTGAGTCCTCCAGGCTGAGAATGATCTAAAGAACATGGAGTGTTAGACACCTGGCCTTAGAACTGTAGGCTGTTTAAGAAAACAATCTGGAAATTGTCTTTCTAGATATTTCTCTCAAGGTCAAACAAAAACAAGTGAATCCATCAAGATTTGGGAGTCTTTGGGAGATATGGGGTAGGTCTTTGAAGCAGGATTAGGGATGTAGCCAGAAAATTCCCTACCAATTCTACCACAGTGTGGGAAGAAGGGCTCACTTGCTGAGTCCTTTTCCCCAAATCCTTTCTCTAGCCAACCAGGAAAGAATTCGTGCAATTCTTTCTCTTGCTTTTTTAAATCACTCCATTCTATGCCCGTCACTGCCAAGATACTACCAGCTGCTGTACCTAGTAGCACACACATTTGTAATCCTGGTAGGAGACTCACAAATTCAAGGCCAGCCTATGCAATATAAATGAGTTCTGGGCCAATATGAGCTATGTGCAGAGTGAGGCTCTGTCTCAAACAAACAAATGACAAAAAAGAAAATAACGCTGCCACTAGATTAGTTCAAGCTTATGGAATAGTCACTGTGCCCAACCACCCACAGATGGGGGTTCTCTGACGCACTAGGACCTGTGGAGGGGGAGGGATTTTTCCATTTGAGAAGTTCTATGGCCTCAGAGTTGGTGAGAAGGAAGAAATCGGGCAGGTCAAGGACAAAGTGTGTCTACCCTGGGACTCAGTCTGCTCAAAGGTCTCACCAGGAAATCAGGTATGTGGTCGGGCCCCAGATAGGTGACACCAGTCCCCAGAAACTCTTAGACAAGAGACCTCAGAACGCAAAGCATGCCAAACTACCTGGCCAGTGTCTTTCGCTTGCCCCATTCTAACCAAGCCTGTCAATCTTAGAAGTTATTGTCAGGGACACAACTGGGACCACTCAGAAACTCTTAGGTGTCTTTGCTGAAAAGGGGATATTGTCCACAAGGAACTCAGGCCTGGGTCCAGACACCTGTCAGGGACCCTCAGGATGGGGGGGCGCAGGGAGCACGATCACCCTCCGGAACCCGCTGAAGGACCGGTGCACATGAGTCTGGGACCTACATTCTGCTTTGGACATTGCTCAGTCTTTCCAAACCTCAGTTTCCCCTTTGTAAAGAGGGCCTCTGCTGCTGCTGGCATTCTGAGCGATGAGGTCATAGCTCCTGAGGGATCTCTGAAGAGCAATGCCAGAGGAGCACAGAGGGTGTCTATCTGGCACACATAGGCCTTTTTCCTCTCACCCTTGTGGGCTGGCACTTCTCTCTGGAAAAGAGCCTGGTACCCAGCTCCCTTTCAGCAGGTGTTTTCCTTCTCTCAGAAAGAAGCACCCAGAGTCATCCCAACACGCCTCTCCCCTGTAGTCAGGGCCACCATGTCGCCCCCACTCTGTCACACCTCTGTGGTGGGCAAGGCCAGGGCCTCTTCGAGCACAGCGTAGGTCCGTTAACAGGGAAGGCCATTTTACTGACTTCACAAAGGCCCCAGATAGCATTCCTCTTCAATGCTGAAGTCCAATTACCAAAGTGCCCTGACCTGTGGGCTGAAAATAGCAGGTGCTAATTTGCATGCTATTTATTTAAGTAGTGAAGCCTCTGGAGCCTTGACTCTTCCCCTGTAAAAGCCCACACTAGCCTGCACAGAAACATAGGCGCTCCACTAGGTGCAGCTTCCCCCAGGGGGAGGAAAGAGGGACGGACAGTGGAGTCTCTGGTTATGCTGAAGTCTGGCGGCTCAGAAATCCGTCTTGGGGCAGAGGTCTATAGTGATGCTCAAGCCTGGAACCCTCTTAGCAAGGATCAGAAAGCTGAGAGCCCTTCCTTATGGCTACGCGGCCAAGACCTGTTTACATTATGGCCTGGCCCCCTCGTCCCTTCTCAGGCAAGAAGAAAATGGAGTCTGAGGAGGCTGTTGGGTAGACAAGCTGCCAGGTATAAGGGTGGATATGATGGCCCTGTGGTGTCTGCGTGGCTGTGAAGGAATGCTCAGGGGAAGCTCAGTTCCTTGTATGTGCAAGGGTGTATCTGCATGTGCGTGCACACAGACACACACACACACACACCATTCCTCCAAGTAAACTCCCACCCCTTACCCTTCCTTAGATCCTCCCTCCAGCTCTGACCAGAAAGCCACAAAGAAAAAAAAAACTTGATGGAAAACCTACAGCTAGATTTGGAGAACAACATCCCCCGCTGATGACATTCTACTGGCTGACACAGCCATTTCATTCGGGATGCATGCTGGCGGGGGGGGGGGACTAAAGAGAATCCCTCCTGGTGCTATAAGCTGTTCCCCAGATGACCCAGGCCAACTCCAGCACAGCAGTGGGGACAGAACCTTCGGGGGGGGGCGGAGACTGCACTCATTCTCTCTATATAGTTTCGGTAAGGATGAGAAGCCCAGGGCAGTACTAGGATGAGGAGCTAGGCTAGGGGATAGGTCCAGAAACACTATTTCTGGACTGAGATGGGGGACTATATTGGAGAGACATTTGCCTTGCTCTTACTTCCTGCAAAGCTGGTGTGCTTGGGAAGTGCATCTTTCCCAAATCTTATTACCCAAACTCCTTGGAATATGTAATAAAGTCTCCTTGTCCTACCATGCACAGGGGTAGTTCAAAGGATATGTGGTAGGATCTCCCCAGGACTCCCCTCTCTAAGTGTGTTTGTAGAATTTAACAATGGTGTACACCTTTAGGCATAACCCCCTTCTCCCAGCCCAGCCTATTCAGGGCCAAAGGTTCCTAGAACTGTTGAGTCATTCCTTGGAGCTGCAGCCCCAGGTCAATGCCCCTAGGCAATCACAGGTCTGGGAAAAGACAGGCTTTAGGGGGAAAGAAGTCAAAGTTCCATCAGACCCTGGTGAAGGCTAAGAGAAGGCAGGCTTTCAGAATGTCAATCTGATCCTTTGTAACATTTGTGAAAGCTAAAGCTAAAGCAGATGCCATGAGGTCTAAGAGGACAGAGGGGCTCAGTCCCATAGTGCTGCTCAGACTCCAGAGGCCACTGTGTTAGGGTTCATCTTAGTACTCTCGGGGCTTTTTACACTTGTAAAGATATATTGATTTTGTGTGTGTGTGTGTGTGTGTGTGTGTGTGTGTGTGTGTGTGTGTGTGTACATGTGCGTGCCACGGCTTATGTGTGGATCTCAGAGGATTCCCAGCAGTGTGTCCTCTCCTTCCACCATGGCTGTCCAGGGAATTAACTCCAGCCTAAGCTTGGCAAGAGGCAAGGCCATACCACTTGAGTCATCTTGCTGGTCTCATCATGGCACTTTTAAAGGAAGAACTGCAGATACAATCCCTCCATTTCTCAGATGCAATCTGCCTAGCTTGTCCAGTTCCCATCTGGCTGGAGACTCAAGCATGGAGCCTCGCCCTTCAAGGCTTGAGGACTGGAAGGAGCAAGGGAAACCGTGCATCTGCTGTGCCGGTGGTTCTCAACCTTCCCAAAGCTGTGACCCTTTGATACACTTCCTCCTGTTGTGGTGACCCCCAACATAAAATTGTTTTTGTTGCTACTTCAAACTGTAATTTTGCTGTTAGGACCTGTAATGTAAATATCTGTGTTTTCCAATGGTCTGAGGAGACCCTTGCAAAAAGGTCGGTAGACCACCCCCGGGGGGTTGTGGACCGCAGGTTGAGAACAGCAGTTCTAGGCAGACTTCCTTTCTTTTTGACTGAGAAAGTAGGGTGTTATAGCCGGGCCTGGAGAGCAAAAGAAACCCAAGGTTTGAGCCCTGCTACCCATCCCACTATTTTTCACGCCTTCCGTTAAAGACAGGCGTCTTGGGATCCTTATCTCCCTAATCTTTCCTCTGAAAATGCCTCCTGGATGACTATACCTTGGGGACCATGAACTGAACGCCACCCCCAACCCAGCCCCTTCCATCGCAGACACACCTCTCCCCTCTGCTGCAGTCCTCTGAATACCAGAAATCTGTTTTCGTTCCACCCCTTAAGGGTCTCCAGAATGGAGAGAGGTCACATTATCTTACCCCGCCCCCAGTATAACGGTCCAGAGCCAACCTCTAGCAATATGGAGCCCCATCTGACCTTCATCTTGTTTCAAAGATGGGTGTATGAATTCAGTATGCCAATTTCGAGTAATTTGTAAAAACCTAGTAAGTGGCGAGGAAGGCTAGAAAGGACACCTCTACGGGGAGGTTCTGCCCAGGCCTCTTCAACCCTACCCACCCATACACCACCTCCGCTCCCTGTCCGGGAGACTTGGAAATGTCCAGCTGCTCACGCCCCCTTCAACCCCTGCAGCGCCAGGCGAGCCGCCCACCAGACCTTTGCTGGCATTCAAGGGGTTAACTCAGGAACAGCCCAGGTGGAGGTCGAGGCCCTCAACCCCCATCACCTCTGCACCTTCCGGATTCTGAGGCCGCCGAGGCCACCGAAACCGTGGAGGCTGCGGTAGCTCTTTGTCTACCTGCTCTGGGCGTTAAAGAGCCCGCTGGCAGCCTGCTTTTCTGGGGCTCGGGACAGAAGTCAGCGACAGAGAAATTGGGTCCTGTCGCTTTAAGTACAGCTGGAGCCGTAAGTACTAGGCCGGCTGTGCAGAGAAAAGGGAGCCGGGAGCCGACAACCCGTTCGGCGTCCGCCCCTCCTCGTGGTCGGCGGCTCTTACGATTTGGGGTGCCCGCCGCGTGCCAGTCGAAGGCTGTCCTGTGGGCACTGGGTGCTCACCCACTGAATGGTCTCCTGAGCCGGGGAAGATGCTTCATCTGCCCCTGCCCAGGTCGGGAAGGGCAGCGAATTTCCCCCGCAGGTAAGCCTGGAGTCCGTTTAGGGCATCACCCCCCCCCCCCCGCGCGCGCAAGGCTCCTGGCTCCTCCGCTTCTGCAGCCTCGGGTGTGGGGTTCGCAAGGAGGAGGGTCTCGGCCAGGCTTCTCTGCCAGGGCGAGGAGTGCCCGCGCTCCAGAGACTCTGGCTCCCCACCATTTGGCTTGCTGCTGTTTGGGGTTGGGGGTCCGGAAGGTGTATGGAAAAGGGAATCTGAGGGAGAGCTTTGAGTCCGGGAGACCTGAACGAATTGAGACAATAGCACAAGTTGATTGAACTCAAAGGTCTGCGGCTGCGAAGGCTGCAGAGCCGGGTCGGGGTCCTCAGGGACCAGGGCGGGTGTCTAGAGAGGGACCTGCAGCTCTGTCCTACTCAGCTAAGGTAACCCCTAACTCTAGGGTCCCCATCCGGGAAGGAGATGGAGGGAGACCTACGGATAAAGGGAAGGGAGGGGGCATTGAATTTTGACCCCTCAGCTGCTGGGATCCCTTGGAGTGGGGCTGTGCTCTGGGGAGGGGTAAGAATCTGTGATTTGAGGACACAACACTGAGGTACAGACCTCTGCTACAAGGCGAGGACATGCGAGGAGACTGCTCTGAAAGGGGGAAGTGTGGCCGCAGCACCACCACCCGAAGTCCCTCGAGCTGGCTTGGAAAGTGCGCCAGACAGAGAGGTGAACCACCCCGACGGCCTGTGCTGGGACTTTCTGGGCTTTCCGAGAACTTCCCGTCTTTGGCTGTCATCCTGAGATCTACACTGGGCTCCCTCACACCTGGGAGGCTTGGGGGAGATGGAGTCGGGAGGTTGACTCCGAGAGCCTTGTACTAGGTGCAGTGGCCACGCCCACCGCGTGATTTGCCCCTTGCTCTCTGGGGGAGCCCAGACTGGCTCCCTAGAGACCTGCTCCTGCTTCATGATGGTCCCATGAAGGGAGCCCCAAGTTTTAACTTTGCTTCACACAGCAGGTAGAGTAAGAACAGAGAACTGGCCAATGCTTGGGAGTGGAGACCCGGTTTCCTCTGTAAAGCTGTGGACGCAGGCCCCCAAACTTTTTGTCCCCAGTACACAGTACAGTACACAGGCAGCAGCCTTGCAGAGCCTGGAAACGGAGCCAGTGGTGAGATGTTCCCACAGCTGATGAGGTGGTTCGTGAATGGACAACAGATCCATTTAGGGACCTCCAGGGATTCTTTGGGTGAGACCTTGGGCCAAGTTGTTCAGTGACTCTTGGAGAAGGTGGAAGGAGGGTGTGGTTCACAATCCCCAAGCTCCAACAGCACTGCTGCCCTAACTGGACTCCGTAGGTTCCACACTGAGATTTGCCCATTGCTTCCCCTCAGGCCCCAGAAGGCCTAAAGACCCTGCAAGTGATTACCAGCATCCCTCACAGCTTCCTCTTACACTTCCACCCTCTCTAGGTACAAGGTCTCTTTTCAGTTGATATTTTTCCTGTCCCCCTCTTTGGCCCCATGCCACCCCAGGAGAGTCACCCTGTCCCTAGGGAACATGGCCATTGTAGCCTGAGCTTAGTGCCCTACCCTGAGGCCACAGCTGTTGAGTACACACCTGGCTCAGTTTCTGGGCAGGTGTGCTGGGTGGAGTCCTGTCTGCCAAAACCCAGAAAAAGGAGGTCTCATTACGTCTCCCCAGGGGTGCAGCTGAGCCTGTGGTTTCCTCTCCATCCAAGATTTGCAGCCTGAATGTGCATGGTAGGCAGGGAGAGAGGGGATGTTGTAAAGTGTGGGTCAGTCTTGGAATTGCTACACTTCAGTTATAAAGCTTAACTAGCCTGGCTGTAGTCCACAGAGGGGGAGCTTAACCCATCCATGCCTTTTCTCCGGGGAGAACTAGAAACTTCCTGGAAACAGTGATGTTTAGCTGAAGCCAGTAGGCGATCAAAGAGATGCTTTCCCTGTGTGCTCCAGCTCCGCTTGAGCTCAGTAGGAGATAGCGCTGGGAGGATGTGAGGGTTCAAGATGAATGGCTTAATTGACCCTCAAATGCTTCATGACCCGCTTTTGATCTGCTCTCAGCCCCGTGCCTCCTTGCCCTAGAGTAGATGCCCAGGATTACTCACTGCCTCTGCCATGGGATGCCATGGAATGATGTGTCCACAAGCAGTAGGGTCTCCTGGAGTGACCTGTTCTATCCTCTTACAAACAGTGAATCCGAAGTTCAAGCATGTATCCCTTCAGCCTCCTCCTCCTTCCTAGAAATGAGAAACGGCCCTTAGGTATGGCCTGGGGACAGCTGAGGTAATACCTGCTCATCTGCTGGCGGCTCACTCAGCCCACAGCCACACAGCAACTCCCTAGGACAGGGTTTTGGCATGGCACAAACTCAGTCTCTGTGAGAGGACAAATGCCTAGGGACAGCAAAGCCAACAAGCTGCTTCTCGTTAAGTGGTTTTATGAGGCTAGACAAGCGCACCACAGGCAAACCTCATTTGCAGGCTTAACCTCTTCCTGCAAGGCCTCTGCCCAGGCTTAGAAGCTGGGAGGAGAGAGGGGTGGACTGAGCAGGGAGCAGCCTGACCAGAACTGAGTGCAGTAGCAGCCTGGTCCCAGCTTTCCTCGCTATGCTATGCATGGGCTGTAAAGCACCGCCTAGGCTAAGGGTTTTATGAACATCCATTTCATCTTCTTGACCACGTAGGGTGATGAGACAGAGATTTCTTTATTATTGTCGTCCCGTCTCACAAATGAAGGAAGAGATGGAGGGTAGGCAGACGTGTCTAAGATCACAGTGGAGGGTCTAGGTCTGTCTGACTAGAGAAGCAACCCTAAATACCATGGTATCAGGAGACTGTTCCTTCTGCACCAATCCAGGCCCCTGGAGATGCTGAGTGAGGTTCTGAAGTTGGAGCTAATTGGAGGCCTCAACAAAGGCTTTTGTTAGCTTGGATTAGCCTGAGACTCTGGCAGGAATGTGCAGGGGATATTTGTACACTTGGAGTCAACTGACCTGATTTGTAAACACCACTCTACTGCTGACTAGCCTCAGTTTATTTTTCTGTGAAATGGGAATAGTTCTTATTTGTTTCACTGGGGCACAGTAAGGGTAATGAGATATTGTGGAGAGCCGAGTGCTTTAAACACAAGCTTATACAAGGGTAAGTCCTCCCCCTCCCCTAAATCTCCCCAACTGTTTGTTTTTGTTGGTGTTGGTGTTGGTTTGGTTTGGTTTCTCAAGACAGGGTTTCACTGTATGGCTTTGGAACTTGTCCTGGAACTCGTTCTATAGACCAGGCTGGCCTGGAACTCACAGAGATCCACCTGCTCTGCCTCCCAAGTGCTGGGATTAAAGGCGAGCGCCATTATGCCTACCAGACCTGTGTTTCTTCGTTTTCATCCTTCCCTTCCGGCTTGCTGGGGTTGTAAGGATGGAGCCTATCAGTGTAATAGTCCAAACAACTCCTTGACTTAGGACCTTTGATTTTCACTGAAGTTCTTAATTGCCGACCTTTGGATTTTTAATGGTCTAAATTCTGTGTTGTTTATAGTATACTTATATTTTAATGGCAACTTATATAAATACAATCTGCTCTTAAAAACTTGATATGTTTTTCAAGCAGAAGTATTCATTTGGCATTTACTGTGTGTAATATCTCTGTGCCAGCTACTGTGCTGGTGCCAGAGAAACAGCTGAATCCCAGAGACCTTAGGTTTAAGTTATCCAGCCATTGGCTTGTCCTGCAGACTCCAGTGAGCATTTTGGATGTCAAGCATGACACTAGGCACTAGACTATAGTACTGTGCAGCAAGGCAGGCATAGGCTCCACATTTCAGAAGCTCATAGACTTACAGTGAAAACAGAAATGAATAAACAGAGGTCAATGAGATAGCCCTGGGTAAAATCACTTCCATGCAAGCGTGACTGAGCTCAACTCCTGGATCCCAAGGTAGACGGAAACAATCAGTTTTTAAAAGTTGTCCTCTGACCTCCATGTGCACATTATATACATGCATTCACCAGGTGTGAACATCCATGTGCTCTCACATACCATGCACACATACCCACACACTGATAATAAATAAAAATTAAAGAGTTAATACACTCACACATTTTGAACTGAGAAACACAAGAGAAATGATGGTGGAAGGATGCAGTGTGATGAGGAAGTGTGGGATACACCCAGGAAGGGGCAGTATGATGAGGAAGTGTGGGGTACATCCAGGAAGGGGAAGTATGATGAGGAAGTGTGGGGTACACCCAGGAAGGGGAAGTATGATGAGGAAGTAAGTGTGGGATACACCCAGGAAGGATGCAGTATGATGAGGAAGTGTGGGGTACACCCAGGAAGGATGCAGTATGATGAGGAAGTGTTGGATGCACCCAGGAAGGATGCAGCATGATGAGGAAGTGTGGGGTACACCCAGGAAGGGGCCGTCTTTGGAGGTGTCATCCTTGAAGTGCCTATCAAAGGCTTCATGGGAGATGTGGCATTTTAACTGTGCCTGGAAAGAAGAATCAGACTTTTCTAAAGGGACATGGATTTATTTTGGAAGAGGGGAGGGTCATGTTCCCTGCCTGGGTCCTCCGTCAGTGTAGCTTCCTCAGCCATCAGCATCTGAGGCAGAGCCCTTCAAGACTAATGACTGATCTGAGTGTGCTGTGACACAAGACATCTGGGAGCCTTACATAACGCCACTGGTTTGTTCTTTTGGGGCCTAGAGACCGGTGTCATCTCTAGTTAAGTTCAGGAAATAATAAGCTGTCCTTAGACTGTCCTTGCCCCTGACACTAAAACACAGCTAAATAATTCTAACTTCAGTGACTTCCTGGAAATGCCCAACTTGTGGATGATGCTCTAAATCTTAGAGGCCTTCTGAAGACTCTATTATCTCCCAGAAAGGAAAAGGAAAATTTAAGACATGCTCTCACTATATAGCCCAGATTGGCCTCAAACTCATAATCTTCCTGAGTCAGCCTCCCCAGTGCTGGGATTACGGTCGTATGCCACCATACCCAGCTGGGGAAGAAATATTGGAAAGGAAAGAACATCAAAATTCTTTGTCACCTCTTCCCTCCTTGCATGCATAAGCACATAAACACACACAACCTGGTCACTGGTCCTTAAAAATGTTGAGCTCAATCAAGAAATGCTTGATGCACCCTGGGGACCGACAGAAGACCTGAGTATAAAAGTCCTTTTAAACTACATTTCCTCCTTAGTGTATTGCCAAGGGTGCCATTTGCATAGTGGTAGTTTGATGTTCGAAATGAAGAGAATTATCTACCCACCTGCAATTGCTGGGGAGCTGGGGATGGAGCCAGGAGCTTTCTGTTATCTTGTTTACTCCGTGTAACTACAGCAGAGGGTGATCGTGATATGACCGCTTGTTTGTTCTACAAGTGCGAGTTCAGGGGGGGAAGGCATTTGTCTCCTGTCACAGCTAGTAAGTAGTGGGGCAGAAATTTAAACCCAACTCTGACTGGTCCCTGAAGCACTCCTCTCTACAGTATGTAGATGGAAGGACTTGCTGCTCTCTACAAACTTGAGAATAAGTAAGAGCCCTTTGGGCATGGTCACTTTCTATAAAAAAGAGCTGCTAATGAGATTCCCTAACCTCCTGAGAAGTTGCTTTCCAACACGTCTATTCATATCTGGTTTTCCATATTCGCTTATGATATGGTGCTAGTTTTGTCCAATCATAGTTCGTAGGGTCCAAGGACTTTTTTTTTTTACTCAGGTGACACAGGTGTGTGAGTTAATAATGATCTTGTGATGATGACTAAAAAACACTGGTGTAGGATACATTATAAGAGATCACATAACATGGCAGCTTTAGATGTCTGTCTGTCCTGTATCGTACCACATTTCTGTTGCTCTGATAAAACACCATGACCAAAGCAACTTACGAAAGAAAGAATGTATTTGTGCTTCTGGTACCAGAGGGATAAGAGTCCATCATGACAGAGAAGCCTGACAGCCAGCAGCAGGCATGGTGGCAGGAACAGGAAACTGAGAGACTCACAAGCATATGCAGAGAAGAAACTGGAAGTGCATCAGGCTTTTAATCTCAAAGCCCCTCACCCAGCGATGTGCTTGCCCAGCAAGGCTGCACCATCTAAACCTCCCCAGACAGCAGCATGTCTCGTTCAAACCACCTCAGGTCTGTTCGTACTGCTGAAATACGGCAGGTACTCAGGGTGGAGGAAGACCCCGCCAGCACGCAGTCATTAACGACCTGCCCTGTGTCAAGAATTGTGGTCCACACCACAAAGGAAATGAAAGTCCTCCTGCTTAATCAGGCCCTCGGTAGGGGTAGGATGAGATTAACCTGTAATGGAGTTAAGTGCTGAGTTCTGACGTCAGGAATAACAGTGGCTGGAAACTGGAGCAAACACGTCAGAAATACGAAGGCGCATTTATGCCCAAGCTAAGGAGCAGCACACTAAGGGAACCATGAGTATTCGAAGGAAGACCGCAGAGAATTCTGTAGAGAGGATTCTGGAAGAAGGAAGGTTTCCAGCATAAAAGGGGGATTGTCCTGGGTCCCAGTACCCCTTAAAGAGAGTTTACAGGGCACTGGGATCAATAGGCATGGTGTGAAGAAATGGTATCATGAAGTCCTTCCCTCTGTTGAATTCTCAGTGTCCTAGGCCCCCATTCTTGAGGCTGTGTGGCAGCGGGCCCAGGGCGCTTGCATATGTTCTGGTGAATACACAGGCTTTCTGTGTAAGAAAGTGATTTTTCAGGCATGGAACATTTCCCCACATTGTTTTAAATTATTTTATAAGACTATACTGGATGGTCAGGTTTTGATCCTGGTGATCTGCCAACTGTATGATTTTTAAAAGTAGAATTTTAACGGCTTTAAAAGCAAAGGGTTGGAATTGTTGCTCAATAATCAGCACTCACCTAAAATGAAAAGTCCTGGGTTCAATCCCAGCATGCAGACAACAGTATTTTACCCATGGGCCCTTAAGGCAAAAACATATCTGGGATTTACTCCTGACTCGGTGGCCTAGATGGTAACAGTGTTCCTGGGTACACATTGTAGACCTTGCTATGTCACCCCTTGCTCCTGTGTGGAAAAAGTTCCATCTTGAAACCCTGTCTCGTTATGTTCCAATATGTATGATAAATTCTAGGTTATCCTCCTTGTAGTTCCAAGTCCTGGGTTGTCAGCCCGTTTGCATGCGTGTTATGACATTAATCCTTGGCTCCTTCCAGGACTTTGAGCTCCCTTCAGCACCTCCAGTCCCCGTGAGTGGATCCTCTACCATCTGGGCTTAGTGCTCTCTCCAGGTGCCTTCTGGGTCACACTGAGCGGACCTCAGAGAAAACAGTGAGCTGCCTTTTCCAGGGAATGTGGCTCTCAAGGAGCAGAGCTCACAAAGGCTGGTTCTCAGCACTCCAGGTGCATATTAAAATGATGCCTTTGAACTAGCACGAGCAGTGCATTACTTCATTAATTCTCATCATCTCATTGAGAACCCTCTTCCTCCACTCTTAGAAATTAAATATGGAGGAGGTACAATAATAGCACCCGTTTTACACATTTTTTTGTGGAAATTGCTTTCTATCTTTATGTGATCCTTGTATTTGCCTTTATCTCCCAGGTGGTTTTCTTTTCTGAGGATTTTCTATTGTAGGAAATCCAGGCAGAACTGTGGTCTGGAGGGAGCATTGGCACGTGGCATGTACCACTGCTTAGAAAAGGGGATGGACTCTGGGCTATTGCCTTCCGTTGGATACCAGAGAACCTAGAATCTTCTATCAAATCCCACCCCTGGCCTCAAAACCCCAGGGCATGAACGAGAACAAGTTTTCTGTCTGAGAAACTTACCATGAGCCCCTGCAGGAGGGAGGACATCATTGCTTATTCATGCACAACCTGCTATGGGAGCTTTCCTGCGCTGAGAAACTAATTCTGGGAATTTGCACAGAGCTAATTGTTGTAAAAGTAGCTTTGATCCCCAGAGTGTCCAGCCTCTGGGGAAACTGTTGCTATGCCAGAGAAGTGATGAGCCTGTAGGAACGCACCACAAGAAGTCCTGGATTTGGTGTCTAGATTTCAGATATCAGTCTACTCTGGCAAGCCTTGGCTTTACTCCGTCTTTGTTTTTATAAATTCAGGCTAGCTAATTCTAACTTAGAACAATTCTGCTAGCAAAATAATACTTCCAAATAAAATAATGCTGGTCGTATGACTTCAGCCCAGAAATTCAAGAATATGAATATTTATTTGTCAGCCTCACATCCCGGCTCCTCCACTTCTGACCTTTTCATTTAGCAGGGGAATTCGGGGGTAAAGCAGGGAGGATATATTGAACGCTGAAGAGGTTGGAATTGGAGCTGTGGATGTCACTCTTGTCTCCCTAAGTGGTTTTCTGCATGCCCAGACAGGTGGCATACCCCTGTAATCCTGGCACATGGATGTTGGGGGCAGAAGTTCAAGCCCTGCCTAAACTATAGAAGACCGTCTCAAAATAAATAAATAAAGTTGTCTTTCTAAATGAAGAGAAGGAGAGAGAGAAGAAATGGCTTGAGCATCAGACACAGCAGAGCCCTCTGCATGCAGCCTCTTGCTCCTCTGTCTCTAGCCGAGCTCCTCAGCAGGAGCTGCTGAGAGGCCGGACTGTAGTGGACCTGCATCTCCGCTCCAACCATCACAACGACTCCTTTCCAAGATTTGGACGCATTTCCAAGTCTGTGTATGCCCGCTTGTATAATTTAATTATTAAATACAAAGAAAGATACTTTGTCAGAACTACATTGGGATTCATAGAAACACTGAAAGAGGCAAATTGCTAAGAAAACTTGACCGGGGTGGGGGTGGCAAGAAAATCAGTTTAGAGATTTTAAAAGATCTGGAAAGCTGTTGCTTTCTCGATGCCTCACATCGTTAAAACTTGTCCCATTTTAAAGCTGACGGTGGAATCAGTGCACTGTGGATATGGGCATGAAAAGCTGAGTTGGAAAAGCAGAAGAAACCCCTGTGGGTTCTAGGATTCTGAGTTGCAGGCACTGAGGTTCGCTGGCGCCTTTCTGTGTAATTTGCTGTACAAGGGCTTGTGGCTGTGCGGATTTTACACATGATGAGTGCCTAAGGCTCTTCCCTGGGAAGGACCCTTCTGCATTCAGTGTAGAAAAGAGGCCGTCTGTACCAGATGGCTTGCAGCGCTTTGGTATTGGAGGAAAATGGTCAAAGTCAGAATGGACCTGGAGGGAGGGGAGAAGGAAGGAGTGGCAGGTGGACTTTGCCAACCGAAGCAGGGTTTTATACACTGAGGATTCTTGCCCAACATACGAGGTAAAAAAGAAAGTTCCTCTTCTAGCTGAGTGGTGGTGGTGCAGGCCTTAAATCTCAGCACTCAGGAGGGAGGCAGAGGCAGTCAGATCTTCGAGGCCAGTCTGGTCTACAAAGCTAGACAGAGAACCCCTGTCTCAGAAACAACAACAAAAGTTCCTCTTCTATAACATGGGATTACAAACTACAAGGTTAGGTCTTTGTCCCAGCATATTTCTCTTCATCTCCCCACAGTGGGACCTGAAGACCTAGCTTTAGTGCACTGCTTTTCAACTGCTTTAAAGTGTTAATTGCGGAATTTTATATTTACACAACCCTGACACTTGGTTGATGTCCAGTGACCACCTCCTAAGGGTGCCCCATTAGGACTTTGTTCTCCCAAATCTCAGAAAGACAAGCAGAGATGTTTGGGGTGTTGAAGAGTGTGGTGGAAATGAACAGAGGCCGCTATCTATCCGATACTAGAACATCATAGATGGAGGAGCAGGATGTTTTTGTTCCTGCCAGCTGCAGGAAGGAATCCTCGCCAGAAACAAAGCCAGTTTGATTTTGATGAACTTTCTCTTCTTTTAATTTCAGTCTTCCTTACTCTGACTTCTTTAAGGATTATGCCAAAAGCTCAGACTGATCCCAAGCCTCAGAAAAGATTTCACTCATAGTTGCCCAAGAAAAGTTTGTTAATACCTAAGTAATTTCCTGGCCATTCATTTCCTATGTTCTCAAACTTGTTATTTCCACCCCAACAAGATTTGCATCTTTAGCTAACAAAAACTGTTCTTGCTCTTGACTGGAGGAGGTGAGGGAAAAGTCATTTTTAATTTGTTGGTGAGATGCGGATCTCACTCATATAACCCAGGTGGCCTTGAATTTGTGATCCTCCTGCCTCAGTCTCCAGAGTTCTGAGGTTACAGGCATGTGCATTATCGCTGGCTTCCAGGAGAAACTTTGAAAGAAAGAATCACACAGTGACCTTTCGGAGAAGCAGGGAAGGAGGTGATGTCTCGATAAGCATGTACCCAGCCAGGGTCTTACACCCAGCCCATACTGGAGTACATTTTTGGCACTGAAGTGTAGGCATAGAATTCCCAGAGATCCAATACTAACTTTACCACTGATTGGGTCCATGAACCAAGTCAAAGCTTCCAGTCCTAATTTTTCCCTGGGTGAAGGCTTCCCTGACAGGTGGTGAAAACTTCATCATGGAGTTGTGACAGTTTGGAAAGAATGCACTTTATATGACTAGAAAATATATTAGGAGACCAGGTGTTGGTGGCTCATGCCTTTAATCCCAACACTCGGGAGACAGAGGCAGGTGGATCTCTGTGAGTTCGAGGCCAGCCTGGTCTACAGAGCAAGATCCAGGACAGCCTCCAAAACAATACAGAGAAACCCTGTCTCGAAGAAAACCAAAAAAAAGAAAATATATTAGGATTTTCCAAAAATACATCATTTGCTATTGTGGAGTATTGGCAGCCAAAACCACTCCAAAATACGATTTGGTTGTCATATTTGTGGGTTACTACAGGGACTTCAACAGTGATTGTCTAAATCTATGTGGGGCATTTGCTTTTTGGAATTGTTTGATGAATCTGGGGTGTGAAGGTAAGAGTTTGAGAAGTTTAAATTTTTTCAATTTCCTATTATTCTCTTCCCCATTCGTTCTTTATTTCTGAGTGTGCAGCATGCTATGCCTGAGGCATAAACATGCCTTTCCCCTCCCCTGAACACCTGGTTTCTTTATGAGTTCTTTACATCACTCTCTTATTGCTTAAGAATTAAGACCCCTTTATGTTTTCATTCCTCTTATTGAAAGCTTTGTCATAGGTGAGGGATGTGCTTACTCTCACATGCATAGAGAACTCACTGGTGGAGAGAAGGTCTTTCACAATGCATTAGCGGGGCTTTTGCTCCAACACTGACCTTTGACCCCTACACACAATGTGGCATTCAGCTGTCCTGTTCTCTCAAGTGAAAACCTTCAGAGCCCTCAACAAAGATATTTCACCGAGAGTAAGCAGTGCATGAACTAAATGACTTAAGATAAGAGGGCGGTTGGTTTTGAAATAAAGATGAAGGCGAGAGGTCTATAAAAATTACAATGCCCTCCAGGGCCGGATCACCGATCTTCCCCTCCCCCCATAGCAGAAATGAAGACTCGCTTCCTTAAGACCTGGAGACAAGTGGACTTTCTCCTCCATGGAATTCTTAATGGATTCCTTTGGACAAACCTGCCCAGCGTTCCTTGGTGGGACTGATAAAGGGACAGGGGGACTCTTCGTGGGGGGAGGGCGCTGTTGGGAATGCTTGATCTAGAGGGCTTCTTGGGGAGCACTTCTTTGAAACCCTTAACAAGCACTCTTACTCGCAATGTCTCAAAGATGTAAGCACTGTGGCTTGTGGCCCAAAGAAACACATGCTCCGGGTCACTTAGGTAAGGCGCTTGGAAGGCAACGGGTTACGGCTTTGTCTCTCTCACTGTTCTCTGGAAATCTAAGAGAAGTTTGGGCTTGTGAACAAGCTTTGGGTACCTAACTGGAAGGTTGCTTGAGGACAGGGAGACAGAGAGACGAGGTAGGGAAAAGGCATAGTTTGGGTTACACACACTTCGAAAAAAATTATTTCTGAGGACTGTTCTGGGTGTTTGTGTCTGCCAGTTTCGAAGAGACATCCAGATTTCCGTGGTGTGAGGACACTGTTCTTTTACTGTGTCTACCTCACAGTGGTAACTTGCAAATTTTTCCCCCATGAAGCTTTATTTTCGGAGACCACTGTAATTTACGTGCTGGGACCTATTATTAACTGCTAGTTTGATGCTGTTATTGGAAATCTTTACATTAGGAAAGAATGTATGGGCTGTGCTTTGGGTGAAGGGAAGCTCAAATTAAAGGTTACCTTGTATAGTGTCTCAGATCTGTCTAAGATGTGAGAATAGATTAGACATCACTCGCTTTCCTCAACTCAAGAAAATTCTGCTTGTCCTTCGTGATTTTCTTCCCAGAGGAGGAGTGCCATGTATCTAAGGAGAGGTACCTACTCCATGCAAGAAAGATGATCATGCAGTACTTTCTAAATAGTCTGTTTCAGAGCCACTGTGGCATAAACACTGGCCCCTGTAAGGGCTTTAGTGCCTGTTTTATAAATGTAAAAAGCAGAAGCAGTTGTGCTATATTAAATTTCAGCCCGTAATTGAGTAACTAGAGAAGCCTCTATTTAATTAAATCCCACTATCCAGTGTATGACAGGAAAATTTAGTGACCTTATGTTTGACTACTGTCTGGGAGTGAAGAGTTGTTAGTGTATGTTTCAGGCGTCCTTATTAGAGGACAGGCTCGGGTGATATGTTACCTCAACAGCGCTTCTGCAGCGAGTCCTTCAAAGTGACAGTGCTCAGCTTAAAACACTGTATTCTGTGGGCAGCAGAAATGTTTCCCCTAGAAATGGCAAGGCTTGGGGTCTTAAGAGGCTCTTGAGATAGGTCAAGTAATTTTATTCACAAACAGTTACAGCAGACCCTGCTCTCCACCGTGCCGTCTTTAACCTGTTCTGAGCTGCCGTATGGGAAGACGTTCCAGAAACACACTGGGAGCTTCATAAGGGTTGGCTTCTATTTAGCAAGTGAACATATGGGATTATTGTTAAACTAAGGAGGGGCTAACGAGATTCTGGACTGGCATTGCCAAATACAGAAGCCAAAGGATTAAAACATCAGGCAGAATTAGATACGTAGTTTGCTGGCAGATGAACACCCAAAGAGCAATGTGAAGGAAAGGTAGAAAAATAAAGAAAACACTTAGCAAATGCTTTTTCTGTCTTCTTTTCTGATGCGTACACTGTAGTCACCTCAAACCGTGTCTGTTTGGGAGAAAATATTTTCACATGGATACTGTGATTCAGCATCTGTAGAAGAAGATATCCTCCCATCACTGGTTGCCAGTGCAGAAAGATTCTTAGGAGAATAGATGGGTGTAGTAGTACATATGTATAATCCTAGGACTTGGGAAACTGAGGCAGGAAGATTCAGAGTTCAAGTTCCTGGCCAGCCTGAGCTACATAAATCGTGAGTACAAGGTCACTCTGAGCTCTACAGCAAGTTCCTATTTCAAAAGTGGGGGAGGGGCGTGCTGGGGATATAGCACAGTGGTAGGACACTTGCCTGGGTTCCGCCCCCAGCACTGCTAACTAAATAAGGGTCACATAGAACGAAGGACCAAAGTTGAGTGCGAAAGCAAAGAAAGAGAAGGAATTGGGATGAGGAGAACAATGCTGCCACTAGGGTGAACAGAAGGAAGAATTTCAAGGGGTGGCAGTGTCAAATGCAACCCGAAGTCAGAAAGGTGCACTTAAAATGTCCTCACTGGATTAGCATATAGATTAGCATATATTAGAATAAAGGTCTTTACTAGCCCTCTTGAACAGAGAGTCCAGTGAAGCAGTGGGAATGGAAGCCAGGTTCAGTGTGTGGAGCCCAGGTGAGGAAAGTAAAGGTAGTTGAAAGGTCAGAGGGCTGCTTACACATGCAGCTGGAGAGATGGCTCAGCAGTTAAGAGCTCTGGCTGTCTCCAGAGGATCTGGGTTCTGTTCCCAGCACCCATATGGCGGGTCACAGCTGCCTGTAACTCTGGTTCCAGGGTATCTGACATCCTCATATAGACATACATGCAGGCAAAACACCAGTGCACATGAAATACATTTTTAAAAAAAATAATGAAAACAAATGCAGCTGCTAATCTCTCCCTGTGGCTCATGTGTAATGAAACGTTAGGATCCAGCAAACATGCTTTGCCTGCTATGACTTCGATAAGCCTGTGGTCTCTGTTAGAAGGCTTCAGCTTGTGTTATTTCTACCATGTGGGACAACTTTATTTTGTCCCGTTATATTAACCAGTTTCCTCACACCTTTTTTTTTTTTGTTTGTGTTTTGAGACAGGGTCTTGCTGCGTAGTTGAGGCTGCCTCTAGTGTTCGTGTGGTCCCTCTGGGTCAGCCCAGGAGCAACATCATTGCAAGCATGCACCTCGGTGTCAACCTTAATTTGATTTCCATATAGTGGCTGTAATGCAAGAACCAGGGTGGTGCTGCTTGTGAGTTTGAGTTTTGAGAATTAATGGACTCCCATGTTAGGTTTTTTTTTTTGTTTTTTGTTTTTGTTTTTGTTTTTTTGGTTTTACGAGACAGGGTTTCTCTGTATTGTTTTGGAGGCTGTCGGTCCAGCCCGGCCTCGAACTCACAGAGATCCGCCTGCCTCCCTAGTGCTGGGATTAAAGGCATGCGCCACCACCGCCCGGCCTCGTGTTAGTTCTTACATGTGGGAAAAGACGACCCATAATGCAAAAGTTTTAAAGAGAACTCATTTTTTTTTCCTACCTGATGTGGAAGATCCTAAATGTGGAAATTTTTTTTTTTAATTTATAGGGAGCCGGCAGGGCAGCTTTAGCATGAGAAACTTGCCTCTACAGACAAATGAAAACACAGTGCAGACTATACGGAAGTATGGAAATCTTCAGTCCTCCTGTGATTTTTTTTTCTTGACTTTACCTAGTCTTCAACATTATAATTATATTTCAGACCCATGAGAAGCATGGCTGCCTGAATCCTTAATATTACCTTATGAATTCTCAAACAAAGCTACGTTACCACCTCTTTCTATATGTCTCTACCAAGTAGTATATAACCTCCTGCTCTGCAGGGTCCAAGAAGTGTCTCATGGCTTCCAATCTGATAGCTAAGTCTTTGCCCTTTCTGCACACACAGGCTGATGCTGTCCTGGGTTGTGGCCAAGCGGGGGATCGGTCTCCTCAATAATCCCTCGAAATCCTCACTTCCTTGCTGCTTCCTTTTAAGTCAGCGTTTTGCCTTCCTTTGACTCCTTATGTAGAAATTCTTTGCATTTTCACCCTGAAGAAAAATTCCTCCTCCAGACCACATCCAGAAGTTTTTAAGACTTCTCCAGGAGTATGAAAATGGAACAAAGCTAAGCAATCCGCTCCACCCCCCCCCCCACCCCACCCCAATACCTTTGTCTGTCTTTGTCATTGACCAGAACAGGTCTCTGTCCTGCCCTGAGGTTTCCTTCTGGGGTTGCAGTAATAGTAGCAGGTGTGGCATAGCGGCGTGTTAAAACATGCTTGCCACACAAACATCAGTGCTGTGCTTCTGGTTCCTAGCAGCATTCGATGTCAGTGTTCTCAGGAGGAAGCAATCCCCATAACCTCTGCTCAGCAACCTGCACCTGTGGCTTTGTTCTTGACTCCTCTCAAGACTGCTGAAGGGAAGATGCTTCTAGAGGCTTCTTTCAAGTTCCACACAGGGTATTGTCTTGATATACATAGTTCACACACATTGCAGTTCAGCTCTTTTTTTGTTCGTTTGTTTGGTTTGTCTTTGTTGTTGCTGTTTTGAGACAGGGTATCACTATATAGCTCTGGCTGTCCTGGAACTCACTATGTAGACCAGGCTATCCTCAAACTCAAATATTTGTCTTCCTTTGCCTCCTGAGTTAAGGGATTAAAGGTGTGTGCCACCACATCCGGCTTTGTAGTTTATCTCTTAAACTAGAGCTTCAGTGAAGTCATCAAACGATGTTCTCCAAAATCAGCTGACCAGGTACATCTGCCACTAACTTGGAAAAATACTTTGGGCTAATTTTCATCCACTTAGGCACAAGAATTTTACATTTCCTCTTGAACTCTTGTTCTGCACTGGGATAGGAGATTCAAAACCTTTCTCTTAGAGTAGGAGGTAGACAGGGGTATATCAATCCTACAGCCCCACTCCATGGATCTCTACTTTTTGGTATAGAATCATTTCCCAAAATCTGGATAAAACTCGTAAGTTTGCATCCCTATAAAGCAAGCACTGTCTTGGAATCAAGAAGACCAATGAGCAATTGCCAGGGGATATTGCTAGACCAAAAGATAGGAAGCTAAGAGGCAGGACTTCCTGTGGTAGGGAAGCAGTGTCTGCAAAATTGAACCCAAAGCCTAAGCTGTGGGGAGTGAAGCCATTGACAGGTCGATTAGTACTAATCACTATTCAAAGCTCTTAAAACACAAGGCTGTGGAAAGCAGGAGCACCCTTTGTGTTTCTTGCTGGCCTGATCTTGGTGGACTGAGATGCTGAAGACCCAGCCAGATCTTGGCAGTCTTGGTTGCATCCATGTGTGGAGTGACCCCTGTTGGTTCACCCTGTACCTCCCTCCTCCCAGAAGGTTGCACTTAGAATTCTGGGACCTGGTAGTTCCTCACTAAGTTTTCCTTGGAGAAAGATGCTGGAATAGAATGGTACAGCAAGAGTGACCTGCCTGCCAGGTGCTTAGTCTGCTAAAGGAGCAGTGACTGCACTCCGCTGACACCTAAGCACAGTTGGTTTTCTTCCCGTTCTCAAGGCATGTGTCATTGAGATTTTATGTGATGTCTGAGAACATGCACGGATTTGTCCTTGGAAACTGTGGAAGCGTTCTGTCAAGTCAACGTGGCATATCCTGAAACCTCTTTTTTGTTAAAGCCCTGCTGTTGCTACTAGGAGCAGGTCGCTGCTTCAAGTAAATTGTGTTTTGGTTTGCAGGCTTTTTAAAGTCTGGGAACTAACCTCATTGTTCTTTCACAGTTCCGATCCCAAATGTCAGTGACGACTGAGGTTCACTGTAGAGGCTCAGTGTAGAAGTGACAGAGAAGATACAAATTAAATTTGACCTGGAGACCACTTTTCTGTGCAAAAAGCCCCTAGAGATGCATAAGTGGTCTTTGCTCTCCAGTGGAATGGCAATGGAAACCTGCCTATTAATGTACTTCAGAAGTGATGCCTAATGTCCCTCAGTGATCCAAGTAAATGCCTAATTTAGTTTTGTTATTCCATGACCACCACTAACTTAAGTTACCTGTGTGGTGATAGGAATATTTAGAGGATATGTGGTGGTTAAGAACCAAACAAATTTTATATTAAGCTTGTATTTTTTTCTTACTAGTCATGTGACCTTAAGCGTGAAAACTTAAAATTCAATCTTCTTACAGGTAAAATACTTATCTCAAGATCTATATGAAAATTAAATGAAGCTGTATATGTCCTGTATGTCTATATGGACATGTGTATAAGCACACAGCAGAGTGCTTGGCGTACTTATATAAATGCCAAGCATATGGTAATAATCCTTTTAATAATGATTTCTGGTGATAATCACAAAAATACAGTATTTGCATATATTAGTATATATCTTGCAATTCCACTGATAGTATAATGTGAAATGCTTGCTCTTCTAACAAAATAAGTGCCAGAGATCATTATAAAAGGCAACATATTAAGGAGAGTTTTCACAGTGAGCACTTCACAACCACTCGGTTTCCAAAATGCATTAATGATTGGAAAAGTAGAAAGTTGATTTGATGCAAGCCGATAGAAAACTAAACAAGTGGGTAGTTAGCTGCAAGGACTCCAAGAGACTTAGAGGAACCATCACCTAGGCTTCAACATGATTGATGCTGGGTAGTGTGATACAAAGACCTTTTAAGGACTCATTAGTGCCCTGGGTACTCTTCTTGGGTCCTGCATTATTTAAGGTGGTTTTTCCCACAAGGCATGATTCTTTTTAGCAAAACTGCAGGCTTGCTTTGTCTTTCTCCAGCAATGCAGAGGTTCTGTTGGTTAGGCCTGACTGGGTGGGTATAAGTAATAACTAATGTTGAGTCAGATCCCAGCCTGCCTGATGATTAAGTGGACAGCAACTTTCCCACAAAGCAATTTCAGACTTTTACGTGGATTGCTCTGCTACAATGGAAATCTTGACAGTTGAGTCCACATAGATGAAAATACAGTTCAATAACTAAGTAAAGTGTGTCCCTTCATCATTTCTCTTGAGATAATGCTATCAGGGTGCCAACTGAGGGATCAGTGAATTTACCCCATAACCAAGTCCTGGCATTCCACTGGTATAGTTCCTTGTGAGAGAACAAAAAGAGAAAATGCTTATTATCCTGTACACCTATCTCTATGGTCACTGCCAACATATGTGATTGATATATGAAGCCTGGAATTCAAATGAGATTGCAGAAGTTTTGGTAATTAAGAACTCTAGCCAAGGTCACTAGGGTCAGAACTTCAAAATCATCCTAGTGGGGTTTACACAGGCTGTATTGGAATGTTTGTATAGCCCGAAAAGTGTCTTCATGTTTTATTTCACTTACCAGTCTTCTTCCAGTCTGGGAAATTTATCTTTGTCTACATTTAGAGAAATGGCAACACATATTTGTGTGTGAGCCCGTATCTGACTTGCATTACAGTGACATTCTTCATCCATGGTTGTTCTCTGAATTTCTCCTGAGACATCTCAAGAGAGTGAATTCCTGAGAGAAGTGGCTGCATTTTGTAGTGGGCTGGTTACTCTCTGTTGTTTTTGACTTGGAGAACAAGTCGTTTAACTTGCAATAAATACTTCAATAACTCTGTGGTTATGGCGAGTCCCAGGGTTTGGATAGCATTCCCTGTAGGTACACTACACAGCATCAGACTTTCACATTTCTTGCCCTTTTCTTGAATAGGCACTCTACCTTTCCAAGTTTCGACCTCTCGTCTGTGTCTCTCTGTCCCACGAGTCGCCCTGTCCATTTGTGTGGTGGTGAGCACACAGACAAGCTTGAGGTGTCAGCATGCAGGATTTTTCTGTGACGGTTTTTGAATTTGGAATTTGTTTCTGATTTGCTGGCTTTTTTTAAAAAATGTTCCTTATTTTGTTTTTCTTTGGTAGATTAAATGTGGACAGCATTAGAGTAATTATTAGCAGAAACATGTGGGTGATTCACAAGCTCTCTATTTGGAATCAAGATACAAAAATGTTTGGTTGAACAAGGAAGCTTGGTGAATAGAAAAAAAGATGATGTCTTCCATGGAAGCGCTGTGATAGAGGGTGGGAAACAGAACTCTTAATAGAAAGGGGACAGAAGGTGATAATGGGAATCCTGGGGTCCTAATGTATGTGAGAAGGCTGGATGTGATAGAAAGATGTCAAGGAAAAAAGAAAAAGGAGTGATGTGTTCAAAGGGAGCGCCTGGCCGTTGACTTGGTTTGTGGTAGGCAGCCTCATTCCTCAGAGAGTAGCTCCCAGGCTCGAGGTGTTTATTGCCAGATCAGCATTTCACACCAGCAGCCTGGCCTGGAGCTCTCGGAGGTGCCAGAACTGCTTAAAGTGGATGCTTAGCGTGGATTCTTGAGCCAGGAGTATGAATGGAGGGCCTGAATCCTGTCCCGCCTACTCCTCCCACTACTCACCCTGAGCTAACCCATGTCAGCTCTGAAGATGAATGACAGCTTTTTAATATCAAGGGCTTTTATTTGTTGCCATATGTGTAAAAGGAACATATGCAGGACATGTGCACTCTACATGACTTCTTCCAACCTGTCTGTGTAGCAGGATTTGTGTTGCTGTCTAAAAAGGGCTTTTTGTCTCTGTCAACCCTACATGATTCATTCTATGAGGTACAAATGTGTTTGAATTCCATCCTGTGCTGAGCTGTTGCCTGCTTCTAGATTGGAGGATTGGTAGAGTGGTGCAGCCAACACTAAGACCCCTTTCCTTCTTTTCTTGCCCTGCGGCCTCCCCCACCCCTGTGGCCCCTGAGTCAAATGGAGCCAGGCATAGTCTTGGCAGTCTTATTGGGATCTGTGGACAGCTTAGATCAGGGAGGCACCAGGAGGGTAGAAGTAGAAGGCTAAGAGGTCCTCCCTTTTCTGCCAGTGTTTGTCTGTTGGGGAATCATTACCTTCTGGTTTACAGAGCTTTTTGTTTGTTTCTTGGTTTGTTTGTTTGGTTTTTAAAGACAGGGTTTTGCCTGGAAGCCCAGGCTGGCCTCACACTCAGTCCGTCTTCCTGACTCTGCCTCAGAAGCCAGGAAGCCCAGGCTGGCCTCACACTCAGTCAGTCTTCCTGACTCTGCCTCAGAAGCCCTGGGGTTACATGTGCACGCCACTGTGTCCCACTGAGGGTCTCTTTTGGGTCTTTCAGGGATGACAACCTTTGGCCTCCTGGGCCAACTCTGCCCTACTGCCCGGTTTTACCTACCTAAGACGAGTTTATTTGTGTATGATTCAAAAGGCGATTTCATGGCATATGACAATATGAGATTCGACGTCAGTGTCCATAAGCAATGTTATATGGGAACACAGCAGCATGCGTTGTCTCTGGATTCTCACTGACTGCCTTCATGCTACCTCTGAATAGTGTGACAGAGACCCTGTGTCCTGCAAAGGCCAAAATAGTTTCTTTCTGGTCCTCACAGGAAACTAGCCCCTTCTCTGAACTTTTCCTACATTTCAAATTGTCAGTTGCTTCTTACTTCTTATTGGTTTGTAAGAGATGTGGAAAAACAAGCATTGTATCATTCCTTTTCACCTTACCAGAGACCTTGGACGGAACCATCCTGAGGAACACCCTCAGAGAGGGGTGAGTGGGGTGGAGCAGGAAGTACCTTATGTTCATCCCTCCCAGATGTCTGCAGTGTGGAACATCTTCTTTAAAAAGAAAGGGGCAAAGAGAGAGGAGTGATGAGCAAATTGGCAAAGAATGGGCTGGCAAAACCAGCAGAGACAGCTGATCTGAACAGGGGCGAACTCTTGGACCCCAGACCGACAGTGGGGAGGCCAGCATGGGACTGATCTGGACCCCCCAAATGTGAGTGTCAGCGAGAAGGCCTGAGCAACCTATGGGGCCCTGAGCTGTGGATCAGTGTCTATCCCTGGTATACAAACAGTCTTCGTGTGCCTATAGCAAAAAGAGGGTTGCTCTCTCAGCCTGGACTCTTAGGGGAGTGCCTGGACCCTACCAAGAGTAAAATGACAGACTCTAGATATCCCCTATGTGGAAGGATTTGGCAATAGGGTGGGAGGGTGGGAGGGTGGGGGGGAAGGGGAGTGCGGGAGGAGGGGAGGGAGAGGGAACTGGGATTGACATGTTAAACAAGCTATTTAAAATTAAAATAAAAAATGATAAAAAAAGAAAAGAAAGGGGCATGTCAGCTCCAAGCTTCTAGAATGAAGATGCTTTCTTGACCAAGAGTCAAAATCATGATCCATGGCAGGGCCTGTTGGCATACACCTTTAATCCCAGCACTCAGGAGGGAGAGACAGGCGGATCTCTGTGAGTTCCAGGCCAGTCAGGGCTACATGGTGAGACCTCGACCCCCCCAAATCCCACATTTTTCCTGATGTTCAGCTTTCTAAGCATTTTGGTTAGTAGGAGTTAAATTCCGTGTTTATACTTGGGGGAACTGAGGCTAAGACAATCACTAACTTAACTTCAGTAATGAAACCCAGAGCAGATAGAAACACATTTTCCATGCTCCACAGCCTGTTCCTTCAATGCCTTGAAGGTGAACTTGACGGCATCCCTGAAATTCCCTTCCCCCTTTTTTAAAAAATGGATTTCCAGTTATGTTGCAGCTTTTTGAAGGCCTTCGATTTCCTGACTTGAAACGGGACAGGAAAATGCCTTGAATTTTTTTTTCACCCCTGCCCCTTTGAAAGAATTAAAAGTAGACCAGGAAAGGCTTGAGGCGGGCAAAAGGGGAAATCTCTGAAACTAGAGAAAACTCGAGCAAATTGTGGCCAGCAGAATCAGCGTTCCTCACCCACAGTTGGTCCTAATTACGGAGACTCCCGTCCAACAGCTCAACTTTCCGCTTTGTATTCTGTGCTCTGGCCCTGCCAGCTGACACGGCAAAGCTTCAGCCTCCATCTCAGAAACAGTCTCTCATGTCTCCCCCTTATATTCTCAGTTCTCTGTCTTTCCCCTGCCACCCTACAATTACCCTCTGCCACATGAAAATCCCAATGAAATATATTGATAACCTCTAATCCAGTTACATCCATTTTGTTCCACAAAGTGCCATCTGTGCCCTTTGCTGGGCTGAATACGTGTATCAAGTCATTTGGGGAGCACTCACAGAACCTGGTTTTGTCGCAGAAAGATGGAATTTCCATGAAGTTATTTGGTGTGGAGTCAAAGCAGCAAGGACAATTCCTTCCACCTCCATTTAAGCCCTTGACTCTCCCAGTCTGTAGCTTCTACCCATTCCTCCCTAACAGGACTGCTTTGGATACTTTGTCTTTGTCTTTGTTTTCTAGCTGTAGAGACAGGATTAACGATCTAATTGTTGGGCCCTGGAGATGCTCAGCAAGTGAGGAGGGCACCAAGCCTGAGGTCTTTGGTTCCATACCTGGGACATACATGGTAGAAGGAGAGAACCCTCACCTGGAAGTTGACCTCTGACCTTCACAAGTGCAACATGGTGCTTTCTCTCTCTCTCCTTCACAAGTGCAACATGGTGCTTTCTCTCTCTCTCTCTCTCTCTCTCTCTCTCACACACACACACACACACACACACACACACACACACGAGAATAAATAGATAAATAAATGTAAACCTTTTGTTTTTAAAAAGCTTTAGAATTAACTAAGCACAGCTAATTGGGAGGTGGCACAGCATTTGGGAGGCTGATGCAGAAGGATTACTTTCAGTCCCAGGTCAGGCCAGCCTGGACTACAGAGTAAGATGTTATCTCAATAGATAAGTAAATGCCTGTGTGGAAAAAGTCCTTGTGTGCTGTGTGTGACACACGGGGTGCGTACAGAGTGTGTTTAATTTCATCACCTAATGGTTGTGGTCGTCTGCTTAGGCTTCCATGATAAGATAATACAGACCAGGAACCTTAAACCACAAAAATTAATTTTCTTGCGGTTCTGGAAGTTCCAGGTCAGGGTGCGTTCCAGGTTGGTGTCTAATGAAGCCGCTCTTCCTTCTCCACTGTCTCTCACACTGTTCAAACTGAGAAAAGGCTTAGGACTTTTCCTCCTCAGTAAAATAGCAGTCCTGTGGGATTAGAGCCCCACCCTATGACCTCATCCCCATCTCGAACTATGGCCTAGTCAGGGCGGAACATAACAGTGTTTGGCTGGGGACAGAGCTCCCGCTCGCTGCTGCACATGCTTAGCGGGTTCAGGTTGCTGGGTTCGATCCCTGGCACCAAAGCCACATGTTATAAATTTAAGGTTTTTCCATGAGGAGAAACCAGTCAGTATCCAGAAGGCATGGTGGTACAAGCCTTTAATCCCAGCACTCTGGAAGCAGAGACAGACAGATCTCTATGAGTCTGAGGCTAGCCAAGGCTACATAGTGATTCTCTGCCTCAAATAAATAAATAATGAATAAATAAAAATAAAATAATTAAAATGCAATGAAGGGGAGATTTTTAAAGAAAAATTTCTGGGGCATAGACTCGTTTAGAGTCTTGAAAGTGTGATCTGATATCAGAACTTAAATTTGGGCGCAGAATTCTGTAGGTGGCTATAAGGGCACCTGGCTCTCCAGACCAGGTGGCTTTATTTTGTCCAAGTGCAGTTCTACCTAGGACTGGACCTCTAGTGATCCTAATACCACCACTTAAAAAGTAAAACAGGCAGACAAAGAACAAGCAGACCTTTCAGGAAAGAGGATGAGCTAGAGCCTGTCTGTAGCAAGGAAGAACTGACTAACTAGTGGGACGAAGCAGACAGATGTTTTCTCACTTTTTTGTTACATCATCAAAAAGAGCAGCAGAAGTGTCCTAGTGTGCCTTACAGTGGCTTTTTATACTCTTGGTGGTGTACTAGTTCTGTGTTTGTTTACACCAACTCCCTCTCTAAATGCCTTGGGGAGCCTTGGCAGTCGCTTTAGAGGTCATGGCTGAGCAACTTAAAGGAAGAAGGCGACAATGGAAACCTATGACTTCAGAACTGAATAGAATGGCCAAGGCAGAGTAGGACTTGGGGGAGGATGGTAAGAAGGGAAGAGGGGGAGCAGTATTTGCCTTGACTTTCCCTTCAGCTGGGTTTGAGCTCAGAAATATTTCCAGATTCTGTGGGATTAACCTTTTGATTTTCCCAGTTGGGTCTAGGTCAAAATTTGTTTCTAAATGTGGCAGCAGGTACCCTCAAGTGTTGGCCTTCCGGACTGTGGTGACTTACTTCCTCTGATTCTGTATTTAATGTCGTGTAACCCATCAGTAATTTAATTCGGACTTAAGGGATCCCTGGTCCATCGTCCATTGTGAATTAAGGCTCAGCACCTTGAGAGCTGAGATAATTAACCGTGCAATTCTGCTATTCAAACTGGACTGAAGGAAGACTGGAGTTTGAATGTGAAGTGTCCCCAGTTGGTGGTGCTAGCTGGGAAGGCTGTGGGACATTTGGGCGGGAGCCTCACTGGAGGAAGGAGATGGCTACAGGTGGTTGGAGAGGCCTGAGAGCCTGGCCCCACCTTATGTTCCTTCTGCTTCCTGAGTGAGGATACGATGTGACCAGCCAGCTTCCTGTGCCTCTCGCCAGGCTGTCTGTTGGCGGACTCCATTCCCCCAGGAACTCTTAAGTAAAATGAACCCTTCTCCCTTGAGCTTTCGCCAGGGCATTTTGTCACAGCAGTGAGAAAGTCTTTAGTTACCAGAACCATTAGTTTTCTCAAAAGATGTTAGTATATCACGACGACCAAGCAAATTCTCCTAATTGTATCATCCTCTAAGTTCATTCATATACCTTGTCCTTCAGAGTTTCTGTGTGGTGATTTTTACCTTTGCTTAAAACTTGACGTAACGCCCAGCTCAAAAAATCTTTGTGTTGGCGTCCTTCTGGTCCACCCAGTCTCCCTCTTACTCTTACTGTGGGTCCCATCCTCTCCTCCCATTGTCTGGCTTTGTTGCTGCAGTCCCTGCCAAACCACAGACATGGAACAGAGCAGACACTCCACTCCTCCTGGCTCTGGGAGTCCACATGGGGTGAGAAGCAAGGGAGATAACTGGCTTCAAGAATTTCTCTAGATTTTCAAAGCTGAGCTTCACAGAGTTGCCCAATTTCATTCTAATTCTTCCACCACAACGCCCTTTCTTCCTTTTTAAACTGAGCCTAAATAACACAGGCTGGTCCCAGATCTTGCTGTCCCCCTGCCTCACCCTCCAGGGTGCTGGGATGACCGGCTTATGTTGCCACTCACAATCCTGTTGCCTGTTTTGTTTTGTTTTCAAGACAGAGTTTCTCTGTGCCCTGACTGTCCTGGAACTCGCTCTGTAGACCAGGCTGACCTCGAACTCAGAGATCTGCCTGCCTCTGCCTCCCGAGTGCTGGGATTACAGTTGTGTGCCACAGCACCCAACTATGTTGTCTTCTTTAACCTCTTGAATACTCTCTGGAGCCTGTGGCTGCTAACTGAGTGTGTACACTGACAGTTCTGTCACATTTGGTGCCATGAGAAGAAGGATAGAGGAAGTTCCACCATGTACTGTAGCCACGACAGCAGTGTAAATGAACTCCAGTCTCAAAACTGACATTGACTGCATTGACCAACAGCTTCCTATTTAGGACAGAGCTTTCCAATGCAAACGAAATGCAAACCCTCAATGTAATTTTAAACTTTCTAATAGAAACAATTTTTAAAAGTAGAGCAGGGCAAATATCTTGTTGAACCCAGTACATCTAAAATATGGTTTTAAAATAGAATTTATATAAAATTAGTAATAAAGATTTTTCCCCATTCTTTTCCTCCTACTCAGTCTTTGAAATCCTGCTGCCTTCTCAACTTGAACTTGCCACATTCCAGGTACGCTGTGACTGCAGTGTCAGCACAGATCTAGATCACTGCTCTGCTTTAAAAAGTCTATCTCAAGCAATTCAACAAGCTGTGCAGCCAACTCCCATCACCGTGGACAGGACCCAGTCACCATGATAGATTGTATAGTCTTAAACCTGGAGCCAAAACAAACCAAGCAGGAGGGAGACTGAGCAAGAGTGAACCAGGGAGGCTGTTTGCTGTGGTGACCCTTATCCTCATGACTCAGTCACCCTTGGGGAAGCACTGACTCTCACCTCCCAGAGAATGACAGAAGACAAATGGATAGTGAGATATCTTTGGGATCTTAGATTGGTTGAATTAAGAGTCCCAAATACATTTTTCTGGCTCAAATGCGTCAACTTAGGCTTAGCCTGAGACAAATAGTTATTTCTGTCATTTGTTTGAGATTGCATAACTTTGCCTCTTCCTAACAAGAGTTTACAACATGTTGCTAGACTTGTAAGGCAAGTAAGATCTAACATGAGGACTAGACATGAAAAGCATTTACTGTTGACTTATTTTTACATACAAGACTATCAGTTTTATATGATTTTATCTGTTTCAACCATCTATTCATGGCAAGTGTCTTTATCATTCTTCTAATTTTTTAATGATTTACTTTTATTTATGCTTACTTTTATTTTATGTGTGTGGGTGTTATGCCTGCATGTATGCAGTGCACAGAGGCCAGAAGAAGGCATCAGAGCTCCTAGAACTGATTTTATGTGTGGTTGTGATCTGCCATGTGGATGCTGGGAATCGAACCTGGGTCCTCAGAAGACCAGCCAGTGCTCTTAACCACTGATCCATCTCCCCAGCCCCATTCTTCTCATTTTTTGAGACAGGGTCTCACTTTGCAGCCCAGGCTGGACTAGAACTCCCCACAGTCCTTCTGTCTTTGCTTCCTAAGTGCTAGGATTGTGGGCTAGTTACTTGTCTTACTGCTGTGACAACACCTGGCACAAACAGCATAGGAAAGGATGGGTTGTTTTGGCTCACAGGTGGGGGTGGAGTCCCTCGAGATGAGGAAGTTAAGGCAGCAGAACGTTGAGGTAACTGGGCACATTGTGTCTACAGTTAGGAAGCAGCAAGTTTGAAGGATATTCATGCTCTAATTATTCTTATGCAATCTACTTTGATTGACCTAATCTAGGTAATTCCTCGAAGGCATGCCCACAGGCTACTTTAATCCCAATAACCCTTCTTCATCCCAGAGGCTTATAATTCTAGAGTTTGTCAAGTTGTCAGTATCAACCACCACGGATTACAGGACAATTGAACCTAGCCTGTAAAAAATTGTTTACATTTATGTATTTATTTATTTATGAGTGCATATATATAGATGTCAGAGGACAACTTGTGAGATAAGTCACTCTTTCCTTCCACCATGAGAGGTCCAGCAATCAAACCTGGGTCATCAGTCTTGGCAGAGAGTGCCTTTACCTGCCAAGCCATCTTGCCAGCTCATAATCCAAAATACTTTTAAGGAAAAAACTACTTTCTCTTCTTCTGTGTGGTTTTGACATTTTAAGACAGTGTCCTTTGAACTTCTGAGTACAAAGATCACAGGCAGCTGGGCTAGCCTCCTGGAGAGGACAACCAATCGTGTTTTTAATGTGTGTATGTGTGTGTACCTGTTCACATGTGAGTGTGTACACGTGTGTGGGGATGTGGAGCTGGAGGACAATTCAGAGTCTGTCTACCTCCTTTGAGACAAAAGTCTCTCGGTGGCCTGGAGCTCACCAATTAGGCTAGACTTGCTGGTCTGCAAATTCCAGAGATCCTCCTCTCTCTGCTTCCCCAGTACCAGGATTGCAAGAATGTTACCATGCCTGCATTCTACATAGGTTATGGGGACTGAACTCAGGTTCTTGTGCTTGCAAGGTAAACACTTTACCAACTGAGCCCACCCCTCCTTTACTCAGCCCATCAGCAAGCAGCCTATCCTGGAACTAACTCTTGTAGACCAGGCTGGCCTCAAACTCAGAGATCCACCTGCCTCTGCCTCCCGAGTGCTAGGATTAAAGGCCCAGCAGCAAGAGTATTCTTGAAGTAGCAAAAAAGAAATCTGTACCTTAACTCTAATCTGATGCAGTTATAAGAAAGTTAAAGAAAATTTCCAGACCAGGCAAAGTACTGAGTCTATTGTGATCCGTAGACATGCTCACAGAGTTCAGCCTCTTTTCTAGCCAGTAAGGTTAGCCTCCTTGGGAAGACAAGTCAAATTTTAGTGTAACTATTTAATTTTACCCCCGATTACTTAGAACTTATAAACCCCTTCTATTTCCAAAGTGTTAAGACTAATTTGAATTTTAGGGGTAGATATCATGAGATAATCCCTTCACTATACAATCTCTGACAGCCGTATACAAAACATGCACTACACAACCATCCAATGACAGCCATGTACAGAACATGCACTACACAACCATCAAATGACAGCCATGTACAGAACATGCATTATGAAAGTGCTGCTTCTTTGTGGGTGCATGGACACTCTAGCCCTTGTGGAGTCTAGAGCCAGGTCCGTGACATTTGCCATCTGCTGGTCTGACTAGAGGATGCTCTTAGTCCCCAGCTCTAATTCTCTTTGTCATTGTTGCCTATTTAACTATAGCCCAGGTGACCATCCATCCACCCAGCAAGTGTGACACAGTATGGAGGTTTGTGATCTTTCACCCTTCTGCCCCATCTGACATGTGGACATTTGATAGAATACAGCGCCATCTTGTTGGTAACATGGTGGAGACTCAAACGCCTTCTGACTTCGGCTTTGCCTTCTTATGATTCATCAAGTGGTTTACTTCCCTGAAGTTGGGCACACTGAGGTTAAACAGCTTCCAGCTATCTTAAACCTGATTACCGTTTAGATGACAATGGTAGCTTCTCTCTGTCCTAGATAGGAAAGCAGGAAGTTCTAAGTAGCTACAGGACATATCTTGGTAGACTTCCAAGTCCATAAACTCTTCCTGAGGTTAATTCCAAAGAAGAACACAAAGGGGTGGTGGAGTTATGTTTAAACCAATTTACTGTACTATAGAAGAAAGTAAGGTTCAGTATGCACAGCTCTTATCCACTAAGCAATAGTTTGAGAAGCTTGGTTAGGGTTCCCCAGGCATATACTAGACAGAAGAACCAATTCAGGGTTCATTTGTGACTTCTGAGAACCTCACTGTGACACAGAAGCAATATTTTTTTTCCTATGCAGTCACCATCTAGTCCACTCTTCAGTTAGTGAGGCCACACCCTTAGCCCTCTGGCTGCCTAAAGGCCTCCTGGCCATTCTAGTTTCATAGTTTAGTTGGGACCAAAGTGTGGGGAGCAGACAGTATGAGAAAAGTCTGGGAGGGGTGACCAATCCTAGCCAAGAGCTATGTGAATGCTGGTGTTTTTCCCAGAGGGGAGGAGAGATCCCTGCCCCATGGATCACCACGTGTCTACACAGACACAAACAGAGCAGTGTTCCGTTGAGCTGGCCTCCTCACAGGCCTTCCTTTCATCCTACAGCAGAGATGGGGTACACCAGAGTGTTCCTTAGACTGTGGTATCAGTGCTAGGAAGTGGGCAAAAAAACAAGAAGGGTAATAAGTTTCCATTATTGCAGCCGAGATGAAGGGTTTTATTTATTCTAAGGGCACTCAGGGAGGGCATCCCTTAGCAAAGGGATGATAGACTGTCCCGATACATGGCATTCTTACCTAACAGGAAGACGCTGGATAAGCAGCAAACATTGTAACACAGAATCACTTTGTAACTTATTTATTTTCTGTGACTGTGAATATGAGACAGGGAGGTAAGGGGGAGTGGGAGCATGTTACATCGCATGGGTAGAGGAGAGGTCAAAGGAAAACTTTGGAGGAGTTAGTTCTCACCTTCCACCTTGTTGAGGCAGGATCTGTCATTGTTTCTTCTACGAGAACTACCCCAGGCTACCTGGCCCGAATACTTCCTGTGATTCTCCTGTCTGTACCTCCATCTGGCCATAGGCATACTGGGATTCCAGATGGATGCCACCACATCCACATTATACGTGTGTTTGGGAAACTGAACTGGGGTCTCCAGGCTTATATAGCCAGTGCTTTTACACACTGAGCCATTTTTTTGGCCAAGTATTCTAATTGAACTAATTTCCAGAAAGAAGAGAGCTGTTCCTAGGAGAGAGAAATGTGTGGCTGTTTTATCCTAGCGCTTTAATAGGGAACAGAAATCCATCAAGAATGAAGATAAAAGAATAGCTGAATACTATACAAAATAAGTTACCTATAGGCTAACTATAGGTGCCCACTCCTAACTGTTTCTTGGGAGGCTTTCCCTAAGTACTCTGTAGCAGTGAAATGAAGCCTGAAGGCAGGGCAGAAAGCTGAGAAATATCCAGCACACATACAGCACACACAGGGCCTCCACAGACTACACAGTAGAGCACAGTAGAATGAGTCTGAGAGCAGGACAGGAGGGTAGAGAGACCCTCCAAAGCACCAGGCCCCTTCACTGAGTGTAAGGGGCCCACCAGGAGCAGAACACCATCATGGGGCAGAAAGCTGGTGACTGGTGACTCCTGGCTGGGCTGTATAGCACAGAGAGAGCACTCACGTCTCTCTGGGCTCAGAAGCAAAGTCCCTCTGAAAGGACATGTTGCTTCTATGCTGGAGAACTGAGTAAATCTACAACAAAGCCCAGACCCAGCTGTTCTATGGAGTAGATGGACTTTGTACTAAACTACTCAATGGTGGTCCTTTTTCAACTACTCATATCACCATTCAAAACAAAACAAAACCACAAGACTCAAAAGGAAGCAGAAAGATACGGCTAAGGAGGAAAATCGTCAGTAGAAGCAGACCTGCAGATGATCAAGATATCAGAATTAGCCAATGAGAAGTATAACGTATTCTTTATAAATATGTTCCTAGTAAAGGTTAATTATGCTCTTGAAAAGATAATGAATTTTTTTTCCTGGGCGGTGGTGGCGCATGCCTTTAATCCCAGTACTCAGAGCACAGGCAGTCAGATCTCTGTGAGTTCGAGGCCAGCTTGGTATACAGATTGAGTTCCAGGACAGTCTCCAAAGCCACAGAGAAACACTGTCTCGAAAAAACAAACAAACAAAAGATAATGAATTTTTAACAGTTAACTGGAGATACAAATGTGAGAGTAAAAGGTAAACAGCCTAGGGTTTGTGTTTTGTTTTGTTTTGTTTGTTTTTTAATGAGAAGAGTAAAGCAAGAAACATTGAAGACAAAAACTTAAGTATTTGACAAAGCAATGTGTAGGGAGGGAAGGATGGTTTTAGCGGAAGGGAGGTGAGGCATGTTCATTTGGGAAGAAGGATTGGGAGGTAGGGTAACAGCAAATAGGAAAATAAGTATCCTATAGAGAAAACTCTTTAGATTACCTCTCATAACTTGTTCCAGCATTCTAGAAATTTCCACTTACTGGCCAGCTTCTTGTTTTTCATTGTCCTGTTTGCATCTGACCCAGAGTGGAGCCTTGAGTGTGCCCAGGGATTCTGCATGCCAAACAGCAGATGCAGTAACTCTCCATTATCCGAACTCTATGCTCCTCTGTATTCTTTGGGGGCCACATGTTCGTGGCCTTTCCTCCTCCCTACTCTCTGGAATGGCTGCGTTTACTGTTTGTCATTAGCTGATAAACTGTGCAAACTCTTCTAAAGATTTTCTGTACTTCTACCTTAAGCTGTCTTACTTAAGGAAGGACAGTGTCCATCCGGCCACTTTTCTCCTACAGCTCTTAGTTGAAAAAAAAATCTTCTAGGTGGTCCTTTCTGTCCCTGTTTGATTGGATTACGAAACTTAAATCTGTCATCTCTTTAGTGACTCAAAAGCAGTCCACCAGGGTATATTATAGCTCCACTCTCAAAAGCCAAGCTGTTAAATGCCATCTGGGACATGTTGCTGCTGCCCATTGGATATATTTCACAACCATCACAAGAGCAAAATGACAATAAAGATTTGTTTCTTAAATCATGAAATCATTAATACAAAGAATAAGAGAAGAGGCACATGCCTGTCATAATGCCAGCACTCAGGAAGATAAAGGGGAACATCACAAGTCAGAGGCCAGTGTGGGCTACACATCAAGACGCTTTCTAAGGCTGGCAAGATAGCTCAGCAGGTAAAAGAGCCTGCTGCCAAGCCTGACAACCTGAGTTCAATCCCTGGAACCCACAAGATAGAAGGAGAAAAGCAACTCCACAAGATGTCCTTTGACTTCTACACATGAGCTGTGGCATGCGACACATGCCTCCTCCAACACACACAAACAAATAGATATGGGGAAAGACCCTATGTGAAAAAGAGAAGAGCTAGCAGCAAAGACCCTGTGCGGGCTGGAAATGCGAATGGCGCGTGGGAACTGACCTGTGTGAGCCTTGAAGCTGAATCCTAGGCCAGCAGTAAGGACGGGCAGTGGTGCTGTTTATACTCTAGAACTCTCAAAAGTCTGGCAAGTGGCATCATTAGCCACCTTTGGGATTGGCAGTAAGACTAGAACAGGACTATTAAAACTGCAAAAACCACACAGACTCTCCTGTCCTCTCCTCCAGCAGCCTTTCCCCTTCATCGGCAGACATCTTCTCTGGATAGAGGAAAACAGGGGTCTCTGGAGTGTGAACTGCTCGATTCCTAACACAATTCAGCACAGAGTTTGAACCAAAACCAATAGAGAATGAGTGAAATTTTGCATGTTGAACGTTGAAACCTCCATGCTGCTTCTCCAACTCAGTGTTCAGAACACCGGACTTTGACCCTCAAGCTAGAGTTTAGAAGATTTGTCTCAGCTGGGCATTGGTGGCTTGTGTCTGTGAACCCAACGCTCCTAAGGCAAGATGGAAGGCAGAGGCAGGAGGCTCTCCCTCCAGGGACCAGTCAGCCTGCAGGATGCGGGGCAGCAGAAGCAATACCGTAGGAGAGACCCCACCTCTACATGTGACTTTCCTCGGAGCCTATTGGAAGAGGTGATTCATGAGACAATGCAGTAAAAAACAAGAGAGAGGCCCCAGCTTAGTTAAGTAACAAGTCTGTAGGTATGAAGGCGTGGTCTTGCTGCATCAGTTAACTGGCAGAGGACAGAGGTGGCCAGATGATATAAGTAAACACACAAAGCAGTTAAAAGAAGTTACCATGAAAGTGGGAATTTTTTTCCTTTTTTCACTTCTTTTTGTGTAGTATTTGATTCTGCATATTACTTTTCTTTTTTTTTTTTTAAGAAATACGTTCCCTTAAGTGGAACACCCCCAGTAGAGAAGTTTAAGCCTTAGGCAGTGACAGTAGAATTCACTTTTGCATGCCCTGCAAATTTTCTGGGAAAATTTTTAACACCTAGCTAGCTTTCCCTGGTGATTTTAGGTTTTTATGTTTCGATGCAGGAAAGAGCTCATCAGGAATGGCTTTGGGGAAGCAGGGCCTGAACTGTCTCCTAGAAAATAGATGTTTAGGCCTGGAGAGATGGCTCAGAGGTTAAGAGCACTGGCTGCTCTTCCAGAGGACCTGGGTTCAATTCCCAGCACCCACATGGCAGCTCACAACTGTCTGTAACTCCAGTGGGTCTCAAGAGATCTGACACCTTCTTCCGGATCGTGGGAGCACCATGTATGCATGTACTGTACATGCAGACAAAACATCAATACACATAAATTAAACGAGAAAATAAATTAATTTTTAAAGAAGAAAAAGAAACTCCTTGCTCCCGTTTGATGTTGGCCTTGTCATAATGGCCAGTAAATGAAGGTTCATTCTGGATTCCCTGGACTGCTGCGTCTCCCATTTTTTTTCAGAGCCCTTTCCACAGAGAGCTGTCCCTGCTGCAGACCTTTGATTACCAATAATTAATCTCAGATGAAAGATTCAGTACTCCAGGCTTCCTCTGTCTCTGACCTAAGAGAACATGCTGTGAATGGTTTGTTTGTTTGCCTGCCAGAGATCTTATCTGGGCCCATAAGAGTTGATAGGATCATTAAATCAGCATTGATCTCTCCTCAGTCTCCTTTTTCAGCAAAAAGGGGTGTGTGGCATCTCAACCCTGGATAAAAGGGAGACTTAATATACGGCACAGGGGTCATTCAGTAACGGCTATATTTAATAGTAGTAAAGTCTAAATAAGTCAGCAATGTGTCCTCATCCCCATGTTTTCTCTGCAGTTTCTCAGTGTATTTGGCTAACTCACTACAGAGCAACCAAGCCAAATGGCCAAACCACCCACTTTCTTATTCCCAGCACATGAATTAGAAGGAAGCCAGCTGAAATCCAGGCCAGCTTGTAAATGACTTGTGTGTCTGATTTTTGTTCCATGATCTGAAACTCAAAATAAATCAAAAAAGAAACATTTTCCAAATAACGGCAAATTCACGCACAGTCTCCAGCCTCTTCAGTACACATGCAAAGCTGATAAACAAACTATTCTGAACAGATATGACTTAGAGTTTAATTCCTAAGGCACAAACAGATACTCACGTATAGCAAGCTTATGGAAGGAACCTTTGTGTTCAAGAATCACAAACCAAAGTCAAGACTAAAGATCATTTTAGGAAGAACTTGGAACAGAAAACCTTTGAAGAAGGGTCCTAAGAGGCAGATTTTGAACTTAGAAAACAGTGATCATTGCCAAGCCTGGTAGCACAGGTTTATAATCCCAGCTACTCAAGACGCTGAGGCAGAAGGATGGACATCTGGGTTATTTAGTGAGTTCAAAGCTAACATGTCTCCAAATTACAACAACAACAAAAAAAGACAGAGATGAAGGAAGAAAATTACTTAGTTTGGGATATAGTTCAGTGGTAGTGCTTAGTATGTGTGAGTTCCTGAGTTCTATCCCTGGTAACACACATACACACTAGTGAATGTGTCTAACAGAAACCTGTGCCTAACATACAAAGACAGATCAGGAAGGTGGTGGGCATGCAGAAGTTGCTGTTGGTTTAGATATTTAGATAAACTTACTATAAAAATATAAAGTTCTTGCCAGGCAGTGGTGGTACACACCTTTTATCCCAGCACTCGGGAGGCAGAGGCAGGCAGATCTCTGTGAGTTCAAGGCCAGCCTGGTCTACAGAGCAAGCTCCAAGGCAGGCTCCAAAGCTACACAGGGAAACCCTGTCTGGAAAAACCTAAATAAATAAAGTTCCTGACTGCAACTTGTTAAACTTAAAAATTGAAGGGATAAACAGAGGGCCAGGCAGTGGTGGTGAATACCTTTAATTACACTCAAGAGGCAGAGGAAGGTGGATCTCTGAGTTTGAGGCCAGCCAGGATTGCACAGGGAAACCCTGTCTTGAAAAACTAAAACAAAACAAATAAAAAAATAAAAAAAAAGAAGAAGAAGAAGAAGAAGAAAGCTTCAACAGAGGAAGGGTGCAAGCACTGAGCTATGAAGAGATCAAGGCATAGTAAGTTAGTTCATTTTGTCGATAGGCCTGGGTCTTCAAATACACATTTAAGTACAGATGTTGGGCACATCCCTCCTCAGTGCCTTACATCTGAAATGTATGTATGTATGTATATATGTATGTATGTACCATGAACTGAGTGGTTGTTTAGCAGGAACAGCACCTATCCATCTACCAGAAGAGCAAATGTGCTATTCAGAAGTAGAGCATGACTCCAGAGGAGCAGTGAGAAGGGCCAGGACTGAAAGTTCTAGAAAAGAGAAGTCGGGGTTGAAGAGATAACTCCGTAGTAGAAAGCTTACCTGGGTTCAGTCATTGGCACAGCGAAAAGAACAGAAAGGTCTTGGCTGGCCTGTTACCAGGTATAGAATGTTTTAGAAAGTGCAGGGATGCCTGGAGAATACATCTAAAAATTAACAAATTTCAGGAGTGTAAGGCTGGAAGCTGTTTACATAGGAGTTGGTTTGCATAATTATATAGACCTAACATTGCCCTGTCTTTTTTTTATGTTACTTATTGCTGCTGCTGTGTGTAAATGTGTGTGTGGGGGGGTGTTCGTGCCGCACTGCACATGTGGAGGTCAGGAGACAACTTTATGGAGTCTGTTCTCTCCTTCCGCCTTTACGATTGAACTCAGGTTGGCAGGCCTGCATAGCGCCATGGCAGCAGACCCTCCTTGTCTCTGTAACGAGGCTTTCCTGCTAAGGAAATATATCACCGACTACATTTAAGTCACACATTTTGCATTATTGGCAAACGCAGGACTAACCCCAAGCTTTCTTCTTTTGGGATACAACCGTTCGTCATCTACATGAATGCTGTTTCTAGCACTGCTTCAGTTTTAACTGCTCACCCCTCTCCCTCCTGTCCTGCAGCTGGGATGAGAGCAGCTCCATCAGCAGTGGGCTCAGCGATGCCTCAGACAACCTCAGCTCGGAAGAGTTCAATGCCAGCTCCTCGCTCAACTCCCTCCCGACTACTCCCACTGCTTCCCGCAGGGGCTCTACAATAGTGGTATGTGGTTTTTGGAAACACAGCCCACCGGGTCAAGGCGAACCACAAAACGAACTGTGTAGATGTTGTGAATGGCGTCATTGTGACTGTATTCTGTGCTCAAGTCTATCTAGAGTGATACATGTAAGAATTTCCCCAGCTGGGCAGTGGTGGCGCACGCCTTTAATCCCAGCACTCTGGAGTAGAGGCAGGCAGATCTCTGTGAGTTTGAGGCCAGCCTGGTCTATAAAGTGAGTCCTAGGACAGCCAGAGCTGTTACTCAGAGAAAGGAGAGGGTGGGGAGGAGAAATGAGGGTGGGGGGAGTTTTTCCAATTGGAGGAGAAAAGGTACCCTAGAGACAGATAAAGTGTGTCCTCTCTGGAACCTAGGGGTGGCGGGCTAGTTGACTAAACACTATGGAATAATCCAGGCCCTTCAGCACACCGTTCCCCCTGCCTTTCTCTGCCCTTTTCTTTCCTCATTAGCTACGCACAGACTCAGAGAAGCGCTCTCTGGCAGAAAGTGGGCTGAACTGGTTTAGTGAATCAGAGGAGAAGGCCCCCAAAAAACTGGAGTACGACAGTGGCAGCCTGAAGATGGAACCTGGGACTTCAAAGTGGCGGAGAGAGCGGCCAGAAAGTTGTGATGACTCATCCAAGGGTGGAGAACTGAAAAAGCCCATCAGCCTGGGACACCCAGGGTCCCTGAAGAAGGGCAAGACCCCACCAGTGGCTGTCACCTCTCCCATCACTCATACAGCCCAGAGCGCCCTCAAAGTTGCAGGTGAGTTGAGATAAAGGGAGGGACAACAGTTTGATGGTTTTCCTTGACAGTCACAAACCTATAGAACGATAGCATACGTTTGCTTGAACATACGATTATCCTGTCTGATCCTTAGGACAGTTCTGTGAGCTAGGAAAGATGGGTGTTACCGTCTGCCTTACAAGTCTGGAAAGTGACTCAGTGAGGACAGGGGGCGGAGCTGTAGTCTTGTAGCTGGCAAGATGAACAGGAGGGAGAGCATATTCAGAGGCAGGTTCCTCCCTTCAGGTGGTTCCCACTGATTCTGTCTTTCCCTCCCCAAGGCATACTTCTTAGCACTGAAATAATATGTTAAATGGTTATGGAAAAGACATACAGCCAGACATGGTGGTGCACACCTTTCATCCAGCACTTGGGAGGCAGAGACAGGCAGATCTCTGAATTTGAGGCCATCCTGATCTACAGAGTGAATTCCAGGACAGCCAAGGTTATACAGAGAAACCCTTTCTCAAAGAGAGAGAGAGAGAGAGGGAGGGAGGCAGGGAGGATGGGAGGGAAGGAGGGAGAAAGGAAAGGAAAGAACAAAACATTCAGAAGTGCATTGTTCCTAAGGTTTACCCTCTGGTCACTTTGAACTTTAATCAACATTTCCCTTTAGTGTCCAGACATTTTCTTATCTAATTCATTGCATCCCCTCCTTCTTGCCCTTCCTTGACGAGTTATTAAATGCACTTCCTTCTTGATCATTTTCGTGGTTGCCTCTTCCATTTTAACCAAAATAAACCACCCCACAGAAAACAATAAAAACAAACTAAATGAAAGCCTGCTTCCTTCCTTAGTCCCTCTAGCAAGAAACTGTTCCGCTTATCCAAGACCCATTTACCCATATTTAGGCCTCTAAATTTTTTTAACATATAGACAATGGTTCTTTTTCCCCTTAGAGAGAAAGAAAGGTGTTTTTAAGATATTATAATAGGCCAGATGGTGGTGGCACTGCCTTTAATCCCAGGACTTCTATGAGTTTGAGGCCAGCCTGGTATACAGAGTGAATTTCAGGACAGCCAGGGCTACACAGAGAAACCTTGTCTTGAAAAACAAACAAACAAAGATGTCGTGATAGTAACTCTTCCTCTGTTTCCGGCCTCTTTTCAGGCAAGCCTGAAGGCAAAGCTACAGACAAGGGCAAGCTCACAGTGAAGAACACTGGGTTACAGCGCTCCTCTTCTGATGCTGGCCGGGACCGCCTGAGTGATGCTAAGAAGCCCCCATCAGGCATTGCTCGCCCCTCTACTTCAGGATCCTTTGGCTATAAGAAGCCTCCCCCTGCTACTGGCACAGCTACTGTCATGCAGACAGGTGGCTCAGCCACCCTCAGCAAGATCCAGAAATCCTCAGGCATCCCTGTCAAGCCAGTAAATGGGCGAAAGACGAGTTTAGATGTGTCCAACAGCGCAGAGCCGGGATTTCTGGCTCCTGGAGCGCGGTCCAACATCCAGTATCGCAGCCTGCCCAGGCCAGCCAAGTCCAGTTCAATGAGTGTGACTGGTGGGCGAGGTGGACCTCGCCCGGTTAGCAGCAGCATTGACCCCAGTCTCCTCAGCACCAAGCAGGGAGGCCTTACACCCTCCAGACTGAAGGAACCTTCCAAGGTTGCCAGTGGCCGGACCACGCCAGCTCCTGTCAATCAGACAGATCGGGAAAAGGAAAAGGCCAAAGCCAAGGCTGTGGCCTTGGACCCGGACAACATCTCCTTGAAGAGCATTGGCTCTCCAGAAAGCACTCCTAAGAACCAAGCAAGTCACCCTGCAGCCACCAAGTTAGCAGAGCTGCCACCAACCCCTCTCAGGTACCCACACTGGGCCATGTCTTCCTTTTCTGTTTCTCCAGCCTTATGCTAGATGTGACATGGCCTATTCATTGCTGTCTCTAGACTTTCATGTGGGCCCTTCCTCTCTCCTCTGTGTTTGATAACTCATTTTGTTTCTGCCGTTTCGTGTCAACACTGTCTTTGGTACCTGTGTGAATGGCTTTGCTATGCTTATTTGCACACTTCCCATGTGCATGTGTTGGCTCCCTTATGACTGAAGGTGCCGTAAGTCAAGTGTGGATTCTCCTTCCAATTGGTTTGTCAACAACATCAGAGTAAGCCTTTAGCTAAGTAGGCAGCCAGAAGAAAAGGAAACTATAAAAGGATTACCTGTTGCCCCGTAACTTGTTATTCTGAATATTTTATTTTATCTTTACTCCTCTTAGGGCCACAGCTAAAAGCTTTGTCAAGCCACCCTCACTAGCCAATCTAGACAAGGTCAACTCCAACAGTTTGGATCTGCCATCTTCCAGCGACACCCATGCTTCAAAGGTCCCAGATGTGCATGCTACAAGCTCATCAACTGGGGGCCCTCTCCCTTCTTGCTTCACCCCCAGTCCAGCACCCATCCTCAATATTAACTCAGCCAGCTTCTCCCAGGGCCTGGAGCTAATGAGTGGCTTCAGTGTCCCAAAGGAGACCCGCATGTACCCCAAACTCTCAGGCCTGCACAGGAGCATGGAGTCCCTCCAGATGCCGATGAGCCTGCCCAGTGCCTTCCCCAGCAGCTCTCCCGTCCCCACCCCACCTGCTGCCCCCGCTGCCCCATCAGAGGAAGAGACCGAAGAGCTGCCCTGGAGTGGAAGCCCCAGAGCTGGGCAATTGGACAGGTATGTGGTGGAGACCGAGCCAAGCCTGCCTCAGACTCGCTTGGCCGTTAGCAGGTCCATCCATTACCGTCCTGTGACTTTTGATACATGTTTTTCCACATTTTGAATAATGTAATTCCTTTGTAACTCCCTGAGATAGGTAGGGTTTTTTGTTTTGTTCCCATCTTGTACACAAGGAAAGAAAGCTTTATAAAAAGTTAAATTACGTCTCAGGAATCTCGTATTAGTTTTATTCATCATCTACCTTTGGCTTCCAAGTGCAAAATCAGTTCTATTGTATAACATCCTGGTTCTCACTGTCCATAGTACGACCTTTTAAATGACTAACTACACCACTTCAACTCCTAACAAAAGGAAAACATCTAACATTTCAAATATTTCCCAAGTTCTGAGTCAAGAATTTGATTGTGACCATTGTATTATTTGTTTATAGGAATAGATTTTCATAGTTTGCTGTCTTGTCTCCAGAGGATATACCCCTCAAAGCTATGGTCCCAAACTCTAGTTTCCAAGATAGGCTCATCTCTCTCTCTCTCTCTCTCCCTCCCTCCCTCCCTCCCTCCCTCCCTCCACAGCAGTCAGCGGGATCGGAACACTCTACCCAAGAAAGGACTCAGGTAACCCTTAAATATGTTTGTTTGTTTTTCTACCATATACTCAAGACTCCTGGCCTGTTAAAAATTTCAGCTGGGTGATCCTTTAGTCCCAGCACTTGGGAAGCAGAGGCAAGTGGATCTCTATGAGTTCACTTCCAAAAATAAATAAAATCCAACCCAAACTAACCCAGACCCCATGCACGAATTTAGTGGCCCTTTTAGTCTGTCATTTGTACTTGGTCCTACAAAAATGCCACCCACATTCCTCTGCAAACTCACTATCAAGTGAATTAGCTTTTATATTCAGTGATTTTCTTTGCTGTCAAGGGAGAAATGAATTTGCATACAGGAACCATATCCTACGCTGATATCAGAACCCTACAGGAACCGTGTCCTTACTCCATCCTATGCTATCCTTCCTCCGTTCAATTCATCACCTCACAGTGGACTTCTGAGGCCACTCACATAGGCAAGGAACAGGGAGTGTGAATCCTCCACTGTTGGGATAGCACTGAGTTACCCAGCTAGATGGGGATGGGGGGAAGCCTGTCACCTGAAAGCCTGCACACGGAGCTATAGAGCCCTGAGTGGAGAGGAAGTCCTAAGGCTTCATCTGTCCTTTGTCCCCATCAGGAGCTCTCAAGGGAAGGGACTTTGCTGAGTTACCATCCCTTGCCTAGCTCAGGCATCCCACACACAGCTAAGCCTCTCGTGTCACTTGGTAGCAACTCAGACTGAGGTCCCCTGCTACTTCTTCAGGTACCAGCTTCAGTCCCAGGAGGAGACCAAGGAGAGGCGGCACTCCCACACCATCGGTGGACTTCCCGAATCCGACGACCAGGCAGAGCTGCCATCTCCCCCTGCACTCTCCATGTCCTTGAGTGCAAAGGGCCAGCTTACCAACATAGGTCAGTGTCTGTGGTCACTCGCTGTGGCGGGAGATGAAGCAGGGCTCGCTCTGCAGAGTGAGGCGAAACGACTAGGCATGTTTGGCTCAAGTTGCAGGGGGTTGCTTCATGGCGCCTCAGGTTACCAACCCAAACTAAAGATGAAGTGTTCCAAGGGCCTAAACTGAAAAGTTGCCCCTGGGCACAAGCTTCAGGCTCCTGGTGGAGTCAGAGTCTGAATGACAACATGGGAAATCTATATTCCAAGGCCTGAGCTTCCAGATGGGTGCTCCATGCACGGTACGGCCAGGGGCAACTTCCTACAGGGTGATACCAACCTGTGGGGCTGATGAGCGGCAGGCGGAGAAGGGTTGTTGATTGCAGCAGAGAATGAGGTCTGTCTCCAAAAGGAAAAGCCCAGATTCACCAACTGTTCTGGGTGAGCCAGGGCCATCCTAGCCCTAAAGGCAGACTGACTAAGACTCGTCCTAGGCAGGCCACATCCGCTTTAAAGCCTGCTGAGAAGGGAAAGCTGGGGGAGAGGGAAGTGACTCTGACTCAGACACAGGATGGGGAAACAGGCTTCAGGAGGAGGGCCTGACTCCAGCTCAGACACACACCAGCCCTGGTTCTGGGAAGCTCTGTGCCAGGACCAGTTTGATAGGAATCTCTTTGGGACAAGGCTGGAACAGACCTGCCATGTGCTAGCTGCCTCTCTCTGAATCGTCTCTCCTTTTAGCTGAGTGAAAGAAATCAGTTCTTTTGTGATGACTTGTGACAAGCCTGAGCAGTGATGGTGGGGAATTTGAGGAAAGATAGGAATGGAGGTTACTTGTTCCTGAGGAAGGGTCATCTGGCTTCCGTGGGCTTATCAAATGCAGGCTGGGACCAGCCTGTTTTCTGTCTCCATTGAGAGCCAAAGGAGGAGAGAGGCCATTTGTGCTGTAGAACAAGAGACTGGGCCGATCAGTAATTATCTTGGAGGTTCAAAAGGGGTAAGACAAAGGTGTGGATTCTTCTTCCCAGGTCTTTATAGGCAGGGGAAACATCTACATGCTGTATGGAGGCTAAAGGTCAGAAGCCCCACAAGGATATGAGCCATGAAAGGCAGAGATTCAGCAAAGGAGGAGTGGGGGTGGTGGCCTCTGTGGTCGGCCTACCCCACAGCTGTGGGTTCCACAGCCTCACTGACACTTTCATCCCTCTGTCTCTCTGACCTTCATTCCAGGGGATGCTGGGCAGAGAGGCCATAGTCTAGTTTGAGATCTCAACCAAAGTGACCTAGAGTGACACTGCTTTACAGGGGGCCGGGGGCTTAATCCCTTTCATAACCCTGAGCCCATTGGATCCCACAGCCTGGTCCCCTTCTCTGTGGCTGGTTCTGTTTCGTCATTTGGATCTGAGTCTTGATCTGATTCTCGTCCCCACTAAGACAGCTTCCAGTTGTGTTTTTGGGAACCACAGCATCCCATTTTCATCTGCACATCCTAGGGATGTGAAGGTTTCGGGAAAGCCGCCAGGCCCCCAGCCTCACCTTCAAAAGCAACGACTCCAAGGCAGGCAGCGTTAAGAGAAGACCCTTATTACAGACCGTGGAGTCCTTCTCCATTAGGGCCTAGCCTTCCCAGGAGGGGCGACTCCTAACCTCCAGCTGCTCGCACACCCCCACAGCCCCACCTACTGCCCCTTCCTCTCCTCCCTTCTTCCCATTTGCCTCTCATTGACCCCTGCTCTGTCCCCCACAAGGGACCAGAGAGCTGATGGCCCTGCCTCTTCTCCTGCCTCCCCCTCCCCCTTCCCCCCTTCCCTCTGTCCTTCCAGTGAGTCCCACTGCGGCCACCACGCCAAGAATCACCCGCTCCAACAGCATCCCCACCCACGAGGCGGCCTTCGAGCTGTACAGCGGCTCCCAAATGGGGAGCACCCTGTCCCTGGCCGAGAGATCCAAGGGAATGATTCGGTCAGGATCCTTCCGCGACCCCACGGATGATGGTGAGACTTCATGCTAATGCGGTTCACACTCATCCCGGCTTTGCTGGGCTCCCTCACCCACCACCACCTCCACTGCCACCGCTGCCGCCACCACACACACATATTTAATTCACAGGACATCAACTTGGGCCATTTCAGTTCTGTCTTCCCATAACTTTGAAGGGTCTGGGGGCCCAGAAACCTTGGGTGGCACCACCTAGCACTGGGGTTTGGGGATGGAGCATCTACCATTGGGGCCCAGGGAAGGGAAATCGAACTTTGGAAGGGTTAAATGCGACTTCTAGGTGCTCTGAGAACAAGAGCTTCTATGCATGCGAAGTCTTTCTTTCCCTTCGGTGTCTCTCAGAAGAGATACGGGGACAAAATGGCAGCTCTTAAATTCATACAAACAACTAGGCATCTCAGTCCTCTTCCTGGAATGCTGCAAAGACTAGCTCCCAGGCTGGCCATCTGATGACCGATGGTAATCTGGGTGTTAATGGAAGACCAGGCCGTGGGGTTCATGAGACCTCCATTATTGTCAGGATGCATCCCTAGTAGATGTGTTAGCTCTGTTAGTTCTTGCAGCGGGTTCTGTTGAATGATCACAGAGTGTCCCCCACTTCCTTTTTTTTCACCCGACTGGTCCCCAGGCTCAGAGGCTAGCACTGCAAGGGTGAGGGGAGGAGGCACAGTTAGAATCGGAGTGCTGGTTCTGAGCGGCTCTGACAAGGAACAACCCCTTTCTGCAACCTAAAGTGCTTTCGTGGCTGAGCAGAGCAGGTGCTGACCACACGTGAAGATCTCCTTTCCCTCTCTCTGGACCCCTATGCTCCTCAGTCAGGCTGAGCAAGGGACCACCAGGAGGCCCAGGCTGTCAGAGGATACAGATGAAAGGGGAGGCTGTCTCTGTTCAGGACCATATCCTCGGATACCGAGTGCCTGCTGTGGGATGTTGGGATATAAACGGGATGCCCTGTGTTGTTCTTTCTGTTTGTTCCAGATGCCCTCCAAGAGTCCAAACTCCTGCCTTTGGGCTCCTCCCAGGAGCTCCTGGGCCCTGGAACCCGCTGCTAACCCTCTGTGCTCTCCTTCTCTTTCAGTTCATGGTTCGGTGCTGTCTCTGGCCTCCAGTGCCTCCTCCACCTACTCCTCAGTAAGACCACTAATGTCCCTGCCCCTCCCCTGCCTACCATTCCACATTCCCTCAGACCTCCTTTGGTTGGGTATGGATGGGGATGGGGAACTGCTGTCTCTGCATCCCACCCTGTGGGCCTGGGAGTGGGTCTAGGGGGAGGCACCCAGCACTTGAAGCTCTCAGATGAGTGTCTTGGGTCCTCTGTCCTTTCTGGCCTTGTCACCAACTCCCAAGCAACTCTGGTGTTCTTTTTCCCCTTCTCCTTTGAAAAGTGAGAATCTCCTTATGACAGCACCGGCCATGGGAAATGTTTCTAGCCCCGAGATGAGTAGGTTCCCAAGACTGGAGACGCAGTGCCATGCAGAACTGACCAAGTGTCTATGTGGGAACCGCACAGGGCATTGGGTTGTAGATACCCTTTGACTCTTAGCTTTGTTCTGACCCCAATTCTTTCCTCCCTCAAGTTGCTCACAATCAAGGTTTGTTCCAGGCCAACCAGTCTCACTCTCTAGCCTTTTTGGCAATAACAAGACTGGCTAAAGAGAAGCACCAGAGAGAAGCCTATAATTTAAACCGGAGTGCAGCTCCAGGCAGTCCTGTGAGGAGCCAGGGCCAGGAGACAGGGGACTCATCTCTCTGCATCTCTCCATCATGCTCCTTTCCGTCTCCGCCCTGACACTTGGGCCTGGCCTCTGCACCTCCATGGTAACACCTGCTTTTCTCTCTTTCTCTCCTTCTGTGCCCACTTCTTCAGGCTGAGGAGAGGATGCAATCTGAGGTAGGGTACAGAGCCCTTGTCTCTGCTTGTTAACATCGCCTCGCACTTCATTCTCCTTCTGGACCCTCCACTGCCCCGCCATCAGTAGTTTGCCTTTCTCTTCCTTTCCCAGCAAATTCGGAAGCTCCGTAGGGAACTGGAGTCATCCCAGGAAAAAGTGGCCACGCTGACATCTCAGCTCTCTGCCAATGTGAGTACCTGAAGCCGTGTAACCCTCGCTCTAGTTAAACACAGGCAATGATGAATGCCCTGGGTTTAGACCTGTGGGGAGCAGGTTCTGTTCACGGCTCTACGACAGGAGATTTGGGGACTCCCCTTCACTTTTTCTGAGCCTTCATTTAGAGCCATTTCCCCCCACCTCAACTACTTGGTATGGATGAGCTGGTATCTGGTAATCTTTGACCTTCCTAAAGAAAGCAGAGACCAGTGGTTCTTCAGAGAGGCAGGAACAACCTTGCCCTAGGACATGGACAAAAATAGCAATGCATCTTAATTACTGAGCCCTTGGATCCCTTTCCACTGCCCCAGGGTGTGTTTATCTCTTCATCAATGCCACATAACTGAACAGGCACAGACCTGGTTATTAGAATTCTGTCTGCTGACCATGAGACCAATCCAAAGCTGATCTCCCATTCTAGCTGCTGCCTGTGTGGTTCACAGCTGGCCCTGCCTTGGGCAGCTGGCAGAATCAATCTTACTTTAGTTTTGGACTGGGCATTCGTCGCTTCTGCATTTAACCCGCCCTTCATAGATCCATTTCAAATGACTGCCTTCCTCTGGACCTGACCTTAGTTTTTCTGTTCTGAGAGATGGGGAGAAACGGAGCTACCTCATCTACCTCCCCTGAGGGAAGTTCCTCTCCAGTGACCAGTTTGCAAGTGGAGAGCATGAGAGCCATTTTCTCTCAAAATTATAAACAACAGCTGAGCTGGGTGTCCAGGAGCTTTCCAAGTGTTTGCATGAAAATAACCACATCTGCAGTTTCCGCAGTAGTTTGTGTGTTTCTCTCTTCTCTTCCTTTCTGGGGACTCAGCTGCCAGCTGAGGCCTATAGCCCTTAGAATCAGCTAGAATGTCCACCAAGGTTTTTCATGTTTCTAACATATTTTAGAAACAGCCCTTACCACATTGGTTATTGTCTTTATTCTTTCTCCCAAATCCTCAGTTCATAAGTCATGTACTGACTGGTTTGTACGAAGCCCCTATCAGACTCCAAACTCCTTGAGACCAAAAGAATTATAACAGAAACAAGAACCGTCCTTTACCACACCCGTCAAGGCCAGTGGCCCAGGTCATGTCCTGCACACCCTAGGAAATTCATGTCTGGGAGATGTTGAAGGGAAGAGGCGCCAGGGAGGCGGGGAACATCATTACGCCTGATTCATTTACACTGCAGTCTCTCAGCCATAGTGCTGTCAAGGCTGGGCTAGTTCCAGAAAATGAATTTAGAGGGTGAATTTTCTTAGAACAGGAAGTTCCATTTGGCTAAGAGAGAGCAAACTAAAACCCAGATCTGGTGAATTCTGAATCTAGAATTAGATTTTTTTTACCAAGGGTCAGAGCCCTTCCCTCAAGCAGGAGAGGCGATGCCAGGTCCCAGAGCTCTGCTCGGCATTCCTGATGTTGAATGGAACCACCAAGCTGCTGAAGATGACACATCCTGGCCGTGAAGAGACCTAGGTCACTGTTTTGCCTCCAGTGCTGAACTCTATGCAGAAGATGACTTGGCCTGCAGGCACCCTGATCTGGAGTTGGGATTTGAGCAAGGTTCAGTGTTGGAAAAGACAGAAGAGAAGAGCAGGGAAAGCCCAGTTCCCCAGATGAGGAGATGATCGTGCAGACACGTGTGAGGCCGCTAGGGGCTCTCCAGGATCTTAAGTAGATTTTCATGGACTATAAGCGTCTTGCCAACCGCATGTGATAGTACAATTAGAAATAACAAGAAGAGTTGACATTCAGAAGACAGAAGGTGGGAGATGGAGCGATGGCTCAGTGGTTAAGAGTACTGGCTGCTCTTCCAGAGAACCTGGGTTTGATTCCCAGCACCCACATGGTGGCTTTCAACCTTCTGTAACTCCAGTCCTAGGGGATCCAGCACCCTCTTCTGGCCTGTATGGTGCCATACACACATATAAATAACAAACATAATAACCCACATACAAACGATACGGGTTAACACTTAAAAAATGATAGGAGGTGAGAGTTGGGCCTGAGAAGGCAAGCAAGAAGATTGCAAGTTCAAGTCCTGTTTGAAACACTGAATTCAAGGCCAGCATGAGTAACTTAAAAATCTTCTCTCTCTCAAAAAAAAAAAAAAAAAAAAAAGACAAAGCGAAAGAGATATATGTCTGCTAGGGAGCCCAGGCCTCAGCAGACTCACAGGAAACACAGAAGATACTGCCTCCAGCCTTGTAGACTCCGAGGGCACTGGTGAAATTTGCCTTGGTGGTCAGAGAGGACAAGTCACAATGTGAAGTAATAGGAGGCAATCAGCATGTTGCAGATGCCGCAGGGATCTGCCCAAAGCCTTCTGCCTCTTGCTAGACTCACCATTTGCTCCGGTGCTCTCACTGGAGACTGTCCATCCTTGAGTGATCCCTTTCTGCTCCCATGCCTCAGTCCCTTCACTTTTCCTATCCCTTTGCTGCCAGTTGGCTAGCTGGAGATCAAACCACTAGGTACCTTTCCCCAGCCTGCCTACCAGAGGTCTGTGTACTACTAGAGGAGCCCGAGTTCCTACAGTTTCCAGTGTAGACCCTGACACCTAGTGGCCAAAGTGTGGAATGCCCCTATGTGGTTTGCACAGCCTCTGATTTCCCTCCCACCCTGCCAGGAATAAGGCATTGTCTCCAGAACCAGGAGACAAGAATAGTCAGTCAGGTGCAGAGGCAGAAGATCTAAGCTGAACAGACCCTACAGAAAGGTCATTGGTACCAGGAGATCTGACCCTAACCAAAAGCAGTAAGACTAATTCCAGAGGCTGTTGCCCTCCCCTCAAACCTTCCCCCGACCTAACGCCACTGGTAGGTGGTAGGAGCCAGATCTCAAGTTTCCGAGATGCTCCAAAAGCCTGCCCTACCTTCTGCACTGTTCCTGGAGAAGCTGGTTCTCTCCAGAAAACCTAGTTGATTCCACCTTGCCTGCCTAGGGAAATCAATACCTTAAAACCACCAGGAGTTTTGTTTGTACCGGTCAGCTCTGAGACGCAGGCAATCTGTTAAACTGCTCCCTTGTCAGCCGTTTCCTCATCCTCAGCCTCACGTGCCTTACGTTCTTCTTTGTGTGTTTGTGTCAGGCTAACCTGGTGGCTGCGTTCGAGCAAAGCCTAGTGAATATGACATCCCGCTTGCGACACCTGGCAGAGACAGCTGAGGAAAAGGTGAGCGGCTCGGGGCGGTGAGTTCTAGGCATCCTAGCCAGGGCCGCGTCTTCCCTCCGCGTCTCCTCACTTTAGTCGCCCTGGTTCTCGGCCTGCCTGTCAGTACCATACCCCGCCTTCATTACTCCCAGTTCCCTGGCCTTTTCTGGGCACAACAGTAGAATCCCATGCCTGCTGGGTCACTAAGTGTTCCTGCTGTGCAAGTAACAGCACAACTGTCATCTCTCCTAGGACACGGAGCTGCTGGACTTGCGAGAAACTATAGACTTCCTGAAGAAAAAGAATTCGGAGGCCCAGGCGGTCATTCAGGGAGCACTGAATGCCTCAGAAGCCACACCCAAAGGTAGGATTCTAGCCACAGAGTGCAGGAAACAGAAAAGCACAGGAGTCAGTGAAAGGCAGGTGGCTACAGGGCCCGTCACACGCCAGCTTTCATGTCCCGTTTCTAGAAGGTGAGGACCCTTAGGTGATCTGCAGCGTGACGTCTGGATTGTCCAGTGAGGAGTGCCAGGAGTGTGACCCCGTAACCCCTGCACAAAACTCCTTTGTATAAATGTACCACATTTCTTTTATTCATTCGCCTGTTAAATGACTGGTTCCCTTGCCTGGCTGTTGAGAACAGTGCAGCAGCCAGCATGGATGTGCTATGTTTGTTTGTTTTTTAGCAAGGTCTTGCTGTGTAGCTAGTTGGCCTCAAACTCCCTTTGTAGACCAGACGAGCCTCCAACTTGCAGCAACCCTTCTGCTTCACCCTTGTATAAATGCACAACACACATCTTTCCCATCTGCGGTTTACCCAGCTCGGGTACTCTCAGCCTAGGTACCAGGCCGTTAATACAACACTCATGTTTGGCCCTTGGAGGGAGTTCTCTCTGGTGCCTACACAGTCCCAATTATACTCCCCTCCGTATTGTTCCTGTCCTGGCTCAGGTTCTCCACTGTTCTTCCCCTGAGTTGCTGCAGTAATCCCCTAGCTGGCTCTGGATGCTCCACTCCCTACTTCCCACCCCCACCCCCCCCATTAGCTGCATTGTCAGTTCAGATCAGAAAGCATTCCGATGTAAATATGAGCTGGTTATTAGATAAAAAGAATTATGATTAATTTCCTTTGGTCTGATAATGCTATTGTGAGCAAATATCCATATTCATAGGAGATATGTCTTCAGGCATTTAGCTGTAAAATTATCATCTGCAACTTATTTTCAAATTGTGTGAGAAACTGGGGAGGGCGCAGATAGAATAAAGTTTGCCATGGTTGAGTTAGGCCGAGGGCAGCCGAGTGAGTGAGTGCTGATTTACTGGGCTGTAAGTTTTCCCTCGTGTTTGAAACGTTTCAGAAAAGCAGATTAAAACAGGCCAGATTGTATCCCCAGCCCTTCAGAATTACACACCAGCCTCCTCCTGCTCCAAAGTGTGTGTTTCTTTTTGGCCCCGTCTTCCATAATTTCCTCTTGCACCTGATATTCCATCTATAAATAATCCTGCCATATGGTGGACACTTTTCTAAGCATTTTACCTATATTTACTTACTCCAGAAAACAACCTAACGAAGCATATGTTGTAATGAGGAGAATAAGACAGAGAAAGTAATTCGCTCCATTATCACAGGTGATATATCTGAGATATTCAGCTATTTACAGCTTCCCAAGTGAGCTTTGCCCTTGAGATAGACATTTTCTAAACGAATAAATTAGGACTTTCTGCTGTGACTGTTCACAGTAGCCTTAGTTCATTGATCAAGAAGCAGCTTCATAAAGAGCATTTCCTATAGCTTCACTAGAGCTAGTGCTGAAACAGTAGTACCCAGGTGTGTTTTATTTATAAATAGCCAAAACATGTGCATGGCACAAAACTCAAGATGCACGAAATGTTTTCTAGCTGTTGCAGATATTTGATGCTACAAACTTATCTTTAGCACTCCACCCCTTCCCCAGTCCTGAGAGTTGAAGTCAGCACCTTAATGCACAGTAGGCAAGCACTCTACCACCAAGCCATATCTCTAGCCCTTTTTTGTTACTGAAAGTGTCTTAGATACAATTTTTAATTTAGTAGATGGACTTGTAACTATCGAAAGCTCCCTATGCTAGTCAAATACTTACTAGTTTTTTCCCCTGGGGGGGGGGTCTTGAACCCAGGACATCTGCGTGTACCTTTCTTCAACTCTAAATGCTTTTCTTGATGTTTCCATCTTAAATACCTCTACTCTTTCAGTACTTAAACGTCTCACTGTTGGCCCTTATTCCCACTTTTTTTAAGGAAGAGTGGTTCATTTTTGTTGCTATTGCAAACCTCAGAGAATTCAAGTTATCTGCCTTGTCAGATGACAAACTAGAGCTCATTCAGGTTCAACATAAGGCACACGGCTGCTTACAGTTGACCTTGAGCCAAAGGCAACCAAGTTTTGCTAGAGGATCATAAAAATATAACAGGACATAGGGCTAGAAAACTTCCACAAGTTTAGAGCCAGCCTGGACTACAGAGTCAGTTACAGGTCAACCTGTGCTACAGAATGAGACCCTGTCTCAAAAAATAAAACAAAACAAACAACAAAAACAGGTATAATGGCTCATACATGTAATCCCAGCACATGGGAGGCAAGGCAGGAGGACTGTCACAAGTTCAAGGCCAACCTGTTGTATATAGTGAGACTTTGCTAAAACACACACACACACACACACACACACACACACACGCACGCACGCACGCACCAACCAAGCAAGTGGTGGTGTCACACGCCTTTAATCCCAGCACCCAGGAGACACACAGAAAACCCTGCTTTAAAAAAAGTGTCCAGGGCCAGCTTCAGTTAAGTCCTTTTCACAAATAGTCAATCTGAGTTCATTACTGAACCCTTCTATTATACTAACCTGGGGATTCTTTCTTGTTGTGGTTTCGTGGTTTCTTTACTTTAGTTGTAGACAGGGTCTTGCCATGTAACCCAAGTTAGCACAAAACTCACAATCCTTTAGCGTCCCAAATGCTGGGCACCACTTTGCCCAACTTAGACCAGGAGCTTCCTGAGAATGGGGATTGTTTCTTTTATTTTTACTTTAACATTTTCTTCTATGCTGAAGCATGACTGTAACTCTATAAGTATTTATTGAATGCATAACTACCAAACGAGTAGTATGTACTTAGAAGTTAGTGGGCCCCACACCTCTCTTGTCAGCTGCAGCTAGACTCCCTTATAAGCCTCATGACTTCTCTAAATCTACCTCTGTGTTCTTCCCACTTGTACTGGCCAATAGAACTCCGGATCAAGAGACAGAATTCCTCGGATAGCATCTCCAGCCTCAACAGCATCACCAGCCATTCCAGCATCGGCAGCAGCAAGGACGCTGATGCCAAGAAGAAGAAGAAGAAAAGCTGGGTAGGTGGTGTCACGGGAGCCGACCTGTGGTAGTTCACGTTTACCCCTTCAGGACCAACCAAGAGATAGTCCCTTCTAGTAAGGTGTCAGTGTGTCATCTGCTGAGAACAAAGTGTGCTAAGTCCCTTCTCCTCCAGCCATTGCTAGCCCCCCCCCCACCACCACCACCACTCTCCCGGAACTCTTTATACATACCTGCTCTCCTGGGGCTCTACCTGCTGGTGAGGTCAAAGGTATTTGGGCACAGAGGGAGCTGAGAAAACATCGAGGAGAAAAAAAAATGACATATCAGTCCCTCCCCCACTCTCTCACTGCGGAGAGAATTTATAAGCCAAGGGACTCGTTCTAGATGCTCCCGGGACCATTGCCTTGGTTTGGGAGAGGTGCCGCTGGCTGGCCCAGAGGTGGGTTTGTTATGTGTGCTGTCCTCGTCCCCCACCCCTAGCTCTAAACTGACCCTGGGTGAGCTTTTCTAGAGTCTTTAGGCAGGTGTAGGGGGCTGTCTGACTGACTGAAAGGAAGAGTGACCCAGAGTGAGCTGTCTTGTCCCTGTCCCCTGCTGATGAAGGCTGGCCACAGAATGTCACCTAGTGCAGACAGGAGCCCGCTGTGTGAAACAGCTGTGTGAAATGAATGATTAGTGTTGCTGCTGCTTCTTTCTTTTCATTTTTTCCTTTTATTTCCTTCAAAATGCTGACTTCCAATCCCTATTTTTTTCCAGGTTTATGAGGTAAGAGACTCAGTTCCTCTCCCTTTACTTTTTCTTTCCCTTTGCACACCCTCCCTAATTCCAGAGCAAGTACCCTCTCCTTAAAACAAAAGGGTCACTCATGACCCCAACTGCCCCTAATTCCTAACTCACTCCACTGCATGGTCCATCCACGATGCCCCTCATGAGGACAGAGGAGTGGTCTGCTTAGGGGTCAAATGGGAAATCTTAACAAAATCCACATCTATTGCCTGCCATCTTCCCCTACTCCATGATTGGCCTGCTATAAAAAGCAGACCATTGAGCTCCTGTTATCCAGAAAATGGGCCTTTTGTTTCACTCACCATGAAATCCCAAAATGGAAGAGGCTCAATGAAGGCTATCTGGATCACAGTTTCTGGAGACCTGTCCATTTCAGGCTTATAAAAAAAAAATCTTTAGAATAGTGTGAACCAGAGACAGGTGAGGGATTTATTTTATCCAGGGCAGGGAATGCTCATCACCCCAAACTGAAGGCCATGGAGCTTCCAAGGACATCTCAGGACTAGAGTACTGTCCAGGGCAAACAGGATGTGGCCCAGAATTTCTATTCGAAAACAGATATGTGAGCCCCACTCTAACTGTATCCCAGCATGGTACTAGGATGTGAAGGATAGAGAATGCTGAGCTCATTGCCCCAGTCACTTAGAAGCCTGCCAGCCTGGTGGTGTATGGTAAATCCCAACACTAGGGCGACTGAGGCAGAAGGAAGACCATGAATTCAATGGCGGCCTGACCTACATAGTGAATTCTAGGCCTGAGTTGGAGCCTGGAACCCACACAAAGATGGAAAGAGAGAAATAACTCTGCAGAGTTGTCTTCTGACCCTACACACACACACACACACACACACACACACACACACACACACACACACACACACACGCTGACTATATCATCAGAAACCTTTGAGGGGTGCTGTATTTCCTACTAAGTGGATCTGCCTTGGGAAAGTTCTAAGACACCCCGTCCCTAGCAGAGAATCCTGGTTCTCTTTGCTGAATACATCGGTTGAACCAGGCAACCAGTGTTGCTCTGTAGGGACAGAGCAAATGTCCCCCTGCAGCCCTGACCATCAGAATACTGAAGCTTACATAGAGCACTACTGCCATAGACATGTAATGATTGCACAGGGCTCCTGCTGTGGGCAGACACGGTCACAGGATGTCTCTCTAGAGAGGGAAGGAGACAGAGACAAGAGATAGACTGACTCCCATGGGAGAGTGGTGTGGAGAAAACTCCACCAGATTGAAAATCAGGAAGCCTGGTTGTCTTGCTTAAGATACGGTGTCAAGACAGTCCGTCTCAGCTCTTCCTCTCTGCAGCCGCAGCTCTGGGGTTCTTTCAAGCCCTGGTGGCTCCATGGTAACACATCCTAGCCAACCGCACACATACTCTCACCTGTCTCCTCAAGTCAGTTTGGTCCTCACGTCTTATCTAGAAGTTCCACACACACCGCATCCTAGCTATAAGCTCCCGGGAGACCTCAGATACCTTGAAAGGGGACACTGCTCAGCCCCTCCCACCACTACTTTTTCACTTACTGTCCCAGAGATCTGGCTTGCCTTTGTCCCCTATAGCCTTTGACCCCTCCTTTACTCTCTGTCTCTTGCTGCCCTCCCGTGTCTGTGTCCCTGTGTGTGCGTGTGTGTGTGTGCATGCTGTATGGAGGCATGTGAATGGGTGTGGGTCAGGTCCTTGGCTTGCATATCTAGCTCACATCCCTAACCCCAAAACTCATCACCAGAATCAAACAAACCATGGTCAGATTACAACGCCTCCAAGAATGACTAGAAAATAGCTCCTTATTCTAGGACTCTTGGCATAGTAAGCAGTGCCGAAAGGTGGGCATGGGGATAAAATACCAGTATCCCCAGCACTCAGGGAGTAGAAACAGGAGGATCCAGAATTCAAGATCACTCACTGCTACCTATATATTGAGTTCAAGGCTAGCCTGATCTACATAAGACTCTGTCTTAAAAAAACAAAAGACAAAACAAACAAACAAAAAACAGGAAAGAGATCTTCCATTTAGTAGTTTTAACCACTATGCCATGTGCTGAGAACAAGAAATACTAAGTGAAACTTGATATCACTTCCTTCTCTTGATCTTCACAGGACTTATATTGTCAGTTTCTGACTAATTTGTGAAGAGAGTAATAGATTCTTGTATAATGAGCCCAAGTCAGAAGTGGCATCCTAAGACCCACAGAGCATCAAATAATGGAGGAAGAGAAACTGAACTGTTCAGAGATGTACCATGTGACTTAGGGAGAGTTTTTTCTGTCATGAGGGACACAGCTCCCTCCATGAATTCAGTAAGTTCCCCTGGCCTGTAATGGCAGCAAACCAAACGGTCCTACTCTTGTGCTCAGTACCAACTTCTAGATAACTCCTCCGTCCAGCGGTCAAGTGACATCTCACAGAGTGGGTGTAATTACAAGTAAACCCTCTGCCTCCACATCCCTGTCCCGGCCCTAAAGCCATCTTCCCCATCAGCCTTGACGTCTCTCTCCCTGGGATCTGTTCTCTTCTAGCTTCGGAGTTCCTTCAACAAAGCCTTCAGCATTAAAAAGGGTCCCAAGTCAGCCTCCTCGTACTCTGATATTGAGGAGATTGCCACACCTGACTCCTCAGCCCCATCATCCCCCAAACTACAGCATGGCTCCACGGAGACTGCATCCCCCTCTATCAAGTCCAACTCATCCTCTGTGGGCACTGAGGTCACTGAGTAAGTGCTCTGTCCACCAGCCACCCTGGTAAACTACTGGCTGGAGTTGGCAGTAAGCCCACAGACCCTGAAAAATGCCACCATACTGCTGGCCTTTGCCAGCATGTGAGACCCACAGAGGGACGCTTCCTGACTTACCTATTAGGTGCCTATCTGCAGAAGGGAACAGAACTAGAGACCAGGCATGTCAATATCCCTGCTACCCAGGGCACCTCTGGGATCTAGGCTGACTCTTGCTTCCTTGCAGGGCCCCTGCCCATTCAGTCCCTCACACAAGACTGTTCCAAGCCAATGAGGAGGAGGAGCCGGAGAAGAAGGAGGTATCAGAGCTGCGCTCTGAATTATGGGAGAAAGAAATGAAGCTTACGGATATCCGGTTGGAGGCCCTAAACTCTGCCCACCAGCTAGACCAGCTTCGAGAGACCATGCACAATATGCAGGTCAGTGCCTGGGCAGAGCTGCAGGAGGGAATTGCAGGGCCCACCGTCCATGCCACCCTGCCACCTGCCCTTCTCTCTTGCCCACAGCTGGAGGTGGACCTCCTGAAAGCAGAGAATGACCGGCTGAAGGTTGCCCCCGGCCCCTCCTCAGGCTCCACTCCAGGGCAGGTCCCTGGATCCTCTGCTCTCTCGTCCCCTCGCCGTTCCCTGGGCCTTGCTCTCAGCCATCCCTTCAGTCCCAGTCTCGCAGATACAGGTACCTGCTTGAGAAGAGCTTGTGTGGGTAGAAAAAGAAAGGGTTCGTTGACATCATTCCACCTATGCCATGGCGTCCTTGAGCCAGGAGGTAACGGTGTTGAAATCAAGAAGATCCCACTGCCAGTCAACGCTACAGTTCTTAGCTCTATGCTTTTCAGATTGGGGCTCGCATCTCTTCTTTGTCATAAACAAGGACTCATTATTGGGAAAGGAAAGTAACTACAGAGTTTGGAGTAAGGCTGGGTCCTTAAAACCAATTAGTCTGTTTCAACCTTCACAGACCTGTCACCCATGGATGGCATCAGCACCTGTGGTCCAAAGGAAGAAGTGACCCTCCGGGTGGTGGTGCGGATGCCGCCCCAGCACATCATCAAAGGGGTAAGGGACTTTAGGAAGGGCCGCAATAGGAAGCAGCATGATATAGATGGCCCCAAATCTGCACTGGTGCAAAAGCGATGTATGTTTAGTAGAAACTGTGCTTACACATCGAGTTTTGGTCTGTCCCTGGGCTAGCAATATGCAGTATGGAACATTCTCAAGACCCTGGATGGTGGCCTTCAGCCAGCCACACAACCATGAGAGTAAACAGCAAATGTTCCCATAGCTTCAGTGTACTTAATGCACCTGGGACTCATACTATTTGAACTCATAATGGTTTTATCATGGGGTGGAGGGAGGAGGACAGGGTCTCATTTAGCTCAAACTGACCTTGAACTTGCTGTACAGCAGAGAATGACCTAAAAGTCTGATTATCCTGCCTTCACACCCCTCTTTTGGGGGGAGGGTCTCATGGGGCTGTCACATTAAATAGAAGAGCACCTATACTGTCATTCTTACGCAAAAAAATCAGAGTTCCGAATATTCCGAAGCTAGCGTGTTAACTCCTGAGGCTTTCTGGGACCTCCCTTTCTAGTGCCATCTTCACTGAGGCCCACATGCCTCAACCTTAACCTTACAGGACTTAAAGCAGCAGGAGTTCTTCTTGGGATGCAGCAAAGTCAGTGGCAAGGTGGACTGGAAGATGCTGGATGAAGCTGTCTTCCAGGTGTTCAAGGTAAGGTGATTCTCACCCTCAACAGAGGTTGCTTGTCTTCCCAAAGGGCATTCAGCCATCCAGGCACCAGGATCCGGGGAACCTTTGATGCTTTATTGAGGGGGGGGCAAAATAGGAGAACACACATACCCTATTCCTCCAACAGCTCCTTTCATTGCCTAGGATATATTTTCTTTCTTGTGGCTTGCCCATCTGTAGTTTTGTCTTTTCAGCATGCTCACAGTCTTCTTGGTCTCCCACCTCTTCTACCAGGACTACATTTCTAAAATGGACCCAGCTTCCACCTTGGGACTAAGCACCGAGTCCATACATGGCTATAGCCTCAGCCACGTGAAACGAGTGTTGGATGCTGAGCCTCCAGAGATGCCGCCTTGCCGCCGAGGGGTCAATAACATATCCGTCTCCCTCAAAGGTCGGTCTTTGTCTCTTGGGATGAGGTAGTGTGGCATGGAGGCAGGGAGAGGGTCACCAAATCATGCATCGCGCATTCATGTAACGAGAAATTATTGAGAAACCCTAACGTGGAGGTGTTTAAGTAATAGAGGAAATAAAAAAGATGAGCCCCAATCTGGTGTTTTTGCCAGACTCGGGCTTCTTCTCCATCCGTTCTAAGTCAGAGTGTATCCCTAAAAATGAGATCCAGAGCTGGAGAGATGGCTCAGCGGTTAAGAGCACTGACTGCTCTTCAAAGGACATGGGTTCAGTTCCCAGCAGCCACGTGGTGCTTCACAACAGTCTAACTCCAGTTCCAGGGGATCTGATACCCTCGCACAGGCATACATGCAAAACACCAATGCACATAAAATAAGAATAAATAAATCATTTAAAATAATGAGATCCAGGTTTTCAAAGCTGGGATGAGGAGATTCTCCTGGAACTCTAAGACAAGTGGTTCTCTGACTTTCTTCATTGGACCCCTAGATGATGAAGGAAAGGCTCTTTGGGTATCTTGCCATCCTCAGAGCTGGTTGAGACTCGTGCTTTCTCTGGTGGGGTGCAGGTCTGAAGGAGAAGTGTGTCGACAGCCTGGTGTTTGAGACACTCATCCCCAAGCCCATGATGCAGCACTACATAAGCCTCCTGCTCAAGCACCGGCGCCTCGTGCTCTCCGGCCCCAGTGGCACCGGCAAGACCTACTTGACCAATCGGCTGGCTGAGTATCTGGTGGAGCGCTCGGGCCGCGAGGTCACTGATGGCATCGTCAGCACTTTTAACATGCACCAGCAATCTTGCAAGGTAGCTGCTCCTGAGACCTCCTGCCAGCCTGTGCCGACCTCAGCCTCGCCCAAGCCTTCTCCTGGCCCCTTCCTGCCCCTCATTCTTTTCCCTTTCCACAGCTCTACCTTAATCTTTTCCCCTTCAGTGTTCTTTCCCCCCCTCTCTTTCCTTCTGATAGCCCCTTTCTTGTCATCTCCTCTTCTCCCCTCCCCTCCTATCCTCTTCTTTCTTTCTTTCCAGGCAAGGTCTTGCTATGTAGCCCAGGTTAGCTTTGAACCAGCAGTCTGTCTGCCATCCCTCCCCTGCCCCCCCCACCCGTGTGTGTGTGTGTGTGTGTGTGTGTGTGTGTGTGTTGTTGTTGTTGTTGTTGAGTATTAAGCATAAAGCCTCATATATGCTAGGCAAGCACTCTACACCTGAGCTGCATCCCCAAGCTCTTTTTCCTTTTTCCTCTGAGACAGGGTCTCCCTAAGTTTCCCAGGCTGGCCCAACCTTGCAATCCCCCTGCCTCAGTCTTCCAGGTAACTAGGATTACAGGTTGTGCCACCAGCCCCAGCTTGCTCTTAGCTTTTAACAGATGACTTCCTCCTTCATACTTTCTCTCACCTCTGCCTCAGTTCCTCTTTCCCTCTAGTTGATCAGCAGTGAAGCACAGCCTCTTTGTCCCTGCACTCTGCTAATGCCGTCTGCCACATCCCTTCTCTTTTGTCTTGTCCCCTCTACTTTGCTTTTCACTGTTACCCTCAGACCATGGGTTATAGGGGGCAGATGTTCAGGACTAATTATTACATGTCACCATGGTGACATCAACTCACTAAAGCACTATTTCAGAATAGGTGATACTCCTTACTTTGTGGGGGTGATTTAAGATCAATGCTCAAAAGGGTTTGCTTGAAAGGAACTGGGGGTTTAGCTCAGTGCAGGGCCCTGGGTTCAATCCCCAGCATTTCAATAAACAGAAAAATAGATGGATGGCTAAATAGACAGGCAGATGTTTGAGAGTCTCTAGGACTACTATCAGTTAGTCTGTGGTAATCTGGTTCTGTAGTCCAATGTTTAAGTACATCCAACAGGGACCAAGGGCCCCAGGGAAATACATAATTAACCAAGCTTCTCCAAAAGTCTTCTTGCCAAGGTTCTTCAGATGCAGATTCCTGAGTGCTGACCCTCTGTCTTCTTTAATTTCAGGATCTGCAACTGTACCTCTCCAACCTGGCCAACCAGATAGACCGGGAAACAGGAATTGGGGATGTGCCCTTGGTGATCCTATTGGATGACCTGAGTGAAGCAGGCTCCATCAGTGAGCTAGTTAATGGGGCCCTTACCTGCAAGTATCACAAATGGTAAGCTGGGTCAGGACCCTTCACCGCAGTGGGAAGAGGGAGAAGAATGCAGCCTGGTCTAACCTGTGAGCTTCCTTCCCGTTGTAAATGTGGAGACAGTAATTGTTAGGGCAGATCTAAGTAAATCCTTCTCCCTTTCTTCCCAAGTCCCTATATCATAGGTACAACCAATCAGCCTGTAAAAATGACACCCAACCATGGCTTGCACTTGAGCTTCAGGTAAGAACTGTGTCCCTTCATGAACCTTCTGGCCTTACCCAGGTGCCTGTAAATGATAATTCAGTCTTGAACTTGTGGGCAGAGGAGCAGTAAGTAGCAGGAGAGAATAGGCAGAGCCTTTCTGGGCTGGGAAAGGGAAGTAGATGTTTTTTGCATGTCAGTTACCGGGTGGAAGAGGAGGGCTAGGAGAAACCCTGGCTACCCTGGCTGACTGCCGTACTTCCTGGTCTCTGTGAGGCCAGTCATCTGAGGAGGTCAGCATCCAGAGCTGCTAGCTTAGTGCCATCACCAACTCCTGTCAGTTGAGAAGTCAAGTGGGCGTTAATGGGAGACCGGCAGGAAGGGCGAGACTGGCAGTGTCCCCACTGACACTCTGACCCTGTTTTTCCTATCCCCGGTGGCAGGATGCTGACCTTCTCTAACAACGTGGAGCCAGCCAATGGCTTTCTGGTCCGCTACCTGCGGAGGAAGTTGGTAGAGTCAGACAGTGACATCAATGCTAACAAGGAAGAGCTGCTCCGGGTGCTGGACTGGGTGCCCAAGCTGTGGTATCACCTCCACACCTTCCTGGAGAAGCACAGCACCTCGGACTTCCTCATTGGTACTGCGCTCCAGCTTCCCCTGGGGGCTGCAAGCAGTTTCCCTTCTTGTATCTTTCCCCCCTGGAGGGAGGCTCTCTTTACATGCTGGAGTGGAACCACTTACGTGTTTTATAAAGCCTTTCCAGTGCAGTAGCACTGTGAATTCGATCCATCACTCAGACAACAGTTGAACCAACTACAAGTTCAAGGCCAGCCTGAGCAACGTATTGAAACCTCCCCTAATCTTAAAAACAAATAAATGGGTTATTTAAGTGAAATAAATGTGCTGAGGGCATAGCTCACTGGTAGAGCACTTACTTAACATGTGCTAGGTTAAAGAGTAATGCTCCCCTTCCCCTCACTCCTGCCTCACAGTTAGTTGGGGGAGAAATCGTGCAGGAGGGGATTGAGATGCTTGCCTTCCTCCGTGTCTCTCTTCCACCTTGTGAACCTCACTGGTTTGCCAGACAGTTGGCAGCCACTGCTCCTGAACAGCTTCAGATTTCCCCTAAAGGTTTGGCTGTCACCCCTATGCCCTGTGCTAGCGAGTGGAAGAAGCAGGGAACATCGAGGTTCCCAGGCTTCTTCATGGCTGCATTGTTTTCCCTAGGCCCTTGCTTCTTTCTGTCCTGTCCCATTGGCATCGAGGACTTCCGGACCTGGTTCATTGACTTGTGGAACAATTCCATCATTCCTTATCTGCAAGAAGGAGCCAAGGATGGGATCAAGGTGAGCCTCACCCTCTGACTCTACTCAGACTTCTTATTGCTGTCCCAACTATAACTTGTTACCCGTTGATCCACCTTCCTGGTCTTCCCAGTCGCTGACAACCACCATGCTCCTTAAATATCTATGAGTTACATTTTTATACACCACATAGGACTGTGACCACATGATACTTACCTTCTCTGTGTGGCTTATTTTCACATTTGCAACTATGCTGTTGCAAATGACAAGATTTCAGTTCTTCTATGGCCAAACCATATTCCACTGTGTATGTAGACCAGATTTTATTTATTTCATCATCGGTCAATAGACACTGTGTAATTGCTATTACTTGCTATGTCACGGCTGCACTAACATGAGAGTAAAGATGCCCCTTTCAAAATAGTGGCTTCATTTCTCCTGAGTGTATATCTAGTAGAAAGATTGGTGGACCAGATAGTAGTTCTATTTTAAATTTTTTGAGGAATCTTCACAGTTTTTCATCATGGGCATATTGATTACATTCCCACAAAAAGTATACAAGGGTTCTATTTTCTCCATATTTGTTATCTGTAGTCTTTTGGGTTATCACCATTCTTACTGGGTTAAGCTCTTAACTAATTTTGGTTTTGATTGGCATTTCCCTAGTGATTAATGATACTGAGTACAGTGAAATGACCTTTTGGCTCTGTGTATGTCTTCTCTCAAGAAACAGCTATTTAGAACCTTGTGAAATTAGATAAATTTTATCACCTGTAAATTAGAGTTGTAATGATTACTGAAATCCATTCTAGCACTAAAATACTGTGACTCAATAACTGGGCCTTGTCAGTATATATCACCCATAAAAGTAATTTTATTGAGCCGGGCAGTGGTAGTGCACGCCTTTAATCCCAGCACTTGGGAGGCAGAGGCAGGCAGATCTCTGTGAGTTCAAGACTGGCCTGATCTACAGAGTAAGTTCCAGGACAGTCTCCAAAGCTATACAGGGAAACCCTGTCTCAAAAAATATTAAATGGTGATATATTAAATCTCTAAAGGTGTTTTCTATCAAACCAGTGTCATACTTCATTATTTCATTTACAAATTTGTGGTATTTTTTAAGGAAATTTTACAGTATAGTTAGTAGATTTCTAATTTAGAACATAATATCTATCCTCAAACATTTTTAAATATTAAAAGATATTATATATGCCTAAAATTGAAGAATTCCTCCCTGGAAAGAATAATTACAGGGCCAGGCGGTGACGCACGCCTTTAATCCCAGCACTCGGGAGGCAGAGGCAGGCAGATCTCTGAGTTTGAGGCCAGCCTGGTCTACAGAGCGAGTTCCAGGACATCCTCCAAAACAATAAAAAGAAACTCTGTCTCGAAAAAACAAATAATAATAATAATTACAGGGTCATAAAATTTGTATATGGTTTTAATGTAACTTAGTTATCCTTCATGGATGAATGGATAATGAAAATCTGGTATGCATATACACACAGTGCAGTGTGGATATGGGTATAGGTCATTTGAAGCAACATAGGTGAACCTACAGAGCATTATGTTATATGAAATAAGCCAAGGATAAAAATAATAGTAATGTATGTTCTCACTCACAAGTAGAGTTTGCAAAAGTGGAACATACAAATGCAGAGAAGAATAGTGGTCACCAGGGGCTGGAGATATGGTGGCTGAGTAGCTATCAGCCAAAGGGTACAAAGTTTCATTCAGACAGAGGGAATAAGTTCAGGAGATACACTGTATAACATGGTAACTATGGTCAATAACAGTATACTTTAAAAGAAAATAGGCTTAAGGGTTCTCACCACAAAAAAGATAGGACTTCATATGTATAGATGATTTAACCATTAGGTTGATTTAACTATTCCATAACTGATACATGTTTTTAAAATGCTATATTTTGTAAATGCATACAATTTATAAACGGATGACATTTTATTATTTTAACTGCCTTATTCCAAATATTCCCAAGTAAAACCATCACATAACTAGATTAAGGAACTACTCAAACACCTATTCTCAAAGTCTATGCATCTCAGTGAATATCTGTACAGTTAAAATGGATATGCTGAAGCCATGGAGCTTCACCTAGGGTTTTACACTTTTACTGTCAATTGCTTTTTTATTCACTTATCACCATGTATACAAAAAGCAGCAGCAGCAGCAATGGCAGAGTTGAAACTAGAAAAAAACATAACTTTATATCCTCTGTCATGACTTATGTGCCCTTTGTTGACATTATATCCTTCCTCATCCTCTATCCTTAATACAATTTTTATTTTTAAACTAAAAATAAATATAGAAGTGGTAGATCACTTGCCTACTATGCCCGAGTCCCTGGTCTCAACTCTCAGATCCACAATAAATGCATACATACATGCATACATACATACATACATACATACATACATACATACAAGTGATCTAGGCCATGGTGTGTCATGTCATATAACTCTAGCACTTGGGTAAGTGGCTAAGGTAGGAGTGTCACAAATTTGAGGCCAGTCTATACTATATAGTAAAAATCTTTTCATTAATTAAAAACGAATTTTAAGGTTTAACTGGGCATATGGCACATGATTGTAGTCTCAGGGGCTGGAGAGATGGCTTAGCCGTTAAAGGCTCACAACTAAAAACATGACTATAATCTCAGGAAGCTGTGGAAGGACTGCTGTGAGTTTGAGACCAGCCTGGACTACATAGCAAGCACCAGGACATCCAGATCCAAATAGTAAGACTGTTTTAAAAGAAAATTAACTAGGTACTGTGGTGGCACATGCCTTTAATCCCACCACTTGTAGTTGGGAGGCAGAGATAGGTGATCTCTCTCAGTTCCAGGCCAGCCTTGTCTACATAATGAGTTCCAGGCTAGCAAGAGCTACATAGTGAGACCCTGCCTCTTAACAAACTTTTAAGACACTATGCTAAATCATTCTCAATTATTCTAACAGTTTATACCAACTTATTTTCTTTCATGAGAGGCTAAGATACATAAATCAAAACTTCAAGTCTTTATGTTTGAGAATGTATATATTTTCAGGGACTGTTTTCATTGTTATTATTTGGTTTTGGTTTGTTGTTTTGGTTTTTGGTTTCTCTTGGGTTTTGGTTGTTTTGTTTTGGGGTTTTGGTTTGTTTGTTGTTTGTTTGTTTGTTTAAGACAGGGTTTCTCTGTGTAGCTTTGGTTGTCTTGGAGCTCACTCTGTAGACCAGGCTGGCTTTGAACTCATAGAGCTCTACCTTCCTCTGCCTCCCTAGTGCTGGGGTTAAAAGCCTGTGCCGCCACCACCACCTGGCCAGACTATATTTTTTGTGAAATGTAGAAAAGACAATATAAGTAAGCTTCTACTCTGTTGTTGTACCTCTTATTAATCACATTTTTCTTCTCCAGGTACATGGACAGAAAGCTGCTTGGGAAGACCCAGTGGAGTGGGTCCGGGACACCCTTCCCTGGCCATCAGCCCAACAAGACCAATCAAAGCTATACCACTTGCCCCCACCCTCTGTGGGTCCTCACAGCATTGCCTCACCTCCAGAGGACCGGACAGTCAAAGACAGCACCCCAAGCTCCCTGGACTCAGACCCTCTGGTGAGTGAAAGTCTTTATTTTTTAAGTCACAGAGTATTATAGAATGGAATTCATACACTCTTTATGTATGTTCTGATGGCCTTAAGCATTGAAGAATTTCAGCAGAGCCAGAACCAAAATGAGGCCAGTGAGGAGCTCTGAGCATCAGGATCTTGGGTTACCGTGATCTTGTGCCTGCATCCTAGCTAAAGCTAAATAACACATCCAGGAAGATGTATTCTAGCAAAGAGCCTAGTTTCAGGAGGACTGTGTAAGAATATAAACCAAAGAGGGTCTGGAGATGTGGCTCGGTAGCTCTGAGCACTTGATGCTCTTTCAGCACCCACATCTAAGACAGGGGATCTGACACAGCTGACTCATGTGGGCACTGCACTCATGTGGACACATGTACATGTAGATATACACACATATAATTAAAAATAATAAAAATTAACCCAGCACTTGGGAGGCAGAGGCAGGCAGATCTCTGTGAGTTCAAGGCAAGTGTGCTCTACAGAGTGAGTTCCAGGACAGCCAGAGTTACACACAGAGAAACCCTGTGTTGAGAAATGAAAATAAATAAATACCAATAATAGTAAAAATTTAAAAACTATCATCAAGCAAAGAAATAGTACACTAAGAGTTGACGACACTTCCTACCTCTGCTTCTCCTCTAATATTATTCTGAAACTTCGTCACTAAGTGTATTCTGTAAAATGTAAACTAGGAAAATATTTACAATAGATACAGCCAAAAAATTAGTATTTTAAGCATATAAGGTTAAAAGAAGCTCCCAGAACTGGAAAAATGGCTCAGAAGGCAAAAGGATTTGTCACACAAAGCTGACAACCAGTTTTGGGAGAGAAGTGACTCCCAAAGGTTGCTCACTGGCCTCCACATGCGTACCATGGAACAAGCAAACCTGTATTCACCTACCCCTCCTTCCCCCCTCTCTCTCTCACACACACACACACACACACACACACACACACACACACACACACACACTGTAAATAAAAATAAATTACATGAAAAAAATTAAGCTTCTAAACAAAAGAATGAGCAAAAGATAGGAAGAGGCCTTTGGCTAGAGGAGATATAAGTGACCAATGAAAAACGTAAGGTCTTCAACCTCTCCATAATAAGGAAATGCAAATAAAATCAAGGACTTACTCTTTTACATTGGCAATAGGCAGAGCATCTGAGGCACAGACTTTCAAACTCTGCTATGGGGTATTCCTTACTAAAACTGTGTCAGAGGGTAACTTAGCAGAATGGAATGAAACATAGCACATAAGTCCTTTGATCTTACCTTTGCACCTTTCCAGTAGGTAGTAATTCCACTTGAGTCGTAATACATTTTTATTTAAATTTTTACTTCATTGAAAACAGCTGTTTTTTATATCAAGACTGTTTGTTTGGTTTTTGATATGGGATTTCTCTGTGTAGCCCTGGCTATCTTAGAACTCGTTCTATAGACCAGGCTGGCCTCAAACCACAGAAATTCACCTGCCTCTGCCTCTTAAGTGCTGGGATTAAAGGCATGCATGACTACCACCCAGTATCTAGACACTTTTTAACTGGAAAACTAACTAGTAATATAGATAGAAGAAAAGATTGGCAGCAGTGGAGCCAACCAGGATTACTTAGCTAAAGCTTGAGCTATACAACAGAAAATGAGTACACTGAGGTGGTAGACTTGACACAGGATCTGAGGATAGCACACAGTCTATCTGTTTGGGTGTAACCCATTGCAAGGAAATTCCAAGAGTCCAGAGCTGATTATAGCACCTGTCCTATTACTCCCAGTATAAGCTGGCATGTATGAACCTCTGTCATTCCCTGGAGTGCATCTTGAAACAGGGGAAGTCTTGTTCTTTGTTGTCTTTATAGCAAAGGTGTCCCAGGTGATTGTTTATATGCATGGGTTTACATCAGGACTAAAACAATTGTCTTTCTTCATGAACTACCTCTAAACTCTACGGATCAGACCCATGATACACATCTTGTAGGATGGGTTTGTTTGTTTGTTTGTTTGTTTGGTCAGTCTGTTTGGTTTTGGTTTCAGTCTCCTGGTAGGCAGTACCCAGCATCCCCTCTGGCATTCACCCATCTCTCTGCCTCTTTTTAGATGGCCATGCTGCTGAAACTTCAAGAGGCTGCCAACTATATTGAATCACCGGATCGAGAGACTATCCTGGACCCCAACCTCCAGGCAACACTCTGAGGGTCGAGCAGTCGCTGTTGCCCTGGACAGCAGAAGGCTGGCTTCAGCTTCAGTAGCTCTCCTCTCCCTCTTCTTTCAGAGCTCCGGCTCACCAGCCTCACCGGGACAGGAGGGAAGAAGAGGGCAAGAGGAGGGATGGGTTCTCGGTGCTGAACCTTTGAGAACTTCCTAATAGGGATTGGAGGGGTGCAGTTTGGGAACTCGTGCCCCCTAAATACATTTACTGGCCTCCTCTTATGATTTTGGAGAAAAGATGATTCTGGGTCTTTTCTTCAATTTTTTGTTTCAGCTATAAACTCCTGGGCTTTCTGGGGAGGGATTCAGAGGGTATCACAAAAACTGCAGCAGTTGCTAGCTGGTTCTCATGAACACCTCTGAAACAGTCGCCTACGGGGAAATCTAAGGGAGGCAGGAAACTCCACAGATTTTCTTGCAAACTCTTCCCAATTCTATCACCACTGCCAACAACCTTCCCCCCCCCCCCCAGAGATCTGGCCAGAGCCCAGAAAAAAGAAGCATGTGGTTTAACAAAAAAAAAAACAAACAAAAAAATGTGTAAATCAACCTATAAGAAGTCAAAAGGCGATGGAAAAGATGAAGCTGGAAAGAGGGGACCCAGTTGCCAAGATGGAAAGAGAGCTGCCAGATCTCGCCTTTGGGATGACAATAGGGGACATTGACAAGATGACTTGCAATCTAAGATACCACCAAACTACAAAAATAACATCACAGCCTTCAGAGAGACTATGAGCTGCCTTTCTGCCCTCTAGCTGAACATGCATGAAAGTCAATAAACCCTACTTTTTTAATTTTTAATTTTATTTCTATCTTTTTCCCTTCCATTTGCCTATTTATTTGCCCCATCTCCCCAATTTTGTCACATGTTAATGAGATACTTGGGTTTTCTTCCAGGGGATATTTTTGCTTTCCATGTGGGTTTTCTTTGGAGAATTGAATTCCATACTATTGGTATAAGTTAGATTCCTGCCATGCCACTATCTCTGGCATCCTTGGGGCTTATATGCGACAAGAACATTGGCTCAGAATGGTAGGAGAAAAAGAACCCAGTTTCTTTGACTTTCCTTTTGAGCAAGTACATGTCCTACCTGGAAGCTCAACTGCCATTGTCTGGCATGATAGGTTTACCCTGAGCTTCATTGTGGACTGGAGGAAAACCAAAATACTGGAAACACCCACCTGTCTTAGGGCCTGTTTGGCCCCTCACTGCACTATTTGGATGGTAGCCACTTTGCCTGACTGAATGAAAATTCCCTAGCTAGCCCTTACTACTTGTTTTTGACAGGTGAATAGTCACTTATAAGAAACTGAACAACTGTGTGAACCGCTTCAGATCAGAACAGAAGGCTCAAGGAGTTGGACTCGGTGGCCAATATTTGCCTTCCAAAGAGGTCCACCTCTAGCAGAAGTTGCCCTCTTCATAGTTCTGTCATTCACATTCCTTCCTTTGACAAGCATTTATGAGTACTTAACTGTATACCAGTCACTATGTTTAAGAAAAGACAAGACTTGGTCCTTAAGTTCATAGTCTAGTGGGGGATGTTAATCTCAATTAAGTACCCACTCTTATCTGGACCTTGCAGATCATCTAAGAAACAGACAAACCCCAAGGTGTCAGTTAAAAGAAGCCTGTGATGAGAGGTTCAATCTGTCGTGGGCAGAAGATCAAGGATCATAAGATTGAGCCTGAAGAACTATGGAATCTTTCCTGACTGGAGTGAGAAAATCTACTGTCATTTTGGAAACCTGATAGAACCAGATTCCAGGCTGAGCTGCCTTATGGGCTATTATGTCAGCACACTGCAGTTCAGGGATGTATACAATGAGCCTGAACCTAAGAGTTTGTTCTTCAGAGTCCTAAGTAGCACAAGACTTATCAGGATCTATACCAAGATTCTATAGGCAAGCTAACTTGGGCCATTATTCCACCCAACCGAGGAGTCATGTGACTCTTAACAATATATTTTCATTTATGTCCTCAAGATGGTCTAGCTTGTCCCTTTTCTCCCTCCTCCCCCACAAAAGCTTCTATGTTCACCTGGTAGTCCCAGGGATGACAGGGTCCTCTATTCTGGAGACTGTTATTGCTATTGCTGCTAATTCCATGAGCTGTGAAGATCCCCATCCAACTCAGCTGCAAAATATGCAATTCCATAGTGGGAAGAGGCTGTTTGTCCAAGGATGGTGCTGAAATCACTGCCTTAAGGTCTCTGCTGTGCAGAATGAGAAGGCCCCAGAATTGGGTGTTCCAACTTAGAAGGAAGGGGAGACTGGATAGGCCTACTTTGGACATAGGTCTCTTCTGAACCCTAGCCAAAGCTCCAGTGCCATGGCAAGGCTCAGACTTTTGCTGACATCCTCATGCTTGAGCCCTTCACTCTCTTTTCTGGTGCTGCCCAGCCAGTGCCTTCTGAAAATGGATGTTACTGGCTACTTTAAGAAGAAGGGAAGTAGGAAATGCCTTCTTCCATCCCAACTGCCTCCGACTGCAGAGGGGTTGCCTCTGTGGTAACCATGGATACCATCGTGAATTTCATTTGGGTCTGCAGCAAGTTGACTCTGGAGGCCTCTCATACTATAACTTCATTTCTAGTCCTGGGATCCACCACCACCTTCTCTCAGTTGACTGCTGCATTTAGTTCAGGCCTCCGATGGCTGCCCTCCAGGAAGTATGTTCCCATCTAGGGAAGTGCTCTTGAAGCCTCTACTTTCCTTCTGGAGACTGGGACCCTGTTTACAGTTGCACATCTGGGCCCCTCACAGTTGGATCAACCATCTCAAAAAGGAATCATGGTTCTGTGGCAATTTCAGAAGGTTGAGCCTCCTCGTGGTGCTAATAACCCCTTGGGATGCTCATCCAGACTTCTAAGAAGCAAAAAGCCTGAGCATCCACTCACTGCCCAAGAATTCCTGGCAAAGAGCAAACCCACAGCATTCTTTCCAATCTACACACTTGCTTCTTGGTTGAGGCTACTGGGACTCCTCAGAAAGGGAAAAATGGGACCCACAGCTAAATTCTCAATCTCCAGGCACCTTCAGAAGAAGCCAACCTATCTAATTCTGGAATTTGTGCTATCCCCTTTCCCTCTGACCCCCAGTTCCATCCCTCACCAAAGTTGGTTAGTGAAGGACATTTGGAGGGCCTCCGCTCCAGGAGAGAGGTTAACTAGAACCCCGTGAATTTGGGGATGAAGACCAGTAAGTTGTGTTCAATGTGTTCGTTTCTCAGTCCCTACCTAGGCACTAAAATAAAATACTAGGTATTGGAGGCTGTTATGGGACCTGATGTCTGTGTATCTCTCTGTTCTATCTTCTGGGGCTTTGTGGAACATTTTTATTTTTGATATCTGCTTTCTGGTAACTCTTTGGTGCTTATTTCTGTCTCTGTAAATCCTTACTCCGATGTCTTTTGTGTAGTCTAATCACTTGGAAGGTAGAGGCTGGCAGGGAAGAAGAATGAGGAAAAAGACCATGGAAAGACCCTACAAGAAAGCCTTTATTGGTTGGTAAACATTTGGGTCTTGAATTACCAACTTTCTAACTAGTCTGTCCATACTGATGGGCATAAGACAAAATAATGATTTTCTCCCCTTTTCTTTTTTCTTTTTCTTTCTTTTCTTTTTTCTTTTTCTTTCTTTTTTCTTTTTTCTTTTTTTTTTTTTTGTCTTCTGGCTTTTCTAGTTTGCAAGAGTTTAAGTGGACTTAACCTACCCATCTCCTTACTTGTAGCTCTCAAAGATCAGCCACGCTATGCAGAGGGAAAACACCCCCTTCTAGTACTCTGAAGATGAACTCTGTTTCCTGTCATATTCCAGAAAAGTAGGGAAAGAAGTGGTAGGTTTTCACAGCACCACCCATCATCACCCCAGATGGAACCCCGTTCTCAGCACCCAGCATGTGCACGGGTCACACTTGCCTGATCAAATGAAATTGATCTTATAAACCAGGATCCAAAAGACATTCATGATTTTTTTTATGACAAAAGGGTTTGGGAGAGGAGGTTGTGCTAATCACAAATCTAATACAGGATGCAAGTGCTGAAGTAACTCAGATTGTCAGTTCCAGCTCCTTATCACACTTTACCTTTCTTTCTTCCATAGTCCTGGGCATTAGCTAAACTGAAGCTAGTGAATGGACTCCATGAGCAACCCCCCTGGTAAGAAGAAAAATGGCTGTTGTAGCAGGTTGGGTAATAGAGAAGGATAAGATGCCTATAAGTACATTTTTTTCCTTCCAGTATTGAGTATCAAACCCAGGGTGTCTCATATACTCAGCAAGTACTTTATCACTATAGCTCCAACCCTCACTTTTTTTTTTAAAGACAGTTTCCCTAAGTTGCCCATAATGGCCCTGAATTCACTAAGTATTCCAGGCAAGCTTTGAATTTGATGACCCCCCCACACACACACAGTAAGTTCTAGTAACTGAGATTTCAGCTTGCATCATTAGGCCCAGCTATAACACTCTAAGAACTATGCATGAGAGTTTCCAGCACAGAGGCCATAGTAATAAAAATGTGTTCCAAATGGCCAAAGCCTGAAGACACTGCTCTTCATAACTGTATCAGCCTTACCTATCCCCCAGTCCTCGGTTAACCTGCTCAGGGATCACAGGGCCAACAGGTATACACCCTAGCCCTGGAAGCACATACTCTTGTAGAGAAGATAGAGTCAACCCTAAAGCAGCAGTCGGGAAGGAAAGAAAACAGTTGAACTTTGGAAACCACAGGGAAAGGGACAGTTAAAAATTACACCCTGTGTATACTAGTTCATTCCTGTGTGATGTTTCAGCCATCTTCCTTAGTGATTATGTCACAGGGAACATTCTCTGACCTGTGACATGAATCCCTGGTTCCTTGACTCAACCTTTTGTTCCTCAAAGTGGTGGTGCTCGGGAGGATGTCTTCTCATGCTTAGGTTTCCAGGAGTTAACAGTGAAAATATGTGCTTTGGGGTGGAAGTTAGGGAAGTCTATACCTTTGCAGCCTCTAGTGCGAAACCCCTTGCCTCTAACATTGCTAGCTGGCACACTGGGACTCCAGTGAAGAGATTGTGTTGGAGGTCTCCTCCACATTGCTGGTCCGTTGGATTCTTTTTCTGATAATAGTACAAGAAAAGTAAAATAAAATCTAATTTACATTTCTATGATAAAATGTTCTCCCAGCAACATCCCTCTCCCTTCTTTAAATAGTAAAGAGTACAGCTGAGTCTGAGAGCCCCCACCAGCCCCTCCTTCCCCAAGGCAGCCAACAGCTGTAGTGCTCCAGTATGCCAGAAGGGCCCATGTCTCTGCTCAGCCCACAGGAGAGAGCTCCACACAGTGAGAATAAAGTATCTGAGACCTTAGGTTCAACCTCTGCCTTTTCCCACAACAGGACCTAAATGCAGGACTACTCAGAAAAAAAAATTGTTTTCAGAAAGAGCTTCATACATTTCCAAACCCATAAACTAGCTGTTATGGCCCTGGACGAGTTGAGGCTGTTCAGAAGTGGTTTTGTGTCAGTTTCCCCACTACGAGAGCCTTTTTGTGCAGAGCATTAAAAAATCACTGGTACCAAGTCTCCTGCGCTCAGGGACTAACTTGGAAGGAAAGAGTAAAGCCCAAGGAAAGCAAGTGTAGAACAATTGCACTAGAATCACCCCCTAGCCATCCAGCCAGCTCTTGCCATGTCATCCTGCTTCCCTGCCATTTCTCTGAGAGGGAAACTACAAGGAGCAAACTCCCACACTACAGCCAGTTTCTGAGACTGCTGTGCTCCCCCACCCCCACTTCCTAATGTTCTTTTGTTTATTGCTTTTAACAAAACAAAATTATAGTGAATTCTAGGTCTTGCTAGCTTCCTTTCCTCCCCCTCCCTATCCTGTTTTACACAGCACTGCTGTGTAAGAGGCTGTGTTTCTCAAATGCATGGCATTCCTCAGGTGGCAGCAGCGGGTGGGCAAGAATGTTCCTTTTTCAAAACTTACTGAGTACAAAAATCCCAAAACAGGATATGTGTGTGTCTGTGTGTTTGTCTTATTTTCTTCTCATTAGACCCTCACCTATTCCAGTCTGTCCCCTTTTATACATAATGTAGAAAAGGCAAAACTGATTCTGGAAAGCAAATTGTTGTATATAGTTGCGGTAACAATCATGAAGAGAGCTGGGCTGTCCCCTCAGTAATTCATTTTAAATAAGAAATTGGTTGAAAATTAAATCCATGCCTTTGGCCCACTGAAATGGCCTTCCTCCATCGCCACAGAGGCTACCTTTATCTGGGTCCTCTGTCTATCAGGCATGTCTCCATCCAGCAAAATTCATCTGTTCTCTGCCATTTGCGTTTCAATAAAGTTATCTCCTGTATTGTCCACTGGTTTTCTAGCTCACTCTCGGCCTGGTTTCTGTGTCCATTTATCTTATGGCTTGATCTGGAATGTCAGACAACTTGTGGTCATTTGCCTAACTCAGAAGCAAAACCCACCTGCTTGTAAACATCTGACCCCAAATGCTGAGCAGGGGTCCCTTCTGTCTTGTGGGCAGAGGAGAACCCTACCATGTACATTGTGGACACAGCTCTTGTCATACCTTGCTTCCAGTTGCTATGACAAACACAATGATCAAAAGCAACTCGGGGAGGAAAGGGCTTATTTCATCTTACAGGATATAGTTCATTATCAAAGGAAGTCAAGGGAGGAGCTCAGGGAAGAAGCTTGAAGCAGAGCCCCCCAGCAATGCTGCTTACTGGATTGCTCTGCTTGGTCTCAAGTAGCCTAGGCCCATCTAGGGATGGCACTAACCACAGTGGACTAGGTCCAACTATGGCAATTAGCAATTAGGAAATGGTTCGCAGACTTGGTCCCAGGCCCATCTGATTCAGTTGAGGTTCTCTCTCCAGGTGACTCTAGCATTGTATCGAGTTGACAGCTGAAGCCAGCTATGACAGTTTCCTTCACCAGAAGTCAAGGCTTCCGGTTTGCCAGGCAGGAAGTCTCTTGAGTTCTCTTTCAGTCAACTGCAAAGTTTGAAAATGCACCACCCTCTAGAAGAGAGGTTCTCAACCTGTGGGTGGTGACCCCTACGGGGCCAAATGACCCTTTCCCAGGGGTTGCATGTCAGATATTTATGTTACAATTCATAACAGTAGCAAAATTAGTTATGAAGTAGCCACTAAAAGAGTTTTATGGTTAGAGTCACCATAACATGAGGAACTATTAGGGTTGCAGCATTAGCAAGGTTGAGAACCAATACTCTAGATACTGCCTCATTTTTCTTTTGGGAGCTAAAATGAACTTGGCTAAGAGGGCAGCTGTTGTAATGGAGTTTGGGTTCTCCTGGCCACTGTAGGACAGAAAATAAACCTTACTGTTCTCTACTATGGAATGCAGTGAGTCAAAAGGCACTTGCTTTCCCATAAATACTTGCTCTGTGCTCCAACAACATAGGCCACCCATCCCTTTTGTCACTTGGCGTTTGCCACTCTGTCCTGAATTTTTAACCCCTTGAGTAGTGTCTCTGTGTTGTGGCCATTTCCTGTGACTAGTCCTGGTTAGCCATATTAAACTACTCTCCTTCCCCTGTCCCGCCACCCATAACTCCCCTGGGTCTCAGGGAGCATGTTGGGTTAGCTAGATGGCTCAGGAGGTAAAGTACTTGCCACAACACCCGATAACATGAGTTCACTCTTACAGAAAGGGGGCTCATGACAGACTCCACACTAAATTGTCCTTTGACCTCTACAGGTGTCCCATGGTACAGGCCCGTGTATTCGAGTGCAGCACACGCACATACACACATACACACACACACCAAAAAAAAACCTGACAATTAAAAAAATTATTATTATTTTGGGGGGTGGTTCGAGACAGGGTTTCTCTGTGACTTTGGAGGCTGACCTGGAACTAGCTTTTGTAGACCAGGCTGGTCTCGAACTCACAGAGATCTGCCTGCCTCATCTTTTTTCTTTCTTTTTTTTTTTTGAGAATTTTTTTAAATTAAGTAATGGAACACACTTGCCAGATTCCTCTCAGTAATCACACAAAGAATCCGAATGGAGCCATGGGTGATGGCATGTACCTGTAATAGCACTGGGGGAGGTAGAAGCAAGAAGACTGAGATCAGAGTTCAAGCCCAGTACCAGCTAATTACGAAGTTTGAGCCAGTCTGAGCCACAATTGACCCTGTCTCAAAACACATTAACAACAAATAGACAAATAAAATTTTGGTTTTGTTTTTTGAGACAGGGCTTCTCTGTGTGGCCCTGGCTGTCCTGGAACTTGCTGTGTAGACCAGGTTGGCCTCGAACTCACAGAGATCCACCTGACCTCTGCCTCCCAAGTGCTGGGATTAAAGGTGTGTGCCACCACTGCCCAGCTAAAAAAGACTTTTTTTTATAATCAGTCTGAAGAAATGCTCCTTCACATTTAGGTTTTCGTCTCCTGGACAGCCCCTTTTTCATTTGAGATTGGGCTCAGGTAAAACTGAAAAAGTAGGGAACTAGACCTTTTTTTTTTTCTTTTTGAGAGACAGGGTTTCTCTATATTGTTTTGGAAGCTGTCCTGGAACTCGCTCTATAGACCAGGCTGGCCTTGAACTCACAGAGATCCACCTGCCTCTGCCTCCCGAGTGCTGGGATTAAAGGTGTGCGCCACCAACATCCAGCGAAACTATACCTTTGCAAAGTGACTATCCCCGACTGTTTCTCAGCCCGTTCCCCTCCACTCCACCGCCTTCCCCGCAGGCATCTTTAGATCTCTAAAGCTAGAATATGAACGGACCCAATTTAACCAAGGTTGTTTTTAGTTGGGAGGAGGGGAATTAGTTTAAAATAGATAGTATTTCCTTAAAGCCCTCTCTATCCATTTCCATCCTATCTTCCTAACATGTCTTATATTACGGCCTTTATTCCAAGAGCGCTTTCTAACCGCGCGTACGACTTTCGGGACTCCAAACCGTTATGGGATTCTGAGTGCACACGAATACAACAGCGTTCCAGGCCCGCAAAAGCGCGGCTCGGTTCCGGAGGCAGAAGGCGCTGTCTCCGGAGGCTGCACTCTCTCCCCGCCCCCCAGCCCGCTCCCGCGTACTTAGATGCGCAGGCGCGGCTTCGCGGATTGGCCGTACGCGGGAGCCGTCATTTGGTGGCGGGTCCCGGCCGCGGGGCTGGCGGGCTGAGGGGAGAAAAGATGGCGGCAGCGGCGGCAGCTGGTGCGGCTTCTGGGCTGCCGGGTCCAGTGGCACAAGGATTGAAGGAGGCGTTGGTGGATACCCTCACCGGGATCCTGTCCCCCGTGCAGGAGGTGCGGGCGGCTGCAGAGGAACAGATTAAGGTGCTGGAGGTGACAGAGGGTGAGTGAGGCAGGACCGTCACGAGGATGGCGCGTACCTGGGCCGGCCGCACACTCCGCTGACCGCAGGGGTCTGGGGAGCGTGAGCCAGGGCAGAGGTGGGCGCGAGGACTGGGTTAGGAAACGTGGGTGGGGTGCCACTGGTGGCTGTGAAAGTTCTAGAAGAAGGGTGGCGCGTCTGCAAGGAGAGGGTCGCGGAAGGTGGAGCCTTAGCGGGGATGGGGTGGGTGAAGACTTGAAAAGATAGATAGTGCCGAGGTTCTGCAGGGGACACAAATGGAGTTCGACGTTGCCGCTGTCGGGGTCGCGCTGTCTGGGTGATTCTTGAGCTCAAGACAAGGTCTTTTGCCGTTTCCTTCAGCAGTCGGTTGTAGTGGGATCAGGGAAGAGAGGTAAGGCCTTTGAGAAGGCGGCTACCATCAAACAAGTTTGTACATCAGAGTTTTAAATCTGGCTGGTTCAGACACCTCAAGTTTTCCTAGAAATTAGCTCATTTAGATGCATCCACTACTTCGCTTTCCCGACCATGCTTCCCGTTTCTTTTTCTTTTTTAAGACTCATTGGCAATTATTAAATACTGTGCATTTCTGTGTCCAGGAACGATCTTCCCTTTGTTTTAGATTCTTTGTTCTCATCCTCCCATTATGTTCTTTTAAATGATAGAGAAGAAACTATTAGTTTAAGGTTTCCTTTTAATTTCCTGCCTAGTGAGCTTTCATCAGGACCATTTACAAAGAACAGAAAAAGGGTAAAATCTCCTTGATCTTTATGTAAGAAATGTTTCTTATCAGAATTTCCGTGGGACCCCAGACCCCCAGAATCCCCAAGCTCAAGAGAATATTTTCACTGCTCCTTAAACTTAGGCCACCCTTATAGCCTTGAGTTAATGCTCCTGCAGGACTGATTTTTATTGGAAAGAAATAGATGTGTGTATGTGGGGGTTGTCCATTAAATTTAGTTTTATATGCTCTTGTAGTATGAACAACTGTCAAGGGAAGTTTCCTTCTGTTGGGACTACTGGGAGACCTAACAGGTTGCTGACTATTTGGAGAGGCCAGTTGTAGTTTATAACACACCAGACTCTCTTTAAAAGAAGGAACTGGGTGGGAGAAAGCTGTTAGGAAGCAAAGCCTGACTTGACCTGAAGGAGTCCCTAACTTTGTAGGTAAGATTGCTTGACGTTACATCCCATGTCCCTGCCTTCCTTAAGTGTAAAGAACGCTGATAGGCAGAGCCCTTACTAAAGTTAACATGCTGCTTGCATTTAGTTGCTGGTCTGATGCAGACCCATCCTTCATTAAATCTTCCTTGAATGATACCCATTGTTGGGGCTACGTCCAAATGTGTGTCTGACACACATACATTTTAAGCGTAAGGTGGGCTTACACTTAAACTGTACAATAGCACTATTCTTGCTCTGATTTCTTCATCTCCTTATCTAGGCAAAGCCAGTTATAAACTTTTGTTGAAACTATTTTGGAGTTTTTGTCTCCTACTTTTGTCGTCTTGAGGAGTCTTGAAATCAGAAGTACAGATTTTGATCTAGTGCCCTACAACCTACTGGTAATGTGCTGTGTGTGACGTGATGAGAGAGGCCGGGGAAAGCTTTGATACAGTAAGAGGAGCGGTGGTAAGGCATGTGGCTCAAGTGTAGAATGTAGTTAGTATTGAATATACTATGTCGGACTTTTCAGTGGCTTTAAAATACTCTTGTCCCCTTATGTTCCTGTTTTTAGTTAGAGGGTGCTGGTTCCTTAAGCATCTTTTTGTGAGTGCCTTTAACAGTCATCTTCCCACTCGGTCCAGAGAATCTCCAGTCTTTCATTCTGGCTGATTCTCATAGATACCTTTTAATGGTAGTGGGCAGCTTCTTCTTTAGCCATGACCCTTTACATGAAGGTAGCGCCTGGTCCCCAGGAGTAATCACACGCTACTTTTAGATTGTCAGGACATTGTTGCTGTGATTAAAAGGTCCTGCCCACCAGAGTGAGGGAGGGGCCTTTCTTACAAATGAGTGAATAAGTGATTTTGCATTCTTGGAATTGCTTTCTGGCCTAGTTTTACCCCAAAAGAATGAACTTTACTTTCATCATTTAAAACAGCTTCCTTAAAACTTGAAGTTAATGAGAAATCTGGGGGTTGGTGTTTTCTATTATTTTTTAATCTTTTCTGTTTCCATAGAGCACTGAGTCAAGTAACTACCAGTTCGAGTCCCTCTGCCCTCCAATAGCTGTACTATGAGCCATTTGCTATTGCCTCATATAGGACACTGGGCCCATGTGGTCTTTAAAATGTGACTTGTTATTTTTGCCAGGAAGGTGTGTGCCTTTCTTGGCTGCCAGCTGATGAACTCTACTTTTTTTTTTCCCCAAGACAGGGTTTCTCTGTAGCTTTGGAGGCTGTCCTGGAACTAGCTCTTGTAGACCAGGCTGGCCTCGAACTCACAGAGATCCGCCTGCCTCTGCCTCCTGAGTGCTGGGATCAAAGCCGTGCACCACCACCACCCAACTGAGCTCTACTCTTAAACATTAAGTAAAAAGGATTTCTACCTTGGCAGGGGAAAGGCACAGCCAGTTGTTACCTCTTAAAGGAAAGGGCAAGAAAACACAACATATTTGGCCAAATTATATAATAAATAGAATTTTTCCCTCCAGTGTTGATTGGGTAGACTTAAAGCCTTGTGTGTGACAGGCAAGTGTTCTTCTACCTAGCTACAGCTTTGGCCCTATAGGTGGGATTCAAATAAGCACTTCTCTTAAGAAATAGAGTTTCTGACAGCCAGCGGTAGCACACGCCTTTAATTCCAGCACTCATGAGGCAGAGGCAGGCGGATCTCTGTGAGTTTGAGGCCAGCCTGATCTACAGAGTGAGTTCCAGGACATCCAGGGCTGTTACACAGAGAAACCTTATCTCCAAAAAAACGGGGGTTTCTAGAGTAAAAGTTACATCCAGATTATTCTTTTTGTCTTCCAGCTTGCATTTTCTGAGAAATAACACAATCAGTTGCCACACTATCCAGAATGAGCACATACTCTTAGAAGCTAAAGAACTGTTAGTATGCCAGAGATCCTCCTGATTCCTCTTTATTAGCCTGATGTCCTAGAAGGGTTTTCTTGAACTTCTGCACTTGTTCTTTTCCATAATTACTTGGATCTAGGGGAACCTGAAAACTTTACATAATTAAAACCTCATTGCCACACACAGAGGAGAGATAATGCCCAGTTTCCTACTTCATCAGGCATTGTCGCTGTCCTGAGCTAAATGGGGCAGAACTCAGAAGTCTGGAATTCCCATGCAGTGTGGCATTCAGCAGATAATTGTCTCCTTTCATTTTTCTTCAGAGGTTTGAGATTCTGAGTTTGATCAGCAGAGTTTGTGAAATTTTAGTTCTACCCACAGAGAGTAAAAGTAGGAAGATTTTTTTTTATTTATTGTAGTCTTGTATTCTGTTACATTAGTAGATAGGGACATTTCAAGCATTCGATCACATGGGCATTAGATAAGAGAGGTAGATTACCAAAGGTCTCTTACCTCAGAATCTTAATGTTCCGCCACCTTTGTTTTCTTTTCATTCAATTTATGGTAAGACCACTTTTAAAATGTCACCTCTTTGTTTCTGGCATATCTCAAAATGGAATTCTTTCCTTTTCTTTTACTTTCCCACTTGAAGAAGAGCTTCCTAAGTGTTGGAATGAGTAACTTCCATGTAGTCTTATGTTCTCTAGCCTGCATAACTTAGGTTGTTATAAAATAACTAGGTTTATACCTAGTCTTTTTCTTGTTATTTATTTTTTATCTATTAGAAATGAATATATGCACCCTCCAACATTTGCCCTTGGCTTGGTATTTTTGTCTTTTTTCTTTCTTTTTTTTTTTTTCTGTGGTTAGGGCCTTGTGCACGCTGGCTAGGCAAGCATTCTACCACTGAGCTGTATTCCCAGCCCAGTCTTCTCTGCCTTGCTCCCAAGAGAACACATAATTTCTTTCCATCTCCAACCATTGTATTGACCAGAAAGTATGGATAATTCTCTCCCTCAGCTTTCCTGGCATTCAAATGCAGCTCAGTTATGTGTGATGATTTTCTCATCTTAGAGGCCTAGAGAGATGATCCTACTGGCTGGAAATGCTTTCTGGTTCTCATGGGCACTTTTCTGGCTTTCTTACAGTATAGCATAAGCACTGTCCACCTGCGAAGGGCGCCCCGCAAGGATCCAGACGCACTCCTGGGCATGTGGCGGGCACTGAACCGAGCGGAAGGCGGCCACGCTCGGAAAAAGGCCAGTGGTAGAGTTTTCTTTTCCCTTTAAGCTATGGTTTTGTGGTGCTTACCCACCCCATGACAGATAGGGGGCTTCTCAAAAGTGCTGCTTAAAAATCTTTCCTACAGATATTCTCTGTTCACAGTCCCTAATGTTGGACATCAAGGCACTGGCAAATCTTTTGTCTCCCTAGTAAACCCTTAAGAACAGAAATATCGCATTTCTTAACTTATCCTTGATCCTCCCTGCCCTCTTTTACTTTTTCCCTTCTAAACCAAAGTTTACACAGGTATTTGTTGCCAAATAGGGTAAGAGAAAGGAGAGCAAAGATCACCAGAAAGGAGGAACAAATACCCAGAAGACTAGAAAATGAATTTAATTTGGAACATGACACTAAAAAGTGAGAGAAGGCAAAGGATTTCTTAGAAACATCAGGGGATGTCAGCTTGGAGTAGAGGCACCCAGTAAAGTCAGGTGAAAAGGTCTAGATTAACCAAGTAAGGCTGTCCCTATTTAATCTTGGAAAGGGGAGCTAAGGAAGTTATGTTTCTTTACAAAATGGCTCTGGGAAGTTAACTTCATATAGCTCTCACAGGAGCATTCTTTAGTTCAGTGTCTTAGATTGAAACTTAATTTAATCTGAATTAGTCTCTTCTAAGTCCAGTCTGTGTGTCTCTTGTGTTTTCTCTGCTTTCATTATCCCCTAGTAAGTTATTTAGCTCTTCTCTTTTTGTGTTTTCTGAAGTTATTGTAAGGCACATAGCCATAAAACAAGGAATTTCTAAAGGACTTTTGTCCACATATAAAAAGAAGTGGTGTTTTGTAACAGTATTTAGTTGTTGTTTTGTTTTGTTTTTTTTCAAAAGGTATTGTATAGATTCTGTTAGTAAAAGTCTTCAAATTCACAAGCCGGGTGGTTGTAGCACACTCCTTTAGTCCCTGTGAGTTCCAGGTCAGCCTGGTCTACAGAGCAAGTTCCAGGACAGGCTCCAAAGCCACAGAGAAACCCTATCTCAAAAACAAAAGGTCTTCAGATTCATATCAGGTGGGGTTTTCTGCCCTCTGACAGAAATCAACAATGTAAAGAAGGAACTGTGTTGATCGTATTTAAGCCCAGACTTTGAACTTCAACAGGTGTTTGTTTGTTCTTTTAAATATTCTCTCAAGATAAAGTTTTGCCTTGTGGAGATATTTCAAAGAGAAAAAAGTTGTTCTTTCTTTGCATTAACTTTATAGACCGTATTATCAGTGCCATACCACCATTGCCATTGGTGTATTCTTCAACTTTCTTGTAAATTAAAGTTTTTGGTATGAACAGAGCTATACAATTTAGGCAGAAATTTCCTTTCTTATATCCCACTATAGCCTAATCCAAATTAGTTTTTAGTCTTTAAAATTTGAAGGTTAGTAATTTTGAGACTCTGGGAACTTGTAGAGAAGAAAATGAATTTTATTCATTCTATTTTAAATCTTTTATTAATAAACCCGGTTAATCTTCAGGTTGTCTTTCCTAGTAGACTTTTAAACAGGCATTCATATTAGTTGAACTTTCAACCTTCTCTCTTAGGTGAAGGAAATAAACTTTTATAGAAAAATTCATCTTAAAGTGCTTTAGGTGGAGGAGACTCCTGGTTGGCTTGCACTGCAGTCCTCCGTGTAGATCTTAATCTTAGGCTAATCTCTGTTCTCACCATCCTCTAGAGTCAAGGCGCTGAATGGAGTGTGAGGTGTGTCTTTAGTAGGTTACCAGATACAGCCACTTCAGGACTGTGGCAGAGAGAAGCTCCTGGCTTTGTGATCATCACTAGGGTGCTACCTCTTCCTGGCACAGACACCAAAAGAAAAGAAAAACCTTTCATGGAAGCTTTTCTCTGAAAAGTTGACTTGAAGTTCTTCATTTGATGACATAGGACCTGTGTGCAGCTTTCCTGAGTTCTCTAAAATATGTGGTTTCTTTTCCCTTCTCTAAGCTTCATCACCCTAGAACTGGGAGCATCAGTGTTCTCATTGGAAGATAATCATTCAAATTTATTTAAGCTTTATAGTTTCAATTCAAATTTTAAAACCTTCTCAAAAAGTCTTATTCCTCGGTATCTTTTTCATACTATATGATTCAATATTTTGCTTATTTTTACCTGATTTTAGTTTGTCCCTATAGGAATGATTCAAAAATTAAGCTCTTTCCAGGAACCTTTAAAACCTACATAAATGTTATTTAAACAGTGCCTTAAAAGAAAGTTCTGGTCCTTCCAGGCAGTTTATGAATATATATATATCATTCTGAAGAAATTACATGAAGCACACTAGAATTGATTCACTGTCCAGGGAGACCAAGACCAAGTAGACTCAAGGTGTGAGGTTAACATCCATTATCACACCAAATGTCTGAATTGCAAGTGTGGATGCCTTTATTAGTAGTATTCCTTATCCTTTTTTATTACATTTGTTTATTTATGGAGATGGGGCTTATGCTAGGACATGTATGTGGAGATCAGAAGAGAACTTGTTGGGGTTGGTTCTCTCCTTCCATCATGTGGATTCCAGGGATCAAATTCAGGTGATCGGGCATGCTGAACTGTCTGTCTCATTGGGTCTCTGTCCTTTTGAAACTAATTCTGGAGAGATGGTTCAGGGGGTAAGAACACTGACTATACTTCCAGAGGACCAGGATTCAATTCTCACCCACATGATGCCTGAGCTGTCCGTAACTTCTGACTTCCCTTGGGCACTCGCTACCCAGGTGTGATGCACACACATAAATGCATAATGTGAAAAAGATGGAATAGATTTAACTATAGATTTGATGGACTTTTTAAATTAAACCTAAACACTGGTATTTAAGACAGCTAGGTATGGTGACACACCTTCAATCCCAGCACTCAGTAGGCAGAGGCAGGTGGATCTCTGATTTGGAGGCCAGCCTTGTCTACAGAATGAGTTCCAGGATATCCAGAGCTGTTAAACAGAGAAACCCTGTCTTGAAAAACCAAAATAAATAAGTAGGTAAGTGAGTAAGTAAATAATAAATAAATAAATTAGAGATGGCGCATCTGTGTTTTAGAGTCCATTCTGAAAGTTGACTCATAACATTGGGTTTTAGACACCCGTTTCTTCTATTTCAATAAATGGGCTTTTTCTGTTTACTCAGAATCTGAACTGGCCAAAACACTCTTAGGAATCAGTCAATTTCAGTATCCGTAGAGATGATTCTGAAGGTTTTAAGTGTTCGTGATTTAAGCATTTAATAAATGTCTTTCAAGAAGAACCTATTTTGTCATGGTTTACAGTCTCCTTTTCTGAGAGACATGATGGCTACCATAGAAAAGTATCAAAACCTGCAGCTTAGAGAGAGGCTGGGTGGAACGCAGCAATAGAACACTTGCCTGACTAAAAGCCCTCTTGTTGCAAGAAATAAATTAAAATAAAGGCATTAAAAAGAATGAGCTCTAAGGATCTGGTAAAATTGCAGGACACAATATAAAAATCAACAGCTTGTTTTCTTATACACAAAGGATCTAACTTGCTTTTAAGCTTTTAAAACCATTTGCAACTTCAATCAAAAAAGATTAAGTAATTTGAAATAAAACAAACAGAAACTATAAGAATCTGTTATAGAGTTGAAGAAATGGCTCAGCAGTTAAGAGGCTCAGCTCTTCCAGAGGACCCAGGTTCAACTCCCTGCACCTACAAGGCAGCTCACAACTGTCTATAATGCCTGTTCCAGGGAATCCAACATCCTCACACAGACATACATGAAGGCAAAACACCATTGTACATAAAATGAAAATAGATTTTTTAAAAAAAATCTAGTTTATATTGTTTTGTTTTTCAGGAAGCAGGTTTTATTATTGTATTTTCTGTGTGTGGGTGCTTTGCTTATGTGTATGTCTGTATACCATTTGCTTGCAAGTGCCCTTAGAAGCCAGAAAAGGGCATCGGATCCCCTAAAACTATAGAGTTACAGCAAGTTGTGAGCTGCCAAATGGGTGCCGAGAATCAAACCTGGGTCCTCTGGAAGAACAGCAAGTACTTGTAACTACTGAGCCATCTCCCCAGCCCTGCATTAAATGAAACAAACTGGAAAGACATCTGTTATTAGCTCAGATAATAGGACATTAGATGAGCTAGACAAGGTGATTCTAAAGGTCATATAGAAAAACAGATTGAAGAGTAATTTATAGAAACATTGAAAAGAGCTGGGTGGTGGTGGTTCACACTTTTAATCCCAGCACTCAGGAGGCACCACAGACAGATCTCTATAAGTTCAAGGTCAGCCTGGTCTACAGATGGAGTTCCAGGACAGCCAGGACTGTTATATAGAGAAATCTTGTCTCAGAAAACCAAAAAAGAAAAGGGAAAAAAATCAAAAAGAAAAATTATCAGAAGGGACAAGCTCTACTTTAAACATATAAAGTTTCTATAATTAACTCTGGCACAGGCATGTAAATAGAAAGGCAATTATAGATTATAAAGTCTAAAAACACATACACACACCTATAAAAATCGAGTAAAACAAGAGCATCCCTGCTCCAAAATATGAAAGCAATTTTTGTACAGCAACATGAGCCTGCAAGTATAAAATTTTGTATCTGCCTTATGTGATAGGTCAGAATTAAAATACAGAAACTCTTCTGGCTGAGTGGTACACAATTGTAATCGAAGCTGTAAGAGGACTAAGGCAAGAGAATTTTGAGTTCAAGGCCATCACGAACTACACAGTGAGATACTGTCCAAAAGAAAAAGAAACACATGATCTGGACTTGGTAGCTAACCTTTGTGATCCCATCTCTTAGGAGGCTAAGGTAGTAGAATTGTTGCCAGCTGGAGGCCAGCCTGGGCTACTTTTTTTTTTTTTTGAGACAGGTTTCTCTGTGTAGCCCCAGCTGTCCTTGAACACTCTCTGATATACCAGGCTGGTTTCCAACTCAGAGATCCGCCTGCCTCTGCCTCAATAGTGCTGGGATTAAAGGTGCATGCCGCCACTGCTGAATGGGACAACTGCATAAGCATTTGAAATTAGACCCAAAATTTGCACCGTATTATAGAAAAATAAGCCCCAATGAATTAAGAGCCTAAATGTAAGAAAATGAAGCCCTAGGATTACTAGAAGAAATGTGGTGAGTTCCCGTTAGCCTTACATGATGATAGGCAATAAAATTAATAAATAGCAAAATAACTTGTCATAAAGTTTTTACTGTGTGACAGGATTATGGTATGTACTAAATTGTTCAATCTTCATAGGATTGCTTGTCATGTTGATACCACTGTTCTTTCTTTTTGAATTTGGAAACTGGGATTTACAGGATGAATAACTTACCTAAGGACAGTGTGGTAGCTTCACATTGCCCAAATCCAGAGCCCTTGCTAGGTTGTTTTGTTTGTTTGCCAGGGGGTGGGGATGGGGGGGGTGAGTAGTGTGTATATGTGGTTTGAGTCACATAACAATTTAAATTTCCTACTAGCCATATTAAAGAGTTTTAAAAAAAGAAACCGATTAAAAAATGATTTTAATACATAAAGCTAGAGAGATAGCTCAGTGGTTAAGAGCTCTTGCTGCTCTTCCAGAACCAAACCTAAGTTTGGTTCCCAGCACCCATGTTGGAAGACTCATAGCTGTCTGTAACTCTGGCTTCAGGAGATCTTATGATCTGAAGCCCTCTTCTGGCTCCCACTGGTACTTTCGTACTTGTGGTATACATTCATTCATGAATACACATAGAGATAAAACTTTAAAATGTTAATAATGTAATACTGGCTGGTTGTAGTGACACACACCTTTAATCCCAGCACTCTGGAGGCAGAGGTCAGCCTAATGTTCATAATGAGTTCCAGGCCAGTCACAACTACATGGTGAGACCTTGTTTAAAAAATTAATTAGCTAATGAATTAAATACTGCACTCATTTAACCTGGTGTATTTCCACATATAATTGGGTTTTTGTTTTGTTTGTTTGTTTTTAAGGGTGGTAGGCTTTGTGGGCCTTTAAGCTTAGCCCTCAGAAGGTGGACTGGGGGATTCATATGAGGCCAGCCAGGGTTATGTAGTGAGAGTGTTGCAAAGAAAAACATTTTTTTTTGTTTGTTTTATGAGACAGGGTTTCTTTGTATTGTTTTGGAGGCTGTCGGTCCAGCCCGGCCTAACTCACAGAGATCCGCCTGCCTTTGCCTCCCAAGTGCTGGGATTAAAGGTGTGTGCCACTGCCCGGCAAGAAAAACATTATTCAGATGCTTGTTTTTCGTGCTAAATTTGTAATGTAGGGTGTTTACATTTATAACCATCTCTATCTTTGTGACTGGTGGCAACTATAGTGACTTGCTCAGTCCTAAATTGTGAGATATAAAATAATGGTATACCTTTGATCTTATATTCTTGATACAACGTTGGCTACTTTGCAAATGTGAAAAGATATGTTTTTATTTGGTAGTGAGAATTTATAACATATCCCAATATACAGTCCAAGACTTGTTAATCAAGCATGTGAGTCACACCTGTGACCCTAGCGCTTACCAAGCTGGGGCAGGTGGATCTTGTTCAAGACTAAGCTACATGACAAAATCCTGTCTTTTTCTAAAGTTTATATTGCACATTGAAAACTGTTCTTTGGGACCCTTACTTTGTTTTGTTTTTTAGGGTTACGCTTGTTGAGCCAGATTTTCTCAGTTTCCTGAAATCACTGCACTGTAGAAATAGTTGTTCAAATTTCTTTCTGAAATCTTTCCTTATTGCCTCAAGGTTGAGCTCAGTGAATTGCTGTGGCTTTCATGAATTTCCTTAGACTCACGGTAAATCTTTCTTTTTCAGAATTTGGTGTTCACCTGGCAGAACTGACTGTAGATCCTCAGGGAGCACTGGCCATCCGTCAGGTGAGTCCTCGCTGACCAACAGATAATTCCCCTTTACTCAGTAATGAAACTTAGGGGAAGAGAAAGAATAAGGGCAGTGTATAAAACATGATTTTTGTGCCCGATTTAGATAGGATTCAAATGTATCAACCACATATATGGTTTTTATATGTGAAATAAGTCCTGTTTCTTGTTGCACCTGATGGCTTACTCTCTTCGCAGCTGGCATCAGTCATCTTGAAGCAATATGTGGAGACTCACTGGTGTTCCCAATCGGAAAAGTTCAGACCTCCTGAAACTACAGAAAGGGTAAAGGCGATTCCGTGGTTAGTCCACCTACAGAGATGTGAGAGGCAGTCTTAATATATCCAGCATTAATGTAACATTTTTTAATAACAGAAAACAAGACTAGGAAGAAAATAGACAGTGGGTGGCATTATGAGTACTGTGGATGGACTGTGTTCAAAATTTCCAGTTCTGTCCTTTTGCAGACCATGAGAGCATTTGAAACATTTAGCTGTGAACACCCAGTTTCCTAAATTTCCTGAATTAGAGTTAAAATTACCAACTTCAAAGGGCTTGACAATTAAGTGAAATAGTACTTCTACTTAGTATAATCACCCCAGGTAACCAAGGAAAGATGAGGTACAAGGTCTAGAATTGTGGGTTGGAACCTTCTACAATTGTGGGAAAGCTTTGTCTGTGTGATGTCCAATATGAGGATCACTGTGGCTGATGAACTGGTAAAATGTGGCTACTGGGCCAGGCATAGCACATGCCATTAGTCCCAGCACTCAGGAGGCAGAGGCAGGCAGATCTAGTCGAGACCAGCCTAGTCTAGAGTGAGTTCCAGGACAGCCAAGGATACACAGAGAAACCCTGACCTGAAAAAGAAGCAAACCGACAAGAGTAAATTTTTAAAAATGTGGCTGCTATAACTGAGCAACTAACATAGTCTCAAAGCAGATGGGGCTCTGCCTGCAACTTACCACCTGATTAATGGCAAGTAATCTTTCCTCCTTTACAGGCAAAAATTGTTATCCGGGAGCTATTACCCAATGGGTTGAGAGAATCCATAAGCAAAGTACGCTCCAGTGTGGCCTATGCTGTGTCAGCCATTGCCCATTGGGATTGGCCTGAAGCTTGGCCCCAACTCTTCAGCCTGCTCATGGAGATGTTGGTGAGCGGAGACTTAAATGCCGTCCATGGAGCCATGCGTGTGTTGACAGGTACCAGAAGCATTTTCCCTGGTGTTGGTATTTGACCTTCTGTGAGAGGAATAATTAAGAGCTATGTGATAATGTGGCCCAGACCAAAAGATCTATTACATGTTGCTCCTTTCTTCTAGGTTTTGTAAATATTGCTCTTCTAGGTTTTATCTCCATAGCCACCAGAAGTTCCATTGATTGTTTCCAGGGAATTGAGTTAGCACAGTACTACTTATACTTCCAAATCTTTACTGAGGAATACTGGAGGCTGAGGGTAATTGTTCAGTGACAGATCACGCACAAGGCTCTGTGTTCAAGCTAGAATGGCATACACACATACAAAAATGTAGGAATGCCATGGCAAATAAACACTTAGATTTCTGATTTCTATTCTGACTGCGCCTTGACACTTCCCTTAACATCTTTGATCCGTAGTTTCTAAGATGCTATACTATTAATTACTGGTCTATTTCTATAAAGAGACACCATGACCAACACAACTCTTACAAAACTGGGGCTTGCTTATACTCTTAGAGGTTAGTCCATGCTTAACCTTGGTGGGAAGCAGACAGACATGGTGCTAGAGCTTCTCGTTGCCATCTGACAGCAGAGAGACAAGCACTAGACCTGGCTTCGGAACCTCAAAGACCACCCCAGTGGCATACTTCCTCCAACAAGGCCACAACTAATCCTTCTCAAACAGTTCTACACCCTGTTGACCAAGTGTCCGAATATATGAGCCTATGGCCATTCTCTTTCGATAGTTGACATGTGCTCATCTGTGTAAAGTGTTGAGCATAGCAACTAACTGACAAAATAGTAGACTCTGAGTAAACTTGAGTCAGGGTTAGGCTTAACATAATTCTTAAGTATTCCTTTCTATGAAGCTGGCTCTATACTTCTTGAAACTGCCTCAACTGATAGTTCCATCTTTAAACGATAATATATAAACACATGAGGTGAAGTGTACAGTAATTAAAACACAAGGACTTATACTACACTGTTAAGTTGAACCAAGGCAAAATTAAGAGTGGCCAGGGTTCAGCTGAGCATGATAGTATACACCTTTATACCCCCAGCACTAGGGATGCGGGGCTCCTCCATGTTGCCAAGCTTGGAGAGGGCTGCCAGGCCATGTAGACTGCAACCTCTGACCAGCAGGGCCTCCCAACACTGTTTTTTGTTTTGTTTTGTTTTGTTTTCCCCAACACTGTTTTTTGAGACAGGGTTTCTCTGCGTAACCTTGACTGTCCTGGGACTCACTTCATAGAGCAGGCTGGCCTCAAACTTACAAACTCTGCCTCCAAGTGCTGCAATTAAAGGTGTGCACCACCTAGCTTATGCTAATAATCTTTTTTGTTTGTTTGTTTGTTTGTTTTTTGTTTTTTGTTTTTCGAGACAGGGTGTCTCTGTATTGTCTTGGAGGCTATCCTGGAACTCTCTCTGTAGACCAGGCTGGCCTCGAACTCACAGAGATCCACCTGCCTCTGCCTCCCAAGTGCTGGGATTAAAGGCGTGTGCCACCAACGCCCGGCTGCTAATAATCTTTTAGAAGTCATCTTTCCCCTCCGTTCATTTAGGGTTATGGAAATCACGCAAATATCTTATCTGTTTCTCTCTCACTGGTTTCTTGTGAGAATGGGTTTCTCTGTAGTCTGTCCTAGAACTTGCTGTATAGACCAGGCTATCCTTGAACTCAGAGATCCTCCTGCCTCTGCCTCCCAGTGCTGAACGTAAAGGTGTGTACCAGCACCACCTGACTTTTTTCTTTTTAAATGAAATATCTATGTCTTTTTTGACAGTTTTTTGGGTTTGGGGTTTGGGTTTGGTTTAGTTTGGTGTTTCAAGACAGAGTTTCTCTAAGGCTTTGGAACCTGTCCTGGAACTCGCTCTGTAGACCAGATTGGCTTCGAACTGACAGAGATCTGCCTGCCTCTGCCTCCTGAGTACAGGGATTAAAGGAGTGAGCCACCCCGGCCTGGCAATTTTTTGACAATTTTAAACATGTAAAAAAATATATCTTAGTCGTGTCCACCCTCAACTACCCACTCCACTCTCCTCAGTACCCCCAACATGTCCCCATTCCCCCTTTATGGCCCCCACTTTTTCATGTTAACCACTGAGTCTAATCATTATTGCTTGTTGGAATATTGACTGACATTGACATGGTCTTGTGCAGGTAACCATAGCTGCTGTGAGTTCATGAGAACATTGACTGTGTCATATCCGAAAGATGGCATTTCACAACATTCCTCTCCATCCTACAGTTCTTATATTCTTTCTACCTCATCTTCTGTGACTTTCCCTGAGCCTGGGGGCTGGAATAGGGAACTTAATATAGATGTCCCTTTAGAGCTAAGCACTCAATAAATAGTCACTTATACTTTGACCAGTTTTGAATTTCTGCTGGCCTGCAGAAAGAAGCTTCTCTAGCTGAGATTGTGGGCAACACTCATCCATGGGTTTAAGCATAAATATTTAGAAGGAAGTTTGAGAATATGCTACTTAACAAAACAAAAGTAGTAAGTTTCCCTCAAGACCTAGGACCTCCTAAACCATGGTCATTTGACCAGGTTTACAGGACCAGTAGGCATGAATTCCCTCCTATGAGCAGACCTAAAATTTGGGAGCTGAAGAGGACCTGGGTTCAATTCCCAGCACCCACATGGCAGCTCACAACTGTATGTAATTCCAGTTCCAGGGGATCTGACACCCATGGCAAAGCACCAGTGCATATAAAGTAAAAATTAATACATTAAAAAAAAAAAGAAAAGAAAGGTGTGCATTCATTCATGACGTTTTGTTGTTTTTTTCCCCCCCTTCTTCTCTTGCCTGGTATTTTTCTAGCATGGTTTATTTTCTGTGGCTCATTCATGGATTTGTTTTTCTCTTCATTGTGAGGGATTCCTTTAGTCTGTTTTTGTCATGAAAAGCTTTTATCTTCCCTTCAGTTATGACAAGTAGCTTTGCTGGCATAGAGCTCTGGATTGGCAGTAGTTCTTCAGAACTTGAAATACATCACTCCAAGATAGTTTTTAAAGTTTCAGTTGAATTTTCTGGTGTTACTCAGTGGACCTGCCTGTCATGTGGCCCTGTGTTTCTCTCTTGCTGCTTTCACTTTGCTTTCTTTGTTCTGTGTATTTTGTGTAGTCCTAGTTAGCTTCAGTTGTCACACACATAGGAGATTGGCCTATGGGCATCTCTTTGAGTCATTTTCTTAATTGCTAATTGATGTAGGAGAGCCCAGCCCACTGTAGGTGATGCCATCGCTAGGCAAGGTAGCAGAGAAAACCAGAGATGTGAGCCAGTAAACAGCATTCCTCTGTGGCCTCTGCTTCAGTTCCTGCTTTGGCTTCCCTTGATAGAAGACTATAACCTGAAAGCCTAAATAAGCAGTTTCCTGCCCTAGTTGGTTATCTCACAGCATCAGAAAATAAACTAGAAAAAATGGATCCTACACACTATGTAGCCTGTCCTGTTCCTGTAGTCTGGTGTGTTTGAGGAATAGCACCTGTAGTTCTTGAATCGCAGTTTACTTGGCATTTATGCCATAGTTTACTTGTCCATTCATTTTTATTTATTGACTTTTTATACTTTTTAGGGTTTTTTTTTTTTTTTGATTTTTGGTTTTTTGGGTTTTTCAAGACAGGGTTTCTCTGTGGCTTTGGAGGCTGTCCTGGAACTAGCTCTTGTAGACCAGGCTGGTCTCAAACTCACAGAGATCCGTCTGCCTCTGCCTCTGCCTCCCGAGTACTAGGATTAAAGGCGTGCGCCACCAACGCCTGGCAGGAATTGAACTTTGTGTGTGTGTGTGTGTGTGTGTGTGTGTGTGTGTGTGTGTGTGTGTGTGTACAGCTTTCTGCCTACAGGCCAGCAGAGGGTACCAGATCTGATTCAAGGTGGTTGTGAGCCACCATGTGGTTGCTGGGAATTAAACTCAGGACCTCTGGAAGAACAGTCAGTTCTCTTAACCGCTGAGCCATCTCTCCAGCCCCTGGAATTGAACTTTTAAGATCCTTTATTTACACTATCATGGTGCCAGGATATCTACCAAAAGATAGTTTATTTTTAAATCAAGGAAAGAAACACTGTTCCTAATCTTCCTGTAAAAAAGTTTTACATTTTTCTAACAGGCCTGGAGAGAAAGGATGACTGTACAGTTATCCTGATTGGAATGCAGAAGGGTCTTCTTTTTACTTAACTAAAGAAGTTACTGTACAGTGAGATCATTTTCTGTCAGCCAAGAGAAAGAAATGCTGGAGAAATTTGTATCTTTTTGTAGTTGAGTCATCAGACATGGAGTGGATGACAGCCAACCTTCATTCACAGATAGCTACTCCAGTTATTTTCAAAGGAGGATAGACTTTCAACTTTGCACCACAGAAGCTGAAATATATGTGAAGTCAGAAGAATATTAGTGTGTGGGTAGGAACTCATGAGAAAAATGGGACCAGTTCTCTTTAAGCTGTTTTGTGTTATTGGAGATGGAGTCACTCTGTGTTGGCCAGGCTGGCTTCTTACTCCTGTGCTCCTGTAATAAATACTTCTGCCTAAGCTTCCTGAATATCTGGGCCTATAGGCATGTATCACTGTGCCCAGTGTCTTTGAGACCTTTTTTGAGAAGATGTTGTTCTTTTTTTGGGGGGGGGGTTCCAGACAGGGATTCTCTGTATTGTTTTGGAGGCTGTCCTGGAACTCACTCTGTAGACCAGGCTGGCCTCGAACTCACAGAGATCCGCCTGCCTCTGCCTCCCGAGTGCTGCAGAAAACTTACTTTTTGAGTTTAAACCTATAATAAATTGAGACTGTCCACAATGATTATAGAAAAGTTAAAAAGTACAATTAGTCACTTCCTTACTAAGTTCCCTTTAGCTTTCTTTTTTTGTAGTGGTGGAGATGATACTAGGTCTTTTTTTGTAGTGATGGAGATGATACTGATGCTAAACTTCTTGACCAAGCCCTATGTTGTATTTTTTTTTCATAAAACTTACTATAAATGTGAAGTCTATGCTTGATCTTAGGTCAAAGGCCAAGAAATAGTAGTATGATATCCAGTATGTGTATATGTGTATATATATACGTGTGTGTATATATATATATTTTTGTTTGTTTTTTGTTTGTTTGTTTGTTTTTACAAGACAGGGTTTCTCTGTATTGTTTTAGAGGCTGTTGGTCCAGCCCGGCCTGGAACTCACAGAGATCCGCCTGCCTCTGCCTCCCGAGTGCTGGGATTAAAGGCGTGCGCCACCAATGGCCGGTGGAAACCACAACTCATAACTTGTGGGATTGATACAGGGTCTTTATGTGCTTTGCATATCATTTTCTTATTTTATTTTTCTAAACACAAGGAGATGTGACCTATATTTCTCTAGTCTCTTTCAAGTCTGCAGTGGGTTAAACACCTTCACTTAGGAATCCCCTTCCTGTCCAGCTAAGAATGGCTCCAGCATTACACGTTGGTAAATGAATGGAGTTGACACTTAATATATCTGTGGGTGGTTGGTTGGTTAGCTAGTTTTTTCAAGTCAGGATAGACCTAGTTGTCCTGGAACTTGCTATGTAGACCAGGCTGCCCTTTAATTCACAGAGACCTGCCTGGCTATGGCTCCTGAGTACTGTGCCTGGCTTATGTTTGTTTTGTTATTGCATTGAAGTAACTTGTCAGAGGACAGAACGGAAAAGCAAAGGACAGCTGAGAGATGTACAAGGGGTGCTCACACTAGCATGACTCACCAGCAGCACCTCTTTGTCTTTACTTGTGTGCAGTTGGGTCACAGATCTCTGTACTGGGTCTCTGTCTTAATCTCTTGTCTTCCTTTACACAAAGGAAGTCTCTCTCCCGTCTAACAAATAATACATGGCTTCTCTCTCTTCCTCAGGGTGAGGCTGCTAGACCAGTGGCCATCATGTGCTGACTGGGAACTCCACCTAGGTGACTTGGGAATTTTCACACTTCACTTTTATGAAGCATTTTTTCTTACTTTTTGTCTTTGCAGAGTTTACTCGAGAAGTGACAGACACACAGATGCCACTTGTTGCTCCTGTCATTCTCCCAGAGATGTATAAGATCTTCACCATGGCTGAGGTATGAAATCTCAGCACAGTGGTTGCAGCCAAAAGACCTGTTTGGCTCTGGTCAGCATCCACATCTCTGGTCATGGTATTTGTCACTGATACCAAAAAACTAGAACTGACAATTGATCTAGATCAGAAATTGAGTTGACCATAGTCTTTGAATTCATGATTCTAAGGGAAAGCCTTTGATAAAAGCTCCTAATAAAGTAACTGAAATATATCAATATGCATAGCTTCTGTCACCCTGCCCTCCTTGAGTCTATAGTGCCACTCCCAACCTTGCTTATTCAGCTAAGAATTTAGAAATAGTATGGTACTTCATTGTGTGAATAGATTCTTAATGTATTGAGTATATGTGTGTTAGTATGTACATAAATAGTGATCTGTACACAATAATCTATGAACATTTATAGGTATTCGGCATCCATAATCCCTTGCCCCCAATGAATACTCCACATTTTAAAAGAAATATATTGAGAAGTCTGGATATAGTACTATATAGAGCATGTGATTCAGTGGAGTGTGTCTTTAATCCCGTTATTTGGGAGGCAGAAGCAGGCTGAGTTCTAGGCTAACCTAGTCTATACAGTGAGTTAAAGGCCAGTGGGGTCTACAGAGTAAGACCCTGTCTCAAAAAAAAAAGTAGCTATAGGACCTGTTTTTAGACACAGACCTGTTTATAAAAGGCTGATTTTAGTAAGTTCTAACATTTTGTTGCATTATGCTCTCTTAATTACAGAAACCCATTTTTTACATAAGTGAATTGAATCTATATCTCTTTAGGGAATTAATTTTAACTGCGAGGGTTTTCTTCTAACCACATGTACACACATACACACTCCAGTCTCATGACTATGCCATGGTCTTTTCCCCAGGTGTATGGTATTCGAACTCGTTCCCGAGCAGTAGAGATTTTTACTACTTGTGCCCATATGATCTGTAACATGGAGGAGCTGGAAAAGGTAAGTGAACCTTTGGTTCATGATTAACAAAATTTGTGCTTCAAAGTCTTTATTAATGCTTTCCATTGCTAATGACTCATTTCGTAACTACCAGAAAGCATGCAAGCCAGTCTTACATAGATAGATTTAACATTTTCATTAAATTTTTAACATATATATCTTAGTTTTAGTTACAAATGCCTTTCCTATATCCATTCCTATATATTTCTTTCTGTCTGGTTTTTGGGTGTTTTGTTGTTGTTGTTTAGTTTTGGGGGGCTTTGGGAGTTTTTTGGGGGGAGGGTTGGTTTTCCCATGCTGGGAATTAAACCTAGGACCTGATGCATTCCAGGCAAGCACTCTGCCACTGAACTATACTTCCACCCTTCATATTAGATATCTCAAGCCTTTCTACTATCTTAAAAGGCTCTGAGAGAGAGAGAGAGAGAGAGAGAGAGAGAGAGAGAGAGAGAGAGAGAGAGAGAGAGAGGAGTATATATATATATATTATATATATATAAAGCTGTTGAGCATTGACTTTGCTTTCTGTTTTCAGGGTGCAGCCAAAGTTCTGATCTTTCCCGTGGTTCAGCAGTTCACAGAGGCCTTTGTTCAGGCCCTCCAGATGCCAGATGGCCCCACATCTGACAGTGGTTTTAAGATGGAGGTTCTGAAGGTAAAGATATATTAACAGTGAGATTTGGAGTTGAGAGAGTCAGAAATTGCTTCTGTGTTACTCAGTGGTTTTTGTTTTTTCTCTTCTCAGGCAGTGACAGCCTTGGTGAAAAACTTCCCAAAGCACATGGTGTCCTCCATGCAGCAGATCCTGCCCATTGTTTGGAACACTCTAACTGAAAGTGCTGCCTTATATCCTTTCCTGAAAACCCAAAGGACCCACTGCCTATAGTTGGGGGTCTAGCCTAGGGTCTCACAGTCACTCGCTCCTGCTCTTCATGTTTGTGTGATCATAGTGTTGGGGTATATATATAGCACTCCCTTAGACTCCAGGTTCTTTGCCTTTACTCTGCATCATACTTATGTGAGGACAGAAGTGAATTACACAGAGGAAGTTGAAGACCCTGTGGACTCAGATGGTATGTAGTTTATCTGATCCTAACAAATACCCACTCTTAGGGAAAGGAATCTGGACAAAGACAAGTTAGAGGTAGAGAACAAAAAGGGCAGTAAGCTCATCTTTTCAGTGCATTAGGTGGGGCATTGATTCATCCCATCTCATCCTTAAGGACATTCAAAGTCCACTGAAAGTCACAGCATTTGGGTTATAGCAGATGTCTAATCCAGTTACCTGTGATGTTTTGCCTCATTTAACTTTGAAGTCCTAGATGATGCTACTCTCCATTTCTATGTCAGTATTTAAGTATTTCAGATAAAAAATAGATATGCTGGGAAATATGTTCAATGTTTGTGTTTTTTGGTTTTGTTTTGTTTTTTAACTCCTAAAAGTATTTACTACACTCAAAGTAACTTTCTTTGACTATAAAGAAGGAAACTAAAGCCTCCTGTACCAATCTTTCAGGAATAATTAGCAAGTAGTTACATACTCAGTTGATTGACAAAGGTAATGTAGTTTATTTCCAAAATGAATGCTTTTTGTTTTAATTTGTGCTCTTGTATATTCCCTGTAGGAGAAGTCCTAGGCTTTGAAAACCTCGTCTTTAGCATTTTTGAATTTGTCCATGCCCTACTAGAAAACAGCAAATTCAAAAGCACCGTTAAGAAGGCTTTGCCTGAGCTTATTTACTACATTATCCTGTATATGCAGATCACCGAGGAACAGGCAAGTGGTACTTGGGGGACAAGTTACTAACTTGTATTGGAAACTTGAAGAATGTGACACCTTGGTCAAGTAGACATCTCATTTCTAAAAAACAGACAGTAAGAGACTAACTTTATGTGAAATCCTAGAAAAGTTTTGGCATCATTTTATCACCAAATCCCTGTGCATAGGGAGTTTTATCAACTTTAATTTTGGCTAGACTTTCAGAACACTTTTTTCATTAGAAAAATCTCTGTGAAACCAAAGATCATAGTGTATATGAGACCCTATTCAACACTAAATAGTGAAATGGGTCATTAGAAGCCAGAAAAGGACATTCAAGAATGCAGCAGCTGAGACAAATGGTTGGTGAGATCTTAATGAGAATGTGTGGGAATCCCTGGGAGTTCCCATGACCTAGCTATATCTATAATACACCATATTTAAGCAAACCATACCCTCAAAAGTTGAGTTGCTTAAATTTGAGTAACATTTTCTTAGATTGCTCTGGAACTCAGGCTTTTTGTTTTGTTTTGTTTTATGAGACAGGGTTTCTCTGTATTGTTTTGGAGGCTGTCAGTCCAGCCCAGACTCAAACTCACAGAGATCTGCCTGCCTCTGCCTCCCGAGTGCTGGGATTAAAGGTGTGCGCCACCACCGCCCAGCGGAACTCAGGCTTTTATTGATAGGCTTTTATTTCTGCTGCTCCTGTTCCTGCCACCACACTTACTTTTGCTGTTTGTTCTTTAGCCTCTTTGAAGTCTCCATGGCTTTTCTGATCTGCATTTAGAGGAGGAACAAACGAGTAACAACATCAAGGTTTTTAAAACTTGTTTCTCCAACCAGACATGGTGCCCTTCAATACCGCCACTCAGAAAATGGAAGCAGGTGGACCTCTAAGTTTGAGGCCATCTTGGTCTACAGAGTGAGTGCCAGGACAGGCAGGACTACACAGAGAAACCCTATCTTGAAAAGCAAAACAAAAGAAAAATTTAAAAATAAATGAATTTTCCCAGTTCTGGGGAGAGTTGCAGGGAAGAGTGAAGTGGTGAATGTGCTCAAAACACATTGTATGAAGGTCTCAAAGAATTAATAAAAAATACTGTAATTTTTAATATTAAGAATAAAAGAATACATCAGCATGGACTATTGAGATGGCTCAGCAGGTAAAAACATTTGCCACCAAGCCTAATGACCTGAGTTCAATCCTGGGACCCATGTGGTAGGAGAGAACCTACTCTTCATGAGCATAAAGTTTAAGAATATGAGTTACAATATTTTTCATACAAAAATTGGTATGACTTTGTAGTAAATATCCTAGTATATTCAGAAAATCTGTTCATCAAAGTAACATGCTGATGGCAGTAACCAGGTAATTTATCAAATTCTTTTTTAGGAGAGTGGGCGCTCAAGACCGGGTTTTTCTATGTAGACTAAACTGTCCTGGAAATCACAGAGATCCACCCACCTCTGCCTCCCATGTGCTAAGTTTAAAGGCATATGCTACCGCCACCTCTCTGTGGCAAATTCGTCAAATTCTAAAGAAGATTCTGCTACAGAAAAATAGCCATTCCTACAGATTTGGATAAATGATTTGTTTCTCAACGACAAAATAAATAAAGACTTTAAAGCACGGGAGACAGACAGATCTCTCTCAGGGCCAGCCAGGACCCTATCTCAAAAAGAAAAGACTTTAGAGTGTGATCGGGTTATAAAATTGAGATCTTCCTATGTCTGCTGATAAAGAAGGAACATATAGACAAGAGTGGTGGCCTCACAATCACCTGACCTCATCCTCTTTGCAGATTAAAGTGTGGACAGCTAACCCACAACAGTTTGTAGAAGATGAGGATGATGACACTTTTTCCTACACCGTTAGAATTGCAGCTCAAGACTTGTTGCTGGTAAGAGTTACGTTGCTACTTCAACCAAATAACCCTCCAGTAACTGGAAGTTTCTTCCTAGACATCTAACCCAAGGTAAGCAGCACTGTTGGGCAGTTTCACCTCAGACCTTTTTAAGGCTATAAGAAAGTTGCTTATGAAATTTGAGACTTAAAAATTCCAAACTTCATTGAGTCAGGAACACTTGTGTTTGCTCCTGCCTTCAGCCAGCCTCCATGGTGCAAAGCAGAAGCTGACAAACTTAAAGAGATTGTTGGGAGATGAGCACGGAGCATCAGCTCATGACTTCTTTGGCTCCTCTAACTAGAGCATAGGGTTGTCTCTAGGCCAGAATGCCGGGAAGAAACTGCCATTCCTGTTTGGTTTGTTGGTAAATCATGTCTTGTTACTGTTTAGTGTGTCTAAGCACATATGACATTACACGAGGAGCTGGGAATATAATATAGCTCAGTAGTAGAGCACTTGCCTAGCATGTGCAAAGTGAGCTTGGCTGAATTGCTGGAACCAAAAATGTATTAGAGTGGCCTTATATTTTCACAATCAGTCAGCTTCCAAGAGAATTTCTGGTCCATTGTTATCCAAGACTATTATTTTTTACTTACACTTTATTTAATTAGAGCCAAAGACATCAACTATTTAGAGCTATTTAGCCTTACAATGCATAAATACTACAGAGTTTCAGGTGTTGCTCTTAATTTCATTAGACCCTGAACTAATGGGTTCACTTTTAGTATACCTGATCAGGCTTTAGTGTGGGTATGTCAAAGAGTTTGAACCATCTACACACATAGATTTATTTTTAGATCTTCTCTCTCCCTAGGCTGTGGCCACAGATTTCCAGAATGAGAGTGCAGCAGCCCTGGCTGCTGCAGCCACTCGGCATTTACAAGAAGCTGAGCAAACCAAAACCAGTGGCACTGAGCATTGGTAAGAACATGAGGAAGCACTCTGCTTAGAGACTTGTTTGGTGCATCAGATCTGACAGAAAATGAGTTCATTTTATCCCTTTTTAAACTAAACAGCTTTGAAGAGGACAGCTTTTATTTTTAATTAGAAGACTCCTAACATACCCCCATGTTTTTGTAGGAATTTGATAGTATTTAAATTGGAAGGATAAGTCTGGATGTGGTATATGACTTCTGGCACTTGGGAGCTAGAGGCAAGAGATCTAGAAGTTATAGGCCATCCTTGATACGTGAGTTTGAGGCAAGCTTGTCCCATGTATGATCCTGCCTCAAATAAGGGCAGCCTGAGGGGTAGAGTGGGGGTGGCATATGCCTTTATTTAGTCCCAGCACTTGAGAAACAGAGGTGAGCAAATTTCTGAGTTCGAGGCCAGCCTGATCTACAGAGCAAGTTCCATGACTACACACACACACACACACACACACACACACACACACACACACACACACACACACACACACACACACAAGCCCTGTCTCAAAAAACCAAAATAATAATAATGCTGATGAGATGGCTCAGCAGGTAAGGACACTTAATGTCAAGCCTGACAAACCGAGTTCAGTCCCTAGAACTTCCAGGGTAGAAATAATGGGCTGACCTCTGCATGCATGCTATTGCTTAGTAAATGCTCCCTGTGGGGGGGGGGGGATGGGTGTAAAAATATTGTTTTAAATTAAATAAATTAGAAATGATGTTGGGATCAGATCATTCTGGAATACCCTTTTCTAAATGGCCTTACCTAAAAAAATTTCATTTTAAAGTGTAGTTTGTTTTAACAACTGCAGTATCCCTTTTGCAGGTGGAAGATCCATGAGGCCTGCATGCTTGCTCTAGGCTCAGTGAAATCCATCATCACTGACAGTGTGAAAAATGGCAGGATCCATTTTGACATGCATGGGTTCCTGACCAACGTCATCCTTGCAGACCTCAACCTATCAGGTATGTTTTAATACATGCAGGATTCTAGAAGATCTTGGAACCTGCTATTAACTTACTTATATACTGTTTAAAAATATTTGTTTGTTTGTCTGTGTGAGTATGATATATGCTCATCATAGGTCAGAAGAGGTTGTTAAGTATCCTGTATTACTCTCTGCCTATTCCTTTGAGGCGAAGTCTCTCCTTGAACCTGAAGCTCACATCTTGGCTAGACTGAAATCCAGCAAGTCCTGCTAGTTCTACTGGCTCCACCCTTATCAGAGCTGGGATTACAGACATTTGCTTGGCCTCCTGGCTTGTTGCATGGATGCTGTGGTCCAAACTCTTAGCCTCATGATTACAGAACAGAAATTTTTAACCCCCTGAGCCATCTCTTAGCCCCCTTTCCTTCTCTCTCTCTCTCTCTCTCTCTTTCTCTCTCTCTCTCTTTCTCTCTTTCTCTTTCCCTCCTTCCCTTAGTCTTAGTGTATATATGTTTGTATATATAGATCTGAGTTCAGTTCTTAATACCCCAAGAGGTGTAACTCACCACTACTTGTAACTCAAGCTCCAAGGAATCTGATGTCCTCTTCTAGCAAGTACTGGTACTGCACTCATGTATATACATCTACACATATATACATAATTGAAATTAAAATCTTTTTAAAAAAAGGATTGTAACTTATATCCATACCATCAGTTATCATAGCCATGATGTCATTTATGTATCATGTAACCTCTGGAAAGTGTCATTGTTCACTTGTGAAATAATGAGAACAAAACAGTTAATGTCTTGATATTCCTTTAAAAATGATTTTAGGGGGCCTGAAGAGATGGCTCAGAGGTTAAGAGCACTGGGTGCTCTTCCAGAGGTCCTGAGTTCAATTCCCTGCAACCACATGATGGCTCACAGCCATCTGTAATGAGATCTGGTGCCCTCTTCTGGTGTGCAGACATACATGAAGTGCTGTATACATAATAAATAAAATCTTTTTAAAAAATGATTTTAGGGAGCTGAGCAGTGGTGGCACACACCTTTAATCCCAGCATTTAAGAGACAAAGCCAGGCAGATCTCTGAGTTTGAGGCCAGCCTGGTCTACAGAGTGAGTTCCAGGGAAGACAGGGCTACACAGAGAAACTCATGTAGTACACAGACATACATGGAGACAAAACACCCATACACAAAAGATTATAAAATGTTTAAATTAAAAAGTGATAATTTTAGCTCTAGGGACTTTAAAGGAGCACCTAGACCATACCTAGGCAATTACTGCCTCTATATACCTAAAGTTTTAGTGATCATTTACTGGTTTGTTAGGAGCTATTCAATAATTCCTGTCAGCTACATATTTCAGTGTGAATAACTAAGCTGAGCTCTTGACAGGCTGAATAAATTCAGTCTCCTCAAGCAATTTGTGCTTGGCAGGAGGTAGTAATTCTTACACTAGTGGATACACTATCAAACAAAATATAGCAGATGAGAAAGCCGAGCATATAGAATTACAGTAGCTCAGAGAACTGGGATTACTTCAGCCTAAGAGATCACTGAGATGATATACAAGAGGAATGTGTTGACTTGTCATTTAAACAAAACCCAGAGTTGACAAAGCAAGGTGTGAGTTTGCAGGGCTGGGGTGTGCCTGAGTTTAGTAGCCATAAAGGGAGTCTTGAATGTCATCACTATTGTTGTGTGTATTTGGTAGACTGTAAAATTATTTGGCAGGATATTAATAGAGGGATAACATAATCAGAGCTGTAATTTGTGTGTTGGTGTTGGGGTGGTAATAGGAAGAAAGTGGTAGTGGGGGAGGATTTAGATGAACTGGTAGTGCAAGTAAAAAATATCGAGAGCTTTAGTCTCAGAATATTCAGTAGTCAGAGGTAGAATTGAGAAATTGATCCTGTATCATCCATTGCACATATTCTTTTACGAAATGAAATTGTGCTTTTTCTTTCAAATAAAACATGTATGTTATGTAGCATCCAATTATTTAATATTTGAGAAATGGAGTTGGGGGAGCAAGAAGAACTTTTTATTATCTAACCTATAATCGCTCTCTTTCTCTTAGCATCTCCTTTCCTCTTGGGACGAGCACTTTGGGCTGCCAGTCGTTTTACTGTTGCTATGTCCCCTGAACTGATTCAACAGTTCCTACAGGCAACAGTTAGTGGTCTTCATGAAACACAACCCCCGTCGGTTCGAATTTCTGCTGTAAGAGCCATCTGGGGGTAAGTATGTTAATATAGAATGGTAAGAATTGCTTAAAGAGAAAATGACTCAGGCAGAGAATATCATAGCTATCTCGTGCATTATAATGTTTGGAAATTTCTCCTGAAGATCTCCTTTGGGATAAATATTGGAAAGAAAGGGGAAAAAAGCAATGCAGGTAATTTCAGAAGGTGTCCTGTTCTCTTCTGTTTCGTATTTCTGTTAAATTCACTCCAGCTGTGAAGGAAGTGGATAACCCAAGTTTGTGAGTGATGTGTAATTTGTGTAAGAGTTGCATAATTAATGAAGGATATAAGTCTGACTAGCAATCACATCGTTGTGTTGATAGTCCCTATATTAGAAACCAAATCTGAAAGAATGTGGCCTAGAAACACAGTTCATTCTTTTCCACTTTCATCTCTTTTCTTTCTTTCTTTCTTTCTTTCTTTATTTATTTTTACTTATTTATTTGGTTTTTCGAGACAGGGTTTCTCTGACTTTGGAGCCTGTCCTGGAACTAGCTCTTGTAGACCAGGCTGGTCTTGAACTCACAGAGATCTGCCTGCCTCTGCCTCCTGAGTGCAGGCATTAAAGACGTGCACCACTAGGCCCGGCTTCATCTCTCTTTTTCATAGGTAAAGACTAGAGGTTCAATAGCCATTTACATATGTTCCTACCCAGAGGAAACATTGCTGTTTTAAAATGTTCTTTATTTTATACTTTTATTTTATGTGTATGCCGTGTTTTCTTGCACAAGTGTCTGTGTACCAGGTACATGTTTGGTGCTCCACAGAGGTCAGAAGAGGGCATTGGATCCCTGGAACTGGGGTGATAGACAGTTGTGAGTTCTGGGAACTGAGCTCAGGTGCTCCACAGGAACAAGAGCTCTTAACTGCCAAGCCCACTCTCCGGGCCTAAACATTGTTATTTTAAAGGATTTTATAAGGTCCAAATGTAAGCATCTCAATTGAATTCTGTCTTAACTTTTGAAACAATGAGTGAGAAGGCATGCATTAAGAGAGAAAGAGGGAGGGTGGGATATTTTTAGGGAACATTGAGGAGTTACCTATTCTGTCTGTACATGTGAATAGTAAGTAGTACAGTCGTGAACAAAGGCCCATCTTTTCCTGTGTAGTCTTGATAAAACCGATCTTTGGATATAAATGAATTTACCAATATAGTGTACTAAGAGAAACCAAGTATGGCTTTTCAGAAAGCTCTGATGCCACATCATAGAGTTTACAACTACCTGTAACTCCAACTACTGATCAGAAACCACAGATCCCCTCCTACACATAAATAAATAATATTTTTAAGAAAAAAATTAAAAGCCTTTGCCAACTAAATAAATATACTATGTATATCATATTTAAATCTTTAAAAATGGGCCAGGAGTAAAACCAGGATAATAAATTTAAAAGCAGGGGCTGAGATGACTCAGAGCACTAGCTGGTCCTCCAGAGGTCCCAGCAACCACATGGTGGCTCACAACCATCTGTAATGAGATCTGGTGCCCTCTTCTGGTGTACAGGCATACATGCAGGCAGAACACTGTACATAATAAATAAATAAATAAATCTTTAAAAATTTAAAATAAGGCCAGGCATTGGTGGCACATACCTTTAATTCCAGCACTCGGGAGGCAGAGGCAGGCGGATCTCTGTGAGTTCAACCAGTCTGCTCTACCGAGCGAGTTCCAGGACAGGCTCCAAAACAATACAGAGAAACCCTGTCTGGGGTGGGGGGGATTAAATAAGAACCAAAACAATTCTAAAAAAGAATAAGTGTTGACGATCTATACTAACAGGGTGTTGCTTAGTGAAACAATGTTTTCATTTCTATTTTCTACTGACATTCTATTGTAATTTTTTATGCCTTTGTGTATATGTGGTGGGAGGGCGTGTGTGCCGTGACCCATAAAGAACGACTTGTGGCAGTCTGTTATCCTTCCACTATGTGGGTCCTGGGGATCCACTTCAGACCTCCAGGTTTGTCATCAAAGCACCCTTACCCATTGAGCCATCTCAGCAGCTGTCTCGTCACCTGGTACTGCCGTTCCGAAGAAAAAGGCATGGGGCTGGAGGTGTAGTTCACGGTAGAGCGTTTGCCCAATGTGTGCAAAGCCCTGAATCCTATCACCATCAGAGAAGAAGGAAAGTGAAGGTTTAAGCAATGTGTTTGTAACGTGTATCCTGTGAGAGACAAAGCAACACTCAGCAAGTATTTACTAAGAGAGGAATAGAACTACATAGAGAAGTTTAGATCCCAATTTTTTAAGTACACATAAGACTGTTTATATAAATTAAACACATTTTTGACACTCAATTCAAAGTATGAAATTTATAACATGGAAGTTAAAAAATAGTCTCTTATTATACAATTGTAATGAAAAGATGTTTTAAGACTACATTTGTGTTTTGATTTTGCTTTTTGTGAGTTGTTTTGCTTTGTTTTTGAGATCAGGTCTCACTGTATAGTCCTGGCAGCCTGAACTTGCTCTGTATGCCAGGCTGGTCATGAACTACAGGTTGCAGGTGGAAGTCAGAGAATAACTTTCCAGAGATGATTCTCTCCCTCCACTGTGTAGTCTCTAGGGATTCAGTTCAGGTCATGCTTGGGGGTATTTACCTTTACTGGCTGAGCCATCTTGCCAGCTTTATGTCTAAATCTTGGTAATTTGACACTGATTTAAACTGTAGTCTGAGGACTCATAAGACATTTAACCTAGTATCATAATAATTTGGGTGTGATGATATAGCTGGATTTGCTTCATCACAGGAGAGGGATGAACTTTAATGAAAATAGCAGATGGGCTAGCAGTATAGCTTAGTGTTAAGAGTGCTTGCTTAAGCATGTATGAGAGATCCTGTGTTCAATCCTCCAGCAAAGCAGCAATTTTGAAGAAAGTAGAATTAAAGGTACTGTTATTTGTGTGATATGCTACAGAAATATATAAAAACATAGGTATCTATAGAAGTGACTTTATAAAGCTATATATGCATGTGTCATGAGATTGGAAAGCCTAAGAGTGGAAGGGTCAGCTTATGAGTAACTCTTAGTTATCTCTCTCTCTCTCTCTCTCTCTCTCTCTCTCTCTCTAGTTACTGTGATCAACTGAAAGTCTCAGAGAGTACACATGTGCTTCAGCCCTTCCTCCCCAGTGTCCTTGATGGCCTGATTCACCTGGCAGCCCAGTTCAGCTCAGAGGTTCTCAACCTGGTGATGGAGACCCTGTGTATCGTTTGTACTGTTGACCCAGAATTCACAGCAAGCGTGGAAAGCAAAATCTGTCCCTTCACCATCGCCATTTTCCTAAAGTACAGTAATGGTATGCCATTTCGATGAGAAGCGCCAAAAGAAGTAGTGACTGGTGGTTTTAGGAAGCTATCCCTGAGGTCTGGTGTTCTTAACATCCTAAGCAAAGAAATAGTTTAAACGGATGGATACAGCAGCATTTCAAAGTAGAATACCAATTTCTGTCATTTTATTCTCATAAGGGCTAGGAAAGATAGTGAGAAAGACCAACACAAAATGATGTAATTCAAAACTCTGATGATGAAATAGGAAAGTAAATAACTTTCTGACCGGTCTGGACAAGGACTGGGACTGGGGTGTGAAGTGATAGAACCCTTGCCGAGAACATACAAGACCCTGGGTTTGATTCCGCAACACTGGGGGAAGAAAATACTAAAGAAACATGCACAGAAACCTTGCACGCGTGAAACAAGTGCTGTGTTGCCAAGCTACAACTCACCCTTTGAGTTTGGACCCTCGTGTAGCTCAGCCTGGTCCTGACCCTGCTGTTCCCTGCTTCTTCCTACTCATCCCAAGCGCTAGATTATACACACAGGCTTCCATCCCCAGCATGGATTTTTAATATGGTAGTAAAAGTTAAGCGAAAAGATAGTTATCACCAGAACATGCAAACAAATACTATCTGAAGTTATAGTTTTTGTTTTAAAAGAGAATGTGTATGCAGCTGTGTATACGGCGGGCAGAGGGTAAACATTCTAGGAGAATATGCCAGAAGGTTATCTCTAGGTGGTGGGATTACAGGCTTTTCTTTCCTTTAATGCTTTTATGTTTTTATAATCATATAGTTATACCTAAGTACTGGAAAAAATATTAAGGATATTTGTTTTCAGAATTGAAGCCATAAGACATACAGGAATAGTAGTTTTAATACGATATCCTACCAAAAGTGTTGTCTACCTTATTTGTTTTTATTTTGGTTTTTTTTTTTTTTTTTTTTTTTTACTTGAAAAATTTGTTCTAAAGAGCATGCTTGTGGATCTCTCATCCTTTTCAGGCTTCATTAGTTTTCTGTGAAGTGACTATATCTTTTATTTACCCATTCTGTTAATGGAGGGCTAGATCTTGATTATTTGTTTGTTTGTTTGTGTTACAAGCAATGCTGTAGTTACTTTTGACATAAACCTTAGTGCACACTGCATATATCTTTTCCTGCTAAATGAAAAAGGTATTTTTATTACATAAGTAAAGCAGATTGCCATGAAGTTCCATTTCTTAGTCAGGTAATGCATACCTGTGATCCTACCCCTTGGGGCTGAGGCTGGAGGATTACAGGTTAAAGGGTATATAATGAGAACCCTTCTCAAAGCAGGCACCAAAAAGAAACTCCATATCTTTATGAAGCTCTGTACCTTTTGAGAGCTGTACCTTTGACTACACTACATGTAGGGTCCTAGGAGTTCTTCGTGACTGTCGTGGCTATTCCCTAAGAAATATGTGTGACTTCTTGAAAAAGTTAAAAAGGACAGGAGTGGTGGCTCAGGAGTTAAGAGCCCTGGCTGCCCTTCCAGGGGACCCCTGGTTCAATCACCCACATGTTGGCCCATAGCCCCTTCTGTAACTCTAGTTCAAAGGGAAACATCCTCTTCTGGTCTCTGTGGACACTGCATTGGGGGGGGGGGGGTGTAAAACACCCATACAATATGTATAAATAAATCCAATAAATATTTTTTCTTTTTTTTTTTATTAACTTAGTTTTTACATTCCAATCCCAGTTCTCCCTCCCTCCTCTCCTCTGGTTCCCCTTATCCCTCCCCCCTCCTCTCATCTGCTCTATGGATAGGGTAAGGCCTCCCTTAGGAAGTCTACTAAGTCTTTTCCATCATCTTGCTGAGGCAGGACCAAGGCACTCCCCACCCCCACAATAAATATTTTTTTTTTAAATGTGTGAGAACCTGGGGGCAACAGTGTTGGAACTTTCATCTTTTTTTTTTTTTTCTTTCTTTCTTTTTTCCAAGACAGGGTCACTTTGTGCAGCCCTGGCTGTCCTGGAACTCACTATGTAGACCAGGCTGGCCTTAAACTCAAAGATCTGCCAGCCTCTGCCTCCCCAGTGCTGGCATTAAAGACATGCACTACCACTGATATTCTTAACAAGATATCAGTGGGGTTTTTGTTTGTTGTTATGGTTTGGAGGCTTTTATCATTGGTTTCATTATCATTCCAGGTACCCCAAAGAAAAGCCTACTTTAACTTTAGGGGTAGCTATTAAAAAGCCCATTCCCTGATGAAAACATCTGTTGTATATTTTTGAAGACTTAGCATCCTCTTGTTCTTCAGGTGATCCATATGGCTGGCTAATCCACTTCCCAAGTGTGTGAGATGTAATCTGTGCAAAGTTTTTAATTTATGTTAGATGTAGAGCAAGAAACAACATCATTAGACCAGATGTAGACAGGTTCCATGTTGCCTTATCCACTTCAGATCCCGTTGTTGCCTCGCTGGCTCAGGACATCTTCAAGGAGCTGTCGCAGATAGAAGCCTGTCAAGGCCCAATGCAGATGAGGCTGATTCCCACTCTGGTCAGCATAATGCAGGCCCCAGCAGATAAGATTCCTGCAGGGCTCTGTGCGGTAAGTGGTTACAAGAGTGAGAATCTCCAAGTGCCACCCACAGATCCACCTATGGACAGGAAGTCAGAGATCTGCCTGCCTCTGTCTCCTCAATGATGGGATTACAGGCATGCACCACCATGCTTGGTGGCATTTCTTCCCAGTGCATGTGTGTCTGTGTATGCATGTGGGGACAGAAAGGCAACCTCCAGTGACATCAGAAACATAATCTACCTCATTTGAAACAAGATCTCTCATTGGCTTGAGTCTTAACAAGTATGCTGACTAGCCAGCAAGCCCTAGGGAACCTCCTTTCTCTGCCTCCCCAGCACAAGGATTATAAGCACACATGCCACCATGCCTGCCTTTTTTACAGAGATACTGGGGGTAGAAGTCAGTTTCTTTATGCAACAAGGGAGATGCTTTACCAACTGAAATATCCCCCTAACCACTGTCAAATACCGCCTTACCCCCATGGCTAATAAAAATCATAAGCATTATAATGAAGCTGAGAGCTCCAACTACCTAACAGGCATCTTGACTGCTGGATACCTCCCACCCTAGAAGTAATTTGACTTTTCTTTCTTCTTTCAGACAGCCATTGATATCCTGACCACAGTTGTTCGAAATACAAAACCTCCCCTTTCCCAGCTGCTCATCTGTCAAGCTTTCCCTGCTGTGGCACAATGTACCCTTCACACGGATGATAATGCCACCATGCAGGTATCTGAGACTTGGAAACAAGAGAGAAAACATATTCCCAGCCACAGCCATTTAGTAACCTGGGAAAAAAATAGTGACATATGATTATACTTTGGAAATATAAGTTTATCAACTCCAAATTTACTCAGAGAAGCCTGGTTTGGTTGTGTTCTGAGGTCTGTTACAGCCTTAAAAAGTGTACATACCAGATATCTGGCTGGCTATATCTGGTTATTGATGCTGTAGAGGAGCTTAGGTGTCAGACTTGGGACTTTCTGAAGGTTCAGTTGATAGAGTCAACAAAGTGATAGACCTGGTGAAGGATGTGTTGGTTGTTTTTCAGGTCTTTATTGTTGTTGCTTATAAAGGATACAGGAAAATGATAGTAAATACTGATCAGATTGGAAATCCCTAGGCAAACTGATTTGTGTGAGATCTCATGAAGACCTTTAATACTCCTGATTATTGCTACATCTAAGAGGTTTTTTCAATACCAAAAGTAAATCTTTACTGTTAAACCTCATTTTACTTGGCAATTGGCCCTTGTAATGAGAAGTAGGCAGTTTTCAGATAGCTGATTAGCTAAAGGAAGGATTGTGTTAGTACCTGTCTTTATCTGTAACAGTAAATTCCTACATCTAGTGTTATGAGCCACATGAACCCCATAGGCTTACTGCTCCCATGGGTTATAGACTTCTGTCAGTAACAGTCGAGGGCTTCCTTGCATCCTTTCCTTTCTTGGCTAATCTTGTTACTTCTGTCTCCACAGAATGGTGGAGAATGCTTGCGGGCCTATGTGTCAGTGACACTGGAACAGGTAGCCCAGTGGCATGACGAGCAAGGCCACAATGGACTATGGTATGTGATGCAAGTGGTGAGCCAGCTCCTGGACCCACGAACTTCCGAGTTCACTGCGGCCTTTGTGGGCCGCTTGGTCTCCACTCTCATCTCCAAAGCAGGGCGGGAGCTTGGGGAGAATCTGGACCAGATTCTTCGTGCCATCCTCAGTAAGATGCAGCAAGCAGAGACACTCAGTGTCATGCAGGTAAGAGCAATGGGTATGTGAGCCGTGAGTTGTTTTATTCTCACTATCCTTGTAGAACAGTTAAAAAATGGATCTGATCCAGCCAAAAAACACAAACAAGAAAAGCCCCATGTTCTGGCCTATGAGTGGACTCTGCTGTATATAAGGATTTATTTTACGTGTATGAGAATATTCCATATTTATATCATATACATGGAGTCCAATCCCTTGGAACCAGAGTAACAAATGGTTGTGGATACTAGGAACCGAACCCAGTTCATCAGCAAAACAATGGTGTCCTTAACCACTGAGCCATTTCTCCAGCCCAAACCAAACTCTTTCTTTTTTTTCCTTTCTTTCTTCCTTTTTTTTTAAATAGTCTCATTGTGTGGCTCTGGCAGCCTGGAACTCTTCTATGTAGATTAGGCTGGCCTCTGGAACTCAGTGATCTGCCTTGCCTCTGCTTCCTGAGTACTGGGATTAAAGGCGTGCACCACCATGCTCAGCCCCAGACTCTGTTTCTTAACTGACTGGACTATTCCCTCTCCTCTCCTATGTCTATAAAGTCTTTTCCTGAAACAAGTGCCCTCTTATTCTCGTCTAGTCTCTGATCATGGTGTTTGCGCATCTGGTGCACACGCAACTGGAACCCCTGCTGGAGTTCCTGTGTAGCCTCCCAGGACCGACTGGCAAGCCTGCCCTGGAGTTTGTGATGGCTGAGTGGACAAGCCGGCAGCATCTGTTTTATGGACAGTATGAAGGCAAAGTTAGGTGGGGCCCTACCTTTTTTCTCTGAGCTTTCTACTTCTGCTCACATTTAAATCTTTCCTCCCTGACTTGCACCATTGATTTACATTTGACATACCAAGCTGTCCCTGTGTTCTTTGTTCCATCTTTCTGGATGACATTATATTTGAATACTTCCATGTTGAAATTCCCCATAAAACAATCAGCAGAGTAGAATGTGCATTTCTGAACTCTGCTAAGAGCCTCCTCTGGAGCAGACTCTGCCTGGTTAAGTACAGATAGTGGCTTATTCTCTATAAACCCAAGCCTTTGCTTTGTAACTCCATAGCCTAGACTTCTGTCTTCTTTTATTTTTCTGGTGCTCGTAACCAAACCTGTGGCCTTGAATTTGCTAGACAAGCCTTCTACCACAAAGCTAAATCCCTAACCTCTCTAGCCTAGGATTATTCAACTGAGTCTTATTACCTAAATACACTGTGGACAGCCATTGTGTGAGACTTTGTTCAAGCTGAGCATTTAGCAGTAGACCACCTCATGGGCACCAAATCACGCATTCTCAGCTGAACTCTGCTGCCTCTCCTAATTAGTTGTGAAAAGAAGTTTCCCCACCAGTGGGGGGGTCTTCATCTTCTGAGAGCGAGCTAATCTCCTTGGAGTAAGCTGGATGGGAGCTGGCTGACTTTCTCTGGCTCTTTCCAGCTCTGTGGCACTATGTAAACTGCTTCAGCATGGCATCAATGCAGATGACAAGCGGCTACAAGATATTCGTGTGAAGGGAGAAGAGATCTATGGCATGGATGAAGGCATTCGTACCCGCTCAAAGACAGCCAAAAGTGAGTAAGGCTTCCATTTCTGCAGGGCTTTAAGATGTCTAAGGAAAGGAAAGGGCTATACTGTGTTTTGCTTTTTTTTTTTTTTTTGTGGGTTTCTTAAAGAAAATCAGAAAAGTAAGCACAAATGATTCAGAATGTATGGATCCTTTATGTTGGAAATTGAGGTACATAATAAAGGTTGGAGACAATGCTCTCCAGCTTCCATCCTGGGGCTCAGCTTTGTTACTGGTGGCAACTGATCTCTAATCCCAGAACTCTCCTAACTCTCCTTATTGCTTAGTTGTTAAATATAACACTAGGCAGAATTAAATTTAAATTATTCTTCACTGGCTGGATATAGTCAGAGATGGTAGAAAGCACCTGAGAGAATATGAGTAGAACTGTAGGAAGAATGGAGATGATCTGACTTGAGGTCTTTTTACTTCCTTCCTAGATCCAGAGCGCTGGACAAACATTCCTTTGTTGGTCAAGATCCTAAAGCTGATTATCAATGAACTCTCCAATGTCATGGAAGCCAATGCGGCTCGCCAGGCCACTGCCACAGAGTGGAGTCAAGGTGCACCAGGCCCTTACTCCTGGGAGACTTTAACCTGGAGGATCAAGTTACATATTGTCATGATCAATTGGGTTTAGTAACGTAGATTGAAGGGGTGTGGCAGGGGTATTATTGAAAAGCTGCTCCATGTCTGGCACTTTCAGGTCTATATCAACTCCCATAGAGGTTGACATGGGGGCAGCTAGGAATCAAGCTGCCTAACCTACCCCTTCTTGGAAGCTTTAGCTCTTCCTTTGTTCACTGGGAAGATTTGGTCATCTTTAGTTCTTTCACATTTGAGGATGGTAGTCCACACTGCAAAAACCCTTGGCCCTTGTTTTGTCCTGTTAAAGTTTGGGAGGGAAAATGCAAGACTGTTTCATCTGCTTTTCATCTTCAAGTAGATGATTCCAATGATATGTGGGAGGACCAGGAGGAAGAAGATGAGGAGGAGGAGGATGGTTTAGCTGGCCAGCTTTTATCTGACATCCTTGCTACAAGTAAATATGGTAAGCCATTTGAGAAAAGACAGGGCAGTATGGTAAATACCTTTTCTTTGCACATTGGTGCCAAGAATGGGGTATTCAAGCATGAGGAGATGTGGGCTTACAAGGAGTGTTCCTTGGGCTTTTGCCCCTTCTGCCTCAGCCATGGGGTGGTAAATACCACCAAAGGCCTGATCATGGGCCTCTGTCCTGACTTGCCCTGTGTTGGCTATGTCTAACAGAGGAGGATTACTATGAAGATGATGAGGAAGATGACCCTGATGCCTTGAAGGACCCTCTCTATCAGATTGATCTACAGGTGAGGGTATCTCTAGAAGATGTCTGACAAGTGACAATATCTATTTCAAGCATGGAAACAAGATTGTAGGTTCAAATTCATTCATCCAAGAAAGAGGGGTTGGAGTTGCTGTCTGTCTGAGTGCTTGAGGCCATGGGGAGGAGAGGGGTGCTGGAGTTTTCATCCACTATTCTGCACCAGCTGTGATCCATCTTCTGAGGCTACTTTGTTGAAGTTCTCCGGGTGAAATAGGAGATAGAGCCTTGGAAATATGGCCTTCTGTCATTGGGTTGTCTGTACGTTAGGCCAAGAATGTGAAAACCTACCCCTTAGGAAGTTGACATACATCTGAAAGCCAGCATTCCTGTACCACTTGCTGGTGGTCCTTGCCCTGCTGTACACTGTTGGCCTTGGGAACCTTTAGCAATGCCATTTTGTTCTTCCTCCAGGCATATCTCACCGACTTCCTTTGCCAGTTTGCTCAGCAGCCCTGTTACATAATGTTTTCGTGCCACCTTAATGACAACGAGAGGCGGGTTCTACAGACCATCGGCATCTAAAAAAGAGGAGTCTTCAACCTGTGTTCCCTCTCCTGGCCCAGCCACAGACCAATCTACAGCCCTCGCTGGTCTTGAGATGCACTTTTGTCAGTCTGGAGTGACTTCCTGGCCCATGGTCTCGACAGTGACACTGACAGCTCAGTCCTTGCTCACCAGGGCTGGCATTTAAAAAAATGCTAAAACAAAGGACATTTCTAAGTCCTGTGAAGATATCCCAGATCTGGAACTGTTTTCCTCCCTAGCTCTGCCCCCACCTCCATTCCTAGCATCTTTTCTTGGCCAGACCAGAAACATTGATACCAGAAGGATTATGGGTTCCTGATGATTTTGCCCCACCTCAGGAGCACAGGAAGTCACTACCATTTATATTCATAAGCATACCTGTTCCTTTTCATGGGATATCTGATGTGTTCAGATAGGAGCCCCCTTGAAAGAGATCATTTTGCTTTCTACCTTCAGCCCCTGATGCTCTAGGTTCTTGGTAGGTTCAAGCTGGAGCAGCCACAGACTAAGCCCTTTCCAGTAACCGCCCCTCCATGCTTTCCTCATGCAACACTAAGGCTCCTCTGTGAAAGGAGCCGTCTTCCCATCTCTGCCTCATTGCATGACACAACCCCTCCCCCAGGCTGTTCTATATATACATGCACACACAAAATAAGCCAGACAGATGGTAACTTGTCTTTCTTTTTTTAGAAAAAAAAAATCAGGAAAAAAGATTTTTATTTCTAAATCTGCCTGACCCAACTATATTTAATATGCCTCTTTTACGCATAACCACAGAGCCTGATAGTCAAAGGCCACCCCTGTCCCTCAGGAATCCTCCAAAGTGGTTGAGTTGTAGCCCTCGAGTTTGCAACATGTATTTTTCTAGGACAGTAAAGCAATCTTTACAAATCAATTTAGTCTGCATACTATAAGGTGTCTCAACACCTCTACCTTCTGTTTATTCCCTTTAGAAGGAAAACAAAACAGAAGAAAGCATTAGTGAGGCTTATTTTGTCATCCTACTGTGATTTGGCAAAGAGCTCAAAAAGCTTAGAGAACTGGTACTTTTCATTCAAATATTTTTAAAGGGTCAGTGGTACAGCATGTGGATGGCCCTGGGTTCAGTCCCCAGTACTGCAAAAATAAGTGACATCCCCCAATGGGTTTTCCTTGTGTTAAGAATTGAGAGTGAGTTATGATTAAGAAGAGCAGAGTAGTCCAATGTTCCCTTTGTTAGGTAGTGCTTACATCTGGGACTCCATTTTTAATAGCCAGAGCTGTTTCTCTGGATGATGCTCCAACAAAAAGAAAGGGGAACCAAGAAGTGACTTTTGAGCTCTGTTCTTAAGCAGAAGTTGTAGCCTTTAATCTAAAAGGCCTTTCATGGGACCTAAGGATGTGGCAGCTTATCAGTGACTACACCACTAGATGTCCTTAGTGCTCAACCCTGAGTTCAGAGGCATTTCACTAAAGTTTCCACCTTCTTTGTAAGCACCTGAGAAGGTGTGTATAGTTGTCCTCTGACTGGCAGTGTGGAGACCAGTATTGCCTCTGCCCCTGTTATTTTTCCCCCTGAAGTTGGAGTCCCTGCTGAAGAGAAATGATAGCATACCTGCCCAAGAGGTACCCAGAAAACCACAGTAGGAATTCTGGGAACTTGCTCTGTAGTTGACCTCAAAGCCAATTGGATTTGGTGCTAAAACAGTAGACCATTCCACACAATTATGTTGTCCAATGGTTTTGAAATGTTAGAACGGTGCCAGGCTAGCAGCATTGACCTGGTGAGTTGAGAAAACTTGGAGACCCCCCCAGAAGTAAGCTAACAGTGATTTATTTGGGTCCCTTCTGAGCCTGCTAATTAGAATAGTTCCTCTGTGTCTAGTGCCAAAATTAGTCCAAAGGGCTTCTTACCTTCATGCTTCACTTTTGATTGGATGGCTAAGCTCCTGCCTTAGGAAAACTTGAAAACCAGGTCCTAGTTCCCCTAGGAAGCCATCCTTGCCAACATACAGCTGGTTGGACCTGGAGGATTTTATGCCCCTTGACGGACAGATGGTGTTTTCAGAACATCTGACCTCTGCAACGGGTACACTGAATTTTCTCATCCTGTTGACTGTTTCTAAGAGTAGGGCAAGAGTTCTGTTGGTGGCTATTGGTATGACATAGTTGAACTCTGGCTCCTATTTTGTCTCTTCAAGAGCCAACTTCATTTGGACGAAGGGTGGGACTGACTGTTGGAAGACTAAGAAAACACCAGTGAGCTAATGAGAGAGGTGTGAGCTCCCAATGTGAAGGGTTTCTGGGATAAGGGTGAAACACTAGAAGGCTGGAAAGCAGATAAAATTCCAAGAAAAGGAGTTGTTACCTCAAGTCATTGACTAGGAAGCTTAGAGCAGATAGTTCATAAGCAGATGACTGTGGGAAAAGGAGTTGCTGGGGCTGGGGTGTTCATTGTGAGCTAAAGAGCCAGTGGTGCCAAACTAATGAAAACAGCCTTAGGTTTTGTTAGCCTAAGGTCAGAGCACCACTAGCTAAGCAAACTACAAGTGAACCTTCTGTGAAGCAATGTGAGATAGCCATCTTTGGTACAGTAATGGGTGGGTTGCTTATGCCTTACTCTTTCTAAGAAGTTGGAAGCCATTTGCAAAAGAAACTGACCTAGACAATGAATGCTGATCAAATTTTAGGTGACAGGAAACCTCTATGAAGGTGATATTAGGATCCAAGTAGATCAAGTGATAAGAAAAGGATGTTGGCAACAGTTTTTGATAAGAGAACTGTGTCCCTCACTAAAAATACTGTTAAGAGTCCAGAAAACTCCAGTGTGGGCCTAGGTTATTGTCTAGGATGCTGCAGATTTTCCTCCTCTGTCCCTATCAGTGGTCCTGACTGATGACAGCACTCTATAAAATGACAACCAAGGACGAAAGTGTTAGGGAAAGCAGTGACAGGGCTCAGAAGGCTGGGCTCAGAACAGCACTTCAGCACATTAAGGGATTGTCCACTGAAAAGGGCTGCAGTGCCCCAGCCCACCAGGCAGACCTGTTGTGCCTGAGTAAGTAATAAAAGATGGATTTCTGGCTCTGTTTCCTGTCAGTTTCAGTGACTATTAAGCTTCAGTTAAACACGGAAGGCTAATGCCTTAGGCTTTTCTCAAGAAGCTAGTCTAGGGCTCAGCATGGTGATGTCTGCCTTTAATTCCAACACTCGAGGTAATAACAGATGAATCTCAAAGTTCAAAGTCAGCCTTGCCTACATAGCAAGTTCCATTTTATAAGGCTACATAAAGGGCTATATGTCTTAGGGTGGGACAGGGGAAGCTGATTAGGAAATCAGAAACCAGTAACAAATAAGGCAAGTGCTATAGGGAGACTGGACTAGTAGTAATGGAGTTGAGTCAAATGGCATGGAGAAGGTTACCTTTCAATAAAGCACTTGCAAAGGGTTGGCAGTTCTTGTTAAAACTGACATGCTAGACCTGCTGAATGTGTCTATGTGAACAATCTCACACTAACCTTGCAAAGTGGGTCCTTTTCCCTACCCCTGATACAGATTAAGTAAAACAGATACTGATTTAAGATCGTGTATAAAGCTGCATGTTTGCTAAGGTCATAACAAGAAGGGAGGAGATGGATGACTGCTAGGGGAGTTTCCCAAAGTAGCAACTATCAGGTGTGTTTTCTCAATATTAGAGCTCCTTTGCATCAAAGAGGCCAAGCATTTGGCTAGTAGTCTTATAGCCAGAGATCCATTCTCACACAGATTGACACTAGGTCTCAAGCCTTTAACAAAGCATTGAGAGGTAGCATTCTAGTAGCAAGCAGCCAAAGTACTTGTTAATAAAAATCCCAAAAGTAGTGATTGATTTGCCTTTCTGTGAAGACGATGCAGGTCAACACCAGCCAGCTAGTGATCTCATTTTTTGTTGTTGGCTTTTTTGTTTGTTTGTTTTTAGATGATTACAAAAGGTCTCTCATGCCTGTGTGGTGTATATGCAAATGAGAATGAAAACAGTGAGCCATGGACCTGATTAGAAGGCCCAGGAAGTCCTTCAAGTCTTGGCATAACAATATATCTGGGAAGGGGACTAAGACAGAAAGTTACCTTGTGAACCTGGGTTCCCCTGTTGTAAAATGGAGCTGATGCCCAGCTCACTGGAACGTGAGAGGAGCCCCATCCTAACCCCCACACACAGAGCAGGAGCTAGCTGTATTTGGCTCGGCTTGCCTGGTTGAATTTGCTGGTGACTCAGTTCAGCTTCACAGATGCCACGCTGCTGCTAAATCAAGGCTTGGTGAGCCTTTGGGAGGACAGCTCTGTAGACCTGCCTGGGGAACAGGATGGAAATGTGGCCCAGCTCTCCCCTTTTACCCACTGTGCAGTTCTGTGGTTATCTGTTTGACAAATTATTGGTGTATTGATTTGCTTTTGCTATATTTTTCCCCACCTGTCATTCTCATAACATAGTTGAGTTCTTTGAAATTCATTACCTTAAGGGATTCTGCAGGGTGGAACCCCCACCCCTACCCACTTGAGGATAGCCACACTTATAGATCCACAGGGAAAGGCTCAGCAGAAGGGAGGAAGGCTGGAGTGAGGGGGCATAAAAGGAGGGGCCCCTCCCACAGCAGGGAATCCCTGGAACCTGAGTGGTCAGGACACTGCTGTTTCTGATTGAGGGTCTGGTGACAGGAAGACCTTGAAGGAAGGCTGCATGGGATACCTGAAGTGCTCTCTGCCTAGGGTATGCACTCAGGCCAGAACTTATGAATTACATATATGAGCATATGCTAAAGCCAGTGTAAACAGACTTGGAATACTTACCCTGAGCTTTGTGCTAGATGACACCCACAATCTCTTCATGACCCTGGAAGAAAAGTAAACCATAGCATACTAAATTCCCATTTCAATTAAAAACATTTTCAGCTGGGCAGTGGTGAACACCTTTAATCCCAGAACTTGGGAGGCAGAGGCAGGTGGATCTCAGAGTTCAGGGATAGCCAGGAGTACACAGAGGAACCCTGTCTTGGAAAAAACAGCAAATCATTTTCACACCTGAAGTTTGTAGTTGCAAATTCTTAGCTCTCATTTCCCTCAGCATTTCCTTTCCTTGTGTTTACAGGAATGTTAGATAACAACTGTAGAGAAGCCAGGCCAGCGAGGGTACCCCTTTGCATGACCCTGAACTCTCCAGATCAGGGAAAGACTGGTGGACTAGTGTCTCTCTGAGCCCAGGCTCTAGTGGGTCTGACGAACCATATCTTTCCACATGAGAGACCCAAGACCAGGGAGAGTCTGGTGGCTTCAAGTTGGCAGTCAAGAAATAGCAGAGGAGGACTTGTATCTACTTTGTGATTCACAGTATGGGCTCCGGAGCCAGACTAGATTTTTGAGTCCTAGCAGGGCCACTTACCAGCTTTGATAGTTTAGGGCAAGCTTCACTTAAATTTTCTTCCAAACCCACAGAACAGGTATATTGGTATCTGTTCTACAAAGTAGTTGTAAAGATTAAAGTCAGTGCAATACATTTTGAAGTGAGGCTTACAGTATTAGATTTAGCTTGTTAGTGTGATCTTGAATCTAATGGAATTATCGTCATCTAAACCTGCCCTGGCAGAGCCAATCCTGTCAGAAAGGCCTTGTACACCCAGATTCACCAGTTCCTGGCTGTGCTTGGATGACTGAAGACAACCACCAGCTGGAGTGCTGAGTACTGTGGCCCCAAGCCCTTCCCAGGAGGGGACACACAGGAAGGCTGTAAACAGCCTTCGCCACTCACTCAGATCTCAAAATAACACTTGTCTGCTCCCACCCTGCCCAGCTGGCAGAGCTGCAGGCTGAGTAAAGTGCCATTTAAAGATAACCTGGCACTCCCTGTACGCCCCACTGCCAGGACCAGCTCTTGAGGCCAGACTGAGGCTGCCTAAGAAGTGGCTGCTCATACCACCCAAGCCTTCAGCCTGGAGTCCAGACTGTCACCTCTGCTCTGTTGCAGAGCACGCTGCACAGGCAGAGCCTCTGGAGGAAGAGCAGCCCTTTCTAGCTGTGACACCGTAAGCTGATCACCTGCCCTTGGCCTCTCCCCCACCCCCACTACCACAAGAGCGAATATAGAGGACACTCTTACAGCAAGAAACATAGTTGCTATACTTGCTTATACTAGGGGAATGGGCCCCGGGAGGGACCTGAGTTCCTTCAGTTCCCAGTTCAGCCATGACCTTGGCCATGTTTCTGGTGCTTTTCTGGGCCTTTCTCTTCTCTGTGAACTTCAAAGAGAATATATCCAATTCTCTCAAGATTCTATGACATTAAATCACAGTTAAGGGCACAGGGGCCTGTGGAGGGAAGGAATATGTAATGATCTCTCTGTATGATTTGGGTTGCCAGAGGCCCACTGGATACATGGGCAGGTAACTGGAAGTATTCTAGAAAGGCACCAACAGAAGTAGGAATGAGGAAAAGGATTTCTTATCTCAAAGTGGCTCAGCTCAAACTACTATAATCAAACAGGAGTTTAATGGATAAATATTAGGGTTAGCCTGGGACCAGGACCTGGGAGGGTAAGGAGTGTCTCAGAATTGCCCAGGCTAACTGTTGACCAGGAGCATGGAAGGATTTGGAGAAGCCTAGAGTACAGTGACTGAAGAATATTGAGACCAGGGCCCGGGTCACAAGCATGGTCTGGTCCTTCTCCACTTTCCCCACTCCTGATATCCTGATACCTTTTCACTCCATGTGCATGGCTGCTAGAAATGAGGCTGTGCGTCCATGTTTCCCTAAGCATTCAATTCTTTTTTTTTTTTTTTTTTTTTTTTTTTTTTAGATTTTTCGAGACAGGAGGCAGAAGCAGCTGCATCTCTGTGAGTTAGAGGCCATCCTGGTCTACATAGCAAGCTCCAGGCCAGGGCTAATATGAGACCCTGTCTTTTAAAAAAAGGGGGAGGGATTTGGGGCAGTGACAGTGACATGGGTTAGCTGATTAAGTCAATTGTTGCCACGCCTGAAGACCTAAGTTAAATCCCTGAATCCTACATGGTGGAAAGAGAGAACCAAATTCCCAAATTCTTATTGTTTGTCCTCTGACCTCATGTCTGTCTTCACACATTAATAAAAGGTAATGGCTTTCTTAAAAAAATAAAGAAACCAAAGATAACAACACAGAGACAGGTGATATGGGGTCAAAAGCCGATATCCAGAAGAGAGAAAGAGAATCAACTTCAGACAGGAAAGCACAGCTCTTTGCTGAGCTTGGTGACAGTGGTTCTTGCATTCATGGAGCTCATGATATAGGAAGAAGAAGGACAGCAATGTGCAGGCATAAGTGACAGTGAGTCAAGAAATGTCCTTGGCAGTGCTATTGATGACTGTCCAATCTTAGTACACATTCAGGCCAGCCTATCAGTGACTGACAGCATCCTGTGGCAGGGCATGCTCTTCCTGCTCCCTCTCTCCTGAAGGATGTGCCCCCACCTACAAAGGCCCACTTTAGGGCTACCCTCCCTCTGTGATTTCCTTTCCCTAACTCATTTTCATTCTGCTTTGCTGTCCATGACCTCCGGTTCCCTCATTCAGAGCACCAGAAACATTTGCTGTCATCAGTCTGCAGCTCTGAGTCAAGATTCACCTGTCTGGAAAATGTGGCTCCTACTGTTTTCTCTACCATTTATTATGTTACCTTAGACAAACCTTGAACACATTTGAGTCTCTGTTGGTAAGTGATGTTGATGAAAATGTTTACCCAACCTAGCTTAGCTAGTGGAGTTGTGCAAAGATTCTGATGAAGTAGATGTCCAGGTGTTGGAGTGTCTTGTGACATGGGCTGCAGAGATGACTCTGTGGTTAGGAATACTTGATGCTCTTGCCAAGGCCCCAGGTTTGGTTCCCAGCATCTACATAGTGGTCCATAACTGTCTGTAACTTCAGAATATCAGATGCTTTCATCTGGCCTATCAGGGCACCAGGCATGCACACGGTGCACATATGCTCGTGTAAGCAAACACTCATATACATGAAAAAATGTTTTAAATGTACATGGCAGGAGACTAGATGCCATTATTCTGCCTCACTTGATGGGCAGTACTGCATGCAGACAGAGCATGATCATCGGCGCTCTACAATGATCTGTCGACCAGCAGTGAACATATACTTAGACATTTGTGCCCCCAATTTGGCTGCCACACTATTGAAAGAGTGGGCCCCAAGAAATTGGAATTTCCCCAGGAATCTCTCAACTGGGTGAGGAATTGAAGACCTGGGGGCATCCAGAGAAGGAACTTGTGCCCTGGTGAAAGGTTTACAATTTGGTGGATTACCTGGCAGGAAACACTGGGAGTTTCAACAGATGGGCAGCAGAATCAATCACCTTACCTGGGCTGCTTAGTTAGGCAAACATCTTCCCCTCTATTTAAACTTTGCCCTCACTTGAGGAACCACAAGATGAACTAGGAAAATGGTTCTCAACCTGTGAGTTGCAACCCCTTTGGGGTTAAGACAATCCTTTCTGTGAGTTCAAGGCCAGCCTGGTCTACAGAATGAGTTCCAGGACAGCCAGAGCTACAGAGAAAAACCCTGTCTCCAAACAACAAAGGATATTTATGCTGTGGTTAATGACAGCAGGACAGTAGGAAAATCACAGTTATGAATTAGCAACGAAAATAATTTCATGGTTGAGGGTCACCACAACGTGAGGAACCATATTAAAAGGCTGCAGCATTAGGAAGACTGAGGATGGCTGGACTAAGGGATGGAGCGGTATCACTGGACCTCCTTGTCCCTCTTCCAATGTGACCATATTGAATAAATCTCCTTGTTCTGTTTTTCATTATTAATTTGGTTCTTTTAATTGGCTTATTGAGAATGGGTAGCTAAACCTGGCTTGTTGGAGCATAGGCCATGACCTCTAAGTCCTGTAGCAACTCTCTATGAGTTTGTAAAGGTAGATTGACTTTTCCTACCTGGAGGCTCTCCACCTGTAATTAACCTGTGTTGGTTCTGGTAGCCAATGCAGTATTTTTGTAGGCTTACTCCATAAAGAAAAAGGTTTCCACTGTAGTGTTTAATAGGATGGGTCCCAAGTGGCCCGGGCCACCCCTACTGGTGAGTGCGGCTATAGTTGGAGAGCTGTCCACTCAGAGGGGGAAGGGGCCATCTCAGGGAGCCAGTGCAGCTGCCAGGACCCAGGCCTGTGGGCACCGACAGGGACAAAGCCGCTCTGAACTTCCTCTCAATGGGTGCCTGTTTCTAGGAATGGGGGCAGGGTGACTCTGCCCCTCTCCTCCCCCTGCAGGACGTCCAAGACTGGACACTAGAGCAGAGGAGGTCCCACACAAGGGAAGGTGCGGCCCTCGCCCCTCCAGGGTTGGCCCATGAGCTGGACATTAGGGGGTGGCACCAGGATCAGTTTCTGGGGTCTGGGATAATGATTGGTCTCAGAAGAGGGGCGGGCGCAGGGCACAGCAGGGCTTCCCTGACCGCAATGCCTAGCTGTTGGCTGAGCCCTTAAGGGCTCAGACTGCAGGAGTCACTGCACTGTCGGGGATAGGGAGAGCAGGGCTGTTCCCTGGGGTGAGGGGCGCCCAACTGGTGCTGAGGCTGGGTGGGCGTCGCTGGTGGGCAGACCCCTGGGCGGGGCCTGGGGTTACTGTGGGCGGGGCGTTAGTACCGCCCCGAAGAGGCGGGAGAGAAGCCAGAGTCTGGCCTCGGGCTGGGCGGTACTGCAGCTCCCGCCGGCCGGCTTGGTCCAGCTTTGTCCTGCGGCCCTTTTCCAGGCGGTCCTGGCCGCGCCCAGCCCCCTCCAGCCATGCCGCCCGCGGGACCCCGCGGGGCCGCGCCGCTGGCTGCCGTCGTCCTGCTTGTGCTCGGGACTCCTCTGGGTAAGGGATGGGGAGCCACACGGAATGGGTGGGGTGGGGCGGGATCGGGGAGGGGTTAAAGGGACCGAGTTGTGTCCCTGGAGACTACCCTGGGGCTATCCTCAGGCTGTCCCTGCGCCGGTGCTCCTGGAGCAGGAAGAAAGGGCGCTGGGAGGTCGGACAGTGGGAACCTGACCCCAGGCGCTGGGTTCGGCTTCAGGGAGAGGGGGATTTTTAGAGCTTCGAGGCCGAGGCTCTCAGGGTGGAAACAAAAGTGAGCTTTCAGATTCCCAAGACAGTGGGGCTGAGTGTGGCCAGAACTGAATTGAACTGGTGTCCACCGGGCACCCAAACCCCTGCCCGCAGCACTAGCGAATGAAGACTGCTTGTGGTATCTGGACCGGAATGGCTCCTGGCATCCGGGATTTGACTGCGAGTTCTTCACCTTCTGCTGCGGGACCTGCTACCAGCGGTACTGCTGCAGGGACCTGACCTTACTCATCACCGAGAGACAGCAGAAACACTGCCTGGCCTTCAGGTGGGCTGTGGACTCCCGGTCCACCCCCTCTCAAGAGGCACTGCCTCCAGTGCCCACCTCCACATTCTTAGCTGAAGGAGTCACCAGGACTCCAAATGGTGACAGAGCTAGCTGATTGGTGTTAGTTACCACGGGCTTGCCTGGGCTGTTTTCAGAGGCTTTCTGGATCCTTGCAGGTCCTGGGAGGGAACGTACTGGGTTAGCACTCAAACTGCAGAGAAGCTCTGGCAAGAGGTCAGGAGGAGGACTTGGGTTTGGTTCCCAGGCCACCTTCTTACTAGCAGTGTGAGCTTGCGGAGACACTTGCCCTCTATGGATCACTGTTACCTTTTTAAAGGATATGGAAATTGCTACATAGGCCTGGTGGCTCACACCTGTCATCCCAGCACTCAGGAGACTTGAGACAGGGGGATCACCATGAGTTCCAGACCAGTCTGGGCTACACAGTGAAACTGTTTCAAAAAACAAACAAAACCAAAGTTGCCCAAATTAAGATTTTGTTACTCCCCTCACCCACCCAGCCCAGCGCCGAATTTGGATTTAGGTCCTCATACATGCCAACATTTCTTCTGTTCAGCTACACTGCTAGCCCCCAAATTCGTGGTTTCAAAAAAATTTTTAAGAGAACTACAAACATATAAAACAGATATAAGGGGAAATGTCAAGTGAGATTTGGTAATATTGACCCTACATTATTTCAAAGGCTCCTTTGAGGCTAACACATTTTAAACCTAACCAATTAAAGTGTAGATGTAAAAGCAGGGGTAAGTGGGCACACTAACTACAAATCCCAGCATGCTTCACACTAGCTAGCCAGAGAGCATTGCCTCCTGGGAAGCTGAGGTCTATGAGTGTTGGAAGGTGAGAGGATCTGTTTTTTGTCTAAAGTCCCAAGACCATAGCAGGTATCGCCTCTGCTGTAATCCTCTTTGTGGCTGTGGTTGCCACCACCATCTGCTGCTTCCTCTGTTCCTGTTGCTACCTATACCGAAGGCGCCAGCAGCTCCAGAGCCCGTTTGAAGGTATGCGCAGTATCAGGCAAGATGCACCCGAGACGGGCCGGGCTGATTCCTGTAATGGGCACCAAAGGGAAGGAGGATGGGTGAATTCTCTAGCAGTGAGTGTTTCTGTGTGCCTGCACATGACACCCAAAAGTGTGTGCAAGTGAGCCGTGGAGTGTTAGACTGTGTCCAGGAATGTATGAGGACACGTGATTGTGCCCGTGTATGTGCACACACATGAGCATGCAGGCATACACAGGAGTGCATCTGTTGATGGTAAGTGAGCAGTAGATATAAGCATGTCTGTGACTGAGTGTATGGGGTGGGGTCTGTAGTAGAGAACATTACCAGTGCTTTGGATGTGTATTTGAGGGTTGCGTGTAACTGCCCAAGCCTGAGGAGCATGGAAACGATGAAACCATATGTGAGATGAGTGTGGGAGGAGAGGGCTGGAGGAGGACTCTCTTAGTGGCAGCTGTGCTGTGTTACAAGATAGCAGCCTCTGGAGCTTCCCGTTTTTACCCGAGTGGGACATTCTCCAAGCTAGACTCTGCCTTCTGAGGGCTCTAAAACCTGCTGAGGGGAACAAGCTTGGTCAACACAGACTGACCTGCATAGCCTCATACATAGCTCTCTGCTCAATTCTGGGCAAGCGAGCTTTGGGAGGTGAAGGCCACACTGGTCACCCGGGAGCCTGCCAGGCAGTTGTCAGGGTGCTTACCTTGGTTTCCGGACAGGAGGAGGTTTCCATTGGAGCTGGGTGTTTAAAATGCTGGTCCTTGTCTCTCTTCTAGGCCAGGAGATTCCCATGACAGGCATCCCAATGCAGCCAGTATACCAATACGCCCCAGACCCCAAAGCTGGTCCAGCACCTCCACAGCCTGGTTTCATGTACCCACCTAGTGGTCCTGCTCCTCAGTATCCTCTCTACCCAGCTGGGCCCCCAATCTACAACCCTGCAGGTAAGTTCTCAACCTGGAATCCTTGTTCCTGCTCGTCCCCACCCACCCTTGCTTCAGGACCTCCCTTGCCACCTTGCTCCTGGGTGGATTCCCTTCCCAGGCTCCTCCCATTTCTTCTAGGCATCTCTTCCCATGGAACCTACACACCGTGAAGGGGGGAGGGTACCCTGTGCCCCACTGACCCTCATCCTGTCTCCTTGGTTTTCAGCTCCTCCCCCTTATATGCCACCACAGCCCTCTTACCCAGGAGCCTGAAGAAACAGCTGTGGCTCTGCTGTCCCTTCCATGATGCCGTTTTCTGTGGGAGATTCCCCATCTGTACCTGCATCCAGCCCTGGGGGTGGGCATGTGTCTTCTAGTCACCAGGCCCCAGATCAAGCCAAGCCTTGGGCCCTCCTGGGGACAGAGCCCCAGAGAAGTGGAACGTGAGCCGAATTGGACCCAGACTATGAATGAGGGGTGGGTAGGGAGGGCTTGGGGTTCATGAGCTATTTTTACTGGGAGACAGGGAGTAAGGTGAGAGCTTGGGTCACGGTCTCTATTTTCAGTGGTCCCTCTGCTCCCAGGATCCCAATGAGAAGGTCGGGCGCCTCCTATTTGCCCTCTTTGGGCTGAGGTGGAGAGAGTGGGGGGGGCTCTATCAACAGTTGGCCACAGCCCTTCCCTCTGGCTGCCCCACTGGCCAGAGCTCAGGCCCTGCTGGATTAAAGCTGTAATGATACAACTCACATCAGTGGAATCATTGGCCCCATTCACCCCTTCTCTTAACCCTGCCTTCTTCTGAACCCAGACTGCTGCCTGCTCCACATTCCACAGCAGGGGAGGGCAGCTCAGTACCAGTGGGAGCAGAGCTCCACCATCAGCCCCATCCCAGACAGAACCCCTGGGGATCCCTTGGCTGTTTTCCAAAGCAAGCGAGGTGGATTTGTGGCAGCTAGGAAGGGCACTCACCAGCGTTTCGTGACCAGGCCTCTGGGACACCTGAGGCGCCACCAGCTATATAAAGGCACCTGTCCATCCAAGTACATCTAGATTCAAATTTGGATCTCACCACTATCTGACCTTGCGCATCTGAATGTGTCTCCAAACCCCAGTGCCTTCATCAATAGAATGGGAGTGATAGCGATCAGAAAGATGATATACAATGGACCTGAAACTATGACTCTGTCCTTCCTTCCTGATCAGAGGCCTAGGGCTAGGAGCCAAGCAGCAAGAAGTGGCGGCCCAACAGACTGGTGTAAGGTGTGCGTGTCAACTGCTTGATCTTCATGGATGCTAAGGTGTCAGGTCCTTCAGGCCACACTAGGGACCCAGGGAAGCTAGGCATAAGAATTGTGAAGGCTACCTAGCAGTGGGGACCTGGGAGTGGCAGTGGATGTTCAGAGCTGTCTGTCCATCTTCCCTTGTTCTGATACTTGAAGTCATAACCTTTATGCTCTGCTCTCAAGACATCTGGTAACAGATGTAGGAAAGGGAATTCCATAATTTTGAAGTTTGGCAATACTGGGAATAGGACTTGGGGCCTCCGGCTCGACAGTTAAGTGTTTTGCTCCTAAGACACACTCCAAAACAGTTTTAATAGTTTTGATTCTAGCAGGGAGACCGTCAGCTTACCCAATATCCCCTTCTCCCAGTTCCCTAAGTTCAGCCATTTTTTTCAACCACCCTCAGGAAATCTAGCCCAGTGCAGCCTCTGGCTTCAGGCTTCTGGCAGCCCTCTAGGTTCTAGGTTAGGGACCTTGTGCTCACCATGCCCTCAGGGCCCTCTGTAGCCACATACCCAGGGGACAGCTCCTCTTATCATATAATCTAGAAGGCAGGAGTTTTGGGGCCTCGGTCATAGACTCCCCTGGGCAAAGGTCTGCTCCTGAGTAAATTCACAGCCTGCCTCTCCTCAGTGAAATCAAGGGCACACGAGTTTGCTCCCTGAACATGAACCTTGTCACAGAGGAGTAGCTGATACTCCAGGGGACAATCCTAGGCCCACAGCTACAAATTCACTTTCTCTGTGGGAGTAGGGAAAAGATGGAGCTGGTAAGCACAGTTGTTCTTCAGTCACCCATGGGAAGACTGTCTCTTCCTGGAAGTTGAGAAGGTGACAGGTACAGGATGAGGTTTCCCAGACTTGGGGAGAACCGATGTTATTGTACGAGGGCCTTAACAGGACTCATCGTCCTTGAGTCAACAATCTATGACAAGTTACTTTGTATTGTAGGGTGGGAGGCAGGTGTACCCCAGCCAGAGCTGCCAGTGAAGGGCTGTCTCCGGTTAACACAACAGAGCACTGGACATAAGAATTCTAAGAAGAAACTTTCCAGGGTAGACGGGGAGGACTCAGCAGAGTCCCGTCACATGCTGGAGCACCTTCAGTGAGCATAGCATTCAGTCTCCCCCAAACTCTAATTTGCAGTGTGTGTCGTTGGAGAAAAAAAAAAACCATCCCTGCAAGACCTGAGGAAGCCCAGAGGGGGGATGTACCTGTCCTTTCTATCTCTTAGCACCCCTGAAAACCCAATAGGCATCTCAGTAAGACAAGGAGGGCTGGTGGAGGGGGAGACAGTGGCCCTTAAGAACTAGGAAACTTTGCTGGGTGTGGTGGTGCATGTCTTTAATCCCAGCACTGAGGAGATGAAGGCAGGTGAATCTCTGAGTTCGAGGCCAGCCTGGTCTATAGAGTGAGTTCCAGGACAGCCAGGAACTCGGCTCCACCGAGAAACCCTGCATCAATTAAAACAACAGTTAGGGGACCCTAATGATGTAAGTGTGGTCTTGCTAGGCTAGGAGGAAACATTGAACAGTCTAAGGACTGGTAAAGGAGATTTAGTTGAAGAGGAGGGGTGTTTGTATACAAAAACATTGGCCTATAACTGCATATGTGAGGCCCTGGGCTTGTTCTCAGCTGAAGCACACACAAACCCAGACAAACATGGACCCGTTCAGGTATGGGTGTTCATCCGGGGTGAGGATGGCAGAACTCCAAGGAATTTGTAGGAGTTTGGGTGCTGGGGGAAAAGGAAGAGGAAATGGAGGCCTGGAGAAGGGAATTCCAGAAGGGGAGAAGGCTTTTGGACAAGATGGGCCTCCCAAAGGATGTGCACCCCCTGGTCCTGGACCTGACTTCCAGGCTGATTTCAGCTGAATAGCATCTGCTGTCAGGGATGGGAACTGTGCTCGGTCCTCCAGACAGTGACAAGAGAAAAGCATGGTCATGAGTTAGTGGCCCACATCCACATCTTAGTTCTCAATGTGGCCAAGTGAGCGTGGAGACTGACCGCTCAGGCCGAGACCTGGAGCCCTTTGATTGCCCTAGCTCAACGCATGTTGAGCGCCTGTGACAGCATGAGAACCTCTGCAGCCTCTAGTGCCCACGTATGGCCAGTGCCAGACAGACCCTTGTCCTAGCTTTGGCGTCTCCTGGCAAAGGAAAGTGGAGCGAAAATTAGGAGAAGGAATTTCTCAGTTTGGGGGCAGGAAACATGGAATGGAACCCAGGGAAGAAGACGGAGAAGGCTGCAGAGCCTGAGGTCAAGTGTCTTCTCCGTGGACCAGTATACTCTCAAGGGGGACCTGGAGTTGAGTACGGATTCATTAACTTGAATGAATCATTTGCTTTCTTTGAACCTTTTTTTCCCGTTTGTAAAATGTAGCTGCTGGATGGGGATAGAGCTCTTCTATTGCTAGTTCTGGCCGTCCTCTGTTTTAGGAAGGAAAAACCTGGCCGACTCGTGACTGCAGTTTCGTGTGCGGCAGGCCGACAGCTGAACACGTGGGGCGGGTAGGAACGCTTCTGTGCATCCCGCAGGTCCTGAGCGCAAGCTCCCGCTCAGCACTTTGCTCGTGCCTCAGTGCTGCACCAACAGCCAATGTCCTTTCCTACCCTTTGGTCTTCTACCCTGACCTCCGCCGCAAGCTCCAGGTCCAAGATTTAGGCGGCTCTGCAGAGTAGGAGAGCCTGGGACGCAGTTTGCCTCGAGGTGGCGCTGTGCTCCCACAATCATCCTTAAACGCATTCAGAAATGATTACATCATCCCAAGCCTAGAGGGCTCTGAGAGGAGGTAGGGAGTGGCTATTACTCCCCCTCAACTAAATCGTGTTTCCACTTGGGTAAAAAAGCAAACAACGACAAAACAATGCAAAGGTGAAAGGTTCTAAAGGACACTTGAAAGCTAGAGATTAGCCTGGTGCAGAGGCACACGCCTTTAATACACAGAGGCAAGGTCTGAGTTCAAGGTTAGCCAGATGGATAGATGGATAGATAGATAGATAGATAGATAGATAGATAGATAGATAGATAGATAGATAGATAGATGATAGATAGATAGATAGATGATAGATAGATAGATGATAGATAGATAGATAGATAGATAAATGATAGATAGATAGATAGATGATAGATAGATAGATAGATAGATAGATAGATAGATAGATAGATAGATAGTGAAGAGCTATCATTGGTCCATTTTTCAGCGGCAGGAAGGCATGAAGACCTCAGTTCTGTCTCTTATTAGCCATGTGTACGTGCTCCGATGATTAATTCTATCTGCAAAACTGAAGCTATTGGCTTCCACAGTAGAACTGAAAGATCAACAGAAGGCACCCGTAAGCATCTAACTAGTGCCTTGTACCCACCAGGTGTAACTCGTGGGCTTGGCTCCAAAGCACACTCCTTGAGAGCTGAGAGCCAGCCCTGGTTTCTCTCCTCCCTTGGAGCGAGCTATTCCTTAGGCAGCAGGTGAGTTGGGGAGGAACAGGGTCAGAGTAGACCCTGGATGTGAGTTGTCTTTCTCTCATTTAAGCCAGACATAGGAAGATCGGACCCCACATATATTCCATCTGCTTTACTCTCCACTATTGAGGCCAAAAAAATGTAGGCAGAGAACCTGTCTGTGACCAAGAACCAAGGTGGCAGTTTCATGGTGCCACAGTTATCTTCAAGCCAGTGAGAGGCTTTTGTCGTGAGGTCAGTGCTGGGGATGGAACCCGAGGCCTCCGTGCTAGGCATGGGATCTAACACTGAGCTTCACCCCTAAATGGGACCTTGGTGGCTGTGGCGGCTCTGCCTCCCGCTGGAGCACACTGGCCCTAAGTCACGCTGGTGCAGATGCTGCCCCTCACTGAGTCACCCTGACTCTCTGACTGTGCCTTCCTTGGCCTATAACTGGTGTGAAGAGCTGGCCCCGAGTCCACAGTAGGGAGAGTCATAGAGTGATCAGCCCTGAACGTGCCTAATATAGCCATCCCAGGGCCCCGTGCGCCTGTCTGCCCCGTCTCCCCTGAGAGCAGCTCTGGGCATAGATGCAAGGCAGAGAGACGGCTGAGAAACAGACCCGTAACACCAGGTCAGGAGGGTGTCTCCTCAAGAGTTCAAGCCCTCCCCCATACTGCCCTCTCTGCAGTGATGCACAGGTTCCAGGAATGGACCTTGAATGGTTTGGCAGAGACCCTGAGCTTTTGGAGGCCTTCTAGGGGACCTGGAGCGAACATTAGGTCCATTAATACATAAAAAAGGTGAGGCATAGCCACTCACAGCTAAAGGTTTGTATATATTATCAAAATCTTATGGAAAAACAGATACATAGCGATTTATACAGCAGCAGGTGGTGTGAAGAAAACGTCTGCTTTGGCATCAACCCTTCATGTCCAGCTGCTGTCTCTCTACTCCCGTCTGGAGCCTACCCTCTATCAGGCGTGTCCGACCGTACCTGCTGCCCAGGTATAGCAGATGAAGGGATTTGTAGCATCCTCAGCTCTCCTGCCCTACCCTTGGACCCCCATGCCCTCCATCCTTCTGCCACTGGCCCAAAGAGTGCCACTGGCCCAGCAGCTTTCCCTCAAGGGCTCCTCAGAGGCCTGAATCCTGGCCCTGGAGGCAGTAAGGCTGGAGTGGATGTGTGGTCCCTGGGAGACATCTTTTCTGCGTCGTAAGCCTTTGGCAGCATGCCTGCTACATGGGCTCTGGCAGTGCCATCTTCTCTGTGATGTGCTTAAAGAATTCCTCTTGTCCAGAAACTTCAGCTCCAGGTTTCAAAGCAATTTTTGGAGAGCCTCAGAGACAGGAAAAGGAAAGTGAGAAGAAACAAGGTGTCTTCCCTCGAGCGTGGCCCAGGCCTCAAGCTCTCCCATGGTGGACAGGGACAACTGCAACAACTCAGCCAGGGTGGGGTAGTGGGGGGTCGGTGTAGCCCTGGCACAAGAGTCTGGCAGTCACGGCATTGGCACCAGTGCCTGGCTGCCTGGTCCTATTGAAGCAGCTTGGGTACCTCCACCTGTAAGGCAAAACAGAGATGGGTTAGCTCAGAGAGCCCAACAGGGCGCCCTAAAGTTTAACTTTCCTCCATTGCAAAAGGATACCACCCAAAAACCTCAGTGTGTGTCTGTGGGGTGAGCGCATGAGGTATTGACAGCAAGGGAACATTTCCCTTTCTGTAAAAGCCAGATAGATGTCAGCAAGTAGCCTCCGGATTACAGTGGGGTGTCTATGTTTAGGGGCATTAGGGTATCCTAATTAGGATACTCAGTTAAGGTATCCTGATTAGGGTGTCCAGTCAAGAAGACAAACAACTCTGGACTCTATAACTCAAGTGGACTTCCAAGGAGACAGGGATGTGAGAATCAAGAGGCTGAGCGACAGTCATTGTCCAAGACACTGGCCATTTAAAGTAAACTCTTCCAAGGGGTGACCTGTAGGATATACTAGCCTGTGGACTTGAGTGGATCCTGAGATTGAACAGAATAGAGAATCAAAATTAGTTTTGTTTGGGAAAAAATGGAGAAAAAGAAAGCCTGCAGGCCAGCCTGTGGCAGCCTTACACATAGAAGCTATTCTCCATTCCTAGGGGGATGCAGGTTTGATCACAGGTAGAGCAGGCAGGGGTATGAAGTGGGAGGCCAGAGGAAGAGCCTTAAAGGAAGCAAGGGCCTTGACGCTAAGAGAGGTGAAGTGGGCTGAGGCCCTGGGGCCTGACATGGGCTCCTTGACATGGGTTCCATCTGTAACCCACTCCCCCATCTCCTACAAGCCTAGAACTGTCTGGGCTCCACAGCTGCGCCCACCATCACTTGCCTTCTTCAGCTGCTTAAGGTTGCTGGAGCGGATGGCAGCCAGGAGCTGGTCACGTGAGTTCTTCTCCTGGGCAGGGAGCACTTTGTCTCCCATCTTCCTCTGGGTAGCTGGTGAAAGTGAGTTCTTTAGATTCTCCATGATAAGAGGTGGGGCCAGGGGAGGGGGCGGGGGAGGCGGGGCTGCTGGAGCGCCCGCTGTCTTGGGTGAGTTCTTTGGAGCAGACTTTGGGGATGGCTGGGGTGAAGGTTTGGGGGAGCCCTTGGCCAGAGCCCCAGCCTTGGGTACCTCCAGCCGGTCCTTCTTCTCTCCGCTGGCTTCCTGGGCCAGCTTTTGCTCTTGCAGCCGTTTCTGTCGCTGCTTGTCCATGTTGCGGCTAAGCAGGTTGGTGACCGTCATCCGGGGCCCAGCCAGCTCAAAATGGTAGCCCAGCTTCAGCAGGGTGGTGTTCTCCTTGAGCAGCTTGGCGATCTCCATCTCAGTCTTGCCGCCACAGATGTGCCTCTGGTTGTGAAAACGCAGCTCTGTCAGCGTGTTGTTCTGGAGGAGGGCCCGGAAGATGGCCAGGATTCCTTTGCCAGTGATGTGATTGGAGTCCAGGTTGAGGCTGGTGATGGTCTTATTGGCCTTGAGCATGATGGCAATGGCAAAGGCCACATGGTCATCAGCCCGTGTGTTGGCCAAAGCAAACACCTTGACCACAGTGTTGAACTCCAAGGCTTCAGTAAACCTGACCAGGATTTCATTGGTGATGCAGTCTGAGTTGTTGACGTTCACCTCCGTCATCTCTGGGTCGTTGTTCTTCACTCTCTCCAGAGGTTCATCAAATATGCTGGGCGTTGCTTCCTCCTCCGCTCTGGCTGGCCCTTCAGAGGGCTTGCTGGGGCCACTGGGGGCCTGCTTCTCTGTGGCCTTGGTCTTGCTGTCTTCCCTGCCGTCTTTGTCAGGTCGGTTCTCGTCCGTCTTAGCCTTCGCTTCCTCCTTTCTGGAGTCTCCGTCTCCGCTTCCTTTTTGTGCGCCCTGATCCTCTGCCCTCCTGTCTGTGCTCTCACTTGGCTGTTTCTGCCTCCCGTCCTCCCTTCGGGAGGCTGTGCTCCTGCTCTCTGCCCTTAGCTTCTCTTCCTCTTTCTTGCTAGGCTCCTTCACCTCCTCTCTCTTCTTGTCTTTGTCTCTGCTCGAGCCTGCGTTCCTGACACTCCCCGTCTTCTCTTCTTCCTTCTTCGGGGGGGCCACTGTCCTCTCTTCTCTGCTGTCCTTCCCAGCCTCCTTCCTGTCCACCGCAGCCTTGACCCGGCCCTTGTCAATGCCCCTGATGGTCTTCTCCTCCTTGGGCTTCTCTCCCCCTCTGCCGTCAGCCTCTTCCCGGTCCCTGGAGAAGCTTTTTTTCAAAACACCCTTCTTGGGCTCCTTGCCCAGGTCTGAGCCCTGTCTGGGGCCTAGGACCTTTCTGCTGGCATCGCTGCCCTTTTCCTCTCCGTTTTTGGCATCTGTCTTTCTCTCCACTTGCTTGCTTTCCTAAGAATTCAGAAAAGAAAAATAAACATGGCAGAGCCTGCTGCAGAGTGAGGCGAGGGGGTGTGGGGCCCTGCAGGGAGGGCTTGTGTAAGTGCCCTTGAGTCTCTGAAGGACGTGTGATTTGGGGAAGATTGGCAGCCTGCCTGTTGAGTTCTGTAGTTCAGGACAGGACTCCAGCCTCAGAGAGTGGGTGGACATCAGACTCATGGCCACAGCGTTGAGCCACGTGTGAATGAATGCCTACAGAGAGAGCACAGCGCCTCCATGGAGCATTCTTAGACCTTTTCTGTCACGGGTGAATAATTTAGAGCTTCCTGCTATGCATGGTAAACTGAGGCAAAGGAGAAAACCACTCATGCTAGCACGGTTTGTTTACAGTGCTAAGTGCTTGTCATTATAGATTTGCTTGCATTTATTTTGGTTTTTTTAAAGACTCATTTGTTTGGCTGGAGAGATGGCTTGGGGGTTAAGAACACTAAATGGGGCTGGGGCGACGGCTCAGAGGTTAGGAGCACTGGCTGCTCTTCCAGAGGTCCTGAGTTCAATTCCCAGCAACCACATGGTGTCTCCCAACCACCTGTATTGAGGTCTGGTGCTGTCTTCTGACCTGCAGGGACACATGTAGGCAGAACACTGTGTATATAATAAATAAATTTTAAAAAAAAACACTGAATGTTCTTCTAGAAGACCCAGGTTCAATTCTCAACACTCTCATGGGGTCCAACAACCGTGCATAACCTCAGACGCCCTCCTCTGGTCTCCTTGGATACCCAGGCATGTAAGTGGTATCCTGACATACATGCAGGCAAAATGCCTCTGTACATAAATCACAATAAAGTATTTTGTAAAAGATTTTTTAATGTGTGAGTGTTTGCCTGCATGTTTGTATTATACCACGTGCCTGCAGTTTTCACAGAGGGCAGAAGAGGGCATTGGACCCTGGAACTGGAGTCAAAGATGATTGTGAGTATACATGTGGGTGCTGAGAACCCAGCCTGAGTCCTCTGCAAGAACAGCAAGGCAGGGCCTTGGAGTCACAGAGATCCACCTGCCTCTGCTTCCCAAGTACTGGGCCTAAAGTTATGCATTACCATGCCTGCCAAGAGCACCAAGTGCTCTTAACTACAGAGTCATTTCTCCAACCCCAATTTTATTTTATATTATACATTAAAGCCAGGTGGTGGTGGCGCATGTCTTTAGTCCCAGCACTCAGGAGGCAGAGGCAGGCCGATCTCTGTGAGTTCAAGACCAGCCTGATCTACAAGAGCTAGTTCCAGGACAGCTTCCAAAGCCACAGAGAAACCCTGTCTTGAAAAAAAAAAAATATATATATATATATATATAAAGGAGGCCAGCAAGATAAGATGGCTCAACAGGAAAAGGTACTTGCTGTGCAAGCCTGACAATCTTTTTTTTAAAGTAATATTTTCAGTCTTTTTTTAAAAGGATTTATTTATTTATTATGTATACAGTGTTCTGCCTGCATGTGTGCTTGCACACCAGAAGGCACCAACTCATTATAGACGATTGTGAGCCACCATGTGGTTGCTGGGAATTGAACTCAGGACCCCTGGAAGAGCGGCCAGTGCTCTTAACCACTGAGCCATCTCACCAGCCCTGCCTGCCAATCTTTTGATCCCCAGATCCCATGGTGAAGAAAACTCTGACCATGTTCACCCGCATGCACAAATAATAATAATAATAACAACAATAATAAATTAAATACATTAAAATGTCAGTTATTTCATTTATTCTGCACTCATGATGAGTGTTTCATATCCTTCACTCTAATCCAGCCCTGCTCCCTAGGGGAGTCAAGGGCTTTGGATAATGAAGTGTGTGTGTGTGTGTGTGTTGCTAAGAATCAAACCTCAGACCTTGCACAAGCTAGGTAAGTGTTTTTACTGCCAAGATACACCCCTACCTGAAGCCAATACATTTGCAAAAAGTGTGGGGGGGGTATTGGAATGATCAACATAGTGTTGATAACATTTTATTTTACCATCCAAGGATATTTCTAAATTCTATTCTTTCTACTATTGAATGCATATGCATGTATATATGTCCTTGAAATAAGAAGGAACTAATTAACCGGGTGGTGGTGGCAATTGCTCTTAATCCCAGCACTCAGGAGGCAGAGGCAGGCAGATCTCTGTGAGTTTGAGACCAGCTGAGTCTACAAGAGCCAGTTCCAGGACAACCTCCAAAGCTACAGAGAAACCCTGTCTCAAAACAAACAAACAAACAAAAAAGAACTAATTAGCTAGACATAATAGCTGTACCTTTTCATCAAATATGTGTCTTCAACAGTTCATAATTTTGTTGCCTTTACTCTTTAGTAAGAACTCTGATAAGTGGCACATGCCTCTAGTTTCAGTACTAGGGAGGCAGAAGCAGGAAAATCTGAGTTTGGAGCCAGTCTGGTCTACATAGTGAGTTCCAGGCTAGCCAGGGCTACATAGTGAGACTCTGTCTTAAAAAAAAAAAAAAGTACTGCTAGAGACAAGTCCCTCTGTGGAGAACCCTGAAGTCCACTGTGGGCAGCCTGCTGTAGTGGGATACAGGGTTGCATGACTCCACTGTGACTACAGATGCTGGGATGCTGACGTTACTTGGAAAGGCCCTAGGATGGAACCAACTGAAGACGGTAGAGGCTTGAATGTTCCAGGCAGCAGAGGCTACCCGACACCTCCAAAGAGCAGTGGTTCTCAACCTTCCTAGTGCTAGGACCTTTTAATACAGTTCCCCATGATGTCAGTGACCCCAACCATAAAGTTAGTGTTAGTGCTACTTCATAACTGTAATTTTGCTGTTCTTATGAAACGTAATGGAAATATCTGCATTTTCTGATGGTCTTAGATGACCCAACAGCTTAGGACCCACAAGTTAAGAACCACTGCAAGTCTGTACCTATTTCTTTTTTTTGTTTTGTTTTGTTTTGTTTTGTTTTTCAAGACAGGGTTTCTCTGTAGCTTTGGAGGCTGTCCTGGAACTCACTTTGTAGACCAGGCTGGCCTCGAACTCACAGAGATCCACCTGCCTCTGCCTCCCGAGTGCTGGGATTAAAGGCATGCGCCACCAACGCCTGGCTGTCTGTACCTATTTCTACAGTACTTGCTTCTCATTCCTAGTGGAGAAGCAGAGGAAGTAGATTATCTGTGATGGAGGAGACAGGCTGTTTGAGTAGCACCTAGGGTGCAGACCCCAGAGTACCTGGACTGCTAAAGATTGCTTGTGAGGTCCTTTCCTGCTGTTTCCTTTTTTGTTTTGTATGAAGAGACAGGAAGGGCTGTTTTCTTTCAGGTGTGCTCAGGTGGGTACAGGAAGAAGGGAAGGCAGGGTTTGGAAGAGCAACACTCCATGGTACCCTTCCTTACCGCCACCCTTCCCAGAGAGGATAGAGAAGAGGTTGATCTTACAGAAACAGTTTGTACCGACATTACAAACACCATAGGTTCCTTGGTTTCTCCACCACAATCACAATAGGCAGGCAAGGGCTGGAGGCCTGGAAGACACCCTTGGACTGCACCCCTTTCAACCCTAAGCCCAGAGTGCACTCCTGCACTGTCACCGGGACTGTGACAGTATTGGATCAGAGAGCTCCTGTACTCCCACCGTGGTTCCCAGGAAGCTGGGTTTGGTCCATCAGTTTACCTGCAGCAGTTTTCCTTTTAGGGCCCCTCTATAAAGACCTCTTTAGATTAGCCTGGGACTCGCTTCTCCCATCCCATCTCACCAGTCCCATAATGCCTTCCTCTTGTGTAGGATCATGGTGGAAAGCACTGGGTGAGAAAAGCTCTGGGGGTCTGGTCTGGGGCAGAGCCAGCTACCTTCCTTTCCTCCTCTGTTCCAGATGTGCCTGTCCATTGCACACTGCTCAACCACCCTCCAAAATACCCAACCTGCTTGGCTCAAAGGTTTGGCTTGAAAGAGGCTGAGATCCACAGAGATGTTGACCAACTGCACCTGGCAGGCTTAGGCAAAACTGGGGCTTAGGCCCAACTGTCTCATTAGCAGCCAACAAGTCACTGACCTTTCCCATTAGGGGTCAAGGCTTCCTGCTTCCTGCTCCATATTCCTCTTGCCTGAGTGCCACACCATCCACAGAGCTTCACCTATCACCCCCACCTCCCACAGCTGCTCAGAACCCCCAACCCAAACTGGATCTCTGAATTTTAACCTTTTCTCTTCCTAGACCTCACATCCCGACCTCTCCCCCTTGACCGAATTAGACACCAGCTGTCACTCCTCCAGCTATACCCCTGAGCTGGGGTCTAGGTTGACTAAGATCTACCAAGAGGTGTGCCAACACTTTAAAAAGAACCAAATGTAAAAACGGGCTGAGTGGGGGTGGGGGTGGGGAAACGTTGATTAATCACTGCTTTCCTCCAAATAGCCAGGAATGAATGGGGCTGTGGCGTGTTGGAGCAAGTGCAGCCCTAGGAGCTCAGACCTTGCCTTAAAAGGAGAAGGAGCACAGACTGCTCCCAGGCCTGGGATTTTGCAGAGCCCAGCTCCTTGCACACAGCCAAGCCTCCTCCTCTATGCTTATCTGTGAGGGAGTCTGGGCTGCCTGCTTGCTTTTGTTTTTAGGATTAGTGATGTGTAGCCTGATGGCTTCCCCAGGTTATTTTTGCCGGTGTTGGCTATCTCTAGGCCCTGCCTGACCTTTCATCATTTATAGCAAAAGGATTTTAGGTTAAATGTGACAAAGAACTAGAGGACTAAGGTCCATCAGCCTTCAGATGAGAGATCTAGATAGTATGTTTGTTCCCTCTGGGGAAAGCTTAAAGGTCACAGGAAGCCCAGCGGGATGGGTCTGGAGCCTAGAGTCATGCACAGGGACTAAGCTGTGGAAAGGATGACTGTGGAGAACCTCTGGTAGCCTGTGACACATGACAGGACCCCTCTTGGGGTCAGAGGTGAGAAGCAACTCCTCACCTGTTTCCTCCAGGCCTATGGTCATGTGATGGTGTCCTATTTGCTAAAAGCCCTGGGGATTTCAATGAACAAAACACAGCATTGTCCCCATCACCAGACCAGACCCTCTTGAAGCTACTTCCTGTGAAGTCATTATCTGATCACAGAAAAGCTACCATGTCAACATTTCCAGCACTAACAGTAGAGAAAAGAGGGGGAGTGGAGGGGAGGGAGGGGACCGTTGTGTCTAATTGAAAGTCCCATAGACATAAGAGCTCACTGAAGGCAAGAGTCAAGGGCTCTGAGTGCTGTGGACCCTTTAGCTCAGGTTAAGCCTATCCTAGCCATCTCTTTCTTCACCCGATCTCCCCTGGAGTCTCCTGGGTCCCAGACTGCTGTGAGGAGCGAGGAGCTAGCTTGCAGATGGCCACTGGAGAGCTGCTCATAGGAAGACTGGAGGGGAATTGTCTTTGCTTATGAACTCCTCATAATGACAGTCCTCCTCAGCTGTGATCCCACTGCCTCCAATTCAGTCACATTTGTTTCTTCCCCAAAGCCAGTCTGAGGTAACCTTGATTCAGAGGTTCAACGCCACTCGTGGTGCATTTCTAGAATCTGGGAGGCTCCAGAAGGCTTTCCAACTTAAGGCAACCAGATCGCCCCAGCCTGAGCTCCAGATTGGGGCAGTGTCTCTGGGTCCCCATTCTGTCTCTGTTGGACATTCTTTCCAGGCCTTAGCAATGTTGGCGTTAGCCTCGGTGGTCTGTGGAGTGTCATGCATGGCACGGGCCGCCTCAGTGTGTGGGGATCTAGAGCTTGGCAGGCTTCCTCTTGCCTTTGCTTTGGTCCTGCTTCCTCCAGGATCAAGGCTGGTTTTTAGTTTGTTTGTTTTGTTTTGCTCTTTTGTTGTTGTTTTAACCAGGAAAGAAGCAGGTGGTGATGTCTTCTGGTCCTGCTTCCAGAATGCAAATCCCTTACCACCTATCCATCCTGGTCCTATACATTCTCTCAGAACCCAAAATCTTGGTCCCTTGCTTTTCCTAGGAAGCTGCTCTGTCCTACTCCCCACAGATGCCCCATGACCTCCCAGTATGACCCCCCAAAGTGGCCAATGCCATCTGTTTACAGAAGGGAGGGCAGAGAGGAACTGGCTTTACATCCCCTGGGAGAACAGCTCCTTTTCAAGCTGGTGTGAAGGGGAAAACAGCCAGCCAGCCAGGGCTTACTGGGATGGAGCGAGTGGACTCCCTCCAGGCTCCTGCCTCATTATACCTGAAGTGACAGCAAGATTCTCCTGGAGAGAGACTGCTATAGCATGCTGGGGACACAGAAGTGTCCCGTGCGTGCGTGCGTGCGTGCGTGCGTGCGTGCGTGCGTGCGTGTGTGTGTGTGTGTGTGTGTGTGTGTGTGTGTGTGTGTCCATGCTACCTGGTCTGTGGATAATGGCCCTCTCCCCAGGCAGCTCCTCAAGTCCTGCTACCTTCCTAGAAATCCTCCAACTCCCTTCAGCACCTCAGGAAAACTTCTGATTGTTCTAGAAATGTTCTGTCTTTAGAGGTATGGATGCCCATTGGTTCTGCACACAATTGGTCTGTATGCAAACCACAGCTATGCCTCTAAATAAATGTGTGCTGCTCTGGACCTATTGCTCCATGCACAAGGGAGCTGATACCCCACCCCCATCCCCACTCCCACCCCCACCCCCACTGGGGTTCCTCACTTAGCTGTGCACTAGGGCCAGGACTCAGATCAAGCTCCCCTGCCAAGAAGGACTGGACTAGGAGACACAATGTGACTGCTCTGGGGGCCTTAGGAAAAGTGCTCACTGGAGCCAAGTGTGATGGTGCACACACCTTTAATCCCAGCACTCGGGAGGCAGAGGCAGGTGGATCTCTGTGAGTTCAAGACCAACCTGGTCTACAGAGTGAGATCCAGGACAGCCAGAGCTACACAGAGAGAGACCCTGTGTCAAATCAAGGAGAAAAAAGAAAGAAAAGTGCTCACTGAAGCCATGATGGCGTCATTAAAGTCCTGTTCCTTGTCCTGCTTGACACCTTTTGTTCCCTTTGCTTAGTGTTTTAGAATTTATAGAGTAGGTAAAACTGAGCACTTACTCAACTGCCAAGGGAATTACAATGTGAACTTTTCCGTGGAAAAAGAAATGACAACATCTCAGATGCCGAGAGCCTACCTGGAGGACAAGAAGCTGGAAGGAGACCAGGCTGCTTGGGGAAACCTCTCCCACTCGCATGGCACCCCAACTCTACAGCAGCCCTGTGAGAGTTAGGACCTAAAGCAGAAGTCCTCACATTGATGTCATCGTCTGACGTGGGGCCGCGGAGCTGCCCTCTCACTAGCTTTTTCTCACAGTGGCTCTTGTAGCCCAGGCTGATCTCAGCTCACAGTGCATCCGAGGATGACCTTGAACTTCGGATCTCCCTGCCTCTATCTCCTGAGTGCCAGGACTGCTGGAGTGCTTTGCCACATCTGGTCCCTGGTGTGCGGTGGATCAAATCCAGGGTCTTGTGCAAACTAAAGAAGTACTCTACCAACTGAACTACACACGGAGCCCCTCCCAGAACTTTCTAAGCATGCCGAGGACTCTGTGCCCTGACCAAGATAGGAAGGGGTGTGAGACACCCAGCAAGGCTCTTGCACAGCCTAGAAGCTCCTTGAGTTCTTGTTGGTGATGTCAACCCAGGTCACCATCCTCAGAGAGTCCTCAGGAGACTGTCAGAAATGGAGGTATCAGGCTCAGCAGAACCTCTGCACATGATCCTTCCACATCGGAGATTAGCTGATGCCTTTGCCAGCCCTGTTCCCACTCTGAGCACCTGGCTGGAAGACACAAACACTGGGAGGAAGCCGGGCAGTGGTGGTGCACACCTTTAATCCCAGCACTCGGGAGGCAGGCGGATCTCTGTGAGTTCGAGGCCAGCCTGGTCTACAGAGCGAGTTCCAGGACAGCCAAGGCTACAGAGTGACCCTAACTTGAAAACAAACACCGGGAGTGTTGGCTCCCTCTTCCCCAAAGGCATCAGGCCATGGAACATAGCTTCTCAAATGCTCAGGGCTTCAGAAAGGTCCTGTTGGGCCAGGGAAGCCTGCCTTCCCGGTAAGCGTTGAGCTGAGAGGCCAGGTGTGGTATATGTATGTGCCATGAGTGGTAAGGAGACTGCGTTATCTGTCTTTTTTAAAGTTCTGGGAATGGAACGCAGGGGCTTACACATAGTAGGTAAAAGCCTTATCACTGAGCTACTACCCCAGTCCAGATCAAACTGCCATCTGCCCAGGGCAGACAGAGCTGACAAAAGCTGTGACCCTTCTGGAATCCCAGTGTCCTGCTGTGGCCAGTCCACTTGAGCAACAGTGGCCTCAGCTCGGTGGATGGAGGCAAACGAGGCTCAGATCTCTGTAGAGAGTTGGGATGCCGCATGAATATCACCCTCAGATGGTGGCTTTGTGTGTCAGCCTGACACAAGATGGAGTCATCAGAGGAAGGAGCCTCAGCTGAGGAAATGCCTCCACAAGATCCAGCTGTAAGGCATTTCTCATTTAGTGACAATTGGAGGAGAGCCCATCCCTGGTGGATGGTGCCAGCCCTGGGCTGGTGGTCCTGTGTTTTATAAGAAGGTGGAGGGCTGGACATGGTGGCTCAGTGGTTAATAACACTGACTGCTCTTCCAGAAGACCCAGGTTCAATTCCCAGCACTCACTTGGCAGGTAACAACTGTCTGTAACTCCAAGATTTGACACTCTCACACATACATACATACATACAGGAAAAAACAACAACACACATAGATTAAAACTAAATAAATAAAAAGAAAGGTAGGTTGAGCAAACCATGGGAAGCAAGACAGTAAGCAGCACCCTCCATGGCTTCTGCATCAGTTTCTGTCTCCAGGTTCCCGGCCTGTTTGTGTTCTTGTCCCGGCTTTGTTCAGTGGTGAACAGCAACTTGCTTTTTGATTATGGTGTTTTATCAGAGCAATAGAAACCCTAACAAAGATAGACACCCAGTCTTCCTGTGGATTTCATATGGAAATGAGAGGAGGGGCCTTGTGGAGTAAAGGGTGAGGGAGCAGGCATCGTGAGGGATGGAAACCGAGGTCCATGTGTTTCAAATCCCATCCCCCCCCCCCAATCAGGAATGAAACCACAGCCCAAGGACTGCCCTGTAGACTGCCTCAACCTGTCACATTACTGTGTTTGTTTGCCACTGTTTCTCCAGCAGACACTTAGACTTAAAAGGCCTATCCCTAATGTCGGTGCTAAAAAGGAAGTGAGTGGAGATGAGAAAGCCAGACTTGCAAGAAGAGACCCAAAGGAAATGTGGATGGCTCCGGAAGAGAGCTGAAGAGGCTGGTGGGACAGCACAGTCCCGACAGAAGTAAGCCTGGGAATGTCCTCCAAGGTGGTGACACGCACGCAGCAGAAATTTAGAAGGGATGCACACAAGGGGAGCCTCCATGCTGGCAGGGATGTGAGGCTGCATCCTGAAAGAGAAAGGAGTCTGCAAACGGGTCCAGGGCACACGCCACGGTGGGCCTCACCTTCTTGCTTCTTCCCAGACTCCCTACAGCTTTGTGCCTTGGCTCAGCCGTTTCCAGCCCTCCTTCACCGTGTCTCAGTCTGTCCATTACCCGGTCAGAATGAGCCTCGAACAAGTCTCCCCAGCCAAGCCCTTCCCCGGGCTGCTGCCCCACAGACCCCTTTCCTCTCTCTTATCTTAACCCCATTCACAGTCTCTCTGTCTCCCCCAGTGGGTCAGGGGCACCAAGTGTTGTTAGTCACTGGCCTGGTTGCCTAGCACGCAGCATCGAGGGTGAAGCATCGCGCATACAGCATCTGCCCCGGTACAGGTGAGATGCCTAATGGTGGTGAAGTGAACCAGTTGTTGACAGAATGATGCTCACTAACTCAAGCTAAATGTTAGTATAGGATGACGAAGGCCAAAAGAGTCTGTAGGCTGGACAATGGCCACAGAGAAACCTGTTAAAGCAAGCCAACTACAACAAAAACTGAAGCCAGCAAAACGGCTCAGTCGGTAAAGGTACCCACCATCAACCTGGTGACCTGAGTTTGATTTTCACGACCCACATGGTATAAAGAGAGAACCAACTCCTACAAGCTGCCCTTGGGTCCCCATATGTGTGCCATATGTAGTACACTTGTTCACGCAGAAAACAGGAACAAAATGCAGCAAAAGACTTTTTGAAAGTTTGGGGGCTGGAGAGATGGCTAAGTAGTTAAGTGGCTAAGTGATTGCTTTTGCCAAGGACCTGGAATTCAGGCTCCCAGCACCCACATGGTGGCTCACAACCATCTGTAACCCCAGCTCCAGGGGATCCAACACTCTCTTCTGGCCTCCTTGGACACTGGAATGCTCATGGTATACATACATACATGCAGCTAGTCACACATGCACATAAAATAAGCAAAATCTTCAGCACATTTTTTCCACTTGCAAGGAAGGAGAGAAAGAGGACACAAAGTAAACAGAAGTAAATGTTTTTTTAACCCAGGCCTGAATTCAAGTCAATTAATATCGAGAGTTACAGAGTGCTGTTGGACTCCTTGCCTAGAGAGGTTGCAGATCTGAGAAACTTGCTCATTAGCCCTTTCGGCCTGGTCCAGAGCCTTGAAATGTAGCCCCAGCTAACCTCAAACTCAAAATCCTCCTTCTTTAGCCTTCCAAATGTTGGGAACACAGTGTGCATTGCCAGTCCTGGCTCAGAGCCATAATCCCCATGCCTCACTCTGGTACTGAGGCCCAGCAGAGGTGACCTGCTTGTAGGGCAGATGTGCCCAGGGCAATCTGAGCCAGGAGTGAGACTGGAGGACATCTGGTATAGGGGCCAGGAGACCCCTCTCCACCTTAGAGAGACACCCACGGCTCTGCCTGGCTATTCACACTCCAAGGAAGCCTCTGCCCAGGAGAGGTGCATTCAGGGCCCAGGGAATAAGGGTCTCTATCATTCTGTACCTTCTGCTGGACTGCTGGACCTCGGTTTGGATCATTTCAGCCCGATGCTATGTAGGAGTGTAGAATACATCACGTGTTAGACTTTGTGGAGTCCACAGGGAGAAACCCTATTGGATCTGTGGCTTCCCCTTTCTCCGTCTCCTGCAACCTTGAAGACATCTCAAGCAGAGGAAAGAGGTGGAAGCCAGCCGGGCCAGTCCTCAGAGACTGCCCACCACTGATGTTCCCTCAAGGAATGCAATAAACAAGGATGCCATTCCCACTGGGCCTCGAGTGGGAGACTGGGAGGAGCGGACGACATTTTATGCTCCATTTTCACCACGTTATCCCAAAGGGCTGAGCAGCTGGAAAGAAACCAAGTTTGTTTTCCAAAGCAGAGAGTTTTCAGCTTCAAGCTAAGCTTCAGTCCTAGCTCTGTCCTATTTGTGGCTTTCTCTAGTGGCTTTTCTCTAGGCCATTGCTCTATAAATGCCATCCTTCCCAAGAAGGCTTATTTTTCTCAATCCTAAATTTTCACCTCACCCTGGCTGTCCTGGAACTCAAAGATCCTCCTGCCTCTGCCTCCCAAGCCCAGGGATTAAAGACCTGCACCACCACTGCCTAGCTAGGGTTTTCTAATGTCCTGTGTCACACCCACAAACTCCCCTCCTAGGTCCTCTCTTTCCCTTCCTCCCTGCTCCCCCTCTCTTTCTACATGCCCACATCCCCCGCAAATCAGATTTCTATTTCTCACCCACATCACTGTCCAAGATCTCCCTCACTCTCCCCCCCCCCAGCCTCTAGCTTCTCCAAAAAGTCCTACATTTTCACCTCAGACCATTCCTCAACCAACACAACCCTGCCAGCCCTCAGCACATCACAGAAGTTCGGTTCATCCAGGTGCCTCGCCCTCCCTTGCTGCCGAAGCAGCCTTCCATCTTGTAAATTGTATTGTGTTTAATGAAATATTACTATCAGCGTGCACACGTATGAATGGTGTGTGGGGGCACATGTCCCATGACACGCATGTAGATACAACTCTCAGGGCCGGGTTTTTCTCTTTCCACCTTTACATGGGCTCCAGGAATGGAATTCAGTTGTCAGGTTCACGTGGCAAGCACCTTTGCCTACTGAGCCGTCTTACTGGCCCAACATCTCTGTCTTTTATTTCTTGTCTTGCTTAGTCGCTTAGGGAGCATTTGGTTAGGGACCAGGCCCTCCCTGCAGCATGCATCCTTCCTTTGGTCTCCACCCATGCTTTTCTTCTGCTCTTGCAGGTCCTTTTCAGCCTCCTCAAGGTGCCTCTTCCTCCACTGGACAAACTATCATCAGTGTTCCATGACTGTACTGGACCCATTTATCACACACCACACACCCTGCACCCTGAGCGAGCATGTACACACACACACACACACACACACACACACACACACACACACACAGTTTGTTCCCTTAACACCCGTCTTGGTCCAGGCCACCCTCCTCTCAAGGGTCAGGGTGATAACCTTGTCTCCAGTTTTTACAATCCTTCAGGGCACTGCAGCCACTAGGCCCTTCTGAGATACACACCTCTCCCTGGCCTTCCTCCTTCCACAGAGCCTCAGCATTCTAGAGCTAGTGAGAGGTTTCAAGGTGAGGTATTGCCTATGGCTGCTCTGGCAACATCTCAAGCCAGCCATTGTGGTTCCCGTTTGGGATTCATGAAAGGGCTGCATCCTAGGCCTGAAGTCTCTGTGGCAGATGTGGCCTTGGAGGGGCAGCGCCATTGTTTTGCCAGCTGGTCTGGTGACTCACACTCAGAAGCTTGTAGCAAGCCCCATTTTTGGAGAAACCAGGAAATCTCTTCCTAGGGACAAACAAACCACTTTAGCACTCTGCTCTTGAAACTTGCCTGCTTCTCCATTTTGCTCCCGCTGAAATACAAAGCAGAGCAAGCTTGGAAACATTGTAAAGATTTACTTAAAAGTAAGCTATTTGTCCCAGAGTGCTGGGTCCCTCTTGAGTCCTGGGGGGGGGGTTGGCCCGAGGAACACGCTGTCCTCTTGCTGCCTGGAGCTGTGAGCAGGGCCCTGGCTCATACCCAGCCACCCCTCCTGCCTTCTCTAAACAAAGAAGCTACAAAGGCCTAATTGGGACCAGTTCAGCAGACATCTGACCTCGGCAGCACCGCAGGGGAGGGCTCAGAAGGGACTGGACTTGTTTTAATACAGTCCTTTTACTATCTTGGAAGTAGACAGGGTTTCTTTGGGTAGCCCTGACTGTCCTGGAACTTGCTCTGTAGACCAGGCTGGCCTAGAACTCAGGGAGTGCTGCAATTAAAGGTGTGCACCACCACTGCCCAGCTCACTATCGTAGAAGTCTTAATTCTTTTCTCAGGTTGATTTTTCTGGTTTTTCCTTTGGTTTGTTGTAGTGTCTCATTATATAGCCCAAGCCAACCTCATACTTGAGACTCTCCTGCCTCCACCTGAAAGTCATAATTCTGAACAAGTCTCATTTGCATCACTGGGTCCTGCAAATACTGCAACCAGTCTTAACCCTGATAGAATGGGGGAAAGAATTAAGACAAGAACAGTGGATGCCAGGGGAGAGATCACCACCTTCCCTTGGCCATCTTAGGGAAGGGCGCGTCCAGGCCCACACATGGGAAGCAGTCTCTCCCTTCTTACCGTATTCCCTTCATGTACACCCATTTGCTCCCTCACTATCCCCGCTGCCATGCCACAGGGGGACTTCATTTCTCACCTCCCAGCTGGCCTCCCTGCCTCCTGTATTCCTTCCTTCTGGGCCTCCAAACACAGTAGCCAGAGCAATGGCTGCAAGACCCGATCTGCTTCGCAGCACCCATGTTCTTAGTGTGTGCTGACACATCGGTCCTCGGTGGCCTGGCCTGGGCTGCCCCGCATCCACTCTGTCCCCAAGCAAGCCACTTGGGTCCCAGTGAAGAACCAGGGCAGTGGGGCTCTTCAGCCTTACTCTCTAGTTGAGTTTGGTTTGGGTTGTTTGTTTGTTTGCTTGCTTGCTTTTAAAGACAGGACGTCACAGCAAAACCTTGACTGGCCTGGAACTCATTATGCAGACCAGGCTGTCCTTGAATTAGTGACCCTCCTGCTTCTGCCTCCAGAGCACCAGCATTACAGACAAGTACCACCTTACCCACAACGTAAGACAGAAGCTTGGAAAAAATGTGTGTGGAATCATTATCATACCTAAACAATTAATGACAGCAATTCCCCTTGCTGTTCTAGCCACCCTGAACCAAATAGGCTTCTACCCCTAGCCCTGGCAGAGGCGCCCAGTTATGAAGTCAAAGTTGAGGGGTGAAGGGAGCATCAAGCAGGCCAAGGGGCATTAGAATCAAGGATGCTAAGTGGGCTCAGCACAGTATGAATGTTCAGGGGGAGGGGGAACCAGAGTAAAGAGTTAGAGGTAAGGCTTAGAGAAGGCTCAGTAGTTAAGAGCACTGGCTGCTCTTCCAGAGGTCCCAAGTTCAATTCTCAGCAACCACATGGTGGCTCACAACCATCTGTAATGAGATATGGTGCCCTCTTGAGTCATGCAGGCATACAAGTAGCCAGAATACTACATACATGATAAATAAACAAATCCTAAAGAAAAGTTAGAGGTAGCCTCCTTAGGGAAAGCCATTTAGAATTAGAGTCAAGAGAAGTAATGGGATTATGGTCATGGGCTACCGTGCTCACCCTGCATGTACTCTTCTAAAAAGAAGCAACAGGGCTGGAGAGATGGCTCAGCCATTAAAGGCTAGGCTCACAACAACAACAAACAACAACAAAGAAGCAACAATCAGATTTGTGGTGCAGCTGCTTAGAGTTGAAGCTAAGAGAAACTAAGAAACAGGTACTGCAATAGTTGCAACAGTATCTTTACTGAGATAGGGAGGTGTGATAGGGAGACCTGGACCAACATGAGCAGTGGGTACTAGAGAGAAGGAAGATCCCACAGGCATTTCCGAGGCATAACCGATAAGATGCAGAGAAATGGGGGACGACAAGGAGTGGAACGTGACCCCAGTGGCAACAGGGATGAGGAATTGTTGGGTCAAGACAGTTTAAATGTCTGACGTATCATGACAGTTTAAATGTCTGACGTATCATGACAGTTTAAATGTCTGACGTATCATGACAGTTTAAATGTCTGACGTATCATGACAGTTTAAATGTCTGACGTATCATGACAGTTTAAATGTCTGACGTATCATGACAGTTTAAATGTCTGACGTATCATGACAGTTTAAATGTCTGACGTATCATGACAGTTTAAATGTCTGACGGATCAGCACTGAAAAGGTTCTGAGGCTCAGGAAAGGGATGTGAGCCTAAAGTGGAGATTTGGGAGTCCCTGGTGAGAAAGTAGAAATGAAAACCATGAGAAAAGCAAGGAGACCCTGGCAGCAGTGAGCCTTCAGGAAGACTCAGACAAATGATCTCAAATTTGATAAAACTCAAAACCCTAGAAATTGGGAAATCAGTGAGATGCCGATCACACCCACTAGCTGTGTGGGACAATAACTGTCAGTAAAGATGCGGGAAGCTGGAGTGTCCACATGCTGCCCACAAGAATATAAACTATGCTGCCATATTGGAAAGCAGTGTGGATCTCAGAAAGCTAAACACAAAATTACCACAGAACCAGCAACTCCAGTCCAAGAGAACTGGAAGAGTCCACAGGAAAACTTACGTGCAAATGCCTAAAACAGCGTCATTCTTGACAGCCTCAAAGCAGGTACCACTCAACTGTTGCACGGGTAAGCAAAATGTGGGTTAGCCACAGAAAGGAAAAATATTCCGCCATAAAAAAATGACAAAGTACCGTTCCCAATTATGGGAAAACATAACTTAAAACTAGACCCCAAAGACTACTATAGTATGATCCCACTTAAATGAAGTGTCCCACACAGCAAAGCCAAAGAGGCAGAAATGGATTTGTTTTCCAGAGACTGGGGAGGGGTAATAGGTGACTGGTGGTGGACACTAACTTGTTATAGGGGTGCCACTCCTCATGACTGCAGAGCAAGCGCTCTTAACCAGTGAGTCATTTCTCTGGTCTTTATTGCATAAACTTCTAAAGGATAAAAATCAAATAAAGAACTGAAAATACAATATAAAGCCCAACCAACCAATAAAATGAAGCATGGCTACACACTGTAGTTATGAGCACTGATTGGCTCAGGCAATGCTAAGTCTCCCAGGCACCAGAGAATATAGGCCTGTGCTGGGCTTGAATTTTTAATCTTTTTTTTTTAATTCTTCAAAACAAGATTTCTCTCTGTAGCTCTCCCTGGCTGTCCCAGAACTATCTCTGTAGATCGTACTGGCCTCAAACTCACCTGCCTTCTGAGTGCTGGGTCTAAAGGCGTGTACCACTACACCCAGCTTGAAATTTTACCTTAACAATCCAATTTAAGCAAAGGAATGAATTCTGTTTTCTAATTCCATTTGAGAATACAGACACCTCACATTTCTATTATCTAATTGATAATTGATTTGTAAAGCAATTAAGAAAACACCACCCTATATTGCATAGTCCAAAGGAAATATACTGTGAATTACATTTATGACTTGAAATGTTCTGGTAGCCACATCACAAAAAATAAAGCATAAAAGATAAAATTCGCTTTAACAATACTTGTTTCGAACCCACTCAAATATTGACATTTTAATATGCAATGTAATTATATAATAACTTATGCATTGATAATATTGTGGGGAAATGGCTTGAATGAGAAATGTCCCCTGTAGGCTCAGGCATTTGAACACTTGGTCCCCAGCTGGTGTCACTGTGTGAAGCAGTTATGAGGATGTGCAACTATGCTCGAGGAATTATGTCACTGGGAGCAGGCTTTGGGAGTTTAAATCCTCTTCCTACTTTCAGTTCAGTATCTCTGCTTCCTGCTTTCAGTTAAAGATATGATCACTGCCAAGTGGTGGTGGCACTCGGGAGGCAGCGGCTGGCGGATTTCTGTGAGTTCAAGACCAGCCTGGTCCACAGAGCGTTCCAGGACAGCTAGGGCTACACAGAGAAACCCTGTCTTGTGTGTGTGTGGGGGGGGGTGTTCATGCAGCTTCCTGCTTCTGCCACTTACTGCTGTCCCCTGCCCCCCCCCCCCGTAACTGTAAGCCAAAATCTGGCTAGCCACAAACAAGCTTTAAGTATGTATCTCTGGGTCTGCCTTCTCAAGCCCAGGATTACAAGCACACCCCACTGCACCTGACTTTTTTATGTGGTCCTAGGGATTGAACTCAAACTCTCATGTTTGTACAACAAATCCTTACTGACTAAGCGTGTGGCCAATGATGGTTGCATGGACAGTTTGAGCCGAGGATGGCTGTCACTTCCCATGGGGACCTATTTTTTTTCTTCTGTGTTTATTTCTGTTTGTGATTAGCCACAACCCTAGGCTTGTGTGGTTGCTCCAGTGTCCTTAGCAAGATGCAAGTTGGGGAGATCATGGCCTCTTTCAAAGCCAAGTTTGGGGAGGAAAGCCTCAAGAAGGCAGCTGCTTTGACGAAAGGACAGAAGTTTCGAAAGTCTGAAGTCTATGGTGAGGGAGAAGTGTGGGAAAGGAATCAGGACACCAGGTTCTGCTGGGCCAGCAGAAGAAAGACTCCCCGTGGAATGGCCAGGAATGCTTCCGAGTGCCACTCTTAACAACCTGTCAAAGGGTGTACAAGACAGGCCGGAGCCTGTCTCAGAGTGCATTGGTTTCAGGGTGTGCACAGGCCAGAAAACTGAGGCAGCCACCGGGACTCAGCAGCACCTAGCCTGGAACGGGATACTGCGCGGTGTGTGCTTAACAAATGTAAACGAGCAAATGCATCCTAGTGGACGCATAGGACTGACTGTTTTTATTTGTCTTCAACTTTATGTCGAGTTATAACAATTTGACTCAGTGGGTCAAGTGCTCATCATACAAGCCTAACGACTTGGGTTAGATCATTGGAAGGTACATCGTGTGCACACACATCATATACACACATGATATGCAAACACATATGCACACGCATATAAGCAAATAGCAAAGCAGTTTTTGGTTTTTTAAGTTCCACATGATTTGTCTCAAGTTGAGAACAAAAAAAAAAGAATTCAGACCTTTTTTGGATGCCAGCTGTGTGACCTGAGGAAAGCTCAGTTTCCTCATCCGTCAGGCAGGTTAAAGGTCACCTGCTTTATCAGGCACACAGGAGGCTCACATGAGTGACATGTGTGGAGCCCACAAAGCTTGACACAGACAGGAGGTATCAGACTCATTATCGTGGTGGCTGAATGAATCTGACCATGTACGCTATCCCTAAGACAGCAACCAGACACTCCGTATGTGCTTGTGGTGTGTGGTGCTTCTCTGGTTTCCATGGAGAGAAACGACTTTGCTTCCCTTGGTGTTGTGTGCATCTGGTACACTACTTAAGTGTGTATGTAGGGCAGGGCCCCCTATGGAAGCAGGAGGAAGGACAAGTTACTCTGCCTTCCTCGCATCCTCCCTAGACTTGACATTTTTCAAGGCTGGAGCTTTGATTGCCCTTTGGTTTTGTTGTGTTGGTGTTGCTGCTGGTAGTTTTTGTTTTGTTTTGCAGTACTTGGGATCAAACCCAGGGCTTCCTGTACCAAAGGGAAGCATTATACCAATTGCTCCACATCCCTGCCCCCTGGTTGTTTTTAAGTAGTAACAAATCTTCCTTCCAGGACAGAGGGCAACTTGGTACTCTGCTCTAGCCCTGCGTGGTACACACTCTGGCATATCCCAGGGGGCTGAAGAGAGAGGAAAAGTGCTCCGCTTGGCAGGTGATCCAGCATCAGGAACTTGATCCTCTGAAAAATAACATTGGTGGCCTCATGTTTCCCCAGGCTATGCAGTGTCTGCCCTGCTAGCTGACCATCAGTCCTGCATTTCCAGCACCCAGGGAGTCTTTGCTCTCCTCTGGGAGTTTTGTTTCATCAGAGACTCAGCTGGGAGAACAGTGTATTAATGGTTCTATTTATCATCTGGTTTGGCTGGCTTCATCTCTGGGGATGGGTGCCAGAGGCCAAGGGAAGGAGCTTGTGCTGAGGCTCTGGGGATCTGTTTGGGACCTCGGAAAGGGTATTTATTGGGAACCATGTGAATGTCCAAATATAGGCAAATGGTTCCATACAGCCATACAATGGACTATAATGACCTTCGCTGGAAATGATGTTCAGGAAGAGTTTTTAATGAAATGAGCAAAGGACTAATATGCTAAGCAGAAAAAAAAGCAGGAGAGAAAACTTAATGGAATGTATACGTGCATAGAATGATCTCAAAAATGGAAGCATAGAAGGAGGCTTGTGCCCATAGCAGGGAGAGATCTTAAAGGGGGAGCTTGGGACGTGTGTGACATGAAAGCAGGAGAAGTATTTGGGGGAGTTAGAGTCCCCCTCTGCACAGAGGGGAGTGGAGGAGGGCATGGGGGCATCGGGAGAGAAGAATAAGAACAAAGTAAAACGGTGAGCAGGTCCAAAAATGCCACAAGAAAACACAGTATAGCGTGTGTTAACGCAAAGACAGACAGAGGAGGTCCACACTTTGTAAATACACTGGGAATTGTGTATTCTTGTTTTATCTATTTCATTATTTATTTATTAGTTTTTCACAACCACTGCTTGTCGTGAGTTCTATTTTAAAGAGAGTCAACCCAGAAGCAGCACACTGCTCTTTTTGGTTGTTTTATTTTGTTGAGACATATCTACTATGCCTCCTTGGCTAGCCTGGAAATGTAGACCAGACTGGCCTCGAATTTACAGAGATTAGTTTGCCTCTGCAGGGATTAAAGACACGTGCCTGTGACATCTTTAGTCCCAGCACTCGGGAGGCAGAGGCAGGTGGATCTTTGAGTTAGAGGCCAGCCTGGTCTACAGAGTGAGTTCCAGGACAGACAGGGCTATGCAGAGAAATCCTGTTGTGAAAACAAACAAACAAACAAACACCACCGTGCCTGGTTCACCTGCTCTTTAACCCTCGGCCTACTGGGCCTGGAAACAAATGTGAACTCTAACCTAGAAGCCCAGTGAGCAAGGAAACAGTCGCATCTTCAGTACTTCGTGATCATTTCCAGCATCTTTCTAGTGATTCTGAGGTTAAGCCTGTGTACAGTAGAGGACAGAGGCAGGGGTGGTACCACTCACGGGAAGAGACACTTCCATTGGGATAGGCGAGATGAAACATTTTTTTGGAAATTCTGGTATAAGCAAAATGGCCTAATGCTAGCCTTTGGCAGATGGAATTCTAGCAGGAAATTAATTCTTCAAGGTATCCATTATATATAATGCAATCTATTTCTTCCTTATGGATTGAGGATGGGGCTAATTGTTTTGCATCTTTTTAAGAGCTATAGTTGAAATGGGCTTTCTAAATTCATTTGTTAGGGACTTCGTTGCCAATCTGCTGGTGTTGGTAGATGGGGTCATGGCAGGAGGTACTGATCTTGGAGGCACTGAGTGAATTTATGCTGATGCCGTGGCAATGCGTTTCTCGTGGAAAGTTCATACCCTCTTGCATGCTTGCTAACTCCCTCTCTCCATTTCTACCTCCCCTTTCCCACTTTCTGCCATGCTCTCACACAAAAAGGCTCCCCTTAATTAAACTTCCCCCATCACAGATATCCCCGCCTTCAGATCTGAACCAAATACATTTCTGATCATTAAATATCACACAGCCAGCTGGGCATTGGTGGTGCATGCCTTTCATCCCAGCACTCGGGAGGCAGAGGCAGGTGGATCTCTGTGAGTTCGAGGCCAGCCTCGTCAGACATGATGGTTTATGCTTCTGGTTCCAGCACTTAGGAGAAGGCAGGAAAATGTGATGTCCAAGGTTATCCTTCGTTGCATAACAAGTTTAAAACCAGCCCAGGCTACACAAAACCCTGTCCCAAAAGAGTAAAATAAGTAATAATTTCCCAGTCTGGTATTCTATTGTAACACAAGGGGAACTGAAGAAATAGTCATTCCATTTCTTTTTTGGTAGGGTTTAATTCTCTTGTAGAAATCTGGATAAGAAAGAGGTTTGTTGCGGGCTGGAGAGATTGCTCAGTGGTTAAGAGTGCTAGATGCCCTTCCAGAGGACCCAAGTTCAATTCCCAACACCTACATGGCAGCTCACAACTGTCTGTAACTTCTGTTCCAGGAGATCCAACACCCTCACACAGACATACATGCAGGCAAAACACCAATATACATGAAATAAAGATAAATAAATTATAAAGTTGTCAGGCTTGGCAGCAAGAGAGAGAGAGAGAGAGAGAGAGAGAGAGAGAGAGAGAGAGAGAGAGAGAGAGAGAGAGAGAGAGAGAGAGAGATTGTCTACAGTACAATCTACTATGAGAACTCTCCCTTGCTACTGGTACATGTTTCCATAGCTGCAGAAATGGTCCATCCAGACCTTTCCAGATACCAGCTCTATACATCTAAGCCTTGGGCTCCCAGAAGGGAGGTTCTGTGAGTGTTGTGGGAAAGGCAGGTCCCTCTCTGATTCTTTGTGGTCCATGGGGGTCCAGAGGGACACACACTTGTAACAAGTTCTCCAGGGAAGCAATGCTGTTTTTTTTTCTAGATCTGCACACAAAACTCCCAGACACTTATGGAGGTACCCAGATGATGGGAGCCGAGGCTTCAGCTTATAAACTCCTTAGTGGCTCTAAGTGGTGTAGGAATCATGGGGTAGATTCAACTGTGTTTGGTTGAAAGTGTCAGCCTGTGGTTCCACATCCTTACAGAGCTGGGAAAGAGAGGATCAAGAGAAGGAAGAGAATGGAATGAATGACAGACCTTCCCCTATAACCAGCTACCCCAGAGTGTGAATTCTGAATGGATTTCATTGACTGTTACCGAAACTGGGGTAGGGCAGAAGGCCACTGCCAAATGCCTTTTCATTTGAGAATCTCGACTCATAATTGTTTTTTCAAAAGTCTCAGAAGGGTGTAGCTCAGTTCACAACTTTTATAGACATGGTCAGCTTTTATAAGACTAGCATTTGGGGGCTAGAGAGATGGCTCAGCGGTTGAGAGCACGGACTGCTCTTACAGAGGACCTGGGTTCAATTTCCAGCACCCACATGGCAGCTCACAACTGCCTGATCTGACACCCTCACAGAGACCTGCATGCGGGCAAAACACCAACGCACATGAAATAAAAATAAATCATTAAAAAATGAAAAAAAGACTAGCATTTGGGGTGGGTGAGATGGATCAGTTGGTAAGGGGGCCTGCTGCCAAGACTTATGATCTAGCGCTGGAAGGAGAGAACAAACTTCTAGAAGCTGTCCTCTGACTTCCACAAGTGTGCAGCAGCAGGTGCAACCCCACCTTAGTAATAAGTAAAATAAAATAAGAATGGTATTTGCAAACTTCCCTTGCCCCCTCTTCCTTATTAGGCTTGCATAATAAACACTTTTACCCTGGAGTCTTGGTGACCTCAGTCAAACCTCAGAATCTATGATGGAATAAGAAAGTAGACGCCTCAAAATTGTCCTCTGGCCTCCGCACAGGTGGGGTGACATATGCAAGCCCACATTCACATATACAAACATACACATGTACACTCATATGCATATAATAATACATTTTTGAAAGTTAAAGAGAAGAGGCCGGGCAGTGGTGGCTCACGCCTTTCGTCCCAGAACTTGGGAGACAGAGGCAGGCGGATTTCAATGAGTCTGAAGCCAGCCTGGTCTACAGAGAGAGTGCCAGGACAGGCTTCAAAGATACACAGAGAAACCCTGTCTCAAAAAGCAAGCAAACAACAAAAATTAAAGAGGGGGAAGTAGTAATGGGGGAGAGGAAGAAGGGAGAGGAGTTTGGAAAAGAACAGGAGGGACAACACTGAAATGGTGTGCTGTGTGTGCCTGGTGTGTTTGTTGGTTGGATGGGTTGCTTTGTTGTTGTTGGTTTGTTTTGTTTTGAGACAGGGTTTCTCTGTGTAGTCCTGGCTGTCCTTAAGCCCGCTCTGTAGACCAGGCTGGCCTCAAGCGCAGAGACCCACCTGCCTCTGCTTCCCGAGTGCTGGGATTAAGGGCGTGCACCACCACTCAGCCAGGAAATCTTTCTAAAGAAGGTGACAATGAAGTCAGAGTGACGGCCACCTAGCATATCACTTAGATGATGGCACTTTCGAAGGCACCAAGGGAGCATGACAAGGCTTGGCAGCTATGAAGGACAAGGAGTGGCCTCCAACTGCAGGAAAGGGGGAGGTGAAGGAGAAGAGAACCAGTGGAGTGACAGGGTGCTGGCTCACCAAGGACCTCCTAAGCCATGCTAAGGAGGGTGAACTTGATCATGGAAGCTCTGTTGAGCAACTGAAGGCTTTTCTGCAGGGAGTGGCAAGATCATGGTTTCATCTTATAAGACGACTCTGGCAGCTGAGAGGAGGATAGCTTGCAATGTCAGGAGAGGAAGGGACAGGGAGAGCAGTGAGGAGGGCATGACATCCTTCTAGTTGATATGTGATATGGGTGGAAGCGATGGTCCTATAGTAGGGAGGAGGAGCCAATAGAGCCCAGGGTAGAATGGGCAGGATTCCATCACTGGTAAAGTCTGGAAACTGGGAGAGAGCTGAGGGCTGCTTAACCTCCGGGCTTGTGACCTTGGTTCCAGGTCAGATGGTCCTTCTAGTTGCCAAAGTGCAGAAAGTAGAGGAAAAGCAGGTTTAGGGGTAAGGTGGGGTGTCAATGACTAATTTATTTTTAGACTGGTTGAATTTGAGACACTTGAGGTATCCAAGAGGCAACTGGATGATCTAGAACCCAAAATAGAGATCTAGGCCACAGATAGAGACTGAGCAGAGGGTGGTAGCAGCGTCTGTGAGGCTGGAAGGCACCTGGGGAAGACTGCAGGGGAGACGGTAATATGCAGCCATCACAGAGAACATCGCTTTCCTCGGCAACCAGGAAGGAATAATTAGAGGGAAAAGGGGGAACCAGGCGAGTGTGGTGTCTTGGTGCCGCATAAGTGATCATTTCGAGAACAAGTGGGTGATTGAATGTCACAGTAAGTAAACAGAATAAAGACCAGCCAAGGTGTATGCCATGGACCCAGCACCGGGGCGGGCTAGACTGCCCCATCAAAGCTGGTAGCATGGTGGCGAGGCAGATGCTGACAGCCGATGCTCAGTGCTGATGCTTCTTCTGTAGCCAGGCTAGGAAGCAAAGGAGCAGAGCTGAGGCCTGGGGAGACCGTTGTCAGGAATGCTGAAAGTGGAAGGAGGGGGGCTTCAAGTAGCAAGGGTCGATGTGGGGCAGGAGCGACTGAAAGCCAAAGGGGTGAGCGCAGGGGAACAGATGCCATGTACATGGGGAGAGAGAGCAAGACTTGCACTCGGGAGTGCTGATAGGTGTCCAAGCACCTTCCCTGTTGGTTTTGTGTTTCTCTGTGAAATGTGGGCTGGGCCATCTGTTTAGGATTAAAAGAGAGATGGTGGAACAGCAGGGTTCGCAGAGAAGGGCTGGCTTTTGAAATCACCTCTTAGGGGAGTGAGAGGCACATGGCAAGATGCCCTGGGCAGCCTTGAGAGTTCAGCTGAGGCTACGGGGTTTTAATTCAGAGAGGTGCATGGCTGTGATGTCTCCTCCAGGTATGACTGGAGGTTTGGATTTGGAATAGATATACTGACAGTCTCATCCACACCGGATGATGACAGGCTGAGGAAGATTACATCTGAGACCTGAGAACAGTGTTTAGAATGACCCAAAACTCAGACATAAACCAAAGAGGAAACTAAGTAAACCCAAGAAGGGCCTGAAAACTTAGCTGAAGAGACAGTGGGTCACACCCGAGCAAGCAGAGCCAAGCGGGAGGAGGCATAGAGTGGAAGACACCTTTCTTTTTCTTTTATTTATTTACTTATTTTTTGTTGGTTTTGTTTTTTGCTCATTTGTTTGTTTGTTTGTTTGTTGGAAACAGTGTTTCTCTACTACATAGCTCTGCGGTCCTATAACTTGCTACATAGACCACCAGGCTAGAACACACAGAGATCCACCTGCTTCTGCCACCATGCCCAGCCAGAAGATACTGTTCAAGTCACCACTTTTTGGAAAAACTAGGGAGTCCAGAGTAAAAGAACCTAGCCTGAGCTTTAGGGAAGTGCCTTTTAGATTGGTTCAGGAAGATGGAGGCAGATTATGTATGTCCAAAGAACATGCTTGCATACTAGCTGCTCTCAGAGATGGGTTCAACTGGAGATGACCATGGTGTCCATCAAGCCCCTGCTATTTGCAAAGCACGGTGTTAGAGCATCTCATTCTTTTTGTAGCCCATCTTCACAAAGACTGTTCATCCCTAGAAGTAAGTCAAGTGTCTTATGTCTTTCCTATGGACCTTAAATTTTACATACTAAACAGAAAGGAAGCCATGAGTCTGAGAAACATGTTCTTAGCATCATCATTTATAATAACCCAAGACTGGAACCAACCCACATTCCCATTAACAGAGAATGGAGTAATTAAGCTGTGGTATATTCATGCAGTGGAATACTGAACAGGATGGAGGTTTTAAAATGCTATGGGCAACACAATTGAACTTTATCAACAGACAGTGAAGTGAAAGACTCCAGATAGAGAACTCTTTCTGTGTGAGTCCATAAAAACAGACAAAACTAACCTATGTGGTTGGAAGTCAAGATAGCAGTTACCCTTGGGGATGGAGCTTGAGTGGGTACTGTGGTACCGCCATGCTGATGTTCAATTTCCTGCTCACTCTGGTCACTCACTCAACTCTGTCTACACATACAATTCATGCACACTTCTGTATGTATTTTATGTTGCAATAAAAGATGTGTTGGTGGAAGCCCACTTTGTGAAGTACAGATGCAATACTAGAAAGGCACTATGGAATAAAAACAAAAGAAGATAAGGCTTATAAATGTTAATCACTTTTCTGGGGCCATACAACTGATCAGCAGTCATCAGGGATGTAGTCACATTCCCTGGCTTGTCTTGGAAATCTGTGCAGGTCCAGCCCTCAGCTGTCAACTGGGTAGATACCAGGATGGGACCTGTGTGCTCCTCCTGCCTGGCATGGGTGTCCCTGAAGACAGACGGATACACAGGAAGTAGAAAGTCTACTGGGCTTTAAAGCATCCCTGGAACTGGCTGTTGTGTGGTGACAGCTTGCATGCCAGGTTTCTTGTCCAGAAGTGTTTCCATGTTTTCTCTACCTCTCCCAGGAAGCACTGAGCATTCTTCTGGTGACCTAGGCCTTGACCTCTGACTCTTGTACAGCTTCCTAAAATTCCCCCTGCTTCAACCCAGCCTATATATGGCTGCTGGTGCTGTCTTTCCAGAACACACTGCACACGTCAACGCATCAGATACAGGTTTTGTCGCTCACTCCCCACACCTGTCAATCTGGATGCATCACTGCTATCTCCGCGGCTTTCCCTCCTCCGTGCAGAGGGGAGACTGCCTGGTAGGCAGACCTGCCAGCGGCCACAAGCTCCATCCCTTCTCAATGTCATCAAAGCTTTTCTTTCTGCTGGATTATTCCCAGCAGCATACAGATAGGCAACAATGTTCCCTGTCTCGTAAAAGTCCTCCCTGATGCCACATTTTACTTTGACTCTTTTGACCAGCATTCGAAAGAGAGAGAGAGAGGAGAGAGAGAGAGAGAGAGAGAGAGAGAGAGAGAGAGAGAGAGAGAGAGAGAGAGAGAGAGAGAGAGAGATTGCTTCAGTGCAACAATTGCGTTGGTTCCAGAGGCTTCCATCTGCAGGCACTGTGCCTGGTCCTCTGTCTTCATCTTATTAAAGCTCTCAGCGACAAGGACAAGGTGGGAGTGGATTGTTCTCTTCCTTGCATTCTCTTTTCTCGTTGATTCTATGAGAGCACCAGGTTCCTTCCCACCCCCCAATCCCTCTATTAGCTCTCTCTCCTCTTCCAGTGCCTAAATATTGATATAATAAAGGACTCTGCCCTTAGCCCTCTGTTCTTCTCCACCCACACCCACTCCCTAAAGGGATGCCATCTAGGCTCATGGTTTTAAATATCATTCACAGGGAGGAAAATATGTCTCAGTGGTTAAGAGATTTTGCTGTTCCTGCCCAGAGCAGTTCCCAGCACCCAGCTCACAACCCTCCATGACTTCAGAGAATCAGTGCACATACATAATGGAAGCAAAATATTCACAAACGTAAGATAAATATATCAGGAAAAGTGTTTTAATAAGTTAGATATCATTCACATGCTAATGACTCTTCCAGCCCTCTTTCTTCCTGAGCTTGAGAGTTACATACCCCCTGGCAACCCCGCATTTCCACTTGAGGATCTTTTTTTTTTTTTTTTCCAAGACAGGGTTTCTCTGTGACTTTGGAGGCTGTCCTGGAACTAGCTCCTGTAGACCAGGCTGGTCTCGAACTCACAGAGATCCTCCTGCCTCTGCCTCCTGAGTGCTGGGATTAAAGGCATGTGCCACCAACGCCTGGCTCCACTTGGGGTTCTTATTAGCAAATGAACTTAACTAATGGACTCAAATTTGAATTCTGACACTTTCCCAAACCTTTCCTCTGCTGTTTTCCATCTCCGTAAGTGGCATAAAATTAATCCAGTGGACCAGCAGTGGTGGTGCACATGAAATCCCAGCACCAGGGAGGCAGAGGATGGTGAATTTAAAGACAGCCTGGGTTACATACTGAGACCCTGTCTCAAAACACACAAGCATCATCTCGCACCACCGCTCCTTTCCCGCAGCACATCAGCTACGTTAACTTGAAAAGGGTTTCTGAACTTCTTGCCTCAACAAACCGTCCTTTCCCAGGTGACTGCTATACACCCAGCTGCCCTCCCCCTCTTCTCTTGCTCTCCTCCACTCTATTCATCTGAAAGCTACCTGATGAGTCTCTCAAAGATACTGTACAGAGCATGTATCTCTTCTGCTCTAAGCCCTTCAGTGACTCTGCAAGTAGGATGAAAATCCAAACTTCAGCAGCTGGGGATGTGACCCAGTTCTTAGAGCGCTTGCCTGACATGTGTGAAGCCTTGGGTTGGGTGCTCAGAACCACATAAAAGTGGGTGTAGGAGTATATGCTTTTAATCCCAGCACTTGGGAGGCAAAGGTAGATGGATCTCTATGAGTTCAAAGCCAGCCTGATCTACAAAGTAAGTTCCAGGATAGCCAGAGTTGTTGCATAGAGAAACCCTGTCTGGAAAAAGCGGGGGTTGGGGAGTGGGAGGGTTTCAAATTTCTGGCTAGCGGTATATTTAGTGGTGTAGTACTTGGTTAGCATGTGTAAAACTCTGGGTTTGATCCTCATCACCACATAAACAAACAAAGAGACAAACCAAGCTCTTCTGTTTCCCTAAAAGGCCTCTCACTATCAGAACCTCGCCTCCTCGGGGCCTCTTTCATTTCCCCAGCTCTGCTCCAGTTACCCTAGCCGGATTTTCCTCTGACACAGTGAACTGCTTCCGCCTCAAGGCCCTTATATGGTTGTCCTCTTGGAAGCTGCTTCCCCAGGCCTTCCCATTGCTGACTTTGTTCCAGACTCTGAACCAATGTCACCTTTTTAGTCCTGAAGACCCCAATGACCCTGTTGGGAAGGGGCCCCTACTATGGTTGATCATATACTCTTTCCTTAAACAGATTTACACCTTTTTATCATGTACAAGATACATGTTACATATGTATATATGTGACATATATACATACATGTATATGTACACACATACACACACATATTGTCTATTGTGCTAATTAGTTTGTTTTTGTCAACTTGACATACAAGCTAGGGTTATCTTGGAAGGGGAACCTCAATTAAAAAATCCATCTTCATCAGATTGGTCTGTGGGCAACTCTGTGGGACTATTTTCTTGATCAATGATGGATATGGAAGGGCTCAGCCCGCTGTAGGTAGTGCCACCCCTGGGCAGGGTGTATAAATAAGCAGGCTGAGCAGGCCTTGGAGAGCAAGCCAGGAAGCAGCACCCCTCCATAGCCTCTGCTTTCGTTCCTGCCTCCAGGTTCCTGCCCTATTTGAGTTCCCACCCTGGCTTCTCTCAAAGATGGACTGTGATCTCGACACACAAAGAAAATTAACCCTCCCCCCACAAGCTGGTTTTAGTTATGGTCTTTATTATAACAGTGATATCTATTTTGACCGTAAGAATAAATATAATCTCTGCAGCAAAAGGACAGTCCATATGTTATCCATGCTGTCCTAGCATTTAGAAAATGCCCAGTATAGTAGAAGCTCAATGAACAGTTGAGGAATTCATGATTTAGTAGAGTTCTCCTTATCCTTATGAGCAAAAAGCATGATTCATGAACACTGTGTGTAGAGGGAGTGAAAAGGCTGGGGTGTACGTCAGAGACCAGACTTAAAATGTGTGAAGCTCTAGGTGCTATCCATCCTCATCACTAAAAGAGAAGGGGGTGAGAGAGAAGGAGGCATACCTAGTGGGGAGGGGAATGAGTGGGCTGAGTTGGACTGAAGGCAAAGCAAGAAGCAAATGTTCACAAGCCTTCAGTACCAGATTTCCAAATGAGCACACTTCTGGGAGCCCTTTGTAGATTAGTGAGCCTTACCACTATCCCAGGACCAGGCACTCAACTTCCATGTGACACATGCCTTGTCCAGATCATGCAACGAGCAGAGTAGGGTGGGGATCCAGATTTGCTTGGACACTGAAGGGACGGTTCCAACCCATAGACTCCATACATTCAGCACCACAGTGCCCGAAGCCCTGATCTGAGGACAGTGTACCTCTTGGCACAGGGGCAGGTGTCCTGTTGGTCCGGCCGCCTGACCTGGGAGTCAGGGCTAATGAGCTAGTGGAGCCTAGGGAATCCCGAAAAGGGGAGAGGGGAGGGGAGGAGAGGGTAGAGCATGTGGAGCAGGAGGCCTTTCTATTCCTAGCTGTTTGTAAACAGTGTCCTGACGACCTGGCCTCTGCCGTGGACCCCAGGGATAGCTAAAGCCAAAATTCCCAAAGCAGCCCTGGCTTTTCTGAGACCACACTGGGCTGGAACATGGCTAGCAAGGAGAGTTCTCCATGCTGGAAATGTCCCTCAGTTCTCTCTTTCTGCCATTTGTTGAAGCCAGTAAATCAGCATGGGTCCTTAAGCCCGGGGTGGGGGCGGGAGTAAAATAAAATAAAGGTGACTGAGAAATCAGGTGACTGGAGCCAGGCAGTAAGAACAAATGATCCTTGCCTCCTTCCTTAATTAGTTCCTTTCCTTTCTCCCCTCCCTCCACCCCCTCTTGTCATTACCTCACTCCTACGACCTCGTGAAAAATTTTTAAATGTTGTTTTGGCATCTGTACAGGTACAAAGCCTGACGAATTGAGTCTGAAGAAAGTCTCTCCTGATGGACTAAACTCTCAGCATCTTATCCTGTTCAGTCCTCCAATAGCCCTGCAAGGCTGATTTTATCATTCCTACTTGACAAGCAATGGAGCTGAGGAAGCTAAGCCAGTGAGATGGCATTGGTAATGCCCTTGGCACGGGCACATGCTAAATAAATAAATGTTCTTTCTTTCTTACCCAAGGCACTCAGCTTCACTATAAGGGGCTGCAAGAGGTAGAAACAGAACCCAAATCTGCATCTAGCTGAGTCTAGGCACCTATGGTTTTCTGTCTCATGCCTGGTCCTGCTGCTAAGGAGCCCTCAACAAAAACGTACATCCTGGACATCAGCCACCTTTTTTATGCTGGTTGTTCCTACTGTGGTTCAATAAACACAAAACAGCCTGATCTGGACCTTATGCTATGGGTCAGTATATTCCTGCTTATCCAACTTGGCAGGCACATGAATTTCAACTTCTTCCTCCCTCCACCCCTGTGCTGTGGCCATTTTTTGCTTTGAGTGTACACACACACACACACACACACACACACACACACACACACACACCTACAGACACACATGCGCGCGCACGAAAGCGCAAACACGAGTACACACTCAAACACGCACGCGCGCGCGCACACACACACACTGCAAATCTCTCTTAGCTCCCTATCACTCAAGGCTTGCCTACTCTGGGCCAGCTATGGACATGCTGGCATGAGCTGACACCATAACTCCACAGTCTCCTGGAGAAGGGAGAGAGACTGGGGAGGTCTGACAGGCTACATGAAAGCTTTGCCTTCCTCGTTCATCCAGGCCTGGGGACCACTAAGTCCCTGAAACCCTGACACTTCCAACCATCCACGTTGCTGGTGGCAACCTCCTTGACGGGCAGCACTTAGCCAGACTTTGGAACCATCCCCATTCTCCTCTCATTGTTGGACCATGTCGTACTTGCAAGCCCTCCTTATTCCTGTCCATCTGGCTTGTCCCCCTCTCGTGTTACCCATCTACCCAAGGTCTCAAGTTCTCATACCTGCTGTCCCAAGAAGGAACAAGTATCAGAGGCCCTGGTGCAGGTGGGATCCAGCTCTGGTGCCTCGCTTGCACAGAACTCTTTAAATATTACATACACAGCAAATGAACAAAAAATTTAAAAACAGTGCATTGAGACAAACACCTGTAGGTCCCACCACCTAGCTGAAGACAAAGTCAGCTGCATTTCCAAACTATAGACAGAGGCTATAGACAGAGGTAACTTTTAACTTGTGTAGACTTTTCTAGGTGTGTGCTTGTGCCTACCTGGGTCACATCACCTCTTCTGCCCTCTCTACCCAGGCGTCCAGGGCTATTTTGAGTGTGTACCAGTTGGGGTTAATCTCCTTAATCGTTGAGCCGTGCTGTCTCATGTGCTCCCAAAGAGCCCAGCTATCTGCAAAGGGCATTCTGAGGGTTGGTGCCACAGCCTTGGACCTTCCCATCCATGCAGGGAGCCCAGGGGCATAGAGTTGAGTCAAGGCTGAAGGAAGGGGCTGTGGAGGCTGAGGGCCAGCAGTAAGTTCCTCAGAGTCTCAAGTTAACCTCTGGGGAAAACCTCAAAGAGCTTCCTCCACCCCTTAGCTCAGCTGCCCCGGCCCCTGACCCTGGTTTCATGCAGGTGCTAATCCTGGGCCCCTGTCACCCTAGGGAGAAGGACAAGGAAGGTAGGCCGAGGGGTCCTCCCCCACATTTGGGAAGGGAAGAGAATAAGAGTTGACCTGTTGGGATCTGGTCCCTGAAACACGAGACAAGGACTGCTCCACTCCACTGCTGGCATACGCACTGGCTTGGAGCTCTGTCTTCCACCTGGTCTCAGGGAGAACTCCCAGAGGACCAGGGAGAAGACTGGCTGCCAGATCCACCCCATTTATAGGCGGGATGAGAGCCCGCCTCCATCCAGCCTTTCCTGAATCCCCTGCTAATGGAAATTCATTTCATAAGCAGCTGGTATCTTCTGTGTGGAGGCCTTATGTAAGTAAGTATTTGCCTCATGATCACAGATGCTGGTGAGGAAAACAGCCAAGAAAGCAGAAAATCACAGAAATGAAATATAAAATAATAATAATAAAAGAGGGGCAGGGGGTGCAGCTTCACAGCAAGACAGACATTGGCATGCTCAAGGCCCTGGATTTGGTCTCCATCACCATGGGGGAAAATGAGTCAGCAAGAGGAAAACTGCTGGCTTGCAAACCTGACAACACGAGCTACATCCTTTGGAACCTCCAGGGGAAGCAGAGAAGTGACTCCTGAAAACTGTCCCGTGACTGTGACTTCCTCATGCCCACCATGACACTCATGAGCACCCCCTTCTCTAATGATAAATGTCCTCAGGATAGAGCCTTGTGGTACTGGAATGCTCAATCAAGATGCCAAGCTTTGCCTAAAAATCTGGGATGACTACCTGGAGGTGGTGACCTGGAAGAGGAATAGTCATGAAAACCATGCTAACCAAGCCAGAAGACCCCTGGAATACTCCACTGCAGAAGACATAATCCCAGTCCCTTTCATGGTCCAGACCCCAGCACTCCAGCCATGGAATGAGTCTTAGGGTTCCCCTTCCAGAAAAAGCTGCATGGCCTGCTTACCACTCTGAGTTTCTATTAAATTTTTTGAAAGTAGAGAGCAATGCAATAAACACTTATGTGGCCCCAACATCCCGCTTTAACAGGTACAACTCCAGATCAGGGCTGTCGTTTTAAAGCATGTTCCCCAATTCAATAAATTTTCCCCAAAATAGTTTATTACACATGTCTAAAGAATGAACATTCTTTTAAAAGAATGTCCATGCTGGACAGTGGTTAGCCCACGCCTTTAATCTCAGCACCCAGGAGGCAGAGACAGGCAGATCTCTGGGAGTTTGAGGCCAACCTGTCTACAAAGTGAGTTCCAGGACAGGATCCAAAGCTACAAAGAAATCCAGTATTGAAAAACCAACCCCCCTCTCCAAAAAAAGAATGTTCATATAGCTGCCATCCCATAGACAGGATTTAACTGAAGTTCCTTAATGATGCCCAGTATCTTTCCCTTGTGGACCGTTGATTTAATAGTTAAAGGTACTCCTCAGAGGGTGGGGAGACCAGCCTTCAGGCAGACTGTCATGGCCACTGTCCCTCTAACAACACACAAACAAGTACACAGATCTCAGGTGTCTCTCTGGGGCTCTCACAAGCAGTTTGTCCAGTGCTTATCTGTCGTGCACCGAGACCCTGAGTCAACTATGGAAACTGGGCGTGGCAGTTCGAGCCTGCAATCCCACTGCTTCATAGGTAGAAGCAGGAGGATCGGGAGTTTGAAGTCACCCTCCCTCACTATCTGTGTTTGACGAAAGCCTGAGCAACGTGAGACCCTGTCTTAAAAATAAAGAAGGGACGGCATTAACTCCCCTTTATACCCTGATATCCTAACATAACAGGAAAAAAGAAGGAAGTACAAGTCAGGCAGGACACTTATTAGCTGTGTCACTTTTGGACAGGTATATAGCCCCATTGAGACTTTTATTTTATGGTGGGGATAAAAATACCTATCTCCTAAGACTGTTAAGGCTTTGAAAGAGAAGGTTGGAGCTGAGTGGTGCTAGCCCACACCTTTAATCCCAGCACTGGGGATGTAGAAGCAGGCAGATCTCGAGTTGGAGGCCAGCCTGGTCTACAGAATGAGTTACAAGACAGCCAGGACTACACAGAGAAACCTTGTCTTGAAAAAGCAGAATAAAAAGCTAAAAGAAAAAAGAAAAAAAAAGAATTGGGGTGGTGGGCGTGTAGAAGGTCCTCTGAAGCCCATCTTGTTTCACAGGCTCAGTTAATCGGTTGACTCACCATCAAGTCGGTGGTTTATTACCTGCAGGTATTCCGGAAGAATGAAGGGTCAGGCAGTGAGAGTCGGAGCTGGTTCCCCCAGCCTGGAGTGATGCTCACACTCTCCAGCTATACCTGAGTGGCTATGCTCTGCTTGCTTGCTCTGGCCGCTATTAAACAGACAAGTCCCTAGACTGAGGGGTGGGCAGGGCTGGACAAGGGCAGAGATTGGCTTAGGACTAATTTCACCAATTTCTGAGTTCTTTCACTAAAATGAATTAGTAATTTCACTGCTGCTGTTGATAGAGTGCTTATATGTGCCAGGTTCTGTGCCAAGCACTTTCCACCCTCTTAGTCACCTCAATAGTCCCTGGGGCAGGGACTATTCTCAAGATCTAGGTAACCCGGGAGGAGTTATACAGCCAGAACAGTAAGAGTCGCTGGTTCTCACACAGGGTTTTTCTGGTACTTAAACTCTAGGCCTTAAAAAATGCTAGGCTTTGACTTCACACCCCAGATTTAGAGGCTTCTGACCACTACTCAATAAATGTTGCAAACTCCAGCTGGCCATTATGCTAACCTGAAGAGCAATGTGTGGGTTGTAACAGACTATCTCCATAAGGAAAAATGGCCCTAAGCACAGCATCAGCTCCAAGGATGCATACTCTCTCACCCTCTAGTCCTTGACTTGGCCCCATCTGAAGGAATAAGCACATCCCTAGGCAGAGCCAAGGAACTGGGGGACATAAGAGGCATTGCACAGTCTTTACCAAGAGCAGAAATGTTGGAGAATCAGTCCCAGGAGCACAAGAGTCCCTTGGCTGTTCTTCGACCTAAACATCTTGCTCTATTGCTCTATACTTGAATAAGGGCTTCAGTTCTAGGCGTGGTAGACATTGCAGAAGTAGCACACTTACATGGCATGCGAGAGGCTCTGGGTTTGTTTCCCAGGGCTGAAAGCAATTCTGTTTGACCTCATCCTCCAGAAGCCACTGGAGACAAGGCAGCCATTGGGCCCAGAGCCCAGGGATCAGAAGAGAGAACATAACTAAACTCCAGTAGGGTTGGAGTGGGGGGGGGCAGGTCACCAAAGTGTCAAGACCTTGTCTAAGTTTCTTTCCTCTGTTTCCTTTCCTGGGTCACGAGCCCCTTGAAGGAAGGCCTTCCATTTCCCCCATAGTCTAATATTTATCCATTATTATGAAAGCTGTAAAAGAAATAGCCACCTTCCCCACAGGGGAAGAATTCCTGAGTGCCTTGGCTTCCCACACACTCCTCATTTCCTGGTAAAGTCTTGAACATGGGCCCAGGGAATGGCAGGAACAATGCTTCAACTCTCCTGCTGTGTCTCCCTGCTTTCCCATCCCTGCGCTCAGGAGTTGGGTCACGTGCCCCAGGGCATTTTGATCAGCTTGGCTTTCTCTTCTTGAGTGGCTGGAGACTACAAACATCAGTCTATTCTTTTTCCCTCCTCACCAGCACAGGGTAAAGGTGAAGGAAGAAACACGCCAAGAGACCAGGATGCCATCAACTCAACGAAGCATTCTTCAAGGACACCTTTCCCTAATTGATTTTTGAGATGCTGTGTCTTTCCAACATATCCAGATTCTGCTTACAAAGCAAATCAAGGGCAGAGGTTGACAGTGCCAGTTTAATGCATAATAAGCTACTCTGAAGCATTTGGTCCCCAGCCAGTAAGAATTACTCTTCTAAGAAAAGAAGGGTTCTAGTCATGGAGTTAAGGGCCCCAACCCTCCCTCCCCACCCTACTTCCCTCCAGGGTGTGTCACTCACATCTATAGACATCTCCCTCTGGATGAGTTTCTTGGTCTCCTTTTCGCAGAAATTAAGCATGGCTTCCCGGTTGAATGTGCCAGAGGGGGGGTCTGTCCGTTTGATTCCTCTGCCGCAGCCCCACGGGGATGCTCCCATCTGGGTCCACCACGTCCAGCTCCTTCTCCAGTTCTTCCATCTCCTCAGGGGAGAGGGTGGACAGCAGGCTGTCGATGTCAGGGTCTTCACTCACCTGCCGCCGATACTTGGCTACCTTGGACATCTTGGCGCAGTGGGCAGCTGCTCTTGCCAAGTCTGTGGGCGTGCTGGTGGTACGCAGGGAAGGGAGAGGGGGGGCTCTGGTCTGGACAGAGCTGAGTGGGTTTGGATGTGAAGCCGCAGCTAGGTGAGGACTGCAGCTCGTGGCGCCGCTGTGCCACAGGTGCTCAGGGGACACAGCAGCCTCCCTGCAGCCCAAGGCTAGTGGACCCTGCTTGGTGTAACCAGCAACCAATAAGACCTGACAGCTGCCCAGCCCTAGAGGAGAAGCCAATCCCCAAGCCAGGGGGCGGGCCTGCCTCACTGTCAGAGCTGTTTGAAACTTGAGGACATTCCAGGGAATCTTGGAGCGCTGCGTGACCAAATTTAGTACAGAGCAGTTTAGCCTTTTAAAGACAAGGGGCCACGCAATGAGAAAAAGATAGAAAAATGCGAAGACCGGCAGAAGCACGCCAAGCCGCTGGAAGCCAGGGAAGCTGGACCAGGCCTTGAGGTTCACTAACTGGCCAGTCCCTCTCCGAGAGTGGACTTCACTTTTCTATCACTGGGTGGCCGCAGCCACATCTCTACTGTATTTGGTAATGGTTTGGGGGGGACTCCCAGGCATTTACAATTCCAGAAAAGACACTAATTCAAGATGAGGGGGCAGTTCTGATAACCAACCCACCGATACCATTTTCTGCCAAGGAGAACCTGAAAACTACATCGGTCGCTCTGACGTTTTTTTGCCACTTCCTAAGACAATAGGAGAATGGGAGACCTGGAGGAGGGTGCGAGAGTGTGTGTGGGGTGATGTCCTCACTGTGCATACAAACTAAAAATGTTTTGGTGTGTGTGGGGGGGGGGGGGTATTTTTGTTTGTTTTGGTTTTTTGAGACAGGGTTTCTCTGTGTAGGACTGGCTGACCTGGAACTCGATCTGTATGTAGTCCAGGCTGACTTCAAACTCACAGAGATCTGCCTACCTCTGCCTCAGGAGTGCTGGGATTAAAGGCATGTGCCACCAACGCCTGCGTACACACTGAAAATGTGAAGGCTGTTTGAGGAAGAGTTGGGACCTGCATGAATGAGGAAACTCTTAAGAGGCTATCAGTTTCCGAGGCTCCAAGGCTCTCGGAAAGAGGGCTCTAACCTTCCTCGGTGCCCTCTTCTGCAGGAGCATCTGTAGACACCTTTCTCTGTGCTCACTGAGGAGGAGCTGGCAGGCACCACCCACATGTAAATCCAGAGCATAATTTAGCATGCCTTAAGGGAAATGCAATTCTGGGCCACTGGGAGATACTATTGCAACAGGTCTGGCTTGTCATAGAAGGGCTTTCCACTGCTCATCCATCATGCTGCCCTGTGCAAGTCTCAGAGACATTCAATCTCCTGCCCCCCTCCTTCCTGCCACATAATCCCTTCTAGAAGCCCTGGTGTAACCCATCAGGGTAGAAGCTTCGATCTTTCCTGGCATCTCTCCATCCTAAGCCAGAGAGAGGCAGTCACTTGATCAGCGTTTGCTGAGTCCAAGGATCGTCAAGAACTAAAGCAGCCGTGGCATTTGATGCCCGCTAGTTCAGCTTTAGTTTAAGGCTAAGAGAGGGGCTGGTGCCAGCCGGTGGGATTGGTAGAAATGAGGCAAGCAAACCACAAAGGGAGAGCAGAAGAGGGGCTGAGAGAGCCCCGGCCACCATAGTTCAGTCACATACCCATTGGTTAATAGCACCTGCCAGGCTCTGCGATGGGAGCAGGTGATGTAACTGAAGATACCCACCAGGGTGAACCTGCCATCGTGGAGCCCACAGTCAGTAGCAATAAATGCTGTGGTCCACGAACTGTCCAGCACAGCCACAGGACCATGCTTGGTCCCTAGCTGGTTGCTCTGTTGGTGTTCCTGACACTTCTGGAAGTGAGACATCGCTGGAGGAAGTGGATCAACAAGGAAGGGTAAGCTTTTAAAAGTTCTACCTGGTTCCAGGACCTCGTCCTCTCTCTGCTTCCTGGTTGTGGTGAAGTGAGTAGCTCCTGCCACATGCTCTCACTGCCACCACGCTCCACCTCACCACAAGCTTTCCAAAGCAAAGAAGCTGAGAACTGCGGACTGAAGCTGGGAGCCCAGATCAATACCTTTCCCTTCGAGTCTTATAGCAGATTACGTGGTGTGGACGCTAAATAACATGACTGTTACTAAACAAACGATTTCAAAGAAACCATTGGATAATTAAGAGTCTGCAAAATGCCTCAAAGGGTAGGTGTAATATCGGGGTATGGTGGCACACGCCTTTAATTCCAGTATGCAGGAAGCAGAGGCAGTGGATCTCTGAGTTCGAGGCCAGCCTGGTCTAGCCGGTGATTTCCAGGACAGCCGGGGCTACACAGAGAAACCCCATTTCAGAAAAGGGGAGAGGGGACTACAATAGAATAGGCACATAGCAATACGGTTAAACAAGAGCTTACTCTCTTTAGGCTGAGAGATTCGCATCAGGTCCTGTTATTGTCACCTACTAACCATGCGACTCTTGAGCAAATGTCCACCTCCTTGAGATGAGGCTTCTCTAGCTGTAAAATAAGAACAGCAGCAGCAGCTGCTGCCTTGTATTGGTTACCCTTCCATCACTGTGACAAAATGCCTGGCAGGAGAGCTTGGTGGGGGAGGTATGATAGAGTTCACGGCAGTGGCAGGGGCTCTCCTCTGCCCCTTACTCTCACCTCTGTGGTATGTGTGTGCAATCTTTAAAATTCAAGAAGATGCTGTGTCATTTAATGGAGATTTTTTTGTTTGTTTGTTTGTTTTCTGAGACAGGGTTTCTCTGTGGCTTTGGAGGCTGTCCTGGAATAATGGAGTTTTAAAAAATTCTATACAAGGCAAATAAAATGAACCTGAAATTGTAAGATACAGGGAAACATTAATCTGAAACATGGTAAGCACAATATTCATTGACAGTTATTATAGCTACTTGTATTTGCCTTCTTTTTAAAAATTTATTTCTGCCAGGCGGTGGTGGCACATGCCTTTAATCCCAGCACTTGGGAAGCAGAGGCAGGTGGATCTCTGTGAGTTCAAGGCCGGGCTGGACCGATAGCCTCCAAAACAATACAGAGAAACCCTGTCTCGTAAAAACCAAAAAAAATTTTTTTATTTCTATTTTATATTTTGCCTGTATTATGTATGTGCACCACACTTGTGCCTGGTCCCTGCAACTGGAGTTACAGAGTTGTGAGGCACGTTATGGTTGCTGGGAACTGAACCAGGGTCCTCTGGAGAACAGCCAGTGCTGTTGACCTCTGAGCCATCGCTCCAGCAATGTATTCAAGTTCTTTCTTTGTAACAGTGGGACTAGAATCTGTCTCGAACTCGGGACTTTGCATCTACTAGGTAAGCTTTCTATCATTGAGATATACTCTTAGCACGTTTTTAACAGTGTGTGTGTGTGTGTGTGTGTGTGTGTGTGTGTGTGTGTGTGTGGTGGTAGCTTTCTTGCTTGCTTGTTTTTGAGACATGATCTCACTATATAGCCTTGGAACTCACTGTGTAGACCAGGCTGGCCTCAAATATCAGAGACCCACCTGCCTCTGTCTCCTGAGGATTACAGTCTTGCACTATCACATTTGATGTACATCATTTATTTATTTGTTTATTTTGAGAAGGTCTCACTGTGTAGCTCTGGCTAGCTAGTAACTATGTAGATCAGGCTGACCTTGAACTCACAGAGACCCTCCTGCCTCTACCTCTGAGATGCTGGGATTATAGGAGAGTACTACCCTAACTAGATTTTTTTTGTTTTCAATTACCTTTTCTTTCTAAAGGATTCATTTTATTTTCAATTATGTGTATGTGTATGTACACATGAATGCAGTGCCCATAGTGGTCAGAGGTGTGGGATCCACTGGATCTGAAGTTAGAGTAGCAATGAGCCACCCAGTGCTGGGAACTGAACTCAGGTCCTTTGCAAGAACAACACGAGCTCTTTGCCACTGGGCCATCACGCAAGCTGTCTTTTCCCTTTTTATTTTGAATTGATCTCACTAAGTTGCCCAGATTGGCCTTGAGTCATTCCATGGCCCAGACAAGCCCTGAGTTTGTGATCCTTCTGCTTTAGCCTCTTGAGAAGTTGGAACTCCAAGTTGAATACAACACCAAGCTTGTGTTACCATGCTTATGCTTGCTCTGGGTTCTTTTTTCTCTAGCCTACCACTTTTCTCTTTTGTTCTTTTTCCTTCAGCTATTAACTACCCTTAATAAACACACACATATTCCCTCTTGCCTGATTCTCACTGAAAAGTATTGGATCCCTGCTTATGGGGTATCCTCCGCCAATTCAATAAGCCAATCGAGCCGAATTATTATTAAGTCTAGGGTCAGTAAACAGAGGGAAGCAACTCCCGGGTGACTCTCAGAAAGGCAGGAAAGAAAAATCATGTGGTGGGTCTTGTGCCAGGTCTTAAATGCTGTGTAGGCATGGTCTTGGGCAGCCCCGGGGTAGGAGCTGACCCTTGAATGACTTTCTGGGCAGAGTCTGGAGAGGGCAGCCCCAGGGAGCTGCTGCCTGGCATGCTGAGGACACTCATTCATTCATTCATTCATTCACTCATTCAATAATTTATATATGGTACCTTATCGGGTATTGTGTAAAGAGAGATACAAAGATAATTATAACATTATTCTACATGCCTTTAATCCCAGCACTGGGGAAGGCAGGGGCGGGCAGATCTCTGTGAGTTTGAGTCCAGCCTGGTCTACAGATGAGTTCCATGACAGCCAAGGACTGGTAACCTTGCCTCACCTAAAACAAAACAAAACAAAAATTCCACTGTAAGGAAAAATACCAAGAGGCAAAAGGAGCTGCTAAGAGTGAGCAGAAGATACACTAAGCACGTGGAAAGGCGTCACTGGGGACATTCCAGGGGGAACAGCAAAGACACAGGTGGGATGGAGTAGTTTCCAGCTAAGCATGTTGGTAGGCATGGTGTTCCTTGCTCTTACCAAACTCCTCTCTTCTTCCTGCCCTCCTTTTTTTTTCTTATCTCATTATGCATCCTTGGCTGGCCAGGAACTCATGTAGACCCTGCTGGCCTGGAACTCATAGAGATCTCTGCCTCCCGAGTGCTGGGATTAATCTTTAAAGATGTGTGTCAGCATGCCCAGCCCTCCACTAAGTCTCTTGTTCTCCCTGACATCCCCTCAAATCAGTCTTCATTCTCACTGTTGCCCAGAACAGTATCTTCTGAAGTCGGGTGCAATGGAGCACACCTTTAATCCCGGCATTCGGGAGACAGAGGCAGGTGGATCTCTCTGAGTTCGAGACCAGCCTGGTCTACAAGAACTAGTTCCAGGACAGTCTCCAAAGCCACAGAGAAACCCTGTCTAGAAAAACCAAAAAAATAAAAAATAAATCCCCAAACAAATAAACAATAGCAACAATGAAAAAGAGTATTTTCTGGAACCCCAGACTCTGAAGACCCATTAGCTATCCTCAGCCTGCCCCTCTAATATCTGAAAGAGCCCCTTTGTAGTTTCCTGGGACTCCTTGGTGGAAAAAAATGTTTACTCTTTCCTGAAAAAGAGGCCAGGCCCAATGCAAATGACCCCCTTCAGCTCCAGGGTCAGCCTTTGCAGTGTTTAGTTAGTGACCATCTCTTCTGAGTTCTGACTTTCCTCTAGGAATACCCTAAAATACATGTACTCATCCTAAATCCACATCTTCTAGACTCAAATGGCAGGATTTACAGCCTCCCAAGTAATGTGGTTCTACTCAAAAATCCCTGTAACTTCTCTGCCTCAGGCTCCACAGTTCCAAACTCTTCTAGCGTGGCTCAAACTGAAACCTTTGGATCCCTGAAAACTCAGGCTCCTAATACTGTCCACGGATTGAGTATCTTTTCTTGAAAGATACTGCAGCTGTGGCCAGAGGATGTTGGAACCCACAGCCCCAGAACATACAGCCTCCTTCAGTCTCTGGAGTCAAGGACCACTATAGACACGACGGTTGTCCTAGCTCAGAAGCTACTTCCAGATAAAACAAATCCGTTCAGGGATGAGTGCACTCCGGCTTGCCTGAGTCTTCAGAGGAAGGTGAGCATTGCTGTGGCTAGACAGAGAGGGAAAAGAAAAAAAAGAGTGGCTTCAAGCCCTAGTTGAAAATGTAGTAGGAAGAGCAATGGACACTTAGTATCCAGAACCAAATTAATATCTTTAAAATTTTTTAAATTTATTGAGACAGCTCACACTATATATCTCTGACTTTCCTGAAACTTGCTAGCCAGTCTATGTTTAAACTCAGAGATCCATCTGAGTTCCAGGCTAGCCTAGTCTATAGAGTGAGTTCCAGGACAGACAGGGTTATGAGAGATGGCTCAGTGGTTAGAAGCACTGGCAGTTCTTCCAGAGGACTCAGGTTCAATTCCCAGCACCCACATGGCAGTTTACAACTGTCTGTAACTCCAGTTTCAAGAGATCTAACATCTTCATACAGGCAAAACTTTAATGCACATGAAATAAAAATAAATAAATAATTATAAAAAAGCAAAAAGATCCACCTGCCTCTGCCTTTGCCTCTTTAGTGCTAGTATAAAAGATGTGCACCACCAAGTTGGCTCTTAAGTGCCTCTTGAAGAGGGTGGATGACCCCAAGAAAGTGACATTCTCATAAATACAGAGTGGCATTATAGTATGGCAGATAAACTGCAGACTCTGGAGTCAAATGACACTGGGCTCAAATCTGAGACATGTAACCATGTGTAACTTATTTAACCTCTCTGAGCCTTTGGAAATGGAAACTGTGGGTGCCAAAGATTTGCCTTTTTCCTTTAGGGGAAAGGTGAGGGTCTACTTCACAGTTATGGAGTTAAGTGTATTACCTTTTTTGTTCTTGTGGTTCTGAGAATTGAATTCAGGGTTTTGTGTGTGATAGGCAAGGGCTTCAGCACTGAGATGTATCTCTAGCCCATTCTTCTTCACCATCATCATTAGTAGTAGTTTAAAAAAACATTTATTCATTGTGTTTATATGCATGAGTTATGTGTCCAGGCACTCCAGTGTCACTGTGTCCAGGTGCTGGCTCGCACATGTGTGGAGGGCAGAACTTGTGGGACTCAGTTCTCTCTTCCCCCATGTGGGTTCTGGGGATCAACCTCGAGTCGTTAGGGATGGCAGCAAGCACCTTACTCTCTGAACCATCTTGCTGGCCTGTTTTGGTTTTCTTGATTTTCTAAAATTTATTTATTTTTTGAATATGTATATATGTATGTGCCTGCCTGAGTTAACATGTACTACCCCCATGTCTAAGAATGCTAGACGTCATTGGACCTCTTGGAACTGAAGTTACAGTCGGTGATAAAATGCCTGATGTGAGCCAGGCGGCAGTGGCACACTCCTTAGGAGGCGGAGGCAGGCAGATCTCTGAGTTCGAGGCCAGCCTGGTCTACAGAGTGAGTTCCAGGACAGCCAGTGCTACAGAGAAACCCTGTCTCAAAACAACAACAAGGAGGAAAAATGCCTGATGTAGTAGTCAGTTGGTGGTGGCACACACCTTTAGTCCTAGTACTTGAGAGGCGAGACAGGCAGATCTGTATGAATTTTAGGCCAGCCTGGTCTACAGAGTGAGTTCTGGGACAGTCAAGGCTACACAGAGAAACCCTAATGGGGAAGTCCTGTGTATATGTCAATAAAGCACTGTTGGCCAATAGGGAAGCAAGATAGGTGGGACTAGGAATCGAGGAGGACTCTGGGTAGGAGAAACACAGGGAGTCACCATGTAGCCGCATAGAGGTAAGAAGTCCAGACCTTTTCTCCGGTAAGAGAAATACTTAGATTAATAATTATTGGTTAAATACTTAAGTCAGAGATAGCCAGTAAGAAATCAAGCAAATGGCCAACAGCTTCATAATTAATACAAGCATCTTGTGTGTTATTTGGGGACTACAACATGGCAGAGCCCAGGCGACTGGTGGGGAAAAACCAAAGCGGCAGACAAGAAAAAGGCTTCTCTCTACAAAACCCTGTCTCCAAAACAAAATAAAAATCCTGATATTGGTGTTGAAAACTGAACCTGGGCCCTCTGCAATTCTAGCTTTTTTGGTGGGACAAGGTCTTATGTAGTCCAGACTGACCTCAAACTCTCTTTGTTAATCTACAACATCAAACCTGACCTCTTTTTAAATTGGGGGGTGGGTGGAGTTTTGTTTTTGTTTGTTTTTTTGAGACAGGATCTCTTTATATAGCCCTGGCTCGCCTGGAACTCAATATTTAGATAAGGCTGGCTACAAATTTACAGAGAATCCACTCTGCCTTTCAAGTACTGGGATTAAAAACATGCACCACCATGCCTGGTCACTTGTAAAATTTTGAGACAAGGTCTTACTAAGTTGCGCAAGTCATCCTCAAATCTGAGATCCTCTGGAGTCAGCCTCTCAAATAGCTGGGATTGCACGCCTGTGCCAACAGCATGAGATTAAACATATTAAGTAAAATCACATATGAAAAGTACAAAAGCATCAGACATGCAGGAAGCATTTAACAATACTTTCCTTTACATTTCATATATCTGTGTATGACACACAGGCATCTTGTATCATTTCTTCTTAATTGAAACATTTTCTCTTCTAAGATTCAAGAGGAAAGAGAGGAGTTGTAGTACAGGCTTTTAATCCCACCAGAGGGAGATGGTAACAGCTAGATCCAAGTTAATGTTCTAGGTCCAGAACAAAGGCTAGAGAAAGGAATTCTTCCTCTTCTTCCTCACTGCTGAGTCATCTAATCTAGTCCATTCTTGTTTCACTTGGGGATTTACACTTTTGGCTTTCCTGGTTTGTATGCCTTTGTCTTCATATGGAATTACAATATCAGCTTTTCTTTCTGGGTCTCCAGTTTACAGATACAGACAGAGACTGTGGGTCTTCCCATCCTCTGTAATCTCATGAGTCAATTCAGCATCCTACCTGTCTGTCTACATATCTATAAATAATCTACTTATCTACCTACATACCCAACTACTATTGGTTCTGTTTCTTTGCAAGCCTGACTATTACTGGTGACTTAGTCTATTCAGAAGTCAAATAACAACCAGAAGAGTGCCCAGTGAGTATGGAATAAAAGCTTGAGTAACATGGACTCTTGAAAACCAGGAAGCAGAAAGAGCTCTGAGAAAAAGCTCTCCTGTCAGGACCCAAAGAAATGGCTCTGCTACATCTGGACTTAGGGTCAGAGAATTCTAATCCACTATTGCTCTCTCAAGGTGAAACAACAGGATGTCTGGCCTATGGTTTATATGCAACAGGACACTTGGCCTAAGGTGTGGTCACTGCATGTCCTGCCTAAACAGCAAACTACTTAACTCAGGAGATAACTACTTGATGTTTTGGGTATTTAGAAGGTAATTATGCTTGCTTGTTCTTTGTATCTTGGTAAGGAAGTCTTTTGCCTTCTCCCCCTCTTTTGATGGGAGTATAAAAGACTGTGCACAATGAATACCGGTGGTCCACTACTTACTGGACACTGTCTCTTGTCTCTCACTCCCCCTCTCAGGTGCAGACAGAGGCAAGTCAGCTACACCTGACAAAGTTCCCCCCCAAATTGGGGTACAACACTCCCAACTGAGTTGATGACTGACTTACTTCACCATGAACTATGAAACTCTTGGCAAACACACACAGTTCCTATAGGAAGCTAAGGAAAGTTGTCAGGCTGGGTGGTGGCACATGCCTTTAATCTTAACACTCAGGAGACAAAGGTAGGAGAATCTATGAGTTTGAGGCCAGCTTGGTCTACAGAGCGAGTTCCAGGACAGTCAAAGTTACACAGAGAAAATCCTATCTCAAAACAAAAACAAATTTTTGTGTATACGCATTTGTGAGTGTATGCACAAGTGTTTGTTGGGATGTACACAGCAGCAGGCACGTGGCAGTCAGAAAAGGGTGTTGGGTCCTTTGAAGCTGAAGGTACAGACATTTGCAGGACGCTAAGTTTCTTCCATGGGTACTGGGACCCAAGCTCCAGTCCTCAGAATTTTGAAGCAACCCTGAGCCATCTCTCCAGTCCTGTTTGGTTTTTCTGTGCTAAGTTCATATATTAAAATATCCTAAGCCTCAGACTTCATTAAAGTGTTTACATTTCGTGTGTGTGCTTGAGTGCCATGGCAGCATGGCAGTCACAGACTTAGGAGTTGGTTCCCTCCTTCCAACCTGTGGGTTCTGAGGACTGAACGCAAGTCAGCAGGCTCAGCCGCAAGAACTTTTACTCACTACGCCATTTAGCCAGATGCGGTTTGCTTTGTTTTGAGAGAGGGTCTTACACAGCCCAGGATAACCTTGAACTTGCGTTTTAAGTGGGGATGAGCTTGAACTTGTGATCCTCTTGTCTCCAATTCTCTTGTGCTGAGATTACAGGCATGCACCACACCCAGCTTCAGATGATGACTTCAGAGACATTTTATTGCTATTCTCTAGGTCTATGGAGGGTTGATGATTATTTCCAAAAGTTTGGAAAACGCCTCACTTGTCCTTTTGGTCTATTCATTACATTGACTTTCCCATAAACAACTATATTTTAAAAATAATAAAAAGCCATGGGTATTTTGGTTGCATGATGTCTGTGTACCTCAAATGGTTCTAGTGCTTGCAGAGGCCAGGTGACGCTGGAACTCCTGGAAATGGAGTTACACACAGACGTGAGCTGCCATGTGGGTGCTGGGAATCAGACCCCTGTGGTGATATTTTCGTTTATGATCTAACAAATAAAGCTTGCCTGAAGATCAGAGTGCAAAGCTAGCTACAGCCATAGAGACCAGGCAGTAGTGCTACACGCCTTTAAAGCCAGCACTAGAGAGGAATATAAGGCAGGAGGAGACGGGAGCAGTGGGATGTTTGGTGAAGAGCATTTGCTAAAAATCCACCATTCGCAGCAAATTAAGTAGCATTATTAATAGTAGTTAACAGCAAAAATATGCTCTTTCTGCCATCTTGGCACCTGTGGAGGCCTGCTGGGAACAGGACTTCTAAAAGGCAAAAATGTCTAGAAGGCTGTGGTACAAGGCCACTTTTGCTGGCTATAAGCGAGGCCTCCAGAACCAGAGAGAGCACACGGCTCTTCTTAAAATTGAAGGTGTTTATGCCCGAGATGACATTGAATTCTACCTGGGCAAGAGATGTGCTTACGTGTATAAAGCAAAAAACAACACAGTGACACCCGGAGGCAAACCAAACAAAACCAGAGTGATCTGGGGAAAAGTAACCCGGGCCCATGGAAACAGTGGCATGGTTCGTGCCAAATTCCGAAGCAACCTTCCTGTGAAGGCCATTGGACACAGAATCCGTGTGATGCTGTACCCTTCCAGAATTTAAACTAATGAAAAGTAAATAAATAAAAGTGGAAAGAAAAAAAAACAGCAAAAATACTTTAAAAAAATAGCCGCTGGGCAGTGGTGGCGCACGCCTTTAATCACACTCAAGAGGCAGAGTCTGGTGGCTCTTTGTGAGTTCGAGGTCAGTCTGGTCTATATACTTTATTCTTGGACATCCAGGACTATACAGAGAAACCCTGACTCAAAAAAAAACAAACAAATAAATAGTACAGTATTTAAGAAGTTTGCGTGCTTTGTACCCCGAATCCTCGTAACCTTCCAAGAGCTGGCGGGGTAGCAGGTAGCATACACTCGAAGTCTACACGGAGTTTCAACTGCTATTGGCTGCGGCAGGAAATGATGACCCAATCCCCGCCCAGTAACCCGCCCTCTCCTGGGATCACTTCCGCCACGGAGATCAGTTTCCGGAAGTCCAGCGGGCCCGGCACTCTCGCGCGTGCTGGAACCAAGATGGAGGAGTACGCGAGAGAGCCGTGGTGAGCTGCAGCAGCCTCCCTTGTTGCCCCTTACCCCCTCCGCCTGCCGTGGTCGGAGCCCGAGGTGCAAGCAGAGCTCCTCGCGGCTCGGCGCCGAGAGCTGGGCAGCTGTGGGTGGTGCGGACAAGAGTGACCGGGTGGCTTTTCCGCGCTACTGTGTGCCGGGACCCAGCACCCCGTGACCTTGTCGTGCCTAGCGAGGAGGTCCCCTGCTGGGCTTCGTGGAGCCTTGGAACCTCCTCCCTATGGCAGGTGCTGTCGACCTGGTGCGGGGATAATAGTGATCCCGTTAGCCCGTCGAGGTGACCTTGGACACGTCCCTACGCCTTGCTTTGCGCAGTTTCCACGTCGACGAAGGGAAAGTAGATGTCTTAGTGACATACTTGAGGCCTTATTTGTATGGTAATAAGGCCCCATGAAGAAGCATTTCAAAACAGTAGACCATAGATTTCAACCAAAGTCCAAGGGGTCTGCATAAGCTCCTTGTAGGCTGGAGTGGCATTTCCTGCGTGGAATTCCTGGAGAAAAAGAGACATAAATGACTATCTGGAAACTAGGAAGAGATGAGCTACATGTGTCCTCAGAAAAGCCATACACAGAAATAAATTCATTCAGTGAGCGTTTATTAAGTGAGGACTCTGTGCTTGACTCAGTGACCAAACATGAGTAAATCAGGCATAGCAAAATTTTTTTAAATTGGCGAAATAGCTATTGAATCTCAAGTTGTCGGAGTAAAGCCTCAAGGGTCACAAGCAAATAAACCTTGATGTTTAGGCTAATCTGATTTTGTTTTGTTTTTATTTATAATGAAAAAGAATGGATATCCTCGGATTGTGTGCCTGCCCAGGACTTAATTATTATTTGGTGGCAGTCTCTGTGCCCCCACCCCACGCTCCTCTAGAGAGGGTTACCAGCACTGTCTAAAACAGTATGTGGGTTTAATCATTGTCTTACTGCTTCTTTGTATCACTTGTTCTCTCAGAATCCTTTGGACCACATAAGTACAGTGGAAAGAGTTTAGAGTACCAAAGTTTGTGCTTTTATTGGCTGTACTAGTTCCTTATTTGTTTTGGGGCAGGCTGCTTAATTTCTGTCTGAGCTTTTGTTCACTGTAAAATTCAGAGGAGACAGTCCTAATCTTTTTGTCAAGTTAAAAGATTATGAATTCTAAAGGAAAATGAATCATTATTCAGATTCTTGTGGGCAATAATGGTAAGTTTAAAAGTGTTCTTGTTATAGTGATTGTCCATGGGCCAGCTCACTATAGTGCTTGTCATTTTGTAGGAAGGGACCATGGGTTGGGGGTTAAGATAGGGTTTTGTCGTGTAATCTAGGCTGGCCTCTGCCTCTTGAGCCTCCTGCCTTTTCCTCCCAAGTGCTGGGATTGTCTCTTGACAGATATACTAACTTTGCAAACTTTAGATTTTGTTGTGAAATTATTTATATGCCTGAGTAAGCCTCTCTGTGCTTGCCAGAGGAGCATGCGAGCACTATAGAAACAATACTCTTAGTGTTTCACAGAATTCATTTAGATTTGAAACGTGGTGGCTGATGTGTGCCGGAAGTGAAGTGGCAGCTTTCTGTTTGGAAGATGGTAGTGGAAGAATCATAACCCTACTGAGAGTTGGCTGAAACAGGGTGTGTGTCTGTGTGTATATGTGTGCTGTGTATAAATAGACTTTGTGTGTTATACCAAAGAGAAACTTAGATAAATCTTTACAGTAACACAAGTGACTTAACAAGGCTGGAGATGTGTGTCAGGTCCTGGGTTCTATACAGACTTTTATTAACCAGATTCCTAGAGTAGTAGTTTTGATCTCCTGATCAAATTACTTTTATTTCAGTGTTGTGTGAGTTAGGGTGCAACATTATTAGGTATTAATCTAGTGTGCTATAAAGTTTAAAATGCTGTTTTGAACCTAGTTATCCTGAAACCCCTTTTGTTTGTTTGTTTTTGTTTTTTGAAACAGGGTTTCTCTTTGTAGCTTTGGAGCCTGTCCTGGAACTCCCTCTGTAGACCAGGCTAGCCTTGAACTCACAGGTGTGTGCCACCAAAGCCCCCCTAAAACTTACATGTGTCTGCAGCTAGTGAATCTTCTTTGGGTTCCTGCTTTGAAACTTAATGCTGGTGGCGGTGGTGCACACCTTTAATCCCAGCACTGGAGAGGCAAAGGCAGCTGAATCTCAGTGAGTTTGAGGCCAGCCTGGTCTACAAAGCCAGTTCCAGGACAGTCAGGACTGTTACACAGACAAACCCTGTCTCAAAAAACCAAAAACAAACAAATCAGAAACTTAATGCTGATGTGAGCATACTCTGATTTCTAGAAACTGAATCAATGTTGCTGATTACAGTATAATTTCCTTTCTATTTATTTGCTTTTTATAGTGCCTAGCTTGGAACAGACTTCTGGCAAGTTATTGGGAGTGAATGAAACCCTGGGTATGATGTTACAGACCTATAATACCAACACTTGGGAGGATGAGGCACCAACTTGAGGCCAGGCAATTTAGCAAGACATAGACCACACTACCATTCTATTAAAAACAGACATGACTGTTAAATCCTTCTACCTTCGAGGACTTGAGTCTGAATAGCTATGGATGTGTTTAGTATCTTTGCCCCTATTTTACAATCTAAAAGTTTCTTGGTTGCAGTGGACTCCACGCTGGAACCTGTTGCACTCCTTCATTTATTAAACAAAGAAAGTTTTATGGTTTATATGGTTTATGAACGAGAAATAAGGTCCTCTTTCTCCCTTTCCTCCCATCTTTAGCCCCTGGCGGATTGTGGACGACTGTGGTGGTGCCTTTACCATGGGTACCATAGGTGGGGGTATCTTTCAAGCCTTCAAAGGTTTTCGAAATTCCCCAGTGGTGAGTGGATGATTGGTTTCATTTTATCTTCACTAGAAACCAGGGCTGGTTGGTCCCATTGGTATATATTATTCTATTTTATTTTATTATTATTTTTTGTGTATATGGTTTTTTTTTGCCTGAATGTATGCCCATGTACTGCTTGGTGCCTGGTACCCATGGATCAGATCCCCTGGTACTGGAGTCATAGACAGTTGTAAGCTGCCTTGTGACTGCTGGGAATTGAATATGGGTCCTCTGGAAGAGCAGTAAATGCTCTTAACCACTGAGTCATTTCTCCAGCCCTGTTTTATTTTATGTGTGTGGATGTTTTGCCTGCATGTACGTCTGCATACCATGTGCATGCTTGGTATCCACAGAGGCCAGAAGAAGGCATTGAATCTTCTGGAACTGGTGTTATAGACTGTTGTGATTATCATGTAGATGCTGGGAATCAAACCTGGGTCCTCTGGAAGAGCAGCAAGTGTTCCCAACCACTGAGCCATCTCTGCAGTTCTCAATCTATTACATTTTAGACCACTTCCTTTTGTTTTTGTTATAGGGAGTAAACCACAGACTCCGAGGGAGCTTGACAGCTATTAAAACCAGAGCTCCACAATTGGGAGGTAAGGATGTTTATTTATACAGACTTTTTCTGCTTACCTGGGCTTGAGACTGGCTGTGCCTGTCTGTCCATCTGCTCTCCCTGCTTCCTTCCCTTTCTTTATTCATCCCGTACTGAGCTCAAACTCAAGGTCTTCTGCCCAATGCACTGTGTGCTAAGATTATAGTTCAGCCAGCAAATTATTTCTTTTTTTTTTATTAGTGATTTTCATTTACACTGTTTGTCTAGTATCCCTATAAGTTCTTTTTGATTAATGCTTTGTTTGCAAAGTTAAGTTGGATTTTTATATGTTTGAAAAAAAATCTTTCTGTTATTCAGGTATCCAGTGTTTCTTTTGTTTTAACTTAGTTAGGGTTTCTTTTCTTTTCTTTTTTGAGACAGGGTTTCTCTGTGGAGCTCTGGCTGCTCTGTAGACCAGGCTTACCTCGAACTCACAGAGATCCACCCACCTCTGTGTGCTGGGATCAAAGGCGTGTTCCACAACTGCCTAGCTAAGTTAGGATTTCTGTTGCTGCAACAAAGGCCAGTGACCAGAAAGCAAGCTGAGGAGGAAGGGGTTTATTTGGTTTATACTTCCAAATCACTTTGTTATCAAAGGAAGTTAGGACAGGCGTTCACACAGGGTACAAGCCTGGAGCCGGGAGCTGATGCAGAGGCCATGGAGGGTGCTACTTACTGGCTTGCTTCCTATGGCTTTCTCAGCCTGCTTTCTCACAGAATCCAGGACCACCAGCCTAAGAATGGAACAACCCACAGTGGGCTGCGCCCTCCCCACCAATCACTCATTAAGAAAATGCCTTACATCTGAGTCTTATGGAGGCATTTCTCAATTGAGGTTCCTCCTTTCAGATAACTCTCGCTTGTGTCAGGTTGACATAAGACTAGCCAACACAACCTTCCTTTTCCAGAAGAAGGACACTGTGTTCAAAGCTCAGATTTGGAGAGGCAGAAATGGTAGTTTCTAGGGTAGCATAATGCTGAAGAGAAATGTGATGTGAAGGGTCAGAGAGACCAGTTAAACTGGTTGGGTTCTCCAGGGTTAACATTAAGAATTGTGCAGAAGGGCTGGAGAGATGGCTCAGTGGTTAAGAGCACTGACTGCTCTTCCAGAGGACCTGGGTTCAATTCCCAGCACCCACATGACACCTCACAACTGTCTGTAATTTTAGTTCCAGGGGACCTAACAGTCATGGCAAAACATCAGTGCACATAAAATAAAAATAAATTTCAAAAAGACAGCTGTGCAGAAGCCAGTGCAGGGTACCAGAAGATTATTAATCACAGTGCTCATAAAACTTTTATACTCAAAAAAAACCCAAAAAACTTGTTTACTCAGGAGCTGGAGAATGATGGCCCACATAGTGTGGGAATTATGTTCACATACAAAGGTATAACATCTAATCAGAGTTGGCGGTTTTTCCTAAGTCATGGTAAAGTTTCAGTAGAGGACTGGGATTCTGATTCCAGCACCCACAAGGTATCTGTTGGCCCATCTGTGTTTCCAGCTCTAGGGGAATCTAAGGCCTGCTTCTGGCCTCTGGCCACCAGGCTTGAAATGGTGTGTATACATTTATTTCTTTTATTATATGTTTACTTATTTGGTGTGTGTGTGTGTGTGTGTGTGTGTGTGTGTGTGTGTGTGTGTGTGTGTGTGTGTGTGTGTGTGTGTGGACAAAAGATCAGGTTCTCACCATCCACCATGTGGATCCTGGGCCTCAAACTCGGGTCCTCCAGGTTGGTGGCAGGTGTTTTTACCCACTTTACCTTGCTGTTTGTTGTTTTATTTTCAGACATGATCTGACTGTGTCGTCCAAGTTGGCCTCCAGTTTATCCCGTCAACCTCCACCTGAGATTACAGGCCTGTGCTGGCACACCTGGCCAGCTGTTAGTGTTTATATAGGTTACAATATATACAGTAGGAGAGTTGGAGAGACCTGAGGTTTGCAAATTGAGCAGACATGGGGACAGAGAATAAACTCAGAGCCACCTAGGGCTTTGGCTTGTTGGCAGCAGGGGCTGCTAGTATTGACTAAGGCAGTGCCTTCTCATCGTGGGAGACTGCATCCTGCCTGGAAGGGACTTTAGTGGGGTCCTCTTTGCACCCCTTCCTTCCATACCTGACCTCACGGCACCTGTAGTTGCCTGATTCCAGAGATCAATGGGATTTTACATACCCATATGCCACCAATTTGCCATGTAAGGAAACTGGGATCACATTTTTTTTTAAATATCCTTTTTCCTGGGTTGGAGATGTAGCTCTTTGATATACTTGCCTAGCATGTCCAAGGCCTGGGACATTTGTCATGAGCATGGCAAATTTATTAAAAAATATTTTTACATTTTTAATTCTTTTTTCATTTTTCCTATAGCCTTTCAAAAATAATTATATATATATATACATACACATGTATATATAAAATACATATATTTATCTTGAGTTCTACTGGGCAATTCAAATCTAATCACCCAGGTCACAGAAAGCCTGGAGTGTATGTGCTGATGATATGAAATGCAAAAGGGATTGGAAGAGAGTGGAGGTGCACGCGGCTGTAATGTAGGTCCTTTGCAGAGGGACTCTGGGTTAAGGCCGTGTTTGAAGAGTTGGTTAGCAAGCACTCTGACCCTGAATGACAAGTTTTGGGGTTTTTAATTATACGGTTTGCTTCCATATGTACATCTAGACCTGCTTCTGGTCTCTGTGGTCACTTGGCACACAGGTGGTATATGTACACACACACGCGCAAGCACAGTTCATAGAATAATTTTTAAGAGTGTTCTCTTTCCACCATGTGAGTACTCAGGTCATCATGCTTGGTATTCTTGCCCTCTGAGCCAACTCACTGGTCCTGTTTCTTAGGAACAAGTGTTGTCTTAGCAAGCACTCTGACCCTGAATGACAAGTTTTGGGGTTTTTAATTATGCAGTTTGCTTCCATATGTACATATACCACCTGTGTGCCAAGTGACCACAGAGACCAGAAGCAGGTCTAGATCCCCTAGAGCTAGAAATACAGATGGGTGTGAGCTGCTATGTGGGTGCTGGGCATAGAATCCAAGATCACTGGAATAGCAGCCAGTGCTCTTAACCCCTAAGTCGTCTCTCTACCCCAAGTATGAGATCCCTGATATTGGACCAAAAATGAGGGTCTCCTGCTGTACTCAGCTGCTCCTGACCATGTGAGACCTGAAGAAAGCCCGTGGAGTGATGTGGTTCAGACATGTGTTAAAGCCCAGTTTGTTGCTTGTTAGCATCCTGTCTCCCCCCATACTGAGATTTTAGTGCAGTGGTCCTCAACCTTTCTAATGCTTCAGCCCTTTAGTACAGTTCCTCATGTGGTGACCCCAACCAAAAATACTTTCATTACTACTTCATCCCTGTGATTTTGCTGCTGTTATGAATCGTAATGTAAACATCTGATGTGTGACCACCAAGACCACTGTTTTAGAGGGTAAATAAAAAGTGACTAGACTTCCTATGTCTAACTCTCTGGTATTCCCTGACTCCAACTAGGTTGTTCATTTGCCTCTTCAGCATGTTCTGTAAATTGGTCCAGAATAGTTGGCTTTCTCTGTGTTCCTATTAGGGATCGTCAGAGTAGATGCTCCCTGATACTTGATGGAGAAAGGAAAGATGAAAAGATGAGAGAACTAAATTATGAAAAGAAGGGGCCTTTGAAGTACTGAAATATTGTTGTCTAAACAAAGGTGTGCTACTGTAAAAGAGTGATCTATGTGTTTTTAGACACTTGCTGCTTCTCTTAGGCCTGACTTTTGTATCTGTTCATTCAGCTTGCTTTATTGTGCTCTGATTGAAGCCTTTGCACATGCTGGGCAAGAGCTCCACCACTAACCTGATCCAGCCCCTGGATTTTGTCTTTTCCCCTCCTTGCCCCACCCTACCCCTTTCAGAAGAGTTGGAGATCTTAATTAAAATTTTTCTTCCTTAAGATTTATTTTTATTTATGCTGTATTTTTTTTGTGTCTGCCACATGTATGTAGATCCCATGGAGGCCAGAAAAGGGTTATCAGATCCCTAGAGCTGGGGTTACAGGTAACTGATGTAGGTGATGGGACCTTAACTCAAGTCTTCTGCAAGAGCAGCAAGTCCTTTTCACCACCAAGTCCTTTCTTCAGCCCCAAGATTCTTTAATGTAAGCTTGAAGCACAGTGGTTAGTAGATAACCAGGACTTCAAAACAAACTTACTTGACTGATATTAATAATAATATAACAATAAGCAAAAAAGAGATTTAAACTAGTTGCTTTTTTTGTTTTGTTTTATAAAACAGGTAGCTTTGCAGTTTGGGGAGGACTGTTTTCTATGATTGACTGTAGTATGGTTCAGATAAGAGGCAAAGAAGATCCCTGGAACTCCATCACTAGCGGTGCCTTGACAGGAGCCATCCTGGCAGCAAGAAGTAAGTGAGCCTTGCTTTTCTGTTTATGTTGTCTTCCGTAACACTGGGGATTGAACCTGAGGCCTTGGACATGGTGAGCAGGCGCCTTACACCAAACTGTATCCTCAGCCCATTAAGTAAACCATCATTTGGACACACTAGTGCGAGTCAGAATTCGGAGTGATCTCATCTGCCCTTAGTTAATGAGACCTGTCTTAATCCAACACTTAGGAGAGAAAGGCAGGCAAATCTCTGTGAGTTCGAGGCCAGTCTGTTTTACAGAGCAAGTTTCAGGACAGCCGGGACTATACAGAGAAACCTTGTCTCGAAAAACAAAAACAAAACAAACAAAAAATAGTGAAATCTATAATATATGAAACTGAGGATTGCCTGATTTGGTGTATTTATGGTAATCTGAAAGTATGAGTAAAGGACTCGGTTTTTTAATTTATTATTGTTCCTACAGTATTTCTTTATATGTGGGTAGGCACACGTGCTAAATGAGGTCAAAGGTCAGTTTCCAGGAGTTACTTCTTTCCTTCTACCACTTGGGTTCCAGGAACTGAATTCAGTGCCTGTACCTGCTGATTCCATCTCACCAGCCCCTGCTTGTTCGCTGACAGGGTCTCGTGTAATCCAGAATGACCTTGAACTCCTTAGTTCAGAATGACCTTGAATACCTTATCTTGCTCCTGCTCCTCAGATTCTGGGATTTAGAGGTGTGTGGCCCCTGAAGGATGTAAGTTTTTCTGTCGTATTACAGTGGTTCAGAGCACTGACCATTATTTCCTGTGTGACTGGAATGCCACACTCTCCATGCTGTAGTTTCATAAGATCTCTTGAATTAACAGTACCTGCCACACACACAGCTCTTAGTCATAAAGATCATCCCTTGACCAACAGGACACAGTGCAAACCATAGTTCTCTGGGCTTAGGATAGAAGCTTTTAACGTTTTCTTGTAAAAGTCCAGGCACTAGTAGTAAATTAATTTTTGCTGTTACATTAGTGTGTGTGTGTGTGTGTGTGTGTGTGTGTGTGTGTGTGTGTGTGTGTGTTGGTTTTGAGACAGGTCTTACTATTTAGCCTTGACTTGTCTGGAACTTTCTAGGCTGACCTCAAACTCACAGAGGTCTGCCTGCCTCTGCTTCTCAGTACTGGAATTAAAGGTTATCTGATGCTATTAAGGCATGCAAGCAAGAACATGGCTTTGTCCAATATACCTTTTACATTGGTTGCTTTCTGTTACTGTGATAAGACACCATAACTAAAGCAATATGTAGAAGAAGTTTATTTGGGACTCAGCTTGGGGCAGGGGCTAGGATACTCAATGGTGGAGCAGGGGTAGTAGCCTGTGGCAGGTGGCTGGAGCAGCATCCAAGAGCTTATGTCTCAGCCCACAAGCAGGAGGCAGAGGATGACACAAATCTTTAATTCTCAAAGCCCACCCTCAGTGGCACACCTCCAACATGACCACACCCCCTAATCCTTTCCAAAGGGTTCTACCATCTAGGGACCAAGTATTCACACATATGGGCCTATGGGGGGGCCATCTCATTTAAACCATCACAGCTTTGTTTAAAAAGCAGCCCTTTTTGCTGACAGTGGGTCTTGGACGGTGGAAGAGTTTGAGAATAAGAGAAACATATAACTACCGATAGCTCTTTTCTTATAGCAATCTTTGTTATTAATGTCTTTAGATGGACCGGTAGCCATGGTTGGGTCAGCTGCAATGGGAGGCATTCTCCTAGCTTTAATTGAAGGAGCTGGTATCTTGTTGACAAGGTTTGCCTCTGCACAGTTCCCCAATGGTAAGTCCTTTTCTCCTTAATACTCTTAAGTTCACACATGAGAATGGTTTCCTGACATTAAGAAAGAATGTTTTGTGTGGTAAAGTGGAGTAGTTTGTGATTTTTCCTTTAGGTATTAACATATTGCGCATATTATTTGAGCCTAGGATAAACTCCAAGGCTAGCTTAGAAAACGATAGGTGGTGGCTGGAGAGACGGACGGCTCAGTAGGCGCTGCACTTGCTGCGTTTGCAGAGGACCAGGTTCTGTTCCCTATCCCTGCTTCGTTTAGTCCCAGCTGCCTGTAGCTCCTCTAGTTCCTAGCAGATCTAATGACTTCTTCAGCCTCCACAGGCACTACACATATGTTGTATACATGCAAACAGGCACATGCACATACATATAAACAAAAACAAAAATTTTAAAGTAATAGGCCTATAATCATGTTTACAATCACCATTTGACAAAATGCTTTGGCTACTTGATTTTTTGGTGACTTCATTTGGTGTTTGTCTTTCTTTGTAGACCTCAAGATTTATTAGTGTTCATTTACTTATTCTGAGCAGTTTCTGGTCATTTGAAAGATACTCAGATATGTAGCAATGGTGGTAGCTGACCACTTCTTGCTATGTCTGTATGTAACAAGCACTGTTATAGTTGCTGACGTAGAGGACTGAGGAAGACAGTCCCTGACCTCAAGGACTTACACTCTAGGGAGCTAAGACAGACAGCAGAGTGATGACATTATCCTACCCAGATAGTATTTCTTGCTTTCAAGAATATAAAGTAGGCTGCACATGGTGGCAAATGCCTTAAATCCCAGCACTCAGGAGGCGGAAAGAAGGCAGATGTCTTAAGTTCCAGGACTGTCTGAGCTACACAGAGAAACCCTGTCCTGAAAAGCCAAAGTAAAAGAAAAGAATATAAAATTGACTGATGGAGAGTGACTGGAGTTTGGGTTGGGAATCACATTAGAGTTACTGGAAATGAGAGGTTGGTTGTGGACTTGCATATAACTTAATGGGTGTGGGTGGCTATCTGCTCATTAACTTTCAAAGTTTCTTTTTTGTTTTTGTTTTCAAGACAGGGTTTCTCTGTGGTTTTGGAGGCTGTCCAAGAACTAGCTCTTGTAGACCAGGCTAGTCTCGAACTAACAGATCTGCCTGCCTCTGCCTCCCGAGTGCTGGGATTAAAGGCATGTATCACTACTGTCCAGCAACTTTCAAAGTTTCTTATCTAAGCGTTCAGTGTATAAATGGAAACATCTCATGGGTATTAGAAGGGAGCATACAGATATAAGGATTATGGTGCCCAAAACTTGAATTGGGGCTAGAGCAATAGCTCAGTGATGCTATTAACTTACCTTCACATGAGCTTGATCTCCCAGAATTCATGTTAAAAAATAAAAAAATCAGGCGTGATGACATATGCTTGCAATATCAGCACTTTGGCTCTCATGATTGGTTAGCAAGTTCCAGGCCATTGGGGAGGGAGACCCTGTCTCAAAAAACAAGGTAAGGGCTGAGGAGATCAACACAGTTGTTGTGAGTTCCTCCTGTTCTTACAGACAACCTGACTCAGTTTCCAGCATTCACACTGGGTAGCTCACAACCACTCTAACTCCATCTCCAGGGGCTCCAACAGCCTCTTCTGGACTCTTGAGGGCACCTACACTCTTAGGTATGCACATGTACACACACAATACACACACTTAAATCTTAAAGCTGATCGTGATGGTGCATGCCTTTAATCTCAGCACTTGGAGAGTAGGCAGAGTTGGAGGCCAGCCTGCTCTACCTAGTGAGTTCCAGGACAGACAGGACCAAACAGTGAGACCCTGTCTCAAAAAAAAAAAAAAAAACACAACAAAAATAGTAATAATAAAACAAAGTAGAGGACTCCTGAGAAGCCTCAGCTAAGGTTATCCCTGAGTTTCTGCATGCATACAAGGACATACTTACAGACACACCCACACACCCACCCAGTAAGACATGTTGGAAATTATTTGGAGCGTGGATAAGGCTTTGCATAGAGTTAGAAATAGACGATACTTCTCGATTGATTTCCCCAAGGCACCAAGGGAGAGCTGTGATCTTCTTGGCACACTACTCAGTAGATGTCAGTGGGTTGATCTAGATGCCCTATTCACTTTACATTCTGTTTTTTAAATTATTACTTCTGCATTTTCAGTCTTACAGTATTCTAATTTTGCTGCTTAGTTTTTTGTTTGTTTTTTGTTTTTGTTTTTGTTTTAATCATTTTAGTATAAAACAGACAAGAGATGTGCTTTTGGCCAGGCATGACACAAGCCAGTAATCTCAGCACTTAGGTGGAGGTAGAAGGATAAAGGTTCAAGGCTAGCCTCTGCTACATAACCAATTCAAAACCAACTAGGGCTACATGACACTGTAAGAGAGGTGGGGTGGGTGGTGTTCTTTTAGGAGTTAAACAAGGGGCACTGGAGACATGGCTCAGCTCTTAAGAGCGCTGACAGTTCTTCTAGAGAATTGGAGTTAGATTCCCAGCAACCACATGACAACTCAAAACTGTTCCATGGGATCCATTGCTCTCTTCTGGCCTTGGAGGGCACGAGGCATACACATAATACAGGCATACATACAGGCAAAACACTCATACACATAATAATAAATAAGTAAGTAATTTAAAACAAAGTTCAGGGTCATCTTTCTTTGGTTACTGTCTTAGTTAAGGTTACTATTGCTGTGATGGACACCATAACCAAAGCAACTTGGGGAGGGAAGAGTTTATTTAGCTTATGCTTCCACTGCACTGTTCATCACTGAAGGAAGTTAGGACAGGAACGCAAAGCAGGAACCTGGAGGCCGGATTGGGTGCAGAGGCCCTTCCCCATCAATCTTTAATTAAGAGAATGCATTACAGCTGGGTCTTATGAAGGCGTTTTTCCCACTTAAAAAAAATAAACACTTACTTATTTTTTATGTATGGGTGCTCTGTCTGCATTATAGGCAGTTGTGAGCCACCATGTGGTTGCTGGGAATTGAACTCAGGACCTCTGCAAGAGCAGCCAGTGCTCTTAACCTCTGAGAGCTACTTCAGCAGTGGCCATATGGAGGTATTTTCAGTTGAGGTTCCCATCTGTCCAATGACTGTGTCAAGTTGACATTAAACTATCTATCACAGAGGGGTCCCCGGTTGAGAAAATGACTTCTTTAGATAATGAACAGTGATATGGAAGTGCAACCCTGATAGACCCTTCCTCCCCCAAGTGTCTTTTGGTCATAGCAATAGAAGCCCTAATTAGGACACTTCCTTTCAGAGGACTAGCTTGTATCAAGTTGACATAAAACTAGCCAAGACAGTTACATAGCAAATTTTGATGCGGTCTCAAAAAAAAAAAAAAATCCTTTTTGTCCTCCTTGTTTCTTTTGGGAATAAAACTGTAAATTTTGTTGTGTAAGAAGCTATGGGGAGCATCTTCCCATTTCAAATCTTGTTTTATTGTTTTTTGTCTTTTTTTTTATTTCTTTACTTGGTTTTTGAGATGGTTTTCACACTTGTTATTTAAGTTGGATTGGTGAGTTCTTTTAAACATAACTAAGGGATGGTAGCTTAGTGGTAACCCTTTACCACTTAAATAACTTTGCAGAGGCCCTGGGCTTACCCCTTGTGCTGCCAAAACAACAAGAACATACCTAAGGTCATTTTCAATTTTGTCAACATAATTTTAAATGAATACTAAAGTATGTGTGAGTAAGGGCTGGAGAGATGTCTCCGTGTTGAAGAGTGATTGCTGCTCTTTCAGAGGACTCACGTTCTAGCATTCACATTGGGGGGCTCTCAGCTTTCCTTAATTCCATCTCCAGGGCATCCAGCACCCTCTTCTAGCTTTCATGGTACCCTGATGCATGTATATCAACATACGTCCAGATAAATAAAAAACGTTAAACTTTTTAAGAAATGTATCCATAGGCTCGGTGATTAAGAGCCCTTTCCAGCTTTTGCAGAAGACCAACGTTCTGTTCTCAGTTTTTTTTTTAAACTATATTAAGAAATAGTAGAGTTTTGTTATTGTTGTTGTTTTTGTTTTCTTCCAGTCTTGATCCAGGGAAACTTATAGCAGTGGCTTTAAACACTACTACCTCTGGGGCTGAGGATGTAACTCAGTTAGTAGAGTATTTGAATAGCGTTGAAAAGCCCTGGGTCCACTCTTCAGCAACACATAATCTGAGGTGGTATACACACCTGTAATCCTAGTGCTTGGGAAGTGGAGGCAGGAGGATCAGGAGATGAAACTCATCTCTACCTATATAGCAAGTTGAAGGCCATCCTGATCTCAGGGAGACCACATCTCAAACAAAACAACAAAACCCCACTAGTTTTTCTATTATGAATCCATCTTACTTTCTTGGCTGTCCATTCTGGAACACCTGGGAAGCCAGTCAGTCCTGTGATAAAGCTGAAGGGTCTCCAGACCTGTGGTGGAACTCATCAGATCTTAATAAAGAAATTCCAACTACACCAGGCATTGGTGGCTCACACCGTTAATCCCAGTACTCAGGAGACAGAGGCAGGCAGATCTCTGTGAGTTCGAGGCCAGCCTGGTCTACAGATCGAGTTCCAGGATAGACTCCAAAGCAATACAGAGAAACCCTGTCTCGAAAAACAAAAAACAACAACAACAAAAAAGGAAATTCCAAATACAATTGTAGTACAGCATTAACTTTTTTTTTGTTGTTGTTTTTCGAGACAGGGTTTCTCTGTATTATTTTGGAGGCTGTCCTGGCACTGGCTCTGTAGACCAGGCTGGCCTCGAACTCACAGAGATCCACCTGTCTCTGCCTCCTGAGTGCTGGGATTAGAAGCGTGCGCCACCAACGCCTGGCAAGTAGTAACTTTTAAGTTGATTCATTTCTTTTCTACAGAGGTCTACTTTTTATTTTAAAGGATGATATTCTTTTAAAAATCCCTTTTACATCTCAATTGCAGGCCCTCAGTTTTCTGAAGACCACTCGCAGTTGCCTTCAAACCAGTTACCGTCCTCACCCTTTGGAGACTACCGACAGTATCAGTAGGACTTCTTTCCCAGGATTCCTGTTGCTGGGTGAACTGTAGTTCAGTAAGGTTTCAGAAGATCAAGTCACAGTCTCTTTAAAGCCGTAGGTGGGGCAGTGGTGGCCATTCGGGCCATGAAGAGACATTTAGTACTTTTTTCTATTTAAAAGAGACTCAGAGGGGAGAAGAGATACTGAGTTTATTTATTCACACTTGGGTTGTATTTGTGAACAAAATAAATGTCTAATGCCATTTAAAGAGTGTACATATACATGTGCTTAGAAGATAAAGGACCAAAGGGCAAATAACAGTGAAACTTGACCATCATTTCCTTCAGAACTTCTCTGCCTGGTGTTTTGTGTACAGTTATTCAGACAATAAAAGGTTCCTGGAACTGACATTTCCTTTTAAAGTTACAGAGTTCTGCCTTTCATACTGAGCATACTTCAGATAATGGATGCTTATGCCAACCCCTCATCTTACCTGAAATGAATTACATGTGAGAAGGATGATGCAATCAGCATGAATCATTGAAAGATATGCCCACGTGTTCATTCTTTCTTTTGAAAACAAAACACTGGCCAAGCGTTGGTGGTTCATGCCATTAATCCCAGCACTGGGAAGGCAGAGGCAGGTGGATCTCTGTGAGTTCGAGGTCAGTCTGGTCTTTAAAGAGAGTTCCAGGACAATCTCCAAACCTACAGAGAAACCCTGTCTCGAAAAAACAAAATAAAAGGAAAAAACAAATGCTGTCTTGGTTTAGCACATGCTGGGTAGCTGAGCATAGAACATACCTTTAATCCCAGAGGCACAGACAGGTGAATTTCTATAAGTTCCAGGCTAGCCTGGGCTACATGGAGAGACCCTGTCTCCAAAAAGGAAGATACTGGATATAAATATGAAACTCTTTAGGGCTGCCATCTCTTGATTCCTGGTCATCGAAACAACTTGCTTCCAGTATACGCAGCTCTGAGAAAATAGTGCGTGCTTGACAATACAGAGGACAGGTATGATGGCTCACACCTATAAACCTATCACTGGGAGGCTGAGAAAGAAGGATCCAAATTCAAGGCCAAACTTGACAGCAGTCTCAAAAAATCAAAGAGAAGGAAGAAAACACTTTTTAAAATTGTTTCCTGCCACTGATTTTCAAGCTGTGCTGTGGGGTCTGGTGGGGCTAGAACTTACCCAGCCTTACTGAGCAGCATTCCTGCTTGTGTTAGGGGTGACATGGCCTTCATAAGGCATGCTGTGAACATGGCTGCCTTTCAGCTCAAGACTACACATAGTAAATGCTTAACTGTTCCTTCTACTTTTATTATTTGTGGGTTGTTTTTTATGTGTGTGTGACATTTGTAAATGTATAGACATTTGTAAGTGTGTTTCAGTGGCTTGAAAATACAAGCACAGAGAGAAACCCTGTCTTGAAAAACCAAAAAAAAAAAAAAAAAAAAGAAAGAAAATACAAGCACAGTGTTTAACCCCTAGCATTCTCTGTGCTCAGAGTGTTACCTGCATGGCTGCTGGTTGTAATCTCAGCACTTGGAAGGCAGAGGCAGGAGGATTGTGAGTGCAAAGGCAGTCTGTCTCAAAACAGTGAAAGCTATCATCAGCAATATAAACTCTATAGCATTAAACAGTAGTTTCTTCCCATGTCTCTGCCCTCAACCCTGCTAATCCACAATCTGATTTCGCCTATCCCTCATATGTGTGAAATCATATAGACTCATTTGGTGCCTGTCTTTTGTTTGTTTTGTTTTGTTTTTCAAGACAGGGTTTCTCTGTGGCTTTGGAGGCTATCCTGTAGCTTTTGTTGACGAGGCTGGCCTCAAATTCATAGTGATCTGCCTGGCTCTGCCTCCCGAGTGCTGTGGTGCCTGTCTTAATTCACTTAGCATAATGTTTGCAGGTTCATCCATCCTGGGAATTCTTTAATTTTGTGTCTGAGTATTTCCTTGTATGCATATACCAACTGATTTTATTCATTCAATTATTGATGGTAACAAGCTGTTTCCAACTCCCAGCTATGGTGAATTATACCCCAGAGTGCAAATGTCTATTTGAGTCCCTACTTTGAGTTCTCGTGAATATTTACCTAAGGCTAAGATTGCTGGGTCATGTGATAGTTCTATCTTTAACTCTGAGGAGCTGCCAAACTGTTTTCCACAAGGTCGTTGCACCATTTTACTATTCCCAGGAGCAATGAAAGAGGATTCTCTTTCTCCACTTCCTTGCCAAGCAATGCTTGTAACCCCCTTCCCCCCCCTACTCCATGCTAGGCCCTCTTGTCTGCCAAGCAAGCATACCACCACTGAACAACACCCCCAGCCCATCTCCCTTTAAAGAAACTTTCTAGCAGGGTGATGGTGGTCCACACCTTTAATCCCAGCGTTAGGGAAGCAGAGGCAGGTGGATCTTTGTGAGTTCGAGGCCAGCCTGGTCTACAGAGACAGTTCCAGGGCAACCTCTGAAGCTACAGAGAAACTCTCTCAAAAATCAAAAAAGGAGAGAGACCAACAAGCCAAGTCTGGTGGCACACATCTTTAATCCCAGCACTTGGGAGGCAGAGGCAGAGGCAGGTGGATCTTTAAGTTTGAGGCCAGCCTGGTCTACTGAGTGAGTTCCAGAACTACACAGAGGAATCATGTCTCTAGCCCCCATCCTGGGGGTGGGAGGTAGGGTAGGGGATGTGTGGGGTGGGGAGCATTGTTGAGATCTTCTGGGAAGTGTTTCCCAAAAGAACACAGAAGTTGTGTTGCAGAGTGGCCAGGTTGTACCTTGCTCTGGCAGCCAGACTTGATAGTATAATAAGAGTCATCCAGGTGGTACTGGTTTTGAAGGCATGAGGGGGTCATGGAACCTTGTGGCTAGGAGAGGCCGTTGGTGAAGGTGCAGCCTCAGTGGCAGCAGCTGAAGGCTCAGGACTGAGAGGTCATGCAGAGAAGTGGAGGTTTGACAGAATGGAGAGGACCTAGGCGAGGCTGTGGGTGACAGTGCAGCCTGGCTGCAGCAGAAGACCCTGCATTTCGGAGCATCAGTGTCACGGGATGACCACCAAGAGCAGCAGCAGGTGTGGAGTGGAGCCTGCCAGAGCCTAGGTGACAAGCTGCGAGTGCTGCAGAGGATGGAGCCGAAGAAGTGACCCAAGCCCCTTGGAGGAGCCCAGAGGATGCTGAGAATCCCAGACACTGGATGTTGAATTTTCTGTACAATTAGAGTTTGTTTTGCTCTGTTCAGATTGTGACTGTGCCCTGATTCTTCCCTCTTAAAGTGAGAAGGTATTTAATTTAACTTTGATATTTACAGGAGCCCACAATTGAAAGACTTGGAACTTTTAAAAGAGATTTTTGGAGTTTTAGAGAGATTGGATATTTGAAAGAGACTGAAGTTTTAATGTGTTTGAATTTGAGAGGACCATGAGACTTAGAGTATTTATGTCATGTTGTGATATTAATATTGATGTGACATCTTGGAGATAAGTGAGAAAGGAAAGATTCTAATTGGAGAGTAATGTGTTTGTGTGTCAAGTTGACAAGGGAACAGTAACTCTGAGAAAATAGTCTTTTGGGGGGGGCATGCCTTTAATTCCAGCACTCAGGAGGCAGAGACAGGTGGATCTCTGTGAGTTTGAGATCAGCCTGGTCTACAGGAGCTACTTCAGAACAGCCAGGACTGTTTCACAAAGAACCCCTGTCTTGAAAAACAGCCCCCAAAAAGTTTTTATTTCAGAAAACTATAGACTTAAAAGGTTGTAAAGCCAAAAGCTTCTGGTATATCTCTTATTCAGATTCAGTTATATTAACATCTTATGGAACCATAAAGCAATGATCAGAAACATTCACATTATAGTTATTAAACTATGGGCTTTTTGGGTCTCACTCTCTCTCTCTCCCTCCCTCCCTCTCTCTCTCTCTCTCTCCCTCTCCCTCTCCCTCTCCCTCTCCCTCTCCCTCTCCCTCTCCCTCTCCCTCTCCCTCTCCCTCTCCCTCTCCCTCTCTCTCTCTCTCTCTCTCTGTAATGTTCAAATACAGGACCCCAATTCCATTAATTCATGTCATGGTTCCTTAGTCTGTGGTCTGTTTCTTAGTCTCTCTTTGTCTTTTGTGACCTTGCTGCCTTGAAAAAACTTTTTACAGACTTACTTGTTTTATATGTACAAGTGTTTTGCCTGCACACATGTAATTGTACCATGTGCACACCTAGTGCCCTCAGAAGCCAGAAAAGGGTGTCATTTGTGATCCTTAGAACTGGAGTGGCAGATGATTGTGAGTGACCACGTGGGTGCCAGAAGCTGAGCCTGTGTCCTCTGAAAGGGCACTCCAGGTCCAGTGCTCTAAACATTTTTTAAATGTGTGTGTGTGTGTGTGTTTACTTGCATGCATGTATATGTATCGTGTGCATGCCTGATGTTTGCAAAGACCAGAAAAGGATATTGGATTCCCTGGAACTGGAATTACCAACAGCTATGATTCACCATAGCTGGTAAGCAAACGTAGACCCTCTGTAACAATAGCAAGTACTCTTAGCCAGTGAAATATTTCTCCAGCCCTGACCTTTATGCTTTATTTGTTTATTTGGATTTATTTGTTTGCTGTTCTGGAACTCACCAGGTAGACCAGAAACTCCTGTCTCTGCCTCCCAAGTGCTGGGCTTAAAGGCATGTGACACCATACCTGGCTCCTTTATGCTTTGGGATTTATTTTATGTGTTTTGTCTAGGAGCATGTGTGTGCACTACGATCTAGTGCCATCTGTCAGGAGTAAGAAGAGGACAGTAGATCCCTTGGAACTGTAGTTACAGATGGTTGTGAAGTCACCACGTCTGTGCTGGGAACCAAGCCATGTCCTCTGCATACAAGTACTCTTAACCACTGAGCCATCTCTCTTTTGAAGAACAGTAATCTGTTGAAATAGGGCAACTCTGCTTGGATTTGTTATGTTCTCGTGTAGAAATGTAGACAGTATAGAGATGACATCCCTTTATTTAGTGGATATTGGGGGCCAGTGGTACCTGCGTTAACTGTTTGCTTATATAGGCATCTTCCAGGTACCTATAATGCCATAAATTCTCTTTTTTTTTTTCTCTTGTAACTAATGATAGTAAAGATTATTTGGGATGTGAATATATTGTTTCCTTTTACATGTACTAATTAGAATTCTCTTTTTTTTTTTCATTGCTATTTTCTTTATTTGTAATTTCTCTATTATATTTTTAGAATTCTCTTCTAAGGAAAAGTTGTTTCCCATCTACTTTCTCATTTTTACCTGTATAAGCTCATGAAGATTTATTTAATTTGGAGGCTATGATCCAATGCTATCATTTATTTGTGCAGGTTGTTCTAACTTTGGCTATCGAGAACTCCTTCTTGTTGACTGTTTTTAAAACATTATTAGAAAGACTGGGCTGGTTTAACCCCCAGAAACAGCTGACCTGAACAAGGGGTAGCTCTTGAATCCCAGACTGATGTCTGGGAATCCAGCATGGGACTGATCAAGACACCCTGAATGTGGATGTTCGTGAGGAGACCTAGGCAATCTATTGGGCCTTGGGTAGTAGATCAGTATTTATCCCTGGCATACAAATGGACTTTGGGTGCCCATCCCACAATGAGAGATGCTCTCTCACCCTGGACTCTTGGGTGAAGGCCTAGGTCCTGCCCTGGATGAAATGACAGACTATGGACACCCCCATGGAGGGCCTCACCCTCCCTGGGGAAATGAAGGGATACTGGGGGGAGGGGTTGGTGGGACGGCATGGGAGGAGAGGAGGGAAAGGGAGAGGGACTTGGGATTGACATGTGAAGCAACCTTGTTTCTAATTTAAATTTAAGAATTTTTAAAAAATACATAAAAAACATTATTAGATTTCTTTATGTGTAGTTGTAGGGGCGTGGGGTGGTGGTGGTGATCGTGGAGGTCTGGGATCAGTCAGGCTACAGGCTTGGCAGCAATACCTGCCGCTGTTTGGCTCTTATATCCTTTCAATGTTACTTTTTGTTTTGTTTTTTGAGAAAGTGTTATTTTTAACATAATATCAGTTATTTGATTTTTACTAATAAGGATTCCAAAGCCAGATGCTGAGATGAAAGTCTGCTATCTCAGAGACAAAGAGAGCAGCCAGCTGACCTCCCTCTGCCTTTGCCATTGTCCCAGAAGCTTCTCCTCCCTCCTCCTGTGCCAACCCAGGCTCCTCAAACTCAGTGTCCCTCCCTTCTACTTCGGCTGTGTGTCTCTATGCACCCTCCTGACTCCCTCTTACTCTCTGTGGTTACTCTTAATAATCTTAATTCACTTCTGTCAACCTGTTGACTTTATTTAACCCTCTTTACAGTATTCAAGCAGAAAGCTCTTGGATTAAAGGTGTGTGCTAGGACTTTTTTTTTTTCTTAAACTGAACAGGTTTTTCTAGCAAATAATGCAATCTTGGGCTTTACAGTGTGATCAAATATCCTGTAGCAAAAAAAGGTTTCTCTGTGTAGCCCTAGCAGTAAGACTTTCTCTATAGACCAGGCTGGTCTCAAATCCTCTGCCTGCCTCTGCCTCCTGAATGCTGTGATCAGAGACATGTACTACCATGCCTGGATTAACATTATTGGTTTTTGTTTGTTTGCTTTTTTCCAGTGATGGGACTTTGATTTAGGACTTCACACATAACTAGATAAGCACTCTATCACTTAGTTGTATTCCCAGCTGTCTCAGTCACTCTTGTGTTTCTTTTTTTTTTTTAAAGATTTTTTTATTTATTATGTATATAGTGTTCTGCCTGCATGTTTGCCTGCAGGCCAGAAGAGGGCACCAGATCTCATTACAGATGGTTGTGAGCCACCATGTGGTTGCTGGGAATTGAACTCAGGACCTCTGGAAGAGCAGCCAGTGTTCTTAACCTCTGACCATCTCTCCAGCCCTCTCACTCTTCTGTTTCTATGAAGAGAGACCTTGTCCAAGGCAATTCTTTTAAGGAAAAACATTTAACTGGGGACTTGGTCACAATTTCAGAGCTTTAATCATCATGGTGGCATGAGTGGCAGACATGGTACAGAAGAAATAGCTGAGAGTTCTACATCCTGATCCAGTAGAGAGACAGACAGACAGACACTGAGCTTGGCATGAGATTTTGAAACCTCAAAGCACACCCCCAGTGACACACAGCACACCTAATTCTTCTAATCCTTTCAAAGAGTTCCGCTCCCTCGTGACTAGGCATCCAAATATATGAGCCTTTGGGGCCGTTTTTATTCAGACCACCTCATCAGCCCTCAGTTTTTCCTATTATTACTTTGTTTTTTAGCTTTCTTACTTTCATAACTACAAGATGCTCTAGGACAGTGGTTCTCAACCTTCCAATGTTTCAGCCCTTTAATACAGTTTCTCATGGTGTGGTGACCCCCAACCTTACAATATTTCATTGCTACTTCATAACTGTTTTGCTACTGTTATGAACCACAATGTAAATATCTGTTTTCTGATGTTCTTAGGTGACCCCTGGGAAAAGGTTATTCAACCCTTAGAGGAGTCACAACCCACGGGTTGAGAAGCTCTGCCCTAGGATCATTTTGTATATCCCCTAACCCAAACCCTGGACTGGGTCTCTACTTTGAAAAGCTCTAGTGCCTTTTATCGGAGAATAAATAACAGAATCCAAAGTCTAGGTGCCGTGTTGTTCTGTATGGTCTGGAGAAGCATGGTAGCCATGCTCTGTTTCGGTTGAGTGAGTTTAGTAGGCATGTAGCAAGCAAAGTAAAAGAACCAATAGGAAGTAGCAGACAGCAGCAGATCATCATCAGACCTGGCACTTAGAAACCCAGCAGCGATGGCTGGAGCCATGGGGTCAGAAAGCAATGATAACATCAAATGAGGGCTTACAAACATCCAGCAAGAACTGACTAGGGAGGTCAGGAGTCCATGGAATTCTTGTCTGGTTGCTTTTCCTGGGTAAGTTTCCCCACCCTTCCTCAGGAATTTTTATCAGATGGGATAAACAATAGTAATTTTTATTGGAAATACCTTCAAGTGGTTCAAGGACTCATTGGTTTCAGTACTCTTAGCTGCTGGCTGTTCTTCCTCCTCCCCTTTACATAGTTGGAGGTAGGGTGGGGCAATGGGCACCTGACCCAGGACAGGGCTAGTTTGGAGGACAATTTAAACACGTTTGGATTTGAGGTAGAAGGGCCAAGTTTCCTGAGCCAGCTTCTTGGTAAGCTTAAACAGCACGTAACACTTTACCAATATAATACACAGGTGCTCTGGTGTTTTTCTTTCTTTTTTTTTTCCAAGACAGGGTTTCTCTGTACAGCTGTCTTGGAACTCACTTTGTAGACCACCTCGAACTCACAGAGATCCACCTGCCTCTACCTCCCTCGTGTTGGGATCAAAACTGTGCACCATCACCACCCTGCTCCTATTTTATAACCTTGTGAACGTCGTCACTTTCTGAGCTACCTAAGTTGTAGGACTATGACACTGGAAGTTTCTGTCTCTAGAAAATAGCTATATATACATCATGTCTTCATCTGTGGCTACTGCAAGGTTCTGGCACAAGAGAAATGTAAAGATGTGGCTAGCTCAATAAACCGAGACACACAAGGAAAATACAGGTGACATGTAATGAGCCCTAAGCTTACAGTGCAGGGATGAGGATATAGCTCAACGGCAGCCTAGGATGCATAAGGCCCTAGATTTGATCCAACATATATAAGCAAATATTATCAAAGAGTGGTGTAATCCCAGAACTTCTCAGGCTGATACGGGATTGCCAGTTTGAGACCAACCTGGGCTACACAGTAACATAATTTTTAAAAAGGTTGCATATTATTTATTTCAATAGCTAGTGAGGCCTAACTAGCCCAGCCTTGATGAATTCATTTAAAAATATAAACTTTAGGGGCCGAGAGATGGCTCATCGGTTAAGAGCACTGATTGCTCTTCCAGAGGACCCAGGTTCAATTCCCAGCACCTACATGGCAGCTCAGAACTGTCTGCTCCGATGCCAGTGCACATAAATGAATTTTAAGGTAGGGAGCAGTTAAGTGCACTTGGTTGAGTACCTGGTTTGGTTCCCGGCACTCAAATCGCAATTTAGTAGACCTCTACCTAAAGTACCTCTAGTTCCAGGGATCCGACTCCCTCTTCTGGCGTCTGCAGTCACTAGGCACACATACACGCCGGCAAAACACCCATACACACACACAAAAAAACTTAAAAATAGAAACAAGTAAAATGTAAAGTAGGTAGGAATGTATATCTATAATAGAACAACAGAAAAGTCCCTACTTCTAGCACAAAACTGAACAACGAGGATCAGCGTGCCTCGGGTCACAGAGGTGTGTGGTGGCTGTTTACTAGGCGACAGAGAAATGGCATTACAACTCCTGTTTTACAGGCAATTTGTCCAAGATGTCATATATCGTCCTAATAACTGGCCCAATGGAAACAGTGAGTGAGATTTCAAACACAGACCCTTCCAAACCAGGTTCTGTCCCCATCCTTCTGTCTGCTCGGAGGATGAGGAATCCGCAAGGGGGACCTGGCAAAGGGCGACCCACCACAGCACGGTCCTCGGTCTCCAGGTGGCTTAGGAATCCATGTGAACGACGGGGATGAGCGCAGCAAGGGAGGGGACAGCCGGTGAGGCCCAGATTTGCTAGGGGCGGTGGCCGCCCGCAACCCTCGGGGGCGGGGCCCACGGTGGCGCGTCGCCTCGAGGCGGAGCCTGCCGGGGCCCGCGGAGAGGCTGTCTTCCCGGCGGGTGAGCAACCGCTCAGGAGCCATGGAGAGCCGACGGCAGGGTGGCCACGGCGCCATGGCCCGGCGGCCGCTGCACTCGGCACAGGCGGTGGACGTGGCCTCGGCCTCCAGCTTCCGCGCCTTCGAGATCCTGCACCTGCACCTGGACCTGCGGGCCGAGTTCGGGCCTCCGGGACCGGGCCCGGGAAGCCGCGGGTTGAGCGGCTCGGTGGTGCTGGAGCTGCGCTGCTTGCTGCCCGAGGGCGCCTCGGAGTTGCGGCTTGATTCACACAGCTGCCTGGAGGTGACGGCGGCGACGCTGAGGCGGGGGCAGCCCGAAGACCAGCAGCCGCTCGCGGAGACCGTGCCGTTTCACACGCAGCCCTTCTCGCACTATGGCCAGGCCCTGTGCGTGGCCTTCCCGCAGCCCTGCCGCCCCGCAGAGCGCCTGCAGCTGGAACTCACATACCGCGTCGGGGAGGGACCCGGGGTGAGTGCGCGCCAGAGCCACAAGCCTTTCCCTGACCTCCTGGCCAGCCTGTGGCCCCTGAGTTGCCCAGAGCCCCAGAGCAGGAAACCTGGTCCTATCTGCAACTTCCGCGGGAGATCCCCAGGCGCTGACTCTCCTCCTCGGTAGCCGGCTCTGGATTCGGGCTCCCGGGCTTCCCACCCTGGGCTCCGACCTCTCCAGCCAGTGCTGCGTTCTTCCTGCGGCTCATCTCCTCCCTGGCCACTGTCTGTGGATTTGTCTTAGATTGTCTCTGTCACACACGTGCTAACCACTTCTCTGCTATCCCGCGTATCTTTTTCTGGATGAGAAACTTCATACACAAACTTTATGTTTGTTTTTTATGTGTAATTGTCCTTGATGGAGTCTGGACAGAGTTAGTTAGCTAGATGCTGACACGGTCCTTTATTATCCTGCCATTCTGGTTGCACAGGTTAAAACAGCCTTGAAGCCTAGATAATTATTTTTGCTTCCTTCTTTGAAATCTTGCACTGGACGTAAAATAATCTGAGCAAGAGTGAGAATGTGTAATTTTTTTTGTTGTTGTTTGTTTGCTTCTTCTTATTTATTTATTTTGGTTTTTCAAGACAGGGTTTCTCTGTATTGTTTTGGAGGCTGTCCTGGAACTCTCTCTGTAGACCAGGTTGGCCTCGAACTCAACAGAGACCCGCCTGCCTCTGCCTCCCGAGTGCTTGGATTAAAGGCGTGCACTACCAGCACCCTGTGAGTAATTGGTATTCTAGGCTTTATAATAATTGGGTCTTCTCAGTTGACTGGTCCTTAAGCCTTAAGGTTTTCAGAGTAAGACAAATACTGGAAGTTAAGGGTAACCGTATGCAGCGGACATAGGTAAGAGTGACAGCCTTAGGCTGGGTTGCAAGGTTCACAAAAGCCTTTTGCAGACTACCCGAGCTTGCTTATTCTGCTGGCAGTTCCCCCTTGCTCTTAGAACTGACCCAAAGAGCAGTTCCACTTCCTCCTTCTAAGACTACAGGAATACATGAGCCTGTGATAGAACTTGGTAGGGAAACTGAAAGTCAAAATCACATGGAACCACCTAGCCAGGGAACATCTCCTTCAGTGCCTGGAGGGAAGCTTGGCATCAAGAAATATCTTTGGTTCCTCTCCTATATCTTGGTTCCTAATTTTCTTTTTCTTTTTTTCTCTTCTCCCTTTTTTTCTTTTTTTTTTTCTCCTCTTTATTTTTGTTTTTTTTTGAGACAGAGTTTTTCTGTGTAACAGTCCTGGCTATCCTGGCACTCACTCTGAAGACCAGGCTGGCCTCGAACTCACAGAGATCCACCTGCTTCTGCCTCCTGAGTACTGGGATTAAAGGCGTGTGCCACCACTGCCTGGCTGATTCCTAATTCTCATTAGGAGCTAGACATTAAACAATGGGAAAATTAAACCCTCCCTAATTTGCCCACTCCACAGGAGGCACCTAAAGTCAAAGCAGACATCGCGGCTGTGCTGCTCTCTGCTTTTCAGAGGCTGTGGAAGTCTTCACTGGAGGCATTAGCATGCATTCCTGTCCTTTGCAACTATTCTGTCCAGAGTTCTCACCCAAGCACTGCAGCCTCTTCTCCCAGAATTCCCGTGGTGTGTAGTGCACGCATGTCAGGCATCTTCATTGCATCATAGTGTTTTCTTCACTTAAAAACAAACAAAGCAATATATGCATAAGTGCGTGTTAATATATATATATAAAACAAAGATGGTGAAGAGATAATGAACAGGGTTTCCTGACATATGCTAGGCATTTGTCTGAATACTTGACAAAATTGGGTAAATTTTCTTTATGTAAGTGCCTGATACCAATCAGGCCTGATAGCGCATGCCAGGAGTCCCAGTACTCAGAAAGTTGAGGCAGGAGAAGAGCAAGTTCAAAACAAAAACAAAAGGCAGATTAACAGCATAACTGAGCAGATAGTACGCAACTCTTACACATGTCCCCATTAGCTCAGTTCTGTCGGTGCTGATACACACTAGCTGACAGCACTAGCTGTTGTGGGTATCTTAGTTTTTTGTTTTGTTTTGTTTTGTTTTATCTGTGTTTTCTGCTTAGCCAAAGCAGCACATTGTAGCTAGCTGTGTATCTTTTTCATTGTTGTTGCAGGGGTTGACAAGTTCTGAGACAGGGTTTCTCTGTAGCTTTGGAGCCTGTCCTGGAACTCCCTCTGTAGACCAGGATGGCCTCGAACTCACAGAGATCCTCCTGCTTCTGCCTCCCCAGTGCTGGAATTAAAGGTGTGAGCCACCACTGCCTGGATTTTTCCTTGTTTTTTTTATGACCTTAACAATTTGGAGGGGTGCTCTTCAGATATGTTATAGAATGTCCTTCTACTGGAATTTTTCAGACATTTTCCCTGTGACTAGATGGGAACTGTGTATTGTAGAGAGGAAACTCAGAGGTGAAGTGCCACTTTGATGACATATTGAGTCTGTATTAATGTGCCGCCTCACTGTGTTGACCTCAGTCACCTACATTAGTAGGTCAGCTTTTTCTCCCATGTCACCTCCTGCCTTCCACACTGTGCTATATTTATTGGAAGACTTGGACAAAGCAGAAAAGCCCAACATCCAATGTGGCCGTTTCTGCATCTTTAAAATGTCCCAGATCCTTGCTTTCAAAGCCCTTCCTTCCGCCTCCTCAGGCCTGCCTCCTACTTGCCTATCCAGAGCCTACACAGCTCCTGGATCCTGCATCAAGGCCCTGCCTTCCCCACTCATCTGCTTCTCTCTTTCCTTCCAATATCCTTGAAGGACTAATAGAGTTTTACTTCACCTGTGAAACCTTCCTGGTGTAGTGTAATCCATTCTTCAATCTTAAATGGATATGGGCACGTGCGCGCGCACACACACACACACACACACACACACACGCACGCACACGCACGCACGCACGCGTTTTACCTATGTTACATATGGTTTCCTTTTGTTATGGGCAAAAGTAAGATTTGTCTCTTCATGGTAAAGCCTCAGCTTTCTTAACTAAGAGACAGCCACATCAGTCATAACCTTGGGTACTCAAAAAGGAGATCTGTAGTAACCAAGAAACCTACAGTTGTGCCTTGGAAACTGTCTCCTGATGGTCAGAATGCCAGTTTGTGACTGCATATTCTTGTATTGCTGAAGGGCTGTTCTGCTGTATCAGACACCAAGGTACCAGGACGTCTCACCACACCTGTATTAAGGAAAGTCCGCATGCCTCTTCTGGACTTTTCTAAAGGGCCACTGGAAGAGACACCTTAAAGGGGAGAGCTAGTCTACCCAGATATAGGAGAGAAAGGAGTTGCCTTGCTCCATGGATGAACTGACTTCCTCAGAATTATTCCTAAAAAGAAAACTGGGTGCGGCATTGCTACATGAAGACTGTCAAAACAAAAACAAGAAAACTACAACAAAGGACAGCCCTGACTCCTAGCTGGTTCTGCTCTTCTGTCAGAAGTGCAGAATACTGGTTAGAGGGACCCTACAGTGGGGAACAGAGGAGGATGGAATCCCAGTCAGAACCTGGTGGGTTCCTGAGATGCCATGGGATACTGTGGGGGTGAAGTGTCTGTGCTGTGATGTGGGCATGAGACCATGGCATATTCCAGGGTAAATTAAATACACAGTAGAAAGGGACATTCTGGTCAGGGACAGATTGGCTGGCAGGAAGATGAGAGACAGGGTTTCTCTGTATTGTTTTGGAGCCTGTCCTGGAACTCGCTCGGTAGACCAGGCTGGTCTCGAACTCACAGAGATCCGCCTGCCTCTGCCTCCCGAGTGCTGGGATTAAAGGCATGCGCCACCAACGCCTGACTAGGCAGGAAGATCTTAAGGATTACCTGAAAGCGTCCCGAGTCAGCCTGCTCCTACCTCTGTTCATGAGTTGTGTGTTCTGAAACATCTCTCTGTTTCCTTAGGTTTGCTGGTTGGCTCCTGAGCAGACAGCAGGAAAGAAAAAACCCTTTGTCTACACCCAGGGTCAGGCGGTGTTAAACCGAGCTTTCTTCCCTTGCTTTGACACTCCTGCAGTGAAATGCACGTACTCAGCTCTTATTGAGGTAAGGTGGCTTAACTCCAAGTGTCTGCCCCTGGGGTTATGAATGAGAAGTGGCTCAGCAGTCAAGAGCGCTTTCTGTTCCTCCAGAGAACTCTAGTTTGGTTCTTAGCACCCAAATCCGGTGCCTTAGAACTGTCTAGTACTCTATTTCCAGGGGATCCAGCACCTCTGGCCTCCATAAGCACCTTCATTTATAAGCATGTCCTCACATATGCACGCGTGCATATGCACACACAAACCTACATGTAATTAGCATAGCAATGTGCACACACACACACACACCTACATGTAATTAAAACATAATAAAAGAGGAGCTAGAGAAATGGCTCAGTAGTTAAGAACACTGTGTGTTCCTCTAGAGGACCCAGGCTCAGTTCCCAACATCCATATAGTAGCTCACAACTATCTGTAACTCCAGTTCCAGGGACTCCAATGTACCAGCCATGAATATGGAGAGTATACACACACACACACACACACACACACACACACACACACACACACACACACACACAAACACACACACACACACATGCATGCAGGCAAAATAACTCATTCACATAAAATAAAACAAATCTTTAAAAAATGGAACAGTATAATAAAATAAATGTTTTTTTATAATAATGATAATAAGAGAAAGAAGCCAGGCAATGCCTATAATGCCTGAGTTGAGAGACAAAGGCATAAGAATCATGAGTTCATGCCAGGTGGCAGTAGTGTACACCTTTAATCCCAGCACTCAGGGAACAAAGGCAGGCAGATCTGAGTTTGAGGCTAGCCTGGTTTACAGAGTGAGTTCCAGGACGGGGGCTACACAGAGAAACCCTGTCTCAAAAGAAAAGAAAAACGATGAGTTCAATGCCAGCCTAGGCCACCCAGTCAGACCCTGTCTCAGAGAAAGATAGAGACAAAGAGTATAATTTCAGATACATCAGGTCTCATTTTGGTTGCTAAATTATTATATTGATCCAGTGTATCTGAAAACTCTTCCCTTGTAAGGTTTTCCTTCTGCAGATTTTGTTGTTTGAGACAATGTAGCCCTGGCTGGTCTGGATGGAGCTCACTGTGTAGACTGGGCTGGCTCAGTCTCTCAGAGAATATCTGGCTGCTGAATGCTGGTATTAAAGCCATGTGCTACCACACCTGGCCCATTGACAGAGATTCTGCATAGTTCAAATGCCATCAGTGTAAGTTCTTTAAGCCTTCCGTTCTCCAGGTCAGTCAAAAGGAGACCTTTTTGCCAGGCGTGGTAGTACATATATGTAATTCAACACAGGGGACACAGAGGTGGGGCGGGGGCAGCGACAATGATGGACACCATCAAAAGTTCCAGCTCAGCCTGGTATGCACAGCAAATTCCAGGCTAGTCAGGGCTTGCAGCAAAAATTTGCCTCAAAAAGAGCAAAACAGTAGGCAATCCAACAAAGGGGGTCTTCCTACACTTTCTCTGATGCCAGGTCCCAGATGGCTTCACAGCTGTGATGAGTGCAAGCACTTGGGAGAAGAGAGGACCAAATAAGTTCTTCTTCCAGATGTGCCAACCCATCCCCTCCTATCTGATAGCTTTGGCCATTGGAGATCTGGCTTCCGCTGAGGTTGGACCCAGGTAAGAAACACTCTGCAGACTCCAGACCAGGCTGGCCTCAAACTCTGCCGCTGCCTCCTGAGTGCTGGGATTAAAGGCATATGCTACTACCACCCTGATAAATTGCATTAATTTGTATATGTTTGTGTAGGTGGATGCATGTGTGTGCATGCATGTGTGCACATGTATGCATGCATGAGCACTGTGATGTACATGTGGAGAACAGAGGATGACTTGTAGGATTCACTTTTCTCTTTCCACTATGTGGGTCTGAGAACTCAGGTCATCAGGCTTGGCAGCCGGTGCTTTTAACCCCTGAGCCATCTCACTGGCCCTGTTCTAGACCTTTTTTGGGGGGGGGGGTTCGAGACAGAGTTTCTCTGTGGTTTTGGAGGCTGTCCTGGAACTAGCTCTTGTGGACTAGGCTGGTTTCGAACTCACAGAAATCCACCTGCCTCTGCCTCCTGAGTGCTGGGATTAAAGCCTGTTCTAGACCTTTTAAAGGTGAGTAAATCATAGTGCCCTCTGAGGAATGAAGCCCATTCTAGCTTTGCTATGAAGTAAAGTCACAATACCATTTGGCACCTGAAAGAATTGGCAATTTCTCCACTAATACTGATAGGTTTCTCTCAGGAGACAAGTTTTTTTTAGATCTATTTATTTATTTGATGTGCATTGGTGTTTTACATACATATATATATATATATATAGAGAGAGAGAGAGAGAGAAGTTTTTTTAGATTTATTTATTTATTTGACGTGCATTGGTGTTTTACATACATACATATATATATATATATGTATGTGTATGTATATATATATATATATACTCTGTGTGAGGGTGTCAGGGGCCCTGGAACTAGAGTTTCAGACAATTGTGAGCTGCCATGTGGGTGCTGGGAATTGAACCTGGGTCCTCTACAAGAGCAGCCATTGCTCTTAACCCCTAAGCCATCTCTCCAACCCCTCAGAAGACAAATTTTAATTCCAGAGATTCTACTATCATATTTATTTTTACTTTTTATTATTTGTGAGACAAGGTCTCATTATGAAGCCGGGTGGCTTCCCTGGAACTCTCCATGTAGACCAGGTTGGCCTGGAACTCACAGAAGTCTACCTCCCTTTGTCTCCCAAGTGCTAGGATTGAAGGGATACACCACCACCACACCTAGCTATTATCAGAATTCTTTCATCTATCCTATAAATAGGAAGAAGGAAAGTAATTGTGTCACGTTATGAAGGCCTCTTATATTCTGTCTTTTTTAGTTGCTATTATTTTGTTTTGTTTCTTCAAAATAGGGTTTCACTTTATAACCCTAGCTGTCTTAGAACTCTCGGCAATCCTCCTGCTTTAGCCCCTTCAGTGCTGAGATTATGGGCCCGAGTCATATAATCTGTTGTATTTAATCTTCACTCTTGCTGCATTGAATTCAGTGTGGAAGCCATGGACTTCATGCCCTGTTGCCTCGAGAGGCTGACTGGTACCTCCCCTAGGCCATTTTAGGGTCCCATTCCCAGTGTGATGAGTAGCCTTGTGGGGCTGGGCTAAGAGTGATCCCGCCTCTCTCCTGTCTGAGTGGCTGGCCACATGGCCACATTGCATTGGCTCAGATATGGGACTGAGTACAGTGTTCTACAAGTGGTTCCTGCGGCTGCAACAGTGTTCACTCAGCATTCTTCTACCTCTCTGTGCTTAGGAGCCGGGTGTGGGCAGAGCCTTGTCTAATTGAAGCTGCCAAGGAGGAGTACAATGGGGTGATAGAAGAATTTCTGGCAACAGGAGAGAAGCTTTTCGGACCCTATGTTTGGGGAAGGTGCAGTATCGATTAACAGATGTGTCTTGTGAAACTGAGGAGCTGTTTTCCACATTCCTGGGGCTGCTTCCCTTCCTTATGTCTCCTAGAGCAAGGCTCCCTGATCCCAGAAACATAGGACAGGAGGAAGCGAAGAGGAAGGGGGTGAGTCAGGCTCCAAGTGGCTGCTAACGGGATCTAGGAGGAATGGTTTCTGAAGTGCTGCCAAGCTAGGGGTGGGGAAAGAGGAGAAACCCAGGGCCTTTGCGAGCATGCCTTTCCTCCTGTGGGCCGTTCCTTTAACATCTTCAAGTCGCAGGCAGGCACAAAGGCAGGGAGCTTGCTGGGGAAGGACCCAGAGTCCAGGCTTCGTTTCCAGCACTGGGCCTGGGGTTATTCTGTCACTCTAGTGGCTGCAGCCTGGATCTGAAGGGGACAGGGGAGGTCTGGTCAGGGGAGTCAGGGCCTCTTGTGACGTCCAGTTTCTTGGCAGGTATGATTTGCTCTTCATGCCGCCATCCTTTCCATTTGGAGGAATGGAGAACCCTTGTCTGACCTTCATCACGCCCTGCTTACTGGCAGGGGACCGCTCCTTAGCCGATGTCATCATTCACGAGATCTCCCACAGTTGGTTTGGAAACCTGGTCACCAATGCCAACTGGGGGGAGTTCTGGCTCAATGAAGGCTTCACCATGTATGCCCAAAGGAGGATCTCTACCATCCTGTTCGGTAAGGCGCCACCCTGCCAAGTACCTGGCCCCATTCTTAGTGCCATCTGCTCCTGTGGTTTCACGTGTAGGCGGGCATTGAAGGGAGGAGGGACTTAGGCACAAATCCCAGGTGAAGGACCATCAAGGGCTAAACCTAGTTGGAAACGTTTTATTTTATTTTATTTTTTATAATTTATTTTATATATGAGGGCTCTATCTGCATGTACACCTTTATGCCAGAAGAGGGCATCAGATCCCACTATACATGGTTGTGAGCCACCATGAGGTTGCTGGGAATTGAACTCAAGACCTCTGGAAGAGCAGGCGTTGCTCTTAACCCCTAAGCCATCTCTGCAGACCCTGGAATGGGAATTTTTTATTTAAAAACAGTTTCCTGGCTGGAGAAACAGCTCAGAGGTTAAGAGTATTGACTGCTCTTTCAGAGGTCCCGAGTTCAATTCCCAGCAACCACATGGTGGCTCACAACCATCTGTAATGAGATTTGGTGCCTTCTTCTGGCCTGTGGACATACATGCAGACAGAGCACTGTATATATGATAAAATTTATTTAAAATCTTTTAAAAAATTCCCCTTCCACTTTGTGCCACTGCAAGCAGTATGGACTGTGGTTTAAACTGACTGGACTAGTGTGTGAGTTCACAGTGAAAGTGCTCTCTGCGCTGGGGTCACGCTGCATGCCAAGTCGTCCCCAGGCAGACAGCTCCTAGCTGAGAGTCCCTAGTCATTTACCCCAGATGGCTGGTTGATTTATGAGTGAAACATGAAACCATTATCATCTCTCGCTGCCATGCTGCATGTGCACTCCGCTCTCTCTCTCACGCTCTTTCTGTTTTAGTGACGGTTCTCGTATGTCCCAGGCCGACCTCAAACTCCATATGTCGTCATAGGCAATCTTGAACTCCTCCTGATCCTCCTGCCTCCCTACCCCCCCAAGTGCTGGGTTTACAAGCATGCACTATCCTCTCAGTTTTATATGATGCTGAGGACAAACCTTAGGCTTCCTGGGACTCTACTGAGTCATGTGCCCTCGCCATACATGTGCTTAAAAAAAGAAAAAGGGGAAAAGAAACCAAAACCTTTTCTGCTGCCTCATTAGTGAATTAGGCTGATATGTAGTACATGCTCTAAGTGGTAGAACACTCATTATTTTTATTTTTATTTTTTATTTATTTATTTATTTATTTATTTATTTATTTTGGTTTTTCGAGACAGGGTTTCTCTGTGGCTTTGGAGGCTGTCCTGGAACTCGCTTGGTAGTCCAGGCTGGTCTCGAACTCACAGAGATCCGCCTGCCTCTGCCTCCCGAGTGCTGGGATTAAAGGCGTGCGCCACCAACGCCCGGCATCACTCATTATTTTTAAACAAGATCTGTTTAGCATATGTGGAAAAGCACAGGAAGGAAAAGAAAATCCATCTGTAATTTCACTGTTCAGGGCAATCAAAATATATTTTATTTTGTTCTCTTTTTTCTTCATTTACACTTTAAAAATTGTATGTAGAAGCCAGGCGTTGGTGGCGCATTCCTTTAATCCCAGCACTCGGGAGGCAGAGGCAGACGGATCTCTGTGAGTTCGAGACCACAGAGCCTGGTCTACAAGAGCTAGTTCCAGAATAGCCTCCAAAGCCACATAGAAACTCTGTCTCGAAAAACCAAAAAAAAAAAAATTGTATATAGAGGGTGTATGTCTGCATGAACTCAAGTACGAGTGCCCTTGGAGTCCACGGTATCTGGAGTTAGTGTCAGTTGTGAGCTGCCTGGCATGGGTGCTGGGAACCAAACCTGAGTCCTCCAGAAAGTGCTGCTGAGCCAGCTCTCCAGACCATTTTGATTTTTGTTTTGTTTTTGTTGGTTGTTGTTATTTGAGACAGATCTCACAGTGGGCTGGCCTAGGACTCACTGTGTAGACCAGGCTGGCCTTGAGTACACATAGATAACCTACATGCCTGCCTTTGCCTCCTGAGTTCTGGGATGGAAGGCGTGAGCTATGATGCCCAGCACTTTGGCATGTTGTTTCTTGTGTGGCTGGATGGCATCTCTCCCAGCCCCACCTTCTTTCTCCCTGTATTCAGTTTGGCTTTCCTGCCATGCAAATATATTCTGCCTGCCACAGACCAAAGCAGCTTTACTCATTAACCAATAAAAGCAACACACATTCACAGCGTACAGGACACCCCACATCAGGGTTCAATCTCCAGAACAGTTGGGGGGCGGGGGTTAGGCAAGATCTTGCTATGAAAGGCTCTTCTGGTCTGGAACTCATCATGTAGGTCAGGCTCACAGCACTCCTGCCTCTACCTCCTAAGTGCTGGGCTTACATGTGTGCGCCATTAGGCACAGCTCAATATCTGTATGTGAGTATGAAAGATCAGACGTCTATGGATTTTGTTTGTTGGTTGGTTTTTGTTTTGGGACAGCATCTCATTGTGTATCCCCTTAGCTGGCCTGGAACTCACTATATAGACTAGAGATCCACCTGCCTTTGCCTCCTAAGGGCTGGAATTAAAGGCATATGCTATATCATTCCTATAGTTTTAAACCATAATAATACTTTTTAAAAATTTAGTTAGTGGGGCTGGAGAGATGAGCACTGACTGCTCTTCCAGAGGTTCTAAGTTCAATTCCCAGCAACCACATGGTGGCTCATAACCATCCACAATGAGATCTGGTGCCCTCTTCTGGCCTGGAGGCATACATGCAGATAGAATACTGTATACATAAGAAAGAAATCTTTTTTTTAAAAAAAAATTTAGGTGTAGTGGCACACACCTTTAATCCCAGCACTCAGAAGGCAGAGGCAGGCAGATTTCTTTGAATTTGAGGCCAGCGTGGTTTGGAAAGCAAGTTCCAGGATAGCCAGGGGCTACACAGAGACCCTGTCACAAAAGAAAAAAATTTAATTCTCAAAAAATAAAATCAGCCGGGCGTTGGTGGCACACGCCTTTAATCACAGCACTCGGGAGGCAGAGGCAGGTGGATCTCTGTGAGTTCGAGACCAGCCTGGACTACCAAGTGAGTTCCAGGACAGCCTCCAAAGCCCCTGTCCCAAAAAACCAAAAAAAAAAAAAAATCAGCTGGGCAGTGGTGGTGCACACCTTTAATCCCAGCACTCTGGAGGCAGGAACAGGTGAATCTGTAAGCTCGAGGTCAGCCTGGTCTATATAGCTACACAGAGAAACCCTGTCTCAAAAAAACCAAAAATAAATAAATAAAATATGAATAGCATAATTAAAGGAAACAAAGAATTTTTAAAAGTTCACTAAATTTAACAGGTTTTGAACTGGTAATATCCTCCACTTGGCAGAGTGACTGTCCAGCATGTGCATGTACAAGGTCTTGGGTGTGGTCCTCAGCACTCGGGGTGTGGTGGGGGTGTCAATAAAGTTCACTGGCTCAGTGGCTGAGTGTTTGCCTCACACTGTCCCAGGCATAAAACTGGGCGTGATGGTGCATGCCTGCAATCTCCACACTCAGAAGTCCAAGGCTAGTGAGGCCAGCCTGGGATACACAAGACCCTGTCTTAAAAAGAGAGCAAGGTGTTTTGACAGCCATTTCTTACATAGACATGTCAGTGCATACCTCAGGTGATCTCCCTAAGCATGACTTTGATAGAAACATGGTAAAGACTTTTTGTTTGCTTGCTTGATTTTTCCAAGACAGGGTTTCTTTGTATAACAGCTCTGACTGTCCTGGAACTCACTCTGTAGACCAGGCCTCAAACTCACAAAGAGCCTTCTGCCTCTGCTTCCTGAGTGCTGGGATTATAGGCATAAAGACTTTGAGTGTGTTTTATCTTTTACTTCCCCAAAAGTTTCAACATAGTTGTACTCTTATTCAAAGTATACAGAGCAAGATTTGTTTGTGAATGTCTTAATCAGCCACTAAGAAGCCTGTGGCAAACTGGGCTTGGTGACTCACACTTTTGCATCCTTAGCGCTGGAGAGCTAAAGTAAGGAGGTCACAAGTTTGATACCAGCCTGGGTCATATAGCAAGACCCTGTCTTAAAAGACAGCTGGAACCGGGCGGTGGTGGCTCACGCTTTTAGTCCCAGCACTTTCAAGGCAGAGGCAGGTGGATCTCTGTGAGTTCAAGATCAGCCTGGACAGCCTCCAAAGCCACAGAGAAACCCTGTCTCGAAACACCCCCCCCCAAAAAAAAGAGGGCTAAGGTGGGGGGAGGAGTTGGAGAGATGACTCAGTGGTTAAGAGTACTCACTGTACGTCCAAAGTCCTGAGTTCAGTTCCCAGCCCCCACATGTTGAAACTGTTTGATGCCCTCTTCTGGTATGAAGATGTACATACAAAGTATCCATATACACTAAAAGAGAAAGAGGGAGAAACAAAAAAAAAAAAACAACCTGGCATGCATGGTGTCAAATCTCTGACTTCAAGGCCAGCATGGACTACACAGTGAGTTTAGAATCCTACGGTAAAATTTATTTTTCCATTATGCAGGAAAAAAAAAACTGAGGCTCAGAGTCAGAGCATGCAGTAAGTGTATGTACACGGGTGTGCATATGTGTGCATAAACCGGTGTTTCTGTGGAAGTCAAAGGACAGCTGTCTGGAGTTAGTTCTCTCCTGTCATAGGAATCTTGATTGACTGTAGGTAATAAGGCACCTTTACCTATTGTCCCTGGCTCTCAAGTTACTGTTTTTAAAGCCAGGAGAAAAATTAAAGGATACTTAGTTATTTTCTTTTCTCCTCCATCCCCCCATCCCCCAAACAGAGTTTCTCTGTGCAGTCCTGGCTGTCCTGGAACTCACTCTGTAGACCAGGCTGGTCTCAAACTTACAGAGATCTGCCTGCCTCTGCCTCCTGAATGCTGGGATCAAAGGTGTGCACCACCATGCCCTGCTTCTTTTCCTTTCTTTTCTTTTTTTTCAGACCCTGGATGGTCTGAAACTCACTACATAGACCAGGCTGGCCTCAGACTCACAGAGAGCTACCTGCCTGTCTCCCTGGAGCTGGATGAGAAAAGGTCTGTGCCACCAATGCACAGCCCGATGCTTAAGATTTTTTAAGGTGACAGTTTCTTTTGTGCACCAGGATCCTCAGAGGAAAAATATTATAAGTTTCATAGAAACTAAGTTGTTATCTAAAAATAAAATACATTGGTGTAAACAAAGAAATGTTTCCCTGATCCTTGTGGGAAAGACCCAGGGGTCAGGTTAACCAAACCTCTGTAGCCCAGAGAATCAGAGAGGTGGGGGCTGAGTTGCTTTGTTCTGTGTCACCCTGGAAGGTCATGCCTTTGAGTCTCAGACCCCAAGGGGACAGCACAGCACCTCAGAGTGTCAGGAAAATGTGGACATGATGAACTTGGGGTTTGTGGTTTACTTTTGGCCAGGTGCTGCTTACACGTGCTTGGAGGCTGCAACTGGGCGAGCTCTGCTGCGGCGACACATGGATGTCTCTGGAGAGGAACACCCGCTCAACAAGCTGCGGGTGAAGATTGAACCAGGTCCACAAGGCTCCTCTGTGTCCCCCCTCCAGTAAATTACTCTTGGAGCCCCAAGTTAGTCTGAGCCACATGTTGGAATGCTTTCTTTGAGAAGCCGGCCACTGGAGTGCTCTGGCTGTCCCTGTTCTGTAGGCTGGCTGAGTCCAACCGTTGCAGCCACTAAGTTCTTAATGACATGGCCATTGCTCCTGCTCCTTTTCATCCTTGTCTCCTAAGTGAGGCTTCTAAAGAGTGCTAACCTCAGTTTACAAAGACAAACCCAGAACCGGGCAGGCAAATGCAGTGACTCGCCCAAGGTCAAGTGCCTGTCAGCTCAGAACTTCCTGCTTTCTAACATTTTTCTCTAGTTTCATGTGTGACTAACCTAAAACCCTTTTGTGCAACCGAAGCTGGAGTTCTTTGGTGCTACTGACTGTAAAATGAACTTCTTGTACCCTGGTAATTAGCATTTGTCTAGGACAGCTGTGAAAACAACACCTGGGAGGTTGGCTGTGTAGATGGTGACCAATGGGACTTGAAAAGTCTGAGCATGTTCAGCCCTAAGAGTTAGTTGGAGGCCCTACCCAAGGAAATGTGCTAGCCCCTTTGAACCATCGGTCCCCCTGGCCTTTTCTTAGATTCGTAGTTACTGGCCCTCTACTGTCACCTTTGAAGTGCTGTGGGAGGCCATCCGGCACCTAGAAACCTTGGTTGTACCTGGGGAAGGTGCAGTGTGAGCAATTTCAAGTTAGCCTGTAACCTGAAACCAGAGAGGCACCGTGAGGATAGGTGTTTACAGTACTGTCTGCTCTCTGCAGGTGTGGACCCCGATGATACCTACAATGAGACCCCCTATGAGAAAGGTTACTGCTTTGTCTCATACCTGGCCCACCTGGTGGGTGACCAGGATCAGTTTGACAATTTTCTCAAGGTACAGTCAACTCTCAAGAGGGGAGAAGGACAAGGAGCAGATAGAGCTGCTGGGCCACAGTGCGAGGGTTGAGGCAGGGGGCACAAGAGGTAAGGGGTCAGAGAGGGCCTTAGAGAAGGGGGTCTGCTCCCTGGGGTGGCCGGAGAGACCACAGCCACCTCCCTCCTCACAGGCCTATGTGGATGAGTTTAAATTCCAAAGCATCTTGGCTGAAGATTTTCTGGAATTCTACCTGGACTATTTCCCCGAGCTAAAGAAGAAGAGAGTAGATTCCATTCCAGGTAAGCAGGGAAACTGGACTGCTGGCATCCACAGGCAGTAGAGAATGATCAGGAGAGATGGAAAATATCAAGTTATAGGGCCCTGTCCAAGCAGCACTTGGAGAGCCAGCCCAGGAGCCCAGGTTTGGTTCCACAGAATGGCCCCTGGTGAAGCTGGGGTGGGGTTCCATGGTAGTGCACATGCCTAGTCCCTGGACTCAGTCCCCAGAAAGAGGGGGTTGGCGGGCACTTCCTGGGTTGTCAGTGTAGCTCAGTTGGTAGAGCACTTGCTTGTCATGCATAAGGACCCCAGCACCAAAACACAAAAGCAAATGAAAAGCCTGGCTTTAAGTTGAATTTATGCACTTCGGAGCCCAAGGCAGCCGATGGCCATCACTTTAAGGCCAACCTGGGTTATCTGGTGAGTTCAAGTCACAACATAAAATCAAAAACCTTGGGCATGACTGTAGCCCCAGCGCTTGGGACGTGGCGACGAGAAGATCAGGGTTGAGAAGTGGTCCTTGGCTACAGTGAGTTCAAGGCCAGTGTGGGTTATGTGAGACCTTGTCTCAGAAAGAAAGAGAAACAGAGACAGGCTGGCTTGTTGGCTCTTCCCAGAGGGTTGATGTGACCTCTGCTGCCCAAATCAGAAGCAAGACTACAAAGGGACCATCACCTCTGCCCTGAGCTTGTGGTGAGGCCTCTGTAGGGCCTGTGAGCACAGGGAAATGCTGGCAGCTGCTCTGATGTCAGCAGGGGAGGTGCTGCTTCCTCAAAATGCGGAGAGGATGTCCCTGCTGTGACCCAGACAGGCCATTAGACACACCCCTTGTTAGGATGTGAACCCTGAATCACCCTGGTTTGGTGAAGTCAGTTTCAGCCTTGGTAGCACCATGTTGTGGGTTGGAAGCCCGAATTTCAAGGTCATGAGAGCGTAACGAACAATAGTTAATAATTGCTGGGAGCTTACTATGCACCAGGCAGAACACTAAGCTTTTAATGCGTATTTGCTCATTTAATCTTCACAACTGTTAACTAAGGTAGGGCCTAGCACCCCCATTTTACAAACAGTTGAGGCGCCAAGAAATAAAACAACCATGCTGGCAGCTTCCCAGTTATGGCAGAGCTAGGATGGGAAGCCGGGCTGCTCAGGCTTGGAGCCCTTGTGCTTAGGCAGAGAGCATGAGCTTGACTACAGCTAGGAGCGCATCTATCACTTGGTGACAGAATGTCAATTTTAAAGCAAAAGCCAGTTTAGTCCAGTCTTACAGTGGCAGCCTCCAGATGCCATCCTAGCTAGGATCCTGCCGGGACAAGTGACACCAAGTCTGGGATGAATTGGGATGGGGAGATGGGGCTTGCAAGCCCGGGGAATTGCTTGGGCATGTTGACTGCTGGGAGGATCCTGACAGTGTCTTCTCTTCTTTTACCTACAAGGTTTTGAGTTTGATCGATGGCTGAACACCCCTGGCTGGCCCCCCTACCTCCCCGACCTCTCGCCTGGGGACTCACTCATGAAGCCGGCTGAAGAGCTGGCCGAGCTGTGGGTGACCCCAGAGGTAGACATGCAAACCATTGAAGCTGTGTCCATCTCTACCTGGAAGACCTATCAGCTCGTCTACTTCCTCGACAAGATCCTGCAGAAGTCCCCTCTCCCACCCGGTAAAGACTGAATCCAGGCTTCCTGGGTGGAGAGCTTCATGTCAGAGGCCAGAGCGAGATTCAGAAGCAATCGAGCCTCAAAGTGACTCCAGTGTAGAAGGGAGGCTGATACCTCACAAGAATGTGTCATCAGCACGGTACAGGTTGCTCATACAAGTGCCACTGGGATCAAATTAACAAAGCCTGGTGTTCATCAGGTCCCAGGTTCTGCAGGGCACTCCATAAGCAGTTTCTGTTAGACCATTTAATTCTCATGGTTACTCTGTGATGGGGACACTGTGATCTCAATCCCCAGGTAATAGAGACTACACCAGTAACACACGCAACTAGCAAATGGTTGGGCTAGGGTTTGAGCCTAGTCATCCAAACTTTTTTATTTAAAAAGTATCTTAAAAATTTATTTTTACTTAAGAGCATGTATGTATATCTGTCCCATGTATGTGGGTACCTGCAGAGACCAGAAGAGGGTGTTACAATATGGTTACATGTGGTTGTAAACCATCTATCTGATGTGTATGCTTGTAACTAAACTCGGGTCCTCTGGAAAAGCAGCAAACGCTCTTTTTGGTTTTTCTAGACAGGGTTTCTCTGTGGCTTTGGAGACTGTCCTGGAACTAGCTCTTTTTTTTTTTTTTTTTTTTTTTTTGGTTTTTTGAGACAGGGTTTCTCTGTGGCTTTGGAGGCTGTCCTGGAACTCGCTCGGTAGTCCAGGCTGGTCTCGAACTCACAGAGATCCGCCTGCCTCTGCCTCCCGAGTGCTGGGATTAAAGGTGTGTGCCACCACCGCCCAGCTGCAGCGAGCACTCCTAACCACTGAGCCATCTCTCCAGTCCCATCATCTTACCCACTGATGGCCTTGTTGTTGCTCATTCAGAAATAATAGTCATCAGATCCCCATGAGAGTCACCTTTTAGCACATAGGGGTTACTCAGATTCCAAAGTTGGATTAGAATTATTTAGAATAATTGTAGAAGAGAATGTAAGGGAAAGCAGGAAGTCTATAGTAAAATTAAGGGGCATTTTATGGGAGAGCCTTAGAAATTAAGGTGCTGTGGCATCCCTGTGCCAGATATATGAGCAGGATGGATGGGGAAAGATGGGCGGTGAGGGAACCTCCTTCATGTTCCTGTCAGTGCTTTTGGAGAGCACGAGAGCAGACACCCAGGGTCCCTGACAACGAGTCTTCTGGACTCCTCGGCTGGCCATCAACAACCCAGTGTTTTCTCTTTTCTAGGAAATGTGAAAAAACTTGGAGAGACATACCCAAAGATTTCAAATGCCCGGAACGCTGAGTTACGACTCAGATGGGGCCAAATCGTCCTTAAGAATGACCACCAAGAAGAGTTCTGGAAAGTGAAGGAATTCCTGCAGAGCCAGGTGGGTAGCTCCATCTCTGGTCTACTCATTGAGCCACAGGCTGTGAGCTCGATTATCACACCTAGGTCTTCTGCGGGCATGTGAGGGCCTCGCCGGGCTGCACTTCAGAGGAAGTAGGGCCTGGCCTTTGAAGGACCTCCTGATCATGCAGGTGTTGGTGTGATTCCCTAAAGCTTTGTCCCGAGGGAAGAGGAGTTTGCAGGCTTGGGGAGCATTTTTGGAGATCAGCCGGTGAAGCCGAAGGCAATGAAGCTAGTTAGAGCTAACCCAAAACTGGGAAAGGGGCACTGGGCAATGAAAGGGCTGGTCACGCCAAAGGACAAAGGGAGAGTGGAGGGCTGGGTCCCTGCTCTCTGGAGGAGTTACTCCAGTGGGTCCCTGTGAGAGAAGCCCTTTAGGGCACAAGGCTCCGGTGATAAATGGAGCATCCTCTGACTCGAGAGCAAGGAGGAACTGACTGCATCCAAAGCAATGGCCAGGTGGCTTCCTCTGTAGTACAATCTGTGTGACGTGGGGACCGCAAGTTCGTGGGAGGTTCCTTGATCCCTCTGGGGCTCAGGAGCTCACCATGCAGCTGCCATACAGTTATGTGAATTTGGCTCACAGGGATCGACTTCATTGTAACTGCCTCCAGCTTTCTGAAAGTTCGCAAGCCCACTGTGTTGACCTATGTCATTTGTTTTGTGCTTGTAGATGGTCCCTTGTTACCATGATTTGGGATTCATGCTGAAATTTATCTCCCTAGGATCGTTCCCCGCCCCCTAGAAGATGCCAAATCAGTACTTCTGATAGAGAGGCACTTCATTCCAGCTCTAACCCCCGCAACCCCCGTGTCATTAGACCATGACTGCCGTTGGAGGAGGAGGGCTGGGCAGACCCACTGAGCAAGCTACTGAGGACAGGTGTCTGTGCTTCTTACAGGGAAAACAGAAGTACACTCTGCCACTGTACCAGGCCATGATGAGTGGCAGCGAGACGGCCCAGACCCTCGCTAAGGACATCTTTGCAGACACTGCTTCCCAGCTCCACAGCAACGTGGTCAACTATGTCCAGCAGATTCTGGTGCCCAAGGGCAGTTAGGGGCTCATGTGAGCGGTTTCTGCCACTTGAGCCTCACAGGCTTTCTGAAGAATTTTCCCTTTCCAAGTGTCCTGAAGTTTCTGTTCTCTGGGCTTAGGTGTCTGTGACACTTGGGTCTCCGCCCTGGTGGGGGAATTTCTTTCTGGTCCTGAGACTAGAAGGCCCTTCCATGTTCCTTATAGCCCAGGCTGCAGAGGGTAAATTTTCATTCTCTTTCTTTTCAAATAAATGTTTTTAAGCAAGTAGATAAATTGAAGTTATAGACTGCATCATTTATTTTTATTTCTGTTTTTTTTTTTTTTACAAAATGCTGTGTGTGTGTGTGTGTGTGTGTGTGTGTGTGTGTGTGTGTGTGTGTGTGGTGCATGTGGAGGCCAGAGGACAACTTGTGGAAGGTGGGTTCCAGGGATCAAGCTGGGGTCATCGGGCTAAGCGGCAATTATCCTTACTAACTGAGCCATCTCTCCAACATTGTTTTTTGTGCTTTTGAGATATTCACTATGTAGTTCTTTCTGGCCTGGAATTCACTATATAGACCAGGTTCAAACTTGTGGAGGGAGGTCCTCCTGCCTACTGAGTTCTGGGATTATAGGCTGGAGGCAAAGTCACTGTTTTGATTTTTGTTTTTTTTTTTTGGTTTTTCAAGACAGGGTTTCCCTGTAGCTTTGGAGGCTGTCCTGGAACTCGCTCGGTAGACCAGGCTGGTCTCGAACTCACAGTGATCCGCCTGCCTCTGCCTCCCGAGTGCTGGGCAAAGTCACTGTTAACTGTCTCTTGCTGGGCTGGGCATTAGTGGTGCATGCCTTTAATCCAGGCACTGGGGAGTCAGAGGTAGGTGGATCTCTGTAAGTTCCAGACCAGCCTGGACTACCAAGCGAGTTCCAGGACAGCTTCCAAAGCCACAGAGAAACCCTGTCTCGAAAAACCAAAAAAAAAAAAAAAAAAAAAAAAAAGGGCTGGAGAGATGGCTCAGAGGTTTAGAGCACTGGCTGCTCTATCAGAGGTCCTGAGTTCAATTCCCAGTAACCATATGGTGACTCACAACCATCTGTAATGAGATCTGGTGCAGAACACTGTATGCTTAATAATAAATAAAATTTAAGAAAAAAAAGAAACCCTGTCTCAAAAACCAAAAACTTCCTCTCGCTGGGCTTTTCTCTGTGTCACGTGTTGCCCACAAGACAAGGGTGTTCTCATGCTCCCTTTGTCCTCCATCAGATCTCTGGGGCTTTGCTAGGCCTTTCCTACCCCAGCTCCTCAGTAACTGTTTCAACAGTTGATTGGCAGAGTCTGCTGAGAGCCTGTCACTAGATTCTGACTTCAACATGGAGACTGAAGCAGTTAGCACCTTGGATTTGAGAACAGGATGACAAGAGGCCTTGAACAAATGCTAAAATAGGTTTGTCTTTCCTAACATGGGGACCTTTGAACCAGTCTCCGTCTGTGGCTCCACCTTTGGCTTTGCCTTCCCTCTGCAAAAGTGGAGAAAAAGCTGAGGCTCTTTGACAAAGCCAGTGGTAAACAGGACGGGCCTCCAGCCTCACCAACAGAGGCAACTGTGAGCTACAGGACAGGGATTTGAGGGCCCAGAAAATTGAGTGAGGGAGTACTGGTGGTTACTTGTAAACTCCAAGTGATTTGTTTGTTTGTTTTGTTTTTCGAGGCAGGGGTTCTCTGTATTGTTTTGGAGGCTGTCCTGGAACTCACTCTGTAGATCAGGCTAGCCTCGAACTCACAGAGATCCCCCTGCCTCTTGTCTCCCGAGTGCTGGGATTAAAGGCGTGCGCCACCAACGCCTGGCTAACTCCTACTGATTTTAGGACTGTCCCATTGCCTCCCCTGACCCTCAGCCTTCACACCTATCCTATCAGTCCTGAGTTCTGCCAATATCTTTTTTGTTTGTTTGATTGATTTTGTCTGTTGGTGTGTGTTTCCAGACATGGTTTCTCTGTGTAGCCCTGGCTGACCTGAAACTCCTTGTAGACCAGGCTGGGCTTGTGCTCGGAGATCTGCCTGCCTCTGCCTCCCGAGTGCTGAGACCAACCCCTCGCCCTACCACTGCCCAGCTTCCATTCCTATTTCATAGCTTGGGCATCAGGAGTTGTGTGGCCTGTCTCACTCACCATCTTGGGTCTGCTTGTGCTCTCACAGGACTGGAGGACAGTGTTCTAGTTACCCTCCCATCCTGAAGATGAAGCTATGCTACTGAGGATCTTTGGGAAAGGCATCAGGCTCTCCTGCCATGTCCAGCATGTAGGCAGGCCAGGACAAAGGTCCCTTGCTTCCCCTGCCTCATAGCTGCTCTCAACAGGGTCTTGGAACCAACCTTCCAAAGTACTAACTTCAAATCCAATTCTTTCTCACTTTCTTCTCCATTTGACTGGGAAAGAAAAATAATACTCAGAGGGATGGGCTAGCGATAAGATTGCTATGGCTGAGCCGGGTGTTGGTGGCACATGCCTTTAATCCCAGCACTCGGGAGGCAGAGGCAGGTGGATCTCTGTGAGTTCCAGGCTAGCCTGGTCTACAGAGCAAGTTCTAGGACAGCCTCCAAACAACACTGAGAAACCCTGTCTGGAAAAACCAAACACACACACACACACACACACACACACACATACACACACACACACACACACACACACACAAAAAGATTGCCGTGGCTGTTTCTCTGGGAGAGGCTCCATGAAGGCAAGGGTGCTAACTGATGGCTTCATTCTCTCTATCTTCCTCCTCACTTTGCTTTGGAAACCCAACCAGGTGTTCTTGGGAGAAGGAGCATATGAGCAGCCCAGGGGCTAAGAGCTGGTTCTCCCACATTCCAGGCTGAGTGACTAGGTATAGGGTGTGTCTGCCTCAGGCTGCTTTGGGGAGGTCCCCTGAGGGCCAGTGAAAATCCTACTCAGAGCCCCTGGCTCTCCAGCAGCCTTGACCTAGTGGAAAGGAGCCTGTAGTTTTGAAGATGGAGAGTGGGTCCTGTGGGGATGGGGGTGGGGGGTGGGGGGTTATGGTCATCCGACAATGGGATACCTAGAAGCAAAGGAATCACCTTTTGTTTGAGGACCAACCCCTGGGCATTGTGTGTGTCCCGTAAATGTAAATGGAGTGGAGAGAAAACACAAATCTAATACTGTGTGTCTGTGTGTGTCTGTCTGTGTGTGTGTGTTTCCAGACAGGGTCTCTCTGTGTAGCACCACTAGCTATCCTGGAACTCACTCTAGACCAGGCTGGCCTCAAACTCAGAATCCTCCTGCCTCTGCTTCCCAAGCACTGGGATCAAAGGTGTGTGCCACCACTGCCTGGCCAGATCCTGTATCTTAGAAGCAGAAAAAACTGATAGTTTAATGTGGAGAATTTGCTGAATTCATAATGTCCAAGGTTGACTCCTTGGGCAACAAAAAACAACTGGAACTGGAAGAAATGTAAAGGATTAGAGGGTGTCACGCCCTCATTCTTTGCTAGTTTCTGGTTTTGCTTTTGAGACAAGAGTCTACTGTAGCCTAAGATAACTCAAATTCCTTATGTAGCTGAGACTGACCCTGAGCCTAGAAATTTCAGAGGCCACCACGTATATCTTTTCTTAAAAGATGTATTTATTAGATATACAATGTTCTGTCTTCATGTATCCCTGCAGGCCAGAAGAGGGCACCAGATATCATTGAAGATGGTTGTGAGCCACCATGTGGTTATTGGGAATTGAACTCAGAACCTCCGGAAGACCAGCTAGTGTTCTTAATCCCTGAGCCATCTCTCCAGCCCCCACCACATATATCTTTATGCAGTGCTGGAGATTAAACCCAGGGCTTTGTGAATGCTAGGCAAGCATCTACTAACTGTGCCACATCTCCAGCCCTACCCCTTTAAAAATTAAAGCATTATTTCCTGTTATTGGGGCACATTCATGCCACCTGTGCATGTGGAGGCCAGAAGAACTTTGTGGAATCTTTTCTTTCCTGTCTTTGGGTGGCTTTTAGAGATGGAACTTAATTTATCAGATTAGGACTGCAAGGGTTTTTCTCTCTTAAGCCATCTTGCCAGCTCTTTGTTTTTCAGGCAGTATTTAGTCTAAATTGCCCAGGCTACCCTCAAGCTCAGTGTGCCTGCCTCAGCATCCTGGGTAGCTAGAATTCTAGACACAGCCTCTGGCTGATGTGCAGAAGTCCCTGTCTTTGACTACCTGAGTGCAGATGCTGAAGTATGAGTCTCCACCCTCCTCCTTGGACCACTCCCCCCCATCCCCCCCCCTTTACTCAGGGATGGTGGGAGGGATCTTCAAAGCTGGTCTCTTGTGTTTGGGCTGAGTCCACCAAGAGCCATGGATTACACAGGACTCTGAGTGGGGTGTAGAGGCACTACATGTAGGGAAAAGGCCCCAGCAACACCTCATTATTTCCCTGATTTGGTGGCCTGGACAAACCACTTATGAAGACAACTACATGTCACTTTTTTAAAAAACAATTTAGTTAACTTTATTTATGTGCATTGTTGTGAAGGTATCAGATCCACTGGAGCTGGAGTTATAGAGACTTGTGAGCTACCATGTGGGTGCTAGGAATTGAGCCTGGGTCCTCTGGAAGAGCATCCAGTGCTCTTAACCACTGAGCCATCCCTCCAGCCCCCCCTTTTTTTAAGAAAAGGTCTCACTATGTAGACCAGACTTGGCCTTGAACTCAACAAGACTCATCTACCATGGGAGTGCTGGATTTAAGGCATGCACCATCACACATGTCCAACACTGCTTTTAAATATTTTTTTGTTTTGTTTTGTTTGTTTGTTTTTCCGGACAAGGTTTTTCTCTGTGGCCTGTCCTGGAACTCGATCTGTAGACCAGGCTAGCTTCCAACTCACAGAGATCTACCTGTTTCTGCCTCCTGAGTGCTGAGAGGCACTACCATCTGGTTTGTTTGTTTGTTTTCTGGCTGATTTTAAATATTTTAAAAATTGTATTTATAGAGTTGGGCGTTGGTGGTGCACACCTTTAATCCCAGCACTCGGGAGGCAGAGGCAGGTGGATCTCTGTGAGTTTGAGGCCAGCCTGGTCTACAAATCGAGTACCAGGACAGCCTCCAAAACAATACAGAAAAACCCTGTCTTGAAAAACCAAAAAAAAAAAAAATTGTATTTATAGCCAGGCATAGTGGCACATGCCTTTAATTTCAGCACGGAGGAGACAGAGGCAGGTGGATCTCTGTTAGTTGGAAACTAGTTCCAGGACAGCCAGGACTATGTAGAGAGACCTTGTCTTAATATCCTTTATCATGTATGGGACACAGGTCATCGGGCTCCACAGTAGACACCCTTACCCACTGAGTCATCCTTCAGCCCCACATTGCTTGTTGAATGTTTTTGTATGAAGTGTGTTGTCTTTAAAGTGTTCTGGTGCTGCTTAGGGCTGCTTACACCTTTAATTCCAGCCCCAGGGTCTATCTCTGGAGTTTGAGGTCAGTCTCCCATACATAATGAAACACTGTCTCAAAAAACAAACTGTTCTGGGAATATAGCCCATTTGTAGATTTGTAGAGTGCTTGCCTAGGAAGCTCTGGGTTCAACTTCTAGCACCTCAGTTTTTTGGGTTTTTTGTTGTTGTTGTTTGTTTGTTTGTTTTCAAGACAAGGTTTCTCTGTATAGCCCTGGCTGTCCTGGAACTTACTTTGTAGACCAGGCTGGCATCAAATTCACAGAAAGCGGTCTGCCTCTGCCTCCTGAGTGTGGAATTAAAGGCTTGCTCCACCGCCCGGTTTTTTTGTTTTTTAAGTGCCTGGTAAACAGTGTATTAGAAGGCACAGTCCCTTTCTGTGTGTAATGACGTAAGTATTGGCTTTTGACCACTAGAGGGCAGCAGGCAGATACTAATTGACTGGATAGAGAAAGGAGTAATCACTAGACGAAGGCGGCTGAACCTTACCCATGTGAACTCCAGCACCTCCAGCCGACCCTAGGCAGGGAGAACGCCACAGGCACCATGTTAGACCTTTGAAGCAGTGCCCAATCTTTCCCGCTGTAGCAACCATCGTGCTTGGGTGGGCTCCAGATAGGCAAAGTGCCACCAAACGCTCTGTGGCTGGCTTGACTGGCAGGCTCAAACCACCCCTGGACCGTGAATGTGGCCCAGTGTAATGCCTAGACGCTTTCGGCACCCCAGATTCTGGATGTTGTGGAGAAAATGCCTTAGTCTCTGTAACTTTTACTGGACCCTTTTGTCCCCAGACCTCTGGACAGTTAGATGCAGCCATTCTGACCCAGTCACCGGTTCAGATTCCTCACCTTGCTTTCCCCTCCCTAGTCCAGCCCTGACCTGGCCCCCAGGGAGAATGTCCCCGGGCCAGAGGACGGCCTAAAGCACAGGTGCCCACCCCCAGCCATGTTCCCGCCACCTGCCCAGTCCAGTACCCAGGGCCCAACCCCAGAGGGTGCGGAATGACAGACTCTGACAATCATTAAACTAGCCAGGCCTGATTTCCCAGCACCGCCTGCTAGGATCTGGGCCAAGTGGCACGGAATATGCAAATCACCTGGGACCGGGAGCCCGGTCTGAAGGAAATCCCCTGCATCCAATGAGCCACCAGCTCAGGTTACAACTGGGGACGCACACTGTAGACCTGGCGGGGAGGAGCTGGCGCACTGCTCTATTTAGTACGGGTGGGGGAGCGCTCTGGCCACACTCAGCACTGCTACCTGGCGGAGCCTTCAGCCGCCCAGATTTCTTCCCTTCCTGTGGCCTCAGAAGCCTCCTTACCCGCCTGCCACATCGAACCCTGACTCTCGGTAGGGTCACATTCCCTAACTCTGGCCCCGGGAAACGTCCAGTGGATTTACAATTCTGAACTTAATTACTCTAGCTTGGAGCTTCCTAGCCGGAGTGTTAGGGCTGTGGGGGTGTTCCGGGACTGGTCAGAGACCAGATCAGTGTCTTGGAGGTACAGGGTGGTTTCTTTGGTTCAAGGGCCCAGGTGATTTGTGGAGGGAGCCCCAGCAGAGTTGGTCTCGTGGTTCCACCCTGATTGAGATTATTTTTTTTGGAGCGGAATTTCCCAGTTTGGCGCTGCCTTGGCCTGGTGCTTCTAGGCTCAAGAGATCATCCAAACCCAGCTTCCCAAGTAGCTGGTTCTTCGGGGGCTTTTTGAAGGGAAAATGTCTACAGCGACGCCGAACTCCTTCCTGCCTCTTGGCTGTAGCTGCCCAGGCTTGGCCCGCACAGAGTAATGGAAGTGCGCCTTGACCTGCACCCTCACCAACTTGTCTCTTCTTCCCAGGGGGCCTCATGGCTGCCACCTGTGAGATCAGCAACGTTTTTAGTAACTACTTCAACGCCATGTACAGTTCGGAAGACCCCACCCTGGCTCCCGCTCCTCCAGCGACTACCTTTGGCAGCGATGACTTGGTCTTGACTATGAACAACCCCCAGATGTCGCTGGAAGGTCCAGGTGAGTGCTGTGTAGTGGGGTGTCTTGAGAGACAGGACCCTTGTCTGAGAGGCTCTTGGATAAATGGGTAGGGAGAGAGGTCTCCAAAAGAACCCCAAAGCTAGGGGCTGGGGAGAATTTATTCATTTATTTATTTGAGCAGCGCTGGAGAGAGAATCCAAGCAAGACCTTATCCATGCTAGACTGTGCTGGGAGCCCCTGAGAAGCCTGTAGTGGCTGAGGTGGTGGGGAGTCTAGGGACTGTGACAGACCAAGGAAAGCTGTGAAGCCAGGGGTATCGTGATTGTGAGGATTACACCCCACATACACACAGTCCCATGGGAGGGTAGGACCTCAGACAAGATCACCAAAGGACATCAGAACTGTGGCCCGTGTTGACTCTGGCTGTTCCCCACCTTTCAGAGAAGGCAAGCTGGTCAGGCGAGCAGCCCCAGTTCTGGTCCAAGACCCAGGTTTTGGACTGGATCAGTTACCAAGTGGAGAAAAACAAATACGACGCCAGTTCCATTGACTTCTCGAGATGTGATATGGACGGCGCCACCCTCTGCAACTGTGCCCTTGAGGAGCTAAGACTGGTCTTTGGGTCTCTGGGGGACCAACTCTATGCCCAGCTTCGAGACCTCAGTAAGTCTAGGCCAGGGGAGCCACGGGGCCTCCAGAGTGAACAGGGAGGACCGGCCTTGGGAAGGACTTGGAGCTCCTCTGTCCTGCGAGAGATGGAGAGTGACCCCTCCCTGCCTCCACCAGCCTCCAGCTCTTCTGACGAACTCAGCTGGATCATCGAACTGCTGGAGAAGGATGGCATGGCCTTCCAGGAGGGCCTGGGAGACTCAGGCCCCTTTGGTGAGAGCCCATTTTATTTTCCTTTCCCAAGATATCATCTGCAACCCTCCCAACTAGAAGAAAATACTCTGCAGCCAGTTCTCAGGCCCATGGGTGGTCTCACCTGTCCTTGCTGGTCCCCCTGGGCCTCTCTAAGTAAGCTCCATCTTCCTTTCCCAGATCAGGGAAGCCCTTTTGCCCAGGAGCTGTTGGATGATGGCCGCCAGGCCAGCCCCTACTACAGCAGTACCTATGGCCCTGGAGCACCGTCCCCTGGTAGCTCTGACGTCTCTACTGCAGGTGAGAGTCCTGTCCTTGCCTCAGCCTCCCTTCTCCAAAGGCCCCAGAGTGCATCTGGTTCCCAGAATGAGCGCCTGAATCTGCAGGCAGTAGCTGGGTAGGCTGACCCCAGCACTCAAGCGGAGTTCTCCATTCCTAGGGACCACTACTCCCCAGAGCTCCCACTCCTCTGACTCCGGTGGAAGTGACTTGGACCTGGATCTCACTGATAGCAAGGTCTTCCCTACAGGTGAGTTGGGGGCTGATCTTGGGGGTCCTGGTCCAGTGTCCAGCCACTCTCTGCTCTGCTGTGGTTTCTATAGAAAGGCTCCCCAGTGACACCCGCCCTCACCCGCTTTTGGCCTTCCAACCCCTTCCTACAGATGGCTTTCCTGACTATAAGAAGGGGGAACCCAAGCACGGGAAGAGGAAACGTGGGCGTCCCCGAAAGCTGAGCAAAGAGTACTGGGACTGCCTGGAGGGCAAGAAGAGCAAGCACGGTGAGTTCCAGGGGCTGACGGACGGACGGGCTGACGGGCCTCTTCAGGCCATTGGTCACTTCTTACCTTTGTGAACAGTTGGGAGGCTCCATGGCATTAGCAATCACCTCATTACAGAGGCCTGCTTGGACTTAGAGAAGCGGGGAAACTGAGGCCTCCAAGGGGAGGTTCACAGAGACACTCCAGGCTTCCCACACAACCCCCTCTCTAACTTTTTGTGCTTGGCCCCTGTCTTGCCTGATGGAGCTTTCTGATGGTGAGGAGGCAGCTGGTAGGTGCTCAGGTGGACTCAGTCCAGTGGGCTGGAAGGCCACGACTCCAGGCACAGCCTGCTGAAGGGGCCTCGGGCTCTGTGTGTCCCAGCTGCTCTGAGCCACCTGGAGGTCACCCCAAAGGTCTTGCTTGCTGCCTCCTTCATACATACAGGCCTGCACGTATGCACTCCTGGCCTGCTTTCGTTCTTGTCCCCAGGGGATCTTTTTTTTTTTTCCAGGAAGCTGTTCCTTGGTCCTCTGGTCTATAGCCAACTCTCTGTCCCCATGTGTGCCAAGTTCTCACCAACGTGGATCCCCAGTGATCCATTCATGAGCCCCTCGGTGTCTTTCCACCTTAGCGAGATGTTTGAGCCGCAGAGAACTGTGTGCTCCGTGCAGTCCCTCCATGCGCACTGCATTATGGGGCAAAGAAAGAAGCAGCCACTGCGGCAATCCCTAAGAGGACATTGTCCAGTGCTTCTAAAACGGCCATCATGGCTTGAGCTCTTAGCATTGTTGGGATAGGCGAGGCCAGATGGCCTGCAGCAGTGAGGCACCCCATACTGACAACTGAGGAGATCTCCCCTTGTAGCCCCCAGAGGAACTCATCTGTGGGAGTTCATTCGAGACATCCTCATCCACCCTGAACTCAACGAAGGCCTCATGAAGTGGGAGAATCGGCATGAGGGTGTGTTCAAGTTCCTTCGCTCAGAGGCCGTGGCCCAGCTATGGGGCCAAAAGAAAAAGAACAGCAACATGACCTATGAGAAGCTGAGCCGGGCCATGAGGTGAGCTGGTGGCTAGCACCTGTCCTATAGGGATGCACGCCAGCATCCCCTGATCTGTCGGAGACCTCTAACTGGACTCTACTGTCTTCTGCTAGGTTACTTGTGACAAGTGTGAGGCTCACAGGGAGGGAACAAGGCCAGGGTTGGCCTAGTTGGTTCGTTGGCCCGTTGAAGCGCGAGGAAAGCATTTGTCAGACGTCTGAGCACACAACTCCGGCTAACATTTCTGATTTCTGTAGATTTGTCCTCAGAAAGACACTCAGGGACAGAGCAGTGTATTCACAGCTCAGCTCCTTTGCCCTGGGTGCCAGGTAGAGGACGAGTTTGGCATCAAGCCCCTCTGTCCCTATGTTCATGTGCCTTCGTGAAAAGCCCCAGGACATAGCCAGAAGGCACAGAGAAGTTAATGCAGAAACAGGTGCTGGGCCATAATTATAGGTCAATGTGGCGTCAGCAGGTGGGACCAGGGAAGGCTCAGGGCAGCCAGCAAGGCCAGGGGGACCCTCAGTACATAGCATGGCTCCTGCCTGCACCTCTGACCATGCTTTTCCTGCCCAGGTACTACTACAAACGGGAGATACTGGAACGGGTGGACGGCCGTCGGCTCGTCTACAAGTTCGGCAAGAACTCCAGTGGCTGGAAAGAGGAAGAGATCATAGAGAGTCGGAATTAAGGGTCTGGACTGCACCCAGGACCTGGCTCAGACACAAACTTGAACTGAAGCCTTCTTGGAAGGACAGGCAGGCTGGAAGGCCCCCTTCATGTGGATGTGTTCCCTGTGTTGCTGTAGAGAGGAGGAACCCGTCCGTCGGCTGTGTCGTATCATGAAGTGCAGCCTGTGTGGCCTCTCCTTGCCCTCCTTTTGGAATTACAAGCCCCAGGGTTTGAAGCGACTTGTTCGCTGACTCTACAGCTGTGAATCCAGCTCCTTCCAGCCCCAGCACTGACTGCCAAAGAGACCCACCTGCAGATGCCTGGGCTCAGCTGAGGAGGCTGGGGAGACATGGGAGGAGGAGGAGGGTGTAGGGACAGAAGAGGCAGGGTTGTCTTCTCCAGCACTTCGTCCTGGACTGACTTCCTTCTCTCGGCCCGGTACTCAGGCTCCCACAGGCGGGGGTTAGAGCATCCCTAATTTATGTGCTATAAATATTCCAGTTGTACATAGAGAGCTATTTTTTCTAAAGCATCCCCCTCCCTGCTCTTCTCCCACTCTGAGTTCTGGGGCTCCTAACTGGACCAGCAAGAAGTGGGGTGATGCCAGACCCCTCAAGATGGGGTTCCTGGAGGCTTAGGCCTCCAATAAAGCGCCTTCTAAGCTTTTTCTAACCTTGGTCTGAGTTGTGTATTGAAATCTGGGGCTATAGACTGGATAAGGCATGGAGGAGAGATAAACATGCAGAAATATGTATGTGAGGCCTGGGTGTGTGGACTTGTGTAGCCAGAGGCTGAAAAGAGAGCAAAGAAAATGGCTGAGGCTGTGAAAGCACTCCAGGCTTCACGAAGGTGGGACAAGGCTTTAGAAACTGGACTAGGCACGAGGCAGGCAGATCTCTGGGAGTTCAAAGTCAGCTGGAGCTTGTTTCAGGACAGCTAGGGCTATTACACAGAGAAACCCTGTCTCGAAAAAAAAAAAACAAAAAGAAAAAAGAAACTGGACGAGAACTATCCTGTTGCCACCAACCACATGTTCAGTGACCTTGGTCAAATCTGTCTTCTTCAGGGCTGCTTCCTCTTGTACAACAAGAGTTTGGATCTGATGTCCTCCCAGAAGTCTAGAATTGCAAGTCTAGCCTTGTGAACAGACGCCTTTGCATTCTAGCCAATTTGGCTTCATGCTAAAGACCTGTAATCTGAATCCGAGCTTTTGTGACTGACATGCAATCACAGATACGATCTTGTAAAGTGAAAAAGTAAAACAAAATGGAGATGAATGCTTGATGAGAAAGATGGGAGCTGATCACTGTTGACAGCTAAGTCTTTAGTCAGGCACTGGGCTAAACGCCCCCTCTCCCACTTAGTCTCATTGCATCCTCTTCTAGAGATTATCCTGGAAGAGATGCAGAAAGTGAGATTCCCTAGATGTTGCTAGGCTCCGCCCTTTAGCTTGGACTTGGGAGGTCTCCAACTTGGTTTTTGGTTGTTTTGTTCATATTTGGAGACAGTGAGACAGGATTTCGTAGCACAGACCAGACTGTGCCTCAAGCTGCCCCCACACCTTCCATCCCTGAGTCCTGGGATGAAAGGCATACACCACACCACCTGAATCTTTCTAAGTTATGTGTGTAATTTTTGTCTTTAACATTTTGGTACAGAAAATGTTTCATTGGATATTCTCAATAAAGAAAATATTTTGAACTTGAAATGTTAAGGAAAGAACATGCCTTTAATCCCAGCACTGAGGAGGCAGAGGCAGGTGGATCTCTGTGAGTTCAAGGTCAATCTGGTCTACAGAAGGAGTTCCAGGATACCTAGCACTACAGAGATGCCCTGTCTCAAAAAAAAAAAGTTGAGGCCCTAATTTCTTGAGTCTCTCCATGCTGCTTGTCTCTGGTGCTGGGATCTGAACTGTGCTCAAAACCTGGCCATGTTTGTCTGTCTGTCCACGGTGTTAGTGATTCTTCCGCTAGGATACTTGCCCACATGCACAAAGTGAGGTGCTGTTGGTGAGGGTGGTAGCTCACTCGCCTGTAAGGCCAGAGCTTGAGGAACAGAAGCAAGATGATCTCTGTTGAGGCAGGGTTTCTCTGTGTAGCTTTGGAACCTATCCTGGAATTCCAACTGTAGACCAGACTGGCCTGGAACTCAGAGCGATTTGCCTGTCTCGGTCTCCTGAGTGCTGGGATTAAAGCTTGTTTTGGTTTTTCGAGACAGGGTTTCTCTAACAGTCCTGGCTGTCCTACCACTTTGTAAAACAGGCTGGTCTCAGATTCATCGATTGATTCGCCTGACTCTGCTTCCCAAGTGCAGGGATTAAAGGTGTGACCATGACTGTTCTGCCGCTGTGAGTTTTAAAGTCACCCTGGTGACCAATGTTCTAAGCCCAGCCAAAGTATGTAGAGAGACTCTTAGTACTCCTGTGTCCTGTCCCACCCCCATCACACACACACACACACACACAACCAAGCCAGCCGTTGTGTAAGTAAACTCATTAACGCCTGTTGCCTTGGAAATACCAGATTATTCTATTTCCTGAGGAGTGCAGATAAAGAAGGAATCTTGCAAAGAGGAGTATCTTGTGTTATGTCTGGAAACGGGGCTTGCTCTAGAGAAGCAATGAGTCCTGAAAAGAATAAGGAGGTTGGTTGAAGAGACTAGCCGAGTTGTGAGAGAACCTAGACTCTTTCTCAAGCCATCTTGGAACAAGTCTACATCTTGTCAAGAGTGGAGGTTTTTGCTGTTGTGGCCATCTAACTGGGGAAGCTTGGGCTCCACTTGGCCAAACAATGACCTCATTTGTATGTGCCACACACTGCTAGTTTCTCTTTGAGCTGTCTCTGGAGTCCTTTCTTCCTTAAAGAGACAACCTCTTGTTGAGGAATGTCTGCTAATCAAAAGCAGGGGGGGGGGTTGAGGAGAGGCCATCCTTGCTATGCTTCCCTAGATCATCAAGTCTCCTCAGCTCCAAAGAGGAAACCTCCGAGGGAGTCTCACTTGTTCGGTATGTGTGGGCCAAGAGGACCCTGTCAAGACTCTGACACTGCTGAGGCAACTAGCCGCGCGGCCCAAGCAGACCTTTGTCCTGCCCTCCTCAGCTGATAGGTGCTTCCCTCATCCCACTAATAAGGGGTCCATCCCATAGCCCTCCAAAAAGGCCAGGTGTTCCAGTTCACTGATGGGAGCAAAAGCTGGCCCAAGGTCACTGATCAGGTGGGAGTAGGGACCAGAAACCCAGCATTCCTGCCTAGGCCTAGGGCAGTCCTCAGAGACAGCCTTTTATGATGGAGTTTCACTCTAGAACCAAACCTGTCTTTAATTCCATGTTGTAGCCCAGGCATACCTTAAACTAGCATTGATCTTGCCTCAGCCTCCCACATGGTAGGATTCGTTGGGGGTTTTGTTCTTTTTTTTTTTTTTTTTTTTTGAGATAGGATCTCACTTTGTAGACCAATAGACTAACAACCCAGAGTTCAATATGAAGCTCAGGATGGCCTCAAACTTTTTGATCCTCTTGCTTCAGCCTCTAAAGGCTACCATGCCCAGCCTCTGGGAAGCATCGCTTACCTAAATCTTTCTCAATACTTCTCTCTTCCCTCCACCCAACAGGACTTGTGATGTCCTGCAGACCCCTAGGCTGGCATTTCTCAGCTCTCTGTGGAAGCCAGAACACTTAGCCCAAGTCTCACCAGCCCAGGGACCATCCTGTCCCCTGCCACCTGTCCTGGGTCCTCTAGGTGTGTCTTGGGAGGGGCTGTTTATATACTGCCCTGAGCTGGTCACCTCTTATCAACTTCTGTGGGATCATGTGTGTTACTGGGTGGGTCAGAGAGAGGTCAACCCTCCAGGGCCTGGGTGTGCCTAATGGGCCCAAGCCTTGGGTGCTGGGCTGGCTGCCATGCCTTCTCTGAATGGTCCCCAGAATTCCACAGCCCCACCCTCCCAAACTAGCTTTGCAGTTACTCCCGGAGGGAGGTGAAGAAGTGGGAAGCTCTTGTTATTTTGTTTTCTTTTGTTTTTTACACTGCGCCTTCATCACTGGAAAAGGGTTCATTCATTGACTGCTATGCTGGGCCTTTTTTTTTTTTTTTTTTTTTTTTTTTTTAGTTTTTTTGAGACAGGGTTTCTCTGTATTGTTTTTTGGACCATGTCCTGGAACTCGCTCGGTAGACCAGGCTGGTCTCGAACTCACAGAGATCCGCCTGCCTCTGCCTCCCGAGTGCTGGGATTAAAGGCGGGCGCCACCACCGCCCGGCCTATGCTGGGCCTTTCGACTTTAGCCAACACATTGTGCCTCTCTGCTCTCCCAAGGTAGGAACTTCAGTAAGGGACTTTTTTAGTTTTTCCCATCTGTCCATTTGTTCACTTCTGTCCCTTACCCAGTATCAGCACCTCAAAGGAGCAGAAATTGTCAGCACCTAGCACAGAGGGGACTTCATCAGTGACTCTCAAACTGTGCCTCGCTCACAGGAGCACACACCACTGGTGCCACAGAGACAGCTCGCCCCTACACGCCACAATCACACATACGGCAAACACTACATATCGCACAATTACATACACCACCCACACTGGCAACAGTCTCACACTCAAACCATCCTTCATCCTGTGCGCTTGCATGCATGGCAAGCACCTCATACTCAGAGGCCACACAGTTTGATACATTGAGGACTCCCCCCTGCCACACACACACATATTCAGCCCTTACTTACACAACCACATGAACTCACAAGCAGACTCGGCTCCTGCAGTGAGGTCAGCCTCCCAGACTGCCACCTCCTTTTGTTTACAGCTCCTCCCTTCCCTGGGCCAAGTGGCCCCTTCTTTGAACCATTTTCTGCTCTCCCTCTGAGTGGATTATCCTTTCCCTCCATTGAAAATGGAATTTTTTGTTTTTAGTTTCAGTTTTGTTTTGTTTTTCCAAGACAGGGTTTCTTTGTGTAGCTCTGGCTGTCCTGGAACTAGCTCTGGAGACCAGGCTGGCCTCGAACTCACAGGAATCCACCTGCTTCTGCCTCCCAAGTGCTAGGATTAAAGGTGGGTACCACCACTGGCCGGCCCAAAAATGGAATTTTTGAATTTAAAGAAGTTGCAGAGCCCAGAGCAGAGTGAAACCGTGGGCCCTCCTCTAGAAACTATTTAAATCTGATCCAACTGTCTCAAACCTGTGATCCCAACTCATGGGAGGATGAGGCAGGTGGACTGCTGTTGAGTTCCCAGCTCAAAACAAACAAACAAAATAGCCAAACTTAAAACTTCAAAAAGGTAGCAGCAAGGGCTTTACCTCAGACATGCGTCCATCTTGCCGGGTCTCCCTGCCCCACTGGCCTGTGAGGTGCTATACACCCAACCTGCCTCTGCTACAAGGAAGTTTTCAACAATCACAGAACATAGAGCAAGCTGTTAGCTTTTTTTTTGAAGGGGGTGGTAGCAGAACAAAGGGAACAAAATGAATCTACATCTTCCCTTTAAAAGCTCAGAAGATCCGGCAAGCTGAACCTCTACAGCTACTGGATTACATTCTGACCAAGTAGAATGAATCACACCGTGTCAGGCTGGAGGACCAAAGGATAGGAAGATCACTTGAGTGTTCAGGCCTAGATGGGTCAATAGAGCAGAGATGCCCTGATTAGATAGATAGATGGATAGATAGATAGATAGATAGATAGATAGATAGATAGATAGATGGACAGACAGATAGATGGATCTATATATATCCACACACACACACACACACACACACACACACAGAATCATGCTATTCCCTAAGTTATCAGCATCACTCGTACACAGTACTTCCATAGCCTGGGTGCATGTCTGCTTTTCCACTTACTTCTGCATTCTGGGATTGTGTTTGATGCCACTCTACCTGACAAAGTGATGGGCTTGCAGAGGATGTCCTCAAATACATGAATGATGGTGCTGAGGTTCCTGGGTATGGAAAAGCAGGCAGCTCTTTCTATTCTGAGAGTTTGAGATGGGGACCAAGAGAACCTTTTATACTTACTGGGAAGTATTACATTGTTCTCGTCTGCAAGATCATTTTGTTTCTTTGTTTTTAGACAAGCTCTCTCTTCACAGCCCTGACTGTCCTGAAACTCACTGTGTAGACGAGGCTAGCTTTGAACTCACAGAAATCCACCAACTCCTGCCTCTGGAGTGCTGGGATTAAAGGTGTGTGCCCACACCCGGCTCATGATCATTCTTGAGTCAATGTAGTGCATAGCATATTATGGGTCCTCATCATACTGGAGGAACTGTATAAGCAACAGTGTCCAAAGACACCTGCCAGTGCCCAACAGTCTTGCCTCTCCTTGCTGAGGGAGGACACTTAGTAGACTCTCATCTGTTTTTTTTTTTTTTTTTGGTTTTTCGAGACAGGGTTTCTCTGTGGCTTTGGAGCCTGTCCTGGAACTCGCTCTGTAGACCATGCTAGTCTCAAACTCACAGAGATCTGCCTGCCTCTGCCTCTCGAGTGCTGGGATTAAAGGCGTGTGCCACCACCGCCCGGCTTAGACTCTCATCTGATACAGTAGCTCTTCGTATATGCTCCCCATCCATCATCTTTACACTTTAGAAAGTAGCCCCCGAAGAATAGAGGGCCTTGGGTGGAGCCCAGGGAATTCAAAGTCATCTCCCTAGCACTTGAAACAAGTGGGAACTGAGACATCAGAGAGGCTTCAAAGCAGCAGAGTTAGGAAGTTAGGAAACCAGGGCTTGAATCGTGTCTCCCTGACCTTCTCACAGCTCCACAACTGACCTCTTTGACAGGTGCTAAGTAACACTAACAGTTCACGCATGCTCAGTTGCCCCAATTCCACCGTTAGATATAAGATGAGCAGTTTTGGGAATCGCTCTACTGATAAACAAAAGCGCCAATCGTGAGGTAGGTTCAATCAAGGCAACTATGCAAAGACCCAAGAATCGTTGGGAAGGATGAGAAGGGAGCTCTCGTGAGATCCTCAAGGCGGCCGCTCCTAGGGAATGCTGCCTGCTTCTCATCCTACAGCCCTGCTGCTGGTGCTGCTGCTACGTGCAGAGCTAGGCTGGGGCGGCAGCAGCAAGTAGGACAGCTCAGCTGCCCGTTACTGGAACCAGCACATCAACTATAGAGCTGATCCAGGAAGCCACGCCCAGTGTCCGCGTGACTCAGTCTCACCTGCCAACCTCCACACCTGCCGGCCTCTGTGACCCGCTCGGCAGGGCTGACGGGAAAGTCTGAACATGCAAGGCATGCTGGGATTTAGAGTCCATGTGTCTCAAGCCAGGCTCCAAGAGCCCCAGTAAGGCAGGGCCAGGGTCGGGGAGGGAGATGGAAACCAGCCATTACTGCGGAGACGACAGACCGTCATCTACTCTCTCCCCATTAATAACTGTAAGCGAAACATGACTGTGGCTAAGGACTCCAGAAAACCATTCTCCCTCTTTCCTTCTCACAGGGTGCCTCCCCGGAGCCCCTCACAATCTCATGAAGCTGAGGCTGGCTGGCCTTGAACCCAGTATGTAGTCCTGAATGACCTGAACACCTGATACTTGTGCCTCCACCTTCCAAGTTCCAGGATTACAGGTGTGATACACCACACCCAGTCTTATTACTCTTCACATATCAAATTGGCAAAGAGTAGAAATGTTGAAGTAGGTGTGGTGGCTCACATCAGCAATTACAGCACTCAGGAGCTAGCAATAAATTCAAGGCCAACAAGCCCATACGGAGCTACCCAGTGAGACCCAGTCTCAAAAAACAAAAAACAAACAAACAAAAAGATAAAGAAAATGCTCCTGAAACCGGGCGGTGGTGGTGCACACCTTTAATCCCAGCACTCGGGAGGCAGAGGCAGGTGGATCTCTGTGAGTTCGAGGCCAGCCTGGTCTCTAGAGAGGCTCCAAAACATTACAGAGAAACCCTGTCTCGAAAAAACAAAACAAAACAAAACAAAAAAATGCTCCTGGGTATGGTGACATATACTTGCAATCCTAGCGCTCGGGAGGTGGAACTTTATGGTCATCTTTGGATACCTAGCAAGTTTCAAGCCAGCCTGGACTTAGAGACTTGGACCAAAAAAAAAAAAAAAAAAAAAAAAAAAGAGAGAGAGAGAGAGAGAAAAAAAATTAGGTATGATGGCACACAGTATCCCACTTGGAAGCAGAGGCAAGAGAAGTGTAGTTGTAGGCTGCCTGCTAGGTCTATATAGAGTTCCAGACCAGCCAGGGTTACACAGTTAAACCTGAGGGAGAAGGAGGGGGAGGGAGGAGAGGAAGAGGAGAGGAGGGGAAGAGAAGGGAGAGAATGAGGGAGAGAAGAAATAGGTATCTATAGGTTTTTCGAGACCTCTCAAGGTTATTATTTAATCTCTCAGTACTTTGTGGGGGTTTTTTAAATGTTGTTTTTTAGAAAAAAAAATATACAGAGTTTCTCTGTGTAACAGTTCTGGCTGTCCTGAAACTCACTCTGTAGACCAGGCTGCCCTTGAACTCACAGAGATCTGTCTGTCCCTGCCACCTGAGTGCTGGGATTAAAGGCATGTGCCACCACCACTGAGCTAGCACTTTGTATTTTATTTTGTGCACATGTACTATATGCATATATACTTGTCCTTGTGTTGAGTGTGTGTGTCCGGGTGCGTGTATGTGGGAGTACCTGTGTGTGATATAAACTTTGGGTGTCTTCCTCTATAGAGCTCCATTTTGTTTATTTATTTATTTATTTTGTTATTACTAATTTTTTATTATGAGGCAGGGTCTCTTTGTTTAGTATTGGCTGTCCTAGAATTCACTATGTAGAACAGGCTAGCCTCAAACTCACAGAGTTCCTCTTGTCACTGCCTGTAGCGTGATATGATTAAAAACCTGCCCCACCACACAATGCAACCCAGTTATCTTTTGAAACAGCGTTTCTCACTGAATTTGGAGCTTGGTGATTTGCCTAGACTAGCCGAAGTGTCGACTGTCCATGTCATGGGCTCAGTTTCCTGCCTCTCCCAATGTTGAAGACCTACAAGTCAGGCCTTCTCATCAACCAGGGGTGTTGACATTCCTGACTAGAGGAGTCTTGATCTATGGGAAGTGGGCGTATGGTGTGCTGGGCGTACGGCGTGAGTAGCAGCATCTCAGGCCTCTCCTGTCAGAAGCCTCTGTGTAGCAACCCCAGCCCCAGAGACGTCAAACAAAATGTCTCCAGCCGTTGTCAAATGTCCTCCAGTGGGCAAGAGACTCTGCTCCCAGGACCACGGGGCTAAATAGGATCCCAAGAGAGTACAGGACTTTGCTCGCCCTCTCGGAGGCAGAAGATTCCGTTCCTCGTTGCCTCAGAAAGAAAACTGCCCAGCAGCTTAAGGCCACCGCCTCTCCCTATGACACCCAGCTCTTCCTCCGGTCCCGCCCCTCTTCTCCCTCCTGCTCTTCCTCTTCTCCAGGAGAGGGTCCAGCTGGGGCTTCAGGCCTTCCTCAGCATTGGCTTCTCAGGACTGACTCACCCAGGGAGGCTCCCTACAGCCTCCTGTCTTCCTCCGGAGCCCCAAGAGAGGCCTGTGGGGAAGAGGCCATGAGTTCCAGAGACTGTCTTCTGGCATAAAAGCCCTCACTCAAGCCTTTAGCACTTTGTCAAAGATACTAGCAAAATTCCTTCTGCCAGAGGGTGTGTTTCCCCCTTGCTCTGCTTGGAGAGCCTGCTTACCTTGTGTCTTCTTGCAGGCGCCTGTCTTGCCTTGAGTTCTAGGTTACCCTGCTGCCCTGCGACCTCAGCTCTGACCCCTCTGACCGGTTCAAGAAGTGCTATCATTTTATAGTTTGTCTTCTTTGTTATGAACAAAGCTCTTTTCAGCTTCCCGCATTCTGAGTAAAAGGCAGCCTTGGTTCACTCTTATTTTGAGACAAGGTTGCTATGTTGCCCTGACTGGCCTTGAACTCAAACCAGTCCTCCTGCCTCTGCCTCCCAAATGGTAGTCTAGATTATAGGTGTACACTACCAAGGTACAATTTTTATGTGATGCCAGGCATCAACTCCAGGGATCCTGCATATGCACTCTACCCACTGAATTCTACATATATCTCCAGATGTTTCTTTTTTTCCCCCTATTATTGCTCTGATGACATTATAAGAAAATAAAAATTAGCAGGATATCATGGTTGCCGTCTTGTAATCCAGAGCCATGTGTGGTAGTGCATGCCTTTGATCCTGGCACATGGGGGGCAAAGGTAGGTGGATCTCTCTGAGCTCAAGACCAGCCTGGCCCACGTAGTGAGTTCCACCAGGCTGGCCTCGAACCCACAGAGATCCACCTGCCTCTACCTCCCGAGTGCTGGGATTAAAGGTATGTGCCACCAACGCCTGATAAAGCAGAAGGGTTGCTGAAAGTTCATAGCCACCCTGGGTAAGATAGTGACTTTCAGGCCAGCCTAGGCTACAGAGTGAGACCATCTCAATATAAAAGTAGGCTCAGTATGCCGGTGAATACTTGTAATCCAGAACTTCAGAGGCTAAGGCAGGAAGATCACACATTAAAGTCTGAGGCTAGCCCAAACTTCAATAATAAAATCCCCTTTCAAAATACAAAGCAAGCTGAGTATGGTGGCACGCGCCTGCCTGTTAATCCAGTGTTTGGTAAAGGAGGGAAGGTCAGCAGCCCAAGATCACCCTTCACGACATTGGGAGTTCAAGGCCAGCCTGAGTTATCTAAGGCCCTATCTCAAAAAAGAAAACAAAAAACCACTTTCAGTTAGCCTGGAAATAGGGATAAGAATAATCAGTGTAAGTGGTGACACAACCCTTGGGAGGCTGAGGCAACAGAATTGCCTGCTTCGACTGGTGGTAGGGGCGCTCGCCTTTAATCCCAGCACTCGGGAGGCAGAGTTCGAGACCCACCTAGTCTACAAGATCGAGTTCCAGGACAGACTCCAAAGCCACAGAGAAACCCTGTCTCAAAAAACAAAACAAAAACAACAACAACAAAAAAAGAATTGCCTGCTTCAAGTTTCTTCTCTTCAGATATATAGTTCAAGTCTGTCTCTCTAACATTCATACACACATGCACTTTCCTGTGTCCCATATATAAGTTAACTATGTCAGCCTCTTTAGAACACTTGAGAATTTAAGATCTACACATCCACTGGGCCCCCGGCGGCACACACCTTTTATCCCAGCACTCTGGAGGCAGAGGCAGGAGGATCTCTGTGAATTCAAAGCCAGCCGAACAAACAACATATATATGCCCTTTGATAAAAGTGATTTTGCTTTCAGAACTTTTTTTTTTTTTTTTTTGGTTTTTCAAGACAGAGTTTCTCTGTGGCTTTAGAGGCTGTTCTGGAACTCACTTTGTAGACCAGGCTGGTCTTGCAAAACTTTTTTTTTGTTTGTTTGTTTTTTGTTTTTGTTTTTACGAGACAAGGTTTCTCTGTATTGTTTTGGAGGCTGTCAGACCAGCCTGGCCTCGAACTCACAGAGATCCTCCTGCCTCTGCCTCCCAAGTGCTGGGATTAAAGGCGTGCCATCACCGCCCTGCTCTTTTTTTTTTTTAAGATAGGGTTTTTCAGTGTAGCCCTGGCTGTCCTACAACTCATTCTGTAGACCAATCTGGCCTTGGACTCACAGAGATCCATCTGCCTCTGCCTCCTGAGTGCTGGGATTAAAGGCGTGCACCACCACCATCTGGCTAACCATTTAAAAATAATAAAATAAATATATCATGACGGAGCCGGGCGTTGGTGGCGCAAGCCTTTAATCCCAGCACTTGGGAGGCAGAGGCAGGTGGATCTCTGTGAGTTCGAGGCCAGCCTAGTCTACAAGAGCTAGTTCCAGGACAGCCTCTAAAGCCACTGTCTCGAAAAACCAAAAAAAAAAAAAAAAAAATCATGACGGAGAGGCAGGCGGATCTCTGTGAGTTCGAGGCCAGCCTGGTCTACAGAGCGAGTTCCAGGACAGCCTCCAAAACAATACAGAGAAACCCTGTCTTGAAAAACAAAAAACAAGCAAACAAAAAAATCATGACGGGCACTTACCTTTAATCCTGGCAATTGGGAGATGAAGGCTGACAGATCTTTTCCAATTTGAGGTAAGCCTGGTCTACAACAGTGAGTTCCAGGTCAATTGCTACTACATGCTGAGATCCTGTCTCAAAACAAGTACCCCCCACCCAAAAGAAAGGGAGACATGAAGATGGCTCGGTGGCTGAGAACATGCACGGTCCCTGCAGGAGACCTAGGCTATGTTCCTAGCACCCATGCCAGGCAGCTCACAACCTCCAGCAACTCCAGCTCCAGGGCATCCTCTGGCCTCTGAGGTATACTCATGTGCACCTACTCCCAGACAGATACGTATTAGTAACTAAAAATAAAAAAGTTCTTTGGGGAGGGGGTGAGACAGGGTATATGTAGCTCTGGCTGTTGGAACCCAGTCTGTAGACCAGGCTGACCTTGAACATCAGAGATCTGTCTGCCTTTGCCTTCTGAGTGCCGAAATTAAAGGTGTCTGCTGCATGCCTGGCTAAAACAGAAACTTAAAAAAAAATACCAGAAACAAAGTAAAGAAAAACTGCATAATTCTGGCTGGCCTGGGACTCTATAGGCTGACATTAAACTCACAGAGATCCATAAGGTAAAAAGAGAGAATGAGGGACTGGAGAGACAGCTCAGTGGTTACTAGGCTCGTCTGCTCTTCCAGAAGACCTGGGTTCAATTCCTCATACCCACATGGCCACTCACTACAGTCTGGAACAGTTCCAAGGGATCCTATACCCTCAAACAGACATACATGTAGGCAAAGCACCAATGCATAAAATTAAAGTAAGTAAATCATTAGAAAAAAGAGAGAGAAAGCCCGTCAGTGGTGGTACATGACTTTAATCCCAACACTTGGGAGCAAAGCAAGTGGATCTCTGAGTTAGAAGCCAGTCTGGTCTACAGAGCGAGTTCCAGGTCAGCCAGAGCTACACAGAGAAACCCTGTCTCAAAAACTAAACAAAGAAAAACCCTGAAAACTAAAATAATCCAAACATTGGTTCATTGAAGAATCCTTTTGTACCAGGAATTGGCAATACAAAGGAAGCCAAGGCAAAGACTCTCCTCTCACAAATCCACACAAGTAAATGAGTAAACAGACCCTGGGATTGCTGATACGCTCAAAGTGTCTACTTGGGTACGCTGATTCCTGCCTGTGATCCCAGCTGCTCAGGAGGTAGAGACAGGAGGATTGAAAGGTTGACTGTAGCCTGGGCTATACAGCAAATGAGTGTCTCAGAAAGTTAAAAAAAAAAAAACTTGTTGTAACAAGCAACAAAAAGCCTAAGAAGTGACATTGATACTACAGAACGGCACACAGATTCTGGAGCCACGTGTGGGCAGGCGCTTGGGAAACAGGCAGACAATTGCCAGGGCACAGAGATACAGGGCACCCAGGCAGAAAGAACATCAGATGCCAAGAGGGAGATGCATGAATGGTCCACAGATCATGACATGTTTTGTTGAATCCTAAGGGGTCTGTGGAGGAAAGTTAAATTCCTAAGTCATTCTCCCATTCTCTCCCATTCTCTCCCATTCTCTCCCATTCTCTCCCATTCTCTCCCATTCAGATTCTCTCACCTCATTCTGCTTGCTCGTCTCCTTGTTAAAAACACCATTGGCGATGCTGGCTCAGCTCGCAGTTGTCAGTTTTTTAAAATATTTTTGGTTTATCCAGGCGGTGGTGGCGCACGCCTTTAATCCCAGCATTTGGGAGGCAGAGGCAAGCTGATCTCTTTGAGTTTGAGGCCAGCCTGGTCTACAGAGGCTAGTTCCAAGACAACTAGGGTTACACAGACAAATCCTGTCTTGAAAAACCACAAATAAACAAACAAATAAATTTGGTTTTAAAAAAGAGCATATAATGTGTTAATTATACATCATTAGGAAATATTTGAACAAAGTGTGTGTGTGTGTGTGTGTGTGTGTGTGGTGTGTGATTGACGTAGAGTCTTTCTATGTGGAGTAAGTGCACCTCAAACTCAGAAATCCCCTGCCTCTGCCTCTCTAGTACTGGAATTAAAAGACTGCACCACTAACACAAAATGTGTTTCAAGGTTTTCCTTCCCCCTCATCTCTGCTCCAACTCCCACCTCTCACTCTTTTGCTCTTTTGTGTTCTTTTTGTTTGTTATTTGTTTTCAAGACAGGGTTTCTCTGTGTAGCTCTGGCTGTCCTGGAACTCGCTGTATACACCAGGATGGCCTGAAACTCAGAAATCCACCTGCCTCTGCCTTCCGAGTGTTGGGATCAAAGGCATGCGCCACCAACGCCGGGCTCTTCCTTTGTGTCCTATGTATCCTTTTCTTTTTTCTTTTCCCCACTCTTCTTTTCTTATCCCCTAACAAACCCTCTTTTGGTCTCCACTCTAGGTTTTTTTTACTTTGCCCACATGTGGCCACCCCTGTTTACAAATATACAGGCATACATATAGGCTAGAACCTGCACTTGAGAACATTTTCCATTTGTTGTTTGCTTTAGTTTCTTGATTCTCATGAAGTCCAGGCTGCTTTTTAACTTGCTCTGTAGTTGGAGATGACCTAGTGCTCATCTTCCTCCCTCTATCTCCAAGGTGCTGGGATCACAAAGTTCCGCCACTGTGCCTAGCTTTAAAAAAAACTGTTGAATTAACGAATGTGCTGATTCAGGCCTCTGAAGAGTAAATAAGATTATCCATGCCGGTTGTGGTGGCGCACACCAGTAGGATTTGCTGAAGGAGGCAGAGGCAGGAGGATCACGAGTTCGAGGCCAGCCTGGGCTACACATTTTAGCCGGATCCTAGCACTCGGGAGGCAGAGGCAGGCAATCTCTATGAGTTCGAGGCCAACCTGGTCTACAGAGTGAGTTCTAGGACAGGCTCCAGAACAATGGAGAAACCCTGTCTCAAAAAACAACATAAAAAAAAAAGAATAAAGATTATCCACGTAGAGCTGGACATAGTACTGCACACTATAATCCCAGCGCTCAGGAGGCAGAGGCAAGCAGATCACCTGGTCCAGAATAGTCAGGGATACACAGAGAAACCCTGTCTCAAAAAAAGATTAACCATGTAAAATCCTAGATAACACATGGTAAGCACTTAAAGGCAGAAAGGTGGTGTGTGTGTGTGTGTGTGTGTGTGTGTGTGTGTGTGTGTGTGTGTCGCCTAGCATGTGTGGCAGCCTGCATCCCATCTAATACTGGAGAAAACAAAACAAAACAGAACACAGAGGGACCAAGGAATTTGTTTTATGCCTATCTTAATTAGGAGTGGGAGCATTAACCCGTGTGGAGTGTAGGGCCAGCATGAAGGTTACAGCAGGTTTCTAACTTGATTCATCCTTTCTTGACAGCGTTTCTCAGGTTCTCACCATCTGCAGAGTTTTCTCCTCTGACCCTGCCCCCACCATCACACGTCCAAACCAGGTCAATAGGCTCCTGGCCTCTCTCCTTCAGCCTGGGGACCCAGGGAATGTGCTTTAGCTGGACAGAGATCCCAGATCCAGGCTCCTTACCCATTCCCACTAGGGTCAGAATGACCTCAGTCCTACAGTGCAGGCTGGGCAGGTATCCCTGAAGGTTCCCTGGGGACCTGAATTATCTCACCCTGGGGACAGAGCCAATGGTTAACCAGCCTCCTTGCTATGGGCCTCAGAGGTCTGCCCTGGAATGTACACCCACAGGGCAGGGACTAGAGCAGACCTTGGCTAGAAAGGTGGTAGTCGGCCATTGACTCCTACCTCCTTAACTGCATTATCACTCACAAATATGGGGGGCAAACCCCACTTGTCCACAGTATGAATCATGCCTGGAAGACCCGCACCTGAGAGGTAAGGAAAAAGGACCAGAGATTAAGGTCATCTTTGGCTACATAGCAAATTTGAGGCCAGCCTGGGCTACACGAAACTATTTCAGAAACAAAGAAAACAAAGCAAATAACAAAAAAATGTAGCATGGCTATACGGGTGCTACAAAGATTTCCTGGCAGAAGGCAGCACAGTAGAGGTTTATTGCTGTTTAATGCAAGTTTGGATGGCTTCTAGTAGTGTTCTAGAGTTTATACTTTTTTTTTTCAAGACAGGGTCTCTCTGTATTGTTTTGGAGGCTGTCCTGGAACTCACTCTGTAGACCAGGCTGGCCTTGAACTCACAGAGATCCGCCTGCCTCTGCCTCCCGAGTGCTGGGATTAAAGGCGTGCGCCACCAACGCCTGGCTGAGTTTATACTTCCGTCACTGGCAGATATGGTGGCACATGTCTGTTACTCTAGAATACCACAGGTGCAATCAGAGACCAAGGAGGGGGAGAGATGTTCGGCAGTTAAGAGTGCTTGCTGCTCTGAAGATCTGAGACTGGCTCCCCGCACACATGTCCAGTTGCTCCTAACCTTACTCCTAACCTCCAGCTGCAGTGGTTCCAGGACATTTGATGTCCTCTTTTGGTCTCCAAGGGCACCTGCACATAGGTGACATATAATCACACACAGACACATAAAAATAAAATATTAAAACAAAAACAAGGCTTTGCAGATGCCGCTGTCCCCTGTCGCCTCTTCCTGCAGCCATGGTCAACCCCTCCGTGTTCTTCGACATCGCAGCCAATGGCGAGCCCTCGGACCGCGTCTCCTTCGAGCTCTTTGCAAACAAAGTCCCGAAAACACCCGAAAACTTTCATGCTCTGAGCACGAAACGATTTGGATATAAGGGTTCCACCTTTCACAGAATTATCCCAGGATTCATGTGCCAGAGTGGTGACTTCACACGCCCATCTGTGGAGGGAAATTTGAGGATGAGAACTTCATCCTGAAGCACACAGGTCTTGGCATCTTGTCCATGGCAAATGCTGGACCAAACACAAATGGTCTCCAGTTTTTTATCTGCACCACCAAGACCGAGTAGCTGGATAGCAAACATGGTCTCTGGGAAGGTGAAAGAAGGCATGAACATTATGGACGCCATGGAGCATTTTGGGTCCAGGAACAGCAATACCAGCAAGAAGATCACCATTTCCGACTGTGGGCAACTCTAATTCTTTTGATTGCGAGCTTCTTACCCACCAGATCATTGCTTCTGAGCTCAGGAGAGCATCCCCCCCCCCCGCCTCCACCCCATCTGCTCGTAATGCCCCGTAATCTCTGCTCTCACTGAAATTCTTTGGGTTTCATATTTTCCTCATTCCTTTCCAAGTCTAGCTGGATTGCAGAGTTAAGTTTATGATCATGAATAAAACCTAAATTAAGCCGGGCGTTGGTGGCGCACGCCTTTAATCCCAGCACTCGGGAGGCAGAGGCAGGCGGATCTCTATGAGTTCGAGACCAGCCTGGACTACCAAGCGAGTTCCAGGACAGCCTCCAAAGCCACAGAGAAACCAAAAACAAAAAGCCAGGGCTGGAGAGATGGCTCAGCAGCTAAGAACATGATTGCTTTCCTAGAGGACCAGAGTTTGGTTTCCAGCACTCACATCAATCAGCTCACATGGCTCACAACTAATGGACTGAAAACTGCAGATTCAGGAGACCCAGTGCTCTCTTCTGGCCTCCGAGGACACTCATGTGTACATGTACATAAATAAAATAAAAATAAGTCTACTTAAGGAATAGAACTAGCCAGGTAGTGGTGGTGCATGCCTTTAATCCCAACACTCGGGAGGCAGAGGCAGGCAGATCTCTGTGAATTTGAGACCAGCCTGGTCTACAAGAGCTAGTTCCAGGACAGCCTCCAAAACCACAGAAACCCTGTCTCAAAAAACAAAAACAACAATAACAAAAAAAAAATAGAACTAACCAACAGTCAAATAGCATTGGAGGTGCGGGCCCGTGCCTGTAATTCTAGCATTCTGAAGGCCTAACTAGAGAGTTGGAGGGTTGCAGAGTGAGACCCAGCCAAAAAATAAAAAACAATGGTTTTGTCTGGCTCTGGCATTGAATACCTTTAATCCCAGCAAAGGCGGGTGGATCTCTGTGAGTTCAAGGCCAACCTGGTCTACAGAGTGAGTTCCAGGACAGGCTCCAAAGCTACACAGAGAAATCCTGTCTCGAAAAAACCAGTCAACCAACCAAACAAACAAACGAAACTAATGGTTTTTGGGGTTTGCTTTTCCCAGGCTCATTAGCCCACTCCCTTCTCAGAATTGCCCTTCTTTTCTCTTGTGAGACAGGGCCTCACTTTGTAGCTCTGAATATTCTGGAACTCACTGTGTGGGCCAGGCTGGCCTGAAACTCAGAGATCTGCCTGCCTCTACCCCCTGAGTTCTGGGACTAATAAAGGTGTGCGCTACCATGCCAGAGGCTGCTTAATATGAAGCCTCTATTTTTATTAAAAATAAATCATTAAGAGGGGTAGGGATATAGCTTTGTTGGTGGAGTGCTTTCCTATCTGGCAAGAAGCCCTGGATTTGAGCCCCAGCATAGCACAAAACTGGGTTCAGCGGTGCAAGACTGTTATCTCTGGATTTAAGGAGGCAGAGGCAAGAGGGTCAGAAGTCCAAGGTCATCCTTGGCTATAGACAGTTTGAGGCCGCTCTGTCTCAAAACAAGTATGCATCTACCCCCCTATAAAAACCCCAACCAAAGCAAAGAGAGAAATGCACATGCTCCTGGGAAAGAAACTGCCCCTCCTGACAGTGCAGGCTAAGAGACTACTGAGCTGTGCTAACCAGCTTGACCTTAAGTTCAGAGTCCAGGTTCTTTCTCTGGACCCCAGGCCCCAGGGAAGAACTGGCCTCCCTCTCTGCAAACACCTTTATTTTAGCCCCAGAAGCCCTGGTTTCTGGAGATTTCCCAACAAGCCTTCTATCTGCTCAGATCCCGCCCTGTGTACTATCTCACCTGCTGACTCAGAGCCTTGAGATAGGGGCCATGCAGCCATTGGTAGCCACTGGGTCTCAGGCTGATCTGTGCCGGTAGCAGGACGAAGTCCCTTGGATACTTTCCTTGGGTATTGCCCAAACAGCCATGAGAAAATGGCACCAGAAGCCTTGCTGTGCAGCCAGACACCTTTCTGCAGGCATAGCCCACAGGCACTGAGTCTTGCAGCAGCCCACCAGGCATCTACAGGGTGGACAGCAGGCCAGAGAGCGCCTAGGGCACAGGAATAACGCAGACACCTGGCTCCCTTTGTGGACCGGGAGCTTTCACTCCGGGCCCCTTCCCCTCCTTCACTGCCTTCCTCTCCATGGCTCCCAGCATATGTCCTGGATCTAGGAAGATCTAGTGCTGGGTTTGTCCTTGGACACCAGGTGAAAGAGGAGGGGGGGATGGCTTTGTTCTTACAGCTGTGCATTTTAAAATTAATTATTAATTAATTTATTTAGAAAAAAAGCGGTCTCACTCGGTAGCCCTGACTCTCCTGCAACTCACTCTGTTAACCTCAAACTCTCAGAGATCTGCCTCCTGACTATTGGGATTAAAGATGTGCATCTTTGTGCTGAACCGCAGCTGTGGAATTTTCCATCGCTGGTCACCCCAGACCATTGCAGTCTCTTAGACTATTGCTGGAGTGTTTTCTCTTTAGATAGGTAGCCTTTTACACTGTAAGTGAATCAAAAAAGATAAGCAGCATATGAGTCCCCTAGAAGAGGAAAAAATCCTCAGGGACAAACAATAGGAAGGTAGCTGCTAGGAGCGGGGGTGGGGTATAGAATTACTTTTTTTCTTTTTTTTTTTTTTAAGACAGGGTTTCCCTGTGTAGCTTTGGAGCCTGTCCTGGAAGTAGCTTTTGTAGACCGACTCACAGAGATCCGCCTGCCTCTGCTTCCCAAGTGCTGGGATTAAAGGCGTGCGCCACCAAGGCCCATCTTGGAATTACCTCTTAACAGATCATTTCAGTGTAGGATCATGGACAGTTCTGGAGGTGGAATGTGGAGATGGTTATGCAACAGTTTGACTCTAGGTGATAGCATAGAACTGCGCACCTCCGACACAGCTAAAATGTTTGCGCCAATTTTACTACCATTTTACAAGTTAGAGGCTGTGAAGAAACGGTTTAGTGGGCAAAAGGGCTTCCTGGGCAAGCATGAGGACCTGAGTTTGAATCCTCAGCTTGCATGTAAAGAGCTGGGCGTGGCCACATGTGAGCCTATAACCCCAGTGTTGTTGGGAGCCGAGAGAGGCAGATTGCTGGGACTTGCTCGCCACCAGCCTAGCTCCAGGCTCAGCCAGAGATGCTGTCTCAAAGGAAGAAGATACAGAGGGATAGATCTGAACATCCAGCCTCTGGCCTCAGTGCATCTGTGTGCATCATAGACGCATACATGCATGCACGCACGCACGCACGCACGCAAAAGCTGAGCATTGTGGGTACAGGCCTATAGTTCCTGAAGAGGACGAAACAGGAAGACGCTAAGGTAGGAAGATTTTGAGTTCGGGCCAGCCTGTATCTGTATAGAAGACATTGTCTCAAACAAACAAAAACCTGGATAATAAAAATAATATTTTTAGCCGGGTGTTGGTGGCACACGCCTTTAATCCCAGCACTCGGGAGGCAGAGGCAGGCGGATCTCTGTGAGTTCGAGACCAGCCTGGACTACAAGAGCTAGTTCCAGGACAGCCTCCAAAGCCACAGAGAAACCCTGTCTCGAAAAAACAAAAAAACAAAAAAAAATTTTTAGCCGGGCAGTGGTGGCGCACACCTTTAATCCCAGCGCTGGAGAAGCAGAGGCAGGCGGATCTCTGTGAGTTCAAGACCAGCCTGGTCTACAAGAGCTAGTTCCAGGACAACCTCCAAAGCCACAGAGAAACCCTGTCTCGAAAAAAAAAATAGAAGAAGAATGCTCTACCTGCCGTTCCCCTGAAGAAGCAGGCAGCTCTTTGTCTCTCTCTGTCGTCTCTGTCTCTCTCTTTCTCTTTTTCTCTCTCCCTTCCTTTTCCCACTCTGCTTCCTTCCCCCAATAAAGTTTCTCAAATAACAAAAAGAAAGAAAGAAAACATACAGTTCCACAGAGACCAGCTGGCTTTGGAGCTGAGGGTTATGGTTTGTCTCCAATACTGGACTGTATATGGTGGAGAGAGGCAACCTGGAGTTTTGTGCATGCCAGGCAAGCGCTTTACTAACTGAGCTATGCCCCAGCCTCTATGAACACATGTATCACCTAAACTTATCTTGTGAATGACCTCAAACCACCCTTACCCAAACCTGGGTAACCCCAAGACTGTAAAAGTTAGTAAACCTTGGATCCGGTCCTGGGAGCTGCATGACCTTCAGCAAATGGTGGAATTTCTTTGAGTGTGTTTCCTTAGCTGAAAACTGAGGTCGTTAAACACCACTTTGTAAGGTCACTGAAAAGATGACTATCAATTCCGTGCATGTGAGGCACACACACACACACACACACACACACACACACACACACACACACACACACACACAGAGCAGCTCACAGCATCCGTCCCTAAGTACTGCTACTGCTGCTATTACTGTGCGTGGTGAGGTACATTCCCTGGTCCAGAAAGTCATCATGACATCCCCAATTTTCAGCCGAAGAAGTAAACTCAGAGAAGTTCAGCTATTTGCTGTATAGACGAGGGTGACCTTGAACTTCTGATCCTCCTGCCTCAGCTTCCAAGTGCTAGAGCTACAGGCAGGTGTTACCATGTGTAGTTTGTGTACTTCTGGGGATCGAACCCATGTGCATGCTAGACAAGCACTCTACTAACTGAGCACATGCCCAGAGCCACCAAGTTAGCTCTTCATGTGACAGTTTGAAAGCAATCAGAGCGAGTATTATCCCTACTTTACAATGAGAGTAGAAAAAGGCTAACACATCAGCAAAGTGAGCTGGGAGCCAGAAAGGCAGGTGCTGCAAGCTTCACTTACACGCATGCCTCGAATGCAAACACCCGGGAGGCAGAGGCAGGAGGATCTCTGGGAGTTTGAAGCCAACCTGGTCTACACAACAAGTTTCACTTCCATGAGGGACCCAGAGTAGCTGAACTTACAGAAGCGGAAAGTTAGAGGGTGTTCTTGAGGGAGTGAGTATGGAGGGCATAATGGAAAGCATTGTTCAGTAAACACAATTTCAGTGTTTTGTTTTGGTTTTTGATTTTTTTTTTTCGAGACAGGTTTTCCCCGTGGCTTTGGAAGCTGTCCTGGAACTAGGTCTTGTAGACCATGCTGGCCTGGAATTCACAGAGATACGCTTCCCTCTGCCTCCAGAGTGCTGGGAGTAAAGGCGTGCACCCCACTGCCCCTGGACACTTTCAGCTTGAGATAATAGAAAGTTCTGGAAATAGATGGTGGCAGTAGATGCACAAAGGTGTTCACTGTACTCAGGGCCACTGAACTGTATGCCTGGACTTGGTAATGATGATAACTGTATGCACATTTTACTACACTTTAAAACTAGCAGCAAACATTCAGTAGTGATACTGTCCCTAGCCCAGCACCAACTCCTTACACTTGCAGGACAGGTGGGTCCTGTGTCCCAGCTTCTTTGCAGGACAGGTGGGTCCTGTGTCCCAGCTTCTGCTGTTTCTCCTCACTCTCCTCACTAGCGTGAGCACCAAAGCTAACCGGCAGAGATGGGGAATTGTTGGCTAGAGGCATGAGTCCTAGAGTTCGAGTTCCTAGTACTTGGAAAGCTGAGGCAGACGGGTTGCTGTGACCTTGAGGCCAGCCTAGATATGAGCTCCAGGTTACCAGCCTGGTCTGCAGAGTAAAATCCAGTCTCAAAAGACAATAATAATAATAATTTTAAAAAAAAAGAAAAAGAAAGAAAAGCCAGTTCTGGTGGCGTATGCTGGTAGGATTTGCTGAAGGTGAAGGAAGCTGAGGCCGGAGGAACATGAGTTCAAGGCCAGCCTGGGCTACACATAAAGCTGGACTGTGGAGCCACCTGCCTTTACTCTCAGTACTTGGGAGGCAGAGCCAGCCTGGTCTACAGAGTGAGTTCCAGGACAGCTAGGGCTGTACACAGAGAAACTCTGTCTGGAAAAATGGGGACATAGCCCACAGGATCTACAGACAACTAGCTGGAGCCCTGACTTCATGCTTTTGGTGCCAGGCCCCAGACGGTCTATGCCCTGCCCAGAATGCCCCTCCCCATCTTCCCCGGGCTTTCTGCAGACTTCAGGCTCTTACTGAAATACCCTAGGGAGGAACACAACCTCTGGGCCTCCTTGCCCTCTTGCGTGTGTATCTTGGCTGATGTCTGGCGCCCCCTCAGAGTGGAGGCTGAGGTGGGCTGGCAGGGTATTTTGCTTCCTTCTCCGGTGTGATCCAGTCCCCACTAGAAGAGTGTCTGGAATCTGGTGGATAGCCAAGAAGTATTTGTTGACTCGATGGAGGGATTTGAACTTCTGCAGCCTAAGTATTGGAAGCTTTCCACGCAGGTAAAGCCTGAGAGGCCACAGTGCATTTTCACTTTTCCCAGTTCCTCCGGACTGGCTGAGGCCCTGTCGCAGGACAAAGGCCTGCTGTCCTCACCACTTCAGACACCTTGAAGTGGGAAAATGAAACCTAAGTGCCCTGCCCTTCTGATCAGCCACTCAGCAGACAGACTCTAGCCAATGACAGTGCCTATAGCTCTCCAGTTGAGCCCTGGCCCTGGACTGAGCAGGTTAGGTGTTGGCTGTGACCATAAGACCTGGACCATGGCTGGGAGGGAGAGCCAGTGGGCCAAGGAAGCCCTGCCATCAGGTGACCTGGGGTGGGGGAGTCTTGGAGGGCAAATGGGGAAGGCTCTTTGCACTGTGCACCAGCCCCCGCGGTGTGAGGCCGGAGCACAGACTCTGAGCCCAGTGAGGTGCAAACAAAAGACTTGCCTTTGTCCTCCTCCTGCCCCTTGTCCTCTGTTTACATCCTCCCTTCCCGTAAATGAGTTGGGCACTGGCCCTGGTGGCAGAGAGCCAGACACACCTGTAGGACAGGTTGGGCTGAGATCTTGTGGGTGGAGAGTGGGTGGCGGTACTGGCAGGTGGTTCAGGCCCTTGGGGTGCAAGCTGTTCCTTCCCATGGCAGCCAAGCCTTGCTGCTGCCGTAAGCCAGGGATTCTTGGCCTGGTCTAACATGACAGGATGCTGCCTGGGAGCTCCCCTCTCTAGAGAAAGCTAGGAAGTTCTGTACCAGTGAGTAAGAGGTGGGTGGACCAAAGGTTCTTTGTCCTTAGTGGGCATTTCCTAGAGGAGAACTAAGGCCTGGAGAAAGACAGGGTGGCTGTCAGATCCCATGCTTGGTTGCCTGGCTCCCTGAAGCAAATCCCCACAGTGCCCTGTGCCCTCGGCAGAGCTGGCTGCTCTGGAGCGGGGTTCTATCCTGCTTGGTAGCTGAGGTGTCCTTGGGGGCTCTTCCCTGCTCTGGGCTTGATGCCCAGAGTGAATGAGCTGAGTGAGGAGAGTAAGCCCTGTCACGTCTCTCTGGAAGGGACCAGGAGAATCGGCTGGCTCCAGGAAGGGTACAGAGGAGCTGTAAGGGCCCGAGCAGAACCTCTGTCCTAGAGGAGTGTTGGTGTCTGCATCCGGGGCATCTGCAACCCCCAGGTTTACTTCAGGGGCGTGACAGTCCACAACCAGCTAAGGGTAGGAAGCATGGGACACATGTGACTCAGTCTGGGAAAGAGGCTTCCACCCGTCAGAGGATTAACTGACCAGCTTACGTCAGATTGTTCTCCACCTGGCTTTTCTCTGTCTCTCTCAACAGTGATGACAGGTTACTCTGTCACCAAGTATGTATTGACTGCCTACTATGTGCCCAGCCCTTGGGTAAATGCTCAGATCATGGCTGTCTGTGCACTGGTGACTACTAATACTTGGCATTCATCTCTGTGGTGGCTGTCTGGGCCGGCTTTATCCCCATTACACCCCAATTTCTCTCCTGCCTCTGCTTCTTCACTTCCTAAAGGACTCTCACAATGACCTTGCAGAACACACTTACTGCTACCTCATTTTTTTCCCCTCCAAAAAGAGTACTAACCCTCACCTCTGAGCTGGGGAGGGGATCTCTTCTTTGCTCAACTTCAGGGGACAGGGAGTCAACCTACAGGCTCAGCTGAGACTCCCTGAGGGCCTTCTTTAGGGGGTTCTGCTGAAGGAACAGCAGACCTGAAAGCTGAGAAATGCTAACTTGTTCATCCTCTCACGGTGTTCTTCAGAGGCCTAATGACCGCTACACCAATTCTGAGTGTCCTGGGACACAGGACTTCACTTGTGCCTTGCCACAGACCCACACAGATCCTGATATGGTGGGTTTCCTAGACAGATTTCTTGAAAGAACTTTCCCTTAATTGAAATGCTAGGTGGTGGGCAGCTGGGTCAGTGGTTTTCCAGCCAGTCCTAGGGAAGGGCTTCCACCCCCAGGATGTGTCAGGGTCACATACCCTGGACATACACCCTGCTGTCCATTGAGGGTTCTTGTTCCTTGAGTCTCTGTGTGAGCTTTACTTTTTAAATTATTTCTTTTACTATTTTATGTGTCTGAGTGTTTGCATGTATGTGTGCACACAACATGCATTCCTGGTGCTCCTTGAGCTCAGAAGAGGACACTGGATCTCCTGGGAGTTACAGATCATTATGAGCTGCCATGTGGGTGCTGGGACTCAAACCAAAGTCCTCTGCACGAGCAACAAGTACTCTCTTCTTCTTCCTCTTCTTCCTCTTCTTCCTCTTCTTCCTCTTCTTCCTCTTCCTCTTCTTCCTCTTCTTCTTCCTCTTCCTCTTCTTCTTCTTCTTCCTCTTCTTCCTCTTCTTCTTCTTCCTCTTCTTCCTCTTCTTCCTCTTCTTCCTCTTCTTCCTCTTCTTCCTCTTCTTCCTCTTCTTCCTCTTCTTCCTCTTCCTCTTCCTCTTCCTCTTCCTCTTCCTCTTCCTCTTCCTCTTCCTCTTCCTCTTCTTCTTCTTCTTCTTCTTCTTCTTCTTCTTCTTCTTCTTCTTCTTCTTCTTCTTCTTCTTCTTCTTCTTCTTCTTCTTCTTCTTCTTCTTCTTCTTCTTCTTCTTCTTCTTCTTCGAGACAGGGTTTCTCTGTGGCTTTGGAGGCTGTCCTGGAACTAGCTCTTGTAGACCAGGCTGGTCTTGAACTCACAGAGATCTGCCTGCCTCTGCCTCCCGAGTGCTGGGATTAAGCAACAAGTACTCTTAACTGCTGGGCCAACTCTCTAGCCCCTCTCTCAGTTCTATTTAGTGCTGTTCAAGGCTCTCCATCCATGGCCCACTGTCTAGAGCCCCTCCCCCCCAAGCTCATGTCACCAGCACTGGAAATTCCACTACCCCTCCAACACACATTAAGTCTCTCTTGTTACCACTGCTGAATACCCAGGCCGGAGCAGATGGACCTCCCCTCTTCTACCTGAATGTGTCCCTAGCAACTGACTGCTGACAGAGGCCTAGGCCACAGAGATGATGGCCTAGGTAGATCTCTGCCTTCAAGGAGCTCATTAAGATAAGGGGAGCAGCTGCAAGGCCTCTCCTGTGCCCTGCATGTTAATGGAGGCTGTACAGTAAACTGATAAAAGACAATCAGACAGAAGAAAGGCATTACACTTTAACTGATATGTTAAATTTTATGTATGTGAATGCAACACAGAAAAGAGGTGAAAACCCAGCCAGGTAAGGTGATTCATGCCTCCAATCCCAGACCTCAGAAGGCAGAAGCAGAAGAAACATCATAAATTTGAAACAAGCCTGGATTATATAGCAGGATGGAAAACAGCCAGGGCTACAAAGCCAAAGTCTCTCAAAGGAAGGGGGGAGGAGGAGGAGGAGGAGGAGGAGGAGGAGGAGGAGGAGGAGGAGGCAGCCGCAAAGAAACCATTAGTCTCAGAGGCTTATATATATGCCAAGTTAGCAAAAGGCAATGGTGGGGGTTGGGGATTTAGCACAGCCTGGCCAGCAATCATAAAACCCTGGGCTAGGTCTCTTGCACCAGGGGGAAAAAGGGCTGGGGGTGCAGCTCAGCTGGGAGAGTGCGCAGCATGCACAAAGCCTTGGGCTCAGTCGCCAGTGCTGCGGCACTGGGTATAAATACAGCACTCAGGAGGTGGAGACAGCAATCAGAAGCTCAAGGCCAATCTCAGCTACACAGCAAGTTCAAGGCAAGCCTGGGCTAGAGACCCTGTTTCAAAACAGAAGAGCCAGGAGGTGGTGGCGCATACCTTTAGTCCCAGCACTCAGAAGGCAGAGACAGGATGATGTTGAGTTTGAGGTCAGTCTGGTCTACAGAGCGAGTTCCAGGATAGGCTCCAAAACTTCAGAAAAACCTGTCTCGAAAAACCAAAAAAAAAAAAAAACCAAAAGATTTTTTTAAAAAAGAATTATTGTTTAGGGAACGGGAGAGAAGGCCAGGGATTAAGAGCACTGGCTGCAGCCGGGCGTTGATGGCGCACGCCTTTAATCCCAGCACTCGGGAGGCAGAGGCAGGCAGATCACCAAAAAAAAAAAAAAAAAAAAAAAAAAAGCACTGGCTGCTCTGCTTGTCTAGAGACCCGGGTGTGATTCCCAGCACCAACATAGCATAAATGGTGCAAAGACAAAACACTCACACATAAAATACATTTTTAGTTAAAGAAGCAGGGCTTTAATTTAAAATGGGGGGACATAAGCAAACCCTTTGCTACCAATTTCCATCTCTCAACTGGTAAGGGTTTGTGTGACAGGTCCCTTTGAGCAGAATCATCTCCAGAAAAAGGGTGCCATGTCCTCTTCCTGCTGGTACAGAATGGGACGACCCTGTCCAGGAGACTAGTCATTAATGTATTCATTTATTAAGCGTTTTTTTGGGGGGGGTTGTTTGTTTTATTTTTAATAGTTTATTTGTTTATTTCAAGACAGGGTTTCTCTGCGTTGCCCTGGCTATTCTAGTACTCACTCTGTAGACCAGGCTGGCCTTGAACTCAGGAATCTGCCTGTCACTGCTTCTCCAGTGCTGGGATGAAAGGCGTGCATCACCAGTACCTGACCATTTATTAGTTTTATTTTGAGATAGGATTGAATGGAACCCATGCTGGCTTTGAATTTAATATGTAGCCAAGGCTGGCCTTGCTGTCCTGACCCTCCTGCCTCAGTGCTGGGGTTACAGGTGTGAACTGTCACACCTGACTATCCTTGCTCTTTCTGGGAGGGACATTCCAGCTCACCTTGCTGTCCCTTGGCTCTTAAGCACCATGACTCTGCCTGTCTCCAGCCATGATTTCTCCATCACTGTTTCCCTGTAGGTTTCTCTTCCTCTTTCAGAATATTTCACCCCAGAGTCAGCAGAAGGGATGGGAAGGGCAAACAGGGGGGGGGGCCGCCACTTCTTAGTTATGAACCTGTTTTACATATGTATATCACCCAAGTCCTGCAAAAGTGCTCTGGGGTAGGTACTATTATGATCCCCTTTGTTTGTGTGGTTCACCAAGAGCCACAGGGTGAGGGCAGTTACCCAACGCTGAGTTGTGAACACCCAGACACGGAACCTGGATCCCAGCACAGGGTTTTCAGAGCCTCTCAGGGCTAGTTTGTTTTGTTTTTATCTCCCGATCCAATACTGTCACTGAATGTGGTTGCTCCTGTCTGTAACCCCAGTACACAGTAGGAAGAGGCAGGAGGATCATGAATTAGAGTCAACTTGGGCTACACAGTAAAGTCCAAGTCAACCTGGAATATACAAGTTACTGTCTCAAAAGGTGACCAACCTGTGATGGTTTGAGTGAGATGGCTCCCACAGCCTCACGTGTTTGAATACTTAGTTCCCCAGTAGGTGGAACAGCTTGGGTAGGATTAGGAAGTATGACCTTTTGGAGGAAGGGGGCACTTCAAGGTGTAGACAGATTTTTCTGTCTTGCCAACCAACTCCCAACTAACCACACAAAAACTTCTAATTAATTATGAAGGCTAAGCCAATAGCTTAGGCTTGTTTCTAACTAGCTCTTATAACTTGCATTCATCTATGTGTTGTTACATGACTTATGGCTTTTACCTCTTTTCTTGCATATCTGTTCCCTCTTGTCTGCTGGCGACTCCTGAGTCTTCACTCTTCTTCTTCCCATCATCCTCTCTGCCCCGAAAATCCTGCCTAGCTGTTGGACATTCAGTTATTTATTTATTTGTTTGTTTATTTATTTATTTGACAGCATATGCCTCTAATCCCAGCACTAGGGAGGCAGAGGCAGAGGCAGAGGCAGAGGCAGAGGCAGAGGCAGAGGCAGAGGCAGAGGCAGAGGCAGAGGCAGAGGCAGAGGCAGAGGCAGAGGCAGAGGCAGAGGCAGAGGGATCTCTGTGAGTTCAAGGCCAGCCTGGTCTATAGAGTGAGTCCTAGAACAGTCAAAGCTACACAGAAAAGCCCTGTCTTGAAAAACCAAAATTAAGTAAACAAAATAAATTTAAGAGAGACTTCTGCTGGGCGGTGGTGGCGCACGCCTTTAATCCCAGCACTCGGGAGGCAGAGGCAGGCGGATCTCTGTGAGTTCGAGGCCAGGCTGGACCGATAGCCTCCAGAACAATACAGAGAAACCCTGTCTCGTAAAAACCAAAATAATAATAATAATAATAATAATAATAATAATAATAATAAAAATAAAATAAATTTAAGAGAGACTTCAAAAAAAATAATAATAGCAACTGAGGAAGATACTCAGTTGACCGCACATGCACACACTGACACAATACATACACCAAAAACAAAACAAGGCCAAGAGAGGAGGAGGAGGAAAGACAAATTACAAGCCCATTTTTATTTATACTGGGATCAACGAATACATAACTTTTTCATCATTGCTGTAAAAAATTTTAAATCTGGCCCATCAGTGGTCTGTAGAACATCACATGCTGCTTGTGTCTCTGGTGGGCCTTCCCCGGAGTCTCCTGCTCTCTGAGACCCTGTCTCAAGAAAAAAGATGGATGGGCACAGTGCACATGCCTGTGATTCCAGCACTTAAGAGACCGCCAAAACAGGAATAGCACCAGTTTGAGGACAGCTTGGGCTACATTGTGAAACCCTGACTCTAAATAAATAGATACATTAAAAAAATTTTAGCTGGGCAGTGGTGGCACACACCTTTCTTTAGTCCCAGTACTTGGGAGGCAGAGACAGGCAGATCTTTGTGAGTTCGAGGCCAACATGGTCTACAGATGGAGTTTCAGGACAGCCTCCAAAGCAATATAGAGAAACCCTGTCTCGAAAAACCAAAAAAAAAAGTTTTAAGGCAATATTGCATACAATAATATGCTGTAAACCCTAAAATTACCCAAATAGACACTACCTGCATTTCAGTGATTACCAAGGCTCATCAGAAAGGTACATTCAATTAAGAAGCACTCTCTAGCTGACCTACCAAATTCTTTAATTTAACCCTATCCCTACCCCGTGAGCATGTGTGGTCTGAGCAAATTCAGCAGTTCTAGGTTGGGAAAATCAGAGGCACTTAGGCCCCCTCCTCTGGTGTTCCCGAGGTCCTCAGTGGATGATTTACTCTATGGAAAAATCATTAGGGAGCCTGTGTAGTCATAGGGTCACCTAATAAGAGATGACTTCTCACAGGGGACTGGGTAAGTCCCTTGGTGCCCATGCAGCTCCAGTGCAGCTGGAGAACTGTTGCAGATTCAGGGCCAAGCGAGGGAAAAGCCACTAAAGGCAGAGAGCATCCACAATGATGGTCATTCAGGTAACGTTTTCCATGAGTCTCTGGAGTGTTAAAATTGCCCAAGGCTAGATTGGAAGTTTGTCTAGCTCACACAGGCCTCGAAGTTCATTCTGCAGCACTCCAAAAGAGAAAAAGGAAAGTGCGTGTGTGCGTGCGTGCGTGCATGTGTGCGTGTGTGTGTGTGTGTGTGTGTGTGTGTGTGTGTGTGTGTGTGAAGACCACTCGCTGTTATTACAGAGTGTACACAGAGTGTACAGGTTTGCTTCCCAGCATGCATATGGTAACAACTCACAACCATCTAGAACTCCAGTTTCCAGGATTCCATGCCTCTGGCTTGGATTATGTGTGTGCATATAATCTGACTCTGTAGGCACTAGGCATATACACGGTACACAGACATACATGCAGACAAACCTCACACAGGAAAAAACATAAAATCAGGGGCTGGAGAGATGACTCAGTGGTTAAAAGGGATTGCAGTTTCTCTCTGTCTCTTAGGTTTATTTGTTATTTCATTTTATGTGTGTGAGTATTTTGCCTGCATGCAGGTATACACACCACATGTGAGCCTGACGCCATCAGAGGTCAGAAGAGGGCATAGATCTCCTGGGACTGGAGTTACAGAAGGTTGTGAGCTGCCATGTGGGAGTCAAACTTGGATCCTCTGCAAGAGCTAAGTGTGCCTAGTCAATGAGCCATCCCCTAGCACAGCAATTACTGCTCTTGCCAAGGATCTGGATTTGGTGCCCAGCACCTACATGGCAGCTCACAGCCATGTGTAATCCCACTTCCAGGGGCCCAAAACCCTCTTCCTACCTCTGTGAACACCAGACACCTATGTGGTACATACACATAATCCAAGACAAACACTCATCTATGTAAAATAAATCTGAGAAAAATGTGTTTTTTGTTTTGTTTTTTGTTGTCTTTTCAAGGCAGGGTTTCTCTGTATTGTTTTGGAAGCTGCCCTGGAACTTGCTCTGTAGACCAGGCTGGCCTCGAACTCATAGAGATCCACCTGCCTCTGCCTCCCGAGTGCTGGGACTAAAGGCATACGCCACCACTGCCTGGATAGCTTGTTGAAATCTAATTCACATTTACTTAGCATAAAACTGACACATCCTATCTCACCTCATTGGTTTTGTGTGTGTGTGTGTGTGTGTGTGTGTGTGTGTGTGTGTGTGTGTGTGTGTTTAGGGGATGTGAAGAGTTTTGCGGGGAAGTGGGAGTGGTCATACTCTATAGCCCAGGCTAGCTTAGAACTTGCCTTGTAGCCAAGAATGACTTTGAACTTCTCCAGTCCTACCTCCACAGTGCTAAGACTACAAAATATATACTGTTGTGCCTAACTAAAATTCGCCCTTATAAACAATATGATTTGGTTGGGGGGGGGCTGGAAAGATGACTCAGCGGTTAAGAGCACTGACTGTTCTTCCAAAGGCTCTGAGTTCAATTCCCAGCAACCACACGGTGGCCTCCCAATCATCTATAGTGAGATCTGATGCCCTCTCTGGCATAAAGTCAATAGAGTACTCATATACATTAAATAAATAAATAAATAAGGGTAGGCAATCCCTTAGACCAACTGGTACAGGAGTATTTGGCATCTTTCAGAAGATGGTGTCCCAGAGAAGATCTGAAAAACAAAAACAAAACAAAACAAAAATATATAATTTGGGCTGGAGAGATGGCTCTGCCAGGCTCACAACCAAAATTTCAAGAATACAGTTTGGGCCAGGCAGTGGTGGCATACACCTTTAATCCCAGTACTCAGTAGGTAGAGACAGTCAAATCTTTGTGAGTTCGAGGCCAGCCTGGTCTACAAAGCGAGTTCCAGGACAGGCCCCAAAGCTACAGAGAAACCCTGTCTTGAATAACAAAAACAAAAACAAACAAAAAAATAATACAATTTGATGGTTTTAGTATATTCACAGTTGTGAATCATCTCCTTGACCCAATGGCAGAATGTTTCATCACTCAGGAAACCAAGCCTATACAATTCTGTGGTTGCTCCCAAATATCTCCTGCTACGCAGCTAGGCACTGGTATCAGGACTCTATTTGCTCTCCCTATAGCCTGGTCTATTCTGGACAGTTCATATCAATAGAATCATATAATCATGGGCTTTTCACTTGGTATCAGATGTTCCTCTCCCCTCTCCACCCTTTTAAAAGAGACCAGCCTGGTCTACAAAAGCTAGTACCAGGACAGCCTCCAAAAGCCACAGAGAAACCCTGTCTCGAAAAACCAGATAGATAGATAGATAGATAGATAGATAGATAGATAGATAGATAGATAGATAGATAGGTAAAAGACAAGGTCTCATGTAGTCCAGGCTAGTCTGGAACCCGTGGTATAGCCAAAGCCTTTTATATAGTCCTAGGAATCAAATCCAGGACTTTAAGAAGGGTATGAAGCAAATTATCAGTTGAGCTCTGGGTGTCATTTTTAAAAGAGTGATGAAAAGGTCATAGTTTTGAGACTAGACCTGGATTCAATTCCCAGCACCCACATGATGCCTCACAACTGTCTGTATCTCTGGTTCTGAGGATTTGATACCCTTTTCTTGCCTCTGTGGGCACTAGGCCTGTACACAGTACACAAACATATGCACAGAGTATATGATACATAAACACGCATACAGGCAAAACATGCATACATAAAGTTAAAGTAAATTGAGTTAAAAAGAAAAGGTCCGTAGTTTAGATCAGGGAGTATATCTGGTTTTTTTTTGTTGCTGTTGTTTTGGTTTTGGTTTTTAGAAACAGGGTTTCTCTGTGTAACTAACAATCCTGGCTGTCCTGGAACTTGCTTTGCTTGTCCAGGCTGGCCTCGAATTCATACAAATTCCCTGCCTTTGCCTCCTAGTAAATCTGCTTTCTGTGGATCGGTCGGTTGTTATTCTGTTTTGGTGTCTTTTTGTTTGAGGCAGATCGTCATTATATAGACCAGGCTGACCTGATTGTCTTCTTTTTTCAGCCTTTGAATGGCTCTAGGCACGTGCTGCTACAGTGATGTCTGGCTTGTAAATCAGTTTTTTGGTTGTTTTGTTTTTTGGAGTCGGGTGGAAGGTGAAATGAAGACAGGTCCTTGTGCATCCTGGTATGAGGGTGACTTTGAACTTCTGGCCCTCCTGTCTCTACCTACTGAGTGTTGGGAGTACAGGCATGGACCATACCCTATTTGTGTGGTCCTGTAGATTAAATCCAGGCCTTGATACTTGGTAGCTAAGCGCCTACCAAATGAGTTATATTGGACACACATAGTATAGTTAGGGTTAGGGTTATTTCTGGCAGTAAAGCCAGAGGGCTTTGCTGGCAAGAAAGTGGTGAGACAGAGGAAACTAAGGAACCTGCCAGAAGGCAAAGGGTTTTTTGTTTGTTTGTTTGTTTTTGTTTTTTACGAGACAGGGTTTCTCTGTATTGTTTCAGAGGCTATCGGTCCAGCCTGGCCTCGAACGCACAAAGATCCGCCTGCCTCTGCCTCCCGAGTGCTGGGATTAAAGGCGTGCGCCACCACCGCCCGGCGCAAAGGGTTTTGAGGATGGTGATGCACCGATGGGCACAGGTGCAGGAGCATCATGGTCAAGGCTCCCAGATTCCAGAAGCTACTTGCAGTTGCTAAGGCTGTCTGCGACATTGTCACTAGGCCTGGGTATCACAGTAGGGAAGGGTTAAGCATCGCACTGAGACTGGACTTAGATGCACAGGGCAAGTATGGACAAGTCCCGAGTGGCTTGGTGAGGCCCTGTCCCATCGACCCTGGGAGAAGGGGAGTGGGGGTGCCTCCTGGTATCTAAGACAACTAGGACTGCCACATGCTTTTGCTCTCCCAGAGATCTAAATGGGCCAAGCTGTGTACCTCAGCTACCCAAGCTACCTGAAGCTACCTGGGGGGTGGGGTGCGGCCCTGCTACCCGCTCCCAACCTTTGTAGTCATGGGTTCCAAGCTTGGTGTAACCTGAACTGCTCTCATTTGTGTGTGGGTGGGTGTGGTCCTGTGGGCCCTGGGCCATTGAATGGAGCTCAACATCAGCTCTGTCAGCTGCTCTGGGTGCCAACACTCTGCAAACAGATTGAAGTCACGAACCCAACAAAGAGTTCAGCTGCGTTGTCACTGAGGCCGCAGCACCAGGACCGAGAGCAACTGTAACTGCACAGGATGGGGTGTTCCTGTTCTGGCCTGCTTTTGATTATCCTACGAGACAGGCTCCCCAAGAGGATTGATGAAAAAGATTAGTTGGGGGAACCCAAGGCCCTGAGAGTCTCCAGGAAACATACAGTTGGGGGAACTGAAGGCAGGTGGGAACCAGGTGAAGTTGCCTTCTCTGGCATCTTTCCCCCACAGGCTTCCTGGTAAAAAGGAAAATCTATACTGCAGGAATCAGTTGGACAAGGAGGAGGTGCCTGTAGAGGACAGGAATTCAGGTTGAGCCCGAGACAACCTCAGAAGTAGGACAGGAAGGAGAGAACAGAGCCCAAAGCTTCTGGTGGTCGTTGGGTCAGGGTCTTTCCAGGCTGGAAGGGGTACCCTGATGCCTCCAGACACAAATAGAAAGTAACATCTGCATTCATTCAACAAACACCCCGGGGGCTTCTTTTGTCCCATGTTTTACAGTATTGAAGATGGAACCCTGGGTTCTGTGTAGGCAAGGCAAGTGTTCTACAGTCAACTCACACACATATTCAGTCTTTTAATCCCAGCACTCGGGAGGCAGAGGTGGGCGGATCTCTGTGAGTTCGAGGCCAGCCTGGTCTACAGAGCAAATTCCAGGACAGCCTCCAAACCTACAGAGAAACCCTGCCTCGATAAAACAAAAAAACAACAACAAAAAACAACAAGCACATACTTTCTCTCTGTCATGATCTGACTCAGCCTCCCTGGGTTTGGGATTACAGGCACATGTCACCACACCTGACCTTTGTGTGGCAAAGGCTGTGATCTCAGGTCTTCGTGCTTACACAGCAAGCCCTTTATCACCCCCAAACAACTGAGCCATCTCTCCAGCCCATTCATTTCATTCATTTAAAAAATTATACCATTTAGTATTTTGTCTGCATGTGTATGTGTACTACTTATGTACCTGGTGCTTGCAGAGGTCAGAAGAAGGGGTCAGATCCCCTGGAACTGTCATTATGGATAATTGTAAACCACTATGTGGTGGTGCTGGGAAACATATAACTGGGACCTGGGTCCTCCAAAATAGCAGCAAGCACCCTTAACCACTGAGCCGTCTCTGCCTCCCATGAGCTGGGATTAAAGGAGAGTGCTACCACACACTCTGTTTTGTTTTTGTTGATTTTTTTTGTTTTGTTTTGTTTTTGAAAGACTATTCAATAGGTAGCTCAGGCTGGACTCAAATTTGTGACAATCCTCCTTCAGAGTCTGAGTAATGGGAATATAGATGAGTCACTAACCTGGTTTAACTTTCTACAGTTTTCTCGTACAACGCACTATTCTTGGGCATTTGTTTTCGTTGTTGTTGTTTGTTTTGTTTTGAAGACCAGGTTTCTCTGTGTAGCCCTGGCTACCCTGGAACTCACTCTGTAGACCAGGCTGGCCTGAAACTCAGAGATGTGCCTGCCTGTACGACTGAGTGCTGGGATTAAAGGCATGCACTACCACCACCACCTGGCTGGGCATTTGTTTTCTGTTATGTATAACAAATCATTCCAAAGTTCATACTTATTAATTTGACTTTTTGAGACAGAGTCTCACTATGTAGTTCTGACTGGACAGGAACTCACTATATAGACCAGGCTGGCTTAGAAATCACAGAGATCCACCTGCCTCTGCCTCCCAAGAGCTGGGGTTAAAGGAGAATGCCACTACACCCAGCACCAAAACGAAGAATTTAAAAATTTTTATATTTATTCTTTTTTTTATGTGCATTGGTGTTTTGCCTGTGTGAGGTATCAGATCGTGGAGTTACAGACAGTTGTGAGCAGCAGTTTGGGTGCTGGGAATTGAACTTGGGTCCTCTGGGAGCTCCCAAACTCAGATTTTCTTTTCTTTTCTTTTTTTTTTGTTTTTGTTTTGTTTGTTTGTTTTTTTCAAGACAGGGTTTCTCTGTGACTTTGGAGCCTGTCCTGGAACTAGCTTTTGTAGACCAGGTTGGTCTCGAACTCATAGAGATCCACCTGCCTCTGCCTCCCGAGTGCTGGGACTAAAAGCGTGCACCACCAACACCTGGCTTCAAATTCAGAATTTTAAAGCAACAATAGCATTTATTATTTCATGGTACCCTTGGATTAGGAGCACTGGTATGCCTAATAGCTGGGCTCAAGCCCAGAGTATCTGATAGACTGAAGTCAAAACACTGGCTGGTCCTGTGATCATCAGAAGATGGGTCAAGAGTGGGGAACTAGTTCTGAGATGGTACACCTACAGGACTGCAGAACTGATGCTTTTATTTATTTATTTATTTATTTATTTATTTTATGACAGGGTCTCAGGCCAGGTGCATTGGCACACACCTTTAATTCCATCACTTAGGAGGCAGAGGAAGTTGGATCTCTGTGAGTTGAAGGCCAGCCTGGTCTACAGAGCAAGTTCCAGTACAACAAATGATGTCTTGAAAACTTGTTTTGAAAAACTAATAAAAACAAAGTACAAAGACAGGGCCTGACCCCACCTGTCCTGGAATTCACTATATAGACCAGCCTGTCCTCAAACCTGCAGAGATCCACCTGCCTCCAGAACTGTCAGATTCAAGGCGTACACAAGCACAGCTATAATGATTTTGATGGAAGGTCCCAGTTGCTTTTCACATAGCCCGCTTCATAACGTGCGAATGTGTTGTCCTATCAAGTGACAGCAGGCTTCTCCCAGAGCAACCTGTGAGAAGGAACAATTTGAGAGTGGTGACACACCCCTGGAACCCAGAATCAGGGAAGTTGAGAAAGGAGGCTCAAGATTTCAGGTCACCCTTTTCTACATAGTGAGTTGGAAGCCACCCTGTCTATGCAGTGAGACAGGACATGGTCTCAAACAGAACAGCAGCCATAAATGGGACATCTATATCACAGTCTCTCTGCCCAAGCTCAGGGACCATGTGCCAGAGGGAAGAAATTGTAAAAACCGTAGGTGGAGAAAGCCTGGGCAGAAACAGTGTTTTCTGGTCATCAGGGTCATCGCTCTCATGAATAGCAGCTATGGTCACCTGCACGAGACCAGAAAAGCACCATCTGAAGGGACTCAAAAGCTCTAGCCCCTAGAAGAGCTGATGGCTTCCAGGGATGGGAGAATCTGTTTTCTTTAAGGGTGTGGCCCTGGTAGGTGTTGTATATGGTACCACACCTGTGAGTATATAGGAAGTACAAACTAGATTTAGTCAGCTATTAAAAAAAAAGAGGCCAGGCATTGGTGGCGCAGGCCTTCAAACCCATCACTTAACCAGCAGAGGCAGGTTCAAGGCTAGGCTAGCCTGGTCTACACAGTGAGTTATCAGCCAGACAAGGCTACACGGTGGGGGCAAAGCCTCCAAAAAACAGAGCATATGAAGTTAGGAGTGGGTGAAGGAGGGAGGAGGGTTGGGGGTTGAACATAATCAAAATTTATAGTGTAGTGTGTACGTTATCGTAAATTTTTTTTTTTTTTGGTTTTTCGAGACAGGGTTTCTCTGTATTGTTTTGGAAGCTGTCCTAGAACTCACTCTGTAGACCAGGCTGGTCTTGAACTCACAGAGATCCACCTGCCTCTGCCTCCCAAGCACTGGGATTAAAGGCGTGCGCCACCAACGCCCGGCGTATCGTAAATTATTGAAACATTGTATTAAACATACATACACAGAAGATAGAGGTACTGGCTCATGTCCAAGCACTGTGCTCCAGAGGGTCAAACAGGAGGACTACAGTGACCTTGATACCAACCTAAACTACGTAGTGAGTCCAGGACAGTCAGGGACAGAGAGTAAGACCTCATCTCCAAACAAGCGAATGTATAAACACTTCTGCCCTCACAAGAAAAGAAAGTGGCCATCAGTGGCTTATGGTGGGAAGTCGTGAATCAGCAACTCTGCTCAACTCACATTCTTTTTGGTTTTGTTTGGGTTGGCCTGGTTTTCTCTGTGTAGCCTGGCTATCCTGAAACAGGCTGGCCTCAAAGTCAGAGATTTCCCTCCCTTTGGTTCCCAAGTGCTGGGATTAAAGGCATGCTCTATTATCACCCAACATTTATTTTGTTGTTTTTGAGACAGGGTCTCTCTGTGTAGTTCAGGCTGTCCTGGAACTCACTATGTAGACTAGGTTGGCCCTGAATTCACAGAGATCCACCTGCCTCTGCCCCTTAAGTGCTCATGAAGGGTGTGTGTTACTATGCCCAGTCCACCCTGCCCTTTTCAATGAAGCAGAGGTGGAATCAGTTAAGAAAGGTTTGGGTTTTTGTTGTTGTTGTTGTTGTTGTTGTTTTGTTTTATCGAGACAGGGTTTCTCTGTGGCTTTGAAGGCTGACCTGGAACTTGCTCTGTAGACCAGGCTGGTCTCGAACTCACAGAGATCCACCTGCCCCTGCCTCCCGAACACTGGGATTAAAGGCGTGCGCCACCAACGCCTGGCTAGGTTTTGGGTTTTTTAATGTTTTGTTTTGATTTTTTAATACTTATCTATTTATGTGCCCATGTGTCTGTGTGAGAATATATGTCTGTTCATTAGACTTTCATGCAAACCCATATCTGGAAAAAGAAAAAAAACTTATATAGCTATAAATTATAAGAATTACGGAAGTTCAAGCCTGTAGTCCTAGCACTCGGAAGACTGAGAGGTGAGGGAGCAGGAGGATCGTGGTGCAGAGCCAGCCTGCACTACACAGGGAGACCACGCCAAGGGAAAGCAACAACAAAAGTTAACATAAAGTTAATAAAACGGCCGGGCAGTGGTAGTGCACTTGGGAGGCAGAGGCAGGCGGATCTCTGTGAGTTCGAGGCCTGGCTGGACCGACAGCCTCCGAAACAATACAGAGAAACCCCGTCTCATAAAAACCAAAAAAAAAAAAGTTATTATACGAGCTAGCAACTCCACTTTTAGGCATATACCCAAAAGAAATAAAATCATGTCTTTATGCAAACTGGTAGCCAAATATTCACAGTACTACTATGTGTAATAGAAAAAAACAAAAACAATCCAAAAGGATTTCACCTGATAAATAAAATCATAAACATTAGAATATTATAGCCAGGCTGTGGTGACGAATGCTTTTAATACCAGCACTTGGGAGGCAGAAGCAGGCAGATCTCTGTGAGTTCAAGGCCAGCCTGGTCTACAGAGCAAGTTATAGGACAGCTAGGGCTGTTACACAGAGAAACCCTGTCTTGAAAAACCGAAAAATAAAAATAAATAAAAAAAAATTAAAAACCACACAGACATTTGATTGAAGCACTCAGGAGGCAGAGGCAGGAAGTCGTTGTGAGTTCAAGGCCAGGGTTGTTTACAGAGTGAGTTCAAGGACAGCCAGGGCTACACAGTGAAACCCAGCCTTGAAAACAAACAAATAACAACAACAAAAAGAAAAAGACACAGCGAGGCCAGCCTGGTCTACAAAGTGAGTTCCAGGACAGCCTCCAAAGCCACAAAGAAACCATGTCTCGGAGAAAAAAAGAAAAAAGAAAAAAGAAAAAGACACAGAAAGAAAGGAAGGAAGGGAGGAAGGAAGGAGGGAGGGAAGAAGGGAAGAAAGGAAGGAAGGAAGGAGGGAAGAGAAGAAAGGAAGGAAGGAGGGATGGAGGAAAGAAGAAAGGAAGGAAGGGAGGAAGGAAGAGAAGGAAGGAAGGAGGGAAGAGAAGGAAGGAAGGAGGGAAGGAAGAGAAAGAGGGAAGAGAAGGAAGGAAGAAAGGAAGGAAGGAAGAGAAGGGGGGAAGAGAAGGAGGGAAGGAAGGAAGGAAGGAAGGAAGGAAGGAAGGAAGGAAGGAAGAAAAGGATACAGGCTGGACATGTTGCTATAGACTTTTAATCTCAGCACCCAGGAGGCAGAGGTAGGCAGATTACCATGAGTTCAAGGCCAACCTGGTATATATAGGATATATAGGGAGTTCTAGGACAGCCATGACTATCTAGACCCTGCTTTTAAAAAAGAAAAAAAAAACAGAGGAAGAGGAGAAGAAAAAGAAAAGGACACGGAATGAGATGGTGGTCCAGCTACTGGTGCCCTACAAAAAGATAAGGGATCTCTGAGAGGAGCAACAGACAGTTGAAGCTGGTCTCTGTGGTCCAACACAAAGAAGCTCTTTTCAGCTACAGTGGTAGGGCCCAGAAAACTGAGAACTGATCCTTGCCTTAAATAGCCAGAGCATCCAGACATCAACGCTGGTCAGAGAGCTAGTGAAATGACTCTGTACCTCGGCCCCCTGAGATTAAAGGCCTGCACCACCACTGCGCAGATGATGATAAAAATTTTAAAAGCTGGTCAGACAGTCATCTAAAGCATGTTATACCAACATCAGAGCCCTAGCCAAGGACCCTTACAAAGAGTAAAGACATCTGTAAATGGGCATGCGTAGGCTGCTGTAGGCTCTCTGCCCCAGCAGCTCTGAGGATGCAGGACTGACTGTCTTCCTAAGAGTTAGCATTAGCATCACCTCTCCCAGTGATTGCAATTGGGAGGCAATTCAGGGACCTCTCCAACAAGACCACTGTGTCTCATCAAGATCCACTCATTGCCTGCTAAGATTTTAGGCTTTTTTTTTTTTTTTTTTTTTTTTTTTTTTGGTTTTACGAGACAGGGTTTCTCTGTATTGTTTTGGAGGCTGTCAGTCCAGCCTGGCCTCGAACTCACAGAGATCCGCCTGCCTCTGCCTCCCGAGTGCTGGGATTAAAGGCGTGTGCCACCACTGACAGGCTTGATTCCTGGGCTTTAAGGCAGGTTAAAGACATGAAGGGGATGTTGGACCTCATTTCTTTTTCTAGCCAGAGAAAATGGGTTGTTTTCCACAGAAGCTGCAAGAATTACTCATCAATGCCAGCAGGGCCAGGGGGATTTGGCTTTAACTAGATTTTGAGCATGCTTGATTTAAGAGCCAGGACATAAAACTGGGATTTATTGATTTTATTAAGATCTCATGAGAGGAAGGACTTAGTTCCCTAAGTAAATGGATCCAGGAAGTGATGTGAATTTGCTGCATGAGAGGTCGACTCCTGGAAGTTGGAGAAGGTGACTGCCTGTGTTGGATGGTTCTACAGTGCCAGGAGTGCTGTGGGGATGGAGAGAAAAGGCCTACCGAGCTAGCGATGGGGGGATGCTGACTCACATCACAGCAGTGGTCCAGAGCCTCACCACATGCTTGGTTTCTATGGGAAAACCAAAGACACGTCATCAGTAACATGACCAGAAAGAACGCAGGGATGAGGGGGCAGCAGTGTCACTCAGAAGTGGTGACTTTCCTCTAGGTTAAGAACCCCCAAAACAGTCTTGTTGATACCAAATGGGGGATGATAGAACCCAGCCATGGCAGATCCCAGCTGGCTACCCTGGCAATAAGAAGCCAGACTACACAGCAGACAGTTCAAACACTAGTGATCCTGGAGGGCAGCCCAGGCGCCTGACCCGTAGAGGACTACAGAGATGGTTAATAGAACATGATGCCTTTGGGGACATGAGATGCACAGCTGTAAGTCTGTGTTGCCAAGAGAAATCAGGGATTACAGCTAGTTGATCTAGCTCTCAGGACTTTTCAGAGTTGTGACACCCAGCAAGAGCCCCACGAACTCTTACGCGTGGCTGCTACCTGGATGTTTTAGTCTCTCCTTAGGTTCTAGGGCCAGTAGGTCAGAAGAAGTTACCTACTTGTATGAGTGAGTGAGTTTACTGGTCAAAAGCCTAGACTGCTGTTTCTCACAGGGTAGTGGGAGTTCATGTGGGACCCTAATAACCGATGCGGGACCTCCTGGAGTTCCCTTGTCTCAGTAAGTACAGAACCCCTGCATGAGGAAGTGATTATGACCAGAGGTTAGCCCCTCAGTGCCATTCCATCAGATGAACCTCAGTGGCCACATAGGCACTATCATAGAAACCAGAAAGAGGAACAACAGGGGCTGGAGAGATGGCTCTGTTGGTAAAGAGGACCTGAGTTCAATCCCCAGAACCCATGTAAAAGCCAGGACAGGTGGCACATACTTATAATCCCAGCTCAGGGAAGTCAGAGACAGGAGCAACCCTGGGGCTCAGTAGTTGGGTGGGTGAAGTTCTAGAGAAAGACTCCGTTTCAAAGTCAAGATGGATGACCCCTGGGGAAAGGCAAATGAGGTTGATCTCTAGTCTACAGACACCAGACACACACACACACACAGAAACACACACACACAGAAACACAGATACAGAAACAGACACACATACACACAGAAACACAGATAGACACAGACACACAGAGACACACACACACACAGAGAAACATATACACACATAGAGACACAAACACACACACATACAGAAACACAGAGAGACACAGACATACACACACACACAGACATACACACACACATACTCATGGAAACAGAGACACACAGAAAGAGAAATGTGCATACAGACACACACACACACACACACACACACACACAGGCACATGGAGAAACTCCCCTGACTCTCATCTAGGACTTGCATTCAGAAGCAAAACTTGAGCAGACGTGGACAGTGACACTCAGTGACTGAAGGTAGCGGGTGAACTGTGAGGAAGGACTTGACACCTGACTGTAGAGAAGGCTAACACCGATGACTCCCACTGCCAGATCCCGGATGTGACCCCATAGAACACTTAGGAATAACCTTGTCTTTTTCAAAGTAAAGAAAAAAAATTTGAAAAAAGGGGGGGGGTTGCTGGGAGTGTAGGTCCCAGGCATAGAGCACTTGCCTGATATAAATGAGGCACTTGGTTCAATCTTCAGTATAAATAAATCTGTGGTCTAGATATTGCCATCCCAACTCGCAAACATCTGGAAACATTACTCCCCAGTTTACAGGTTATAAGGAGGCCCATCTGGATTTGTTTTGTTTTTAAAGATTTTATTTATTTATTCTGTGTACAACATTCTGCCTCCATTTGGGAGAGAGCACCAGATCTCATTATGGATGACTGTGAGTCAACATGTGGTTGCTGGGAATTGAACTCAGTGCTCTTAACCTCTGAGCCATCTCTCCAGCCCTTTGTTTTGTTTTTTGAGACAGGGTTTCTCTGTATTGTTTTGGAGGCTGTCATGGAACTTGCTCTATAGACCAGGCTGGCCTCGAACTGACAGAGATTTGCCTGCCTCTGCCTCCTGAGTGCTGGGATTATAAAGGCGTGTGTCACCAACGCCCGACCCATCTGGATTCTTGATGACAGTTTTGTCCTTAACTTGCAAGGATAGGACCCCAATACCCAACGGAAAGGCAGAACTCCTGGCAGGCTTGTTGGGAAAGTTGGGAGCTTATGGGGGACAGAGATGGGAGGTATCCGGCCTGGGCCAGAATAGCCTCTCCAGAGCCCATCTGCCAACAGGTTGGTGCTGAGCTGTGATGGGCCCTGCCACACCAATACACACTCCCAGGCAGCCCGAGTTCCCTCCCAATCTGGTCATGGTCCCAGCAGCAGGCCTTCCTTCCCTTTTTTCTCGTTCTTCTATTTTTCAATTCTAGACAAATGTCTTCACTCTCCCTGCTGCCTGGGCACAGTGAGGACATCTTCCCTACAGTGAGCAAGGTCCTCGAGACACTAAGGGGCTGGCTCTAGCATTCCACAGGGAAAGGAACCGTGGATGAGACCAAAATGACCAAGTTACCATCTCTCTCTCTCTCTCTCTCTCTCTCTCTCTCTCTCTCTCTCTCCCCTTTCCTTCTTTCATTTCTTTGTTTCTCTCCCCCCTTTCTCTTTCTGTTTTTTTGGTGGGGTGGGGGTGGGGGTGGTTGAAACCAGAGCACATGCCCTGAGTTGCTATTTGTCAAGTTCTGTCCACAAATTATCCAGCTCTATTACTTCTCTTCCCTGACGGAACATGAAGTATTCTACCAAGTAGAAACAGAGTATGACTGAGTGCCTGTCATCATCAGAGAGTATAGCCAGGATTCTGACCCAGATTTGTCAGTAGGCCCTGGATTAAAGTACCACGCTATAGGCGTATGTGGAGGGACACAAAAGGAGGATAAATGTGCTCTGGTTACCGCGGAAGTTAGGGCAGAGCTGTGTGGTAGAGCACATGGTTAGCCCTCTCTGGGTCCTGGACTCACACCGAGATCAGTGATGATTTCAGAGGTACCTTATCCATTCACTCATTCAATAAGTGCTCGTTGAGTATAGAGTCTCTTGACATCTTAGCTTCAAACTAGGCATGGTGATTTATGCCTCTAATTCTAGCACTAGGAGAATCTGAGGCAGGAGGATTTTCAGGAGATTGAGGTAAACCTAGGCTACAAAGTGAGTCCCAGGCTATGTCTCAAAAATGAAACAAAATAACAATAAACAACCCCCCAACACACGCATACCAAATCTGAGGCTGGAGATGGCTCAGCAGTTAAGAGCACTGGCTTCTCTTGTAAAACACCCACGTTCAATTCCCAGCATCCACATGATGGTTTACAGCCGCCTGTAACTCCAGTTCCAGGGGGTCTGATGTCCTCTTCCGGTCTCTGAGGGTACCAGGCACACATGTGTTGTACATACATGCATACATGCAAGCACTCATACATATAAAGTAAATAAATCTTTAAAAAAATCAGCCAGGTATGGTGGTGCATACATTTAAACCCAGCAATTGGGAGGCAGAAGCAGGCAGATCTCTGTGAGTTGAAGGCCAGCCTGGTCAACACAGCAAGCTCCAGGCCAGCCAGGGTTATATAATGAGATCCTGTCTCAACAACAAAAAACTAGCATTGACTCCAGCACTCCTACAGACACCAAAATCTACAGATGTTCGTGTTTTAGACAAAGTGGTGCAGCTTTGTGTGTAACCTACACACGTCTTCCCAGATACTTTAAATCACCTGCAGATTACATATGACATATGATACCTAATACAATGTAAATGTTGTACAAATGGTTATTATATGTAAGGCCAGAAGGAAAATCTACACACACTTAGCATAAACAAAACCACCATAAACCTAAGGGGGACATGGCACTGATGCTCTCTGCCTCTCCATTTCTTTGCTTTCATTTTTTGTGTGTGTTTGCTTGGTTTTTGTTTTTGTTTCTTTTGTTTTTCGAGACAGGGTTTCTCTGTAGCTTTGGAGCCTGTCCTGGAACTTGCTCTGTAGACCAGGCTGGCTTTGAACTCACATAGATCCGCCTGCCTCTGCCTCCCGGGTGCTGGGATTAAAGGCACGAGCCACCAACGTCCAGCTGCTTGTTTTGTTTTTCAGGACAGGGTTTCTCTGTGTAGCCCTGACTGTTGTGGAGCTCACTCTATAGACCAGGCTAGCCTCTACCTCAGGGATCCACTTGCCTCTGCCTCCCGAGTGCTGGGATTAAAGGCGTGGACCACCATGAGTACCCTTTCTTGGTTTGTAGAGACAGTCTTGCCATTTATCACTGGCTGACCTAAAACTCTCTTTGTAGACCAGGTTTGGTGATTCCCCGCCGCAGTCTACTGAATGCTGGGCATACAGGTGTGTACCACAAGGCCCTTTGCACTACACTGTGTCTCCCTACAGGGTCCCCTCCCTATTCACAGCAGGCAGAGAGTTTGTCAGTCTGCAAACCCAGTGCTGCTCACCCAGTACTTCAGCCCTTTCCGGGCTTTTGGACCCATGCTAAGGGATGAGCTCTTTAATTCAGCAGGCCATCCATCCTCCAAAATTCACCCACGCCTTTAGCCTGGCCTGTCTCCTATCTTTACTTTCCTCTCTACCCTCTCACATCCACCTTCTCAGTAACAAGTGCTTTTTTCCCCCTCAATATATGTTTTTATTTAAATTAGAAACATGCATGCTTCACATGTCAATCCAGCTCCCTCTCCCACCCCTCCTCCCTTGTCCCTCCACCCTCCCCCTCCAGCCCCCCACCCAATCCCCACATCATTCCCCAGGGAGGGTGAGGCCCTCCTTGGGGGGGATCTCCAGAGTCTGTCATTTAATCCAGGGCAGGACTTAGACCCTTCCCCATGTGTCCGGGCTGAGAGAGCGTCCCTCCATGTGGAATGGGCTCCCAAAGTTCATTTGTAAACCAGAGTTTACAAGGCCCCAGAGTTTTCTGAGGCCTCCTCACTGACACTACATTCATGGAGTCTGGATCAGTCCCCTGTTGGCCTCCCAGCCATCAGTCTGGGGTTCAAGAGCTCCCCCCTACAAGTGCTTTTTCACATGCTTTTTTAAAAAGACTTTTTAAAAAGTTTTACGTGTATGAGTGTGCTGCCTACATGTATGTATGCGTACACATGCCTGGTGCCTTAGAAGATGAGAAGAGGTCATCAGATCCCCGAGAACGAGAGCTGCAGATGGTTGTGAGCCGATGTGTGGGAGCTGGGAACGAACCCAGGTCTTCCACAAGAGCAGCCAGTGCTCCTAACTGCTGAGCCACCTCTCCATGCCCGTGCTTCTTTTCCTCACAGGTGTCCTGGCAGCTCCAAGGCCCAGAGGGGAGAAGCGGGAAGAGCTGGCCAAATTTAGTTTTGTTTTGTTTCAGTGATGAGAATCAAACCCAAGATTCCACGTGTCTGCCACCGAGTTGCACACTCAGCTGAGCACTGAGGTAGGGCTTGCGGACTCGGCAAGTTGACACAGGAGGATCACTCGAGTCTGCTAGTTCAAGACTGGTCTAGGCAACATAGTAAGAATTTATCTCAGCCTGGCGGTGGTGGCGCACGCCTTTAATCCCAGCACTCGGGAGGCAGAGGCAGGCGGATCTCTGTGAGTTCGATGCCGAGCTGGTCTACAAGAGCTAGTTCCAGGACAGCCTCCAAAAGCCTCGGAGAAACCCTGCCTCAAAAAAAAAAAAAAAAAAAAAAAGAATAAAAGAACTTATCTCAATAAATAAATTAACTGAGGGTAGTAACCCAAGATCTTAATCTCAGCACTCCGGAGACAGAGGCAAGAGGATCTCTGTAGGCCAGCCTAGTCTACATAATGAGTTCCAGGCCAACCCACGCTATGTAGTGAAACTGCATAAAAACAAAAACTAAGACCAAAAACAAAAAACACCCTGAAATGAAAATAAAATTAAAGCTGAGGTTGGTAACACAAGCCTTTAATCCCAGCACTTGGGAGACAGAGGTAGGCAGATCTCTGAGTTCTAGACCAGCCTGGTCTACAGAAAGAGTTCCAGGACAAGCAGGGTTACACAGAGAAACCCTGTTGAAAATCCAAAAATAAAAATAAATGAAATTTTAAAAGTAATGAATGAAATAATTAAATAAGTAAATAACTAGCCCTTAGGAAGCTTTCCCACACATATCCTTCCAGCTAATGGGGACAGTCAGGATAAGGTGATGTAGTTCTTCCGGGCATGTTTTGTGCCCAATCTGGCCTCTCTCTGGCTCCTATCCCAGAGTGGTCTTGGTTTTCCTATCTCAAAGGGCCTGGGCTAATGCTCGGCCTGAGGGTAGGTAGATATCAGCCTGTGGTCTCCTTGATTTGTTTTGTGTTTTGGGACAGAAATTGCTATATTGTCCAGGCCAGCCTGGAACTCCGGATCCTCGTGCCTCAGCCCCTCAATTGCTGGAATTACAGGTGTGTACCACCACACCCGACTCTGAACTTTGACCCTGTGGGAGTCTGGGTCCTGCTGGGGATGATAAAGAAGGTTTCCTTCACCTAGACAGTCCTGCAGAGAGACCCAGTCTCTTTGTCCATCATCTTCAAAGTCCTTCAGGAAACTTGGCCTGAGCAGTGGGAGGTGCTTTCTCAGGACATTGAGAAAAATCTCACGGCCTTCTTCTCGCTGGCAAGGTCTCCATTCCCACCACAGGGCTCTGCCATCTGGGGGATGTTCTCAGACGGAGTCTAACATGAGGTCTGCTTGGGTGTGCCATGTAAAATCAAGCTCAGAGCCAGGCATGATGGTATACACCTGTAACTCCATCATGGAGGTACACACTGCAATCCTAGCTCTCAGGAAGCTGATGCAGGAGGGATATGAGTTCCAGGCAGCTGCACTATAGCATAGGACCCTGCCTAAATATCCAAAAAGACTGCTAATGGCTCATGGCAAGAAGAGGCCTGGTACCTGTGCCTTAACATGTTAATGCAACCAGGCAGACCCTGAGACCTGTGGGCTGCACTTTTTAGCCCTGATTCCAGCAAAGGTGGCTTCATGGACATTGAGCTAGCCTCAGGCTTCTTTCTCCCAGTGATGAGAGCCCAGAAGGCCTTGGTGAGTAACGAGCACAGACTGAAAAGACAACCAGACCTTTCTATGCCAGGCAGGGGATTTGGCACTGGGCTCCTGGCAGCCTGGGAAGCTGTTATTCTAGAACCTGATAACGGCCTGGGCTGGGCCGGGCCACTGATAAGAGGCAGCTGTTTGAAGTCCAGGGCGATAACAGCTTCAGAAAAAGTCGATTAAGGCAGTGAAAAGCATGGGTTAAACTGGCCAGCCTTGTCTGTGTGCCTTTGGCCAATTTCTAAAAGCACTTATCTCCCAAATCAGATACCCCAGCATGGTGAGGGGGCTCATAGGCACTGACTGGTCTCTAACGGCCAGGCAATGTCTCATTGTTGGTGGATGTCTGGGCCCACGAAGCTTTGCTTTTGCTGGTGGGAGGGGACCCATCAGCAAGCAGCCTTCCTGACCTCACCAGTCCTACTTCTTCCCAAAAGCATTCACTCTGTATTCAAGGCCTTAACAAGTATCTTGAGTGCACTCTGTGCCAGACGCAGTTCTGGATATCAGAAAGCCAGCAGGGAAGTCAGGAGCACCAGCAGCGGATCTGTTCTCACAAGGCTCATGATCTGGATGGCTGGGGAAAAACAATAAACCACTAACTGTGGTGGGTGGTGAACGCAAAAGAGGAAATGCCAAGGGGATGCAGTGGAGGGTAATTAGGCAGAGAATGCTGGGTTGCTGTCTGGGAGTCAGAGTGACCTTCCCAAAGAGATTTGGTGGGTAAGAATGAGCCAAGACAGAGCCTTTCTGGGGAGGAGAGGGTGCAAAGGCCCTGGGGCAGGAACTGGGGACTGTCTGGAGGACAAACAAGAGCAGGGAGGTGGTGAGAGGGTAGAGAGTCAGTGGTTAAATGCAGGTGGCGAGACAGGTCTGGGTTTGTTTAGATATGACTTGGCTGGAGTTGGAGTTTGCTATGGAGCACTTGTCTGCCTTGTTGGAGACCCTAGGTTTAATCCCTAGAACCACTTTCTCTCTCTCTCTCTCTCTCTGTCTGTCTCTCTCTGTCTCTCTCTTTTCCTCCTGCCTTCCTTCTTTTTTTCCTCTCTCCCTCCCTCCTTTCTTTTCTTCCTTCTTTTTCAAATGGAGGGAGGGGACTAGAGGGATGGCTTGGAGGATAAATTTTCTTGCTGCTCTTCTAGAGGACCTGAGTTCCGCCTCTAGCACCACAACAGGCAGTTCACAAGCATCTGTAACTCATCCAATGCCTCTGGCCTTCTTGGGTACCTACATTCTAATGCACATACCCACATGCAGACACACACGCACGCACGCGCACACACACACACACACACACACACACACACACACACAGAGAGAAATAATAAAAATAAATCTTAAATAGAAATAAACCAGGCATTGGTGACTCATGCCTTCAATCCCAGCACTCAGGAATCAGAGGCAGGCAGATCTCTGTGAGTTCAAAGCCAGCCTGGTCTACAGAGTGAGTTCCAGGACAGTCAGAACTACACAGAGAAAGCCTGTCTTGAAAATAAATAAATAAATTGACAACAGGTAGAAACCAGATCAGAGGGACAGGTGTGACCAGCTACAAGCACAAGCAGATGAATGCAGGCCCCACCATATACCCTTAGACCTTAGGACAGATGTTTCACCGCTTCGCGCTGTGTCCCCATAGCTGTGGAACTGGCTTCTACTCAACCAGTCTACCACAGGCTATGTGTCCTGGCCCTACTCTGGCATGGGAGAGCCCTGTGGGGCTCATTCTAAACAAGGAATCCCAACTCCAAACCAGAAAACCCTTAAGGGGTGCCAACGCTATGTGGGAAATTAGAGAAGGCTGCTAGATATGGTCAGAGACCTCTGGGGACCCGGATGACATAGGAGAGACCTTCTGCAGTGATGGGCCCCAATGAGGAGACAGAAACTTCAGGACATGCAGACACAGAGCCTGCTTCCCAGACACGTTTCCATAGGGATAACTGAAAGCTCAGAACAGCCTGTGGCCTGCAGTGATACTCAAGGGATGTTGGGGGAGGCGTGTGGATTTTTTGTTGGTTTGGGACAACTCTTATCTGTGTAGCTCAGACTGACTCTAGACTCACTAGTCTGATGTCTCTGCCTCTGGAAGGCTCAGCCTCTGTGTGTGTGTGTGTGTGTGTGTGTGTGTGTGTGTGTGTGTATGTGTGTGTGTGTGTGTGGGCAAAAGATCAGGTTCTCACCATCCACCATGTGGATCCTGGGCCTCAAACTCGGGTCCTCCAGGTTGGTGGCAGGTGTTTTTACCCACTTTACCTTGCTGTTTGTTGTTTTGTTTTCAGACATGATCTGACTGTGTCGTCCAGGTTGGCCTCCAGTTTATCCCGTCAACCTCCACCTGAGATTACAGGCCTGTGCTGGCACACCTGGCCAGCTGTTAGTGTTTATATAGGTTACAATATATACAGTAGGAGAGTTGGAGAGACCTGGGGTTTGCAAATTGAGCAGACATGGGGACAGAGAATAAACTCAGAGCCACCTAGGGCTTTGGCTTGTTGGCAGCAGGGGCTGCTAGTATTGACTGAGGCAGTGCCTTCTCATCGTGGGGGACTGCATCCTGCCTGGAAGGGACTTTAGTGGGGTCCTCTTTGCACCCCTTCCTTCCATACCTGACCTCACGGCACCTGTAGTTGCCTGATTCCAGAGATCAATGGGATCTTACATACCCATATGCCACCAATTTGCCATGTAAGGAAACTGGGATCACATTTTTTTTTAAATATCCCTTTTCCTGGGCTGGAGATGTAGCTCTTTGATATACTTGCCTAGCATGTCCAAGGCCTGGGACATTTGTCATGAGCATGGCAAATTTATTAAAAAATATTTTTACATTTTTAATTCTTTTTTCATTTTTCCTATAGCCTTTCGAAAATAATTGTATACACACACACACACACACATATATATATATATACACATACACATGTATATATAAAATACATATATTTATCTTGAGTTCTACTGGGCAATTCAAATCTAATCACCCAGGTCACAGAAAGCCTGGAGTGTATGTGCTGATGATATGAAATGCAAAAGGGATTGGAAGAGAGTGGAGGTGCACGCGGCTGTAATGTAGGTCCCTTGCAGAGGGACTCTGGGTTAAGGCCGTGTTTGAAGGGTTGGTTAGGGATGACCTCAGGGATGAGGCCTCCCAATTGAGTGGGGAGCTTGTTTGAGGAATGCAAGGGATCACAGCACACAGCTGCAACAGCGCAGAATGTTGGGGGATGGCTTCTGCAGAGGGGGAAGGCTGCAGCCTTTGCAACCCTGTGGACGACCCATTGCCCATGAGGAGTCAGGCACGGCTGGAGCTTTGGCTGCAGTGTGAGGAAGCTTCTCTCTTGTTCTTTCAACAGGACATTCCCACACACACACCTTGGGCAAAACTGGAAAGAAATGGGATTGAGAAAAAGGGAACTGAACTGATTGGTACCAGGAAATTCATACTGCCCAGCATACTAAAGTCCTTGGGGACAAGACTGTGTGTGAGCACCGGGCGTTGGTGGCTCATGTCTTTAATCCCAGCACTCGGGAGGCAGAGGCAGGTGGATCTCGGTGAGTTTGAAGCCAGCCTGGTCTAACCTGGTCTATAGAGCGAGTTCCAGGACAGCCTCCAAAACAATACAAAGAAACCCTGTCTCGGAAAACCAAAAAAAAAAAAGTGTGTGTGAGACAGGCTTGCAGGCCTTCAACCAGCTTGACCCTCACTTGACCACAGCCAGCCTGACTGAAGGGTGGTGGGCAGGAGGCCCTGGCAGCCTGCCTCCTTCCAGGGCTTTCCAGAGAGCTGTAGCAGCCACATCTTTGAAGTTATCTGCTTGGGTCTCTGCATTTATTCATGTCCCTTTCTGTCAGCCTTTCTTTAGTCAGCCTGCTTGACTCTAAGCTTCCTCAGGAGCCCCTAGCTCCCAGACATCCGAACTAATCCACATCCTTTTGAAAGATCAAAACCCTTGTGGGTGGCCTCTGGCTGGGAGGCCAGCTGGGGTAGGGATCCAAATTCATGGTTCCAGGAGTTAACCTGAGCCTCAGTGGTACCATTAAACTTGCTAAGTGAGTTCTCCATTGTAAACCTCAGTTTCCCTAGCAGTAAAACCATGGGGCGTGAACAAGATTAGTGGCGTGTAAATTGTTTGAGATAGCTAGCGAAAGCCCCGGGTTCCCGACCTAGGTATGAAACCCTTTGCATGTCATTAGAAGGAGAGAGAACACGACCTCTGAACTGCTTTGTGAACCCCCCCTTCTCCATCCCTTGCTGACTGGCCTTGGGGAAAGACTGATTCTCCTTTTCATGGGTGATTTGGACTTGGGATTTTTCCAAGATTTATTTGTATTATTATTTTGTTTATTTATTTGTTTGTTTTTTGGGTCAGGGTTTCTCTGTGTAGTCCTGACTGTCCTGGAACTCTTTCTGTAGACCAGGCTGGCCTCAAACTCACAGAGATCCGCCTGCCTCTGCCTCCCGAGTGCTGGGATTGAAGGTGTACCCCACCCTCCATTTTATATTATTATTATTATTTGGGTTTTTTTTTTGTTTTTGTTTTTTTGAGACAGGGTTTCTCTGTATTGTTTTGGAGGCTGTCCTGGAACTTCGCTCTGTAGACCAGGCTGGCCTTGAACTCACAAAGATCCGCCTGCCTCTGCCTCCCGAGTGCTGGTATTGAAAGCATGGGCCACCAACGCCCAGCTATTATTTTTAACTATGTAGCTATGTGTGCATATCTGTGTGTGGGTCCATGTACATGAGAGGCCAGAGGTAGCACAGGGAGCTGGGGTTAAAGGTGGTTGTGAGCTGCCCAGCATGGGTGCTGGGGCCCAATCTCAGGTCCTCTATAAAAGCAATATATTTTAACCGCTAAGCCATCTCTCCGGCCCCAGGCATTGCTTCCCTTAAGTTTTAGAACAGGCTTGTGGAGAGGTTTGTTTGTAGAGACAAACTTGTGTCTAGAGCCTGCAAGCCATCAGTCTCCAGGCCTGGAATCTTGGGGATACAGGGGCCTACAGGTGAGGTAAAGAAGGGAAGGCTCACATGGTGAGGGCCACCCACTTGTTCCAAAATAAGAGATGCAGAGGGTGATTAGGAGGGCTTGGAGGTAGGTAGCAGAGAGGTGGGAAGAGGTTGAAGTTGCCACAGGCAGAGAGGTAAGAGGCTGTGGGTACAACAGGGGACAGACAGAGAGAGAGAGAGAGAGAGAGAGAGAGAGAGAGAGAGAGAGAGAGAGAGAGAGAGAGAGAGAGAGAGAGAGAGAGGAGAGAGGGGGAGAGAGAGAGACAGAGAGAGAGACAGAGAGACAGAGAGGGGGGGGGAGACAGAGAGACAGAGAGAGAGACAGAGAAACAGAGAGAGAGGAGAGAGAGGAGGGGAGAGAGAGAGAGACAGAGAAAGAGACAGAGAGAGAGACAGAGAGAGAGGGAGCCTCTGTGAGTCTGAGGGTTTGTGCCCCCCACCTCCACCCTCTGTGACTGAGGCTCCGGGAGATGCAGGTGGCTCTGAGCCAAACCAGTCACCACCCTTCCTCACCAGGCAGTGCCTCTCTGCACGTTCACACCCAGTGCCCTGCTGGCAAGGGCTGTAACCTGAACCCCGAGTGCCAGGAGTGGGGGGAGAGCCAGTCTCCCCCAGCTCCCTGCACACCCCAGGGTTCACACGGGCCCAGCCCATGCAGAACGGGCGCAAGGATTAGGGGCATGTTAGATGACAAGTTGTCAGCGGCTAGGAGGACAGCGCCATAATCTCGGCACCCCAAGCTGCAGTGCCCTTTGATCCAGCCTCTGAGAGCTTGATTATAAGGCCCAGCCCATGTTTCCATAAAGGGGAGAACCATTGTTTCCAGCCCAGACAAAGGACTCTTTGTACAGACCTGGGACCCGTGCCCCAGGAGCCTCCTGGGGGGAGGTAGAGCAACCCCGCCCAGGGCAAGGAGGAGGGGTGCTGAGGCTGGGCAGTGTTGGGGCGAGGCCGTATCACAGCTCCCGCCAAGCGTGGGGGAGATGAGCAAAGGCCATTAGTGACGTCTTATGCTCCGCCCAAGGAGTATGCCCAGGCTCAGAGGAGGGGGGGTTCCCTGCTGAATTGCCTTAGCCTTGAGCTCAAGAAACACGTAGACTTTATCCCTGTAAAGACTGCTGTTGGGTATGTACCCGCCCCCCCCGCCGCCCCCCTCCCCACTGTCCCCTGTGTCTGGGTAAGGCTGGGTTTCAACCCCTGAGCAAATGGCTTTCAGGTTAAGGGGAGAATCTGGAAGCTAGTGAAGAAGGAGGCATGGTGGGAGGTAGCCACAGCTGTGAGGGTATGGACCTCGGGCCAGCTTGGCGCTGTCTCCCAGATGTTCCCATCTGCAGCTGTGGTAAAGCTTCCCTGGGACATAAACCACATAACACCCTCAGACTTTGCCAAGCAAATCAGCCTGTTGCAGAGGCAAGAGCTTTGCTGTCCTTCCTGAGCTGGAAAGGGGCAAGCGGGTTGGTGGCGCCTTTGCCCATGCTGGCTACATACACCCTGCCGCATTTGTTAGTTAAATCAACCCCTTCGTTCTTGCCTCTGCCTCTGCATGCATTGGCCAGGAGGTCTGGGGTTGACCTGAGGCTCCTTCCCACACAGAGGCAGTGTAAGCTGGGAAGTCTTGTTTGACCCTGAGGAACTGAGGAGAACCAAGACCGCCCTGACGGGGCTGTGTTGGCGCACGACTCTAATCCCAGCACTTGGGAGGCAGAGGCAGGCGGATCTCTGTGAGTTCGAGCCCAGCCTGGTCTACAAGAGCTAGTTCCAGGACAGGCTCCAAAGCCACAGAGAAACCCTGTCTTGGGAAAAAAAAAAAAAAAAAAGGAAGCTGAGCTTGAAGATGAGTTTTATTTATTTGTTTGGTTGGTTTTTTTAGGTAGACATGGTGACACTTGTAATCTCAGCACAGGGAGGCTGAGATGGGAGGATGTTAAATCTCTGTGGGGGGGGACTACATAATGAGGCCTTGTTTCTAAGTTTAAATAAATAAATAATAAATTAATTAACAAAAACAAATGAATATAGCTCCAGGGCTGGGGAATGTGACTCTGTTGGTAGCAACTCCTGGGTTCCAAACCTCCGCAGCAATAAAATCAAGAGTGGCGCTGCCCGGCAATCCCAGCTCTTGGGAGGTGGAGGCAGGAGTTTAAGGTCAAGTTCATGCTCAACTACATAGTGAGTCTGAAGCATATGGACACGTGGACTCTCAAAAATAAATAGAGGCGGAGAGATGGCTCAGTGCCTCAGCATTTGCCGGTCTCTCGGAGAACTGGGGTTAGTTCCCAGCATCCACACTGGACAGCTCATAGCAGCGACTCACTGCGGTTCTAGGGATTCTACCCTCCTCTGGCCTCAGAGGGCACCTGCACATACATGCAAGCCCTATGTGCATGCAAATAAATATTTTAATGAAAAAAGTGAAGACTAAATAAGGGTTGGGCCTCAGAGCGCTTGCCTAACATACCTGAAGCCCTGAGTTCTCAGTATAGGGAAAAATTCACACACGAGGATAAATAAACTATGAAGAAATGGGCCTTTCCCTGGGAGGAACTTTGAGGAAGGTGGTCATGTGTGAATCACCAAAGAGCAGATCAGCCACCAGGGATTCAATAATTGTTAGAAAAAGCTGGGCCTAGTGGCTCACACCTTCCATCTTAGCATGGGGGGGGCTGGGGGCAGAGGCTCAGAGAGCTCTGTGAGTTTGAGGCCAGCCTGGTCTATAGGACAGCTGGAGCTACATAGTGAGACCTTGTTAAAAAACAAAGAAAATTAAAAAATAACTGCTGGGAACCAGCAAGTAACATATGGATGCCTCACTGGAGAATGGCCTTTGGAGACATTCCTTAGATACCAGTCTATTAGCTGACCGGGAACTGCAAGCACTATAGTCATGCTAATTAATGTAGGAGATGAAGATAAAGTCATGTAAATGGTGGCTGGTGAGATGGCTCAACAGTTAAGAACACTTGCTGTTCTTGCCTAGGATTCAGTTAGTTCCCAGCACACACAGGGTTGTGGCTTACAACTGTCCACAGGGAAATACGTGGTGTGCCAACATACATGCAGGCAAAATACTCATTCACATAAAATAAGCAAATCTAAAAAAAAAAAAAAAAAAAAAAAAAAAACAGGCGGCCAGGTGTTGGTGGCACACGCCTTTAATCCCAGCACTTGGGAGGCAGAGGCAGGCGGATCTCTGTGGGTTTGAGGCCAACCTGGTCTAAAATCGAATTCCAGGACAGCCAGGAATACACAGAGAAACCCTATCTCTGAAAAAAAAAAACAAACAAAGCAAAACGAAACACCAGAAAACACAGTGTTTTTGGTTTGGTTTGGTTGGATTTGGTTTTTCAAGACAGGTCTTATCTGTGTAACAGCCCTGGTCATCCTGGAACTCACTCTGTAGACCAGTCTGGCCTGGAACTTACAGATATCCTCCTGCCTCTGCCTTTCAGAGTGCTGTGATCAAAGGTGTGCCACCACCACCAGGCTAAAACACAGATAATTTACATTACAATTCATAACATTAGCAAAATCCTACTTATAAAGTAGCAATGGAAATCATTTTATGGTTGGGGGGTCACGACAACTGTGTTAAAGGGTCCGGGCATTAGGAAGGTTGAGAGCCACTAGGGCAATGGGGCTCACACTGGGGTGAGGTCACAGGTCAGTGGGTCTGTAGGACAGTGAGCATACTTCGGGGATGGAGACTCAGGAGCTTTGAAGCTGGAGAGCTAGGGGGAGAGGACCTCCAACTGACCCCAGGAGAAGCTGAGACCCAGGCTCATGGACTGGAAAACAGGATTGCAGGTGCCAAACAGGTCCTTGCCCATGGAAACAGGCTTTGTTGACTTTGGCAGCCCCACCCTCAGCCTGCTCCTGCCTCAGAAGGGCCTGAAACTGACACTGGGCCCTGCTGGGGGCTGGAGATGTTCCCAGCCTAGTCCTGTTCAGGCCAGCTGTAGCAGGCTGCTTGCTCTCCTGGCCTGCAGAAGGGCTTGAGAGACAAGGTTGCCTCAGAAGGGGCTGGTTCCAGGGCCCCACAGACAGTGAAGGCCAGGGCCGTGGGACATCAAAACTGAGTGATTGACCTCTTTCCCTCAGACTGAAGACCCAGACAGAAGGCAGGGAGAGAGAAGAATTTGAGAAGACAGCTGTCATGCTAGGGACTTCTTCAGGGTGTACCCTCAGGGTGCTGGGATCTAGATAAGTGTTAATCAACCACCATAACAAATCATCTCAGATAAAGCAACAGGTGTGGAGGTTGCCCACAACCAGATTGACTGGGGAGGAACTCAAAGGCAAAGCCGACTCTGATGTGCCACTTGGCAGCGTCCTCTGAGCTAAGTAGGCATCTCATTCCTTCAGGCACCCAGAGGGCAGCTCACCTCACTCCCAAGTTGGCTGAAGGACAGGGTGGAAGCCACCACTGGGAAGAAGGGAAACAGAAATAAGGAAAAGGGAAGTCAATTCAGAAAGGCAGGCAAGACTCTGTGTGTGTGTGTGTGTGTGTGTGTGTTACAGAACTTGTGTGTACGCAAATGTGTGCATATACACATATGTAATGTATATAAGCATGTGTACATATACTTATTATTACTTTTTGGTTTTCAGAGACAAGGTTTCTCTATATAACAGTCTTGGCTGTTCTGGAACTCTCTCTATAGACCAGGCTGGCCTCGAACTCAGAGATCTCCCTGCCTCAGCCTCTCAAGTGCTGGGATTAAAGGCGTGTGCCACCACCTGACTCTTACTATTTTAAGACAAGGTCTCACCAAGTAGCCCTGGCTAGCCTGGAACTCACTGTGTAGATCAGTCTGGTTCGAACTCTTAGATCTCCAAATGCTTCTGCCCCTGGAGTGATGGTATTGGGACATATTCCACTGCATCTGGCCTTAGAGATTTCAAAAAATTTTTTAATATATTGTCTCGCTTATCCCAAACTGGCCTTGAACTCCTGATCCTTCTGTCTCTGCCTCCCCACTACTAGAATTATAGTGCTGGGATTATAGGCCTGAACCACCCTGCCCAGTTCTTCGTCACTCTGGGGCTGGAAGCCAGAGCTTCTGTATGCCAGGCAAGCACTGTACCAACTGAGCTACACCCCCAGTCCAACACTGAAAAAATGTATTTGTTGTTTGGCCAACTGATCTTGAACTTGTGATCTTCCTGCCTCAGTCTTCCAAGTGTTTTGATTACAGGTGTGTACCTCTAAACTCAGCCCAGTATTCCACAGTTTGAAGGTTGTCGTAGTCCCTGTTCTTTTTCAGAGAGACATCAGGGTGACAGGAAGTGATCCAGAGAACCATCAAGAGATGGAGAGGCAGGACAGGTACAGAATTTGGGACACACACTTTTCTGTCAAGGAGAAAGGAGCAGCAACGGGATGCCAGGAGGAATGGACAGAAAGAGGAACACCAGACACAGGCCATGGCCAACCTGGGTTCTCCTTTGGGCAATGGAGATAGCCAGTCAAGGGCTTCTCATTCTGTTTTCTGTTGCCTGTGGCTCAGTCTTACAGCCACGAGTTTACCTGGCTGTGGGCAGGGAGCTTAGTGGGCCAAAGCCTTAGAGCTAGCCTGGGCAGCCGGGTCCAGAAACCTTTGCTTCCTGTCCTGGCATAGATGCCTCTGTTCTCTGTGCCCTAACCTGAGGGACGTTGAAGACTCAGGTTGCTGTAAGCTTCGAGAGGAGGATAGGAGGAGGGTGAAGGGGAGCTGGAGGACTTGGGCTGTAACCCGAGGTTTCTCAACCTCGATCCTGACTTTGCTATCTCTCCATCCAAACCTCTGCCCATCCCTCCAGGGATCTAATTACAATAACAGTAACAGCTGCTATTTACTGAAATCATACCTCGGGTCATATCTCTAGATAAGCGCACTTATTTTAACTTTTGTCTAAAATCAAATCTACATTGTTGTTCTTTGGATTTTTTAGCTTGGTTTTGAATTTTTTTGAGGCAGGGTCTCTTGTAGCTCAGGCTAGCATTAGCCAGCCTGAACTTGCTATGTAGCTGAAGATAACCTTGAACTATTGATTACACGGCCTCGTCTCCCAAATGGTGAGGTTTTTTTTTGTTTGTTTTTTTTTGTTTTTTTTTGTTTTTCGAGACAGGGTTTCTCTGTGGCTTTGGAGGCTGTCCTGGAACTCACTCTGTAGACCAGGCTGGCCTCGAACTCACAGAGATCCGCCTGCCTCTGCCTCCCGAGTGCTGGGATTAAAGGCATGCGCCACCACCGCCCGGCAAATGCTGAGGTTTTACAGATAAATGTTCTCCCTTTTTTCTTTCTTTTTCCTCTTTTTATGCATTTGTATGTAGGATGTATGTGTGCATGTCATATGTGTATGTGACATGTGTTGTACGCATGTATATACATGTATGTATAGAGAACAAGGTTGAGTTCCAGAATCTTCTTTGATTGTTTTCCCACATTCTACTTTTTAAATTATTTTAATTTTATTTAATGTATATGGTATGGGTGTTTTGCTGGGTGCCCACCTAGAACTGAAGTTACTGACAGTAAGAATTGAACCAGGCCCTCTAGAAGAACAGTCAGTGTCCTTAACCAAGGAGCCATTGTTCTAAACCTTGGTGACCAGGGCATCCTCTCAACAGACTCAGCCTCGGTGCTAACCTAACTTCCCAAACCTTTCTGAAGCCACACAAAGCCAGAAGCACACGCTTCTCTACTCTCCTGAAGCAAGCTGAGAGATGTGGACAGGAGAATCCCTAGCTCTCTCGCCAGCTAGCCTGGTTGACACTGCGGTGAAGGAGAGACCCTGTCTCAGATAAAGTGGAGTTGAGAACCAACTTCTGAGGTTGTCCTCTGACCTCCAGGGGAGCACAGTCACATAAGGAGGGAGAAAGGGGTGTGTGTGCGCACAAGTGCATTAACTTGTTCCTTTTTCTTTTAGTTAGGCCATGGCTGGTTAGACGGCTCAGTGGGTAAAGGCACTTGCTACCTAGGCTGGTCATCTGAGATCGGTCTACAGAACATACACCACGTGGTGGAAGCAGGGAACTGACTCCTAAAAACTGTCCTATGACCTCCATACCTGTGCCACACACACCTACACAAAATCAGCAACTAGGCTGGGTGTGGTGGCGCTCACTTCTAATCCAAGCAGTACAGAAGCAGAGACAGGCAATCTCTGTCAGTTCAAGGCTGGTCAAATCTATATAGTGAGTTCCAGGTCAGCGGTGGTGAACACAAAATCTCTACCAAAATAAATAATAAATCCCTGCAAAAATAAACAAATATTGGCCTGGTGGTGGTGGCGCACACTTTTGATCCCAGAGCTTAGGAGGCAGAGGCAGGTAGATCTCTGTGAGTTTGAGACTAGCCTGGTCTACGAGAGCTAGTTCCAGGACAGGCTGCAAAGCTACACAGAAAAAAACCATGTCTCAAATACATAAACAAATATTAAAGCCCCACCAAAGTAATAATAATAATAACACAAAATAGCAAATAAACACGTTAGGGGAAAAAAGCTACTCCAGGGGTTGGTGTTGTGCCCGGTATCCCAGCGCTCTGAGGGTAGAGTGGGGGTAGACATGTAAGACTTTGGGGGCGGGGCAGCCTGTCTTGAAAAATCATGATGAAGCAAAAGCTTGTGCAGCTTGTCAGTGTTACCAGCTACAGGGGAGAAAAGACAGAAGGATGGCCCAGGAGTTGGAGGCCAGCCTGAACAGCGCTGTGAGATCTTGTTACTAAGAGCAAGAAGGAAGAGTAGGGGTAGGGGAGAGAAGAGGGAGAGAAAAGCCCTCTTGCCCTTTCTCTGGCACACGTCTGATGCCCTTTCTGGAGCACAGGGCAGGGATGAAGGGCTTAAACACCAAGGCAAGGGCCCTGCTTCCTGGCTGAGTGCAGTTTGACCTGACATTACCAGTCTCTCCCACTTGCAGATCCCTGAGGATGCTACCCACCTCTTCCCCAGGTGAAAAAGGCCCCTACCTTCTCCTGCCCCAGCCTCCTCCCAGCATGCATTCTCTCCCGCAGGCTACTCGAACCGCAGCTCCACAGGGATAGATAGTTCCATGCTCTAAACTCCACTCATTTTAAGTGAGTTTGGCACTTAATACCCTCTGCTCAGCTCACAATCAAGTCTGGGGCACCCCCCCCCCTTTTGAATATCATGTGTACAAGGGACGAGTGTCTGTCTGCGCATCACTTGTGTGCCTGGTACCTGTGGACGTCGGAAAAGGGTGTCAGGTCTCTTGGTGTCACAGACAATTGAGAGCCATCACCATGTGGGTGCTGAATACTGAATCCAGTTAGTCTATTCTCAAAGCCTAAGCTACCTCTCCAGACCTTCTCTTTTGTCTTTTTTGGGTTTTGTTTTTATTTTTTGAAACAGGATCTCACCGTGCAACTCTAGTGTGTCCAGAACTCACTATGTGGAGCAGGCTGCCCTTGAACTCACCAAGACAGCTGCCTGTGAGAAGGCCTGGATTTGATTCCCTGCACTCTCATATCCTGTTGCTTGCAACCGACTGTAAATTCCTTGCCAGGGACTCCATCGCCCTCCTCTGGGTTCTGTGGGCACTACATGCACATGGTACACAGACATATAAGCAGAAGGGGAAAAACAACTATAAGAATTTTTAAAAGATTGCATTTGTGGCTTGAGAGATGGCTCAGAAGTCAAGAGTACTTGGTGTGGCCTGGGAGTGGTGGCGACGCATTTAATCCCAGCACTCGGGAGGCAAGGGAGGTGGATCTCTGGGAGTTTGAGGCCAGCCTGGTCTACAGAGTGAGTTCCAGGACAGCCAGAGCTACACAGACAAACCCTGTCTTAAAAAAAAAGAAAAGAGTGTTTAGTGATCTTGCAGAGGACCCCAGTTCTGTTTCCGGCATATTGGGTGGCTCACAACCACCTGTAACTCCAGCTGTAGTGGATCTGACACCCTCTTCTAGCTTTAGAGGTCACCTATGGATTGGTGCACACAAACACATATACAAAATTAAAAATAATCTTAGAAAAATGGCTTATTATTATTATTATTATTATTATTTTTGGTTTTTAGAGACAGGGTTTCTCTGTATTGTTTTGGAGGCTGTCCTGGAACTCGCACTGTAGACCAGGCTGGCCTCGAACTCACAGAGATCCGCCTGCCTCTGCCTCCCAAGTGCTGGGATTAAAGGCATGCGCCACCAACGCCCGGCTAAAAATGGCTTATTATTATCATTAGTAGTAGCGGTGTGTGTGTGTGTGTGTGTGTGTGTGTGTGTGTGTGTGTGTGTTCATACCACACATGTATGGAGGTCAGAGGACAACTTCATGGAGTCTGTTCTCTCTCTTAACTTTAAGATGGGGCCTGTCACCATGCTTACATGCCAACTGTCTTTGCCTCAAGTTTAAAGCTTTTTTTTTTTTTTTTTTTTTTTTTTTGGTTTTTCGAGACAGGGTTTCTCTGTGGCTTTGGAGGCTGTCCTGGAACTAGCTCTTGTAGACCAGGCTGGGCTCAAACTCACAGAGATCCGCCTGCCTCTGCCTCCCAAGTGCTGGGATTAGAGGCGTGCGCCACCAACGCCCGGCTTACAAGTTTAAAGCATTTTATACAGTCAGGACTGTTTCTTGTCTGGTTGCCTTGAGGTCTACGTATTGTGTGTGCATTTAAATATTTATAATTATTTTATTTTTTTGTTATTATTTTGGTGATGGAGCCTTGAACCCAAAACTACCATGGAACTATACTCCTTGTCCTCCAATGTGGTTTTCTGTTTGTTCTTTTTTATTATTATTGTTTTGTTTTGTTTTATTTTAGTTTTGGTTTTTCATACAGGATTTCTTTCTTTTTTTTTTTTTTTTTTTTTTTGGTTTTTTGAGGCAAGGTTTCTCTGTGGCTTTGGAGGCTGTCCTGGAACTAGCTATTGTAGACCAGGCTGGTCTCGAACTCACAGAGATCCGCCTGCCTCTGCCTCCCGAGTGCTGGGATTAAAGGCGTGAGCCACCAACGCCCGGCCATACAGGATTTCTTTGTGTAACAGCTTTCTGGAACTTGCTTTGTAAATCAGGCTGGCCTGGAACTCACAGAGACTCACCTGACTCTGCCTCCCAAGTGCTGGATTAAAAGCATGTGCCAATACTGCCTGGCCCTACTATTAATATTTTTACATGTGCATTGTCTTTTGCCTGCATGCTATGTGGTGATACAAGTGCCTATTACCTGCCAGAAGCCAGAAGAAGGCTTGAAGTCCCGGAACTAGAGTTGCAGACACTCAGGAGCCACCGTGTGGGTGCTGAGAGTCAATCATGTGTTTTCTAGAAGAGCCCCCAGTGTTCTTAACCACTGAGCCATTTCTCCAGTCCCCAACACTGTGTTATATATAGCATTAATTTATGTTCGACTGAAACCTCCAGTCCACTCCTGCTTGATCAGGGAAGCCCCATTCCTCTCTCTCCAAACCCTACCCATTCAGAGAATCTCCAACAAAGAAAGCCACCAAAAACCCAGTCCCAAACTTTTGGCAGCTTCCTAGGCCAGGCGGCTTTGCAGGCTCTTCCCCTGAAGTTGCCAGTGGCCCAACCCCCAGTTAAAGCGCTTTAACTAGACACAACCCCAGGTTGTAGTGGACACATTATTACCCGGTGTCTATAGAGTATTTAAGCTCCCTCCTTTAGTTCCACCATGTGATTTTCCTCCTGCCCCTTCTCCCACCTCCATCTCTGGGGGCTGGAGCACTCACCCGGGAGTTGCTTTGCCCAAAATAAACCTGTTTTTTCAATTCGGCTCGATCTGGCTTGCTGCATTGGTGAAGAAACTTATTATCGGGGTACAGAAAACCTAGTAACTTATTCTTTGTTTTTTACCTAGTAATGTTCCATTATGTGATGCATTATAATGTATTTTTATACATTTAACCATTAGTAGACGTTTAGATACTAGTATGTTCACTAGAAACAATATACCAAAGTTTACTAGTGTTTAATAACATTAAACACATACTCTCCCCTCATTTTCACTCAATGTACAAAGCTTTTCTACTATAGCTCCACCAAAGTAGAATTTCACAGTGTTAAGTAATAACTTGAATGTCAACTACCAAATTTTTAATTTATTTTATTTGCTTAATTTTTTTTTCAGCTGAGCATGGTGGCAGATGCCTTTAATCCTAGCACTCAGGAGTCCGAGTCAGGCAGATAGGCAGATCTTTGTGAGTTCAAGGCCAGTTTGATCCACAGATCGAGTTCTAGGACAGCCAGGGCTTCACAAAAAAATCCTGTCTCAAGAGGGGGAAAAAGCCCAGCATTGGTGGCGCACGCCTTTAATCCCAGCACTCAGGAGGTTGAGGCAGGCGGATCTCTGTGCGTTTGAGACCAGCCTGGTGTACAAGAGCGAGTTCCAGGACAGCCTCCAAAGCTAGAGAAACCCTGTCTCGAAAAACTAAAAAACTAAAAAAAAAAAAAAAAAAAAAAAAAAAGGGGGGGGAATCTGCAGGGGACTGAAGTCAGGGTCAAAAGCATGATACACAAGTACTCTACCACCGGGCGTTGGTGGCGCACGCCTCTAATCCCAGCACTTGGGAGGCAGAGGCAGGCGGATCTCTGTGAGTTCGAGCCCAGCCTGGTCTACAAGAGCTAGTTCCAGGACAGGCTCCAAAGCCACAGAGAAACCCTGTCTCGAAAAACCAAAAAAAAAAAAAAAAAACAAAAACAAAAAAAAACAAGTGCTCTACCACTAAGATATCCCTTCCACTGTCAGCCTGGATATGCTTTCCTTTTCTTTCTTTTTTTGAGACAGAGCTTCTCTGTTGTAGCCCTGCTGTACTGAAACTTGCTCTGTAGACCAGACCATCCTCCAACTCAAGGATCCACCTGCCTCTGCCTCCTGAGTGCCAAGTTTAAAAGCTAGTGCAACCACACCTGGCTAAGCACCTATTTCTCATGAAGTCATACTGAGAGCTGCACATGGTAGTGCATGCCACCTTTAATTCCAGTACTTGGGAGGCAAAGTCAGACGAATCTCTGAGTTTGAGGCCAGCCTGGTCTACAGAGTGAGTTCCAGGACAACCAGGACCACAGAAGGAAAAGTTGAAGAACCATAAATATTCAACTGGACCAGGTTGGAAAGATGGCTCAGTGGTTAAGAGCACTGGTTGCCTTGGGCACTTCATGTATATGGTGTACAGACACGCATGCAAGCAAAACACCCATACACATACAAATAGATAATTATAATTTTTTTAAGAAAAGCAAGTCACGTTGTAGCTAAATATGGTGGTACATGCGTGTAATCCCAGGAGGTCAAGTCAGAATGACCACACAGTCTGAATCCAGTCTAGCCTACATAGTGAGTTCCAAGCCAGCAATTCCCTGAGAAGAGGAAGGAAGAAGGGGAGAAGGAGGAGGAAAGAAAAGGGGGGAAAGAGTTCATCTGGACCAGGAGAATGGCAGAGTGTTTGCCTAGCATGCACAAGGCCCTGGATTTCATCCCCAGCAAAACAAGAAAAAGAAGTCACGTGCAAGGCTGTGCAAACCGTACCCATCTCTCCCAACACACCAGCTCCGTTCTCTGCCAGAAATGCCCCTCCACCTCCCTGCACCTCACTGCCACCACTCCTCTCCTGGCCTGAGGTCAGAGGTCCTGCCACTCCCCACCCTGACGGGCTTTGGGCACTTTCTTGGCCCTGGCATCTGCAGGCTTCCTTCTTCCCAGCATCCCAGCCAGTCACTGCCAGCTTCAGTAGGCTTGCTGGCTTCCTCTCCGGAAACACGGGATTGATTCTTCACTTCTGTTTCCTGAGGGTCTAGCCCAGTGCCTGGCACCCTGCACAGTCTAGTGAATGTCTGCTGAATGGAATACTGGCTAGATGCTTCCTCCAGATTTCTTCCAAACTTTTTGATGAGCATCCATTCATGAAGCAGTTGCCATGGTTTCTCCTTCATTCTCCACTGGAGAGAAACTCAGGGCGGGGAGGGCCAGCACATCTATGAATGGCTGTAGAAGGCCGGGAGGCAGGAGTCACATGTATTTGTTTTGAGGAGTAGGAATCTTGATTCTCCTCAGCTTTTGTTTTTTGTTTATTTGTTAGAGACAGGTCTCCCGATAACAAGGCAGGGCTCAAAAGACTCACCCAGCAGGCCTTCACACCTTGGGCACTTTGGGGCTGGGTCATCAAGAGCTTTGCCCTTGGGCTAGCCTCACTGAGGTCCCCTGGAGTGTGTAAAGACAAAGAGTTGCATTCTATGGTAGTTTCCTTCTCTGGCTACATGCTGGGCTACTGACTTCTTTGTCCCTCGAGTGCCTTTTGTTAGTTTGACTTGTTAACTAAATGGGTCTAAGAAAGGAGCTTCCCTCGTCGGGCGGGCGCTGCTCGACCTCAGACCCTCAGGGTGGCCTTTGCTCTGCCCTGGTGTCTTCATAGTTACCCATTCCCAGCTCATCTCCCTCACAGTCTAGACTTGGAAGGAAACTCCAGCCGGCATCCCAGCATATCGGAGAGAAGGAGCAGAGCCACAGCAAAGAGAAAATCTAGAAGTCAATCAAGAAACTTTTGGTTTGGGAGCCAGTGCTTCCTGTCCAGGCCTCTCTGTTTAAATTTACCCTTTAAACCAGGAGACTTTGCAGAGCAAAGGAGATTCCACCAACGGCTGACAGGACAACAGCATGAGTATGAATGAGTGTCCTGGGTCACTGGGAGCTCTTCAGCAGGCACGGGAGCCCAAAGCATTTGCCTCCTGGAGTGTCCTCAGTCTTCCATGCATTTCTCCTCTCCTGGGAATTCTAGACAGTACACAAGAAGTTCCCATCTAGGGAAGCTGACAGTCTCAGTCGGGACACAACTCACGACAAGAGTAAGTAGGCTGCTAGGACAGACTGACAGATTGCAAGGAGGACATGCGGAGAGAGGGTGGCGGGAGTCCCTGCTGAAGCCTGTGGAGGGGCTTTTCAACTCCCTTGAGAGGATGCCATCAGGGTCAGTTTCCTACGGGAGCTGAAGCCTGTGTTGGGCTCTGAAGAGGTGGACATGACAGAAACAGGCAAAGATGTCTGCAGGGAATAGCAGAGAGTTCCAGCCTGAAGAACACACACACACACACACACACCCCGATTGAGCCCATGCCAGGCATTGTGCCCGAGGGACAACCAGGTCATTTCATTTAATCTACACAACAATCCATGGGTAGGTATTGTCAGTCCTGATTTACAGAAGACATTCGGTGAGGTCAGGCCCAGCCCAGATCTCACAGCTGATTGGTGAAGAACCATGATGACCGATACTGTGAATTCTCAAAATTCCGCCACTTCACCACAATACTATGTGCTGTCAGCAAAAGCTTGACTGGGGTTATTCACAACTCCGCCAGTGAGAGCTGACCCAGTCACCCAGGGCAGGAGCTCCTGGGATTGCTAAGTCTCAGGGGAGTGGGGTCGGTGGGTAGCAGAGGGAGTATCAGTAACCCTCAGCAGACCTTCCCTTCCGATTGCTCTGTGCAGCCAGTGGGGGCGCAGAATTGGGTCTTTCCTTCCCCCTCTCAGGGGAAGCCCTTCACAGCACAAGGGCTCCAGCCCTGTGATGTCATACCACTGGGCAGGGCTTCCAGGGACTGGTGACACTCAGCTGACATCAGGGAGGCAGAGGAGCTGTAGATCCACTCCACCCAGGAAGTCCTGTGGTTTGACTACATCCTAGCAGTGAGTGTACTTGCTGGTCCTCTGGGGTCCTCTTCCCAGCAGGACAGAGACTATCTACTGACCCTGGGATTTGAACTCATGAATGATTTGGGAGACCTGAGACCGTTTTCTGTGTGTCTCCAGATAAGCCATTTGTCCTCTCTGGAACATCTTTAGGGATTGGCCCCTATCTCAACAAAACAGAGGTTGGAGGATCAATTTCCAAACGCTGGGTTCAAGAGTCCTGGGGGGGGGGGGTAAGGGACCCAGCTGTCCCCATCCTGGCTCAGTTCTGTCCTCCCTGGCTGTGTCCACGCCCCTCTAGTCCCCGATAGCTGCAATGCAAGAACATGACTCATCCTGCTCTCAGCACCCAGTTTCAGCCTCACCCCACCCCTGCCCTGGGCCTTCCATTTACTGTTTACGCCAGAGAGGAGGGACAGGTGTGTCTGGTCACCAAACCCCAGCGGGGGAGAGATACAGACTCCAGGCTTGGGACCTGGGACTCTGCTGGTCCCACCTCCACAGGCAACCCAGGGTCAAGATAGAGTAGAGTTCCTAGCAAGGTAAAGGGACTGGGGAGAAAGCGATTGTAAGCGGGCACCACAAAGCCACCCAGCACCCGAGTCCATAGTCTCCTCCCCTTCCTTAGCTTCCCATGGTCATCAGTGGTTTCAGTGTTGCTGGTGAAGCAGCCCTGCCCCACCCTCAGCCTGAGGACGCCTGGCAGAGATACAGACACCCTGAAAGTGGCAGGGGCCAGCAAGGCCGCTGCTCACTCTGAGGAGGTGTGCAGGGCTGGGCTAGGCCTGGACACTCTTTGTGTTGGGAACTGATATCAGGGAGAATGAGGTGATTAGACACTAATAGCCTTGTGTTGGGACTCAGAACATGACACCCAACGTATGGTATCTCAGCTTGCTGGGGACTCTGTAGGGATCCTGAAGGCTCTAAAGCCTGGTCCCTGACAGCTCCCACCTTTAGGTCTCATAACACTTTGTTTTCCCAAACTCTGTGATAAACATCAGAAATCTTCCCCAAGGTCCATCACAGAAACTAAGGGCCCTCTCCCTGGAAGTCACATAAAACTTAAGAAAGTCGAGTTCCAAGCGTCTTCCCTTGAGATCCATGTTCCAACGGTTCCTGCCCCACATGCAGGAAGAAGGTAGGCTCCAGCGAGGACAGGAGGGATTTCAGTGCACAGGTTTTGCTGGGTCCCCTCAGTCTAGCTCCATCACCCACTATGTCCAGATACATTTCTCTCTAGCTGTCTGCTTTCCATTCAACCTTAGCAGAGAACGCTTCTCCTCTGGGTCTGTGGGTCTTAGTTCCGGAAGGCTCCAGGCTATGGGAAGTGTTGCCTGGCTGCGTGTGTTTTGCTCTGCTCTTGCTGACCTGCCTTTTGTTATAGTTGTGCTGGCTCCAACCTAGGGATAGGTGAGGAGAGGTGTCACATCTTTCTCCCGCTAAGCCTGCTTCAGATTTGGATGGAGAAGAGCTGGGGGAGGGAGACCTCTTAGGAGGAGGACAGACAGGTGGTGACAGACACTGGACTGTGAGTCTGGAAGCTTGGCTCTCAGCTCTGACTTGGCTACCATTTCCCTTTGTAGACTGAGGTATGCCCATCGCCACATCTTGGTGCCAGCGTATAACCATCTATACAAGGCAGGGGCTCAGCTGGCTAAGTCAAGGCCCCTTCCAGTAACTAACTTTCCCATTCCTGCATCTCTCTCGGGGAAGAGAAGAGAGACCCTGTTGGGCCATGGAGTAAGGGAAGGAAAGGGTTCCTAAACAATCCAGGAGTTCTATTCCAGATACCGGGGGACCTGCCCCTCCCCAGGCCCAGGCTCCAGACCACAGAGCAGACAACACAGACAGGCAGGTGGAAAATTCCCTCTGGCTCTCTGCCCAGGTGCCCTGGATCACAACTGTGCCAGTGTAGGCAGGAAAGAGCTGGGAGTCTGGGTACCAACAGACAGTCTGGTAGCTGCTTCGAGGTTTCTGTAGCTCCACTGCCCCCCACTGTTCAGTCACATAACGTGTGCTCTGTTGGGGGTGGGGGCAGACAGAAGGAGAATGGAGAGTGCACCACAAGTCTGCAATTCTCAGGAGTTGTTCCCCTAAGCCACGGTCACTGTTATGCCGGCTCCTCCTGGTACCCTGGTCCAGGGGTCCCTGTGACTCTAACAGAGGACTGGAGGCTATAGCATTTCAGAGGACAGGCAGAAAGAAAGTTTTGCCAAGTGCTGCACGAACAAATGTCCTTGTGTGAGTTTCCTGGGTTCTGTGACCTTAGGCAGCGCTAGTCCCCTTTAGTCCTTGACTTGCCCATCCAAACACAGGTACAACTGTCTGTCCCCGTCCTCCTGAAGGGCATGGTGCCACACCCATGCAGGAAAGTAAATAGCTGTGTGTACATGTGACCCAGGCTGGGAGGCAAAACAAGTCCCATGCCTGCATGCCCAAAGACCCAGGGTCTGAAGAGCCAGGGCAGGGTTCACTGCTCCTGCCCTCTTCCTGCTCTCTGTTCAGACTGGCAGATCTCTGAGTTACCATGGCAACATCTCCTGCCCATCTTTATGGAGGCTTTTCCCAGGATCTGGAGTTAGTTTCTAGAATGTTTATCCACAAATACTTTATTGTTGCCTGTCAGTTCAGGCGGGTCATCCAGAGCTGAGAAAATCCCTTTTGGCTTTGCTAGGTCACAAACCTGCTAGCCCCTCAAGTCACTCCCCAAGAGCATGTCATGTTTCTGTCACTGAAGGCCCAAGGAGTCAGAGTGTGATGAGGTCAGGGTAAAACCACCACACAGGGCTGGGAAAGCTACTCTAAGGGCACATCCCACTGACCTGGAGTCAGCAGCCTGTAAGCGTCACTGCCAGCCCGGGGAACATTGTTCGTCTGGGTTGGCAGGCGAGAGAAGGCCCTAAAGATAAGGCAGGGCATGAACCCGACTCCATGACAGCCCATTAGCTCCGCTCCAGGAACCCAACCGCCGTGACTCACCCACAGCCAATCAGGAGCCCAGCCAGGTACCACTTTCAGCCAGACACACCTGTAGCCTGCTAGCCATCTGTTGGACCACACCCTTGCCCCAGCCGTTCTAGAAAGAAATAAAAACTTATACGGCTGCATGTGTGGATCTCTGTAACTCTAAGATGGAGGGAGTTGCACGCTGGTACATAGTGATTCTAGTCAGATACAAGCACATAGACGTGCACCTGCATAGCTCAAAGCATGCCATTTAGAGCCCCATTCTTTTCTGCCTCTGCCAGGGTCGCCACCGTCTCCATTCTCCACCTCCTAGGTCAGAAATGGGTAATACAGACAAAGCCTACAATATTGTAATTGACATAGATGTCTCTTCCACGTTCAGCTTCTTAGGAACTATTAGGCCAACAACGCTCCAGACGTTTTTCCCTGAAGGCCTCCCTCATTCTTTGTCAGCAAACACAGAGAACAAAGTAAGCAGCAGCGACTGAAATCATCCAGAGAGCTTGCTCTGGGAACCCTGTACTGGGAAGGCAACAAGAGCTCTTTTAGCAGAGCCTGCTGTTACGGATGGGGGTTCAAGCCCAGAGAGAGGGGTTCCCTATGCTGAGGATCCATCTTCTTACTGTTATTGGCCAGGTTCTCTTGTGGAAATTCCAGGAGGGAGTCAAACACCGGGTGATTCTGGACACGATGGTGCCCAGCTGTAAGACCCAGCACTCGGGAGGCAGAGGCAGAAGGATCTCTGTGAGTTTGAGATCAGCCTGGTCTACAGAGGGAGTTCCAGGACAGTCAGGGCTTCATAGTGAGACTCTGTCTCAAAACGACAAAATATTGGTTCCTGCCTCTTTCTGGTGGCCCTCCTGGGTAGGCACCCCCACTGCTGGTGATAGATCAAGCATGCTCAGAGGAAGGCCTGGGACAGGGGCACTGAACCCTGCTTGTGTTGACCTCTCTACCTCCCTGCCTAAGACCTGCACGTCCAACTGAGAAGAAATGTTAGGTCAAAGGCACTGGAGTTCAGTGCTGTGTTATACAGGGCTCTCAAGCTACCTGGGGCTGAACCTTAGGCTTTGACAGGAGACCCTTCAGCAGAGGTCTGTAGAGACCAGAACGAGCAGTGCCTGTGAAGTCCCATTTACTTATTGGGTATGGATTAACTGGTTGCGCTAGCGTAGGTCTCAGAGGCCTGTGCAAGTGTTCTACCACCGAGCTCCATCCTCTGCCTGAAGTGCACACTTCGTGTCAGTCGTCATAGGGAGGCAGGGATGAAGGAGACACTTCTGTCCCCACAGTTTACTCTCATGAGGGCAGGCATGGCAGCGTTAGCAAAAGACCCCTTTCACTGTCTAACCCCCACGATCACAATCCCAAATCCAAGGCCGTAGGTACGTCCTGCATGCCCATGGGACTTTGGTGCCAGATTTGACAGAAGGATCCAGAAGAGGGACCTAGGCTGGGGTGGCACAGTCCAAAGCATTAACCTGGTGTGGTTAGGTCCCAGAACAACAGGGAAGAGCGAGGGAAGGTTTCACCTCTAACAGGCAGTGGTGGAGGAAGTTTGGTTTGTGGCTGGAGATCATCCTATCCCCGTGTAGGTCAAGTTTGTCTTAAGGTCTTGGGCAGCCAGTCTAAGCCCTGTCTATTCTAGGGAACAGAAGTCAGGCTTTGATTCCAAGGTGTGACAGGATAGAACTGAGGGTGGGTCTTTGTGTCTAACTTTAGTCTCTTTTGCATGCTGGGAATTTCCTCTGTGTTTCCCACAAGAAGGTGTGACCAGGGACCTTTGCACCCCCACTTTGAAGTGCAACCTGATTTGCTAGCCCGGCCTACTAGGAGTCCTCTGGGCTCTTGTCTGGTCAGGGGCACCTAGGGAGGAGCAAAATGCAGTGTGCTTAGCTCAAGCAGGGTTCTTAGTATGATTATGGAGATGAGGCAGGTGTAACGTTGGAAGAGAGAGAGAGAGAGAGAGAGAGAGAGAGAGAGAGAGAGAGAGAGAGAGAGAGAGAGACAGTCAGACAGACAGAGAGACAGAGAGACACAGAGAGAAGGAGGGACTAACATTGGCTGGGCACTGAGGAAGGCACCTGTAATCCCAGCACTGAGGAGGTTTAGGCAGGAGGATTTGGAGCTCAAGGCCAGTCTGGGCTATGAAACAGACCTATGAGATTCTATCTCACACGGCTTTGTGAACTTTATGTTAAGAATGTGCCATGACCCAGATGGTGGTGGCTCACACCTTTAATACCAGCACTCGGGAGGCAGAGGTAGAATGATCTCTGTGAGTTCGAGGACAGCCTGGTCTTCAAAGAGAATTCCAGGGCAGTCTTCAAACCTTTAGAGAAACCCTATCTCGAAAAACCAAAAACAACAACAACAACAAAACTGAAAAAAAAATAAAAAAGAGAGAGAAAGTGATGACCTCCTGTGGCTATGCAGCAGAAACCAAGGAGTTTGTATTTTCTTTTTTGTTTGTTTTGTTTTTTGTTATTTTGCTTTTGAGACAGGGTTTCTCTGTGTAGCCCTGGCAGTCCTGAAACTCTCTCTGTAGACCAGGCTGGCCTTGAATTCAGAGAGCTCCACCTGTCTCTGCCACCCGAGTGCTGGCATTAGAAGCATAGGACACCATGCACAGCCTGAATTAGAGGCATGAGCCACCATCGCCCATCTGGGAATTTGCATTTTTATGCTGTGCTCTGATTTCATGCTGTGTTCAGAGTAACCACCAATGCAGAGTGTGCCTATATGTGTGTGTGTGTGTGGGGGGTTGCTCTTCAGCTCAGGAGGCCTTGGGAGGCCCAGCCCATCTTTCACATCAGCTCTCACTGACGGCTGCCCAGGTTGGTCAGATGCTGCGAGTGAAGGGCTAACACCTCCTCTTTGGCCCTGAGCTGCATTCTTTTGTGCTGAGCACTGGGGCTGGCAACTCAAGACGGACATCAGAGCAAGAAAGCAGAAAGGAGAAGGCCAGGGCACTTGGCAATGGATGATCTGCTTATTCCAGCCCTATTGCCCGAGGCTTCACGGTGCTGTGTGAAAAGGGGAAGATGGCACCAGGGCCTGGGAGCAAAGGACTGAGAGACTGGCCAGCTGGCCCGGAGGTCTGGAGCTTGCTTCACTCGGCTCAGTTACGATTTAACACAAAAATTGTGGTAGCCAGAATTCTGCATTTCCCAGCTGTTGCCATAGCCTGGGACATGACTCTCCACTGAGACTTTTTAAAAAAAATTTATTTTTATTTTTGTATGTGCATTGGTGTTTTGCCTGAATATATGCCTGTTCGAGGGTGTCAGATCCCCTAGAACTGGAGTTGCAGATGGTTGTGAAGTTCCATGTGAATGCTGGGACCTGGCGTTGGTGGCGCACGCCTTTAATCCCAGCACTCGGGAGGCAGAGGCAGGCGGATCTCTGTGAGTGTGAGGCCAGCCTGGTCTACAGAGCGAGTTCCAGGACAGCCTCCAAAGCAATACAGAGAAACTCCGTCTAGAAACCAAACAACAACAACAACAACAAAAAGATAGCCATGTGGGTGCTGGAAAGTGAACCTGGGTCCTCTTGAAGAGCAGTTAGTGCTCTTAACCTCTGAGTCATCACTCCAGCTCCAACTTTTTTTGTTTTGTTATATATGTGGGTATGTTCTTTTGTTTTATTGAGACAAGGTCTGTATCTGGCTAGCCTGGAACTCATTATATACAGCAAACTGTCTCCCCCTCCAAAATGTTGGAATTACGGGCTGTGCCACTATTTGAAAGGATTGAAAGGACTAGGTAGGAGGCGTGGCCTTGTTGGAGTAGGTGAGGCCTTGTTGGAGAAAGTATGGTGGCTTTAGGGTTTCAAAAGCCCAAGGTAAGTCCAGTGTCTCTCTTTTCCTGTTGCCTGCAGATCTGGATGGAGAACTCTCAGCTACTGCTCCCGTACTATGTCTGCCATTATAGTGATAATGTCTAAGCCTCTGAAACTGTGGGCAAGCCTTAATTGAATGCTTTCTTTTATAGCAGTCGTTGTGGTCATGGAGTCTCTTCACAGCAACAGAACACTGACTACGGATATAGAAATGCGCCACAAGCCGGGCGTTGGCGGTGCACGCCTTTAATTCCAGTACTCTGGAGGCAGAGGCAGGCGGATCTCTGTGAGTTTGAGGCCAGCCTGGTCTACAGAGCAAGTTCCAGGACAGGCTCCAAAGCAATACAGAGAAACCCTGCCTCAAAAAACAAAAAACAAAAACCAAACAAACAAAAATGAAATATGTCACAACACTGGGTTTTTCGTACATCTCATGTAGCCCAGGCTGACACTTAGTATGTATCTGAGGATAATTTTGAATTTTGATCATCCTGCATCCACCCACTAAGTGTTGGTTTTATGTCATGTGCCATCATACCTAGCTTACAAAGAAAGATTACTTTCCCCCAGCACTGAATACTGACAGTAGTATAGCTTGCATGTGCTAGACAGATGCTCTACCACTGAGCTGTGTTTGAAGCTGTCTCAGCTGAGACTTTTTTTTCCATTTCTCTCCACCCACCCACCAGGTCCTAGCTTCCACAAGATCCGTGAAGCAGACTGAGTTCAAGAACCCTGTTTAGGCCTTTGCAGAGATGAGGAGGCCTGGCCTCTGCCTATTCCATTCCTGACTTAGCTGAGCTACATCCCCATCCCAGAAACAAGTACTTTGGAGTGGTGCCTTAGTTTGTTTTCTGTTGCTGTCATAAAACAGTTTGGGAAGGAGAGGGTTTGTCTAACTCACAGTTAGTTCCTCACCACAGTCAGTCATTAAGGGAAGTTAGGCAGGTACTCAACCAGGAACCTAGAAGCAGAAACGGAAACAGAAGACCCAGGGATGCTGCTTGCTGGCTTGCTCCCCGTGGTTTGCTCAGCCTGTCTTCTTGTAACACCTGGCACCACATACGGGGGAGGGTGGGGATGGGGGTGGGGGCACTGCCTGCAGTGGCTGGGCCCTCCCACATTAAGCATCCCCACAGACTTGGCTACAGGCCAATGTGATGCAAGTATTTTCTCAGTTGAGGGTCCTTCCCTCTTCCCTGATGACCTTAGCTTGTATCAATAATTGACAAAAATGTAGCTAGCACAATAGTGACGTGTCTGGTACTTGATGCATATTCAATAAACTGTGAATATTTTTTATTTCTTAAATGTTTTTTTAACCTGTATTTTTATTTTACGTGAGTGAGTGTGTTCTGCCTGTACGTATGTCTGTACACCATGTATGTGTTGGATCCCCTTGGACTGGAATTACAGACAGTTGTGAACTTTCATGTGAGTTCTGGAACTTGAACCCAGGTTCTCTGAAAAGGCAACCAGTGCTCTTAACTCCCAAGCCATCTCTTCAGCTCCCTTATATATTTTTTGGCTGGCCTTGAACCTGGAGATTCACCTGCCTCTGCTTCCCTAGTGCAGGGATTAAGGGAATGAGCCATATCCACCCTTATACATTTTGAAACAGAGTTTCAGGCCTGGAGAGGGCACAGCAGTTAAAAGCATTTGCTGGTTAGGTGTAATAGCACATGTCTTCAACCCCAGCACTTGGGAGGCAGAGGCTGGTGGATCTTTGTGAGTTCTAGGTCAGCCTGGTCTACATAGTGAGACTCTGTCTCAAAAAACAAAATAAACAAACGGAGTTATTTGTTGCTTTTGCAAGAACTCATGTTTGGTCTCCAGTACCCACATCAAGTGGCTCACAGCTTCTGGTAACTCCAGCTCCAAGGGATCTGATGCCCTCCTCTAGCCTCTTAGGACACCAGTGTGCCTGGGATGCACATACAGACGGGCATAAATACATGTAAAAAAAAGTAAAACTACAACAAAACCTGCTTTCATGTCTGTAGGCTGGTCTCTAGCTGAGAATGATTCTTCTGGCTCTGTCTCCCAACTGCTGGGTCTACAGCCGTTTATCACCACACCCAGTCACAGGCTCTTAAGAAGTTGGTGATATAGCCGGGCGTTGGTGGCGCACGCCTTTAATCCCAGCACTCAGGAGGCAGAGGTAGGCGGATCTCTGTGAGTTCGAGGCCAGCCTGGTCTACAGACTTAGTTCCAGGACAGACTCCAAAACGATACAGAGAAGCCCTGTTTAAAAAACAAACAAACAAAAAATAAGTTGGGATAGAACCCTTCATGCATGCTAGGCAAACACTCTACCATGTGAGCAACATCTAGCCCTCCAATAAACACTTGCTTTGAAAAAGACTTTTAATTGCATTCATTTGTCTGTACATGTGTGTTTGTGTGTGGGCACACGTGCAATACCTAGTGTGGACGTCAGCAGACAACCTGCAGGAATCAGTTCTTTCCTACCATATGGGTTCCAGGATGAAACTCGGGTTGTTGCGCTCAGAGGCTAGCAGCACCTTCATCTGAAAAGCCATGTCGTGAACATTTTATGTATCTACTGAATGCCAGGCATTGAGGACCCAGATAGGAGGACATGCTTGCTCACCAGATGTTCAGTGACACCGTTGTTTGGATTCTTCTAGAACCAGTGTACCCTTCCTCAGGGCTAATGCTCTAGACCCTCTGCTTGAATATAATGAGAACATCTTACATAGTGTATTCTGAACTCCAGCTTGGATCAGAACATCAGAAAACCCTGGTTGGCCTCTGGCCCCACCCTGACAACGTCAGCCTGCAGGGGCAGAGTGACGTGTGGGCATGCACACTGCATACAACTTGTCAGGTGCTTCTGTCCCTCTACACTTCGATGAGTACTGACTTTCATTGTCATAGGAAGCTTACCATTTAAAGTTTTGTATAATTTTGCCAGGTGTGGTGGTGCATTCCTTTAACCCCAGTGCTTGGGAGGCAGAGGCAGGTGGATCTCTGTGAGTTTGAGGCCAACCTGGTCTACGGAATGAGTTCCAGATCAGCCAAGGCTACATAGTGAGGCCCTACCTCAAAAAAAAAAAATCCCTGTCCCCCTCAGCAGAAACAAAACCACCCAAATTTACTTAACTTTGAATTTTTTGCTTGCTTGTATTTTTTTCTTTGGTTAGCTGGGCATGGAACCCAGGACTGTGTGCATTGTAAGCAAATTACTTCCCTCTGATCCACACCCAGCGCGAAGTCCTGTCATTTATATACAAATGGCCACACAATGACCACATTTTTTTTTTCTTTTTGGTTTTTCGAAATAGGGTTTCTCTGTGGCTTTGGAGGCTGTCCTGGAACTAGCTCTTGTAGACCAGGCTGGCCTCAAACTCACAGAGATCTGCCTGCCTCTGCCTCCCAAGTGCTGGGATTAAAGGTGTGCGCCACCAACGCCGGGCCAATGACCACATCTTACCTCAGAGCCAGGATAGCACCTCCACCAATCTTGCCCAAGGCTAAGTGAAAGGTGGTGAGGTCCATGCATTTTTGGTTCCCCCATCCTTTCCCTCCATGCATTTCATGACAATTTATGGAGCTTGCTCTCAACTTATGGGTTGTGATCCCTTTGGGGCCACATACCAGATAGCCTGCCTATCACACATTTACATTAGAATCCTTAACAGCAGCCGGGCGTTGGTGGTGCACGCCTTTAATCCCAGCACTCGGGAGGCAGAGGCAGGCGGATCTCTGTGAGTTCGAGGCCAACCTGGCCTACAGAGGGAGTTCCAGGACAGCCTCCAAAACAATAAAGAGAAACTCTGTCTCAAAAAACTGAAAAAAAAAGTCCATAACAGTAGCAAAGTTAAAGTTATGAAGTATCAATGAAATAATTGTATGGTTGGGGGTCACCATGACATGAGGCATTGTATTAAAGGATTGCAGTATTAGGAAGGGTGAGAACCACTGGTTTATGGTATTATTGGGAATTGGTTGCTGTGAATTTCCCTCTCCCTTCCTCTCTTTCTTTTAAAAATTTTATTTATTATTTTTAATTATTTATATGTCTATGTGTGAATTTGTATTTGTGCGTGTGAGTGCAGGGCCCTTAAAGGCCAGAAGAGGGCGCTAGATTCCCTGGAACTAGAGTTACAGATGGTTGGTTTTTGGCTGCCTGATGTAGATGCCGAGAACTGAATGTTGGTCCCCTGAGAATAAATAAATATGAATGTCCTTAACCACTGAGCTATCTCCTCAACCTTCCCCTTTATTTTTCTTCTTGAAACAAAGTCACTATATGTAGCCCTTGGCTGACCTGAGATTTACTGTATAGTCCAGACTGCTTGATACTCCGGGTAATCCCCATTTCTGACTTGCACTCTCACACCCTGGTCAAAGGTCAAAGGTGAATTTCACCAGGCAGAGGCTACCCTCTGTTCCTCACTCTCCCTGTGAGCAGCTAGGACAAAGCCTAAAACACAGAGGGTGCTCCACAAATGTTTGTAAAATATACAACATATTTAACCTTTAGCGTTTTATTTTTTAATTTGTTTTGTTTGGCTTCTTGTGACAGGAACACCTTATGATAATCTGTCATGTTTGGTCTTAGTCCTGCCTTTCTGCTTTGATTTCTAATCTTTTCGAATGAAGGTGATAAGTAGTACCCACTCTCACAAGGGCTGCTGAGGGAAAAGTGAAGCCATTCTTGCTAGTGGCTAGCTTTATTTTCTTTTTCCTTCAAGATAGGGGTTTCTCTGCATAACCCTAGCTGTCTTGGAACTTGCTCTATAGACTAGGTTGACCTCAAACTCATGGAGAGCTGCCTGCCTCTGTCCCCGATTGCTGGGGTTAAAGGCGTGCGACAGGTTGGGAGTCCAGTGCAGGCTAAGAGTGTTTGCTCAGTGAAATATGGGCTTGGATTATTTTCCTTGGTGAGGAGCCCTCGCCCACCTCATTGCCAGGGACAGCCCCAGCCCTTTTCACTCCCTCTCTCGTCCTTAGCCACCACTGGGGAAACTCCCAGGTGGAAGTCTGGGGAATTCCTACGATCGTGGAGCTTCAACGAGAGGCATTCCCGGGAGTAGGAACTCTGCAGTGCCCGCCTGGGGTTCTCCAAACAAATGTTCCTCCGGCCTAGTGGTCCAGAAACAGTCAAGGGTAAAGAGCACTTTGCAGGTAGGTGGGCCCTCAGGAGGAGAGCGGAGAGTGAGCACACCACACCATCCTCTCTCTCTCTCTGGATCACATCTGCGGGCAGAAATCCCCGTGCTGCTGGACTTGGAGACCACCGCAGGATGGTTCAGACCCAGGACCGGAGAGGACCAAAGCCTGAGACCAGCTTTGCTTCCAACACTGAATGTTTGGTTCCACCTAGTGGCCTCTGGCATCCCAACTGTCCTAATGGAGACCGGGAGTTTGAAGAAGTGTGTGTGAGACAGTGTACACAGACCAGAGAAAGACACACTGTGTTTTGTTGTGTCACCCCACCTTATTCTTTTGAGATAAGGTGTCTCGGTGAATCTGGGGCTAACCTGGTTCTAGCAAGCCCCAGAAATCCTCCGACCTCTGCCCCATAGCACTGGAGTTCTCAGGACATGCAGTCACACCTCAGCTTTTACTTATTTACTTTGTGTGTATGAATTCTTTGCTCTTTAAATGCATGTATGTACACTACATGTGTACCTGTTGGATCCCCTGGAACTGGGGTTACAGATGGTTTTGAGCCGTTATGTGGATTCCGGGAATTGAACCCAGGTCCTTTTGTGAGAGCAACAAGTACGCTTAGCCATCTCTCCAGCTCCCAAAACACCGGGAATTTTGCGTGGTGCTGAGATTGGAACTCAGATTCTCGTGCTTGCACAGCAAGTGCTCTTACCCACTGAGCCTTCTCCCCAGTCCCTCGGGGTTGGTTGAGTGCCTAGTATGTGCAGGCAGGATATGAAGGGGATGGGCTACGTGTGCGAGGATGAAGGGAAAGCAGAGGCCCAATGCTTGCCTCATCCAGCCCTGCACTAAGATCTAGATCATGGTGGCCGCTGCCCGTGAAGCAGCTGAGATTCCCACAGTAGAGACACGATCATTGAGTCTGTCGACTTAGGACTTGATATTTTCAGTTTTCACTTCTGAAAAGTAAGAGGGTTGGCGTAGGTCATTCCTTCACCGTTACAACTCTGCAAACTACAGAGGAACAGGCGAGGGTTTTAGCATTGGGAGTCACCTAAACCTCCCTTTGGATCTCTGCAGTGTCTTACTAGCTGTGTGTCCTTGATCAGGTTTCTTTATCTCTCTGAGCCTGGTGATGAAGACCGACCGGTAACTATGAGTGTCCAGGACAGAGCCTGGTTGGTGGTGAATGCTCAGTACCAACATGATGAGGCCTCTTCACCCAGCCAGCCAACACGTAAGGCAGAAGGTGGTAGGAAAGACAAAAAGAGCAGAGGGGTTCTGGGGCGGCCCTTGCAGCTCCAGGGGGATGAGGAGCCTGGCCCTGAGCACGGAGGAGCCTGTGGTGCTCAGGGTGGGGTCTTGGCACTTCTAAGTTTCCTGAGGACACAGGGTGTGCGGTCCCAGCTTCCTCTCTCTGATGACATGATTTGGATTGTGGCAATGATGAAGCTGAGTTCTGGCTGGCATGCCAGACTTCAGACAGCCCTCTGGCATCTCCCCCAGACCCCTCAGCAGAGGATGGATGCTTCTGTCCTCTTTTTTTCTCCTGGGACTCCTAGTTTTACACAGCATGTTGGGACCTACTGGGTAGGGTGGCAAGGTTCCTGGTCAGGAAGTTCTCTGGGAAAGCTGCTTGTAGATTGACAGTTCTCGGTGGGAGTGCTCTGTGATGCTGCCAGCCGACTGTGTAAACAGCTCCCAGTCAGCCCCATCTTCTGTTTGCTGAGGCCTTTCTCCTTAGCTACAGTACCATCTTCCTGAATCTCCATCCCAGTGATCCCTGGCACACAGATTTCCACCTGTGTCCTGCAGAGATGGTGGACAGAGTCATCCTCTCAGCCTCTGTCTCTCCCACACTCCCTGCAGCCTGACCCCTCGGTGTTTCTGGCTCTCCTGGAACACTGTGTCATAATACCTTATACTTGGCAGCTTTGTCCTGTCAGGAGCCCACTGCCCATCCTGGACCCCTCTAAAGTAGCTCAGTCAAGTCATTGCTCCTTTGTGTTTCAACATGCAGTGTCCCCCTTGCCTTTGAGATACTTTTGTTTGTTTGTCTCCTTGTTTTTTGAGACAGGGTTTCTCTGTGTAGCTCTGGACACTTCCCTGGAACTCACTCTGTAGACCAGGCTGGTCTCAAACTCACAGAGATCCTCCTGCCTCTGCCCCCTGAGTGCTGGGATTAAAGGCGTGCACCACTACTGACCATCCTGGGATAAAAAATCTTAATTCTCTGGTCTAGCAAACAAAACCCTTCTTGCTCCTTCATCTTTGGTCTCTTGCCTCAACCCCAATGCCCTCTTCCTCATTTCCTTAGCACCCCAGCCTCCTGTACACTATTGCTGTTTGGCAGGAATACCACTCACTTTCACACACACACCCAAACACACCCGCACCCACCACACACACACTTACACACACATCCACACCACACACACTCACTTACACACTCACACACACCACACACATACACCCACACACACTCACACACACACCACCACCACCACCACCATTGAGTGGAACATCCTTCCATCCTCCTCTTGGGAGCCTTTAAGACTTTGCTTAGTAGTCATCTTGCTTTGCAGAATGTCCAATTTTTCAGCTGGTCTCAGGCTCCTCTGACCTTGACCCTGCTGTTCACAACATCTATCATGCCAGATGTGTAATTATTCATTTTCATATATTTCCTTTTGGCATCAAAAACCCCTGGACTTCTTCCCTTTTGACTGTATTTCCATAAATTTTATTTTATTTTTTGCTTTTATTTTATTGTGGCTCCAGTGCTGGAATGGAACACAGGATCTCAAATATGCTGGGCAAATACTACCACTGAGTCACATTACATCCCAGATTGTGGTGTCTTAAGTTTTTGCTTGTTGCTGCTTTCCTTGGGGAGTTTGTGTGACTAGGAGGCAAGGAATGGGCTTGCTGAGACCAGCATTGAGTTAAAAGGCTATGGCGTCAGATTCATGCTGTGTGCCTGGTTCTGTCTTGGGTCAACTACATAGTCAATAATTAACTACCACAATGTTTCGAATCTGAGAAATGGTTCACAACAGCACTTCTCCACAAAATGTATTAAGAACCCAGTTGAGGCCAGGCCATGGTGGCAAATGCCTTTAATCCCAGAACTCAGGAGGCAGAGGCAGGTGGATCTCTGTGAGTTCAAGGACAGCCAGGACTGGCTTCATAGCTACTGAGAAACCCTGTCTGGGAAAACCAAAACCAATCAAACAAACAAAAAAGAACCCAGCGGAGTGACACACCTAGCTAACTATCCAATAGTTTTAGCAATTATTATAATTCTGTTTTGATCTTGGTACTTTTTTAAAAAATGAAACCAAACCAGGATCTTGCTTTTTGTTTTGTTTTTGGAGACAGGGTTTCTCTGTGGTTTTGCAGGCTGTCTTGGAACTAGCTTTTATAGACCAGGCTGTTCTTGAACTCACAGAGATAACCTGCCTCTGCCTCCCAAGTGCTGGGATTAAAGGGTGCACCACCACACTCAGGGGAAACCAGGATCTTGCTATGCAGCCTAAATTGACCTTGAACTTTATCCTTCTGCCTCAGCCTCCCAAGTGCTGGGATTACAGAAATAGCCGCCACGCCCGGCCTATCATTCAGGGTCTGTCTTAGAACTGGGTAGATGTGAGCCCCAGCTGCAGTCCACTTCTACATCGCTTAGCAAACCTCATTTCCCTGGTACCAGCGATTGCAGCGTGTTCCGTTGAGGGCTGTTTAGTCTGTGTGATGGAAGATGCGTGAGGGCGGCAGACTGCTCAGTGTCCAGCAGAGGGCCCTGGCCAGACCATGGCCAACAGGATGGGAGGAAGGGCCAGCCATGCCAGACGCCTGACTGGAGGCGGACCTAGCTGCCAGCTGCCTCTTTTAATTCCACGCAGCCCTTAGGTTCCGTGCCCTCACCTCTCGAGACAGCTGCACCCTGCTTTCCCGGCCATGCAGTGGCTGTGGCCCCTGGCTATCTCTCTTGCTATAGTGTTGGCTCTGGGGCTGTCTGGGGAATCTGGGGCTGCCACCTCATCTTCGGATGGGCATAGGGCGAAGGTCCAGGAGCCACACAGTCGACTCCGAAGAGGCACCAAGGACGAGGGGCCCAAGGAGGTCCAGCACTATGTTCCTGAGGAGTGGGCTGAGTACCCCAGGCCCATTCATCCTGCTGGCTTGCAACCCACCAAGACTTTGGTGGCCACTAGCCCCAACCCAGACAAAGATGGGGCCACCCCAGATAGTGGACAAGAGCTGAGGACCAACCTGACTGGGACACCAAGTCAGAGGCTGCAGATTCAGAACCCCTTGTATCCAGTGACTGAGAGTTCCTATAGTGCCTATGCTGTCATGCTCCTGGCTCTGGTGGTGTTTGCCGTGGGCATCGTAGGCAACCTGTCTGTCATGTGTATTGTGTGGCACAGCTACTATCTGAAGAGTGCGTGGAACTCCATTCTTGCCAGCCTGGCTCTCTGGGATTTCCTGGTCCTCTTCTTTTGCCTCCCCATTGTCATCTTCAACGAGATCACCAAGCAGAGGCTCCTGGGAGATGTTTCTTGCCGGGCTGTGCCCTTTATGGAGGTGAGTATGTCTTTCTATAGCCCAGTTGTAGGCCTGCAGTTCAGGGAAGGGGCTCCAGTCCCTACTGAGACTTAGAGAGGAGATCTATAGGTGTGTATAATCCTAGTATTCTGGGGTTCCCACTCAACTAGTTTTCTCTGTGTTCCTGTGGAAGGAGACAAACTCTATCAGGGAAGGGGACAAACTCAATATTGACTTCTGGTAGTTCTCAGGAAAGCAAGAGGGGCCAGATGAACAGGCAGATGTGCAAGACCACTGGATTGGGTCTTCTGCTTTAGGAGTAACTGCATAGATGTTTCACCCTTTTTTGGTTCCACCCAAGAAAACCCTTTCTTTCAAGATCCTCGTTTTCTTTTATTATACCTCCTTCCTGCTCTTTACCCCTGCCTCTTTTTAACCCTCTGAATCCTGACAACCTAGCAATACCTAAGGGAGACCCCAGTTTCCTACTAACACCCCAAGTTGAGTAAGTTTCTACTCCCTGTGAATGTAAACACCAGGACAGGCTCTTCCTCCCTCCTGGCCAAGTTTGTTGTCACCTTCAAGGTCATTTCCATTATTCTCCACCTAAGGCACCTCTGAAAGGCAAGCCCTACCTTTGGGTTCCAGAGCTTATCGAAACACTAGTTTCAGCTCTGTCACTGTATTTTGTTTGTCACTGGACAGATCTTTTCTCTCCCCATTTCCTTAGCTAGCAAGAATGGAGGGTAGACCAGATGGCCCTTCTAGATGGCTTGCTCTACAATTCTAAAGTGTATCACTGAGTACCCCTGAATGGGGACTTGCATGTTAAGATACATAGCTGAGTGAGAATGACTATGTAGATTGCAAGGAGACAGCTTAATCAAATCACTGCACACATCTACCCCTGTGTGAAGCCTGTGTTTATGATAGCCCAAAACAGTGAGCAGCTTTCCTTTGTTTTTATTCCTTATTCCTAGTTTTTAAAATTTCTCTCTCTCTCTTGTCCTTTGTACTTTTTTTTTTTTTTTGGTTTTTCGAGACAGGGTTTCTCTGTGGCTTTGGAGGATGTCCTGGAACTCACTTTGTAGACCAGGCTGGCCTCGAACTCACAGAGATCCGCCTGCCTCTGTCTCCCAAGTGCTGGGATTAAAGGCATGCGCCACCAACGCCCGGCTCCTTTGTACTTTTTTAAAGACAGGGTCTCATTCTGTAGCTTAGGCTGCTGTGGAGCTCACTGTGTAGCTGGCCTTAAATTTACAATGATTCTCTGCCTCAGTCTGGTTTTATTTATTTATTTGTGTGTGTGTGTTTGGTTTGGTTTTGCTGAGACAAAAATCTCCTATAGCTCAGGCTAGCTTCAAACTTACTATGTAGTTAAGAATGACCTTGAACTCCTGATCCATTTGTCTCTACCTCCAAAGTGCTGAGATTATGGGCATGTCCTGCTACATGCCTTTTTATTTATTTGTTTGTTTTTTAGATAGACTTTCACTGTGTAGTCCGGTCTGGTTTACAATTAAACTCACAATATTCTTACTTCAGTCTCCTGTCCTATCACAGTTAGTAGGAACAGCTCTCTGTCTCTCTGTCTCTCTCTCCTCTCATCTCTCATCTCTCTATATATTCCTGACTGTTATGGAACTCAGTATGTAGAGCAGGCTGGCCTCAAACTCACAAAAAACCTTTTGCCTCTTCCTCCCAAGTGATAGGACTAAAAGCATACATTATTACATCTGGTGGGAAGTCTTTTTAAATCATAGCTATAGGGGCCTGGAGAGATGGCTCAGCAGTTAAGAGCATTGGCTGCTCTCCCAGAGAACCTAGGTTTGGTTCCTAGTACCCACATGGTGGTTCATAGTCATTCATAACTTCAGTTTCAAGGGATCTCATGCCCACTTCTGAATCCCATGGGTACAAGGCACATGCACGGTACACTTACAATCATGCAGGCAGAAACAAGCATACACATGAGTAAAATAAACACATTAAAAATAGATAAACCTTAGCCACAAGGGGAATAATGAAAGGAACAATGGCCTCCCCATGATCTTGAATCAGTCATTTGACACAGGTCCAAACCCCAAGTTAGCTGAAATTGGCCACTCTCTGAGGCACAGCAGTTGAAATGGTTCTGTTCCATGCTCCTAACTCACAGACACCATCTATTTGGTGGTCCAAAGGCCTCCCAGATTAGAAGAGACCCTACAATTCAATGTGGCCTTTGCGTCTTCTTGTGTTTGATGGACCATCTCATTATGTGACCCTTCCCAGCCTAGAACTCAGTGTGTAGACCAGGCTGACCTCATACTCACCTGTCTTTGCCTCCTGAGTGGTAGGACTAAAGGCATGCGCCTCCATGACAGGACATTGGTCTTTAAACATTACCTGTCATCTGGTACTCACTGCCTAGGCAAGCTAAATGGTTAGGCACACAAACTTTGTTTGGGTGGGGTTTCTTGTTTGTTGGTTTTGTTCTATATAGGGTCTCACCATGTAGCCCTGGTTGACCTGGAACTCACCATGTAGAGCAGGTTAGTCTCCAACTCATAGAGATCTGCCAGCCTCTGCCTCTGCCTCCTGACTTTGGGAATAAGTGTACCACTGTGCTGGCCTAGCACATCACTTTGGAATTGGACAGATTATATTAGAAACTGGGCTCTTTGGCCATGGCTGACATTGGTGAGTTATTTAGCCTGCCCAAACCTCAGCGTTCTCATCTAGGATGACAGCTATCTGAATGAACTGGAGATAAACCTAAGGCTTCACACTTGGAGCCCCAGAGCCGATGTTGTTGCTGATATTGTTTTGAGACTGGGTTTCCAACTGGAGATAAACCTAAGGCTTCACACTTGGAGCCCCAGAGCCGATGTTGTTGCTGATATTGTTTTGAGACTGGGTTTCCAACTGGAGATAAACCTAAGGCTTCACACTTGGAGCCCCAGAGCCGATGTTGTTGCTGATATTGTTTTGAGACTGGGTTTCCAACTGGAGATAAACCTAAGGCTTCACACTTGGAGCCCCAGAGCCGATGTTGTTTTGAGACTGGGTTTCCAACTGTAACCCTGGCTGACCTGGTACTTACTACATCTGTAGCCCAGATTCACGCTAATGGCAATCCTCTTACCTCCTCCTCCAAAGGGTGGGAACTGTAGGCGCGTGCCACCGTAGCTGACTATTTTTCTTATTGGAAGTACTTGAACCCAGGGTTGTCCACATAACCAAGCATTCTATTGCTGAGTTATACCTCCAGCTGCACTGCTCTACCCTCTTTAGCAGTGGGGACTGAACTCAAGGCCTTGTGCATGCTAGGTCAGTACCTCCCACCCCCCCACACCACTACTAAGCTCTTTTTATTAATTTTAAGACAGGTTCTGACTAAGTTGCTCAGGCTAGACTTGAACTCGCTCTGCAGTCTAGGTAGGCCTTCAGTTTTTGATTCTTTTGCCTTAGGCACCCAATTAGTTGAGGTTTTGTAAGCCTGAATAGCCATGTTGATCAGCCAATCCCAATTATTGTTAGTGGTATCATTTTTATTTTGTAGATAGGCTTTCATGGCCAGGCAGTGGTGATGCATGCCTTTAATCCCAGAGCTTGGAAGACAGAGGCAGGCAGATCTCTGTGAGTTCAAAGCTAGCCTGGTCTACAGAGTGAGTTCCAGGACAGGCTCCAAAGCTACACAGAGAAACCCTGTCTCAAGCTCCCCCCACCCAAAAAAAAAAAAAGATACATTAGATAGACTCTTATGTAGCCCATACTGACCTCAAACTTGTTGTGTTGCCAAAGATGACTTTGAACTCCTGATTGTGTAGTCTCGACCACCACACCCACCCAGTTTAGCTCCAAATCTTCCTATTCTTTTCCTTCCTTCCTTCCTTCCTTCCTTCCTTCCTTCCTTCCTTCCTTCCTTCCTTCCTTTCTCCCTCTCTCTCTCTCTGTCTTTCCTTCTTTTTCTTTTCAAGACAGCCCTGACTGTCCTGGAATTCACTCTGTAGACCAGGCTGGCCTCGAATTTACAAAGATCCCCCTGCTCTGCCTTCCAGGCACTGGAATTAAAAGTGTGCACCACCACCAGCCCGCTTCTTCTTCTTCTTCTTCTTCTTCTTCTTCTTCTTCTTCTTCTTCTTCTTCTTCTTCTTCTTCTTCTTCTTCTTCTTCTTCTTCCTCTTCTTCATTTTCTTCCTTTTTCTTTAAGACAGAGTCTTCTATAGCTGTAGCTGGCCCCAAATTCCCTATGTAATGGAGGCCGATCTTGACCTCCTGGTCTTTGTCAGTGCTAGGATACTGGTGTGTGTCACTATAGCTGCCTAGTCCCATTAGCATTCATTTAGAAGTCTGGTGGCTGTTATTTATTTAAGGAGGAGAGGGAAGGAGGCAGACACTCTGGAGCTCTTGCCGTGTGGTTTGAAGTCTCTGCTGCTGCCCAGAACTGTCCTGTAGGGAAGACCCCAGGATGGCCCCTGGTAACATTTGGAATAGTTTCTGAGATCTAGGGAGAGAGAGAGAGAGAGAGAGAGAGAGAGAGAGAGAGAGAGAGAGAGAGAGAGAGAGAGAGGAGAGAGAGAGAATGCCATTTTTTCGAGGCTAAAGGCTGCTCCTCTGTGGGCCTGGAGTCCCCTGCCAAGAGGGGGTTGGGGTTCTTACAAAGAACACTTGGTAACAGTGCAAATAAGCCATGGATTGTGCTGCCCCAGTCAGAAGGGAAGAATTTCAGCAGCAGCAGCAGCAGCAGGAGGGAGCACAAACCCAGTGAGACTGTCAGCTAGCCCCTCAGGAGGGCTCCCCTTGCAGGCTGCCCCCCACCCCCCCAACCCCACTGCTCAGCCTCTTCCTCTTGGCTCAACGGGGCGATTTTCCTGTGCTGCTGGATAAACAGAGCACAAGGATGGTGGGCTCAGGCCGCTTGCAAGGGCTCCCCCGCACTGCTCAGGACAACACAGGCAGGGTGAAAGTGACGGAGAGCAGGCCACATTCCCTGGCTCTTAACCCAGTGAACTCACACGAGCCTGTGTGGGAAGTAGAAGGAACTGCAAAAATCTGAATTTTGTCCATTCATTCTTTCCCTCCCTTCCCCCTTCATTTCTTTCCTTCCTTCTGTTTGGGGACAGGATTTCATATATCCCAGTTTGCCTTGGACTTTTTGTATGGCCAAGGTTGGCCTTGAACTCCTGATCCTCCTGCCTCTGTCTCTCAAGTTTTGGGACCATAGTCACATACTATCACATCCAGGCTAAGCCCAGAGTTTCTGTCTCTGTCCTGGTTCTTCCTCAGAGGTGACTTCCGGTGTCTGAGGGACATCAGGGTCTGTGGGAGGTGGGCCTAGCACACCCTAGCTTGGGAAGTGGAAAAAGCAACACGGGATGTGCACCCACCTCAGGTTTCCCAGTCATCAGCTGTGTGGTTGTGGACAGGTCACTTTTCATGCCTGAATGGCGGCTGATGGGAGGGCTAGGTTTACAAGAGTGTGTTGACACTTCAGCGGGACACACAGGGAGTGGGGGATGGGTGGATGGGTAGGAAAGGCTTCACCAATAGCAGCTGTTAGCGTGACTCATGTTCCTGTGCAGCCAAAAACCTCTTTGCCCCCATCACCTGAGCACTCTACCCTTGTTCGCAGGTCTCCTCCCTGGGAGTCACAACATTTAGCCTCTGCGCTCTGGGCATAGACCGTTTCCATGTGGCCACCAGCACCCTGCCGAAGGTGAGGCCCATTGAGCGATGCCAATCAATCCTGGCTAAACTGGCTGTCATCTGGGTGGGCTCCATGATGCTGGCTGTGCCCGAACTCCTGCTGTGGCAGCTGGCGCAAGAGCCTGCTCCCACCATGGGAACTGTGGACTCGTGTGTCATGAAGCCTTCAGCCAGCCTGCCCGAGTCCCTCTATTCGCTGGTGATGACCTACCAGAACGCCCGCATGTGGTGGTACTTCGGTTGCTACTTCTGTCTGCCCATCCTCTTCACCGTCACCTGTCAGCTGGTGACATGGCGGGTGAGGGGCCCACCGAGCAGGAAGCCTGAGTGTCGGGCAGGCAAGCATGAGCAGTGTGAGAGCCAGCTCAACAGCACCGTGGTGGGCCTGACTGTGACCTATGCCTTTTGCACGCTCCCTGAGAATGTCTGTAATATCGTGGTGGCCTACCTCTCCACTGAGCTCACCCGACAGACCCTGGACCTCTTGGGCCTCATCAACCAGTTCTCCGCCTTCTTCAAGGGTGCCATCACCCCCGTGCTTCTCCTGTGCATCTGCAGGCCCCTGGGCCAGGCCTTCTTGGACTGCTGCTGCTGCTGCTGCTGTGAGGAGTGTGGCGGAGCCTCGGACTCTTCAGCGACAGCCGGCGCGGACAGCAAGCTTAAGACCGAAGTGTCCTCCTCCATCTACTTCCATAAGCCCAGGGAGTCACCCCCACTCCTGCCCCTGGGCACACCTTGCTGAGTCTAGGGGGGCATGGGAGCAGGCGTGGAGCAGGTGGGGAGGGGTGCCATCCCAACTCAAGACAGTCTGCTGATTCTTTCCCACAGGTCTCACTTTGGCTTCTCATTTTGCCGTTTAGAGATGGACTTGGCTCATTTCGTCAAAGCCCCGTCTGCAAACAGAGCCATTCTTATGCTCCCGGGGCCTGCAAGCTTCGTCTCTCTCACTTGTAGGTGGAGATCTGCCTAGGCCATTAGAGTTGCCCAGAATCTCAATCTGGCCATGTCAGAGCCAGGGTTGGCCCTTGGTCTGCTCTCCCTCCCTTCAGTCTCAAAATCTGTGTGTAGGTTGGCTGAGTCTCCAAGCATCACTTCTCTCGTCCCACCGAGGCCCCCATCCTGGACCAGGGACAACTTGGGGGCCAACCTAACCAGGCTCAGCACCCCACTCTCTAAAGTGGGTCTGTCTTAGCCCTGAATGTCTCTTCCCTTTCCCCAGAAGGTTCTCTCACTCTGTCTTCCATTCTCCAAGGGGCCCCAGTTGCATCATCCAACCCCTGCCCTGCCTCCTGCTAGGTGCTTTCCTGTAGAGGGCCATTCTGAAAAAAGCAATAAAGTAGGTACCGCAACCCTGTGCCCACTGAACTTCCTTGTCCATGAATGACAATGTCTAGACATGTAACCAGGCCTTTTCCCAGACCAGGCAGTTCCTTTGGCCTGGGCCTATATTTGTTGTCCTGCCTTAGGGGAGAGGTTCCAAAGATGTTATAGCTTTTGAGGGACAGAGAGAAGAGAAGGCTTCGGGAACTGGGCCCTAAACCCTTATCCAGAGCTAAACCCAGCTGCCCCTGGGAAGTCAGGCCAATTGCCTCTGGAGCACACCCCCTCTCTCCCTGCTACCTCCATTCACCCTCTCCACAAAGCCCCCATTTGAGGAAATCCAGAGGCCTTCCTTTCGTGAGCAACAAGGCTTCTCAGCCTCCCCCACTCTAACAGTGGCTCTTGTTCTGTTTCTTAGAATGGACTGTTTGGCTCTTAGATGGCCCAGCTGCCTACCCGCACTGCCCCCACCACCCCACCCTCCCCAGCAGAGTTCCATAGTAGGTTCCAGCACACTCAGTGGCTCATCCTACTGGTTCCCGGCCTTGAAATCATGTCCCCCAGCAGTATCCCTGAGGCTCTTTCCAAGGATCCCTTCTCTCTGCCCAGCATCAGCCAGAAATGAAGCCCAGCCTGGACCACTAGCGTTTCTTTATCATATGCCCAGATTTCTCTGGAACACCCCTATCTGGAGATCGGCTCTGGGTTCCACAAAGACTTGCTCATCAGGTCAACCTAAAACCTTAGCTCAGGTTCCCAAGAGCACAGGGTCATGAGCAGCCCAGCTCCATTCTTCTTTGCCCAGGCACCCATAAGCTTGGGCCTCGGTCTGCTCAGTGTCCAAGTCTCCCTCCCCACCACTAGGACTCTGAGCAGCCTTGTTCTCGATCCCTGGCACCCACCCCCCAGGGCCAGTGATGATCGCCAAGAGAGAGGGAGGCTGTTGCTAAGTGATGGAGCTGCCATACGCACACCCTTTGTGCTGAGAAGGACACCCACCCATTTCTCGGCAGACCTGTTGCTACAGTGACCAAAGTCTCTAGCTTTGTCTTTGGAAACTTTGTGTGTGTGTGTGTGTGTGTGTGTGTGTGTGTGTGTGTGTGTGTTAGTTGGACAGGGAGCAAAGGTGAGCCCATGTCTCTGAACAGAACCAGAAAGGGGGTGCTTTCCCAGCTCCCCACTCCAGGCCTGTGTGCACCAATAGCTTCCCAAGGGAGGAGGAAGTGGGCTGGGGTGAACTGAGGTGAAGTCAGGGGCGCGGAGAGGACTGAGGACGTTAGGCTCGGAGGGGTGGTGGTGGCTCAGCATCCTGTTTGGTAGCATTTTTCACAAAGGGCACACTCTGGACTTCTCTCCTGCCCGCTGGCTGGCCCAGAGCTAAGGGGGAGAGACGGAGGCTCCTAGACCCGACCCTGCTGCCACCTTCCAGGCCTGCCAGCGTGAATGGCTTGCGAAACTAGTCAGCAGGCCGGCCAGCCTTGGGAAAGAGCCACTGTCCCTCTAGCCTGAGCCAGCTAGGGAACAATGTGGGATTTGTTGCTCAGGGGTCCCAGGCTTTGGGGGCAGGGTGGCTGGCTCAAGGATGGGCAGTGGACTTGAGCAGCGATGCTCAGAAAGCAATGCTGACATCCATAGTAGGAGGGCAGTCCTAAGAGCCCGATGCCAGGTATGGGGTGTCTCCTGACATGCCCCCACGGGGTAGCTTTGTTCTAGCTCATCTCGATCCTTTACCCTGGGTCTGGAGCATACCTGCTTAGCAACTCTCTCAGCCTCCCACTCTGGGAGACAGAACAACCTCTCCTTCACAGAGGCCTATGGTCATTATGAGGCCGGACATGCCATGTGCTGGGGCTATAGCTCAGTGGTAGACTGCTTGTCTAGCATGTTCAAGGCCTGGGCTTCTCCATCACTAAAAAGGGGTTTGGGAGATGTGGGGGTTAAGCATCTGGCATAGTACAAGGCTTAATGCTTTTGAGGATCCAAATCTCTAGCAATATGGAGTAGACTTAGGCCGGAACTTTTAGTATTTTTTTTTTTAAATTGTAATTGTGTATGTATGTGTGGGTGGGCACGCGTGTGTATATGTGTGTGTGTGTGTGCATGTGAACAGGGGTACAGAGCCTGTAAAGGTCAGAAATGTTAGCTCCTTCTATAGCCACCTGACATGGGTGCTAGGAACCAAACCCATGTCCTCTGCAAGCGCAGTACATGCTCTTAGACTCCGAGGCACCTCTCCAGCCCCTTGGCTAGGCATTAACTCATCTAGTTTTGACATCAGAGAACTCAAACACCATGGTTTTTATAAATATTATACATGGTTTGTTCCCTGCTCAAGGAACAGGTGGTTTGGACCCTGCAGCATATCTGTTGTATGAATTCCCTGTGCAGGACAATGATTTTGCATGTGCTGATAATCAACATATTTTCTCATGAAATCTCTTCTGGAGAATACAGGCCCCAAGAAGTAGCTCTATGCTGAAGCATCTCAATGGATGAGGACAGTGGTCCCCTCCCAGATGCAGGCCAGTACACCAGATAGAGCCTGGGCCCAGTCTCTTAACCAAGGGGCATACCTTATACTCTTAAGGAATTGGAAAGCTCCTGAGAATCAGTTAGCAATCCATCAGTTTTCCTCAAACCTTTTCCCATGCAGTCGATGGAAGCCAGCCAGGGCCTGGTCTATTGTACACTAGATCAGCACTCTGCCATGCTTTCTTCAGATTCCCTCAACAACAGGAAATCCTCCTCATGGCTGGGTGTATTCAGGGTTGGATAACGGCCTAGCCCAAGTCCTCTCACAGACCAAGGGCAAAGGTATCAGTTTCTTCCTGCAGAGGCAGGGTGAAAAGAGAGTGGGCATTCTACAGGGGGACTACTCCAGTCTCTATTTTCCAGGCTGAAAGGAGGCAGAAGAGTTGGGGGATGGTGTCCAAGAGATGGAGATCAGTGTAAAACTAGGTAAGGTTGGATTCACATTGAACCAAGGAGGGATCCTAGGCGCTGAGGCTGTGGGCTCCAGCTAGACAGACAAGGTAGGAGTTGTTGTCACCATAGAGTAATGGTTGGGTTTCCAAGAGATAGTAGCATGGACACTAGGATAGCAAAGGAGATTCTGTAGGCCCTGGAGGTCATTTGATTTCTTCCTGGTGGGACTGGGAATGAGAAGGTCATGGCAGAATTCTGCATCTGGTTCATCTTTGGCTATGGGGGAACAAGCAGGCATGGAATGGCGAGGGGCCATGGATCCAAGTGGCTGTCAAGGACAGTGATTCTGTTTGAACACTGCAAGCGTGGGCCGGGTCTGGTCTGAGCAGTTCCTCCAACGGATCTGCTCAGTACCACTTGGCGGCCTGCTCAAGACTGAAGGGGATGAGGTGCGGGCAACACCAGAGCCCAGACACACGTGTGGGAGGCCGTTTTGTGGACAGGGCATTGTGTTTCCCCGTGGGTGTGGCACCCCGTGGCCTTCCCTGTGTGAGGGGTGCTGCTGTCCCTGTGAATCTGCTGGTCAGTGACGTCTGTGGAAAACAACCTGCACCACACACACCCCCAACACAAAATTGGTAATTTATTGTTGTCATTGTTAGGAGGAAAAAAAAATGTACAGTTACAAGAATCATTTTCCAAACAGAGGTTAAATATGAGCTGAGAAGTGTAAAAAGGAAGAGGAACATCACTTTATAAATCATTAAATTAAACGAATAAACAAACAGACAAAACCCAAAGAACCAACCCCCCATGCTGAGTTCTCTCCTTGTACAACCCTGTGAAATGAGAACAGAAAATGAAATGGGCCATGGAGGTGGGGGCCCTGGGTAGAGGGGGCCAGGAACAGTGAGGATGGGGGTCGCTGGGGTGGCACAGACACTGGCTTCCTCCCCCCTTAGGCCTGGTGGTCTTTGCTACCTGGTTGTGCCTGGTGGGGACAGAAAAGGAGGCTCCTGCTGGCCTGAGTAGTCAGGTCCTCTGCTGGGAGACAGAAATACTTCGCAGGACACAGGACAATCTCCAGTGGCCAGGCTAGTGCCCGCCCCAAGTGCCAGCCTCCACCTTTTTGCACAGAACTTGCACCAAGTTGACCCTGCATCTCTCCCCATCTTTCCAGTTTGCCCCTCCCAGGTCCTGATTGGCCCCTGCAGCATCAAATGGTTGATCTTAATTAAGTCTTTGCTTAAATTAAAAAATTAAAATATATATACATATATATACTGTACACACAGGACAATAACAGGGTGTTGAGAAGGGGGCAGAGGGGAGGGACACAGAGTGGGGACAGGGGTTGCGGGGCGGGGCTGTTGGGAGGGGGGGGAAGTGAGGCTGGGTAAAGGGACAAAGGGAGAAAGGGAGAGAGTTAGGGGAAAAGATGGGGGGGATTTATTTTACAATAAAAACAGGAGTTCAAACCTCAGCAGAACAGGACTCTAGGAGCCCCAGAGGGCCCTCCCCACACTGGGTGAGGAGAAGTGGGTTTGGGGGAGACAACAGAGTGGGCGGGGAGCTCGGCTTCCGGTTGGGTGACTGTGGTCCCTGGTCCGAAGGAGAAGAGCCACAATCTCAGCTTCTCCGTGACTTTGAGTGTTGAATAAGCCACTGTAGGGTGATGTCTGAGTGGAGACAAGAGAGGAAGCTGTAAGTCCCTCCCGTGTGCAGGTCATTCTCTGGCAGCAGAGAAGGCCTGGGGAGGCATAAACAGTTAATCCTGGTTCCTGAAATTGCAGCCAAGAGCTGTGACCCCCCCCCTGCAATAGCAGCACCAAACTGGTGGTGAGAAAGACACAAAGCCCCAGCAAACAAAGGCAGAAGGGCCTGGAATATTTGGTCCAACCTATGATGACCTCAGAGGTAAAAGAGGGAGTGCATGGCTCCTCTTGGGAAGCGGAAATGGGCCTTCCAGGTGCCTGCTGCCTCCAAGGACTAGAGACAAGGGGCAGGACAGGAGCTTTCCAGAGTCCTATGCTACCACATCGGAAGTACGCCTCTCCTCTTCCTTCCAAAGGGCCACCCCTGGAAGAGTGCCAGCAACCCTCTAAAGCCACACACCTATGTTGTCCTTCTCCTTGCAGGAGATGGAGTAGCAGCAGATCTCTCGGTCCTGGATAGCAGACAGATTCCTGCAGGGGGGAGATCGGAGCAAACTCTGTAGAGGCTGGGGCAGCCAAGGGGTATGGGCCAGGGGGAGGAAGGGTCTTTTTCTTGGTCAAAGGGTTGGTTACAGGAGGAGGGTGAGGCTCCTGGAAAGATGTGTCCTGCTGCCACCATGTGGTGGACACTGGGAATAGCAACAAGCCCAGCCCAGCAGTGTTGCCGCTGGGGAATTTGGGGAGCTGAAGCATACAAAGAAAGGCCACCCAGCTCACATTTTCTCAATCAGCTCCTTCTCATCTAGCGCTCCTGCGAGGTCTCGCTTATTACCGAGGACTAAGACCTATTCAGGAGAGAAGCCAAGAAGGGTTAGGACAAGGACACCCCTGCATGGAGCGTTCTCCTGTCCCCAGTGACTTCTGGCCTACTCCCTCTCCCACCCACTCCATCACAGGCTGACCGGGATGCCTTGCAGCTGCGGCTTGTCTAGCAAGTTGTGGAGCTCATTCTTGGAGGCCTCAATCTTCTCCTGGTCCGCAGCATCCACCATATACCTGGGGAAGGCAGGCAGGGACAGCATGTGGACACCACAGGCTGAGGCAGACAGGAAGAGTAGCTGCTGAGGGGAAGAATGACTCCAGTTCCTCCTCCTGAGCCTCTTGGTCACCTCTGGAGAGAAGGACCACCCTGGTCTGACTCAGAGAACACTTTTCCAACCCACAGGGGCAAAGTATTGCAGCTTCTGTCCTCTGGGGAAGCTGGGGCCTGTAGGATTAGCTGTCAGTCCAGCCCAAAGTGACCCATTTACATTTCATGGAAAGCCTAGGTAGGGCCAGAGAAGAAAAAGAAAAGGGTTCCCTCCTAGGGCACAGGGCATGATGCCTCCTTCTTTATTTCCCTTCCTTCCTTCCTTCCTTCCTTCCTTCCTTCCTTCCTTCCTTCCCTCCCTCCCTCCCTCTCTCTCTCTCTCCCTCCCCCCTCTTTCTTTCTTTCTTTCTTTCTTTCTTTCTTTCTTTCTTTCTTTCTTTCTTTCTTTCTTTCTTTCTTTCTTTCTTTCTTTCTTTCTTCTTGAGACAGGGTTTCTCTGTCTAGCCCTGGTTGTCCTGGAACTTACTTTGTAGACCAGTCTGGCCTCAAACTCAGAGACCCACCTGCCTCCTGAGTGCTGGGATTAAAGGTGAGCCACCACCCAGCCATGTGCTTGTTTCTTAAAAATCTAAAACCCAGGTTTATGCAGAGCATGGTGTGCAAGCACTGAATTCCAGCACTTGAGAGCTGAGTGTGTGAGTTAGAAGCCAGTCTGTCTGCGTAGTGAGACACAGTGAGATTCAGGCTATCCAGGGTTACACAGTGAGATCCTGTCTCAAAAGAATCCAGAGCCTTATACATCCTAGGCAACAGCTTTCTGACCAAGTTACATCTGCTGTCTAGATAACAGGCAAGGGAAAAGGAATCATGGTGATTTGGGTTGGGGGCAGTGCCCTAAGTGACACTGCAGGCCTGGCTGGTCAGGTCTAATTAGGTGCCATGACCCAGAGTATATATTTACTAAAATAAACAGCATGCAAAATCAAAGCAGGCCATGTCCAGGTACCAATATGAGCCAGAGACCATGTCTATGTGACTCTACATCAGGTCTGAAGTCCTCGCAGGTGGCGGGGTGGGAGACCCTACTTACACGATGGCGCTCACTCCTCTGCAGTAACGCTCCCACATGCTGCGGAAACGGGGCTGTCCCCCAATGTCCCAGAGCTGAGTGAAAAGAGGCGGAGAGAATGTAGCCTCAGGGGCAGGCAGACAACTGAGAGCCATCTGGGTTCCTAAGCTCCCCTTCCGCTGTCCCCACTACCTTGTGGGTCATACCTCTTTCTCTCCCTCCTGGTTTACCTCTCTCCCATCCGGCTACCTTTCATATTTCCAGTTCTCTTCTCCCATTTCCCTGGCAACAGGATGCCGTTGCCCTCCCCTGGCTGGCTCTTCCCGGAGGCCTCCGTTGCCCTCCCAAACACATGTGGTCCTCCGCAGGCCCCTGCCCTCACCTTGATGGTCACATTCCCTTTGGTGATTTTGCGCATGTTGAAACCCACAGTGGGGATCATGTCCTCATTGAACTGTCCTGACTAGAAAGAAGAGGCAGAATTGGAAAAGATGCAAACAACCACAGGACGCAGATATGCCCTCCCTGAGGGGCTCAGAACAAGAGGCTGCAGGGTAAGGTATCAGTCAAGTCAGATTTCTCAGAGTTGTCACGGGTGTCTCCTACTTTCAGGCAGGGTGGGTGGTCACGTCACCAACCTAGGTACCGTCCATACTTGAAGTTCTATGGGGGAAGAGGCCCCCAGTCCTTTGGCAATCTTAGAGTCTCTCAGTCTAGACAGGGAGAAAGTGATTCCCAGGGTCTAACCTACACTTCTTGGTACCAGAAGCCTCTTTATTCAATCTCCAGTTGAGCTAGAAGGACAATAAATTACTTCTCAGAGAAAGAGGCCCAACACAAGAGACACAGCAAGGAAAGCAGACATATTGCCAAACTAGTAGGAAACTGTTTCTTAAAAATTAGGAGGAGTTAGGCATGGTGGTGCATGCCTTTAGTTTCAGCACTTGGGAGGCAGAGGCAGAGGCAGAGGCAGAGGCAGAGGCAGAGGCAGAGGCAGAGGCAGAGGCAGAGGCAGAGGCAGAGGCAGAGGCAGAGGCAGAGGCAGAGGCAGAGGCAGAGGCAGAGGCAGAGGCAGAGGGATCTCTTGAGAGTTTGAGGCCAGCCTAGTCTACACAGAGAGATCCAGGACTGCTTGGGCTATATAAAGAGACACCGAGTAACTGAGTGAGTTGGGACTAAATCCACCACCCTTAAAATGCAATGCATCTAAATAATCCCAGGTCCACTCATAGCGTTGGTTTGTTGTACTCTACCATGGATGATCCACAATCTATTATTTACCTATGTGTGTGTCTCTCTCTGTGGTGGGGTGGGGAGATCCAGGTCTACAGCAACAGCATTAGTGCTTGTTGAGTATCTGGGAGCTGACAGCAATTCCACTTCCCCAAATTCCTTTCAATTTCTAGTAATTTTCACTTTCTCCCTATCCAGAGTTTCTAAATCTCTGAATTATTCTAAAGTAGCCATAGGCTTCAAATACGACCAGACCCAACTCCTGCCAGGCTATCTTCACAGTCAAGGGTAAGAACAGGAGAGAGTGAAGGCAACAGGGGAGGGGGCGGACTTCTCCTTTAAGCTGAGAGTGACAGTCACTTTACCACATCATCTCCTACCAGGTAATATACTCGTTTGCTTGTCCCATACAGAGGCCAGGGGCTCTCCACTAGCCAAGGAGCCGACATCCAGTTCCTACTCAGTGCCCAGAAGCCTCAGTGAAGTCGCCTGGGCGGGCAGACTGGATGAGTGTGCCACTCTCTTGTATCTGCAGGGACCACCCAAGGTCCAGTGACAAGGTATAGCAGGGAATCCGAATGTGAGGACCATAGCTGGATTTGGGAGGTCCCTGGGTATGTAACCATCCTTTGGCATCCACAGGGGTTGGTCCACCCCAATTGCCCAGCTCTGAAGATACCCAAGTCCCTTATGGAAATGGACTAGTAGTGTACTACAGGGTGTGGTACAGTCCTGACACCAAAGGGTGGAGGGGAAGAATCAAGAGTTCAAGGTCAGCCTGCACTAAATAGTAAGTTTGAGGTCAGCCTGGGCTATATGAGATCCTATCTCAAGAACCAAAACAAACAAACAAAAAACTGTACACATCTTACCATATAATTTAATTAATATTTATTTACTTACTTATCTGTGTGTGCACACATGTGCACATGCCACAGCATGCCTGTGGAGGTCAGAGGCTAACTTCTGAGAATTGGTTCTCTCCTGCAACCTTTGTGGAATCCCGGTATTGAATGCAGGCTATGCTGCAGGCTAGCTTAGAGATGATTAAGCTGTAGCACCCTGACTGTGCCTGATCTTGTCTGATCTCAGGAGCTGAGCAAGGCCAGGCCTGGCTAGTACTTGGATGAACAGTAACTCCCGTGTTCAAGTAATCCTCCTCCAGGACTCTAGAGCAGCTGGGGCTGTAGGGCTCCTGATGAATGCGGCTCACAAAGTTCTGGGAGTGGCTCTAATGCAGCATGGAACCATTGTCACTGGTCTTTGGGAACTAGAAGATCCATAGGCTCCCAAACAGATGAGAGATGGGAGGATGTGACCACTAGCGAAGTGGGATGGAAGAAGACTATCAGACAGCCAGGCCCTCCGACACCCGGAGTTTCTGCTCAGTTGTGAATTAGAGCTAAGTTGCAATCAGGCTAAGATTTAATTTCCCTGCTAATGACTCAAATTCTTCCTGTAAGGATGGAAGCAACTTTACGTCATGGAATCTCATACTTGAATTCATTCTAGGTCATTCTTTTTTTTTTTTTTTTTGGAGATAGGGTCTCATGTATCCCAAGCTGGTTTCAAACTGGCACGTAGCCAAAGATGACCCCGAACTTCTTACCCTCCTGTCTCCACCTCCTGGTGCTAGGATTACAGGCATGTGCCACTGTGTCTGGTTTTATGTGGCGCTGGGGCTTGAAGCCAAGGCTTTCTGCACGTTAGGCAAGCTCTCTGCCAACTAAGCTACACCCCTGGCTCCTCCATTTTTTATTTTTTTTAATGATGTAGTTCTGACTGGCCTCAACCCCCGATCCTCCTGCCTCGGTCCCCAAATGGCTAGGGCTAAAGGTGTGCACTCTACGCTAGGCTTTCACTCCCTCTTGGGTTAGTTCAAATTATTAGAAACATCTTTTATGACTCAAAAATGCATCTTCCTATGACTTCTCCCCTTTGTTCTTTCGTCCTTTTGGGTACTCCAAGACTAGTTCTATGGTGATAACCTCTCATATTTTAAGACACTTGGAATGACCTCCTTGATGGGCATGGCAACTCACGCCTAGGGAGATGAGACAAGAGGAATCAGAGCTCAGGACCAGACTGGGTCTCAACGAAAAAAGAATGACTTTTTGTTTCTCTTGGACAAAAACGTATCTCCCCCTTTTCCAGTACCACAGCTTTCTTGGTACTCAGTAGATTTCTGTTTCTCAGACACGCTCCAATGGCTCTGTAGGTACCTTCTAGTTCACATTCAACCTGCTGAGCACCCGGGCTCACTAAACTCTATGCACAGCCAGATCTCAGAGTCAGGGTAAAAACACAAGGGTTTCCCTCTGTTTGCTGAGACAAACAGGGGCCAAGTAATAGGCAACGGCAATTCAGAAAGTCAGTGGTGGGTATGGGCGCAGAGCCCGGGGGTCCCAAATCTTTCTGCTTTGTACAGGGAGTGGCAGAATGCCTGTGGGGACTTTGGTGGGCTTGAGATTGCTGGAGTTACCCAGATGCTGGAATTCCCTGCCGCCACCAAGGGGGTAGTCAGAGCCTCTTCAAAGAAGAGAAATTTGGCTTCTCTTTTAAAGTGGTAAATTTTATATCAAAATGGAGAATACAGGAGCTGGGGAATGGAGGGATGTTGAACAGCATACAAACTTTCTTTTTTTTTTTTTGAGACTAAGTCTCTTTCTCTCTATGACCCAGGCTGCTCTCAGACTTGGGATCCTGTCTTAGCATTCAGAGTGATGGGGTTACAGGCATGTTCCATCATACTTAGTTTCAGAGAACCTCTTGACTCTGGCAGTAGAATTTGAAAATTTGGTTTCCATCCCTGGCCTGTCATAGCCTTCCATACTCTGAGAAGATGCTGGTCTTGAAGGGCAGGTCCAGGCCAAGAAGTTGAACTCACCACGGTATCTGTGTATACAGAATTATGGCTTTACTGACACTCCCTAGGGACAGGAGGTGATGTCTAGGCTGAGTCCAAGCAGCTAGTTTCTCCTTTTGAGAAATATCAGAAATGTCTTCCAGACCTAAATGCCCCAAACCAAGCCACCTAGGTCTGCAGATAGGTGGTAATCCAGGTGTTGATTTCCTGCTCTGATAGCCCAAGAGGCAAGTCAACACTAAGCCTAAACAGGGTTTCTGATCCTAGGGACACAGCATGACAGACAGAAGCCAGAGGAGTGTGCTAGTTCAGAAAAACATTATGTCCTAAACCTCAGCAGAGGTCCTGTGGAATAAAGGAACACTGGGTAGAGGAGGGTATAGAGGTCAATGGCAAAGCATGTTTAGGAGAAGGAGAAGGAGAAGGAGAAGGAGAAGGAGAGAGAGAGAGAGAGAGAGAGAGAGAGAGAGAGAGAGAGAGAGAGAGAGAGAGAGAGAGAGAGAGAGAGAGAGAGAGAACGCCCATGCCCAATTCCAGCCTTCCATCTGCCCAGCGTACTACTATCCTCTATGAAGGGCTCTCCAGCAAGGATGCTGAGTTCTGTTGGGCTTCAAGGCTGGGCAACAAAACAATACAGGCAAGTGGTGGCACCGAAGCTGGCTGGTCACACACCTTTACAGACCGGCACATTAGTATTTTTTTTTTTTTGCCGGTATCTGGCTAATTCACAGCTCTCTTGAAAAATTTATCTTTGGGAATGAGGCTGGGTTCGGGAAAAACTATGCCCCTGTCCCAAGCTTTCCCGGGTCCCCAAAGCCCAGACCTGCCTAGTTTTGAAATACAGGCTGCAGCCATTACTGCAGCTCAGCTCACGCACCCAGGGAGCTCATCTTCCTCTTTTTTAAAGAGAAAATTTAACTCCTTCTCCACCACTCCTCTGGCACAGACATACAACTGCAGTCGCCCCACCCCCAGGCCTGACTCCCCAAAGCCCCCGGAGCGGCTCTGTCTCCTATCCCCAAGTGGATGGCGCCCCTCGGGTCCACAGTACCTACTCCTGCAACTTCTGAGCCAAGTGGAGTCTCCCAACTCCTTTTATGGTGCCATCCATCCTGGACCCCCGCGACACCGCAGGCCCGGGACAGGTTCCGGGGAGGAGTCTGGGCTGGAGTCAGGACCTCATCTGACTCCTCTGCCTCTAGGGATACCTTCCCCGGCCCAAATGGACCAGGGCTTCCGCGTCCAGCAGAGAGGACACAGAGCCCTCGGGGTGGGGCTGGACTGGGAGGACCCCCTGGTAACACGCTCCGGCGGCGCGTCCCGTGACCCTCCACGCGCGGAGCGGGAAGGCCCAGGCACTTTCGCCCTGTCATGCCCCCTGTGCCCGAGCCACGGGGGCCTGTCAGCCTGCGGCGGGTTCCCGGTGCCTGGAGACCTCTCGGTGCCACCAGCCCCATAACTCCAGCTCAGTCCCCTGGTTCTCGCTACCCCGCCCCCAGCCCTGCCATCCCAGCCCAGGCCTGAGAACCACTAGCACGCCAGCTGGTCCCCCAAGAACCGTGCTAGGCCCCAAGCGCCCGGAGCCGGCTCCTCCCTGCCCAGCGCCCGGCGGTGCCCGGCCACGCCAGGCGGCGACTCCGGCCGCCTAGGGCGCGGCGCGGGCTGACACATCTGCCCTCGTACCGCGATCACGTTGACGAAGGTGGTCTTTCCCGAGTACTGCAGCCCCACCAGCGTGAGCTCCATTTCCTCCTTCCAGAACAGGGCCTTGAACCAGTCCAGCAGCTTGTTAAACAAAGCGATCATGGTCGCTGCCGCCGGCCGCGCCCGGTGCCGGGTCCCCGCCGCCCTCGCTGCCCTCGCGCTGCGGCCCGGAGCGGCCCCTCCCCGGTGCGGCCGGGTCCCGCGGCTCGGTGCGGGCGGAGGTTGGAGCGCGGCGGCCGACGACTCGCTGCCCGCGGATCCGCTCGCCGATGGGTGTGGCCTCAGCGCCTCCTCCTCCCCCGCCGCCGCCGCCGCCGCCGCCGCCGCCCTCCAGCGGGCCGGGCCGCGTCCTGCTCGCACCCGAGCGCGCTCCAGGCTCGCGCACCGCCTTGGCCAGCGCCCGCGGGCGGGGCTCCGGGAACCTGCGGCGGCCGGGAGAAGAGTGACGGGGAGCTTGCGGAGAAAGCTGTAATTTTATTTTCTCTGCTGCCCTCGTTTGCCCCGCCCTGACTGCACCGCTTTCTGTCTTGAAAGGTTGGTCCGCCCGAGGCGAGTAGCTAGAGCATTTCCAGGCTGAAGAACGGTGGCACGAAGATTTCCAAGAAAGGATGCTCCCTCTGAGCATCCCTGGGTACCGAGTCCCATCCCCCGAATTGCCATGGAGAGTAACAGCCGGATTTAGAGCCTTTAGTACTCCATCTTGTTTTGTTAACCACAGTTTACCAGGCCACTTGTTTAGGAAGCCCAAAGTGAGATAGATGTTTGAACTTGACGCTGATCTTTACCAGTATTGTCACCATATGGAAAAGGGGAAAATCAGCACAGGGGATTCCCAGGGAGGAACGTCAGTGGCAAAAGAAAAATGTGTGCTGTTTGGTAGTAAGCAAAGTTTTCTGTGGTGGGCGGTGGAGGGCCTGCCAAGATGTCCCCACCCTCCCTTGCAGGAGCTAATCCTAGTCCCGGGATTCAACTGGCTGGATCTTTCCGGTCCCGGGATCCCAGGGCAGCTGGACTTCTTCTACCGTGTTCCCACCAGTCGCTCCTTTGGGGTCGGTTTTCAAGCATACTGACTTAGATGGGATCTGTTGTCTTAACCAATATCAACGGTATGAATCAAACTTACCCAAGAGTTAGGTGACTCCCAACATCTTGGATGAGCCGGTTGTTCCTACTTATTAAGGAACATCTGCCCTTTGTTCTTCTATTGCTCTGAAGGCACACGCTGTAGTCTGAATTTCTTAAATTAAAGTTATCATACAAATAATAGGTTTCATTGCTCAACATTTCTGTGTCTTTCACCCAGATCCATATGTTGAAATCCCAAACCTCAAAGTGACCTTATGAGGTGACAGGTTATGAGGGTAGAGCACTCCTAATAGATCAGTACCTTTATAAGGAGAGGGTAAGGAGAGGGCTAGAGACCAGGCCCATACTTCTCCTGCCAGGAGGCTGTAAAGAGAAGGCTGTGTCCACAAGCCCCAAAGTGAGTACTAACCAGACCCGGAATCCACTGGTAACCTTGACCGGTGGCTTTCCCATCTTTTAAGCTGGAAACAACACATTTCTGTTGTTAATAAGTTACTCAGTGTATGGTGCTTTGTTTCAGCACCCTGAAGGGGTAAGGTGGTACCTCCCCCGTGTCTCTCTTGCTACAATGTCTGCAGTTTCATTTTGTTTCATGTCCTTAGAAATACTGGAAAAGAATATATCCCAGGGGTAAAGATGTTACAGCCTGTTCCTGCTCCGGGGAGCCTTACTGTATTGCCAGAGAGAACCCTAGAGGCCTAAGAAGATGGAAAAAAAAAAAAAGAATTAACTGGGCATCCAAGAAGTCTTTGTTTTTTCCTACTTGGCTGCTTTTCCAGAGCCTGTGCCCTCTAGAGCAGGGTTGGGGTGACAGTGCAGGGAGGGTGCTGTGCAGTTGCTCCCTTCCAGACTGGCTCTGAGCTCATGGCAGCACCAGGTACTTTAGAACTTACTGTGGGGGACACAGGCCTTCCAGGGCGCTTAGGGAAGTGCCAAAGGCTAACATGGAGTGCCTAGGTAGGGCGAGGCAGAGCGCTAAGAATTTTAACCTCCGCCATAGCATTGTACTAGTTTTGTTGCTTTAGTTTCTTCTTGTTTATTTGCTTTTTTAGATAGGCTCTCATACAGTCAAGGCTAGTTTGGAATTCTTTTTTTTTTTTCCGAGGCAGGGTTTCTCTGTATTGTTTTTTGGAGGCTGTCCTGGAACTCACTCTGTAGACCAGGCTGGCCTCGAACTCACAGAGATCCACCTGCCTCTGCCTCCCGAGTGCTGGGATTAAAGGTGTGCGCCACCAAACGCCCGGCTTAGTTTGGAATTCTTGATTCTCCTGCCTCTACTTTCCAAGTGCAGGTCATAGGCTTGTGCCACCATGCCCAGCAGCACCTGTGTCCTTCAGAGAGATGCCATGAAGTCATAGGGCACTCACCAGGACCGAGCTCCTGATGGTTTTCACAGAGGAGTCAGGCCAACCACAGCACATCTAGGAGCTGAGGTCCAGACTGCAGGGATAGTGTCTTGCCTTCATCCTCACAGGCAGCCCAAACTGGATCAAAGATGACTCAGGGTTTCTCTGGCTTTCTGGGGTATATAGTTCACCCCTGAGATAGGTTGTGGGTCCCCTGAAAATTGTACCGATGTTGAGATGGATGAGGCCTGAGGCTCTGTCTTAGCCCTGTGCTGTGTGCAGTGGTAGCAGCCCAGCCTGTTTCTGGAACCAGTTAAGCTGTCCAGGTGTGCTCTGCAACAAAATACAGGCCCAGGAAGGTAGGGTGGGTAGGTTTTCCAGAACCTTTGTTTCTCCTTCTCTTTCTTTGGTACTTCATGGGTATCCAGGGAATGCTCTAAAGCCATGGAAGCAAGCAGAGTGTGCTGAGCTTCCCTAGAGAGTGGCAGGGGAACAGATGGCAGGAAGTCATAGAGGCAGCGGGAGCCTGCTGATCTCTGAATGCTCTGAATGGTCCCCATACATTACCTCTTCCAGGGAGCTCAAGAGTGCTGTTTTTTTTGTTTTGTTTTGTTTTGTTTTTGGCAATTTAAGAGGTCTTGCTATGTAGTTCTGGCTGACCTGGAACTCAAAATGTAGATCTCGCCAGCCAGTCTCAAACTTGCAGCAATCCTCCTGCTTCTGCTCCTGAGTGCTCTTTATTGTTTGTTTTTTGTTTTTGTTGTTTGAGACAGGGTTTCTCTGTGGCTTTGGAGCCTGTCCTGGAACTAGCTCTTGTAGACCAGGCTGGTCTCGAACTCACAGAGATCCGCCTGCCTCTGCCTCCTGAGTGCTGGGATTAAAGGTGTGCGCCACCAATGCCTGGCTTCCTGAGTGTTCTTGGGATGATAGGGATGCATCATCACACTTGGGCTCTTTCGGTGATCTCAGTTGCTAGACTGGTTACCTCTGCATCTCCTTTTGCGACACGTGTGGAGGCAAGCCGGTTAGGGTCCTTGCTCTCTTCTGAGGGGTCATCTAGCACTCACGGGTGTATGGGCAGGAGCAGTCTATTTGGGATGTAGAAGATTTAGCCAACGTTAGACGAGACTTTTCCCTGCTCTTGCATCTGGCCTGTGTGTGGCCAAGGCCTTAATGGAAGAGAATCCTGCAGTGACTGCCTCAGCAGCCCCAATAGTTTGGCTACATCTGGAATGGCTTTCAGGAACATCTGTTTGCTTCTATGACAGACGGCTTATGTCATCAACAAGTAAAAAAGGCCACAGAGGGCATGTGAAAGAAAACCAGCTCCCCAGTTTCTTTCTCAATCCATTCCAAGTACCAGCTCCAATCTATAAATTCAGAGCCACCAGAAGCTCCCCTAGAGTCCACGGGGGCCACTGGAGAAGGCAGAAGAGTGGTCATGGTGAAGACCCGTGGCCTGGCCCCTGTTGCTTGCTGGAACAATTTCCTGGACTGTAAGCATTCTCACCACTGGGGCTTCCTTTCCTGGGCTTATGAAGGAGCTGCCCCAGAGCTGCACACAGCCCACTTCCCCAGGTCCATGGTCCCAGGCCTGAGGGGAGGCTGGTCCCTGGATTGGAGGAGGGCTGGGGTTCAGGGGCTGGGCTCCTGGGACAGCTGGGCTGCATACAGGGCCAACGTGTGGTGCAGGAACTGGTACTGCTCTGCAGTCTGGATCATGCCGCCTCTGTAAGCAGAAGCACACGGTAAGGAAGGGCCCAGGGCACCTGCCCTGGGTCACAGGCATTCCCTCTCATCCTCCTGCTGGGAAAGCTCTGACTCTCCTTTTCACTTCCTCTTTACTGCCCCCTCCCAGGGCAGCTCCAAGGAGGGAGGTGCAGGGGGCAGTGCCCCATCTGGACTCTCTGTCCCTTATCCACCCAGCTTTTGAGCAAAATCAGATTTGATTTCTCAGTTTGGGTCCCATGCTCAAGTTTTCCACTTGTCAATAAAAACAGTTAACCCGGGGCTGGAGAGATGGCTCAGCGGTTAAGAGCATTGGCTGCTCTTCCAGAGGACCCAGGTTCAATTCCCAGCCTGGCAGCTCACAACTGTTTGTAACTCCAGTTCCTGGGAATCTGAGACCTTCTCATGAATGTTCATAAAATAGATTTAAAGAAACAAAAAGTTATCCCCACATGTGAACAAGTAGGTCCCATTTCTAGAACACTCACAGAAGTGAACCCATTTCTTTTTCCAATTGGAGAAATAGATATTATCTTTCTAGATAAAAATGGAGGTGCTTAGTGTGGTGGGATTAAGGAATCCCAGCACTTGGGAGCTGGATGCTGGTAGATCTCTGTGAGTTCCAGGTCAGGCTAGTCTACACAGTAAGCTCCAGGCTACCCAGGAACACACAGAGACTCTGACTCAAACAAATGGAGGGGGCAGAATTACGGTAACAGCTAGTGGCTCAAAAACCTGCTTCTCCTCCTCCAAGCCCAGTGAGTATCATAGCTACCTTGTATCTGTGACAAGTTGTATCTTTTTAGAAAATAAATCAACACAGAGTTTCCCCCTGTAGCTCACCCTGGTCTTGAGCTAACCAAGTAGCCCACACTGGCTTTGAATTTCCCATTCACCTGCCTCAGTTTCCTGAGTGCTGGGATTTCAGACATGCAGTATCATACCTCTCTGACCTCTCTTGTGACTGTGTCTTGTTTCCCTGCTGTCCCCTGAGTAGAGAATTTGGGGGGTATTGAGGGAAAATTCAGGTTGACATGTTTAACTCCAGGTTCCCAAGTTAACATTTCAGATGATCTTTCATGCGGGTTTAAGTATTGACAAAATAGAAAGCTTTTTAAATAAAATGGGTTCCTTGTTTTCTTCTAGGATGGCCTGAGGGTGATGTGCCCAATACCTCAGAACCACCAATGCCATTGCCAATTAGCATGGCTGCACCTGCTTCCTATAGACCCACCTGTCCAGGCGCAATCGGCACACGATGCCCAGAATGTCCACTTCCCCTCGGGCCTTCAGCTGCTGGCAGCCGATGCGGGTGGCGATGAAGCAGCCTGTCCGGCCAATCCCTGCACTGGATGTAACCAGAGAGAGGACAGCATGTCACAGGAGAACAGGGAACAGGGAAGATAGGTGAGCAGGAAGGTTGGGGCCAGGCTTCGAGCAATGAAAGAAGAAATGGGACTGGGGCAGAGCTTTCAAACCTCCAACCTCAGCATCCCTGGCATCCCTGATGGAGGCAGATAATAGCTCATCCTGGACAGCTTCACTCTAGGCCTAGCCCAGCTCATCATTTGCCTTCTGGTTCCTATGGACTTTAATTAATTAATTATTTTTTTGGTTTTTTGAGACAGGATCTCACTATGTAGCTCTGGCTGTCCTGGGATTCACTATGTTGACCAGGCTGGTCTTGAACACACAAAGATCAACCTGCATGTGCCTTCTGAGTTCTGGGATTAAAGGTGAGTGTCAGTATGACTGGCTCTATGAACTTTAAGAATAGATTGTTTTTTTTTTTTTCCAGATAGAGGTTCATAAGCCCTGCTAGCCTGGAACTTGCTATGTAGTCCAGGTTGGCCTTGAACCTCTGATCTCCCCATGCCCACTTCTTAAATGTGGGGATTATATGTGTACATCCCTATTGCCCAGATTTTAGTTTTTTTTTTTTTTTTTTTTTTTTTTGAGATTGAGTTTTACTCTGTAGCCCAGGGCTGCCTGGAACTTACTATATAGCCCAGACTCCCTGTAATCCTCCTGAGTCCTGGGCTTACAGAAGGGTGCCACCATACCCAGTCTTTTTTATTCGGGTTTTGTTGTCTGTTTGAGACAGAGCCTCTCTATGTAACCCTTGCTGACTTGGGATTCACTGGTTAGATCAGGCTGGCTTCAGATGCACAGCTATCCGCCTGCCTTTGCCTCCCAAGTGCTGGGATTAAAGGCGTGCGCCACCAACGCCCGGCTTACGCAGGTTTTTAAAAATATGTTTTTATTTACTTTAATTTGTGTGTGGCAAGTGTGTGCCTGTATGAAGGTTACAAGGCAACCTTCATGAATCAGTTCTCTCCTTAGACCATGTAGATCCCAGAGATTGGACCCAGGCTGCCAGGCTTGGCTGCAGGCGCCTCTACCCATTGAGGTGCCTTGTTGTCTAGCCGGGTAGCCCAGAAGGACCTTACACTAGTCTCACTGCTGCAGCCTGGAGGATGCTCAGCAGGGGTGCACTGCCACGCCCTGCTCCAGAGCACGTTTTGGTGACTGTGTGTGAGTTTACGGTCTAAGGTGTCTAACTGACAATGCCTGCCTGTGCACCGCCTGACCCCTTGAGCATTCCTTGTCTGACCACAAGCTCCTCCCAGCTTCAGACCAGCTTCCACAGACGCTCTCGGGCCTCCGTCCTCTTCCTTTGCCCTCTTCTTGGCTCTATCACCTCGACATTTTGTTCTCTCTTCCCTCACACCCTTTCTTTCTTGCCTTCACTGCCCCTTAGATAAGCCTCACATGTGTTTCTAATAGAACCCTCCAGTGACTCCCAGTGCTTATGTCTGCATGTGTGCCTCCTCTGCATGGGTTCAGGCATGCCCTGTTTGTACTCTTCCCCTCTTCTTCCTCCTCCTTCTCCCCCTTCCCCCCTCTCAACATGGTATCATGTAGCCCAGGCTGATCTTGAACTCCCTATGTAGCTTAGAGTAGCTTTGAACTCCCAATCCTCCTGTCTCTACCACATGCCAGGGAATAAACTGAAAAAGGATTCACTGCCAATGGCAGGGTCAGAGGGTGAGCCTGGAGCTCATATGTGGAGACACTGGTGGGAAACCGGTCTTGAAGGCAGGTAAGGACTTCATGAAGGGACCTTGTGGAACTGTCTAAAACACCTAGATTTGCTAGTTTTATTTATTTATTTATTTATTTATTTATATTATTTATTGATTGGATGCTGGGAATTGAATCCAATGCTCCACACTTACCATTTAAAAATAATGCTTGGGCTGGGAACAAACAACAACAACAAATCCAACAAAACCAAAAAAGCAGTCATGTAGCCTTTAGCCTTTAACCCCAGCACTCAGGAGGCAGAGGCAGGAGGATCTCTGTGAGCTCCAAGCCATCCTGGTCTACAATACTAGTTCCAGGAAAGGCTCCAAAGCTACAGAGAAACCCTGTCTCAAAAAACCAAAACCAACCAACCAAACAAAAAACCCGAAACAAAACAAAACAAAGCTCCACAAGCACTAAAAGACCCAAGCAAACAAAACATTGTTCAATGAGCCAGTGAACTCCCCCACAGTGGAGGCCATGTTTATCTCTTCTCTACCTGACTAGAGATGGCCCATAAGACAGGGCTCGGCAGAAAAGAGGCAATGATACGAATCTCTTGAACTGGACATTCCTGTCCAGGTAAGGGTTGGTCTGTCTGGTGTGGTATTACTTGGACGCCTCCCCATAAGAGACCTAGTGGCTAGGGAGGGCAAGCATTGGTTCTAGGCTGGGACTGGGGATGCCCTACCTGCAGTGAACCACGATAGGCCCAGAGTTGGCTGCTGTCTCTGGGCTCTCCACCTCAGCCACCAGGCGCAGCAGGGGCCCCGCCGATTCTGGAGTCTGGTGGTCTGGCCAGGCAGAGAAGAGTATGTGCTTCACTGAGCGGCATTCCTTTTGGTGCTAGGGTATGAGAAAATGAGAGAACAAGGCATGAGAACCCGGATGTGGACATGGCTGCTGCTTACTCCTGGTGCCTGCAAGTGAGTACCGGACATGGACTCAGAGCGGGCAAAGCTTTTTCTCCTGCTGATTTGCAATTTATCTTCTACCTGAACCACTCCGAAATTCAAGGAAGGAGAGTGTTTTGTGAGAGGGAAAGACCCAGGCTCGAGTCTTGGCTCTGCCTCTATCACTCAAGTGTGGGTAAGTACATTGGTCTCATTTTCTTCCCTAGTAAGCAGGCACAATGATATTGTTTTGGTTTACTTCCCAGGATGCTTGGGAAACAATGAATTGACACAAAAATGATTTGAAACTGTAAGAATGTGTACAGCAATAGCAAGTCCCTCCTCTCTCCCTTCCTCCCTCCCCCTTCCTTCCTTCCATCCCTCCCTCCTTCACTCTAGATGGGAGACTTGCTGTGTTGTTGCAGTCAGTTCCCTCCTCTCTGCCTTCCTCCCTCCTTCCTCCCTCTCTCCCTTCCTCCCCCTTCCTTCCTTGCTCCCTTCTTCCCCCCTTCCTCCCTCGCTCCCTTCCCTCCCTCCCTCACTCTAGATGGGAGACTTGCTGTGTTGTTGCAGTCAGTTCCCTCCTCCCACTATGTGGGGTCCGGGGATCGAACTCAGGTCTCAGGCTTGGCATCAAGCACCTTTACCCACTGAACAATCTCTCTGGCCCCTAGAAAGCGTTTTTTACAGTGCATCCATGCATGTTGGCACATCTCTTTGGACCACTCCTCATTCTTCCAGCATTCTCCTGAGTCTCTCCTTTCTCCTGGAGCCTGGATATGTAGCATGGGGAGGGGGATGCTTCCTGGTGGTCCCCATTTGTTTTTTTGTGCATCGCTCTTAAATTACAGGTGTCCCAGAGGTTTGTACCCATTTCCTTTTCTTTTATAGCACCTCTTTTAAATGTAGGAGGGAGCAAGGCTTAAATTTGTAAAATTGGTCCTTAGTGAAGGTGGAGCCTGAGTTCCAGAGATGCTAGAGTGGTCCAAACTCCCATCGGCCTGCTTCAGGGGTGGTACCTGGATGGTAAGCTGTCTCACAGTATATTCTGGGTGTTCCTTCATGTCCTGGATGCGGATCTGGAAGGGCCCATAGGTTTCCTCTTCTGTGGGCCAGTAATGTACACATTTCTAGAAGGGAGGATCCGGGAGTCAAAGTGGGAAGCAAGGCTGGGCAGCAGAGAGGCCTGGTGCCCCTCCTCCTACCTCACTCCCTGACCCAGGTCAGTGCCCGGAGTCTGGCTCTCCACATTTGGGGTGCATGCATCTCAGGAATCTTTCCCCGAGATATGACCTGGGACTTGTCAGTGTTGTCAGCCACCACCGAGGCTTCTGGTCTGCTCTGCATGGGTGGTGTAGGAAGGTAGGTCCAGCCCTGCTGGGTGACCCTGCCTCCTACCTCTTTGCCCTCTCGGAGCTGGGTGAGCATGACAATGAGGCCCACTTCTTCCTGCCACACCATCTCCCAGAAGTCTGCTACAGTGTTTGGCATGGGGCCCTGGGTGGCAATGTAGACCTTCTCCTGCCCGTCATAGCCCTGGGAAGACAAAGCACAGAAAGACAGAGATGGTGCGAATTCACACTCCACAGGTGCTGGGGTCAGGCTAAGGCCCGTGAACACGAGCACTTACACCAACACACAGACACACACTCCAGAAGCTGCATGTTGGAAGAAGACATGGGGACCTCAATGAGAAACACCTGTTCAAATTCCTGGCCTGCTGTTTCCTAGCTATAGCTCTGTGAGACTCTGTTTCCCGACCTACAGACTGGACCTAGTGATTACCTCATAACATAGTGTGAATTAAACTCAACAAAGTATATTGGCAGTCTCTCACACGGCAGGTGCCTCTTACATGTTTACTCCTGTCTTCTGTTGCTTTCCTAGAATACAAGTATAATAGTCCTCAGTATTTGTCAATGAACATTTCACATTCCATGAATCACTTTTATATATTTAGCACCAAAATCCAGCATACTCTTCCTAATATGTTCTCCCCTCTTCCATCATCCTTCCAGCATCCATGCTTCCCTCTGTGCGCTTAGTTTCTTCTGCCAAGCTTAGGACCCTCTATCTACTATGCTTTCTGGCTGACAGCTTTGCCCCTCTGCACCCCAATCTACTGTCCTATCACATTTGGCCACAAGGGGGCACTGCTTTTACATCCACCTACCACACCTGGTGAGAAGTTGGGCTAGATGGACCATCTTGCTTTGAGGGTGCAATTAGCTGGGCATCAATCAGTCTCTACAAAGGAGGTACTGCTTGGTACAGGGTTGGGGGTCTGGGGAGAGAATGAGTGGGGGAGGAGACAGGGACATAGATTCCCACTTACACAGGTTTTAGGAGCCAACTAGTCTTGAAGAAACTAGTGACTAGGCTCAGCCATGCCAACTTATCACCCTGTCTAGAGGGTTGTCATGAACAGGATAACAGCCAAGGTTAAGGTGGTTTGGAGATTTTTTTAAATTTCATTTTTTGGTAATTTATTTATTTTATTTTATATACATTAGTGTTTTGCCTGCAAGTATGTCCGTATGGGGAATCAGATACCCTGGAAGAGGAGTCACAGACAATTGTGAGCTGTCATGTGGGTGATGGGAATTGAACCTGGGTCCTTTGGAAGAGCAGCCAGTGCTTTTAACCACTGAGCCATCTCCCCAGTCACGGTGGTTTGGAGATTTTAGCCTCTTTTCTAAGTTGATTTGGGGGTTGTCCAGTGTGCCGTCTCCCCATCCCCTCAGACTGGCAGAGAGAACTAAGGTAGGAAGGAGCGAGAAGGGAAATGCAGGCCCCTGAGGCCAAGGCACAGCTGGATGGTGTCATGTGGCATTTTCATTTTTAAAAGCAGTCCTGCCCCTCGGCTGCAGGCACTCACTCGGATGTAGTTGGCATTGATGTAGTCTCCATCTTCCTGGCTCTGAGCCCGGCCAAGACAGACACGGCTCTGGGGATCTAGGAAGTGAAGATCAATGAAGGTGAAAGGTCAGGAAGTGCCAACAAATACAGATTCTAATAGAGCCAGAGGAAAGAATGCTCCCACACTGTTCACAATGCTTTGTGGGCAACAGACATTTACCTGAATTATTTTATAGACAGGTAACACAATACATACGTATTATAAAGTATAATAGTTCATGACACTAGGGATCCACAATGTTATTGGGCAGGAAAGTGATATAATTAAAGTGGAAATATTAACTGAATGATGCTGCATAGGACAGGCCACAAGCTACAGAGACCAATTGGGATATTGTCATATTTTAGCCTTGAGATCAGCGAGGGTATAAAATGGGAGGGAACTGATAGGAATAGGAAGAGATTCTGCAGAGGGAAAACTTTTTTCTGATTATGAATACAAGCTTCAGATAAATACATTGTCTAAGATATCACTCAACCACAAGGGACATTGGCCTCTCTCTCCAAAGGTGTGGGTCTTTTCCCAGTCAAACCGGATGAGGGATGAAGGAACTGGCTTCCCCTCTTTGGTGGTTGTAGAGCTTGCTAGAATTTAGGTCAAGGCCAAAGGCTAACAAACTCACTTTGAGGAGTGTTCTCAGAGCCTTGGTCTATTGGAGCAGGCAGTGGGCCTGGAGGCTCAGCCTAGGGCAGGACCCATGTGCTGGGTTGCATTCAGACCGAGGTTTAGGAAGCCAGGGCAGTAGTCTCCAGGACTCAAACCTGCCTCTGAGAAGTGGGAGGTGCAAGGCCTGGGTCTGTCCGTGTGGACTCACCCCTACCACACAGGCCCACAGTAAACTTCTGCAAATGCTATCTTGTAACCGCTGTCTATCTCCTAGCTGCCAGGGTGGTGTTAGTATTTCTCTGTTGAAAGATGATGTCTCAAGCACTGTTGTTCCTCCTTGGCTGAGGTGAGTTTTTTTATTTTATTTATTTTTGTCAAGATCTCATAAAAACCACACTAGCCTAGAACTTGCTACATGGTGAAGACTGGCCTTGAATTCCTGATCCTCTACTCGTACCTCCAAGTGCTAGGATTATTAGAGGCATGCACCCTCAAGGACACTGCCCCTTCACCCCTACTATGGTCCTTACTTGGCAAGATGGTCTTGTATCGGTCCTTGGAGGCATGACCAGGGATATCCAGGTCTTCAGGGTTGACAAAGTTTGAGGGGATCTTCTGGTGGGGGGGAGAAAGTGAGTTAACATCTGGTCCCCTTCCCACCCTCCCTCTCTCCCCTTCCACCCTCTGCACACAGAGACAGCAAGGATGGGGACAACCTTCTCTCCTGGTTCCTGGAGTTCTTCCCTGAGGACCAAGGAGACGAGAGGCCCAAGGCATCCATGATATAGAAGGGCAACGTGATGTGGAGGGGACCCCAACTTCTTACCAAGAACTCCTCCTCTAGCTGCTTAGGGCTGGGTGGCTGGTGCTGTAGACCCCAGCATGTAAGGGGGGTGTCCGGCTGTGCGCAGAAAGTGTATGGTGACCTCCCTGGGTGTGCTCACTGAGCAGATGGGTTCCACGGTGCCCAAAGACCGCACATCCAGCATCAGAGCCACACTGGAGCCCCTTCTGCAAGCACAGCCATCCAGTGCCCAGTGAACATCCCGAGTCAACGGCTCGTCCCAGAACTTGTCTGTCTCTTGACCGAGAGGCTCAGGGCACTCAGGGGTCAGGCCCTTAGGATGTTCCCCTTTCCTTTTATCAGATAGAAAGGAGTAGGCTGCAGCTCTTATGCTCCTTCATGTTGCCTGCCTCTTCTACTCTCAAGCTGGCACAGAGGCTCCAAGCCAATGCTGTGAAGGCCCTCGGACTGGTCCCAGAGATCGCTCATCACAACTTGAGACTTTGGGAGCAGGCCCAGGGATGACACGGAACTTGGTGCCTCAGACATACAAGGGCAAGCAACATACAAATGAACGTTGCTAGTTTTCCTTCCAGGCCTTGAGGACTCTGTTGTTAGGGCTGGAAGGCTGGGTACGAGGAAGGAAAGAAAGAAACCCAGGTCTAGGAAGACCTTCTCTGTGAAAGACCTCACCTCTCCTGCAGCCTCACATGCTTCTTGGCTGGGGCTTTGGTGGGTGGAGGTTGGGTCATGGCTTCCCCCAAAGACAAGGTCGGTGGCTGTGGTCTGGAGCACTCCTCACAGGTCTGGACCATGCTGGGCTAGATTGCTGAGCTCAAGGAAGGCTCACTCAGCCATGAGGCCTGCCTGAAAGACAAGGTCCTATATTTGCTGGCCTGTGGCCTGCCTCACCAACTAGAAGGATCTCCTAAGCCCAGGCCAGCCATCGTATTGGTTTTTACTGGAGGCATCTTCTCTTCCCAAGGAAGTGGCCTAACTTTTTTATCCTGTAAGTACAGGAGCTCTTCATTGGGACGCAGGACAGAGGACAATCTGGGGTTAGAGGAAGAGGGAGATATAGAGTGTAGGTATGGGTGAAGACAGGAAATAATCCGGAAGGAGGAAGAGAGAGGGTACCAAGTCCACAGGGCTCCTAACTGGGGTCCAAATGAGAACAGCAGACTGCCGACCACACAGAGGAAGGGAGGAAGCCCACACCTTTCTCAGTCTGCCAGCAGGCTCCTCCAGAATGAGAAACTGAGGCCTCTAGTAGCGTTAGAACCAGTTGGGGACGCAGGCAGGCCACACTTCTGGTAGGGTCATCTCCTGATTGTTGGCTGCTCTACTCTAAGATCACTTGTGGCTTCTGGGGTCCCTATCCAGGGCGGTAGGCTAGGGGTGTTTCCTTCCTCCTCCTTCCCATCCCCCAGTCTCCCGCCTCTGTAACCGTCACAGGAAATGGCCTCGCCAAGCCTTACAGCGCCAGCGCATGGTGAGGCTACAGCTGGGGGGTACAAGAGAGAGAGGGGGCGCAGAGGTGACGGGAGCATCTCCTTTGGGGGCAGTCCCTGTCTCCTAGAACTAAGTGGCAGGCGCTATGGTGGTGGCGTTAGAGCTGCTAACCTACAGGGCCAGAGGCCTGGAACAGTGTGGGCCCATGCAGGTGTGGCGGCGACAGCACTCTCCCATGACAGGAACAGGCCTTTTGCCCCTCTTCTCCAGGCATTCTGTGTGGTTCCTCCACCCTCCAGCCACAGGGACACCAAATATGCCACTACTCATGCCTGGCAAGACATGGTAACCCCAAACTCATGCTCCCTCACTCCATCCTCAGAGACACCCTCCCTGTTTCCAAGGCTTCCCCACCCCGGGGTGGTAGTATGCCTGTGCCCACTTCAAGTACTTACTGAAGCAGCTGTGTCCCCCAGGCTGCCTCTTGCCAGCTGTCTGTCAGTCCGTCTATCTTTGAGGACTGAGAGGCTTCAGGAAGCCAGCTTCCTCCCTCCGCCCCTCCTGGCTTCCACCCACGCACACCCAGCTGCAGGCTGCCCTCCTGCGCCTGCTGCAGCTGCCACCAGGGGTCGGGTGCATCCTCCCTGTGCCCTCTGAGATCGAGCTGGTGGTGCCGTGCCATCCGTGCTGGGTGCAAAGGCTCTGGGAGTGGACAAGGGATGAGGCTTTCCCTGACCACTCCAGGTCTGTACCTCCGGGTTCTTTATCATGCCCCCCTCTGTCTCCTGGTTGAGAAGATAGCCACAGGGAACCCTCAGTTCCTCTGGTTGAGCCCTTAGCTAGAGGTTTATTTTCATGTCTTGACTTCTGCCCCTGTAAGCCCTTGCAGCTTCAAAGCCTGGCAATTCATGGCCAAGTCCAAGCCATATCTTCCCGGAGCAGAGCAGATGTGCTGCAGAGGTTTGGTGGGGGAAAGAGGAGGGAGGACTCCTTGTTCTATATAGGAAGGAGGAGCCCAGGGCTAAGCAGGGAGGGTCTCTCCAGGCTCTGAGTCCCTCAGCCTGCAGGCACAGGCTAGTTGCTGGAGAACAGATAGCAGAGCAAAACTGGAGAAGAATCTAGGGTTGTTTTCTAGGAACCCCTCATACTGCCCCTCAGGGAGTGTCTCAGAACCCTGCATCTATCTCCTTAGAAGACTTACAGATAATTGAAGGCTGTGGCCCTCACATCAGGGACTTCCAATGTCCTCTTCACCACTGGGCCACTTGGATGCTTAGGGCGTGGAGAGGGAGTAGACCCCAAGTCCAAGGCTCCACAGCCCCCCACCCCTGTCTGGCGTTGGCAGGCTCCTTGCTGGCCCAACTGGCTCAAGGTTCATGCATGCTTGCAAGACTTTTTTTTTTACTCTGCAATGTTCCCAACACCCTTCCTGGCCCCCAGAGCTCGCATTCCACATCTCTCTTCCTCCTACTTCTCTGATTCAACTGTCAAATGGTGACACACACAAAAAAAGAAATGCTGTGCCATCGGCAGAGGGTTGGCACCTGAGAGGAGGTGGGAGGAGGGGCTGGCCTTCTTCTGGCCCATGGGGAGGAGGTGAGGACCAGGGATGACCTTTTGAGATCAGAAGGCTTGGGACACACACCTCTTTGTTCTTGGCAGTAAGTCAGAGGGTGACTCTCCGCAGCCTCTCCAGGGCTGGTTGATTCTGGCTCCCTCTTCTCCGCAGCCTGTTCTCCTCAGGGGAATAGGTGGGCTTTCCCGAGGAGGAAGCTCAGGAGAGCCTGAGGTAAAGGCTGGCTCTGGTGCCAAGATGAAGACGTAATAGAAGCAGGAGCCTGGGAATTCCTGCACACCGTGTACAGTGGCTGGAGCCTGGGCTCTGCCTTCACCTCCCCACAGGGGCGTTAGAGCACTGGCAGTGAGCGGAGGGGGTGGGAGAGAGAGAGAGCGAGGGCCACCCGCCCTGGGCCAGCTGTTGATGACAATCAAGAAAAGGAAGTGAGGACACCACAGGGGTGGGGAGGAGGAAGTAGGAGAAGCCCCTCCCCCACAGGTCTGCCCAGTGTCCCCTGTTCACAGCTTTAGCCTACTGTCTGTGAGCATACCTCTTCACCCTCACAGGTGGGGGCCCAGTGGGGTCAGGAAGTCGGAAGCTGAGCTTTGGGGAAAGCAAAGAAGCTGGGAGATGGGGAAGGGAGTTGGTGAGATGAGGAGTCAATTTAGGCATGAAGTGCTCTCTCTCTCTGTCTCTGTCTCTGTCTCTGTCTCTGTCTCTGTCTCTGTCTCTCTCTGTTCTCTCAGTGTCTGCTCACCTTCCTGTCCACTCCCTGGATGCCTGAGCAGCCATGAAAGCTTGTGGCCAGAGTCTCCACCATAGGCCTCAAGTGGGACAAGACATATGTTCTTGTCCTGCATCTGCCCTTCCCTGCTGTCTCTGGAACAGCCTCTACCTTATCCACGCTGCTGGGATGCTCCTGAAGGTGATTCCGCCTCCTCTGCAGAACCTTCCCAGACCTGGGGGCTGAGGACACCCTGCTGGCCAGCTGCTATCTCTCACCTCCCAGATGTGTCTCTCTGACTGGGCATTGGGTTCCAGTACCTTCAACTTCAGAGAATGTAAAGTCATAGTTGGGAGTCAGAGGGACCTGCCTAGTTAGCAAGGCGGTGTGGCCTTGGCCAAGTTCCTGGCTTCCCTGAGTCTCAGATTCAGATTCCCCGACAGCTTTCTTCCTCCTGGGGGAAGATAATAAGGACAATAACCCCTTGTCAGGAAGATGGAGTGAGGCATGTAAAATGTTTTGCCCACAGCCCCAGTGTTTGGAATCAGACAAGAGTAGTAGGAGAAACCGACCAGGGTTGGGAGCTGGGGAGCCCCGCCTGTGGTAGAAGTGGCTTGGGGCTGAGTCTTGTCTCTGTCTAGGTCACCCCTTCCTCTCCTCCCCTTTTCCAGCCAGCCTTTATCTTTTTCAGGAAGTTCCACACTAGCAATGGAGAGGGTCTAGAAGGAGTTACTCCCAGCAGCCCAGAATGGGCAAAGCCCTTTGCTTCTGCATGGTATAGGATGTATAGGATGTCTGCCGAGATCCTAGTCAGAGTTGGGAGGGGCCACAGCAGAGCAAGGCCTTATCCTACTGAGTCCCACTTGTGGTCCTGTGACCAGCCAGAGATTTCTTGCCCCTCTCTCTTTGCTGGTTTCCCTCTCATCATTTCTATCCCAGGGACCCCAACTGTCCCTAGTGCTCCTGTGATTCCCAGAAGTCCTTGTCCCCTGCAGCTCCAGGCAAAGGTTGTCACCCAGTACCATTGCAGGCTGCTTTGGGTGGGTATGGAAAGGATGGAGGAGGCCTGGGTCTGGCATGCTCTATCTTTCCTGAGCTGTCCTTCCCAGGGCCTCTCTGGAGAAGCCCCAGGATGCCAGGTGGCTGTTCCCCAAGTGCCTCCATCCCCCTCAAATACTGAGGTAGCTATACTTTCTCATCTCTGCAAGCCAGGGCTTGTCCTTGGTAGTGTGGGGGAGACAGAGCTCACCAAGGAGGAGTCCGGAAGACATCCAAGGAGGCAGGGTGTGTGGGGGTAGAGAAGGGCGGTTAAGTCACAGCACGAAGGCTGAGGAGGCACCCTAGCAGGGCCCAGGCCCCTGTGACAGGTGCCCCTGCCTGGCCAGTTTCCCCCTGCCACCTTTTTGATGCCTGCAGGTGTAAGGACTTTCCCATACCCCTTACCACTGGTGGAGAGGACCGATGGTGGCCCATGCCAGCTCAGCGCGGAGGAACCATGACTAGCCTTCCCAGAGTGCCCAGCTCTACCTACGCCTGCTGCCAAACTCATAGGCAGGATGACTTCAAGCTGAAGGAGATTCCCTTCCTTTCTCCCAAGTCCAGGGCCAGAGGGATGGATAGCTGCCCCACCTGTCCCACAATGGCCCTTTCCCCAGGGGTCCTCTGTGTCCTTGACGCCAGCGCCAGCATAGGCATACTTGTCAGTCCCCACACAGCACATCGCTGGCCGCTCCAGCCCCTTGCTGAGTTCCCTCTACCTGTTCAGTAGAAAGTAGAAGTGGACCTTCCCCCTTCCCTGGTGACCTTCCCCAGTCTGTGGGAGGAAGGGGGAGTGTGCGCCTGTTCTCATCTGCCTGGTAATTATCTTCCTTTATCGTGGGGGATGCCCAAGGCCTGGCTTCAGGCTGTGGGAGATCAGAGGAGGAGCCGGAAGAGCAGCTTACAACAGCTGCCAGGAGGGACCAGGCTAGTTTACACTTGGAAGTTGGGATGCCAGGACCAGCCCTCTGCCGCGTCCTCTGCCTCCTGACCGGCTCACTCCACACTGAGACGGTAGGCTTCAAGACCTTGGGAGGACCCCAGGGGTTTTCTAGGCAGAGGATGTGGGTTTGTCTGTGGGGGTGGCTGCTGGGAGGAGCACATTTTTGCTGAATAGAGAATCTTGGCCTGGGCACAGGGGTCGGGGCAGGGGCTGCTTTTTTATACGTCTTTTGAGCCTATCTCCTGTCCCCAAGGATGCTCTCATAGGGTGAGGCTGGTAAGGGTCTTCCACAGCCAATACCCTCAAGGCTGGATCCTTAGGACTAGCTATGAGGCGTGTTCTGTCTCCACAGGCCTCTCTTTTTCAGGGACTTTGGGACCCCAACCCTTTACCCCCACACACTCTCTGCTATGTCTCCTCGGCTCAGATCTGTTAAGATGCTTTCGCTCCGCTTATGCCCATCGTGGCTGCTCATAGAGACTCTTCTGGAAGAAACAGAGTGAGGTGTCCCCAGGTGAGGTGGGGTTGGTGAAGGACCAGGTTAGGATGTTTCCTTGACATTTTGGCCAGACTGAGGCCCGAGACATCCTTCCCCACCCCCGGTTTCCCTGCCTCCTTTAGAAGTGCCATGTATGCACAGGCACACACACACACTCATACACGCACACAGCCTGGAAAATTTGATGAGTCTGCAGTGCTAAGTTTCCAGGACCCCATCCAGGCCAGTGGGAGGCTCTGAGGTTTGGGGCTGGACGGAGCTGTGGTAGGGGGTGGGGCGGACAGCAGCCCCTGGTGCTGGGCAGCAGGAGCGGGTGGGCAGAGCTGGTTTCTGATGCAGGCCTGGGCTCCTTGCTGAAGCAGGCTAGGAGGCGTCTGCTTTGGCATTCAGAGTCTGTACCTGTCTGTTTTCCTGTGCAGCCTGCCTCCGCCCCCCACTCCTGAGCTTGCCGAGTTCCGGGCTTCCTTCCCAGGGCTCAGAGGCCCGACTGCTCCTTCCCTTCCCACGGCTGAGTGGGCGAAGGAGCCCCTGGGTGAGCTGCACCAGGTGAGCAGCTGGCTCTGGGTGGGTGCAGCAGCAGAGTCTGAGTTCATGTGTTGCAGGCCAGGCCTCAGCTGGGTCCCTGCAGTGCCTGTGAGGGCTGGGGAGCCAGGTGGGTACTGCTGGCCTACATAGAAGAAATAGGGAGCGGGGGCTAACCCCCAGAAACGTCAGTCACTCCCAGAGGCTTCCGAGCAGAGAGGACTTGAACTGGGGATGGGAACACCTTGTGCCATCTCTGCTCAGTAGAGTCAGAAGTCCCGGGTTCAAGCCCAGCTTCTTTCCCCACATGCACGGGACCCCAGGTTGGCCTATGGATCTCAGCTTCCTGTCTGGGCAGTGAGGGATGTGACAGATGGGTTCCAGGACCAGGTGAACTCTAGATCCACGCGATGTACTCCTGTGACTCGGGCCACTAGAACAAGTGAGGCAGACACAAGGGGCCACACACAGCTGGCTCCTGTGTTCAGGATGTCCCCTTGCCACCTGGAAACACTAAAAGGCACAGGGAGGGGAAAATGGACTCCAGACCTCTTCCAGGGACAGAGTGTGGGGGAGTCAGTACTTCTGCTGTGTGTTCGTTTTCAAGGCCACCACTCCTACCAGGCTTCCCCCAAAGCACAGGCCATTTTCCTTCACGGGGAGCCGACTGTTCATACCTCGTGGGGGTGGGAGAAGCAGAGGAAGGAGGTGGGCTGGTGGACTACCTGGGAATGGCAGTCCCTTAGAGCCAGACGCTGCTTCTCTCACCTCTCTCTCAGCCTTGCTCAGACCAGGCTGGGTTAGGGTCCGGATTTGCGGCCTGGCACCTATCTGAAGCCTTACCCTTCCCACCCTTGCCCGCCTGCCCATCGCCAGGGCAAGGGGAGCTAGCTCCACCTTCTGCCTTCCAGTTTTGACTCTGCAGACTTTATGGGGATGAGGCCCCTGATCCTGTTCGCTTCCCTCCTCTGGCTCCAGGGCCTTTTGGCAGAGGTAAGGTGGGCATGGGGTGGGGTGGGGTGGGCGGGCCTGTTCTTTGGGGCATGTTCAGGCTTCCTACCTCTCTATGGGGCTCCACAGCTGGTCTGCATTATGGAAGAGGGAAACTGCTCCCTTCCCACCCAGGCCAGCACGGAGGCCAGAACAGACTGCGCCAACCTTCCAGGCTGCTGACTCCTGCCTGCTGGCGTCTCTCCAGTCGTGTGTGGTGGGGGTGAAGGGGGCATGGGAGTCAAACACATGGAGACTCCTCTCTCTGGTCTGGATCCTTACTCCATGGGCTTTCCCAGAGGTCTGGGCTCCAGAGGCCTCTCCACATCTGCTTCCCCTGCTCCTTTCCTTCCTACAGGAAGATGCATGCCCACCACTGGAAGGGAGCCCAGACAGGGAGGGCGGAGGTAGGTGTCTTTAGAGCGAGAGGGAGAGGGCTCTAGAGGTGGGCAGTGGGCCGGTCACAGGGCTAATTTGCCTGCTAGACTCTGCCTTCCCTTGGTCCCTGGTCTTGCCATCCCTTTTCATGGCAGAAGGGGTGCTAGGTGACTGAGTGCATGCACCCCTATCTCCCAGGTCCACCCCTGAGCATTAATGTCAGCAGCCAAGGAAAGCCTACCAGCCTGTTTCTGAGCTGGGTGTCGGTAGATCCAGATGGATTGGACTATACCCTCCATCTCAGGAGTCTGAACCCCGTGGGCTCTCCAGAAGGGCAGCAGCTCCAGGCTCGCACAAATGAGTCTAGCTTTGAGTTCCACGGCCTGGTGCCAGGGAGTCACTACCAGCTGGAATTGACTGTCCTAAGACCCTGTTGGCAGAATGTCACTGTCACCCTCACTGCCCAAACTGGTATGAAGTCTGCAGGCTGAGGGGGGTGGGGCAGGAGGGGACTGCTCTAGAGGATTGGTAGCAGGGGCTGGGGTGGGGCTGGGGAGGGGGGCAGTGCAGAGAAACCCAAGGGGACAGCCCCTAGGATGGTGAGCCCTTTGTGTAGACTTTAGTACTTCTCTTGACATTTGACACAGCCCCATCAGTGGTCCGTGGACTACAGCTGCATAGCTCTGGGAGCCCAGCCAGCCTGGAAGCCTCATGGAGCGATGCCCCTGGGAATCAAGACAGCTACCAGCTTCTCCTCTACCACCTGGAATCCCAAACGCTGGCATGCAATGTCTCAGTGTCCCCCGGCATCCTGTCTTACAATTTTGGCAACCTCTTGCCAGGTAGTCAGTATGTCTTGGAGGTTATCACCTGGGCTGGCAGTCTCCAAGCGAAGACTAGCATCCACCAGTGGACAGGTAACGTGGGGGCCTGACCAGGGCCCCAGGTGGCAGCTAGGCTGGGGGAGGCGAGAGCAATGTTGAGTCTGGATTCTCATAGGCAATGTGTTGCAGAGTGGCTAGGTTTCTGGGATCCCTCATGCCACATCTGGTCCAGGATCTTGCTCCAGAGTCCTCCCTCAAGCCTGATTCTGCTCTGTCCATACTTCCTGCAGAGCCTGTGCCCCCAGATCACCTAGTACTACGTGCCTTGGATACTAGTAGCCTGCGAGCCTCCTGGAACAGCTCTGATGGGGCTGCCTGGTTCCATCTGATACTCACAGACCTCCTAGGGGCCACCAACCTGACTGCAGTGGTCAAACGAGGGGTCTCCAGACACACCTTCCTCCACCTGTCTCCAGGCACACCTCACAAGCTGAAGCTCTGTGCTGTTGCTGGGCCCCACTGGGTCGTGGGGCCCAATGCCACTGAGTGGACCTGTGAGTACCTAGGGACACAACAGATATGGGCTGCTCTTGTTAATGACCTCCAGCGACTGCAGTGGCAGGGGGCCTGAAGAGGGGACAATTTGGCAAGAGGTCGTGTCGTAGCCCCTTGATACCCTCTGCCCCACTCTGCTGAGCCTCCCCGTCACTCCAACTTCCCTCCCCACGACACGCTCCTCCAGTCCCAGACCCAAAGGCCTCAGACACTGGCACTCAGAAACTGCCTGAGGGGGCGGTAGTGGTAATAGTAGTTATGATCAGTTGAGCCATCTCCAGGCAGGCTCTGAGCCTTCCACTTTCTGGATATGGTTCCACTGAATCCCCCAAAGAGCCTAATGTAGGTCTTGCTGTCCCATGTTACTATAGGCCCAGAGAGAGCCCAAAGCCAAGGTCATACTGTATCTAAGTGTGGTGACTCTGAACCTAGGCTGGACTCCTGCCTGTCTTTGCCACCATGATTCCATATTTCCACTCTTAGAAACAGTTGTGTGGTGGTTACGTTTCTGCTATCCGTTGACTGTGTATCTCTGGGAAAGTTGTTTACCTGTACCGTGTGTGGAATCCTCCCGAGCACGCTGGCAGGCACACGTGTGAGCACTTGGTCAGTTATTGTTTCTGTTACCGCTACCCATGGCCAGGTGGTAACTGCCAGGTCTTGGCATTCATCTGGAGTATGGAAAACGATGCTGTTAATACCCAAACAAGAGGCTGGCAGGTACCCATAGAAAGTGGCGAGTGCACAGGGTGAGTTTCTTACCCACTGTATCTACCCCTGTCTCCTTAGATCCCTCCCACCCATCTGACCTGGTGCTGACTCCCTTGTCTAATGAGCTCTGGGCAAGCTGGAAGGCAGGGCCAGGAGCCCGGGACAGCTATGTACTGAAGTTAAGTGGGCCAGTGGAGAATACTACTAATCTGGGCCCTGAAGAGTGCGATGCTGTGTTCCCAGGACCCCTGCCTCCCGGACACTACACCTTGGGACTGAAGGTTCTAGCTGGACCTTATGATGCCTGGACGGAGGCCAGCACCTGGCTGACTGGTGAGTCTGATGGGAGTAGGGCTCAGGCTGGGAGACTCCCACATAGGGAGTCTGCAGCCAGAGGGACCACTCACTTTCTGAGGGCCTGCTTCTTTTCCAGAGCCTGCTGCATTCCCCAGGGAGAGTCCTGGTGCCAGACTGTGGCTAGACGGACTACTGGAAGCTACCAAGCAGCCTGGGAGGCGGGCACTACTCTATGATGCTGGTGCTGCAGGCCTCCTAGGAAACATCTCTGTGCCCTTTGGTGCCACCCATGTCACTTTCTGTGGCTTGGTTCCTGGCGCCCACTACCGGGTGGACATTGCCTCATCTGTGGGAGACATCACTCAGAGCATCACAGGCTACACACGTGAGTGCCAGTGTCTGAGGCCTTTGGGTCTGGCACTGGAGGAGCGTGTCATGGGGAGGGAAGTTGGAGTGACGGGGAGACCCAGCAGAGTGGGGCAGAGGATATCAAGGGGCTGCGACATGTCCTCTTGCCAAATTGTCCCCTCTTCAGGCCCCCTGCCACTGCAGTCGCTGGAGGTCATTAACAGGAGCAGCCCATCTGACCTGACTATCCGTTGGGTCCCAGCACCAGGACAGCAGGAAGGCTACAGGTTCACTTGGCATCAGGATGGCAGCCAGAGGTCACCTGGCAACCTTGTTGACTTGGGCCCTGACAATTCTAGCCTGACCCTGACGTCTCTGGTACCTGGCTCCTGCTACACTGTGTCAGCATGGGCCTGGGCTGGGAACCTCAGCTCCCACTTGCGGAAGATCCACAATTGCACCCGTGAGTTCCTGCCCTGCCCTAGGGAGGCCGCCCAGCCCTGCACATGCGGGCTTGTATCCTCTGCTCTCTGCTCTACTCTGTCATAGGAGTGAAATACAGGCAACTCCCGAGTCAAGCACTTTCCACATCCTGTCATGCAGCTGACTAGTCATACCTACCCATCCATGTGCCCTACCCATCCATGTGCCCTACCCATCCATGTGCCCTACCCATCCATGTGCCCTACCCAACCATGTGCCCTACCCATCCATGTGCCTACCCATCCATGTGCCCTACCCAACCATGTGCCCTACCCATCCATGTGCCTACCCATCCATGTGCCCTACCCATCCATGTGTCCTACCCATCCATGTGCCTACCCATCCATGTGTTCTACCCATCCATGTGCCTACCCATCCATGTGCCCTACACATCCATGTGCCTACCCATCCATGTGCCTACCCATCCATGTGCCCTACCCATCCATGTGCCCTACACATCCATGTGCCCTACACATTCATGTGCCCTACCCATCCATGTGCCCTACCCATCCATGTGTCCTACCCATCCATGTGCCTACCCATCCATGTGCCCTACCCATCCATGTGCCCTACACATCCATGTGCCCTACACATTCATGTGCCCTACCCATCCATGTGCCCTACCCATCCATGTGCCCTACCCATCCATGTGTCCTACCCATCCATGTGCCTACCCATCCATGTGTTCTACCCATCCATGTGCCTACCCATCCATGTGCCCTACCCATCCATGTGTCCTACCCATCCATGTGCCCTACCCATCCATGTGTCCTACCCATCCATGTGCCCTACCCATCCATGTGTCCTACCCATCCATGTGCCCTACCCATCCATGTGCCCTACACATCCATGTGCCCTACACATTCATGTGCCCTACCCATCCATGTGCCCTACCCATCCATGTGCCCTACACATCCATGTGCTCCTCATCCGACCATCTATCCATGCATCCCTCTGTCCTTTTATCCATCCTGCTTACAAATATCTATTTAATGCCTCTCAGTTTTAGGTATAGGGGTAGGTGCTAAGGCTAAAAATTATGAGCAAGTCCAGAAAGGAAGACTGACAAATATGGTTCATATACTGGTGATGTATATAATTTTACACATCATATTATTATAATACGTAAATTAGTAGGGATATGCATGACGTACCAATTTGAACCACACAAAACTGTTTTCTTATAGATGAGCATGGCTGAGTATCAGGGATTTTATGTGGCTTGACTTGATCTTTTCACACTCATGGAAGGGACACCCTGCTTAGGGAGTCAGGCGGGTTTCCAAGAGGAGGAGGGAGATGAGCTGAAAAAGAAACCTGTGTCTAGGCAGGATGGCTGGAGGGCCTGGGCTAAGCTGGCTCAAAGGTCCACAGTCTAGGTTGCGACAGAAGCCAGGCCAGTGCTGTCAGTAGAAGGCCCTGAAGGGTGAGGAACAGGCACTGACCGGCTGTAGAGGAAGCAAGTGGCATGAACAGACATGTGCTTAGGGAGCCCACATACCTCAAGGCAGGAGGCAGGTGTGAGGCCAGGGCGAGTGTTAGGCCCCGTCTCTGCAAGAGGTTTTCCTGGGAAGGCTAAAATCTGAGCTTAGAACCTCCAGAAGGATGGCACTTCACATGGGAGCTTTGGAGCTTGTTTGGGAAGGAGCATTTATATTATCCTGAGTCTGTCCCTTCCTGTCCTACTAGGCCCTGCTCCTCCCGCCAACCTGAGCCTGGGCTTTTCCACCCAGCCTACAGCACTGAGGGCTTCCTGGAGTCACCCACCAGGTGGCAGGGATGGCTTTCAGCTGCGGCTTTACAGGCTGAGGCCCCTGGCACTGGAAAGCAAGAAGATCCTGCCCCCAGAGGCCAGGAACTTCTCCTGGGTCCAGCTGGCTGCAGGCTCTGAGTTCCAGGTACAGCTGGCTACCTTGTGGGGTTCCGAGGAAAGTGGCAGTGCCAACGCTACAGGCTGGACACGTAAGTGACCCCCACAATCTTCCTTCCCAACCCTTTGGGCTCCCAGGGACTCTGCGCCTATGAGAAGAAAGCTAGGCTGTCTGTGGGGTCTCCTGATTCTGAGGCACCAGAAAACTCCTCACAGGCCCTTCATAGGGACGCCTATATCTGTCCCTTGTACAGTGCCACGCCATTCTCCAGAAGTCCACCTCTAGCCCTGCCTGGGCTGTAAACCGTTAATAACAATAGCTACAGTACTCACTGGGCATCTTGCTTATTGTCCTACCCGTGTTCTGTCGTGTGCTCACTGTGACAAGTTTAGGAGTGTGACCTTGATTCATAGGTGAGGGAGCTGAGGCACACAGAGAGACTTTTTCTAGCCTCCTTAGCCTTATAAGGAAAGCTGGAATATTTATCCAGGCAGTATGAACAGAGTAGAGGCCCCTACCATAGCCAACCCCAGCCCACATAGCCTGGGAGCCATAGAAATACAGAGTATATGGGAAACACCATCCAGGAGATCCCAGGGCCTGTAGAGCTGGGGTTGGAAGGCCCCTTCATACCAATCTGACTTCCTGGGCTTGTTCAGCCTGCAGAGCTCTGGGGACATATGAGTAGCTGGGACCGCCTATCCCCACTTCAACCTTCTCCATAGGGTCTCTCCAGGCCTGCCTGTCCCTTCTCCATAGGGTCTCTCCAGGCCTGCCTGTCCCTTCTCCATAGGGGACTCTCCAGGCCTGCCTGTCCCTTCTCCATAGGGTCTCTCCAGGCCTGCCTGTCCCTTCTCCATAGGGTCTCTCCAGGCCTGCCTGTCCCTTCTCCATAGGGTCTCTCCAGGCCTGCCTGTCCCTTCTCCATAGGGTCTCTCCAGGCCTGCCTGGCCCTTCCATTCTAGCTTCTCTTTCCCCTGGGGTTCTATCATTGTCCTTCAGACTTCCCCTAAGGACTGTGGGACCGCAGACATCTGGAGGGAGCTAGGTAGAAGTCTGACCTGGAATCCCGGGAACCTGGCTTCTAGCTCTTGCTTGGCTCTGAGAACAGATCTTTGCTGGGAAGGACCACCCATCCCAGAGGGAGGTGGCAGGGCCAGAGAATGATAAAAAACTCTGAGCTTCCCATTGCTTAGGTCTGTTTCAGAGTCCAGTCACTCACCTGCTGTCCTAAACTACACTGAACTCTTAGGCTCTGGGGCAAGGATGGAGGAATTGGGGGACAGTCTTTTTGGGGGAAGATATTTAATTTAGATAATGTTACCTCTATCTGTGCCCCTCCCCCACTTGTTCTCCCTGCAGCTCCTTTAGCCCCCACATTGGTAAATGTGACTAGTGAGGCTCCCACCCAGCTCCAAGCATTCTGGGTCCATGCTCCTGGGGGCCGGCACAGCTACCAAGTGTCCCTATACCAGGAGGGTGCCCGGACAGCCACCAGCATCATGGGACCCAAGGCACACAGCACAACCTTTTCGGGTTTGACTCCTGGCACTAAGTACAAAGTGGAGGTCATCTCCTGGGCTGGGCCCCTTTACGCTGCGGCAACCAACGTTTCTGCTTGGACATGTGAGTAAGGGGTGAAAAGGCATTGGGGACGGGGACCCTGGACATGTTAGCTCAACTCCACACGGACGGCCTTGAGTGAGGTCAGCGAACACCAGCACTGTGTGAGGCAATCTCAGGACTGGGCCAGGGGCCTGGCTGACATGCTGCCTTCTCTCCACAGACCCCCTCACACCCAATGAGTTGCTCGTGTCAATGCAGGCAGGCAGTGCTGTGGTTAACCTGGCCTGGCCCAGTGGCCCCTCGGGGCAGGGGACGTGCTATGCCCAACTCTCAGATGCCGGACACCTCTCGTGGGAGCAGCCCCTGTCACCAGGCCAAGACCGCCTTGTGCTGAGGCACCTCACACCGGGACATACCATCTTGATGTCTGTGAAGTGTCAGGCAGGGCCACTCCAGGCCTCCACTCACCCTGTGGTGCTATCTGTGGGTAGGTTTTGTGTCTTAAGGGAAGGGTCGTATGCCTGGGGGTCTTGCCTTTCCACTCCGAGTCACCCACGCCTCCCAGGCAGCTGTCTTGCCCACCCGTGCCCCAGGCTATACCTCTATGCCTCTCCAAATGGGCAACGATTCCCCAAAGACAAGTTGTTTCTCCATGAGGGTGATGCCCCTTCTATGGGCATAAACGCCAGTCCTTTGTGACCTCTGGTTTTGACAATGGTATCCTCTTAGAGAACACTGATGCCTACACAGTGTGAGCTTTTTGTTCCCCCAGAGCCTGGCCCTGTGGAAGATGTGCTATGCCAGCCCGAGGCCAACCACCTGGTCCTGAACTGGACGATGCCTGTTGGAGATGTGGATGCGTGTCTGGTGGTGGTTGAGCAGCTGGTGGGGGCAGGGAGTGCTCACTTTGTCTTCCAGGTCAACACCTCAGAGGATGCTCTCCTGTTGCCCAATTTGATGCCCGCCACTTCCTACCGCCTCAGCCTCACTGTGCTGGGCAGGAATAGCCTGTGGAGCCGGGCAGTCACCCTGGTGTGCACTACTTCCACCGAGGGTAGGCACTTTCCACCACTTTCTGTGGTGATAGACTCTCTATCACTGTCCCCTGGGGGCTATCCTTCTGCTAAGCCTGGCTGCCTGGGGCCCTCCTTGACCACAGACCTGGCACCTTCCTCTGACCCCTATCTCGTATTTTGGAGCATTATGCCCTGGTACCCTAACCCAAGAACCCTTCTAGGCCTTATTTAATTGTTCACTAGCCATTTGTTACCAGGTGCCATGCGAGGTCCTGGGTAGAGGAAGGCATGCCCCCGAAGGCTGGAAGATGCTGGGCCAAGGCCTTTCTTTCCCCCTTCTCTGTTCCTAGTTTGGCACCCCCCTCAGCTAGCCGAGGCCCCCCAGCTGGAGCTGGGGACAGGGATGGGTGTGACAGTCACACGTGGCATGTTTGGCAAAGACGATGGGCAGATCCAGTGGTATGGCATAATTGTCACCAACAACATGTCATGTGAGTTCTGGGCTCGAAAGGGTTGGGGAGAGCCTGGCTGTGTTGGCACAGGCAGGTGAGAATGGTCTAGGCAGAGAGACTGGATAAAAAGCCAGCGCCAGGGCCGGCTGTAGCCGGAAAGGGCTTGGCTGCTACTGAGGATAAGAGTGGAGTTGGGTTGTGAGCGGGGTACGTATTAGAGGGATAAGATGGCCGCCCGGCCTACCGCTCATCCTGCTCTGCCTCTTTCCCGGTCCTCTTCAGTGACCCGACCTCCCCGGGAAGCCGTCAACCACACATGGTATGACCACTACTATGGAGGATGTGACTCCTACCTGGCTGCCCTGTTCCCCAACCCCTTCTACCCAGGGCCTTGGGCTGTGCCAAGATCCTGGACAGTGCCTGTGGGTACAGAGGACTGTGGCCATACTCAGGAGATATGTAATGGGCATCTCAAGCCAGGTTTCCAGTATAGGTGAGGGCTAGGGCTATGGGCAGGGGTGTGGGGGGGTGGAACTCTAAACTCCACTTGGGGCTCATGTTCTTTCAACAATAGATGGGGACAGAGTCACAAACAGAATGCAAGTGCCAGTCCACAAGTGTCCATAGTTAGGACCAGTTTTCCAGCACCAATGCAAAAAAGAAAATGCCCACCTGTTACATGGTCCTTTTGTTAAAGCAAACTGGGGGATGGATTCTTTGGGGACTTCCAGGAAACACCCAAAGCTCTCTAGGTCCCTATAGCTAGAGCTACCTCTTGATCTCAGGACAGGCCAGAGGTGGTCTGCATAGGGTGATGGGGAACAGACTGTCCAACCTCTAATCAGGGCAGGATGGAAACTAGCTGGCTGAGGTAGTTATTGCTGTTTCTCAGCAAGGGTTTCTTCTCGGCATAAAGTCCTGCTTCTTTGTCCCAGGTTCAGCGTTGCAGCTTTTAGCAGGCTCAGCCTTCCCGAGACCATCATCACCTTCTCGGCCTTCTCAGGTAGCGGCCCCCCCCCGCTAGGCTCTGGCTGGACACTGGAGATGGGAGGAGCGCCGGTACCCAGTCTACTGCACTCAGAGGCTCCTGGGGGCCTAGCAGTGTTGGGGACCAGAACCTCAGTGAGGTGCACTAGACTTCAGACCTGGGGTGGGGCTAGGATCAAGTAGTGGAGAGGCAGAGGCATTGAGGGGGTTGCTACTGTGCACAGCTTCCTGGCACCTCCCCGTGTCACTTTCTGCAACTGGCTACTCCCGGGATCCCGTGTTTAAGAATAGCTCTGTCCAGAAGGAACCTCAGGGAGATCCCAATGTAGCCAAACTATATCTAACTTAGACTTTCCTGATGGGTACATTGGAAGCTAAAAAGAGAGAGGTGGCTGGGTGTGGTGGCATACACTTTTAATCTCACCCCCACCTCACCCCCCTGGTAGGCACCTCTGTAGTTACTTGGATGTTGCCCAGCTCCAGGCCAGCCAGGGCTTTATAGTTGAGACCCTGTATCAACAAATTGACAGCAACAACAACAAGGCTCAGGGAACAAACACAACAGAAAGGAGTAACATTTATCTTTAGTAACTGTTTTTTTTAATGCCAGAACATTTAAGATTAAGTTAAGGTTTCCAAATATCAATTAAAAAGTGATTCAGAGACTGGGATGGGTTGCTTGTCTAGCATAGACTAAGCCCTGGGTTGGATCCCTAGCCCTCAATAAACGGGGTACGGTGAACTACACCAGTAGTCCTACCACTTGAAAGGTTGAGGCAGGTGCTGCTGGAGTTTCCTGTTCTGCCTGCTCCCACTGCAGCTTCAGCCCCAAATAAGCACACAGAGACACATACTAATTACAAACTGTTGGCAGATGACTAGGGCTTCTTATTGCCTAGCTCTGTTTTAATTATTAACCCATTTCTATTAATCTAAATATTTCCACGTGGTCTTATCTTACCAGAGAAGGGTCCAGACCTGTTACTCCTTCCTCCACTACATGGGGTCTCTCCTTCCAGTGCCTCTCTGCCTCTACCCCAGCATCCTCCTCATCTCCTAGCCCTGCCTATCTTTCTGCCTCCACTCTCTCTCTATATATATAGATATATATCTACCCCACATCAGGCAGGAAAATTAGAAGTTCAAGGCCATCCTCAAATATTTGGTTGGAAATCGTTCTGGGATACTTGAGACTCTGTCTAAAAACAAAACCAAGCAAATGAAAGCACTGTGGTCATTTCCATATATCTCCCTTGGGCCTTTGCCCTCTCCTGTGTGCTCACACTGCACGGATCTTAAACTGGTGTAGCTACACCGTGGGTGCTTGAGAACCCCACGTGGCTGGGGCTATTGCAGCAGATGGCATAGTTCTAGCAGGTACAGGAAGCCTGGACTTCAACGCCATTCCTCTTGAGGGTGTCAGGGAGAGTCTGTGGAATGTGGCTAGGCATTAGAAGGAAAGCAGTCTGTCTGTCTGATCTCACCAACCCCCAACCCCAGACAGACATTTCTGGGAGTATGGAGAGAGATTACTGTATTATCTATCTAGAGCAGAGGTTCTCAACCTTCCTGATGCTTTTGCCCTTTAATACAGTTCCTCACGTTGTGGTGACTCCCCAACCATAAAATTAGTTTGTTGCTTCATAGTTGTAATTTTGCTACTGTTATGAATTGTAGTGTAAGTATCCAATATGTGGGTCGTGACCCACAGGTTGAGAACCACTGACCTAGAAGGACCAAGTCCAGGAGAGCCTGGCACAGCCTGCAGGGTCAATTTGGAAATTGCCATGTCCCTTCCCTTCCACAGAGCCCCAAGCCAGCGTCTCTCTGGTGGCAGTGCCCGTGACGGTGATGACGGGGACTGTGGTGGGCTGCATCTTCATTGTGTGTGCTGTGCTGTGCTTGCTGTGCTGGTGGCGCCTGAAAGGACCAAGGTGACGAGGGTGCGGGGGTGGGGGGTGGGGAGGTGGGGGTGGGGTGGGGTGGGGGGCTGGGAAACCCAGTGTGACTGGCTGGCCAGCAGCCCGGCAGTAACCCGTAACCTTCCATTGCCTCCTGTTCGCCCCTGCACTGTCACAGGCCAGAGAAGGACGGTTTTTCCCATGAGTTGATGCCTTACAACCTTCGGTGAGTGCATTGAAACATGCTTCTTCCCAGTGATACTGCAGCACAGTGTGCTGGCCGCTCTGCAAAGCTCCCTGGGCTTGCACCAGGCAGGGGCTCTAGTCTTTGTTGGCCAGGTTCCCATCGGTTCTCAGGCTACCCCTCTCTCTTTCAGCTCTTCTCCTTTTTCCTCCTATTCAAACTCACTGTAGAGGTCAAGGCTTTCAGAGAGATAGGACCGAGGAGTGGGGAGCTGATGAGGTAGCCAGCCAGAGCCCCAGAGAAGGCATCTGCTGGCAGGGCTCCCCCTAGTGGGGACAGGCCAGTCTTGCTTGTATTGAGGCTTTTAACTGCTTGGAGAAGCCCATTCTTCGATGCTGCTTTCAAAGAGCTGAAGAGGGCTGGAGAGATGGTTCAGTGGGTCAGCACTTGCTCTGCAGGTGTGGGAACTGGTAGTCAGCTGGGCACGGCAGCCACCTGTAGTTGCAGATCCCAGAAGGTGGCGAGGAACAAATTGGCTAGAATAGCCAAAATGGTGAACTCTAGGTTCATTGGAGAGGCACCTACTCAGTGAGTAAGGGGAGAGTGACTGAGAATGGCACCCGATCTTAGCTTCATGTGACCACATATTCACCAAAAAAAGGTAAAAGATTAAAGTCAGAGTCGGTCAGACAAGTTAAATGTTGATCCCATCCACAAATGTCTTCCCAGCATCCAGAATAATGTTTATAATTCAGACACCATGAGCCAGCCAAGGTGGGACATGAATTAAGCATCACATGCCCCACCTCCAGTCCTGGCTATCTGACAAACCATGTGGACCTTAAAAAAAGAAGCATTTTGTGAAAAATACATTATAAAAGGCAAAGTGATAGGAATTAAAAATACACTGTAAAAGGCGAAGTGAAAGCCGGAGAAACTACATGGATTGAATTGGGCCACATCTCCTTTCCTCCTATGGACTTCCTGTTGAATTGACCCCATGTAGGCTGGGCCGTAGCTCAGAGGGAGAGCACCTGCCCACCTTGTGCAGGCCCTGCTCTGATCCCCCACACAAAGGAACTCCGAGATAAACAGGGAAGCAAGCTGTGCCCCGGCATGCGTGGAGATGCACCTCTAGCCTCTGGCCTGTCTCCCTCACTGCTCCCCTCTTTCGTTTCACACTGTGGGTTTGTGGGTCTGCTGGGCCTTGGAGACATTTTTTGTTCTATGCAGGGAGGGCACGGCAGCCCAGGGTCTGCATGTCCAATGCCTGCCCTCCCCGAGATCATATTGTACAGCTAGTTCGGCATCTGTCTCCCAGGGCAGGGCAGTGCACATGCAAAACTGGGATCTATTCCTTTTCTCTTCTGCCAGGCGGACCCATCGGCCCATCCCCATCCATAGCTTCCGGCAGAGCTATGAGGCCAAGAGTGCACATGCACACCAGGCTTTCTTTCAGGAATTTGAGGTAAGTCCTGTGTCATCCAGGGCATTTACACTGGGCCGGACCTGCCTCCCAGCCTTATTCTCACCACCCCTACCCTGTCTGCGGTGGGGTAAGATGGACCTGCCTCAGCAACTAGGACCTGCCTTGCCTTCATAGGAGCTGAAGGAGGTAGGCAGGGAGCAGCCCAGACTAGAGGCTGAGCATCCTGACAACACCTCCAAGAACCGGTACCCACACGTGCTGCCCTGTGAGCAAATGCTGGGAGCAGGAGGGAGGTATGGGCAGCGGGTTTGAGCTTGGCCCTAAGGAGGGGTTCTGTGTGCTGGTTCCAAATGTATGTCATCTCCTCTCTGCAGATGACCACTCCAGGGTCAGACTGAGCCAGCTGGCAGGAGAATCTCATTCTGACTACATTAATGCCAACTTCATCCCAGTAAGGGCCACTTGTGGGCCTGGGGACATTCTTATTGGGGTTTTGCAGGACACTGTTTTGTGCTAACTGTATAGTTGTCTAGAACTATCACCGGTCCATGCTTCTTTTGGTTAATCTGGCAAGATTTGGTTTTCTGGGTGCTGGGCTCTATACTGGGTCCCCAGGAGGCAGAGTGGCTTAACCTTATACACACTTGCAAAGGAGCCCACTGTGTGTGTGTGTGAGAGAGAGAGAGAGAGAGCATGTACAGTGTGTGTGTGTGTGTGTGAGAGAGAGAGAGAGAGAAAGAGAGAGAACATGCACAGTCTGACAGGTGTTGTGACAGAGGAACAAGAATGACACTCAGGAGCATGAGAGAAGGGAAAATTTGGTACTCTTAAGTAATCAGGAAAGGGTTTAGAGGAGGAGACATTTGATCTCTTGAAGGATGGATAGAATTTTGGTAAGAGATCAAAGGAGAGAAGGACATTCTGAATAGAAACATCTAGAAAACAGTCAGGCAAGAATGCACAGGCTGTGTGTGTGTGTGTGTGGTGTGTGTGTATGTGTGTGTGAATGTGTGTGTGTGTGGTGTGTGTGTATGTGTGTGTGGTGTGTGTGTATGTGTGTGTGAATGTGTGTGTGTGGTGTGTGTATGTGTGTGTGGTGTGTGTGTATGTGTGTGTGAATGTGTGTGTGTGTGGTGTGTGTATGTGTGTGTGTGGTGTGTGTGTATGTGTGTGTGAATGTGTGTGTGTGTGGTGTGTGTATGTGTGTGTGTGGTGTGTGTGTATGTGTGTGTATGTGTGTGTGTATGTGTGTATGTGTGTGTATGTGTGTGTGTATGTGTGTGTATGTGTGTGTGTGGGCTGCAGAGTCAGGTGGTGGAGGTGGGCTTGAACTAAACGAAGGATAACCTTGATTATTACATTGAAGGCTTTGATTCCATTTGCCAGACAATGACAGCCATGGATGACTTGAGTATATTATATATATATTTACACACACATACACATATGTATATTTGCCCATATAATGCACACACAATTTAGTTTTAGGAAGGTCGCTCTGGAGCTAGGCATGGTGACACACACCTGAAATTCTGGCACATAGGAGACTGAAGCAAGAGAATTAGAAGTTTAAGGACAGCCTGGGCTACATAATAAATCACTGTCTCTAAATAACAAAGTCATAGCAAGCTTAGTGAAGAGGGTGACTGGGTGGACTGTTTCGAGCATGTTAGAATCTTGTATTTTCATGAATGTTTTTCTTACCCCTTCCAAATGGGACATGGGTGGTGGCAGATCACCCTCCATGATCACGGTTCCTGTGGGTCATATATGATCATATCCACTGCTGAAAGTTTGATGGTAACATGTCTGGTAACATGTACCTCACACCTTAGGGCTACAGCCACCCACAGGAGTTCATCGCCACTCAGGGGCCGCTCAAGAAGACGGTAGAGGACTTCTGGAGGCTGGTATGGGAGCAGCAAGTCCACATCATCATCATGCTGACTGTGGGCATGGAGAATGGGCGGGTGAGTGCCCTGCAGCTTCCCAGAATGACCAGCAGGTGGCATAAACCCTCCTTGAAGGATCTCACCACCACCCTGCCCTGTAATCTTGGGGCACACAGGCAAGAATGGGGCCTGGGAGTTGGTGGGGAATTCTCAGGATCACCTAGGATGGGGAAGTGTGGGGCAAGGACCAGGCTCATGAGTTCCTGACTTGATTCAGTTCCTGCTGGTCACTTACTCAAGGCAGGGAAGGCTCTCCTGTGAGCCCAGGGCCACCTCCTGTCTGTACTGGGCATGGACAATGCCAACCCAGAGCAAATATAGGTGGCAGAGTGTGTCCTTCTGTTGAGGCCATGAGGAAAAGGTAGACTGCTCCTAAATCAGGGTCATCCAAGGGAGCTGAAGCCAACACTGAGTCCTAAGAGGGCTGTAAAGGTACTGGAGCATAGCTAGAGGATGGAAGCTTCTGGAAGACATGGTCTCAGAGCTGGGTGGAAGCAAAGAGCAGAATTTCATTAGACTCGGAGGAACCAAGAAGATGGGTGGGGGGCTGGAGAGACGGCTCAGAGGTTAAGAGCACTGGCTGCTTTTCCAGAGGTCCTGAGTTCAGTTCCCAGCTACCACATGGTGGCTCATAACCATCTGTAATGAGATCTGGTGCCCTCTTCTGGTGTGTAGGATACATGCAGGCAGAACACTGTATATATAATAAATAAGTAAATCATTAAAAAAATAAAGATGGGTGGGGATGGTTGAGACTGGGTACAGTAGGGGACAGCGTTGACAAGGCTTGATGCAAAACCATGCCTCTTCTCTCAAACCCCCTCATCCTAGGTGCTGTGTGAGCACTACTGGCCAGCCAACTCCACCCCTGTCACCCATGGCCACATCACCATCCACCTCCTGGCGGAGGAGCCCGAGGAGGAGTGGACCAGGAGAGAATTCCAGCTGCAGCACGTATGTGCCCAGGGGACAGGGCTGGTGGGGAAAGCACGACAGCTGAGACTCCCTCTCCTGGTCCACATGAGGATCACAGCGCTTGGTCACTGGCTGCGGTGTGTGGGGGTGGGGGGGAGTAAAGACAGTGAAAGCTAAAGACTGAGCCAAGGTCACATGATGCAAAGACAGAGCAGACCCTTCTACCCTATGCTCAGCTTGGAGATGCCCACTCCAACCCCCTTACTGTCATCACAGGCTGTGGGCCGCTTGAGGCAGGAAAGCCAGACACTAGAATGGTCCTGGTCATCTTTGGGAGGTAGAGATAACCCAGGAGACTAGAGGAGGGTCAGAGGTTCATCCTGGGGCAAGCACAGGGGCTATGCAGCTATGGCCCTCAATTTGAAGCAGGAGCTAGCCTCCGCCCTGGAAGACTTAGTGAGGAAGGTTTCTGGCGTTAGGAAGAGGTTAAGAAAATCAGCATGGCTGACCCCCCCCCCCCCCCGCCGTCCTCAGGGTGCCCAGCAAAAACAGCGGCGGGTGAAGCAGCTACAGTTCACCACCTGGCCAGACCACAGCATTCCAGAGGCTCCCAGCTCCCTGCTCAAGTTTGTGGACCTGGTACGGGAGCAGGTGCGGGTCACTCAGGGCAAGGGACCCACGCTGGTGCATTGCAGGTGAGGACAGGTGGGGTGAGGTGGAGGGCGTGGCCTTGAGTGGGGAAGGGCTCTGGATTTCGAGGAGCCCTTTCCCTCCAGTACTTAGCTCTTCAGGGGCTGTTCCCACAGTGCGGGTGTGGGCCGGACAGGCACTTTTGTGGCTCTCTTGCGGCTGCTGCAGCAACTAGAGGAAGAGCAGATGGTTGACGTGTTCAACACCGTGTACATGCTTCGGCTGCACCGGCCCCTCATGATCCAGACGCCGGTGAGGGCCCCAGGCACTGGGCTGGGCAGCTTAGACCCAGGGACGTGGAAGAGGGTAGATGACCTCACAGGAGCAGGAAAAGAAGTTCAGGGTCATGCAGAAGCACCTGGGTGAGGGGCACTCCTAGACTACCATCTTACCCGAACCGCCACACTCCTTTCCGTAAAAGGAGAGGAGGGACTGGCCCCTGCCACCCTCAGCACTGTGGGCAACTCGGGGAAAGCTCCCCGAAGGCTCCCTAGTCCTACTGGCCACTTCCCTACCTGGTGGGTTGGGGCCGGAACTAATTCCCTCCTGGACTAAGGTCACGTAACAGGCCAGTGCTTTCTCCCTGCAGAGTCAGTACATCTTCCTGCACAGCTGCCTGCTGAACAAGATTCTGGAAGGGCCCTCTGACACCCCAGAGTAAGTCAGCTACCTTCAGGTCCTGGCCGGTGGGCACTGGTGTCCTGTGCATTCCCGCTAGGGCCCAGGCTCGGGTGCACTGACCCAGCACAGAAACTGGCAGCAGGGACTGAACAACCAAGCACCTTCTCCCCTCCCCCTCCAGCTCCGGCCCCATCTCTGTGATGAATTTTGCACAGGCTTGTGCCAAGAGGGCAGCCAATGCCAACGCTGGTTTCTTGAAGGAGTACAAGGTATGCTTTGGGTCAAGGAGTGAGTGACAGTGGGGGCACAGTTCTACCTGCCCAACCTTATACGGTGTCCATCTCTTTCCCAGCTCCTGAAGCAGGCCATCAAGTATGAGACTGGCTCTCTGCTGCCCCCTCCTGGCTATGATCAGAACAGCGCAGTCCCCGGTGAGTCTCACTCCCCACGGTGTCGGGTGGAGTGGAGCAGGTGTGTGCTGGAGGCCCCTTGCAGCCTCACCCTCACCATCCTTCCGCAGGCGATCATTCTCAGAAGCAGTTCTCCCTGGTGGAGGAGAGCCCTGCTGACAACATGCTGGAAGCCTGGCTCTTCCCTGTGAGAGGATGCTGATCTTGCGGCTCTGTCGCTTGCTCTCTGACCATTCGTGCTTTCTGGGGTGGGGCTGGGTCCTAGGGGGGCTCCCTCGGCAAGAGCAAGCAGTGGGACGGTCAGGAAATACATCAGTTCCGGGGAACCAACAAGCTGTGCTCTGCAGGGTGGGCCGTGTGGTCGGGACCACGTGGTGCTGACTGGCCCTGCCAGACCGAAGGAGCTCTGGGAACTGGTGTGGGAACATGGCGCCCACGTGCTGGTCTCCCTGGGTCTGCCTGATACCAAAGAGAAGGTGAGGGGGTGGAGGGACAGGATGTGTGCCTCCAGGAATGGGACAGAGGCAGGGGGAGTGTGTGGTGCCGTTTGGTTGGGGTGTGGCAGGGATTTGGGAAGCTGACTGAGAGGCCTGTTTTGGTCCCAGCCACAAGACTTCTGGCCAATGGAGATGCAGCCTATTGTCACAGACATGGTGACCGTGCACAGAGTGGCCGAGAGCAACACAGCTGGGTGGCCTTGTACCCTCTTCAGGGTCATACATGTATGTGCTGAGACCACAGGGCATGGGTAATGAGATTCCCATTCTGGCTTCCCCCGCCACCCTCCCCTTCACCAATGTCCACCTTGCCTTTATCCCAGGGGGAGAGTGGAACAGAGAGGCAGGTTCAACGCTTGCAGTTTCCATGCTGGGAGTCTGGGTGTGAGCTCCCAGCTACCACCTTACTGCCCTTCCTGGATGCTGTGGGCCAGTGCTGCTCCCGAGGCAAGAGCAAGAAGCCAGGGACCCTGCTCAGCCACTCCAGGTGCTGTCAACAAATGTCATGTGCTGACTTGGGTCAAAGGGTAGTCTCCCAAGGCCCCTGGCTTCTCTGTTCCATCCTCAGGGATTTGGTAGGGTTCTAACCCGGCTGGTTAGCTAAGTACCTAGCATTCTTTCCCAGTCCTTAGGACTAAATTTGGGTTTTCCCATGTCTCCAGACACTGCCCCATTCCCAGAGGCCCCACATCTAACTCTAGGTCAATTACAGCAAGGGCACAAACCAGCTGGGCACCTTCTTGGCCATGGAACAGCTGCTACAGCAGGCGGGGACCGAATGCACTGTGGATGTCTTCAATGTGGCCCTGAAGCAGTCCCAGGCCTGTGGCCTCATGACCCCAACGCTGGTGAGAAGCAAACAGGGAGGGGCTTACTGTTAAAGGAATCAAATCTAGGCAGGTTCTGTCCCAGATACATATGGCAGTTAGGTAACCCCATTCACGCCACCACCAGGTGGCTCTGCTGCTCACCATGCCCTTTCCAGGTGGAATGTAGGTTAGGAGAGCCCTGGGAGCCTTGGTGGCATATCTTGTCTACGTCTACCCACAGGAGCAGTATATCTACCTCTACAAGTGTCTGAACAGTGCACTGCTGGATGGACTGCCCGGAGTTGGGGAGTGGCCTGTACCCTGCTAGGCATCATGTCCCAGGCCTGGCTTTGCAGGAAGAGCAGCCTCCACCAGGCCTCATGCCGAGAAAGGGCAGAGTCAGGAAATAAAGACGCATGGTCAGACTCATGGTTTTGTTCTGTTTCTCCATCCTCCCACCTGGGACAGGGGTGACAGCTGGGGCTTGCATCCAGCTGAGCCGGTTGACCTGCAGCTGGCAATGCTCTTGGCACGGAGGCCAAGGTCCCCCAACCTTCTGCTTTTCCAGTGTGCTCAGACCTCAGCATCCTGCCACGGAGCCCCATTCATTGTTCGCCACCGCAAACGTGTAGGGATTACTTAGTTTTCCATCCCTCATCCTGTGCAGCCTTATTGCTTACTTGCCAGTCTCCAAGGCTGTTCTCAGTCACTGCAGGAGGTACTAGAGCCACACTGCTCCCCGTAAGTGAGGAACCAGAGGTGGCCCAGGCCGGTCCTGCCAAGTTTCCCGATCCCTTCACTTTCTTCCTCTCTTTTATATAGGAGAGAATGGGGGTAGGGAGGTGGGGGAGGGAGGGATACAGAGAAGGGGAAGACTAGGAGACCCCTCAAAAAAGAAAGAAAAAAAGGTGTGTGGATGAGGCTGTCTGTCCCAGACACTTTAAGGCTGGGTTGTACACTATGGGATGCAATTGCCCACCTCCAAGTCAGCCGCTAATGGCAGTGAGCCTGATGATTGGCACTGATTGACACAGGAGGAGGACTGTGGGAGGATACAAAGGATGCCTGAACCAACCACAGTGGTGCACCTTTAAACGGATGTGCGGGGCAGTGGCCAGGGTTCTCACAGGCTAACTTGGTTCTTAGTGTGCAAGGGTTCAGACTGGTGGTCTGAGAGGGTCCTTCTCTGGCCTGGGTGAAGAAGGGGAACAAAAGCTTTATACGCCCTGAGAGTCAATTTGTAGAATTCTTGCCTGGTATGCATGAGATCCTGGGTTTGGTCCCCAGTGTCACCTAGATGCATAGTAGCCAATGCCTGTAGTCCCAGCACTCAGGATGTGAAGACAAGAGGACCAGAATTCAAGGTCATCCTCAGCTACATAACAAGTTTGAGACCAGCCTGGGCTACAGGATATCCTGACTCAAAAAACAAAAGCAAAAAAACCAAATAACAAAAAAGCGGGGCTGGCCATTGAGATGGCTCCGTGGGTAAGAGCGCTTGATGCCAAACCTGGGTTCAATCCCTGGAGCCCACGTGGTGAAAGGAAAGAACTGGTTCCTGCAAGCTGTGCCATGTGCCACTGATATGTGCCCACACCTCCCACACACAAGATAAGTGTAAGTTTTTAAAGTAGGACTTTCTGCTAGCTAGGAGCTTGCCCAAAGTGAGATTGGGCTCTGGTGCCCTTTCCCGGAAGTTTTCTTCAGTTCTGCGTCTCTCAGGAGTCCAAGGAGTTGGCCTCTGAGTGACCATGGGCAGACAAGAAACTCAGCTCTTAGCTACTCAAGCCCACTTCAGAGGGCTGCTCCGTCCAAGGTTTTCCAGCCTTCGTAGGAGACCCGAAGCATCATGGGTGGGAAGTGTGTGTGTGTGTGTGTGTGTGTGTGTGTGTGTGTGTGTGTAGGTAGAGCCAAGGTGAAGGCAAGGATTAAGCGAGATGGGAGATGCAGAGGGGGCTTCTGCCTGCAGCTTTGTATGGCCATGGAGGGTCTTTCTGTGACCTTCCTAAGGGCTCATCTTTCACTTCTATCATGGCCTCAACTGGAGTCCTGGAAGAAGAGTTCTGGCTTCTTGGTCTGCTTGTGAGGCTCTCTCCTCACGAGTCCCAGAGTGCCACAAAGGATGGAGAGGGGCTGATGAGAGTGTTTGGGGCATAGAATTAAAGGGTGGAAGTTATCTTGGCCTTTGAGGTCCTCATGTTTCTGGGGGGGGCCATGGGAGTCAGGGCAAAAAGGGTTCTAACCTTTTCACCCTGAGGCTTGGCTCAGAGAAAGACCTGGAGACCAGAGGAAGTAAAAGGGCCCTTGGAGAAAGCTCTACTAATCCGGTGTGGCTTTAGAAGAGAGCTGGGTCTTAGTTTAAGCCATCATTGCTTGCCCTTGCTCTCCAAGGTCCTGGGATGGATTAGGGACGGACTTTGACCTTTGAGGTAGTTGAGCTGCATCTGTAGCACTGAGCCTCCAGGTGGCGCCAATCCACCGACTCGCTGGCAAGTTCTGGCAAAGGAGCTGTGCAAAGGGCAGCCCCGCAACGGTCCTGAGATCAGGAATAAGCGAGACTGTCAGACCTCAAATCTGACAGCCTACACGAGTTCATTTCCATGTCCTGTGCATCTGGTGGAATCTACTCCTGTTTCTTTGGTGTCAGGGTGTGGCTCCTCAATGAGGGGATCCCTCCTCATTCCTACTGCCAAACTGCAAGGAACCATTCAGCCCAGGGCCTCCTCCCTCCCCTGGTCAGGATGGAGGGCAGAGGAATGATCTGGACGCTAGATCTAAGGCTGTCCCCATCAGCCATGTGACCTTGAACATCTCTTTCTCTCGTGTTTCTCTTCCCTTCAGCGTAAAATCTGGTCGTGGGACCGGTGTCTGTGAAACCCTTGAGGTTTTTTCCCCCCATGGCCTTCTCTGGCTGTTCCCAAAGTCAAGAGGAATTCGATCCCGCAGTTGGGCCTGGGTGCCTTGGTGCACCCTTTCCAAACAAGTGCATGTCTCTCCGATGTGCTGACCGGTCCTAGCTTTGAGTTTCTTTGCTTTCTTCATCTCCCCCAACCCCCTGGATGAAATTCCTGCCAGCTGAGAAGGAAGGAGGGAAGGGGAGCGAGTCACAGCGTAGAAAGTTTCCTTGACTCCTCCTCCCACCCCGCCGTGTCTCCCTCCCTTGCCAAGCCCAGCCTGTGAAACTGAATAACGAAGATCACTCAACAATGCCTGCCCCTCTCTGACTGCACCGTCCCGCCGCCGCCGCTGCCGCCGCGCCCAAGCCAAGTAGAGCGGGGGCGGTTCCCACCGACGGCGCAGCCCTCGGGCCCGCCCGGGGACCAGGAGGTGAGCCGCGCGCTCACTGCAGTGTGCACCCGCCTGCCCGAGCGCCCGCCAGGTGCCCCCTCAGCCGCCGAGATGCACAACCCGCCGGGACTCCTGACGCTGTGGCTTTGCGCGATGCTGTGCGCCTGGGCGCTCGCGGGCAGCGACCCCCAGTCTAGCCCGGGGCGTCCTTCCTGCCCGGCTCCCTGCCATTGCCAGGAGGATGGCATCATGCTGTCAGCTGACTGCTCCGAGCTCGGGCTTTCAGTGGTGCCAGGGGACCTGGACCCCCTGACGGCTTACCTGTGAGTACTCACCTGCTCGTTCCTGCTATTCGTGATGGCTGCCTGCGCCACAAACCCCGTTTGGTGCCTTGGGGCATGAACATCCTAGGAAGGCTCTTCCCTTTCCCAGCCTAAGACTGGAGGACCAGGGAGCAGAGGAGAGTAAAGGCAAGGAGTGAGCGTTGGTCCTCCCTGCTCTTTCCCAGGTGCTCCCCACCCTCATAGGCTCAATGCGGGAGTCCAGGCCTGGCAAAGTGGTGTGAACCCTGAGCAAGAAAATGGGAGAACGAGAGGTGTCTTTCACTGTCTTCCCCAGCAGAACAGTGACCAGGAGGGTTGATGAAAGCATGAGTTACCGCCCTGGGGTGAGGTGGGGGAAGTGTGCCCCCGTGGAGTGGAAACGATTCCTCCACCTCAGCAAGAAGGAGAACTGTCCCTTCTCTTGATGGAGGGGCCCCTGCCACTCTCTCTCTTTAGAAAGGGATTCTGCCAACGCTATCTTCTCGTGTGGAGGTCTCCTGCCCCCTCCCCAGGCCTCCCTGAAGTCATGTCCCAGGAGGCTGAGTTAGAGACACTAATTTGTGGGCAGACTCTGAGACTGAAAACCAGAGAGCCATTTTTAGAGTCTGAGTTGGGGTGAGATGGTGCAGGAAGGGGACCCTACTGGGGGTAGCTGTCTCAGAATCAGACAGCCAGAGGCTATAGCTGCTCTCCACCTGGGCAGGAGGAGGTGGGGGCACATCCCAGACCACCTGGCTCCCTTTCCTGCTCTGGCAAGAGAAAACCTCTGGCTTTCTCTGCTTTTCCTCAGAAGGCAGTGAGCAGGTGGAAAAATCTGGGTAGGATTCACAGAGCTCCCTCAGGCTTGGGAGAGGCTCGCTCAGTTTTGAGGACCTAGACCTGATGAGCACCTGAGGAAAAGGGAGTTGGGTTTGTCCCAAAAGACTCAGCAAGGGGCCAGGATGCACCGAGGGGCAGTGTCCTAGTGAATATGGGGATCCTGATCTAGAGCCCCTAGTGGGGCTCCCCTCCCTGTCTCTATGGCCTCCTTTGGATATCCCCCTTCACTTCAAAAGACTTCGTTGTGGGCTCAAGGGAGTGAGGACTGAGAACCAAGGGTGTTTCAGAAGGTCAGACAAGTCCTGTCCAGCCCAGGAGGAGATGGAGAGGTGAACACAGGCATCCAAAGCAGAGCCGTAAGGGCACCCCATGGCCAGGCAGAGTACAGGGGCTCTGCCCACTCCTCTACACCCCAGAGGACCCATGTCTAGCAGTGTTACACATTAGGAGTCTACAACATTGCTTCATTGGAAGATGGGACCAGTGGCTAAAATGAGTGACACCTTCTTTGGGGATACAAGAAGACAAGGCTCTTGCCTGTGGTAAAGGGCAGAGGATGCAGGACCTTCCAGAGGGTGGCAGGTCAGGCCACCTTGCTCAGCATCCAAAACATTCTAGATTAATCTGTGGGCCTTTTCTGGCAGGACTGGAGGACAGCAGTAAAGAGTTTCACTTTGGGGATCCAAGTGTCCCACCACTCATGCTGACAGCAGCTCCCTGGCACTCCGACCCAGTGCCCTCTGAGGTCTTCTGAGTCTTCCTGAGTCCTCCTAGGGGTCAAGAGTGTTTCTGAGGGCAGAAGGGAATGCTGGGTATGGATTTTGGGGGTGATGTAGAGAATTGCATAGCGGTGTCTATGGTGTTGGTGGGAGGTGGAGAGGACTGTCCCTCTGGCTTTGGCTCTGCAGGGGTCCCAGGTGGGAGGAGGGGCATCTGCTGTCTGCAGGTGGCTCAGAGGTGAGGCCTTCCTTCTTTGCTTTCCCAGGAGAGCTGCAAGGGCATTTTACACATCAGTGTATGTGTGTGTGAGCGTGTGTGTGAGTGTGTGTGAGAGTGAGTGTGCGTGAGAGTGAGTGTGTGTGTGAGCGTGTGTGTGAATGTGTGTGAGAGTGAGTGTGTGAGTGTGTGTGAGAGTGAGTGTGTGAGTATGTGTGAGAGTGAGTATGTGAGAGTGAGTGTGTGTGAGAGTGAGTGTGTGTGAGTGTGTTTGGATCTATGTTGGTGTACATGTGTATGTAGCTGCGTGTGCAGTGTGTGAGGAGGCCAAGAGCCAACCTCAGGTATTGCTTCCCAGGAGCTGTCTGCATGTCTTTTGGAGACAGTCTCTTACTAATCTGGCGCTCACTGAGTGATCTAGACTGGCTGGCCAGGGAGTCCCAGGGATATCTGCTGTTTTCACCACCCGATGCTGGAATAAAAGTGCACACCACCATGCCCACTCTTTTTCATGGCTTCTGGGGTTAGCAACCAGATCTTCATGTCTGAGCATCAAACATATTGCAGAGCTCCCCCAGCTCTGCAAAGGTAGCAAGAGATGGACCTTGAGGATCCAGGGATATCTTGGGGTTCCTTCCCTTCTTGGCAGTTTTAGGACCTGTCTGTGGTCATAGAAGACACCGTTGGCTCCTCTTCTGGCTTCCTTGACAGAATCTCAGTACTTACCTGGGAATAGTAAGGTTCCTTCCTAGCCAGCACTTGTCACAAAGTGCCTGCCTCCACCTCCCTCCAGTCCAGTTTCAGAGGAGACCAGAAAGCCTTTATTTCCATTTATTTGATACACAAGTCCACAAACCACGAGCACTCTGGGGCCCAGTGCCAGCCCTGTTTGATCAAAGTTAGGAGTCATTCATTTATACACAGTTCTTCAAGTGTCTCTAAGAGGGCTCCCCCATCCCTGCACCCTCATTGTGGGTGAGCCTCAGTGACATTTGCTGGATTCTGTGTGTCTCCCTGGGCGAGGCCCCTTATGGAAAGAGATGGAAGGAAGGAAGGAGCCACCGACTCTGGGACACCGCAGTGGTGTTGTGAGTGAGAGGTGTCCCTGTGCTACCCCAGCACATATGAACACAGAAACATACATGTAGCAAATGGACCCTGAGCAGGGGAGTCTGGGGAACTGCATGGAGTCCCTCCTTTGTCCCCCTCCCATGCTGAGAAGTGTTGGGGAGCATGTTCAGGAAACAGGGTTGTAGCTCTGGCTGCGAACACCCAGAGGCTCACACACGGTGGTGACCCCCAGGCGCCCACTTCTTTACTCACTGCTGCCAGGGCTTTTACTCTGTGCCAGGCTGCTCATTGCTTCCCGGGGAATTCACTCCCTTCAAGATTGCTGTGCTAACCAGAGGGTTTGTGTGAAAGGTCAGGTGTGCATGTGTGCTCGTGTGCACGCTTGTGTGTAATTCAGGGTGATTAGCGTCCCTCACCATTTCCCAGGGACGCCTGTAACCAGACAGATGGAGAAGAAGAGAACGGGCAGGGCAGTGGTGGCGCACACCTTTAATCCCAGTACTTGGGAGGCAGGGACAGGCGGATCTCTGTGAGTTTGAGATCAGCCTGGTCCACAGAGTGAGTTCCAGGACAGACTCCAAAGCTACACAAGGAAACCCTGTCTTGAGAGAGAGAGAGAGAGAGAGAGAGAGAGAGAGAGAGAGAGAGGATGGAAGGGTTGAGGATGGCAGTGGTGTAAAGGCCGTGCTAGGTGAACCTGGGCAAGTTCATTGGCACCTCCGTGACTTGGCTTCCCCATCTATAAATGAAGCTAATACCTGATTCAAATGGTTGCTGTGTGAATTCACTGAGGTAATGTCTGCAGAGGGTTCGGTATAGGGTCTGCAAAGTGGAAAGAACTGTGTTTATGTGTTGACACTAGGGAGCCAGAGTCAGGAGGCAGTTGTTTTGGAAGGCTTCCTGGAGGAGGAGACCCTGGGGCCAGCACTGGAAAGAGGAGAAGCAGCCTTCAATAAGAGTTGTAGGACAAGTCTGTGTATGTACGGTAGGAGAGCATACTCACTGCCAAGTAGGCAATGGTAGCTACCCTGGGGACCCAGAGCAACTTTACTGCTGCCCCCACCAGCTGGCACAGTCTGAAGACTTCATACAATGGGAGGAGGGTGACCAGGAGTGACCAGGCAGGGACCCCAGCCTGCCCTCCAGCTTGCCCGCCAGGGTCCTCAGAGGACTGTCAGACGAGGAAGCAGAAGACCAGTCAGGGAACATTGGCCCTGGGGAGGGTGTGTATCGGGTATCTCTCTGTCAGCTGTCTTCTTGGTCCAGCCTCTGCTGCCTCTCTAGCAGACTCTGAGACGACATACTTGACATACTTCCGCTGTGAAGCTGGAGTCTGCAAGTTCTAGCCCTGAGTCCCTCTGGGGGGGGGGGACACCCTAGCTAAGTCCTGGGGGTTCTCTGGATTTCTGCGCTCCACATTTGCCCGAAAGCGGGAAAGGAGAGGCATGGAAACCCGGGGTCCCTCTGCTACCACCGCCAGTGTGGAGCGGGGCTCTCCGGGAGAGGGCTTGGCAGTGGGAGGGAAATCGGGGAGGGAGAACCCAGGCAGCAGTACCCAGACCAAAGTGGAGAGGAGAGAGCAAAGGAGGGGTGGAGTAATTCCAGGAAGTGGGGTCCCCAGGGCCCTCCCTTGTTGAAGGAGCCTGGGGGGGTTGCTGGAGGAGGGTGACTGTGTGGGGGAGCTGACACCCCAGTTCAAAGGAAAGGCAGGAGACAGCCTTAGGCACGAAGAAAAAGGAAACCTCTGGGCTCTGGCAGCAGTGGGCATGGGTGCGGCTGGGTGGGGCACTGGTGGAGAAGAAAGCCTGCCTCAGAGAGAATTGGCCCCCAGCCCACCCGGCACCCCCCCCCACGGGCTCTCACTCTGGATGGGCCCTTGTGCCACGGCTTGCTTCCTGCACTGGCCCAGGCCCACAGGTGACAGATGATGGACAGGGCACAGGAGAAGGCGTCCACATGGGTGCCACTGGGTATTGGTAGGATGCCAGGCTCTGGAGAGGCAACTCCAACATGGGGGTGGTGTTTCACCCTAGGCCCAAAGTTTTAATTTCTTAACCTAAAATGGAAACACAACTCATGTCTATCTAGAAGGGAGGCCCCGGAGGAGCAAAGGGGACAGCACGTGTGGCACTTTTCATAGCACTGACACTTAAAGAGCATGGGCTGTGATGTTTTTGTTTCTCTCAGCACTTTCAACTGCAAGTGCCCCATGAGGCCCAGAAGGGGGGGGATGGTTGTGATCCAAGAGCTTCATCTTTTGGGGCCTTCAGAGGGCTCCTCCTCCTTCCCACCTTCTTCCTTTACTAATCCCTCTCCACCCACCGTCAGGGAAGCGGCCCTCCAAGGAGCCAGGCTGCTGCTGGGCTCTGGGCTGGGTGATGAGGAAGTGAGCCTGCGCTCAGCCTGGAGGGAGACTCTCCAGAGAGGAAGAGTCTGGGCTGTCGGGTCAGGCTGCCTCAGAAGTGGAATACACTTCCTTGGGTCTGGCCTGAGGAGAGCGGTGCGGTGCTGGGGCCCAGGCTTGGTTCCTGTCCTGAGTGTGCCTGGAAGGCCTCCTCTTTGTTCATCCATGTTAGACTGCGTGACCTTAGGCCAGTAACTGGTTCTACTGGGAACAGGGCCAAGGACAAAGAGTCCTTCTGGGGCTTTGGTCACCTTGGGAAGGTGCAAGAGTAGGAGGTGGGGGAAAATTGCCACCCCCCCTTTACTGGAAATAACTTCTGCTAGCCAAACTGAATGGACTTACTGACTTAGGGGGCTCACAGATTGTGGGAGCCCCTTTGTACTAACTAAGGGAAAGGTGATTCCCCAATTTATAACAAGAAATCAGGACTCTCCTGCTGCCCTTCAGACATGGGAGAACAGGTCCCAGGAGGAGAAAAACAGCCGAGAAGCCAAACTTGGGCAGTGAGCAAAGAGTTATTTTGGAAGCAGTGAAAGGACATGGTGGGGGGAAAGCTCAGGGCTTGGCACTGAGCCCCCCGGAGCTATGCCAGAGCAGGCCACAGCGGGCTGGTGGCGGGCAGGTGGGGGCTGGGCCGGCCACTCAAAGACAAGGTACCTCCAGAGGAGACATTTCCTTTGTGTCCCTTCCCAGCCCTTTCTCAGCTGCCAGGACCTGTCTCCTCCAGAGACCTCCCAGGGCCGTGTGCCCTGTATCAGGATCAGAGGCCTCTCTGGTGACCGGGAATTCGCCATGGCCGCACTGCACTGCGTGCCTGGCTTTCTGCCACTCCTCTCTGCTCCTAGGTGCGGTGGGAATGGCTTACTGGCTATGGTTTTCATTCCTTTGATTGTGACCTTATCCCAGAAGTACACTAGTTCCTCAGGAAGGTGCATGTCTGGGGCCCAGTCAGGATGGCACCTATTGGTCCCAGAGAGACTTACTCAAGAAAGTGACACTGCTCCTTAATCCACCAAGGCAACCGCGGACGCTTCCTGGCTAGGTGGCAAGAGCTGCCTTCCAGTCCTTTCTCTGAAGCAACTCCTATAAGCCCTGACAGGGAGGGGCTTGTGTGAGGCCCATCTTGCGGTTGAGGAAAATGGGGGCTTTAGAGTCTATGATCTCTGTCTGGTCACCCCTGGTGCGTGGGTTTCATTGGAACAAAGTCTCTCTCACCAACTTGGATAGTGCTTTTTGGAGGTCAGCTCTGGAGGGCCCCGAGCTCCAGGGGGACAGGCTGGATTCTGAGCATGGTAACACCCGAGGTTGAGCAGCCTCCCAGATCCTGTGTCCAGCCTCCTGTATTTCTGAAGAGGTGTCAGTGCTTTGGTCCGATCCCCTCTCATGCACCACCAGTGACTTCTGGGACCCACCTGTGGTAGTTGCTTGAAGGGAAGGTGTCGGGATTCAGTACAGTTAAGGAGCTATAGCTGGGGAGGGTGAGACCATCACCGGAGTAGACATTATCCTCAGTGTTGTCAGAGACCTACTGTGTGCTGAGTCATCTGTGACCTACCGTGTGCTGAGTTGTCTGTGAGGCGGTGTGGCAAATGGGGATGTGATTAAGGGAAACGGGCCAAGTGTTCACGAAAAGTGAACTTATGGACCAGATCATCCTGGGAGCATCCTCGGAGGAAGGATGGTGAGGCTGACAGGTGCTCAGAGAGAGAGGCCTGGTGTGGTGAGGGAAACCCAGGAGAAGCAGATGGTCTTGAGACCAGAGGACCGGATAGTTTTATCTACAGGCAGAGACAGTAAGAGAAGAGAAAGCCTCGGGCCCTGGGAGAATACCCAATCCTTTTGTTTTGTTTTTGAGGCAAAGTTTTGCCATCTAGTCCATGCTGGCCTCAAACTTACAATCCTCTTCTGTCAACCCCCCCTGAAGGCTGGGGTTACATGGATTCTCCATTACATCTAGTATACACTGCTACCTTGTTACACATTCTCAACAGGCCCTTTCTGCACCTTTCTCTGAGGTAGGAGGGTCCAGAGCAGGGCTCTTTGACTTCTCCTCAGGGCACATATATAAAACAAGTAAAACAATTAGAGGTGTTCATCAGCCAGGGCTTGTCAATTGTGCTTCTCAGGACCCAGGCATTGTCAACCCCAGGCAACATCTGGCACATCTGGAACCACTGCTGTAGAGGAATGAGCTCCTATGTGTGTGCATGCGTGCATGTATGTCTGTGTGTGTGTGTGTGTGTGTGTGTGTGTGTGTGTGTACACTCACCAGGGATTGGGCCTAGGGTTTTGCACATTCTAGGTGAGTACCACCGAGCTGCTTTCCTAGCTTTATAAATTTAATTTATTTTTAGGTGTATGTGTGCTTTACTTGCATGTATATCTGTGTAGTATATGTGTTCTTGGTGCCCATGAAGGCCAGAAGAAGGAGTTGCATTCCCTGGGACTAGATTCACAGACAATTGTAAGCTGCCAGACAAATGGACCTGGGAACTCTGGAAGAGCAGGCAATGGTCTTAACCACTGACTCATTTCTCCTGTTCCTATGATTTTTAAAAACAGGTGCTTGATATGTAGGCTAGCCTGGCCTAAATCTCACCATACTCCTAACTTAGCCTCTTGAGTGCGTGTTCCCATGTCTACAGTACCAGAGTGTTTCTTTACCTCTGTCAACCTGTTCTGTAGCTTCAAAATGGAAATAATCACACCAAACTCTGAGACAGATATTTGTAATTTGGCAGTGCTTGGCAGACTGCCATGGCTGGCACGAGGCCTCTATGTTAGCAGGGATTCTGGTCTTCCCTTGGGAGAGGCATTGGGAAGAAACCGAGTCTGGTGGGAAGGGTCCTTTGGCTCACTCACTTCCCTCTGCCTGTCTAGGACTTTGCCCGGGGTGATATCCAGAAGGCTGGTTCTAGAACACAGTTCCTCTCCCCTCTTCCTGCCACTCATCCCATCCCCTTTGCCCTCAGAGGTGTTGGAGAAGGTGGGAGTGTCTCTGAGAGAGTGTCCAGGCTAAGGCAGGTGTCAGGAAGGTGCTGAGTGTCTCCCATTGCACTGGTGTTGGGGACTTGGATGCGGTCCCCAGGCCCCAGGCCAAGACCAATGGCTAATGCGTGGGAAATAGAGAGGAACGGTGGGGGCAGGGTCAGCACCACCACCTCTCACCCTAAACCAGTGGATTTCTGGGATCCCTGCAAGGGGAAAGGGTGTTTCCATTTGTTTGGGGATATACATGGAAACCAGAGGCACAAGCCCCAACACAACAAGGTTGACCCCAGCTCCAGTGTGACTTGGGATTTGGATAGCACCCCAGCTGTTACTGCTGGCTACTGGGAAACAGGCTCGAAGAGGCTGATGCTGAGAGGTTTTTTTTAAACAAGTCCTAGAAAAAGACACCCCATCAGGTTGCCCACTCTGGGGCTTCTTTCTGTAGGTGTGTCCAGTCTCCATCCCCAGCTTGCTCCGTGTTCCCAAGCATAGTGTGGGTCAGGAGGGTGGACTGAAGCCTGGTAGCCTGGGAATACCAACGACACCCCTCACCCTAACTCATGCAATTCCCCTTGTACCCCTTGTTAATGGCCAGTGATGAAGTACTTGAACTCAAGGCTGTCATGGGAGCAAAGTCTCACTCACTCATTCACTAGACAGACGTGAATGGAATGCTTGCTCCCACGAGACACTGCTCAAGGTTCTTTATATGAACTTGCCGTGTGAGGACAGGATCATTGCTGTCTCCTCTTTCAGATGAGGCACACAAGGGAGGGGAAGAGCCAAAGTGAGGTGAGCTTGGACTCCATAGTCCATGCATGTCTCCTCTGCCCCAGAGGCTCACGGGGTGGGGGTGATAAGACCAGCACAAATAACACTCAAGTGGCACCTTGTGGGAAGTGAGAAGTGCAAGAGGCGGGGCCAGATGACCACAGGCAGGCAGGGCACAGGCAGGCAGGGCACAGGCAGGCAGGGCACAGGCAGGCAGCAGGCAGGCAGGGCACAGGCAGAAAGGGCACAGGCAGGCAGGGCACAGGCAGGCAGGGCACAGGCAGGCAGGGCACAGGCAGGCAGGCAGCAGGCAGGCAGGCAGGGCACAGGCAGGCAGGGCACAGGCAGCAGGCAGCAGGCAGGCAGGCAGGGCACAGGCAGGCAGGGCACAGGCAGGCAGGCAGGCAGGCAAGGCACAGGCAGGCAGGCAGGGCACAGGCAGGCAGGCAGGCAGGCAGGGCACAGGCAGGCAGGCAGGCAGGGCACAGGCAGGCAGCAGGCAGGGCACAGGCAGGCAGGGAGGCAGAGCACAGGCAGGCAGGGCACAGGCAGGCAGGGCACAGGCAGGCAGGGCACAGGCAGGCAGGCACAGGCAGGCAGGGCACAGGCAGGCAGGACACAGGCAGGCTGGCAAGCAGGCAGCAAGCAGGGAGGCAGGCAGGCAGGGCACAGGCAGGCAGAAGGCAGGCAGGCAGGGCACAGGCTGACAGTTGTGCTGCATTACCGGATGCCTTATGTGGGACTCCCTGGGAGGCAGTTGTGGTGTGAGAGACAAACCACATGCCCTGGAGTAGACGATCTATGCTAACACTCATTTGCCAGGTAGTGTAAGTCTCCTGATGATTTGTAGGAAGCCAGATTCTGCCTAAGGGAAGTGCTTTTCACACAGGGAATGTGATTTTATTTCCCATGAGAATATTACGTAGTATTGCAAACCTTCTGTGTGGGATATGTCTGTCTCTCTGATGGGGCTTCTTTTTTTTTTTTGCCATCAGATTCAGAACTTCTCTGCAACAGAAAGAGGGAACTCTTAAGCCCTGGCCACTCCTTTCCCTTTAGACTGGTAGCCATCTGCAGGCAGGGTCTTTTTCTCAGGATCCTTCACTCATACTTGCAGATCCATAATACAGGTCCCTACCTGCAGGCCATGCCCCGCATAGGGCCATAGGGAGTCCACCTATATGGATTAAGTCTTTGCTCCCTTCCTGTCAGCACCAGATCTGGGGCAATGCAGGTGTTTGAGGATGGGAAGGCTGGATCAAGTGTCTGGAATTGCAAGAGTTGAGTCAGGAAGGGCCTGTAAACAAATCCTGTGCCGCTGTGGTACACAGAGCCGGTTAGGAGGCTGGGAGGAGACAGGAAAGGAAGGAAAACTATTGTCTAGGACAAAAGCAAGAAGAATTAGGACAGGCTCCCACCCTGCTTACCTGAGAACAGATAGGTTCTCAGGACCCCAGAGGGTTGGAGGGTGGAGTCAGCGACCTCCAACAGGTTACCTGGATGCAGCACCTGCCAGCTGGGTGACTTGGCCCAAGTCCCTTAGCCTTGACCCCTTCACACTCTTGCCGCCTGTGCGCTGAGCAGGACCCGGCACTTTGAAGGGTCCTAAAGTGGGTTAGTGAACTGCTAGTGCCTTATGATAGTCTTGAAACAAAGGGGTTTACATTTTTATTTTCCATGGGATCCTGCCAAGTATGCAGCTGCCTCTGCTCTTAGACCATTAGAGCCCCATACTCTGGTTTGTAGAGCAAGGGTGATTGCTACCTTGACCTAACTCCCATTCCAAGTAGTCATATGTTCTGTCTGTTCCTGCGAGCTCTTCTTCATATGGACCAGGAACTGCCTGGATAGACAGTCCCAGGACTGTCTATTACATGTAGTGGTCCTCCTTACCCAAGAGGGATGCATCCCAAGACTCTCCAGTAGTACCAAATTCGGAGAGTACCAAATCCAATATACTCTTCACCTCTGCATACCCATGATGAATTGTAATTTATTAATAATTACGTATTGGAAGATATCACCAACAGTAGCAATTAAATAAAACAGAGCAATTATAACAACATAACAGATGACCCATGACTTGTAATACAATAGGCACATTGCTTTCCCATAGCCAAGATGGTGACCCCTTTGTGTCTGATGGCTGGGGGATGGGAGAAGGAGACATCCTTCTGTGGGATGCCAGAGGGAAGAGAGAAAAGTGAGCCTCTGTCCAGATGCATCTGGGGGTCTAGGGTTAGAGACAGACTGGGCATCCCAAGTGATCTTAAGAATGGCATCTGCAGGGGGCCAGGGCTATGGCATAGGCTGTATTGAGGTGGGCACAGGGACACACCTCAGTCCAACTGAGACAGGGCTCTGATGGAAAGGCATTTGCTTAATGTGAGGGTGGGGTGTGTGTGTCAGCATCCTGCACGACAAACTCCATCCCAGTGCTTAAGTGCAGCAGAGTGGTCAAGGGCACCAACCTTGCAGTCATTGCTCGGGTTCAGATCCTGGCTCGGTACTCGGGAAAAGACTTCTATCTTGCCCCTTAGCATCCTCCTGTAAGATGGAATTAATAGTGTTATCCACCTCATGGGGGCTGTGAAGACATACTTGAACTAATATATGGAAAGAGATGATATATCATAACCAGTTAGTGGGTATTAGCAACTATTACATTTATTTCAACTGGCAAATATTTGCTGAGTGTGTACTTAGTAGCAGGTACAGCCGAGCTAGACAGTGGCATCAGTTCTCAATGTAGTGGTCTTTTCTTATTAAAGACTCTACTATCTGTAGCTTCAGTTACCCATGGCCAATCAAGGTCTGAAAATGTTACATGGAAAGTAAATAGTCCACAGTTTAAGACAGTGCGACACCCTCAGTAGCATGATAAAACCTCATGGTGTCTCTTTCTCAGCAGAGCTCTGAACCATCTCCAAGAAGGTTTCCATGCTACCTTCTTGCTAGACACTCAGTGGCCTTTTAGTGGTCAATTCAACTGTCAGGGACTGCAGTGCAGGACTTGGACTTAAGCGACCCTTCATTTATCTTAAAGAGGGACCAAAGCACAAGGGCAGGTAAACTGGCAGTTGGGATACGCCAAAGACGAGTTGTAAGACACCTCCTTCAAATTAAAAAAGGTGAAAGTATAATTAACTATTTTATTTTATTTTTGGTTTTTCGAGTCAGGGTTTCTTTGTGTAGCCCTGGCTGTCATGGAATTCACTCTGTAAACCAGCTGGTCTTGAGTTCACAGAGATCTTCCTGCCTCTGCCTCTTGAGTGCTGGGATTAAAGGTGTGTGCCACCATGCCTGGTATATTTAAACTATTTATTTATCTGAGATCTTAGACACTTGCAGGGGGCATCTTGAAATATATCCCTCTTAGATAAGGGGGACCACATCGCTTCTTGGCCTTTTGGCTAAGATCAAGTATAGATAAGGGGGACCACTGTGTAATAGACATTCCCTAGTCCATCTTGGGAGGAAGGTACTTCCTGACCTCCCACCTGTTGAAAGCCCTCCTACCTGGCTGCCCAGTCTTGCTAGCTAATCCTGTTTCCCCTGGGCCTCTCCTGCTGCAGCGTTCTTTGCAGTATGGAGGGATGAGGAAGCAGTAAGCCCCCTCCTCTTATGACTGCAGCTCCCCTGACCCGGTCTTTCTATAGCATCATGTTTGTTCTTTCTTCTGTAGAGCTTGGAATCAGAGGCCCGAGGTTGGAATCTGCCATTGCCACCTGCTTAGCATTGGGAAATATCTGGTCAACCCTTGGATGCCTGGTGTTGATAGACAGAGGGCCCTGGAGTCTCAGATGGTGGGGAGTGGGTAGAGAGTATAGCTACAGAGGAGCGTTTAGAACTTCTGGGACTGGGCTTGAAAAACCCTCCTGTCTATGAGGAAGGTAACCTGGTATAGAGAAGCTTTCAGAATGGCCACACACATGGCCCAGGCATCCCCAGAGTCTGCCTGCTGCTGAGGAGTGGAAGGACCTCTCTATCTTGATACAAGACTCTGCTCACATCTCTGCGGAACACCTGCCGTCAGGCTGCAGCTGGTGCAGGCAATGCCCTTACACAAGTATCTCTGCACATGTAAAGGGGGCAGAGTGGGTGAGTGGACAGGGTTTTAGCCTCTTTCAGGATCCTTAGCCAAGAACTTTATTTAGGCCACAAGGTGTTAACACACTACTGTGTCAATCTGCTCAACTCTTAGGGTGAAAAAGGTGGTTGAAAAAGTATTTGAAAACTTGAAAAGAAAGTTTGAAGTCAAAGGAGGCAAAGATATGATACACCCAACATTATAGTGACTTAAGAAGAGGAGCTGGGGAGAGAGACGGAAAACACCAGACTCTTACCCATCTAGTGTGGAATCGGCTTGGAAAATGCCAGAAACCATCTATAGTCTTAAACAAAAATAGTGTTCCAGATTGGACTCAGCAATCCTTCAGCTTCGGCCTCCCAAGTGCTGGGGCTGCACTATGACCCCTGCACCCCATGTGTGTATGTGTGTGTGGGTATGTGTGCGCACTCATGCACATGTATGTGCATGTGCACATGTGTTTGTGTGTACCGAAGCTAGAGGCCAATCTCAGGAGCTGGAGAGATGGTGCAGTTGGTGAAAGGCTGGCCGTATAAACATGGGGACTCGAGTTGGGTCCTCAGCACCTACACTTTTAAAAGAGCCGGGTGTGGTGACATTCACTTATAACCTCAGTTCTGGGGAGGCAGGGACAAGTGGATTTCTGGATTTCTTGAACAGACAGCCTAGCCTAATTGGCAACTCCAGGTCCCAGTGAGAGACTCTGTCTCTCCTAGCTACTTGTGCTTAGGTGAGGCATCATTAGTTCATTGCCAGGATTGTGAGGAAGAGCCCTGTGGACATCAATGTTGAGTTACTGCAAGACCATGGCTAAGAAGCAGGTTTGGACAAGAAGCCCGCAGATCTGGGAGACTCTGGAGGTGGTCAGAAAGCGTCAGATTATCCCAGATATGCCGAGTTGCCTGAGATGCAGATACCTCCAGAATACCGCCCCTAGTCCTCAACTCTGGAGAAGCCTCCCCTCTGCATCCTACCCTGTGACCCTTACCTGGTCTATTTCAGCTTTATTTGTCCATTTCTCAAACTATTGAGGGCTCCAGGAAAACAGAGCCCTGGCCACCAGTCACCAATGGTACCCCCAATGCAGCACCAGCTCCACTGCATGGCGTGGTTCAGGAGTACTGGTGGGGTGAATGAAGAGATAGTAAGTGAATGAATGGAAGAATGAACACACGGAGGGCCAGATGCCAGGAGCTACAGAGCAGAAACCAGCTCAGGCTGGAGCAGATGGACTTTCTGGAGAGACAGGGTGGGGATCGAGGGAGCTCTCTCCAGACAGGTGGTGGCACTAACCTGGCTCCACTGTGGGCAGGAGCCTGAGGTGTGGCATCCGACCCAGACGGCTGCGGTGAGGACAGAGCCACAGTGGGGAGCCTCTTAAGCTGCCAGCCAGCCAGCTCATGGCCAGGCTTGGGTTTCATTAGAGTGAGACATCTGTTCTATAAAGCCTTTCACTCGGGCTTTGGCCTTTCCCATTCATCCCCTTTATTTTTTATGTTTAAAGGAAGACTTCTTTTGAAAATTTCCACCCTGTTCTAAACAGGCTAAGACGAACAAAGATGTGTGCCTGCCCTAGGCTGAGTTGGGCAGACGGTTCCCAGTACTCAAGGAGGTGGGCACTTGAATCCCAAGGGTGTGCCTGACATTGGCAGAGTCTCTGAAGACCCAGGATGAGTGAGAGCTGCATTCTGTGTTATGAGAGACCCCAGGCTGGTGGGTCAGAAATGCCACCCTAAGCATTTAAACACCAGGCAGGAGATATGCACAGGCTGGTCATGGAGGCTCCCAGGAGATGCCTGGGGTGGAGCACTGAAAAGGAGGACTGGCTTTCATGTGGAGTGCTCTGAGGGTCCAGGGAGCTGGGTCTGATGCCAGGGAGCCCTGGGAGGGAGATCGGGAGATACTGATGCCCTTAGTCATGCCCCTGACTCTCATTGACTGTTATTCAGGGTCTGTTATGTGCCAGAGTTAGATAAAGGTGCACGGCATACACAGAAAAGAAAGATGAAACTGAGACACCAAAAGCAAACATTGCATTTCAGCTCAGTGAGCTGACACTTAAGAAGTACCCACAAGTTACCATGGATATAGAGGGGACCCTTTGGCAGCCTGGAATTCATTGGAGACTTTTACTTCTTTTTATTTTTAAGAGATTTATTTTTATTCCTATGTGTATGTGTTTATGTAACAGATGAATAGGTACCCGGAGAGTCCAGAAGAGGGCGTCTGATCCCCTGGAGTTGGAGTTATAGGGGGTTTTGAGCCACCTGGCGTGGGTGTTGGGACTAAACTCAGGTTCTTTGTCTTCTGGCAGAATAGCAAATGCTCTTGACCACTGAACCATCTTTCCAGACCCTCCTGGAAGGCTTCTATAGTTTTAACTTTTAGGATTTTGTGGGTGTGGGTGTGTGGGAATGGGTGTATATATGCACTTGTGTACATGTAATGGCCAGAGGTCAATGTAGGGCACCTTCCTCAGCTGCTCACCGCCTTATCTAAAGTCATTTGTTTATTTTACTTTGTGTGTGTGACTGCTTTACTGCATGTATGTATGGGCAGCACATGTGTGTCTGGCACCCAAGGAGTCCAAAAGAGGACCTGGAATTGAGGACCATAAGCGAGCCACCATGTGGGTGTTGGTATCTGAACCCAGGTCCTCTCAAGCAATACCAGGTGCTTTTGACTGCTGAGCTGTATTTACCTCTCCACCCCTGCCTTGTTTACTTATTTATTTGAGATAGCATCTCTCACTGAACCTGGAGCTTGCTGATTTGACTGGACTGGTCGGCCAGCGGGCCCAAGGAACCTCCTGTCTTGGCTTCTCCAGTGTTGGGATCACAGACTGCACCTGATGTTTTAGTTAGTGTTGGAGACAGAACTCAGGTCCTCGTGTTTATATGGCAAATATTTTAGACCTGAGCCATCTCCCCAGCCCAATTTTGTGGTTTTCCTCAAATTCATTATTTAGGCAGAGATGACCTTAAACTCCTGATTCTCTTGCCGTCACCTCCCAAGTGCTGGCAGTACATGTGTGTGTCTCCATGCTTGGCTCAAACAAAGAATTAAAAACTAACTTTTAGATAGTTTACTGGTAGGTGTTTGTCTAGCATGTTCAAGGCCATGGCCTGCATCCTGAGTATTACAAAAAACAAAACAAAACAAAACAACCCCCCAAAAAAACCCAATACCCAGCTTTTCAGTACAATACACATTGCAGAAAAGGGTAAGTAGCATAGTTTGAGAGCGTCATACATTCTTTTTTTGGGGGGGTCAGGGAATACACTGTGTAACCATCACTCAGAGAAACAGAACATCACCATCTTTGTGGAAGTCCTCGACTCCCATGCCCTTTTCTGGACATCACCTACCCACAGGGATGGTGGTTTCAGTGTTGGCTTTAAGCTTTATGGAAAGGGGAGTTTTGTTGAATCTGGCTTCTTGCCCTCAGCGTGTTTGTGATTCCTGCCTATGGCTGCTCATCTCCGTTTGCTCAGCCCCATGGCAGTGTGGTAATCGCAGGGGCAGATAGAGCACAGTTTGTCTGTCCTGCAGGGGATGGTGCTGGGCACATTCCAGTTTGGGGCTGTTCTGACTATCGCTGCTAGGAGTTGTTCTGTACGGATGTTTAATGAGCACACAGATGCATTTCTGTTGGTTGGATGCCCAGGATGGGAGTTGCTGGGTCAGAGTAGACCCAGGACACGTCTCAAGAGGTGGAGTGACTATGGTAGACGGAAAGTATGAGATGGGTCACTGGCTTGGCCTGAGCCACCAAGACAGGGAAGGGATGGGGGTTAGCAAGGAAGAGGGCAGGAGGGTCCTATGGTGAAGGATGGTGCACTCTGCCACAGATCTGGTGGCTTAAAACAGAAGTTTTCTCTTTCAGCTCTTGAGGCGGAAGCACATCACACCTCTGGGGGGGGCGGGACTTCTGATTTTCTTTTCTTCTTCACTTCGTAGAGTGCAGGCTGGGATTAAAGGTATGTGCCACCAGCACTGGACTGGAAATCCGCTTTTCTTGTGGCCGCATCACTATAATGTCACCTTGTCTTTTTTTGGCACGTGTAATGTTTGTATATTAAGGGAAAATATCAATAGTTTCTGAGCCCTCCAGGAGGGTTTATCGTCTCAAATCTGTCATTTTTTTCCAGCAATATATTCACAGCTCCCAGGCAGCCATACAGGTGTGTGTGTGTGTGTGTGTGTGTGTGTGTGTGTGTGTGTGTGTGTGTGTGTGTGAGTGACTATTTATCCACCTCACTATCCCCCATGGTCCTCCTACACACCCACTTTAATTTCTCCCTCAGCAAGCTGGGTCTGGGCATTTACTGATGGGGCATTATGCTCCCACACCCAGCTTCCTCCATGAAGCCCTCTCTGATGGTACCTTGACCTACAGGTTCTTGAGTGTCCCCTAGTGCCAGTGTTCTGTGCTCTGTCCAGAGTAGATTTGCAGTTCCCTCAGACCCAGAGTTCCTGAGGACCTGGAGTCCTCCTTTCTCCTTTTCATACCAGGCACTCACACTTCCTGTGTACTCAACAAGGGATTTACATGCCAGGACACTGAGAACAAAGACCTTGACCCTGGGTACCTTTCCATAGGGATCCGGTCCAGCTAAGGTGCTGAGCCTGGAGTAGCTCCCAGAGCCAGCGCTTCCTTTCTTATTATCCCTTCTTTCCCAAACCACCCTCACCCCCCTGCCACCTCAGGGGGACCTGGTGGTTACCTGATCCAAGGACCTGTGTGACTCCACACAGCGCGGGGGCCGGAGGGGGGGCGCGAAGCCTGGGCATGGAGTGAGCCAGCCCTTTGCCTTTCCTTGGAGGAGGCTGGAAGACAGGAATGCCTTTGGCTGGGAGACCCTGGCCAGAGATCAGAAGATCAAAGGAAGAGAAGATCAGGGGCGAGGCAGGTGGCACCGGGAGAGAAGCGGCAGCTGGTGCCTCCTAAGGGCAGGGCTGACCCAGAACGCCCTCCGCTGCCATCTCTCCATCTCTGCCCACTTTGCGCGTTGCTTTTCTCTGATGGAGGTGTTGTGGGTAGGGTGAACGCTCCTGAAGGGAGGAATGCCTCTGGTGGGCAGAGTTAAGAATCTCATGAACCTGGATTATACCACTTAAACCCCACAACAGTTCACTTAGGAGGGACTTTCATAACCTTTCTTAGACCCGGAAACTGAGGCACATGGAGGATAAGTAACCTGACGACCATCAAACCACACTGTTCAGTGTTGGTGGCAGGCCACAAAGTGGCTCTCTGATAACAGAGTATTCCATGATGGAAGGCCGAGGACGCTAGTCCGACTGCCGCGTGTGCGAGTGGGTCTCAATGCTGAGAAAGGCTTCTTGCAGGCAGGAGTTTTGAACCTGGGCCTTGCGTCTAGTCTTTCTGCATACGTGGTGAACCAAATAGGTAAAGGATTGAGGAAAAGGGTTGGCGAGTGGGCCGCCGTTTATAGGGAAGGCCACGCAGGCAGAGGCCAACAGAACAAGAGTGATCAGCGTGGGCCGGATGGGCAAGGGTAGCGCGCAGCAGGCCTTAGGGGCTGGATGGAGCTCAGAGCACCCGAGCCGCCCGGTGGCAGGCGGGGCCACGGGGCGGGGTCACAAGCGAGGTTGGCGCAGGTGGGTCGAGGTGGGGGAGGGCGGTAAGGGCGCCGAGCTCCAGAAAACTCCACGAGGTGCGGGGAAAGGCACCCCGAGATCCACGGCATGGGTGGCGCCCTCCTGGACGTCCTTGTATCCAGGTGCGCCTGGGCACAATAGAACGAAACCGCGTGGGCTCGCGCTGCGGCGACTGTGTGACCTGGAGGCCGAGTCTCCGTCTTTACTGCGGGGACAGTGTTTATTCCCTTGCCCGTAAAAAAGCGGGTCGAGTTAAATGAGACCTAGAAGGTGCCAGCGCTTGGGAAGAGGGGAGGCTGAGGCAAGGCGAGGTGGACCGCAGAGGCAGCTGTCACCGGGCACTCCCGTTGGATTCAGACCCAGTTTGAACACCCGAGGCTGGCCCGCCCAGGAGGAAGTTGATGCTGTGGTGCTGCTGTTGGGTGTGTGTGCCAAGGGCGGGCGGCCGGGCTGGCTTTCCAGGTGCAGTCAGGCCTAGGTTCTCCCCCAACTGCCACTGAGTCCGGGGTGGCCACTAACCTGCCTTGGTTTTCCCTCCCACCACTGAAAATGCTGGCACTCCTCTGGTCCCAGACAGAGGAGACTCAGTTTGTGAGAGCACAGCTAGGTCCGGACCATGAGGTGGGGGCCTTTCACCAGTCCACCCAGACACATGGACCCGGGTTTGTGACTCCCAGGAACAAAGACCTCAGGACAGCAGTCTCAGCTAAATAAACAGGCCAGAGCTGACTCCACCCCTCGCTGCTACTGCAGCTTCCTTAGTCCCCATTCTGCTCAGCTCTAGTATCGGAAACCCAGAATCCAATCATAGGGCAGAGAGGCAGGCATCGCCCTGGCAGTTCTTCCAGGAGGGCTGTCTGGGCCACCTTGATGTCGATCACTCTGTCTGAGGGGTATGGAAGGGCAGCTGGATTTTACACCCATGCAAAGCACCTTAGCACAGAGACATGATGGCCTTGTAGCTGGAGCTAGAGACCAAAGTGCCGGCTAGAAGAGAAGCGGGCAAGTTGCAGGAAACCTAGGTTCTCAGGGCTGATTCAGTGGGGAATTCCTTAGATGCACAGCCATGACTGTCGTGGGGCTGGAAAATGCCCCAACGGTTAAGAGTGCTTGCCACTCTTCCAGAGGACCTGAGTTCAGTACCCAGCCCCCACACTGTGTGTCTCATAACCTGTAACACTCCTTTCTCTGACTCTGGGGCACCTGCACAAGCACCTCCTCCCCACACACTCATCCACGTATAGGCACACAAGCATACATAAAAATAAAATGTAAAAAGAAGAAAATGGACCTTGAAGCTGGTGTGTGTGTGTGTGTGAGTGTGTGTGAGTGGTGTGTGTGTCAAGGACAGAGAATTGGGACCTGTGGTGGAACTCCCAGACTGTTTAGGGAGAGCAGCCACAGGAATGTGCCATCGGAGGCTAGGAGATGACAGCTCCTAATCAAGGACAGGATCCTGTGGCTTGACCATGTGACTTAAGCCTCAGAGACCAGACTCAAAAAGCCACAGGGATTAGTCTGAGAGGGCCCTGGGACTCTGAAGTCCCACTCTAAGGACTTGTCACTTAAGCTTCAATTGTCTGCTCTGTTGTCATTGTCTTCCATAGACTTGAATCTTTAAGGTCAGGGAGCACACGTTGTTGGACTTTGTAGTTTCATCACTGAGCTGGGTTCCTCTATGGTGCAGCCCCTTACAAATGCTTATCAAGAAGACACAGAGCTGCACCGGCAAGCCACTTGACTAGGGATCTGGGGCCGTGGAGGTAAACATGTTGTTTACCATGTGCCTAAGTGCTTACCATTGCGGAAGGTGAGGCAGAGACAGGTGACCTAACTTACACAAAGTCATAGGGTCAGGAAGAGGTCAGTCTGACTACAGGAGCATGTGTCACAGAGTGACACATGAAGACAGTCTGTTCTAGATCTGGCAAGGGAGAAGGAGCCAAGAGAGGCAGCACACAAGCACTGTGCAATCCTTGGAGCATGCTTTGCGCCTAAGCATGGTCACCTGACTCTGAGTACCGCTAGGAGCAGCTCCCTCTACCTCCCTAAGAGTCATAGCAAAGGGCAAGGGGCAGGAGTCACTCCCTGCAACGGACTTTCTGTGGCACTTCTGTCTGTCTGGAATCTGAGGCTCTGTAGGTGGCTCTAGCTAAGCAGTCTCATGGAGCAGGGCTGGAACGGCTCAACCCCATGGGCCTGGTTCCTCCCAAAGAGATTCCCCTGTGGTACTGAGGGTTAGGAGCAGCCGCGGTCTCCTCTTCTCAGGTACCCAGGCCCCAGCTTGCAGCTGCTGAGATATGATATCTCTTTCCTCTTCAGAGAACTGCCATGTAGCTCAGGCTGTCCTAGAACTCACTTCATGGTTCAGGCTAGCCTCATACTCCCAATCCTCTTACTTCTGACTCCCAAGTTCTGGAATTATGGCAGTGTGCTACTATGTCTGGCAGAAAGAAAAATAAACAAAAACCCTTTCCATAAGAAAAATGGGGAGGCTGGGTATGGTGGTGCCCCAAACCACGCACTTTTGAGAGGAGGGTGCTCTCCAGGTCTCTTCTCTCCTTGGCTTCCTGTCTGGGCCACCAGACTTTGAGGAAACCCACAAAAGTGCTGGTGCTGTGACATCCTCCAAGTTCCATGTTTGTTTGTTTTCCGAGACAGGTTTCTCTGTATCTTTGGAGCCTGACCTAGAACTTTCTCTGTAGACCAGGCTGACCTCAAACTCACAGAGATTCACCCGCCTTCCAAGTGGCTAGGGTTAAAGGAGTGCTCCACCATCACCTGACCAGCTTGTTGATCTTGTAACCACAATCAAAATTGTGCGTGCGTGCGTGTATGTGTGTGTGTGTGTGTGTGTGTGCGTACACACACATGTGTTTCCATCTCACCTGAATTTTAGTAATGTCCCCTCCTCTTGCCTTTATCCTGTCCCCATATTAATTAATTGGGCCACCTGCTTTGGTTTTGCAGCTTCTCCCTGGGTACAGTCTGACTTGCCCAGATGTCTCCTTTTCCTGGCAGCCTCCCCAGAGTCCCCTTCTTCACAATATCCCAAACCCCTGCTAGCCCTTGAGCCTCTCCCTTCTGCTCCCTGCTGCCTCTGGTTTCTCCCATCAAGAGCCCTCCTGCCACTTTTAGGCAGGCCGGAAGACATTCTGTCACCAAAGAGGGAGCCAAGAAATGACAAAGCCAAGCAAATAGGCTTTTATTTAAAAACACAGCATTGTTCTCACATAGGATTTTTTTGAAAAGCCCAAAAGAACTGTCTGTGCTGTTATTCGGACAGAGAGATGCCCTTTCCCAGAGGGAAACAATGTCCTTGTTTGGAAATTTATGAAAACTGCAAAAATCCAAGATAACTTGGTGTCATCTTATGTGTTTGGGATTTCTAAGAAGATAGTTTCCAAGTTCCCTCTGATAGGAGGTGTCATCTCAGGAAATAGCCTCACCGTTCAAATGTGTATTACATAAGCAAGTTGCATATCCTGAATATATACAATAAAAATAATCCAACAAAACTAACTGTGGAGATGGACAACCTGAGTACTTAGCACATGAAGTAGAAAAAGGGGTGTCTGCCACCAGCCTCTTCTCCAGTGTGGGGGTGTCCCTTCACCTGCCCCCCAGCAGATTCCACAGCTTGTCTGCCACTGGTCTTTGCTGGTCTCCATGGGTCCTTGGGTCTCAGACAGATCCTAGAGGAACGGCTCCAGGAGCTCACCCCCTCCAGCATGGTTCTACTGCTCAGGGCCCCTCAGTTTCCTAGCATCCTCCCTCTTATCAAACCTGTTCCTAGTCTCCATGGTGACACCGCCTCACCCAGCTTCTTTGGGTGGCCTGGTTGCCTCACAGGGTAAACCTCTGAGAACATTTTCCTAATGTGCCGCCAGAAGCTTCCACTTCCGGTGCCCAGAGCTACCCCTCTCAGTGCCACACCCTCCATTCACTTCAGTGTCCTCCCCCATCAACACCCTCTGCATCCCTCCCACCAGTCCAGAGGACACATGGCCCCTCTGGGTATCCCGAGGCCTACTGTCAGCTACCCACCACACCCTCTTGGCTGTCAGTGACATTTGTGGGCTCAGTGCAAAATAAAATTTGGTGTCTAAAAATTATTAAGAATTTCCTAATGGCAGCAATAGATAATTAAGCCTGGGTACTCCAGAGTGGGGGGGTCCTACACAACTGAAAAGACCTCATGCCCTGAACTTAGCCCTGGAGAGCTGTGTGTATTGTGTTATATGTGCTATGATGTATGTGTGTTGTGTGTGTGTCACATGTATGAATATGGTATGTATTTGTATGTGTTGTCTATGTACGTATTTTGTGTATGTGTGTGTATAGTACAGTGTGTATGTGCATGTGGTATGCTACGTGGTAATGTGTGTGTAGTATGTGATGTGTGTGTGTGTGTGTAGTATGAGGTGTGTGTAATGTAGTGTGTGTGTGTGGTATGTGTGGGGCACTTAGCAGTGTTCATTGATGTGGTGTAGTGTACATGTGATGTATGGTGGTGATTATACTGTGTGATGTGGTGTGTTCATAGGATGACGTTTATAGGTGATGTTCATGTTCACAGTGGTAGAGCAGCATTTGTGTTTAGGTTTGTGTATCCAGCTCAGCCACAGATTAGCTAGATCCCTAAACAGCATCACTGGACACGATATCTACATGGACAAGGAAATGGACTGAAGGGTGAGCAGAGGCAGGAAAGGAGTCAGGCTTGTTCACGGTCACACAGCCAAAGGAAGTCTTCCCAACATTGATGGAAAGATCTGGGAAGCTGCTTTCTTCTCCCAAAGGGCTCTGCCTTCCTCATAGGTAGACACCCCAGGATATTTTGTAACTTTGAAAAACTAGCTCCAACATGCAAACTGCTGAATGGAGGAAGTACCTGCCTGTGGGACACATGGATGCCCAGGACTCTGAAAGACAATATAGGAAGGCATATTCAGACACCATGTATCTCAAAATCACATGGACAATCACGTTGGTCTTCTAGGACAGTCATGGGTCAAAGCTACAGACTTGACAGGACAACCTCTGTTATGGGGGTGTCTCTCTGTCATTCCCTCTGCTCCCTGAAGGGTCCCAGTGGCATCCTTTGGTGTCAGTGTGGAGGATCTGGGCTTTGGATCCGATGCTTGGCCTCCCTCCTCAATCCTTGCATTCCTTCCCCTTCCCCTTCTCTGGCATCAGCCTCACCCCTTTCCCTTTTGTGAGAGCCAGGTTGAAAGGGACTCCCCCGATAGACACCATTTGAAATCCACCCTCCAGCCCCACCTGGCCCCTCTACAGCAGCTGGGCTGGGTGCTTGTCTGGGGCAGGATGTGGGGAGGTGGGGCTGGGGGTGGGGTGCAGCCCCCTTGTCCCCAGGGGAGAACAATGAAGCCGCTGGCCTTGGTGGTGAGGTGGAGGGAGTGGGTGCGGGGGCATGGAGCTGCATCAGAGCCTCTGAGTGCGGCCCCTGGGGGGACAGCTGAGTGATGAGGCCTGAGTCACATGCCCTGTATGCTCCTTGAACTCCCGCTCCCCTGCCTGTCAGAACACATCCAGAAATGCACAGGGTAAATATTTAGAGGTAATCGTTTTGTGTGTGTGTGTGTGTGTGTGTGTGTGTGTGTGTGTGTGTGTGTGTGTGTGTGGTACCTTGTACCTCCTCCTTACTGAGGATGAGCCAGGCCTGGGATTCAAGGGAGAGGAATTCAGGCACAATCAGAATTGTAACCTGGGCCTCTGTGAGCATTGCTTTAGCCGGGCATCATGCGGGTTGAACCCAGGCTGACAACCACCAAGGAGTCCTCTTAATTCATGGGCCCCGTCTTCACTTTGACCGGTGTGCCAGGTGCAGCTTCTGCTAAGGCCATTCTAGCCCCACAGGCCTGCGGATGGCCCCTCCATTTCCACAGGATAGTGGGGAGGGGCTACAGACTAGAGCAGGCCATGCTGTGCATGCCAGTTTTCTTGGCTTCACCCTGCATGGAATGTCTTCCTTCCTTGGAAGACATGGAGTTAGAGCCCAAGCTTTATCAAAGATAAAACATTTGAGACTAAACAGTCTTTTTATAGACTAGAGCTGGGCTCTCTCTCTCTGCACATGTTCCCTACCATCCCCAGCCTGCCTCTCTGAGCATACATGGGAAGAAAGCATGCTTCTGGGTGCATGGAAACTGGAAAGTTTGAGGGTGAATTGTACTTCTGGGAGAAGGCAGAAGCTACATGGGGACCTACCTATGCTGCTCGGTGATGTGGTCTGCCTCTGCAGCTGGAGGGAGCCATACATCGAGGCAAGAATCAGCTGGTAGGACTTTGAGACAGGATGTGTCAGGCATGTGCCTGTAACCTCAGACACCACTGCTCACCCAGGCACAAACAGAAGAAAAGGTTGAAATTGGGCAGCACCCACAAATCAAGCCATCGGCTCTCCACCTACAGATCTGTGGAGCTGAGATCCTTGCATATAAGATACCAAGAGGAAGGTGGAAGGAAGAAGGAAAATAGTTATTAAGTATGTACTATTTACCAGGCAGTCTGTAAACATTAGCTCACTTAATCCTCACAAAGACCTATTAATCTTTTTTTTTAAATGAATGAGGAAATGGAGAGTCATAGAGGTCAAGATGGGTAACTAAAGGAGAAATTTGATTTGGGGGCTTTCTGACTCTACTCAATCCTCTTTTATTTGTTTTTTAATTTTAATTTTTAAATTTTCGTGTGCATTGGGGTAGCGGAGTATCTGGGGATCATAGAGTTAAGTCTGGGAGTTGGTTCTCTCCTTCTACCATGTGGGGTTCCAGGGAATGAACCTAGGTTATCAGCTTTGGCAGCAGGTCTTCTTATCCACGGAGACACATAGTTGGCCCCTTTTTCGTTTTCCTGAATGTCAAATAGCAGCTCTCCTGGGATTATGGTAAGGATTAAAGGGGATTATTGGGATAAAGGCTAGTCAGTGCCTGGTATTAAGGTGGGTCTTCAGTAATGTTGATGTAATTATAGTGATGGTTTTGTGTGCAGGGCATCTTAGGGCATAGTAACACAAGTTCTTCCGGATAATATAGGCAATTTAGGATGATCTAGACGGTGAATGCACATCCAGCTATTCTGGTACCTGGGCATCTTCTGGGAAGTGTCAAGAGATCAAGAAAGGCAGAGGTCTAGAGAGGCAAAACCGAGAGGAAGAGGCTGGCAGGGACCGAGAAGGCAGTGAAGCCCAGCACTACTGAGCAGGACAACACATGTGGCTGGGGAAGAACCCAGGTCCAGGAATATTACTCTCTGCAGCTTGGGCAGTGACCCTGAGTCTCAGAGTGAAGGCTATGCTCACACTAGGGACTCTGCCTTCCTGATCTGCTTCTCCTCCTCCTCCTCCTCCTCCTCCTCCTCCTCCTCCTCCTCCTCCTCCTCCTCCTCCTCCTCCTTCTCCTCCTTCTTCTCCTTCTCATTCTCCTTCTTCTTAACCCATCCTGGCTCCTCTCTTAACAGGGAGGTGGGTTTACTGGCTAACCATAGCTAGTCCCAGAAGAACCTGCCAAAGGAAGCATTAAAATCAGAGAGGACAGTGAGAGAAGACCAGAAAGTGACCCCATTTTTTTTTTTTTTTTGCTCCTGGAGTTGCATGTGGCTGCTGTTGTCAGACAGCCTACGGGGTCAGGATGACATGGTCGGAAGGTGGAGGAACAGCGGGAAGCCCTGGGGTCCCCCAAACAGGGCTGGAGCAGAGCGTCACCGCTGGCACAGCCGGGTACTCACAGCCTTCTTTTCGCCTTCTCTCCACGCAGAGACCTCAGTATGAACAACCTCACAGAGCTTCAGCCGGGTCTTTTCCGCCACCTGCGCTTCCTGGAGGAGCTGTGAGTTGGCAGGCGGGCGGGTGGGAGTGAGGGCGCGGGCAGGGTGGAGGGCGGAGGGTGGGGGGCAGAACTCGCAGGTCAACAGTTGTAAGGAGCACAGTGGAGCTCGAGAGAGAAAGGAGAAAGGAGGACTTGGGAAACAGTCGAGATGGGATACACGGGTGACTCCCAGAGTACCTATGTCAAGCCATGCGGCACCAGAGTTCTGAGCCAAAGTTCTCTGCAGCTCTTTCTCAAGACAGTCTCACTATGTAGCTCAGGGTGGCCTGAAATTCACTGTTGGTGCTCAGACTGGTCTTGAACTTGCTATCCTCCTGCTTAAGCTCCTGAGAGATAGGATTTCAGGCATGAGTCACCATACCCAGCATAGCTTTCCCTCTTTAAATTTTTTAAAAATTTTATGTGTATGGTTCATGTATGTCTGTGTATCACATGCCTGTTGCCCCAGGAGACAGAAGAGGGCATCAGATCCCTTGAAAGTGAAGTTACAGATGGTTGTGAGTGCTGCCATGTGGATGCTAGGAATTGAACCTAGCTCCTTTGGAAGATAAGCAGTATTCTTAACCTCTGAGCCATCTTTCTAGGCCCTGGCTTTCACTAGGGATCCCACCTTTCCCTGGAAATCACCCTTGAACTGCCATCACCCCTAATACCAAGGCTGTTTTCCACAAGAGGGAACGCTCCCTGTGAATGGGGCTAGTAGAGGACAGGCAAGTCAGCTTTTAAAGGTGGCGGAGGTCATCCTGATGTGGGTGGCGGAGGTCATCCTGAGGTGGGTGTAGCACAGCTTGGATGGGAGTTCATAGGAGAGCTAAGGCTGAGGCATTTATTTGACAAGGCCAACTTTCCGTCTCCCACTCTGAGAAGGGGCTGGACCAGTGTCAAAGGCCCTGCCTAAAGGGGCAGTCTACCACCTAGGCCTATTTACAGACCCCAAGTATGGAGACGCACGTGTTACCTTTTTAAAAATTAAAAAAATTATTTATTAATTATGCATAGTGTTCTGCCTACATGTATGCCTGCAGGCCTGAAGAGGGCACCAGATCTCATTACAGATGGTTGTGAGCCACCATGTGGTTGCTGGGAATTGGACTTGGGACCTTTGGCAGAATAGCCAGTGCTCTTAACCTCTGAGCCCCAAGTGTCACCTTTTAAAGCAACAAATGTGAAATAAAGAAACTAGAGACAGAGTTCCCCCAAATGATGGAGACTAACCAGGGACTCGGGCACAGGGCTCTATCACTAAACTGTATCCTCATTGTGGAATAACAATTCTAAACACGAGCTTCTAAACTGGGCATGGTGGTGAACGCCTCCAGCTCTAGCACAGGGCAGGGGAGACAAGAGATTTGTGAGTGTTCAGTTATCCTGGACTACCTAGAGAGGCCCTGTCTAAAAACAACAACAAAAACCCAAACAACAACAACAACAACACACACACACACACCCACACACACACACACCAAGCTGTAGTTTCCTTATCTGAAATTTGGGTGTGTGTGGGGATAACACAGACTGAGCATTCTCAATCCAAAAATGTGAAATCTGGAACTTTTATGAAATAGGATCTCAGTATGTAGCTCAGGCTAGACTAGAATCCTCTATGTAGCCAAAGCTGGCTTTGAATTCATAATCTTCCTGTCTTAAGCTTCTAAGTACTTGGATTACAGGTGTGTACTACCACACCTAAATTTAAAATTTGAAATTTGAAACTTTTTGTGTACTGATAGGTCACCACAGTGGGCAGTTCTGCACCCAACTTCATGTGACAAGTTTGAATCAAAGCACAGAGCACTGAAATTTGTTGTAGGAATAAAGGATTGTAGTATTGGAGTAATAACTCAGCGTGTTTGAGGTACTGGCCTCCGTCGTCGGCACCCTGCCCTGCCCAAACAAGACATCATTGCATAAAACTACCTTCAGGTTCCGTGTTTATCAAATAATCAAATTTTGGTTTAGTTGGTGAGATGCTCGGGGAATAAAGTCACTCACCACCAAGCCAGACAACCTAAGTTCAGTCCCCAAATACCGCATGGTGGACAGCGAGAACATTGGTTTGTCATTTGACAAGCATATGTGAGTCATGGCACATACCCACCAAATAAATAAACGTGAAATCAAATAAAGCCAACTGAATTTATGTTTAAATTGGACCCATACCCTAGACAGCTCATTATCTAGATGCAAATATTTGGAAATTGGAAAGAATCTCAGCGCCAAGCACCCCTGGCTCCGAGCATTTCAAACACGGGATTGTCACCGTATCCTGCACCTCCCAGGATTAACTGTGAAACTGGAGCTGATGCCTGTGCGGTGTACAGTGAACTGAAGATCTCAGTAAATGGCATGCGTTGCCACCTTCTACCCCCTGTACTCCAAGACAGCAGCTCACCCCCTACCTGGCAACACCACTGACCTCTGTCTTTGATTCCAGGCGGCTCTCTGGGAACCATCTCTCACACATCCCGGGACAGGCATTCTCCGGCCTCCACAGCCTGAAAATCCTGTAAGTAGAGACTAACACTTTTCACATCAGTACGTGGCCCTGAGAATGACAGCCAGAGGAGTTTTGTCACTGGCTCTGCTCCTTGATTCCTTGTCTCCACTTTTCATTTCATTCATTATTTCCATTTCTTTGCCTTTCCCTCATCTGATTTGTAAACAAAGATTAAAAGGAGCCCAAAGTGCCTGGCAGCCCTTCAGGGAGGAGGCGACTTTGTTTATGAGTGATGATCACAGCAGGACCCAGCTGAGGTTTATTTTATTTTTTACATTTATCATTTATTTATGTGTGTGTACAACACGAGTGTGGAAGCCAGAGGACAACTTTGGAGCTGGGTTCTGAGGCAGAACTCAGGTCATCAGGACTGGCAGCATGTGCTTTTACTCACCGAGGCACCTCTCTGGTCTTTGTTTTAACTTTTGAGGACTGGAGATATAGTTCAGTTGGTAGAGTATTTGCTTAACATCCATGAGGCTCTGGGTTAGGTCCCCAGCACTGTAGAAATCAGGTATGATGGTGCATGCCTGTAATCCCGGAACTCAGAATGAGCAAGAAGCCCAGAGGATCAGGCCGCTTTGTCCATGAAGCGCTTGTCATATAAGCGAGCAGATCTGAGTTGAATCTCCAGAACCCACTTAAAAAGCCAACAGTGATGGTTTGTGCTTGTAAACTCCAGCATTCAGGAGTCTGAGACTGGCGGATGCCCCGCCCCCAAGGGCTCAGTTGCTAGCCAGCCTAGCCTCACTGGCAAACAAACACCAGATCCCAGTGAGAGACTGCCTCAAACAAACAAACAAGCAAAGGAGAAAAAAGAAAGGAAGGCAGGAAGGAAGGAAGGAAGGAAGGAAGGAAGGAAGGAAGGAAGGAAGGAAGAAGGAAAACAAGGTTAGTTCCTGAAGAATGACATCTGAGGCTGACTTCTGTGTGCACATGAAGCCACACACATGTGTTTGAACAGGCATACGCACACACACTAAAGTTCAAGGCCATTCTCAGCTACATAGTTTGAAAACTTTTTTTTAACCCAGTACATTTTAGTTCAGTAAATTGTTTTGTTTTAGTTAGCATGCAAGATAATTGACTTTATTTATTTGTTTTTTTTTTGTTTTTGTTTTTGTTTTTGTTTTTGTTTTTTGGTTTATTGAGACAGGGTTTCTCTGTGACTTTGGAGGCTGTCCTGGAACTCGCTCTTGTAGACCAGGTTAGTCTCTAACTCACAGAGATCCACCTGCCTCTGCCTCCCTAGTGGTGGGATTAAAGGCATGCGCCACCACTGCCCAGCGATAATGGTCTTTATTTTTACTTTTCTTTGTGTTAGAACCATTTAAACGTCCTGACTAAGGAGTTATCTCATGACACTAGCAGGTGGGAAAACAGTGTGCACGATGACATCTTCATCTAAACCTGTCATTATATGTCACTCACCCACTTCCCCTGCTACCCTCCCCGTGCTTCAGTTCTTTGATTGACTTTGTTTTGCTTTTTGGTATTTGGATTTTTTTCTAGACAGGGTTTCTCTGTGTAGCTTTGGAGCCCGTCCCAGAACTCACTCTGTAGACTAGGATGGCCTCGAACTCACAGAGATCTGCCTGCCTCTGCCTCCCGAATACTTAGATTAGAGGTGGGCGCCACCACTGCCCGGTGGGTCTTTGGATTTTTGAGACAGGATCTTTCTATGTAGACCTGACTGACCTGCAACTCAGCAACTTGATATGTAGACCAGGATGCCTTCAAATTTGTAGTGATTCCCTTTGCCTCTGCCTCCTGAGAGTTACGCTTGTAAGTGTGAGCTACCATGTCTAACATTCCTTCCTTCTTTCCTCCTTCCTTCCTTCCTTTCTCCTTCCCTCCCTCCCCCTTCCCTCCCTCCCTTGCTTCTTTTTAAATATTTATTTATTTTATGCAAATGAGTGCTTGATCTGTGTGCACACCTTTACACCAGAAGAGGGAGTCAGATCCCATGTCAGTCACCATGTGGTTGCTGGGAACTGAACTCAGGACCTCTGGAAGTGCAGCCAGTGCTCTTAACCTCTGGACCATCTCTCCAGCCCCCCTTTCTCTGTCTCTTTCTTTCTTTCTTTTTTTCTTCCTTTTTTTTTCTTGAGAGAAGGTTTTGTTTGGATAAGGATAGCCCTTCTGCCTGAGACTCTGAAGTGCCGGGAATACAGCTTCCATCTTTTTGCTTAGTGTCTGCACCTCCAGCTCTAAACCCTCATGATCACTGTGAAGGATCCTTCAGATTACGCTGCCTCCTCCAGCTGCTTCGTACCTTCTCAGGAGCAAAAGGAGAAAGAGGTTGGGAGACAGCCTGGCATTCTCTCACTAACCTCTTCTTGCTAGTGAATTGTCAGCCCATTGTAGAGGAGGGAAGACTGAGGCACTGTCTCTTCCCATCCCAATCCATGATGCACTTTGGCCTAGCTAAGTCAATCTTTCCAAGAGGGGTAAATGTGGGAAGAAACGGATGCAGAGCTGAAGGCGGGTGGAGATCCCAGAGAGGGCACAGCATCCCAGGGACCAGTGTGAAGAGAAGATGAGCATTTGAGGGGCTGATCCCAAAGCTCCCGGGGCTTCCCTAAGGTGGAGCACGCTTCCCAGTTCTGCTGCTTGGCCCTGACTCTACTTGTGACTCTCTGTACAATTGCACAGGCTGTCAGCAGCACAGAAGTGTCTGGCAGAGGAGACAGGGTCTGAACTTCAGTTCTGGGCCCACGTTTGGAATGGTACCCACCCAAAGGGAGATCTCTTTCTTGTTTTCCCAAAGTGACTCATGGGCTGACAGTGATCCTTCCTCTGGAGCCCCTGCTTCCAGAAGGTCATCAGTCTGAGCACTTTCCACCCCTGGTATCCTCAGCTCTCTCCATCGGCTGCGTAATCTCTGGCTGCAGCGCTCGGAGGCTTCCGACTTACCATTGTCCCCTGCTCTCTGCTCTGTCTGCCTTTCTGTTACCAGCTTCTCAGTCCTTCCTGCCTCTCTGTCTCACTCCCTATAGCTGCCTGGGTGCAGGGGGGGAAGCGGGGGAGGAGGCATCTGGAACCCACAGCACAGTGCAGGCGGCCTGCTTGGTGGCATATCTGTGCCCAGTGGCAGGTTCAGACCTGCAGCGGATTAGGGGGGGGGGGGGGTTATGTTTGCTGGGTCTTCAGAGGATGTGAGCAAGGCTCACGTCCTGTTCCTAAGGCTCCAGCTTTAGAGATGAGCCTTCTCTTTCTTCTCTGCCTACGTTAGGCAATAAATCAAAGCCGGGGAGAAACCACAGCATGCCCGCCCCCTTTCAACCAGCGGCGCCTGGGCCCAGTGAGCAGGTTGGCCAAGAGCTGTGGGTGGGACACAGGACAGCAGGGCTGCTCACCCCCACTCCGCCAGTGACCCCCATTTCACGCCATCTCTGAAACCACCAATCACTAAAGCCTTGTGTCTGCAGAGTTCCCTTTTCAGGGACAATGGGGGACCCAACTTTCCCCCAGAGCTTCAGAGAAAGAGAGTTCATGTGTGTCCTGGGTGCAAAGTCCTTTCCAACATCCAATGTTACTGTCACTGGTTGCGGGTCCTTGTTTCTCAGACCTATAAGAAAACTAGAGCAGTAGAGCCCCCACCCCCCCCACCGCCGTCCAGCCTAAGAGTTTCTCTCTGTACAAGGAGACTGCAGCTATCTGCCTTCCCAAGGTTGTGGCTTCTTTTCTGAGGCATGGCCGTGCCGAGACGAAAGGGGAGACAGTGGACAGGATGACTCGAGGGATGCTCTGCCTTCTTTTCGTCCCGGAAGTGAACAGCGAAATGTAAGGGATCTCTCTCCCCTTCTTAAGGGACTGCAGCAGAGTCCCTCCCAGGCGACCTCCCGACCCTGACCTCGGCTCTTCTCTCCTCTGTGGGTTTTCCAAGTCCTCAAGCTTGCGGCTTAGAGCAGATCTGATCAAGAGACTTAGGCTTCGAGGGCCCCTGCTAAATTCACACTCCTACTGCCCTAGACACGGACCTCCGACTGTCCTGCCCACTATGCTTTTGCAGGGCACGGAGCAGAGCTCCTGGATCCTGGTCCCAGCCCAACGGTGTGTGTGTATGTGTTGGGTTTCCCCACACTAACTTCCCTCAAAAGCCCTTCCCATCCTCTGCAGACCTCCCAGGACCACCAGCAGCCACCCTGGTTCAGATTGATGTGGCCCCATCTAGAACTACACAGTGCTGACCACGCCCCAGCTGCCTCATACCAGGCCCAGATTTGAGTAACAGGGCTGGAGGTAGGGAGGCTGAGGTGCTTGCCTCTGCTCTCTGCCTTTAGGAGCCTGGGCAGGAGATTTTCCCAGGAGAGAGCCTAGAGCCCAGAGTTTATGACTGAGGGTTCCTGGCCAGTGTCCTCTTAGTAAAGACTAAAGTTCTGAAAGTTGTTCTCTGCTTCCGATCTTGGCCCATCCATCTAAAGCCTGACTGGAGGCAGACAGGAGCACAGAGGAGCTAGATCTCAGGCTCAGCCCAAGGAAACCTAGGGCAGCATCGATTTTAGCCTTTTCCTCGCTGTGTGGACTACCTCAGGTGGGCACTGGCTGCTTCCTCTCCCTCTGGACTTGAATGGAATGAAACTGACCTGGGAGGGATTCATGTTGCTTGGGAGCATTGAGCTCTTCCAACCTGGCTTTTGAGAAGGCTGTGAGGAACCCAGGGAGACCCCCTAGGCTGTTCTTCAGCAAGAGGCCAAGCCCCATCCCCGCAAGGGACTGGATGGCAGGGAGTGGGGCTCTTTGGCAGCAGAGAGACTTGAGGGCAGAATCAAGGCCTCACAAGAAGTGGGAAGCAGGGAAGATGTCTAGATTTCTACTCTCTAAGACTTAGCTTTTCTTCCTTTTATAATGAGGGAGTTGGAATGAATTCCTCAGTAATTTTAGTCGCAGAATTGAAACCCCAAACATTGGCCAGTGGTAATGGTGTATACCTGTACCCCAACCCTGAAGAGGCTGAGATATAGAATCCTTGAGTTCAAAGCCTCAAAAGACCAAGACTTGGGAGCTGGAGAGATGGCTCAGAGGTTAAGAGCACTGGCTTCTCTTGCAGAGGACCAAGGCTTAGTTTCTAGCACTGACATGGTAGCTCACAACCACCTTTAACTACAGTTTCAACAGTTCCAGCATCCTCTTCTGGTCTCCTCCAGTACTAGGCATGCACATTGTGCACATACATACATATAGGCAAAACTCTTATATATTAAAAATGCCCAGTAGCAGAGTACTTTCCTAGCATGCCAAGGCCCTTGGTTCGATCCCTATGTGGGAGAAAAACAAAACAAAAACTCTATACAGAAATGTGACTGCATAAAACTGATGAAAGAGGACCTTTCCTTCAGGGTGCGGGGGTGGGGGGGTGAGCTCCAGTCTCTGCCTCACTCATCTGCCTAAGTAACCCAATGGCGCCAGAGTCATAGGAAGAGCCTTTTGGAGAACACTGGGTGGGGGGGTATTCTCTGCTACTTGCCTCTGGGTCTCTGAAGTTCCTGGTTTCTGTTCCCAGATGCTTCTCTGGAAAGAGATTCTGAGCATGTTCTTCATATCTGCGTTGGGGGAGGGTTGGTAAAGATCAGACTTTTACTGGACACCTGTTTGCACATTAGACTCAACCTGGAACTTGAAAATTAATGAAGCCACATCTTGTACAACAAGCAGCCCCAGAGGTTCAATGGATTGTCCTATAGCCTGAGAATTTCATAGGTGATTCTAATGTGCCTGGAGGGCTGAGATCAAAGGGTTAAATCCACTTTGCTGGGCTGGAGAGGTGACTCAGAGGTTAAGAGCATTGACTGCTTTTCCAGAGGTCCTGAGTTCAATTCCCAGCAACCACATGGTGGCTCACAACCATCTATAATGAGATCTGGTGCCCTCTTCTGGTATGCAGGCATATATGCAGGCAAAATGCTGTGTACACAATAAATATTTTTTAAAAATCCACTTTGCTTCACCAGGCACAGCTATGGTTAGAAAGAGGACACAAACACACTGGCCTAGAGTGGGACTTGGACCCTGGGCCTAATGTTGCTGTTAATGTGACTTATAACTCTGGGAAAAACCACCTCCTCTCTCTCAGCCTCCATTGTTTCCTGGAGAATACAGGGCTGCTCTCTCCTGGTAGTCTTCTCCCTCTTTTGACCCAGCCGTGTTTCCACGCAGCAGTGCTGGGAAATGAGCCGGGGCAGCAGGGAAAGCAGGTCGGGCCCAGCACTGGTGACCATGCTATACTCCAGCTTTCTGGGTGCCAATTCACGAAAGAAAGCCAGACTGTCTGGCCCAGCTTGAGTTGTGGGGGAGACAGCGAGCCCCCAGACACTGGAAGGAAGGAGCGTTAAGTGTAGCCACAGAGGTGCTACAGACTCTGTGCTGGGGAGATACAATGTGGGGACTCTGAAGCTCTTTCTAGGGCCAGTGAGATGGCTCAGCAAGTAAAGGCACGTGCCACCTCCAGGATCCACGTGGGGACCTTCCTTCTGATCTCTATATGTATGTACACACACACACACACACACACACACACACACACACACGAATAAAAAAGATATTTCTACTCTGTGAGCTCGAGGCCAGCCTGGTCTACAGAGCGAGTTCCAGGATAGCCTCCAAAACAATACAGAGAAACCCTGTCTCGAAAAACAAACAAAAAGAAAAGAAAAGATATTTCTACACCTCATATCTAGGATTCAGCAGAAAGAAAGGCGATGCAGCTGCATTGGGGAGATGTCAGTGCAGATGCCTTGGGGCTGCTCCTTAGAGGTGCAGCTCACCTTTGCAGTGACAAGAGATAGCTTTGGGGACCACGGAGTGAGCATGAGCGAGTGTGACCACTGCTTACCCAACCATAGTTTCTCATGTATCCTTGGCCTAAGCATGTGTGGGAATCCTAAGAAGCAAGGCGGCTGGAGGAGATCCGAGTACTCAGTTTAGAAGGAGGTGAGAAGGAAGCAGTACCCACAGCAGGCGTCAGAAAGTCTTTCTGCCGGCTCTCACCTCGTCCTCGGGGAGCTCCAGAGTTCTGGCCCTGGAGCCATCTTCAGGTCTGGGCTCCAGTTTCAGGAGAGCGTCTGTGTCAGGTGATCGTTTCCCCGGCTGTCTTGTTATTTCTTTCTGTGTGGTTGTGTGAGATTGCCTTACTAGTTCTACCACTGAGGGAAGTGTCTGTGGTGTTGGAGATCAAACCCAAAGGCTCACACATGCTAGGCAAGAGCTTACTGCTTGAGCTACATCTATCATCACTATCGTCATTGTCTCCATCATCATCATCATCATCATCATCATCATCATCATCACCGTTGTCATCTGGACCACTGGGGTAGAGCCCGGGGCCTTGAGTACGCTAGGCAAGTCCTCCGCCAATGAGGTGTATCGCCAGCCCTCCTGAGGAAAGTCTTACATGTCTTCTGTAAGTCTCTTCCCTTGAATGAGGAGGGAATTGAGGCTCAGAGAGGGGACATGACTTCCTTGAGTCAACCAGCAAGTCAAAGAGAGCAGATAGCAATAGAAACAATCGATTATATTGGCTATGAGTGCTGTCTGCATACAAGACATTGCTATGAAGTGAATACTCTGCAGGGCCTATTTTATTTGATCCGTGAAACTAACAAGCAAACCCTCGGTTGTCACAAGTTCATGGATGGGGACCTGAAGTTTCAGCCCTTACATGGTCGCACAACTGAAGAAGGGCAGAGCTTTAGGATGGGGACCCAGGCCCTGTAACTCCAGAGCTTGGACATGGGACATTGTACTTTTAAGTAATTTGGGGAGACCCAAGTTTAAGTTCCATCCATGAAACAAGCTACTGTCATCAGAAGGTCTCTGGTGCTTTATCAACCTGGGCAGGAGGGAAGGAGGCTAAGAGAATGGCAGCATTAGAGTATTCACAAGGGAACCGGGCCTCCAGTTTCTCAGAGCCTCGGGCTCTGCCCCACCTGCAACCTGGCTTTCCCCTCAAGATGTCTCCTCCAATGGAGGACCCAAAGCCTGCTTTGTTCTCGCTTTGGCTTTGCCCCGTGGGATGCCCCGCCCACACACTGCTTCACACCAGCCCTGGCCCCTGCAGCTGGTGCTGTGCTTCATTTTCCCACATAGGACTTTTCCGAATCCCTAAGAGGGGGTCAGCCGTGTGAATGGCCAGGGTAGCCTCACAGGAGCACCTATAGCTAGGGAGTCATCCCTAGGCCCCTCGGCATCTTCTGGCCCTATTGTCTCCTGCCTTTCGGGAGAGGCTGTGCAGTGTAACACGTCCAGACTGGATTCTAACTCTCCACTTTATCCAGTCTGTGACCTTCAACATAGATAACAATAACCCCATAAGGCAGAGTTAAAACCTAAAGGTGGGCACCCATGAATCCCCAAGAGCTGCTGCTGGACCATTAACTGCTGCTGCTAGGTCAGAAGACAGGCTGCCTCCCCTGAGTAGTCTCGGGGAGCTCAGCTTCTCAGAGTCTCAGTTTCCTGCTCTGAGCAATGGGTTGGTGACACATTATAAAAGGGAAGTCTGAGAAGCCCTCAGCGTGGACATGCTGAGCACACAGTAGGTCCTCACTGGGTGCTCACTTTCCAAAGCATCCTGGGAGCCCGGCCAGCTGTTGAGGCAGACCTGTATATGCTCATGGCTCTCCCTGTGACAAACGCTTAGAGCAGCCTGGGAGGCCCCCTTGAGATTGTGACCCCAGCTCTGGGGTCAGAAACAAGCGAATCCCTGGGAGTTTCTAGCTGGCCAGCTTAGTCTACCAGTGGACTCCAGGCCCATGGGAGACAGGCCCAGAAAACTAGGTAGGCAGCTACTGAGGAATGACACCCAAAGATGTCCTCTACCCTCCACATACATAAATGCCCATATACATCACACACACACACACACACACACACACACACACACACACACACACACACAAATTGTTCTGGTGATGGGTGATAACTGCTGTCCAAGGGCAGCCTTTTCTTTCTTTTGTTTTTCGAGACAGGGTTTCTCTGTATTGTTTTGGAGCCTGTCCTGGAACTCACTCTGTAGACCAGGCTGGCCTCGAACTCACAGAGATCCACCTGCCTTTGCCTCCTGAGTTCTGGGATTAAAGGCACGCACCACCAACAACTGGCAGCAGCCTTTTCATAATGTATTCATTTAATTTTGTGTGTATGGCTGTTTTGACTATATGTATGTTTTTGCACAATGCATATATAATACTCATGAAGTCCAGAAGAGGGTATCAGGTGCCTGTAATTGGAGTTACAGGCAGCTGTTAGCTCCCATATGGGTGCTGGGAATGGAACCTAGGTTCTCTGGAACCACTGAGCCATACCTCCAGACTGTTTTTTTAAAATTTATGTTCTTATTTAATTTTCCTCCTTCCCATTTCTATTCTCAGTATTGTCCTTAGAACTAAGCATGCATAACTATCACTCAGAGGCTCCCTATAGTCTGAGGCCCCTGTTATGCCTGGATTTCCCTGGAAGCAGCAGCACCCCCTTGTAGAGTTGGCCATTTCTCTGTTGTGCCCTGTTGCATTTTCTCCAACCTTCTTCCCTGATCAGAGGTTTCTAGGTCTCCAGGAGCTTTGTGGTTTCTGCCTTTGGTACCCTCCTGGGTTTTGTAGCTGACCCTGTTTTAGGTCAGCTGCCTCAGAAACAGCTGCTTAGTGTATGTGCTTATGTGAGATGAGGCCACCACAACAGGCTGGTGACGGGGACACCTCACAGGCTGGTGACGGGGACACCTCACAGGCTGATGACGGGGACACCTCACAGGCTGATGACGGGGACACCTCACAGGCTGATGACGGGACACTTCAGATTACTTCTGCAGACAAGGACCTCAGAAAGCATATGTTCCCGATGCCCCAACACTTTGGGACAGTCTTCAGTCACCTTCATTCATGTCCTCCTCTCTCACAAAGAAGCCCTGAGCAGTTCACTTGAAAAGATGGGGAAATTGAGGCCTGGGAAGTAATATTGAAACACTTCCTGGCCAGAATTGAGCAGAATCCAATCTTTCTCTCCTAATTTTGGGGATCCTTTCCCACTGTAGCCCAGGCTACCCTGGAACTCGGTATGTATCGATGTCCTTGAACGTCTCTGTGCCTCTCAAGCACTGGATCAAACGTCTGTGTCTACTTGCTCCCCTTCTCCTCATCACCCCTTCCCTCCTGCCATGTCTTACAAGCCCTCCTGAGGTACCTTTCCTTCCACACTGGGCCCTTCAATCCCCTTTGTACCTCAACAATCCCCCATTCCCCACTAACACGGTGGGAGGCTATACCTCAAATATGGGCTCCGAAGCAGGAGAAGAGGGAGAGTTTCAAAGGAGTAGCCTGGGCCCCACTCCATTCCGTGCCAGTGACTCCTAACAGACCCCTCTCTCCCCTTCAGGATGCTGCAGAGCAACCAGCTCCGAGGGATCCCGGCAGAGGCACTGTGGGAGCTACCCAGCCTGCAGTCACTGTGAGTCTCTGAGGGCTCCCCTTCCTGGATCTGGGGAACAAGACAGGCCCTGCCTTAGTTTCCCTTCTTCTGAACCCAGTGCTTCTAGCTCTGGGTTCCTGAGGATTTTGTTGTTATAAGTGTGTGTCTACGACACTTCAGTGTTTGTGGGACTGTGGGAATGGAGCCTCCCTCGGTAGGGCCGCCAGGGCGGTAGTCCTGAGGCCACTGGCGTTCTGCCATGGGTGCTGGGGTGTGGGGTGGAGACTACCAGCCCAAAGAAGCACCAGGAAGGGGCTGTCTCCTCCCCTTAGCTGGCTTTTGCCCTGGAGCTCGGTAGGTAGGAGCAGGGGTTCAGGTTCAAACACCGACTTCCCTACCTACTTAGTTGGGAGAGGGGACTGTGATCATAGACTCTGGGCCACCCAGGATACAGCCCAACCTCCAAGGAGCCCTGTAGTTCCTCTTTTACCCAGCAGAGTGGGAACAGGTGCTAGGGCTGAGGGAAGCTGGTCCTGTCCACCCATTGGGCTGTATGCACACTGTGCCCAGTGCAGGACTGAGAACATGGTAGGTGCCTCACACCTGCTTGAGGAAGCCAATTGAAGTTTTGGTTGCACCTATATCCATCCAGTGCGGTGAATACATATTTTGGGAAAATCATAATTGGAGCATAGGACTCAGGTAGGAGTGACATTTAGCATGTAGGAACCTAGGCCTGTGAGATGAGTGTGTAGGACAAGGCTTGCAGTATTCTTGGATGTCGGTTCAGCTATAGCCCTGCCAAGAGCACGGGTATGGAAGTCAGACAGTCTTAACCGGCATTGACTGTCTGTGAGCAGAAGGCAGGAGACAGGGAAAAATGGCTTTTCTCTGGACTTTACCTTTAAGTAGAGGATCCCTGACCAGCTCTAGTCCCAGCCACCACAGTTTGGGGTTTCCTCTCTTTGGCTACCTGGGTATACATTGCTTTTGTTGGCTGAGTAGCCTGGGTGGCAGAAGCTGTCTTCCCTCCTCTTTCTCTGGTCTGTCCTCCCTCCAGCCCAGCAGCCTCTCCCTCCATCCAGCGGGATAGGTGGGCAGTATGCCCTGGGAGGCCAAGGTCAGATGAAAGCCAGGAAAGCCTGTGCGTGCTGTCTTGCAGGCAAACTAAACATTTGCTTAGGGCACCAGCGACGAGCTGGGAGAGCCAAAAATAAGAGGTGGTGGATGGGGCGGGGGAGGTTGACATTTCAATCAAAGCATCAAACAGACTCAGGAAAAACTTGGACTTATTTCTAAAATCATTAATTAAAAAGAAGTGAGTCACACCTTTTGCTGAGGTCTCTGAAGCTCTTGTCTTCAGAGCAGGCCTGGCACTTTCAGTTGGACGCATAGTTTCCCTCATGCGTGCTGAGCAGTGGGCAGAGCATTCACCGGCCACATTGCAGCGGCCCTCTGCTTAGGCAGGTGAGGGCAGAAACCGAGGCAGATGGGTAGGTCTTGCCTCCTGCGGTCCTGAGAACACCAGCCTGCCAGAGAAAGCTTGACCTCAGACCCTGACTCTGATCTTGGGTACATGCCTCAGTTTCTCCATCTTCAAAGCAGGGACCATGATCATACCCTGCTCACCTTCAAGGGCTTTCCTGAAAAGAACACACAGAATCTATTTGAGAGTGATGGAGAAACGGAAGGCTGCACACAGCTGTGGCAGTGTCTGTTCATCTATCCAGCCATCAGTTCATTCATTCAAAGTATGCCTGAGACTGTACTAAGTCAGCAAAGTTTGTATTAGGTCTTGAAGACAGAGAAATGCCAATCATGTAAAGAGGCAGGGAAGGGCATGATAGACAAAGGGACCACAGGGTATTAAGGTAGAGAGGTAGAGGGGGAAGAAATTGAGTGAGCACTAGGGAGTTTGGCTGAAGTGTGTGTGTGTGTGTGTGTGTGTGTGTGTGACTGGTAGGCAGGGCAGCTGTAGAGAAAGAACTGAGATTAGCAGATGACAACCCTCTAACAAGTGGCCGTCACTTAGTTAAGGATGCCATGACGATGACAGAAGGGAACCTCAGAAGGACTTTGAGCAGGACAGCAGTGGGAACGTTTATATTTTTGAAAAGTCCCCCGTTGGCAGCAGTGATGGGGACTGAGGGGGTGGGGTAAAAGCCAGGCTGCCAAGAGTGACAGTGGCCAGAAGACAGGCAGGGACAGCAGCAAAGGGAGAAGTTGATGGGCTCTGAAAACTCCAGTACTTGGGAGGCAGGCTTCTTTACACTCAGACCTTGGCTGCTCCCTGGACTTCCTGGAAGACCTGGGCAGATTACCCAACCTCCATCCTGTTTTTCCTTATCCTCACAACGATGGCAGTGTTGGCATCCACTCACCTCATGGCACGAGATGAGTTCAATGTATGGGAGAGACTTGGAACAGTGCCTTCTGTTGTCATTGCCATGGGCAACAGCAGCAGCTGACCGTGGGAGTGGGGGGAGGGAAGAAGTCACACCAACACCCACTTCTCTGACTTTGACATCATGGCAAGAGAATCTGGTCACCAAGAGCTTGGCACGTGGTGGAACTCACATAGAACTTGAGTCCTGGCTTAACCAAGGTGATCAGCAGCCCAGATAAACCAGAGGTTGTTCACTTTGTCTCCAGGGTGCAGGTGTGTGTGTGTGTGTACGCGTGCACGCAATCATGCATGTATATGCGTGTGTACTTTAACATGCATGTGGGAGGTTGGGGAGAGGAGGAAGTACCTAATGTGAGGACTCAGAATATTGGGTATTGTATCCTGAGCTTTTGGAAAGTGGAGGAGCCAAAGAAAGATTCCCTCAGACATTGAAGGGAGGTGCTCCTCATGAAATTTAGTTCCCATCATGTCAGACAGCAACAGTAAGATCAGGCTTTGTTAGCAGGTTGAGGGGACAAATGTAGCCAAGACCAGTGTCACAGACCTGGGCATCAGCTCCATGTGTTACATCGACTGTGTGGCTTCTTCATCATCCTCCCTTACCAACTGCCCTCAGCTAACAGATGAAGAGACGTGCAGGAAAGTTTTGGGGCTATCCGAGGTAGAGTTGTTGAGGCACAAGCAGGGGTACTTCAGCTGTGGGATTCCAAAGACTGTGAAGGGGCCTTTTTTTGATGGCCATTATTCAATTCCTTCCACCTTCCCTAGAGCAGGAGCAAATGGCAATTCCTACTTTCTGTTAGAAGCTGCTACATCAGGGAAGCACAGAGTCATATCTCTTTCCATGCTCTCCCATAGCATGGGCTGCCCTCTAAGAGCAGGCAAGATGCATGGTGACGCCTCCATATGGGGGCATCTCTGTTCTCTTGGAGCCATGAGCGGTTCAGCCCTGTGGGTGGGCTTTCTTTCTACCAGGTAGACCCAGATACGAGGAACAGGAACTAGGTATGGGGAGTCCAGCCTGGGACTGGGGTGGGTTCGGGGCAGCCAGCCTGCATTCCAGGGGCCAGGTACTGTGTTGGATGTGGCACATGAGCTATTTGGTTTGGCACTGGGCTGGCGGCACCCTACTCCCCGGTATCCCGCTTTGCACACACGTACTTCCTCTTGGACCAACAGGGGAGGAGAGTGCAACCGCACCAGACATGTCACATCAGGCCTGAATCCAGGCCAAGAGAAACCACAGCAAGCCCGAGGAGCCTGGGGCGAGATGGAAACTGGGTGGGGGTGAGGCAGGGCCCTGGGGAGAGCCCAGAAAAAAGCAGACGCAAAGCTCTCAGAGTCAGCACCAGGTTGGGATGGGGCTGGGCATCTTGGGAAGCATAGTGGCAAGAAAAAAAATAGAACAAAACAGAAAAGAACCCAGTCTTGGAAGCCCTGGGGAGTGTGTATCACAAGGACAGTCACTTGGCAATGGCCATTATGCTAATCTCGAAAGATAGCTTCTAGTTATGACCATCTTATAGATGAGCCAACTAAAGCCCAGAGACGTTAAATAGCTTGCTGGAGGTCACACAGTTAGGACAAAACAAGGGTGGGATTATGGTTTAGTTCATACTCCACAGTACCAAGGTCTTCACTTTGCTCTTTAATATCCCTTAATACCCTTCAGAGCTCTAATACCTTAGGGTCCAGAGGTTTGGGTTCAAGTCAATCATCTCTCTTCTTTGAGTCTAGGGTTCTCCATCTCTAAGGTGGGAAGGTCAAATAAGATGATTGGACAGCCAGGCTTTCAAAGAGATTATCCTGCCTGAAGACGATAACTTTCTGATAAGGTCGCTGGTCCTGATCTGGAATGGCTGATGACTCCTGAGACTTGTTCACTCTGGGCCTCAGTTTTACTCTCTGTGCTATGACCATGTTCCCTGTGAACCTTCCTAGCATCATGGGAATGCAGCAGAGTTGGACAGGGAGAAGAAAAACATGAATGTGTTCAGGAGAAAATGACCAAGCATTCAGTCCCATGCCAGATGCCCTCTGAGGAGAGGACTAAGAGGGCTCCTGGGGGAGATAAGGCAGGTGCCCCTCCCTCGATACTGTGACCTACTTTGAGGGGACAGCTGTACACAGACTAATGCCCCAGGCAAGGTTAATAAGAGCAGCATGCAGATGGCACTTGGTGTGTGACAGTCACTTGCACCTGTCACCAGTCTTCACATCACTCCCGTGGGACCAGTGTTACTGCCGATTTCCCTTCCTCGCTTCATAGACGAGCATCCTGAGACACAGAGAGGTGATGCTATTGCCGTAGCATCCACCGCGGAGCCACCGCGAGAACTCAGATGGCTCCAAGAGGAAGCCCCTCACGTATCTACTGCACATAGCTGCCTCCAAGACTGAGTCTGAGCGGTAGAGGGAGAAGATGGCCAACTCTTCTATTGGCTTGGCTATATTTGGGGACCGGGGTATTTCCAGGGCACCTGCTCCAGGAGCTGCTGAGCTCTGCCATAGATGCCTGGGGATCCTAGATCCAACTGTTTCTGCCTCCATGTTGGAATTCTAAAGTAGAGCCTAGAAGGATGGGACAGCACGATGCTGTAGCCTGAAGAGCTAGGGTCTGCCAATATGATATTAACTTTGCCCCCTGAGAACTCTCGGCCTCAGTGGGACCCTGAACACTTCGTGAGAGAGGGCACTAGCCTGTTGTGCCTAGGGTCCATGCTTTTAGAGAGTGCACTGACACTCCAGGATTTGATCTACAGCTCCACTTACAGCCTGGCTTATAGCATGTGGCAGGGGAGGCTCCACAGGACTGGTCAGGACTGAGCACAGTCTTCTGGGGTGACAGAAGGACTTTCCTCTCCATTCATATGTAAATTGTCAGGAGGTCCCAGGGGAGGCTTGAGTGGTCTCAGAAGAGCCATTTGGGCCTAGGATAGGGATGGGGCCTTCCCTCTGGGAGGCATTCTTCTGGGTCTCCTGAGAGCTATGTGAAGTGAGGAGAATACCATAGCCGGCCAAGGGAGGTGTCTTTGGGCAAAGAATGGGCAAACTTAGTCACTGACAGAGCACACAGAACAATGGTTCTCCAGCTCTTGTCCAGAAAAGCTGATTATATCACCTGGGAACCTGCTAACTACTGCATTCTCAGCCCAGTGGGGCACTGTGGTACCAGCATTCCAGAGGTAGAGGCAGATGAGTTCTGGCTTCTGAGAGCAGCTTAGGCTATACAATAAGACAGATCTCAAAGTGGGTGTGGTGGTGGTGGTGGTAGTGCACGTTCCCAGGCTATAGCCCCTTTCCAAACTGGACCAAGTCTGTGGGTGGCCTTGACTGTGCTTTGGTAAACCCTTCAGTTATTCTGACCCACTGAAGACAAGATAAAGACATGGGGAGCTTTGTTTTCTGAGCTGCCTTAACACACCACAATGGTGTGGCCTCAGCAAAGATCTACAGACACAGTCCTCCAGGCACCAGCCCTTGTCTTGAGGTCCCAGGAGATGCTTGTCCTGCCCCTTTTAGATTCTGGTGGCTACTGACATCCCTGTGGTCACACTGGTCCCATATCTGCCTTCATTCTTCTCATGGTCTCTCTCCTTTTTGTCTCTCTCCTCTCTGTCCCTCTGTCACCTGTCACAGGGATGCTTGTCACTGGATTTTAATGATCAAGAACCTTCATTAAACAATATCTGCAAAATCCCTTTTCTTCCAAACAATATCTCACATCCTGGTTCTGGGCATTAGGACATGAGCATATCGTTTGGGGTCGCATTTCAGTGTCTTGCAAGGGAAGTTGTGAGTGGGGGAGGGGGAGATGGTCGGGGAGCACGCCCAAGGGTTGGAGAAGATGAGGTGGTACGCGGCATCTCTAATCCCAGCACTGGAGAGGTGGAAGCAGGGGTTGAGGGCCAGACTGGGCTACATAGTGAATTGGAGACCAGCCTGAGCTACAAGAGGAAACAACACACTCACAAAATCTAGAAACACTGAAATAGCTGAGGTAGAGTCAAAAGGAAGTAAACAGAGAGGGAGAGGGCTCATAAACCCCAGCCTGCACCTGCAGGAATGTGGCAGAGGGAGACCCAGAGCTGACTGGAGAGGGAACAAAGCCCTGAGGCCTGAGAGCTCTGATCCAAGATCCCAACCTGAAGCTGCTCAGTCTGCTACCAGGGAGGGAAGTCCCCATCTCCAAAGCTGCCCTCCAGTCCTGCTGGTGATTTGGTGAGTTCTGCTGGTACCCCAACTCGGCTGCTGGTTAGAAAGGGCCCCGGGGCCCAGCTGTGTCAGGGGGGCTAGCAAGGGGTCCCCAGGGACATGTGGGGTGGTGATGGCCTCCCTGACGTGGCTATTTCAGGCAGCAAGATTATATGTTACCTTGTTTGGTTCTTCCAGGGTTCCGGGAGTTGATTACCACATGTGTCTGGCCAAAGGCTGCTCCGAGGTGGGCGGTAGGCAGACTAACAGCACTTGTAGCCCATGAGGGTCCCAGTATGGGTCATTTGGCTTCTGAGAGACACCGGGAGAACGTCCCCAATGGGAAGGGCTCTGGGACCTGTTGGTGATTCTTTCAGCCATAAATGCTAATCTGGGAGAGACTTGGCTCTAACTGGGCCACCCAGAAGCAGCCCTGGGCTCCTGTGTGACGGGACACATTGCAACAAGGAGTCGGGCGCTTCTTATCTCTCCTACAGGCGTTCTGGGACTATGTGTGGCGCTGGGTGATTTCTGGGGGCGGATAGTCTCTGACTGAAGCTCTTGACTCCGAAACCCCTTAGAAACTCTGGGAGCTCGATTAGGTTTAGATGCAGGGCTCCCTCAAGCAAAGCCCAAAGGTGGGACTTGCTCTCCTGCACAGGTTTCTCCTCCACCTGGACAAATAGCCCTTCCTAAGCAATCAAGGCCACGGCAGAGCCCTAGCCTGGCCTCTGGGAATGTCTGCAGGGATGAGACCACACCGTGGATGCTCTCCCTCTCTCCACCACCCTGCTTCTCCGACTCCTGGCTCCCTTGCTGCCTTTCCTTTCCCCCTTCCTCCTGCCCTCCTGTCTCCCTGCTTCCCCATTGCTTCCCTCCTGCCCGCCTCCTTTTACCTCTTCCTTCCTGCTTTGTAGAGTGCTTGTAATGTACAGCACAGAAGACACCGAATTCGTAAACGAGGGTCCCGCCTTTCAGCAGCTCAAGGCTTATGTGCAGATGTCAGATACTCAGGTCCTCATCTTCCCATCAGCCTCACTGTTGGAGCCAAGCTCCTGAGACAGAGAAGCCACTGCAAGAGAACAGGTTCAAAGCAGGTGTAGGGAAGGGAGCTGCTGACTGCGAGGCTGGAACCCTGGCAAAACAGTGTGCGTGATATGAGTCGTGCTGGGAGTCTTGCTGGGTGCTTAGTGTGTGGCAAGTCTTGTCATGAGGCAGACACAGGCTCGCTTATTCCTTACCACACCTCTCCAAGGAAGATGCTTTGTCCTCCATTTTACAGATGAAAAATGGAGCGTTAGAGAGCAGCTCACAGACAGTTCGCCTGAATTCTGAGTCCATGCCTTTTTTAAAAAAATTTATTTTAAAGACAGTCTCACTATGCAGTCAGGCTGACCTCAAATTCATGGTTCTCTTGCCTCTGCCTACTGACAGCTGGGGATGATAGGCCTGTGCCACCATGCCTGACCCAGGAACACTCTTAGCAGGCCTCTGGACGCACAGAGGCTTAGCTGTGAGGGACCCTAAAAGACTGTCTACCTCTCAACACCAAGGAAGCTTAGCAAGTGCAGATCCCAGGTCCCTTCTCAGAGCCCTGAATTGAGATCTTAGGAAACTAGCCCCTGGGACTGTCTCTGTACCCATTTGGGAACACTCTCCACATCCTCGATGCTGGATGTGGACAGCATCATCTGAGCCTGCAGCAGCAGCAGCAGCTCCTGGAGCATGGAAGGCTCATAGAGCCTCAAGCACCACCCGGGACTCTTGGTTCAGAATCTGTGTTTTAACCCCTGCCCCCACCCAGGTGGTCAGTACAGTTCGACTTCAGAATCTCTCATCTTTTTGTCCAGGATCTTTGGGAGTGGGGGGTGTGCCCTGAACTTGATGGGGCCACCTTACTTTGCCTCCCAGCCTCAGTTAAGATAGACAGCACAGTCGTCACCAGCTGTCAAATTCCCACTGTTTTTTAGACGCTGAGGACTTTCTATACAAAGTCCCCAACACTGACAACTCCTCATTCATCCCCCTGACACTACCTGTGCACGTGGGTTAGAAAGATGAGAATCCAATTGACTTAGTTGTGGAGCTTCCTAGAGGCTGTGAGGAGTAACAGATAACCCCCGAAGGGTGATGCAGTTGGAAAGAAAAGGTTAGATTTTGTGTAGAACTTCCAGTGGTCAATAACTCCAAAAAGGGGTGGGGACGCTAATTTCCTTGTAAAGGTCATTCAGGGTCACCGTCTCCTCACTTGGCCCCGGAACAGGGAGAAATATATCTCCATCTTCCTCACATCTCAGAGCTCATGGATTTTTCTCCCACCGAGGCCTCAGAGCAGCCCAATGGGGAGGGGAGGGAAGATTCAGGTGGCACCAGAAAGGGTCAAGGGAGCAGCCTGGCCACCTCAGCGTAGCTAGCTAGCAGCTGCCTTTGGGCTCCACTCCCAGTCACTCTGGTAAGAGAAGAGATGGGCGCAGGTGGTCACTTGTCGTGCGGGAATCCACATGCCAACGGGGAGGGCGGAGACTGACCCTGGTCCTCGCTGTGACCCAGCCAGAGATGCATGGATAGAGGCTGCCCACCTAAGGCTGCAGGGCCCTGGAATAGCAGAGCACAAAGGTCAGCAATTCACAGGACTCCTTTTCGGGTGAGGAAATCGAGCCACACAGGAGGGCGGAGCATTCCCAGCATCACCCAGAAATCAACGAAGGAGCCCGAGCTAGACACCCCCCTTCTTTCCCCCTCAGAAAGGGGATGGACTATTTATGAGCCTGTGTGACCACTTGGCTAGCTGGCTGTAAGATCAGTTGCTCGGGAATGTGACCATGTCCGGGGACTCTTGCCAAGGTGGCTTCCTTCCCCTCATCAGTGCTGACACCTGTTTTAGGACTTCAGAGCCCACCCCTTCCCCCAACTCTCCCTCCAACAGCTCCAGTGGGTAGGGTGGGGCAGGGCAGGACGGGGACTCTTGGACAGGGTCTGGGCTGGGGCAGGTGAAGAGTGAAAGGTTTGCAGGATAAGCAAACGGATGCAGGGCTGGGAAGGGCGAGCCAGGCCATGATAAGGAGTGTCTGTTGTCCAGCGGGGGGCGGGGCGGGCACTGTAGCCGCAAGTTTTGCCACCCTCCCCTCGTCTCCAGATGTGTTTTCAGATGTGTTTTATATTGCCAGGTGAGGGGGGGGGGAGCACAGCACTTTTCTGGGGCCAGAGGCCAGAAAACCATCAGTAGCGGTGACCTTGGTCCCATACTTATCACTGCCAAAGCACTACCATGATGGTAAGATGGGACTGGAGACAGGAAGAGAAAGGAAGGGACTCTGAGCGTCTGCAGTGTGGCGTGGTACCTCATCAGGGTAAGATGGGACAGGAGACAGGAAGGGAAAGGAAGGGACTCTGAGCGTCTGCAGTGTGACGTGGTACCTCATCAGGGTAAGATGGGACAGGAGACAGGAAGGGAAAGGAAGGGACTCTAAGGGACTCTGAGCGTCTGCAGTGTGGCGTGGTACCTCATCGGGGCTTCATTCAGCACCAGGTCTACTAGTGCACAGCCTATTGCACGGCCTCCAGCCGCATCGGCTCTTCTGCCCTTTGTTGCTGGAGTTACTTTTCAGCCTGGTCCTGCCGCCCTTGAGCCCCGAATAAGCACACAGACGCTATATTAATTATGATGGGCCTATGACTAGGGCTTCTTATTGGCTAGCTCTGTCTTAATTATTAACCCGTAACTACTAATCCGTGCACTTCCACGTGGTCTTACCTTACCAGAGAACACCTAGTGTGTTCTACCCTCCCAGTTTCCACATGGCATCTGAGTCGCAGTCTTCCTCTGCCTGCCTTTCCCAGAATTCTCCTCATCTCTTTATCCTGCCTGTCTTCCTGCCTCATTGACCAGTGTTTTATTCATCAACCAACAAGAGAAACATATTCACAGAAGGACACCCCTGTCACCCCTTCATGCTCTCCTGGAGGTGCCTCCAGTGTGGTCTCTGAGGCCCTTCTGGACCACAGAAGGGGAGGAGCCTTTGCACTCATGCTCTCTACCCCTGGCACTAGTTCTTGCCTGACTCTCTCCCCTTGGCTGCTACTAAAACTCATTCTCCCATTCCCCCTGCCCCTGGCCACTCCTCCGTCTTCTTTGCAGACTCCCTTCTCCAGTCCGTCCTCTAAGGGACACCGTTCTTTGGAGTCTGTCCTTAGGCAGTCCCATGTCTGCTTTGAGTTCTGCGCCCACTTGCATGCCACTGTTTCCCTGGGAATCTACTTCCTCAGCCTAGGTAGGTCCACTGACCTGACCAGTGGGGTCTCTGCTAGGTGGGCCCAGAAGGGCCTCACACACTTCCCAAAGTGAAGTTCACCACCTTCCCTTCCGTGCGTTGCCTTCCTAAGCTATCTGTTCCAGGGAATCCACCGCTCGTTTACTTTCCTAGTTTGGAAACTTGGTGTCAGCTTGGACACTAGCACCACCAATGCACCTAACACACTGGGCTCCAGTGACTGTCCATCCCGACTGCTCTGGAACAAGCCTGCTTCTCTTTACTTCCCTTGCCTGTAACAGCTGCTTCTAGCTGGCCACTTGCTTCTGTTCTGAACTTGCCCTCCTCCCTTAACTGCGGCCTGATGGGACTTAAAATACAAATCTATGCAAATTACTTCTGCTTAAGATTCTTCAGTGTCATCCAGAAGACAAGCCCAATGTCCCAAGACTCCCACTTCCTACCCCACACATGGCTCAGGGCTTCTGGATCCTAATAGAGACTTGCATCTGCTCCTGCCTGCTGCATGTTGCTCTCCCTGGGACACTCGCTCCTGTTTTTCCTTCTCTGCTCTCTCACCTGCTCATCCTCCAGGCCAGCATGGATGTCTCATGCTGCAGGAGGCTTTTCCTCATCCCCAGGTTCATCCTGCTGTGCTGATATTTAGGCACCAGAGGCTCTCCACTGCCCTCCGGTCTCAGTAGCTTCCCTCTCTACAGCCCTCTGCTGTACCATGCTGGTGGAGACTGTGCGTCTTTATCATTGCTGTTGTTATTTAATTTTTGAGACAAAGTCTCCCTGTGTAGGCCCAGGTTGACCTCAAATTCATCACTCTCCTGCCTCTGCCTCCTGAGTGCACCAAGCCTGGCTTTTTTCCTCCTTAGATTCTTTTAATTCAGAAGCTGTGTCGGCACAGAGCCAGCAGTGCTCTGTTCCCCAATCCCCAGTCAACAAAGGCAGGGAGGATTCCCTGGAAACACCTCCGATGACAGTTCATGGGGAGGGGGCGGGATCTGATGCCAGGTGGAGAGAGCTTATGGACCCAGACTGCCTTTCCATTGGTGAAGAGGCAGTGCACATGTGTGTTGCTGAACAGGTTCAGGATCAGAGGCGTTAGCCGTTTGCCCAGTGGCAGCAGCTTAGAAGACCTGGGGGCTTAAACTCCTAATCGGGTGTGTCTGGGTCCTGAGGCCAGGCACTTTCTCCCACAATTTATTTGACCCTTCCCACTTTCTAGATTCTTTCTTGGACCATGTGGTAGGTGGGCGGTTCTGAGGAAGGAGGAGGGACCAGGGTTCACAGATTTTTCCTGGCCGTCTTCACTTTCTGGGGAGGTGGGATGACAGACAGGGCTGAGACACGAGTAGAGCAGGTAAGCATGTGTTTGACGTGAACAGGATGTAGGTCATAGCCAATGCAGGCAAAGCAGCTGGCTGTGGAGGAGTCTGGGCTCAGCTCCGTGCCAGAGACGGGACGGGGGCCGGGGGGCGGGGGGAGGACGAGCATAGGAATGATGGGCCTCCACCATCTGATAGTGTTTTGTGAAAGGCTGTACGTTAGAACATGCATCGCCATAAATAAAACCACAAATTTGTTAACTTTGAGAAAGGCATGCCTTGCCCTCAGAGCCGAGAATATTATTTAGAGTTACCTGCTGCTTGCTGGTGATCTACGCCCCTGCAGTCACTCAGCGTTTGTGGGGGAACAGAGATCTTCCTACAACGAAGACTCAGGGTCTTGTGGAGAAATACTGAAAGCTGACTATTCGGGGTATTCATAATTTCCAGAGTTCTGGGTTGGGGTGGGAGGAAGGAAGAGAGGCCTCCAGATCCATGAGGCCAGGGAGCCAGGAGGCACAATTCCCCAAAGATGCTCCCCCCGCCTCCCCCCCCGCCCAGTCTAGTCCCCTTCCCTTCCTGCTCTGTCAGCTGCAGTTGACAAGAATGAAGCTGTTCAGCCTCCTCAGGGACCAACCAGGCCTTCTGGGCCAAGACAGCTGTCTAGGCCCCCAGCCCCAGCTCCAGCCTGCTCCCCTGGCCCCCATTAACCTGCCTCTCGGCTGAGCATCTGCTAACCTGGGGGTCTGAAGGGCTTTAGGAATAAAACTCCTTTAGAACATCTGGAGTGTTGGGGTACATGGGCCCCACCTGGAAGGGAGAGGAGGTGAGAAGGGGGAGAAGGGAAGGAAGAAGGGAGAGGAGAGGGAATGGGAACCAGAGGGGGAGGACAGCATGCTGTGTGCATGGGGGTGCCGGCGGGGGCCGCTGATGGGGAAATGGAAGCACAGTCCTAGGATTCCTGCGACTGTCCTGTGTCAGGTAGGAAAAGGCTCGGAGGGGCGTGCTGAAGTGTGCACCCAAGGCTCCCATGGCACAAGCCAGGTAGCCTGTGCCTTTCATCAGAGACCACATAAAAAGCCCTGACGGCCCGGGGCAAACCTTCCTTTGTGTTTCATTGTGGTGTTCCTAATCTCTGTTGTGTGTCCCAACAACGGCGGCTGTCACCTCCTTTTCCTAGACCCAGCTTCCTCTGCCTCCAAGACTTTGCCTAAATTGTTTCTCAAGCTGCTTTCTTTTTCCAGGCTGCCATGCCTTGCTTCTCTCCTTCCTGCGACTTCAGCACTTACCTCCTCCAGGAAGTCCCCCATGATGGCTCCATCTGGCTCTGGGTCCACCCGACTCATGGAGAACACTCAATTCCAGGGCCAGAGGACCTGCCTTTGTAACCCTTCTCTCTTCTTAGTCTTGGCTTTGCATCCACAGCTGGGTGGTGGTTCTGGGCTTTGTGGAATGGAACCAAACACTTCTGGGGGTGAAAGGGGTAGTCAGAGTTCTGTTGCAGCCAACACCATCTGTGCCAAATGTCTTGCTGGACCTAGAGTCTGCCACGGTTGCCCATATCAGAGTTCAGAGTGAGGGGAGGGATGAGGGCATGGGCATTAATCAGAGATCTGGATTCAGTCTTAGGTTCTTGGGTCACTAAATGGCAACATTTTGGGGAGCCTTGGAAGTGCTGAGGAAAGCATTTATGTCCAGTTTAGGGCAAATGGCATCTGTCCTGGCTCATCCTTCTTAGAAAGACCTGATAAGTTTTCTGAATGGGACTGTGCCCAAGCTGCTCTGTGTCTTGGGAGGAGAACGAGGAACGAAAGGTGGCCTAGGGATGTTGACCAGCGTGAGTGCTGCCAGCCTTGGGCCCCGCTGTTTTTCACCCCTTACCCCCTTCATGCAATCCTTCACCAGCCAGGAGATCCTGTGCAGACTCTTGAGTTCTGAAGCCAGAGCAAATGTCCTCTTTTTGGTGGACAGAATGCTGTGGAGTTTCATAGGGTCTTTCTATGAGGAAAGCCTTTATTTGGAAGCCAGCTCTCTCTTTTTCTGGAAGAGTCACAGATTATCTCAACATTCTGATCCCCAGCCTTGAAATCTGTGAACTGGGAATAACAAAGAGGCCAGTTTGAAAAGTAATGAGATGATGAGTGAGGGACAGCACACAACACCGGTGGCACTCAGGAGAGGGGGTGGAGTTACCGCTACTCCAGTTCTCGGCACTGTCTCACTCGGCGCCATCATCTCCTGTGGGTCACAGGGTCTACGGCAAAACTTCTGGTAATGTGACGCTAGAGTGAGGCAGACTGGTCGTTAATCTTTAAAATTTGTGTGTGTGTGTATATCAATTTATTTGCTTTTATTTCATGTGCAGTTGCGTTTTGACTGAATATATATCCATGTTGGATCCTTCAGAATTGGAGCTGGAGTTACAGACAGTTGTGAGCTGCCATGTGGGTGCTGGGAATTGAACCTGAGTCCTCTGGAAGAGTAGACAATGCTTTTAATCACTGAGTCATCTCTCCAGCCCCTCTTTAGTTTTTTAATAATTTATTTTTATTTTATGTGCATTGGTGTTTGACCTGAATATATGTCTGTGTGAGGGTTTCGGATCCCTTGGAACTGAAGCTACAGATAGTTTGAGCTATCATATGGGTGCTGGGAATTAAATCTGGGTCCTCTGGAAGAGCAGCACTCAGCCACTGACCCATCTCTCCAGCCTGAGAGCGGTCTTTTAAGAGGACTTGACTGTAAAACTAGATTATTCCAAGAAAGACAGGCCCTTCCCCAACCCCTGAACTCACAGCCGGCCGTCCCTCTCAGGGTCAGTTACTCCTGCTGTGAGCACGATTGGATCATTTCTCCTGTTACCCTTTCTGTTTTGGTGAACAGACCTGTGCTGAGCATCCTCACTGTGATTCACCCGCTTCCAGGGAGTTTGTCATTAAATGAGAGCCTGGGGACACATTCACAGATAGCTCATGCTAGGATTGAGTGATGCCTAAGAGGAATTGGAATATAGTGGGACAGGGAGGAGCTGTCATTTGTTGGCCACCAGCTATGTGGCAGGTGCTGTGTTGGCTTTTGAAGGAGGAGTAAGAGTTGATCTTGTGGAGAGGAAAGGACAACTTTGGCTGGGAGAGGAGGAAGAGCTTGGCAAAATGGGAAGGCAGCAAATCAGTGGTGGTGGGGTAGCAGCAGAGTAGAATTCAGTCAAAGAACGGCAGCTTGATTTGGAGCCAGCCCAGATGGTCTTTTACTGCAAAAAGGCTGTGTATTGGAGATCTGTCTATGACCAACCAAGGACCATGATGCCTAGAGGCAACTGCAGGGTTTTTGCAAAGGCAGATGGATCTGAGAAAACCCAGTGGACTGCCTGTCCACAACGCATCAAAGATGCTCTATGGGGAGCCATGAATAAATTTCTTCCAGAGACCACTGTGGGATAGATCCTAGACCACAGGCAGCAGTGGCCATGTGGTCGACTCAAGGGGATATGGCCTTGAGATTCCAATGCTGTGCATGGAGACAGGATGGGAAAGAGATGCAGGGGGAGGTATCAAGGTGGAGCAGGTGAACGGGTCTCCACTGCACACCCCCAGCCTGCTCCCGAAGTCCTCTGCTCCAGACTGCAGGCTCCATGGAGCACTCCCTTGCT